>NC_139155.1:69624667-70961071 GCF_964270905.1 Leucopleurus acutus
ACTTCAGAACATGAGGATGCCTGCCATGCTGCAGAATGCCACCTGAATGGACATGTTCCTTCTTACCAGGTCTGGGACCCTCCAAAGGTAATCCTCCAGTAGGTGGGTTCCAGGCTGCCTTGAGAGACCCCCCCCCCACCCCCCAATAACAAGGGCAGCAGAAACTATGCGTCGCCTACACTGAGTGAGTTTGCTCCCTCTTACTAATGGAACTTGCAAGTTTTGGCTGGGTGCGTGGCCTCCCTAAATAAAGACTATATTTCTCAACCTCACTTGTGACTAAATTTTGGTGAATGAGATACAAGCAGAGTGGTGTGGAAAGAGTTTTAAGGAAACCTTTTAAAAACACAGGGGGTGGGCAGCCCTTGGCCTCTTCTTCCTCCTTGCCAACTTCCTGCTGGCTGGAAGGTTGACATGATGGCTGACGCTCATGCAGCCATATTGGACTGTGAGGAAAAAGTTCCGTATATGGGGGAGTCTCCCTCCGGACTTCTGTTATGTCAGTGAGAAATAACCTTCTTTCTTGTTGAAGCCACTGTTATTTGACTTCTCTCTTAGTCTTAATCCTAATGGATAAAATAGGGAAAAGGTAATTTCTCTTATCTGGTTTTCTCTTCTAGGATAAGGGGATATGGGCTGCTCATCATTGGCAGAAACGTGGGAAAGTCTACTTATCTTGAAGTGAACAGTCTTGCAGAAAAATACTGTCAACAGCAATGACAATATTGTAATAATAATAATGACAATAACAGCAGTATGGTTTATTGAAGCACTTAATATGACCCAAGACTGTACAGAGGCGGGGCCCAGACTCAAGACCACATGGTGCCTGGTCGATGCCAAGACCTGCAGTCTTTCATTCAAGGCCCTTCATATGCTGACGTTTTCCCAGCCTGTCACACTGACCCCACAGTGGGTCCTTTGCCTGGCTCACAGTGGGTCTATGATGTTGGGCCATCCTCCCAGCAGCCAGTCCCAGGTCTACAGCCTTCTGATTTAACACTGACCCCTCTCTGCCCCCCATCACGGCCACTTGGATGTACGTCTGCCTCTCCCACCAGGCTCTCCGCTCCTTGGGGGTGGACAGAAGTCCATGTTCATGTCTACTTCCAGCCTACAGCCTGGTACACAGTGGGTGCTCGGGGAGGTCCGATAATGGGTCAAGAGTCCTGTATCCAACTAGACGGAGGACATGGCGTGACACAGAGTGGGTCCCTTGTCAGCAGCTTGAACCACACGTTCGTTCTCCAAGCACTGAGTCAATGAGCATCTGTGCATTCTCAGAGAGGGGACCTGAGGGTGGAAAAGAAGGGAAGGGGCATGGAGAACTGGGGAGTGGGGAAGTGCGGGGGCTGGAGAGAGGGCAGGACAGGTGTGGAGGCCACGGTGCCTGGCCAGAGAGTGCTGGGCCAGATGCCCCTGGCCTCCCCCACCCTGGCCCAGGTGGCCCTGCCTTCCAGGAAACCAGACCAGTGGACCACAGGCTGACTGGCCTCTCCAAGCAGAGAAGCTGCTGACAGATGGAGAGCAGACAAGCAGCGGGGTGGCTGCACTGTCCCTCAGGCAGATGGGAGAAGCCACACCTGGGTCCCTTCTGTCTCTGGAGGTCAAGAGTGTGGGCTCTGAACTTGGGTGCAAATCCTGACTCTGCTGCCCTTAGCCCATGTCCTTGGGCAACTGACCTCTCTTTGAACCTCAGTTTCCTCACCTGTCACAAGGCAATTGTGACTGTAAATGCACAATTGTCAAATGCAAGAGAGCAAGTTATCCCTCTGTGTATGCAGACCAGTGCTCCCCAGACTTCGCCAGGGTGTTTATTAAATGCTCCCTTTGACGCAGCAGGTCTGGGATGGCGCCTGAGCTTCTGCATTTCTAACAAGGGGACGCCCAAGTTGCAGGTCCGGGGACGGCACTTTGAGTAGCGAGGCTTTAGCTTAGATCAGCGGTTGGCGGACTGTGGTCCAGCGGCCAAATCCCGCCCGCTGCCTGCTTTTGTAAATAAAGATTTTTAGGGACACAGTCACATATTCATTAATGTATTGTCTACGGCTGCTACAAGGACGGGGTTGAGAGTGGTGATGGAGGCCCTGTGGGTGGCAAAGCTGAAAGTGTTTACTCTCGGACCCTTCACAGCCCAGGTTTGCCGACACCCAGATGAGTTGTTGAAAGAAGGAGAGAGGAGGTGCGTTGGGGGCGTCCCCTCTGCATCCACCATGGGGATTGTTCTGGCTCCCGAGCTGGCCTCGTGGGCATCTCCTCGTGACTGACCCAGGAAGGTCCCCTTGGCTGAAACAGCAGGGAAGAGGGAGGCCAGGCCAGGCAGAATGGTATATAGAGAGAGGGAGCCGGAAGAGAAAGTCACTCCAGAAAGCCCTTCCGCACAAGCCCCAGGGCCCCTCCAGCCCACCCCGCTTCCCCGCATCCCCCAGCCTCTGAGAGAGGCTCAGGGCTGCCCTTGCAGGCCTGGCTCCAAGAAGCTCATCAGGGGAGGAACTCTTGGGTTGCATCCAATTTCCCCGGGCTCCTCATCGAAATGAGAAATCTGAGGCCCGGGAAGCCATGGAGAGCTGATAACACTCTCCCAGGTGAACCTCCCCACTTATCACTGCCGGGGTCACCTCTGTCTTGAAAGACTTGTTTTCTTTAAAAAAAAATTAAAAATTGCCTGGGACGTGTGATGGGGTTGGCCATGATAGAGGGGGGGGGGGGGGAAGGGAAGAAAAAAAAAAGAAAGAGGCAGAGGCACACTTATTTTTCCAGACCTGGGGGAGGCGGGTGTTCTGCACCCCCTCCCGGCCTCCATCCCCCCTCCAACTGAGGGTGCCGAGTGCAGGATCCAGGGGAGGAGGGGGATGTGGGATATTTACATGGGGGTGTCTCTCTCTCCACATGGCAACAGTTGCCACAGGAAAGAAATGCAGCTGAGACTCCGCCCAGGTTTGTTTGACTAACCAAGTGGGTGTTTGTGCAGAAAGGAGCAGCGAGGGTGACGGCAGGGACGGAGTGTCCGCAAGCCCCTACCCCACAGCCTCTTCTTGCCCGGTGACCTGTGGATCCTCGCCTGCCTCTGAGTCACACTGGCTTCTCCCTGGTCTCTCTCGGTGTCGGGGTCTCCGTCTCCCTGTTTTTCCATCCCTGGGTGTCCTTGTCTTCCTCCTTTGTCTCTGTGCCTTGGTGTCTCTGCCTCCCTCTTGCTGTCCTTTGTCCCACAGGATAGTGTCCCTCCCCAACCATCCCTCTCCATGCCATTCCCTCTCTCCCACCTCTTCTGCCCTTTTCCCCTTATTTCTGTCTCTCCTCTCTCTCCCGTCTGCAGGTTTCTACCGGCATCTCTCCCTCTCTGTCCCTGCCTCTGTCCCTCTCTCTTTCCCTCAACACTTCTCTCTTCCCCTGTGTCTCTGTCTTCCTCACTATCTCTGTCTCTCTCCCCATGCTATGTCTGTCCCTGGGTATCTTTCCTTCCGTGTTTCTGTCTCCTCTCCCCTCCTGTCTCTGCATCAGCCTCCCCACCCATCTGGAAGAAACTTTCTCTGCCGCTGGCCTCTCTGCGTCCCTACGCCGAGGGGATGGATCCTGCAGACCCCAGTGTGGACTCTCTCCGATGCTCTGGGTCCCTGCTGTGCCCTGCTGGGTCTGAGGAGACTCTTAGACTGTCAGAACTGCCCATGTTCCAGGATGCCTCCACCCCAGAACTCTGCCTGATGAAGGGGCAAGTGTGACAAATGAGACCAGAGTCCCCAGGAGTGAGGATGGACCCCTGGGATGGGAGGGGAGACTCAGGGCTTTTGGTGGCAGGAGAGTTGGGAGGCTCAGAGTTAAGTCAGACCAGCCTCATTCTCCATGAGGTCAGAGGCCCATGGAACACACCCAGGTACCAACTGCCTGGCAAGGTGGCAAGGACTGATTGCTTAGGGCTCAAATCCTGGCTGTGCCACTTACTAATTGGGTGACCGTGGGCAAGTCATTTCATCTTTTTGTGTCTCATTTCCTCACCTGCAAAGTGGAGATCACAATAATAGCCACCTCATGAGTCAGTGTGAGGATGAGAATTATTTAAATTGTGTAATACTCTTAGAACAGCCCCTGACACATAGTAGGCATTCAACAAATATTAGCTTTTGTTATTTTTATAATGTAATCACAAGACACGAGAGTTACTATATCCTATGTGAGGTCAGAGGGGAAAGGACATTTTAGTTGGGGTCTTGAGGGTTGAGTAGGAGTTTTCTGACCCTCCCTACCCACCCACCCACCTCCCAGGGCCCCATTATTTCTCTTTACACTCTTGCTATGCAGCAAGGAGTGCTCAGGTCATAAGAAATGCTTTTCCTTCTCCTCACTGCCTGGCCTATCTCCTCACCCCTGAGGTCTGCCCACACACCCTTTGTTCAAAGAGAGTCTGTGTCATTGAGAAAAAACACACTGCCTGGGTGTGAATCCTGGTTGCCCAGAGTCCTCACACCATATCCTCTCAGCTTAGCACCCAGTTCCCTTCTCCTATTGCTACATAACAAGCCACCCCAAAACCGAATGTTAAAACAACGCCATTTATTTTGTTCACAAATCTGCAATCTGGGCAGAGCTCAGTGGGAAAGCTTGTCTCTGCTCCACTTGGCATAACCTATAGTGACTCAAAGGCGGGGGGTGGAATCATCCGAAGTCTCCTTTGCTCACACATCTGACAGTTCATGCTGGCTCTTGGCTGGGAGCTCAGCTGGGGCTGGAACATCAAACATGTGGCCTCTCCATGTGGCTTGGGCTTCCTCACAACATGGTGGCTGGGTTCCAAGGATGAGTGTCCCGAGAGAGAGAGAGCCAGGTGGAAGCTATGTCACCTTTTGTAACCTTGCCTTAGAGGTCATGCAGCATCTTCCGCTATATTCTGTTCACTGCAGCAGTCACAAAAGGCCATCCAAATCCAAGGGGAGGAGAACCAGAGTCCACCTGTTTTGGGGAGCAAGCAGTGTCAACGAATTTGCCACCATGTTTTAAAACCACCAAATAGCCTCTGCTCTGTGGTCACTGATTGCCCTTGTGGTCCCCTGTGTACTCCTTGGACCAGGCCTTCTTGTTGGGGGATGGGATGTTGTGATTGCCCAGGCTTGCGTCACACCCCTATTTCTGGGGCCAGCGAGCACATTGACTGCAGCCAGGCTGGAGGCACACACAACAAGAGACTCCAAATCTCTTTGGAGAGATTTCTTCAAAGAAGGGAGGGTGGGAAGAAAAAAACAACATGTGCCCTCTCCAGAGAGTAAACAAGTAAACAAACACTCAAGGACATAATTACTCAGGGTGATAAAAGCTCTGTTGGCAAAAGACAGGATGCTCTAAAGAGACCATGCCGAGGCGGGCAGTGGGGATGGAGCCTTGGACGGTTGGTCAAGGATGGTCATCACAGGAGTGATTTACACTGAGGCTGGAAGGGTGAGAGGGAGCCAGCTGGAGGAGGGCATTTCAGGCAGACGGTTTAGCCTGTGCAAAGGCCCTGTGGTGCAAAAGCTTGACATATTCAAGGACTTGAGTGACAATGTGGCTGGAGCAGAGTGAGTGAGATGGGGGTGTGTAAGAGGCAAGGCCTGATCACACCGTTCTCAAAGGTCATCCATGGTCAACAGTTTAGAAGGGAAGGCGCTGGTGAGATGCAGTTCAAGTTTACATGTATCATGCCCCGAATGGCCGGCAGGGAGTCATCGATACACGGTACATTTTCAAAGTCTGTCGGTTCCTTACCCCACTGCCTTTCAGCCCCTCACTGTGATTTCCCTCCAAAATCAGCCCCAGCATGGATGTGCCGTTTCCCGCACCCCGTATTCCCCGTCATACTTCCTGTGACTCCCTCTTCCTCCAGGTTCCTGTCACTGCTCTGCCCACTAAATCTGCCATCAGTCACCGGGCCATGTCCCGCTCAACTCGAGACACATGACGTCAACAGGTGGCAGCAGGAAGGAGACATTTTCCTCCCCCAGCGGCCACCCACGCTGCGAAGGCCATCCATCGCTCCCTGGCGTACCCAATGCATCCAATTTAAATAAACAAATCCCCCAAACAGGGCCCAGTAATAGAAACGCTGACAGAGCCTTCTCTACAGCGTCTTGGGGTGTGCACGGGTCCAAAATAATTTGGGCCTCACCGAGGCGGAGGAGTTATTGCGACTGTGTTGCACCTATGACAGTTTAATCAGATCTTGAAAATCAGGGACATTACATTGTGCACCTGCTCATGGGGACAAAAAGGGAAAAAAATGGCTAGTAGAGTTTTCTATCACGGGCCTTTTTTTTAATACCCAGGTGGGGCTCCCGTCACCCAAAGATACAATTCATTGCACGTGTGTGCGGGAGGGTAGTGAGCGAGGGAAGTGGGAACTAGACTTGTCCTGAATGATGACTAGGCAAGAACGAGGGACGGCGCCCACCCAGGGCCTTCTTTTGTCTACACTGGCTGTATCTGGGGATGACGCAGCATGTCTGGGATATGAGGCAAGACACACCCAGGTTCAAGAACTGTAACCTTCTCTGCCTCCCTTCCTCTCTCCCTCTGTCCCTCCCTTTCTTCCCCCTTCCCTCTCCCTCTCTCTCCCTTTCTTCCCTCCAAGGTCATTTTTTGGCCAGGTGCTAGGCATGGGATGCTATAATGACCCCAAAGTGTCCCGGCTCTGCCTTCAAGGAACCAGCAAGTATGACCAGGGAGAAAAAGCTGCTCATCAAATGTCTTAACTTGGTCCCCATGAAAGCAGGACTGAAGACACAGATTTAGGGACAAGGAGATGTATTTGGAGGTGATTGCAGGAAGCAGGAGTGAGGGAACACAGGATGAGACAGAGGAGGAAAAAATTCCAGTGAAGGGTATATTACTCATCTGGGTACCACTGTGGGTAACAGGGGCGCAACACCAGTGGGGACCTTCTGAGAAACAGCATAGACCGTGTCTTAGCTTCGAGAAAACCCTGAGGCAGGGAAGCAGGGTAGTGTCCACTCCTGATGTGCTGAAATCAGTGGGTCAAGAGGGTGTGGCGTTGCACACCATGGACAGCTACCACACTTGGATGACGGTGGGCTTCCTGGAAGAAGTGACATATGAGAAATCTGACAGCTGAGAAGCAGTTACATAGTCACCAGGGTGGGGGTGGGGGGATGAGGAGGAAAGAGCATTCCAGGAAGGCGGAACAGCATGTGCAAACACCCAGAAGCAGGATGGAGCATGGTGCCTTGGAGGACTGAAGCCACGTGACTGATGCAGGAGAATGAGGGGAAGAGAAGCAGTACCCAGGACAGGAGGGGGCAGGACCCAGACCCTGTGGGCACTGTGGGTCTCACTGGAAGGCTGGGGATGAGGACATCAGAGACATCATCATGGCTTGCATGGAGAGTGGATGCCCATGGTGGGTGGCTGTGGGGAGATGATGCAGGGAGAGCAGAGACGATGCTGCTGAGGTTGTCCGGGTGGGAGATGAGGGTGCGCTGGCCTGGACTGATCACCACTGACTCACCGTGATACCTGGACCAAGAGACTCTGGTGTCCTCACAGCCTCGTGGTCAAAACTCCTGAGAGCTGTCATGAGGAGTAAAGAAGGTCGTGTCTGTGGTGGCGGCTAGCACAGAACCCTACGCACAGTGGGTGCTCAGAGCTCTTCCTTCCTCCTTCCTTCCTTATTTCCTTCCTTCCTTCCATCCTTCCTTCCTTCCTCCCTGCTTCCCTCCCTCCCTCCTTCCTTCTTTTCTTCCTCTTCCTCTCTTCCTGACTCTGGACCTCAGAGTGCATTTCTGGGAGGAAGGGGTCTCGCATGTGCGTTATCAGTGGCAAGAGAAAGAGGGCACCGCTGGCTTTGCCTTTGGGACAGTCCCCTCAACTGCAGGATGGGATGTGTCTGCCCAGCCATACCATGCCAACTGTTGAGTGCTGTGCACAGGAGCATGAGCTGAGACGTCTGCGCCCAACACAGGACAGTAGACTCCTGACTCCATGGTGCTCTTTCTCTCCCTCCCAAGCCAGGCTGTTATGCAAATGGGCTTTCCAGAACCCCCAGACCCCCTCCATCATGCCCCCCCCCCCCACTGAGATCTTGTCTCAAATCCTTCCCTAATTAGGTTTCTCCGTCTACAATCCCAGAGGTCTCAGAGAGACCCTGGGGTTCAGCAGCTTTCACTTTCAATAGACTACACGGTGGGAGTATTCTGTCATTCACACCTCGGTGTGAACTGGGTTGAAAGCCGTGAATATGCTAAATGCTAAAGGCAAGTGGCCAAGTTCGTGGCCTGATCAGCCAGTGAGCTGGGCTGCACCCACTGCTAGGCTGGAGGGCAGAGGGATGCGGGAGGCGGGGGGATGGGAGAACCAGAGACCCCACTCTCTTCCTCTCTCTGTGCCTCCCTTTACCACTGTGTATAATTGGCAAGTTGGGCTACGAAACCCTGACGACTTGGCACCTTGGCGCTCCAAACAGGATTTCTGTGGTACCCAGCACCAAGCACAGTACCCGGCACGTAGCAAGCACCAAATAAGGATCAAACAAATGAATAGATGGGCAGATGGACAAATGGTTGATTGAATGAATAAGCCAGTGGTTGCATGAGCAGCTATACCAGGACATCATTGATCAGACTCCGGTGAAAATTTTTTGGGCTGGTGGTTTGCATCCCAGAACCCAGGGTCAGCCTGCTTGTGTTGGAAGCCTGTTTCCCAAGGGGGGTCCCAGATCCAGATGTTCTGTAGAACATCCCATTTTGCCTCTGAGGTGCTTGGGAGAATCCTTTCTAGATGGTTCTCTATCCCAGGCAACTGGATTTTAAGTGGCTATGTCAGGTCCTCAGGCACAAGGAATATGACAAGAGCTTCCTGTCCTGTTGGGCAGTGGGATGGGGGATGGGAGCATGTAAAATGCAGGTGGAAAACCAGGCTTATTCATACTTCGGCCATCCGTGGAATGTCCCAGAGAGGTGCTAGGGCTCCAGAGACATTGTTTAGGTTGGTTTGGAGAGCAGATGAAAGACTGCTCTCTCACTAGAAAATCCCTGGAGTTTTTATTCATTCACTTAGCTGTTCCTTTGATGTCCATTCTAAGCATTCACTCATTCACCTATTTATTTTTTTCATGCACCCATTATTTAGCCATCCAACTATGCATCTATCCACCCTCCTGACTATCCATCCACCCATTCATCCACTCACCTATCTTTCTATCCACTATTCGTCCATCTACTCATCTCATTGGTACATCCATCTATTCATCTCTCTAACTACCCACCTACACATCCACCCACCTACCCATCCACTCATCCATCCATCCATCCATCATTTCCAGGGCTCTCTTCTAGAAATATGAAATCAGGTTTGTGTCTACCTCTGAAGACAGGTACCTGTGTGAATGTTTCCCAGAGTGGGCTCTGAGTACATGACATTGATGCCCTTGCTCTCTATTCTATGCTCCTTGCAGACATTGCTAACTGATCACAGAACTATTTACACTGAGCTGGACATGACCTCGAAACAGGGCGATCACATAATTTACTACGCAAACCATGACACTTTAGAGAGTAAAAGGGGACATGATTAAAAATTATTTCTGAACAACAGGTGTAAACTGGGACAGTCATGGGAAGACCAGAGAGTTTGGACATCCTACTTCAAAAAGTAGCTCAGTTCAATGTTCCTGGCAGCCATAATCAATCGATTACCAAAAAGGGCATGTGAGATAAACCTTATTTGCTTTTCCGGGTCTGAACAGACAATCCAGAGTATCTGATCTTTCTGGAATGGCATTCGTGTGGATCTGGTCAGACACCTGGGCTAGTTTCAGACTCCTTCATCCCCTCCCAAGCCTGGGTGGCCATGCCATCCTTCAAGGAGTGAGCTGCCCCTTGCTCTGTATTTCTGAGTCTCCATGACAGGGGGCTTCTGCATGGCAAGCTCCACCCCAAAACCATGTCTCATAGATGTCCTCAGAAAGGACCTGGGGGGGCATCTAACTCAAAAAATGCCTTTGGAAGTCCTTGCTGCCCCCTTGAAGGACTGAAGGGGTGGGTCCTTACCACAGTGGAGCCAAGAGTTAGGGAACAGTGGGACCAGCCCAGGGGAACTGGTGCAGGGTAACAGCCATCCTCGGTTCTAGTAAATTCTGACACTGTCTTATTTATGCTGGCTTCAAGGGGGCTGCAAAAGGCACCCCCAAACCCCTCGATGTCATTCATCTGAGGATTCCCAGTGGCTGGCCATTCCTGAATGTCTACGAACCACAGTGAAGGTTGGGGGGGGTGCGGTCAAAGGAATTTCCTCTCCCATAGAAGTGATCATGGTTAACCAACTTTACCTCCTCAATTCACAAACCCGGAAAGCTCAGGGGGGAGATGCACCCTGCTCAAGTTCACTGAACAGATTCATGGTAGGACGGGGCTCGCCAGGCTGGAACTCCTGAGTCCCCGTCTGCTTTCCCCCAACTTTGGTACCCTCTGAAACACCTGTGAAATAGGTACAGTTAAAACTGGATATCTGTGAGTAAAGCACATCTTTCCCTATCAAGTAAAACATGGTAAGTTGCTTTAATAAAGATAGAATACGTGACTTGAGCACGAAGTGCTGAAAGAGAGCATTTATCCAGCTCCTACTGTATACCGGGATGGTTCTCCCATTAAGTTAATGCAAGAATGTTCTGCAACCTTTCTGAGGTAGGGTTGCTCTGTGCATTTCACAGATGGGGAAAGAGACTCAGAGAGGTCAGTTGAGGTCACATAGCTGGGAGGGCCAGGGCTGGGATGTGAACCTGGGCCTGGCCAGGTCTGGAGACCAAACTCTTGCCATTTCTCCCCTTGGCCCTGAGCTGCTCAGCCTGGGGCTCCCCCAAACACCGCTGAGTCTTTGAATGACTCCTAAATCCACTTACAGTGGATAAATAGAGTGTTGTCAAGGGTTTGGAGACTGAAGCAGTGGTTCACGCGGCTGCTGATTCTGTAGTAAGGCCAACACCTCCTGTTTCCTGAGCACTTGTGTGTGCCCAGCATGATCCGAGCTACTGCACCCACCAATCCTGAGTATGACCCTCGCTTTACAGATGAGGAAACTGAGACCGGGAGAGGGGAGGCCACGCAGCAAGGAGGAGGCAAAGTCAGGATCTGAACCCACGCTCCGACCCCCGTGTTCTTTCGGGATAACCTCAGTGGGAACACGCCATCCCCAGGGCCATAACGAAAGGCCTCGTCTCTAATTCTTCCCTCCCTGGGATGCAGGAGACAGCTGGGATGTGATGCGGCTCCCAGACGGATGAGCAACATTATCGGATCTTCACGGCGCTAATAACCGTGCCAGCACGTGGAGCAGGCCCGGAAGATGGATGGTGTCTCCGGCATCCTCCGCCACGCCCAGCCCTGTCTCCGACCTTCCTCAGGGAATGTGGCCCTTGATGGGAGGCCGCCTCTGGGTCCCCTGCCATATCGAAGGAGGGCATGCTGGGGCCGGGGCCCTTGACCTCGCCAAAGCATTCTCCCCATCGTGCAGCGGACAAAATTGAGTCCAGGCTAAATCGGAAGGGCCTTACCTGAGGACAAGAACCAGCTCAGAGACACCATCATATCAGGTCCTAGGAGGACCAGCGGTCCGCCTAGGGCCTGGCATTTAAATAAAACAACGGTGATGCGAAAAACCTAATGATAACAAAGACCTTGATCATGTACTCCGACAGTCAGTGCCTTGTGTGATCATCAGGCAGCCTTGTGATTCTGGTGCTGTTCCCATTTTACAGATGTGAAAGCAGAGGCTCAGCCCCATGAGTAATTTGCCCGAGGAAACAAGATTTCAAGAAGTGGGGACTGAATCTGAACTCATGCCCAGCTGAGCCCAGGCCCTTGTATTTTCATTTTCCACATGTGCTGCCTCTCTCCTAGTGGTTTGATCTCCAATGAACTCCTGGACCTTGAACTCTCTGTGTTAAAAGTGGTGCTCAGAGTGTGAACAGTGGGGTGAATACAGTCAGCCCTCTGTATTCACGAGTTCCACATCTGTGGATTCAACCCACCTTGGATCCTAAGTATTTGGGGAAAAAAAAATTCCAGACAGTTCCAAAAAGCAAAACTTGAATTTGCCATGTGCAGACAACTATTTGCATAGCATTTGCCTCGTCTTTGCAGTGATGTTCACAGCATGTACGTTGGTATTAGGCATTATAAGTGGTCTAGAGATGATGATTCGGGAGGGTATATAAGGGTCTTGAGCACCTGGAGATTTTGGTACCTGCCAGGGTTCCTGGAATCAGTGCCCCACGGATACCTAGGGATGACTGTATTTCTAGTTAAAAATAATGATATTGGGCTTCCCTGGTGGCACAGTGGTTGGGAGTCTGCCTGCCAGTGCAGGGGACACAGGTTCAAGCCCTGGTCTGGGACGTTCCCACGTGGCGCGGAGCAAAGAAGCCCGTGCGCCACAACTACTAAGCCTGCGCTCTAGAGCCCGCGAACCACAACTACTGAAGCCTGCGTGCCTGGAGCCCGAGCTCCCCTACAGGAGGAGCCACCGCAATGAGAAACCCGCGCACCACAATGAAGAGTAGCCCCCGCTCGCCCCAACTAGAGAAAGCCCACGCACAGCAACAAAGACCCAACGCAGCCAAAAGTAAATAAAAATAAAAATGATATTGGCAGTGACCACTTACTGAGCACTTACCCTTAGCCTGGCAGTATCAGTGCCATTGGAGTCTGTGAGTGGAGTCTTCTTGTCCCCAGACTGCAGATGAGGGAACTGAGGCAGCCCACCCAACCTCGCAGAGAAGCAGGCTCGTGCTTCTCCCTGCGTTCGTTCCAATTTTGCTTCTTGCGTGTGTGGGCAGATCCAGGCTTGGGGCCTCCTGGGGGAGATCGGACGGAGGCGTTCTCAAGGGGCCTCTCTCCCCATGGTCTGTCTGTGGTTCTGGAAGCCGGCAGCCAGATGTTTGGTGTCCACGGAGCAGGCCCCAGCTGTGGCCCTGGACGCCGAGGGCCTCCTTGGCTGACCTCACGGGGCTGGGAGGGGTGCTCTCTGAGCCTCGGGTTCAGCCCGAGGTCGGGAGTGGGCTGGGAGAGCACTTGTGCAGGGGTGCGGGTTTGCAGGAAACTTCTGGATCCTTCTCCCAGGGCTGGGGAGATCCCAGGGACCCCCGCTCTTCAGTCCCCCAACACCCACGCATGTGGAAGTCACCCCGGGGCTGGCTTCCTTGGGCCAAGCAGGAGGTCCCACCTGGCTGGCTGTGTGACCAGGGTAGGTCACTCACCCTCTCTGGGCCTCAGTCACCTCATGTGTAAAGAGGGGTCAGACCATCGGGATTATCTGTCTCCCACAGCTTGTCCAGCTTGAGAGGCCTGAACCCCAGTGCAGGAGGTCAGCTGGCCCCTTACTCAGCCTTCCCCAGACTCCCCCAGCCTGCAGCCCTGAGGAAGGCATTTCTTTCCCCTCCCTGTGCCCCAGTGTCTGCACCTGTGAAATGGGTTCACGAATAGTGCCTGCTTCAGGGGTATGTGAAGCGGGGACCTTGGCGCAAGGTCCATGCTGAGTAAGCGGAAATGCAGCCTGATAGGAAAACCTGCCCACTGAGGCTGGCTCTCTACTCCTGGGAGAGATGGTGGGTGGCATCCGTTGACTCTGTTGTGATTTTTAGATGATGGCGTTCATTGGTCAGTCCTCCAAATTGTGGGCTGGTGTCTGGGATTTTAAATAAGCCTCGATCAAACTTCACTGTGCCCAGGAATCACTTGGAGAGCAGGTTAAAATTCAGATTCTGATTCAGCAGACCTGGCTATCTGATTTGCAGGACCCAGTGTAAAATGACAATGTGGGATCCTTGTTCAACAATTGGTTAAAAGGATTTCAAGACGTCGATCTCACAGCATGAAGTTAAACACACGAGCCAACGCAGGTCTGATACCCACAAAGCTGGCCTGAGAGTCTGCCTTTCTAACAAACTTTAGGGGAGCCCGCTGCTGCTGGCCCCGGGTCACACTTAGAGGAGCTGGGTTTAGGGTTTCAGGCACAGTCTCGGGAAGCATTAAATGCTCACCTGGTGTCGGTTCTGGTCCTCTGCCTTGTGGTGTGAATTTGGACAAGTCTGGCCTCTCTGGGCCTCAGTCTCCCCAACTGGAAGGTGACCGGGTCAGATGAGATGGCCAGTAAGCTCCCCTCTGGCACCCTGTCCCCCCACGGAGCCCCCAACCTGGACCCCCAAGCCGCTGGCCTGGATCAAATTGCCACAGTCGCCTCGTCCATCCAGCCGGGCTGCGAGCGATTTTTAAACAAAGCCCACGTTCCTTCCCAGCTATCAATTTTCCGTGTTCCCAAGCCCACCACCACGCCTGCAATTTCCTCTCCAAGCCAACATCTTGGAATAAACAAATGGTAAAACCCTGGCAAGCAAATAAATGAGCAACTCCCCACCACACCCCACCATGTCCCGTGTCACTCCGGCATCTTTCAGAACAAGTGTCCTGGTGACAGTGTTGCGACATCGGGGGCCCTGCCAGGGGAGGGGGTGGGGCTGGGGAGCTGGAGAGGACAGTTGGAATAAAACAGGTCAGAAGCCCAAGGAAGGTCAGTTGACTTTAATCCCATAATGGAAATCGGGGAGGATTTTGCCTTCGAAGACTTCCAGTGGACTTTTGCCCTGAAGATGACAGGCACTGTACACGGAGAAAGTGGCTTTTAGAACTATTAGAAAGTGGGTGTGCTGGCGATGGGGAGGGGGTGCCCAGGATGGGAAAATTAAAATTCCACTCCTGCTGAAGGTTCCTGGGCTCCAGCTCGCCGCGCAAGCATCGATCTGTTCCAGCACTTGACTTTCAACCATGACAAAACTGTGGGCAAATTAATTGTTCTCCAGGATATTAGGCATCAGACTCCATTAATCCTTTCTGAGCGAGATGCTCGCTGAATACTAATCGGGAGGGTTCCAGGCTGCCACGGGGTGATTTTCCTGCTCCCTGAGGCCCCACCATGTACCACCTTTCTCTGTCTCCCCCGGGTGTGGGTACCAAGGACTGAGCCCCTGCCCCCTCCCCTAATTTCTCTTTGTGGCGAAGGACAGAGCGGGGATAGGAGGGCCCGACCTAAACCTCCCCTCCCCCGCCTAGGAGGCTTCTTCCCGGGAAGCAGTGGGACTGGTAGCAAGATTGTTTTATGCAAATTCCAACATCTGTATGCAGGCGTGGCCGTGAGGATGAACGCAAGGAATCATTGCCAAATTATGCACGTTGCGTTGCTTTTCCTGAATCCGGAGCCCTTTTTGAAAGAAAAAGCGAAAACACGGAGACGCGTGTGTATAAAACAGAAAAGCAACCCGTGGCTCTGGCCACCCGAGGTGGGGTGGGCTGCTGCGGATTTGGAGGCGGATGGAGGGGAGGGTCCAGGGCCAGGAGTCAAGGTTCTGGGCTCTAGGCTGCCACCCAATGGCAAGGAGCCCTTGAGCAAGTCACTTCCCTTCCTGGGGCCTCAGTTTCCCCATCTGCAGAAGAGGAGGAAGGCAAGAGGCCTGACAGTGCTGGTGGGACCCACTGAGCTTCAAGTGAGGCTGGCTCTCCTTGCACAGCATGGCTCTGTGGGGACAGGGAGGACGCCTGCGACCTCCCCTTGCCCTCTAGATTCCCCTGTCTCGTTGTCAATGGCAACATACTTCTTATTCCAGTAAGGTTTCCTGCCATCAACTCATCTCAGGGTGGTTTGAAACTATCGCCCCATTTTTTTTTTTTTTTTTTTTTTTTTTTTTGGTACGCGGGCCTCTCACCGTTGTGGCCTCTCCCGTTGCGGAGCACAGGCTCCGGACGCGCAGGCTCAGCGGCCATGGCTCACGGGCCCAGCCGCTCTGCGGCATGTGGGATCTTCCTGGACCGGGGCACGAACCCGTGTCCCCTGCATCGGCAGGTGGACTCTCAACCACCGCGCCACCAGGGAAGCCCTATCGCCCCATTTTGATGACTGCAGCTCAGATCAGGAGACGGACGAAGCCAAAATCATATCCTGTAGGAGACAGAAGGAGGATGAGATGGCATATCTGTACCCTCATCCTCGGACAATTCTACCCCCTTCCCACCCCGAGCTGCCTCTCCTGGTTAGCTGCTGCTGCCTCTCCTGGTTAGCTGCCTCTCCTGGTTAGCTGCTGCTGTTACTTGCTTCCCTCCCACGTGGAGAGCTCCGAACTGCACTGAGCAGGGTGCCGTTCTTGCTTCCTACAGTCTCAGCTCTGCCTGGTGCATCCTGAACCCCGAAGATTCACTGGGGGTCAGACCTCAATTTAGAGACTCCCAGATCTAATCACAAAAGGAGGCTAGAATCACCCCCACATATCGTGGAGCAGTTTGTGCTAAACACTTCCCATGTGTCACCCCTTCGACCACTCACAACCACTCCATTAGGGGGTCCTATCATGATCCTGTTTTCTGGATAAGGAAACTGAGGCTCAGAGAAGCCAAGCCACTTGCTCAAGGTCACACAGCAAGTCAGTGACAATGCTGGGTTCAAACCTGCATCGGACTGACTTCAGAGCCTACTAGCTATACTGTATAAGCAGCTTATCTTCAGTTCCTCTTTCCCCCCATCCTGGGGGATGGACAGGCTTTCCTTGCCCCCCACCCTCCCTGCTGACTCCACTACTCCCCACTTTCCCCAGGATGCCTTCTCTGACCTCAGTGGACACAGAGAAAAGCATGCCAGCCACTTGGTAACTGAGAGGATATT
Source organism: Leucopleurus acutus (assembly GCF_964270905.1). Lineage (NCBI taxonomy): Eukaryota > Metazoa > Chordata > Mammalia > Artiodactyla > Delphinidae > Leucopleurus > Leucopleurus acutus. The sequence continues at coordinate 69,641,348 of NC_139155.1, forward strand.
TATGCCTGTGCAAACACCACCCAAGGCTTCTGCATGATTTGGAGCTAAATGCAGTGTGACTTAATTAATGCACGTGTAACATGCGAGAATATTACACCTATTAGAACTCACAGACAATTAAGACTCCCGGGCCAGTGCTGCCACCGTGTCCCATGATAAAGGCTCCGACATATCCCCTGTGCTGAATCAGTAGCTCACAGTTATGCCTCTCCCCACCTGTGCTCCAGTCCACTTTGCCTCTTTGCCTTGGATTTTCTCTCTTCCCCTTTTATTTATTTTGGTTTTACTTATTATTTTATTTTTTTCAGCTTTATTGAGATGTAATTGACATATAACTGTGTAAGTTTAAGGCGTACAATGTAATGATTTGATGTATGTATATACTGCAAAATGATTACCACCATAAATTTAGTTAACATATCCACCACCTCATATAGTTACAAATTCTTTCTTGTGTTCTCTTTCCCCTTTATTTTAAACTTTTCTATATTTAATCTCCCAGCTTAGGCAATTTGGAATCATTACATATTAAAAATTATTACATATAAAACTTTATATTATATGTTACATTACATATTTTAAAAATTCTGAGTTGGAAGTATTTTGTGCATAAAAGTTTCTAAGTGCCATGTTGCCAGGAGTAATGGGTCATCAAATATTTTTAATTTCCTGCTTTCCCAAACTTCAAGGGGCTACCTTTCTTTCTTGTTTGACTATTTATAAGAGAGAAAAAAAAGTCACCTCTTCCAGGGAGCATCCCCTGATTGCTTTACTTCTTTTGGATACTTTTCTCCACTGATATCCTCCAGCACTTGATACTATAGGCTCCATGAGAGAAGGCCCCATCTGCCCTCCCCCACCCCCACCCCAGAGAGCCTCAGCTCTCACAGTTGTGAAATGAGGTCCAGAAGACTTTTCTACCTGTTCGTTGGGGCTGCAGGGAAGAAGAAGCAAGATGTGGGCATTATGCAAATCTACTGCTGAGTTTGATGCAGTGTCTTCTCTGTGCATTCATCTTTCCATCTGTCAAATGGGCATGCCAATACCTTCCAGGAAGCTTGGCCTGAGGGTTAAAGAATCTGTCGTCACATGTAAAAAGCCGAGCCTGGTGCCCAGTGCTGGGGTAAATGACCTCGTGCCTGGAGCATTGCACGAGTCAGGCATCCCCTATCCATTCTAAAAGCATTTGTTGTGCACCTACTTTGTGCAAGGGTTATATTGGAGATTAAGTTAGACGCAACTCCCTGCTTCAGGAGGCTTCCAGTCCAGTTGGGGTTGACGGACAATAAACCCACAAACAGACAAACACATGGCTGATCCAGGCTCATGATACAGGTTAGGAAAGAACTATCTAATGACAAGGTCACAGTCTCTTTCTTGGGCTGGTCAGGGAGGGCTTCCTGGAGGAGATATCCATTGAAGAAAGAGGAGGAGTTGACAGGTGACAAGGAGGATGAACAGATTCATGAGGTCGGTGCCCGGCCATATCACCTCCTGAAAGCTGAAGGGATGGCTGCAGGCGCAAAGTATAGGGGAAGGACCGCCCCTCCCCTGGGGGAAGCAGCCCTCACCTGAAGGCAGATGGGTGCTGGGGTACAAATCCCCCACCTTCCTGGCCCCTTGGGGAGATGACCCTGAGATGCGTGTTCTACGCAGTTTCCCAGAGGCCCCGGCACACCTGAGCCCCAGGTGCCCACAGCGGAAACCTGCTCATTTATGCGGCCTGAATTGGCTGCTGGCTTCTGCAGGTGCTTCTGGGGACCTGCTCCCAGATAAACTGGCCCTGGAGTGCTTATCGCAGGGTCTGTGGCTGACGCCTCCCACACAAAGACGCTTGGGGGTCAGGGGGTGGCAGATTGCTCTGGGCCCCCAGCTTGGGGTACCCCTAGAATCCTCCCCGGGCCCCACCTGCAAGGCAGGGGGATTAGGAGGGTCCCCAGAGCTGCCCGTCAGATCCCTCCCCAGACACTCTTTCCAAAAAGGATTAAATAAATATGTCCAGCAGGAGGGGGAGCCCCGGCTTTCTCCGCCCGCTGGCGGGAAATTAAATTGTGCTCGTTGCTGCTGCTGAGCCTGAGCCTGAGCGAGGCTGGCCAAGCCGCAGGGCCGGGCCTGGAGGCGCTGCGATTGGCAGCTCGTGGCGAGCCCTAAATCAGAGGAGCCGATGAAATTTCTAATAACAGGAGCGCGACTGGCAGCAGCGTATAAATAAAGTTCCCCTCTTGAAAGGCAGCTTATTCCAGCCTTGCCGCCAAGGATATTAAGCCCGGAGGACTGGCGGCTGCGGCCAGGCTGGACCAAGGCCAGAAGCCAGCTGGGCCCGGGAGGCGTGAGTTCTTCCCCGGCAGAGGCTCTGCTGCCCCTGAAACATTGCCTGGGGTGGAGCCCCTGGGCGTGCCGAGCCCTGAGCTGGGTGGGTGCATGTTTGCAAGGAGGGTATTAGTTTGCGGAGCAGATTTTATCCTTCCCATTGCCCAGATGAGCACACCAAGGCCCAGAGGAATTAGGTGTCCTGCCCAAGGTCATACAGCTGGTAATCGGTCCCTTTGTGTGGGTAGGGTGGGAGAGAGGGAGGGATTCAAAGCCAGGTCTGATTCCACAACTCCTCACAGCTGTAAAATGGCCCAAACCACCCTACCTGGGATCTGGGCCACTTCCCAGGTGGCCTCGCCCTGCTTCTCTGTTCTGCATCCAGGCTGCTCCTTACAGAGATGAGCCAGCCCCATCCCTGCTCCCAGGGACCCACAGTCCAGTGGGGGTGGGGCAGACATGTCTACGGAGAACCCTCATGATCTCTTCAAATTGGCCCCAGTCTAGCTGAGTGACTGAGCCCATGTGGTCTGGAGCCAGACTGCCAGGGACTGAATCCTGTCTCCACCACACTGGCCGTGTGGCCTTGGGCAAATTACTTAACCTCTCTGGGCTTCCTCATCTGTAGAATGGGGATAACGGTTGATGTGAGAATCGAATAAGATGATTCATGTAGAGGGCTTGGCACAAGTGCCTCGTAAGCATATGTTTTCATTTCTTACCATCCATCCATCCATCCATCCACCCATCCATCCATCCATCCATCCATCCGTCCAACCACCTATCCATTTGCTATTGTGGCCAAAATGCCCGGCACATAATTGGTGCCTTGTACATATTCAATTTCTTATAATTAGACGTGCCACTGTGTTGCTGAGTACTGTGGGCACCGGCAGGGGAAATTTCTATTTCTTCATAGAAATAATTGTCATAAAGTGATTGTTTAAGGTTACGCTCATGAAATCTGAGGCCCCCAGTCCACTGAGGTTCAGAGAGGACTTCCCCTAGCAGGAGTCACCTCCCCTAGGGCCTGTGGGTGAGGGGAAGGGCCTTCCAGCCAGGGGGAGCTGCATGAGCAAAGGCCATGAAACAGGGAGGAACTGCAGGGAGGTGTCCTGTGAGCCCCTCTGCAGGCCAGGCTCTAGGGCAGGTCAGGAAACTAGGAGGATGTGAAAGGGCTCAGGATCCTGCCTGCCTGTTTTATAGATGGGCAAACTAAGGCCTGGGGGGAGATGAGAGCCAGAGTCAGGGCGGATCCTGGGTTTGCTACTTTCTAGCCCAGTGCTTTCCTCCTAGGAGGAAGAGCTCACTCCAGCTGGGAGATGTTCAGGCCACCACCTGAGCCGGGTGTGTGTCTCAGCCCAAGCGAATTCTCTCAGCAGCCCCTGGAAGGAGGCACACGGGTCCACTTCACAGAGCAGAAAGCTGGGACTCGGTGGGTTCAGCACAGCTGTCAGTGAAGGAGCTGGGATTCAAAGCAAGAACAAATGCTGGAATCTGGGTTCACGCCCTTGGGCCCTCCTACCTGGGGAGGAGGTGGACAAATAGAAGGGGGTGATGGTGGGGCGGGGTGGTGCTGAAGGGATGGGCACACTTTTCCACTCCGTCCTTCTTGGGCCGAGAGTGTCCGCTCAGGCCCGGCCACCGCCTGGATAGATGCTCTGGCCCCTCTCCCCTTCTTTGTCCCTGCCCTATTGTCTCCAGATTCTGGTTCCATTTCAGAATCTGACTTCACAGGGCTTGGCCCTTTTGTGCAAACTGCAAAGCCCTTTTCTTTGTGATTATAATTTTTTTCTTTTTCTCTTTTTTTTTGGAATCCAAAATCTCTTGACAGGAAAATCGCTGCTTGAGGTTGGAGAAGCTTGTTTCCTCCTCCATGCGAAAGCCATTACGGGGCTGTCCAGGACGGAGCCCACGCATGTGTGCACACAGACGGTCCAACTCCCTTCCCTGCACCCTGGAAAAGTGTGTCCAGCTGTCAGGCTGGAGCCGGCCCGGCCGGAGGTAATGCAAACCAGGCCGCCGGGGGAAGCACATTCTTTAATCAGGACTCATGTCCCCGCAGCCCCAGCCCCGCTTCCATCAGGTACCTGCTCTTTCACTCGGGGTGGTGGCTCCTTTGTGGCTACGGAACAGCCCGGGCTGTGGCCTGGTGGTCCCGGGGGAGGGAGGGGTGGAGCGGGGAAGCTTCCTGGCTGGTCCAGGCCCCTCCGTGGAGCTCGGGCTGGGGGATTGGGCAGAGCGGTGCTGATGCTGCTGGGGGTGGGGGTGGGGTACCCTCTGAAGGTGAGTATGGGGAGGGGGTGCAGGGGAGAGGAAACGGGGGTCTTGGGAGAAAAAGGGAGGACAGGGAGAGAATTGAGGAGGATGGAGCGAGAGTGGGATGGGAAAGGAAGTGGAGAAATGGAGAAAGTAAGACAGAGAGAGAGACGAGGGAGCCAAGGAGAGAGAGAAGAAAGAAAGAGACAGGAGGAGGGCAAGTGGAGGATGAAATGAGGGAGTGAAAAAAAATGGAGAGAGATAAACAGAGAGAGAGGAGCAATTAAGGGAAAGAAAAGGAAAAAAGAGCCCGAGATTATTTTGCAGAAGTCTATGGGGAGGTGGCTGGAATCCGTGGGCTTGGCCTCAGAGAGGCCTGGGTTTGACTCCCTTCCAGGCCATGTGACCTTGACGAGTTCCTGCCCCCTCCCAGACCTCAGTCTCCAGATCTGTAAAATGAACCTACCAAGGCTGAGGCTTCTCCTGGGGACACAGAGGAGGGTGAAAACCGGGCGGCAAGAAGGAGGCTGTGGTTACTTTGTCATGGACTCGGCCTCTATCACAGCCCACAAGATGGGAGGATTTCTCGGCCCTGCAGGAACGGGCTGCCAGTCCTTTTGAGAGAAGTTTGATTTCTGTGTTTACTTTGGTGCTGATCCTGACTTCTAGCAGCTAGAGACTAGCTGCTTCCAAGGCCAAAAAGATTGCATGTGTGTGTGCACGCGTGTGTACATGTGTGTGTCAGCGAGTTCACATTCACCATAGGGACACCCCATCCCAAGACTCCACAGCACACCAGAGTCCCCCGTCATCCCGGGGGGCTGGATTCTGGCCCCGACTGGGGAGTCCATGTCAGGCTCTCGAGCCTACTGGTGATGCTGGTGGATGGCCAGGGCTTGCTGTGGCCCAGCCAAGCCTCTGCCCTCGATCATGGGGACCAATAAAGAGAATCCAGGTTGAGGACGGCCCTGAGGATGAGAAGGGCAGTGAGGTGATGGGAAAGGGAGCCTGAGGTCAGCCAGGGCCCAAGTCACCACCCCAGCTCTGAGCCCTGTGAAACCGGTGTAGCGTCACCCTGCGGTCTGTCTCTTAGAACTGCTGTCGAGACAAGTGCAGCAAAGGAGGTTCTCTGAGCCCCACCTTCCCGGTTCCCAGCCCTGCCCCTCCCATTGCACCGTCCTGCTTGTGCTTGTGTCTCCGCCTCTGGCTGTGAGCCGTGAAAGGGTGGGGACCACACCTGTCTGGCTCACCTGAGAATCCAATGCCCAGCGAACGGGAAGTGCCTACCAACATTAGTGCCTTCCTGCTGTGCCCTTCTCCCCGTTTCCAACTTTGTCCAATAATGTGTGTGTCCACCTTGACCTGGAGACCTCAGGCCCAGGGGTTTTATCCCAGCCCCTCCCCCATCCCTCTGTGAGACTGAGGGTACAAACTCGGGACCTCAGTTTCTCCATCTGTGAAATGGGCCTAGGCGTGCCCATGTTGCCTCTCCAGGTTGCAGGGAGGATAAGGGAAAGGGGAGCTCTGTCTGAGGTTGGTGGGGTGGGGGGCTTGTTCTCGCCGTTTGCAGGAGTACTGGGTCAGGAGTCTGGGGGGTCTGTGTTCAGAGTGGCAACTAAGAGTCAGTGGGATACGGGGCCTCAGGTTTCTCATCTGTGTACTAGCCCATCCTGTGCTCTCTCCCCACTCCCAGGTCCCCATGGTCCCTGGTCCTGACTCTGGCCCCACCGCCCCAGCTGTCTTTTATGCTCTTATCTCCCCACTTTGTTCCGCAGCCTTGTCTCTGCCTCTTGCCCCCCAACCCCCGCCCCCATTCATCCCTTGTCAGAGGTCATGGGTTGGGGAGGGGCCTCCCCTGCCTGGCTGGCGGAGCTTTATCTGTAATCTAATGCTGGCCCCAGGGACAAGGGGTCAGGGGCACTGCTGGAATGAAAGAGGAGGCCAGCGAGGACTCCTCGAGGAGGGAGATGGGGGAAGGGAAGATGCTGGTGGGAGGGTCCGGGCGCTCTCTCTCTGAATGCCCCTTGGCGGGCGAACCTACAACTCCCTGGGCAAATGATTTATCCTGCCGAAGCCTCAGTTTCCTCCCCTGCACAGCAGGGTCAGAGCACGATCCAACGAGCCCTTGTGCCCCTTACGTGGCCTGACGGGTCCTTGCTTCTTACACTCCACCGGCCACTCTGGCGCCTGCTAAGAACACCGAGCCTCTGAAAGGGGGTCTGGGAGAGGGCGAGCCGGGATTTAAAACCAGTTCTGTGTGTCTCCAGGGCCACGCTTGTACTCCCCACAGCAGACTGGTGGAAGTCAAAGGTCAAAGTCCCAAACCAAGCTTTCCCGAAGTTCCAGGAGGAGAGTAAATTATCCCCCACTCACAGATAAAGGCTCCTCTGGGATGTTGCCCCTCTCCCTTGTGGCAGCTTGCAATTTTCCGGAGAAGGTAGCACTTGCGGTATTTACGAGGGAGTTTTATAGAAAGTAACCACGTGAAAGAGGCAGGGAAGGGCATCGTTGGCAGCAGGAACAGCACATGCAAAAGCACAGAGTCATGAAGCAGGATGGTGTTTGCAGAGAAGGTGGTGGTCGTTCTGCGTGCTGGAGTGAAGGATGCTTGTGGGAGTAAAGTAGGAGTACGCGTCTGGGGAGGCAAGCCAGGCTGGGGTGCATTTCTGGCTGTCGGTGGATAGTTTTAAGCAGAGCTCCTTTTGTAAAATTCTTCCTGTGGGCGGCGCTGGGCGGATACTCAATTGGCAGGGACAGGTCTAGATGCAGAAGACTAGTTCAGAGGTAGGTGATTGGGGGAGTAAACCAAGCTTGAAAGCCAGATGTTCAGGTGAGATGAGTCCAAGTCCAAACACATTTAGGGGTGAAGTTTGTGGCATAGCATCTATCAGTGGGAAGGGTGATGGAGCAGGAAAAGTTGAGGGTAATGCCCAAATCTCTGGCTTGGGCATCTGGGGGGAAGGGGCGGGTGTTCCATGAGATGGGGCTGAGTGGGCAGCTTTGGGGCAAGGAAAATGAATTTAGATGGACACATGTCACCTCTGAGGAGTTGGTGAGTGTATCAGTTATCTATGACCACAATAATGCTGCATAACAAACAGCCACTAAAGCTCGGTGGAATTCAGTGATCAATAATTATTCAGCTTGTGTGTCCATGGAGTCCAGGTGATCTGAACTGGGCTGGGCTGATCTTACCTGAGACGGTGCAAAGTCCTGGAGGGGACGGGCTGCCAGCTGATCTAGGCTCAGCTTCACACATCCCATACTCCAGCATGCTAGCCTGAGCGTGTCCTCACGGCCTCGGCGGAGATGCAAAAAGCCCAGTCACGCAAGTATTTTCCAAGCCTCTGCTTGCATCATGTTTGCTAACTTCCCATTGGCCAAAGCAGGTGGCTGAGCCTAGAGTTGGGGTGGGGGGAGGGCTCTGCAAGTCACGTGGTCAAAGGCATGGATATAGAGGGGGGAAGACGGCGGCCAAGACGGGGCGTCCAACCAGCCACGTGGAGAAACCAGAGGACTGTTGCGTATCCAGGACTGGAGATTTGAGTCTGTTGACCATGGACAGTCCCTGAGGCCATGGCAGGGGAGGGGTTGCCCAAGCCAGTGGTGTGGCTGAGAGCGGAGCTGGATCCCTGGGTGATCCTCTCCTTTCCTGCCACCTCCCAACCCTCTTCATCTCATGGAAGAGAACACCTCAGAGCTCAGATGGCCACAGAGGCCTCACCTGGCACGCATATAGTAGGTGCTCAACAAAACGCCAGCAGAAGGAACACAGCTAGGCAGGCTGGGCGATTAACCCCTTGTGGGTCAGCAGGTAAACACTGGTGCCGATGCGCATTGTGGGAGGCTATGGAAGCAGGTATGACCCAGAGGCACCCCACCCCACAGGGGAAACGCCCACCCCAGGTCCTGCTTTGAACAAAACTGGTGGTCCATTTTCAGACCAGAACAGCATTTGACCTGAATGAGTTCACTCGTCTCCAAGGCTCTAGACCCTTCTGCTCTATCTCATTCCCTCCTCCCAACAGTCCCAGGAAGATGCAGACCTTGTACCCCTCACACACACACACACCCCTTTGCAGCTGGAGATCCTGGAGGAGCAGCAAAGCCCAAACTCACAGGGGCGGCTCAGTGGCAGAGCTTGGAGCCCAGTGCCACACGCCCAAACCTCAGCTCTCCCAAGCGCCGACCCCGGCCCCGCTCTGGGGGGCTTCGCCCTGTGTGCTGTGGCGCGGAATCCGTGGTTCAGCGGGGGAGTGTTTAATCAGGCAGCGTGCCTGGATGGTGACCTCCCACAGAGCCACCCAGCCCTCGCCCTCAGCCAAGACTGATTTCCTTGGAGGGATTTTTTTTTTTTAAGGCAAAAAACAGCAGGAAAATCTCTCTCCCGCTGCTTCTTGTATTTCCTTTATAGTTTCCTTTGTTCTATATTTAATTTTTTGTTTTAAACCCAGTTGAAGAGGGATGGGCGAATCACCGAGGGTTATTGATTTATTATTTATGGCGACTCATACGTTGCTTTAATCGTGTCTTCTGTCCCTTTCCTATTCTGCATAGTTGAAGGACAACCCAAGGAAGTCGTTTGAGGCATCAGAGGCTCCTGTTTATTTCTGCCTTGCAACCTGTTGGAAGAAAACGAGGCTCATTTTGGGGGGTATGCTGGCTCTTAGCTTTTCTCACAGGGGCGGAGATGTGACCCTGGGCCTCAGCTGAGGCAGAGGAACGAGCCTGGGGTAACCTCTCCTTGGTGACTTGGTGTGGCCTTTGGGCAATGCTGAGGGGTGTCACGAGGCTGCTTGTTAGTCCCCCAGCTAAATGGCCCCCAACGTCTGTGTTTTCGGGTTACTCTGGCTTCTTTCCCTCCAATTCCTACAGACACCCAGCTCCCTGCCACACCTCCAGCCGCACTCATGCGAAACAGCAGCCCTCTTCCAAAATCCCAGTACAAATAATAATGATGAACAGCGCATAAGAACTGATATTATTGAGAGATTTGCCAAATGCCAAGTGCCTTTTATATGAATCGTCTTATTTGGACTCAGCCCCCTGAGCTGGGTTTTGTTTAGTCCCATTTTACAGGTGAAAACACTGAGACCACGAGGAGGTGAGGAACTTGCCCGAGGAAGCGGTGGAGCCGGACGGGAACCTGGTGCCACCTCTGAAGGCCGAGCTCTTATCTAGGAGCCCAACCACTTCCCTGGAGGACCCGAGCAGCCGGGCAGGGAGCCTGTGGCACATACAGAGGGAGGTCCATTCTGCGCGTGCCCAGAACCCAGGTGCTGGGCTCTGGGACCAGGAAGGCTTCCTCCTTGCTGCCCGGAGTGACGGTGCCTCCAGCACTTGGTCAGGGCCCTGGCTCCCGGCTCTCTATGGGACGCTGCTCTCTGCAGCCAGGGCTTCCTGTGCTGGGCACTGCATGACCAGGCAACCCGCAGCTTCTGACTTTAGAAAAGGATGCTTCTGGAAGCCACAGAACCATGTGTGAGTATGAACACTGGAGAGTGTGAGTGTGTACGAGAGTGTGAACACGTGACTTATGGGTGGCTGGAGGTACATACAGGGACAGCAGTCAGCAAAGACCCACTGCAGTCCCCAAGGACACTCCTGATGCTGGCTTCTGCTCTGTGCTGCAGCGCTGAGGACCCAGCCTTGCCCCGGCCTATCCCTTTCGCCCTGGCATTCAAGGATCTCACCGCACAGCTCCCTACTCCTCCCACTGACACCTTCCCACCATCTCCCTCCAAATGCCCATCTGCCTCTTCTCACATGCCACCTTTTATTTTCCCACCTCCACACATTTTCTGCTGCCCTTGCCCTTGAAGTTAGCTTTCCCACAATCTCCTTCTTTCCAAATGCTTTCCACTCCTCAAAATCCTGTTCAATTAGCACCTCCTCCATGAGATACATATGGAGAGATGCTCCCTTCGGGACTCTCAAGACACAATCTTTGTCCCAGAACGTGATCCTCACAAGGATGGGAGTTTGTCTGGCTCACTGCTGTGTCCCATGTCTGGGGCACCACCTGGCACAGGGGATGTGCCCAAGAGATACTGGATGAATCCGTGAGTAAATCCCTTCTTTCCCCTGCTGTGCCATCAGCTTCAGGAGGTCAGAAACTATTGGGAAAAGGATAAAGCGGGGCTGTTGGAGTCAACAGACTGGGTTGGAATCCTGGCTTCCCCGTCTGTTAGTTGTGGGACCCTGATCAAAATATACTTCCAGGGCTTCCCTGGTGGCGCAGTGGTTGAGAGTCCGCCTGCCGATGCAGGGGACGCGGGTTCATGCCCCGGTCTGGGAGGATCCCACATGCCGCGGAGCGGCTGGGCCCGTGAGCCATGGCCGCTGAGCCTGTGCGTCCGGAGCCTGTGCTCCACAACGGGAGAGGCCGCAACAGTGAGAGGCCTGCGTACCGCAAAAAAAAAAAAAAAAAAAAAAAAAAAAAAAAATAAATATATATATATATATATATATATATATATATATATATATATATATACTATCCAAACCATTCTTTCTATATCTGTGAAATGGCAATAATTATACTTCCCTGGACAATTGCACGGCACATGGCCCACCCTGGCGCACCATTAGTGCGATTGATGGAAAAGAACCAGGGGCCAAGGGCACCTCACCTGGAACAATGGGAGAAGGTGTCTTAGAACCAACAGGACCACACCTCCGCCACCCCCCCCACCCCGGCCCCGCCTTGTCAGGATTGGTTTGCACATGTGCTGAAGAAAACAGTGCTGGATATGGTGATTTCAGGCAGCCAGTCAATTAGCTGGTGTTCAGGAATCTGATCATAGCAGTCAATCGGTGATTGCCAATCTGCATATTTATTCAGTATCATTAATTATGCATCACGCAGCATTAATCCCCGTCATATGCGTGTGTGCATTCTGTGGAACAAGGCTTCGGGTCCTGTCTGGAGGAAGCTGCTGGCATGGTGTGTGCTGGGGATGAGGGACACATACAAGAGGTGGCGGCCAATTGGCGCAGAAGCAGATTGAGCGCTGTTTTGCATCGGCCACAGAAACTGGGCCTGGTCTGGCTCTTTATTTAAACCTGGTGTTGCAAACTGGTGGATGGCAGGGCTGAGCCAGGCTACAGATGTGTTTTATTTTGCCTGAACAGTAATGAAAAAAAAAAATGGAAATAATGCATTTAGTGCGGGCATGCCAGTTTGCCAGCACCCCCACTCCCCCTTATTGCCTCATATACCACTTACTTGACTCCCTGAGTTTCCTGCTTGGCCCCTGGGGGCATTTGCATTGGTCACCTGTAGATCAGGGTGTCCTAAGTCTTTTAAAGCTTATTATCCCCCTAAGGAACTGTTTTAGACATTTTCCCCGACTTTTCCCTTCTCCCTCTGGTGAAATATTTTTAAGATGTTGGGGGTAGGAGTTTTATTAATTTTTTTTTTGCTGTGTTGGTCTTTGTTTCTGTGCAAGGGTTTTCTCTAGTGGTGGCAAGCAGGGGCCACTCTTCATCGTGGTGCACGGGCCTCTCACTATTGTGGCCTCTCCCGTTGCGGAGCACAGGCTCCAGACACGCAGGCTCAGTAGTTGTGGCTCATGGGCCTAGCTGCTCTGCGGCATGGGGGATCCTCCCAGACCAGGGCTCGAACCCGTGTCCCCTGCATTAGCAGGCAGATTCTCAACCACTGCGCCACCCCTCTGGTGAAATTTTAATACCACAGATATATTGGGTAACTGTTCGTATTCTGTATGTATATCTGTAAGATTTTTTGGTTCCCAAAGGGCAAAGTTCACCCTTGCTGAGAATGCATCCTCTAGGTTGTAAGGTCTCTCTGCCTGTCTCTGGTTGCTTGCACGGTAGGGCAGGGATAGGAAGAGGGCTGGCAATGAGGGGTTGGATTTGTATAAATCATTTCTCTTTCCTCTTCCGCTGGATGAACCCTCCATATGGGCTCCACGGCTCTCCTTACTTCCCCCTAAACTAGCTCTGGGAGGTCCATATTCTACTCATATGGTGGTGCTGCCCTCCACCCCCACCCCCATCCAAATACTCAAGACACAGATCAGACGTCCTCTCCTCCAGAGTTTGGCCAGTTAAAACAATTAACAATTGTTAAAACAAAATAGTAAAAAAACCAAACAATTAAAACAATTGTACAGAGTATTTTAGTATCAGAGGAGGAAGTCTCCTTGGGAGTCACAATTTCTCAACTTGTACTTTGCAGATGAGTAAATGGAAGCTCAGAGAGGGCAAAGGATTTGCCCAAACCTGCACAGCAGATCAGGAAGAGGTAACGACCATGACCAGATTTTAAAGCTAATACTTCCCATCCACCCCATTTACTCACTAAGGCAGGTTTGTTCACCCTTGCATCATCTGGGCCTGGCACAGGGAGAGTCACAGTGCACATCAACACATGAATACATTAAAGGCTCTGACAAGTCCTGCAGGAAACAAGCAATTTTCGTTTTGCATAATGCAGCTTTCCTTGACCTTGTGTTTGATCACAGACTGTAAAACTTCTATATGCCGTGTACTTGGGCACCAGAAGATAAAACCATAGTCTTAAAATAGCCCCAAACTGGAAACAACCCAAAATCCATCACTAGTAAAATAAAGAAACTCTTCTACGTTCACACAATGGGATATTATATGGCAGTGAAAAATGAATGAGCTATAGTTCCTGGCAACAACATGAATGAATCTTACTGCACAATGTTGAAGGCAAGAAGCCAGACACAAAATAATACTGACATGATTACTACTATTATTCCATTTATATAAAATCCAGAAATAGGCAATACGAAACCGTGTTGTTCTCGGGTCTAAAGAAAACCCGAGGAAGTGATCTTCATCAGAGTCAGGAACGTAATGAAATCTCACAAGGAGAGGGGAGGGAGAGGCACGGAAGAGGGGAAGCAGGTGCTTCCGAAATTTCATTTCTTGTCTGGTACATAGGTGTTTGCTGGATAATTAATCATTAAATTGTGTTAAACTACATTTTCTGTGCTTTGCTGTATGTTAGTTATGTTTCACTATTGAGAGAATAAAAAAAGCTTGTGCCGGCTTTGGCTCTAGGGGCAGGAGTAGAGGCTGGGAGGCCAGAGGGGAGGCTGCCGCAGCCACCGAGACATGAGACAATGGTGGCCTGGACTGTGTGTGTGAGTGGGGGTGGGGGACGTGGGCGAGTGGGACAGAGAGAAGCAGAGGGATTCCAAAGGGACTTAGCAGATAATTTGGCGACCCCCCACCCCCAACCACAGCGTGCTCACCGATGCATTTGGCTTCTGGCTTTTAACCACACCCTCGGGGACCTCTTCACCATAGTCCTTGGTCATCAGAACAGGGAGGCCAGACGGGGCGCCTGGCAGGGGGCAGGATGTGGAGAGCATTGGAGAACCCCACGGAAAGGTAGCCAGGAAAAGCGATGGGGAACTGAGTGCAAAGAGAGACTGGTGAAGAGGCCATTGCTCAGAACTGTCAGCATGTGGGCCCCAGGCACCCAGCGTTCCATTAGCTGTTTCTTGGGATCATTTTATTGGCCCATGTGCACAGGTGGGGTGGCGGGCTGGCCAGGATGACCCGTGCAGATGTGGCTGGAGAAGGGGGCGGTGATCAAGGATGGACCTAACCCCGGCCCACAGGCCCCTGCCCAATCCTTATTTTCTAGTGCCTTCTCTCCCGCCTCCTGGGGACAGCCACAGTGTTTTCTGTCTGGCCGGCCATGCCTGGCTGTGCTCGGGAACACAGGCCCCTTCAGAGGTGCCCCCCGAGTCGGCTGAGCTGTCCGAGCCCTGACAAACTCTTGAGGGAAGCGGGCGTCGCAGCCCCAGCTGTGTAAATGTTTTTGGTTTTCCTGCTGAGGCTGGGGGTTGAGTCAGCGCCAAGACAAGCCTCGCTTGAGTTTTCTTTGGCAAGGCGGCCCGGCTCAGGAATGTCAGGCGAACTTTCCAAATGGGATGGTTTGTCGGTGGGACCTCAGGCTGAAAGCTGAGCCCTGGGTACACTCTGGCATCATCTAATTGCTGCATCCCAATTAGAGTCGAGAAGCGGTGGCCCGGCCTGCTCGGATGGGAGCTATTTTCTCTGTTCACCCTCCTCCTGCCGGGAGGGGCTGGGGCCGTCTAGGAGGCTCTCTGTGGGCTCCTCAAGTGGGCCTGGGTGGGAGGGTGGTTTTCACCATCCACAGGGTGATGGAGTTTTCGGGGGGGTGGGAGTGTGAACTCCATTCCGGGCCCCAGCTGTGAAGTTGTGAGAAAAGCCCACGGAATCACTGTGAGGCGTACGTTTTCCTTCTTGTTGTTGAACTCCACTTGGTTAATGATGACTTGGACCTTCCTTGGTACAACTCACAGCAGAGAAAATCTAGAGCAGGGCTTCCAAATGCAAAATCCTCCAGGGGCGGGTGAATTACCTAAATGAGTGAAGCTGGCTGGGAGTGAGGCAATACAGAGGGGTGGGGACTGGGGCAGCCTGGCGAGCTCCTGCCGCATCCCCAGGGGTGGATGCTTCTTGGCTCCAGCTGACCTTGGCTCCGGCTGAATGTGATTCTGTGGTGTGGCCCAAACTTATGAAGTTCCAAGAGAGATCCAAAAAAAAAAAAAAAAAAATCTATATTTTATGTGAAATCCCTCAATCTTGAAATGTTGGCAACTAATTCAATTAGAAAAAAAAATTGGACGAAGGGCCATGCCAGCCAAACCAAACACATCTGGGAGCCGGATGACGCCTCCAGACCATGCATGCGTGACCTCTGGGTTCTCATTTCCTGACCCGTGACTGCAAGCTGAGGGGACAGATGGAAACAGCGACCTCATCCACAACAATGACAAGAACAAAACCCTTTTGTCTGTGCTCTGGGCTGACCCAGGTGTGGTGCCGAGCACTTTATATGCTGCACTTCCTTTCATTCTCACACCAATCTGATGGGCAGGCATCACCATGCCCACTTTACAGATGGGAAGACTAAAGTCTCCAGGGAAGGATGTAATTTGGCCAGGGTCACACAGCTGATAAATGGCAGAGCAAGGATTTGATCCCGGGTCTGTCTGACTCCCAGCACTGGGCTGAAGTCATGAGATTTGCTTTCTTCTTGTTGTTGCTGAATTCATTCACTCATTCATCTTTTCCGTAAACCTTTATTGAACTCTTACTGTGCGCCAGGCACTGTGTTCAGTGCTTTGCAAGGGTTAAATGAGGGAATGTATGCAAAGGCCATAGAGCACGTAGTAAGTGTCCAGGTCGTCAGCTACCTCCATGGGGTGTGTCCTGCCCAGGCTATGGGGGCGGGAGGATGGAGTGTGGAGGAGGTTGAAAAATATGAGGAATGTGTAGCCTCTTCTTTTTTTTTAATTGAAGTCTAGTTGGTTTACAATAGTGTGTTAGTTTCAGGTTACAGCAAAGTGATTCAGTTTTATATATACATATATATATATATATATATATAAAATACGTATATAAGAATATATATAAAAATATATTCTTTTTCAGATTCTTTTCCATTATAGGTTATTACAAGATATTGAATATAGTTCCCTATGCTATACAGTAAATCCTTGTTCTATTTTATATATAGCAGTGTGTATCTGTTAATTCCCTACTCCTAATTTATCCCTCCCCACCTTTCCCCTTTGGTAACCATAAAGTTTTTTTCTATGTCTGTGAGTCTGTTTCTGTTTTGTAAATAAGTTCATTTGTATTATTTTCTTAGATTCCACATGTAAGTGATATCATATGATATTTGTCTTTCTCTCTCTGACTTACTTCACTCAGAATGATCATCTCCAGGTCCATCCATGTTGCTGCAAAAGGCAATATTTCATTCTTTTTAATTAGCCTCTTCTTTTGAAGGTGCCCAGCCTTGTGGGTCTCAGCTAGATGCTTCATTGACTCTATCCATGAATCCGGGATTGACTCATCTCTAATCTGTGAAATGGGTACAATATGGACCCAATCAGAGTCACTGGGCACAGAAGTTCAGCTCGGGGTGGCAAAGCTCTAGATGGTAAGTACTAGGAGGAGGCGTTGCTCATCTTGGTCCCCCCGGGGGCAATGGTGATGCTTGTGAAGGTGACTAGGCAATTTGGGAAGCAGAAGCCAGCCAGCCCTGCAGTATTGAGGAGGCAAAGTCGGGGGGCAAAGATGGCACAAGCTGGGGCTCTGAGTCCTTCTCTGTGGGGTCAGGGGAGTCTGGACAAAGGTCCCCAGAGCAATCTGACATTTACAGTTTGCAAAGCACTTTACAGTTTGCAGGGCCAGACGGTGCAGCCAGCTCTCCCCCGCTCTCAAGCGTTCGCTGGCTCCCCTTTGCCTCTTACGTTGCCCACAGTGAGCCTTGGATAAGAGTTTGAATGTGTGAGTGCACATGAACAAGACTGGGCCAGTCCTTAACCATCCACCTGGTCATGGCTTCAGCTCCACGTGGAGGCAGTTTGGATGGTGTTGGGTGGAGAGAGTCCAGAACCTGGCATTCTGGTAGAATTCCAGGGGGATCCAGGAGTTGGGGATGCCCTGTAGAGAGGCAAGGTCAATCTAAGTGCTGACTTCTGGGTTTTATTTTGGTCCCATTTCACGACAAGGATTCCTGCTGGGAGAAGACCTTCACAAGCTCGGGCTGCCATGACAAAATTACCACAGACTGGGTGGCTTACAAACAGACATTTATTTCTCACAATTCTGGAGCCGGGAAGTCCAAGATCAGGGTGCCAGCATGGTCAGGTTCTGGGGAGAGCCTTCTTCTGGGTTGCAGACTACCCACATTTTGCTGTATCCTCACGTGGCAGACCCAGGAGAGGAAGCAAGCTCTCTGGTGACTTTTATAAAGCCAGTAATCCCATCATGAGGACGCCACCCTCATGAACTCATAAATCCTAATTACCTTCCAAAGGCCCCACCTCCTAATACCATCCCATGAATTTGGTGGAGCGGGGGAGGGGAGACAAACATTTAGTCCATCACAGGGAGGGAGGGAGATTCCTCAGGCTAGGGGGTGAACACCAATCTTGACAAAGACACCCACCATATTTTATGTTTATTGAGTGTTTATTATATAATGGGCACAATGGAACTTCACTTGCCTATCATACCCATTCTACAGAAGGGGAAACTGAGGCTCAGAATGATGTCATTTAACAGATGAGTGGTGAAGCCGTATCTTGAACCCAAGCCTGTTTTCATCCAGACACTGCTTTTAGGAGCACATCCTGTTTACCCACAGTCCTCGACAAAGCAGACGATACTGCCACACCCACTTCACGGGTGGGGGAGGAAGCCCATCTACAGGCCCACAGCAGTGCAGAGTGGACCCAGGACTCAGGTCCTCTTCCCAGCATCACCATCCCACAGCCCCAGCCCCCTGCCGTGGCCAGTTCAACCAGTGCTTCCCATCCACCCATTGGATGAGGTTAAAGCCTCATGGGACATGAACTATCTAACTAGCAGGGTTTCTAAGGGCTCCCTGAAGCCCCCAGGCTGAGGGTGTGCAGGGTGGGCTTGCAGCCTCTCCCCAGGGGCTGTTCCAGAGCCCGGAGCGCAGCTAGCCTCCAGAGGTGGGTGATTTGGAATCAGAACACATGGCTCTTGCTGGTATGTAATGAGCAGGGAGTGAGCTGGTAGATATGCTAATTTCATTATTCATGTACATAATTATAATCTAGAAGTTGGCAGCTTTCTAGGTAATGACAGGAGGGAAAAGGAAATTTACCTAACTTTTGTAATATATGTGTAGTATTATTTAACTCTTAAATTAAGGGACTTAATTCATTGCACGAGGCCCATAGATGTGAGGCACCGATGCAGAACTTCGCCATGTCTCTCCACCCAGTAATCCTCCCTTCCTTCAACAATTATCCACCATGTGCCAGGCCTTGTGCCAGTTTGAGGGTTGCTATGGTGGTGGAAGCCCAGTCGGATGCCCTCGGCATCTTATGGGACAGGATGCGGATGAGTGAAGCAAGAATTTGACAGCGCGACGTGAGAAGGGCAAGATGCAGGAAAAGCAGGGAGTCAGAGAGGGCTTCCTGGAGGAGGAGGCATCAGCACTGGTCTTGAAAGGTGATGAGTAAGAGTTGTCCATGCTGAGAAGAGAGGAAAGGCATTTGAGATGGGCGGTAGGTAGGGGGAATAGGCATTTGAGATGGGCGGTAGGTAGCTTGGGCCAAGGCCAAGAGGGGAGACCCTGCGATATTTTTGAGGATGCTGGGCTGGAAAAATGGGAGGGAGGGCTGGCGTATGGCTCTGAGAACAGGCCTCTCCAGATTCAAATCTTAAAAGCAGACGTGCTCAGCCTCACTGGGCACCCCTGCGTGCCGGTTGCTGATGTGTCTGGGGCCCATCCTCTCTCCCCACCCCCCGCACTGATAAAGCCTGGGAAAGGGCGATGGCAGGGGGGCTCTTTGAGGCCCGTTTGGTGCCTGCTGGCCATTGGCGGAACACCCAGCTGGAGGAAGTGGGGCTCAGGCCTGGAACAGCCCTACAATGGGCGAGTGTGGAGCTCAGCCCTCTGAACTGGGCGGGGGCATGTCCCGGAGTGGGGCCCCTGCTGTCCCCAGCAGCCTGGCGAACAAAGCCAGCTTTGGGCTTTCACCCAGCTGGATGCGGGGTTTGCAGAGGGGCCTGGTCCCGATGGGGGTGTGAAATTCTTGATTAGGGCTGGCCATGGCCTGCCCCCTCCCCACATTTGGAGGAGAGGGAACAGCTGCACAAACACAGGCTCAGGCAGGGAGGCAGCCGGGCTGTGAGAAGCCGTCTGTCCGGCAGCCGCATGCCCCACGCCCCATGCTGGCGCTCACGGACACTTTCCTGGGAGAACCTGCATGTGTGTGGCGCTTGGGCCTGCGTTCTGGTGGCCAGGAGGGTGGGAAGGTCACCGCTTGTCTGTGCGTGCACACGTGGGCAGAGGGGCACGCTGAGAACGTGGCTGAGTGTGTGGAACATATGTCAGATTATGGGTGTGTCGACCGTGGGTGCACACGCGTGTGTAAATGCAAGTGACTGGGAGCGTGCGTGAGTGTGGGTGTGTGCACTAAGCACACGGGCAATTGTGCAGACGCACACATGCAGGTGGGAGTGAGGTGTGGCATGTATGCACACGTGTGCTTACACTGGCACATGTGTACAAGAAGTGGATGTGGATGTGAGCACGTGTGTGATTGCTTTGGAGGGTGTGTGGGTAAGTTAGGCTGTGTGCGTGTGCATGCATGTGTGATTGTAATGGCCCGTGTGTGTGGAAGGCATAGGTGTGTGAGATCGTATTTTCTGTGTGCATGTGTACACATGTGAGATTGTGTTGGCCTGTGTCTACGTGTATATATAAGTTATAGTGTGTGTGTGTGTGTGTGTGTGTGTGTGTGTGTGTGTGTGTGTGTGTGAGATGCTTGCCCTGGAAGGAGAAGGGGCTTATTTGGCATGTCGTGGCAGGTGAAGGTCTGAGTCAGGGTTCAGGGCCCATGTGCCAACCACATGGAATGTCACCACCTCCTGGAGTGCCTGTTCCCCCTGCTCGGCCGCTGGCATCTCCTCCAAGGCCCCAGTTCCTCCCTCTGGCTAGTCCTCTGTGGCTGCGTTCCTTGGAGGGAACGGTTTGTTTTCCCTTCCAGTCCATCCTTCTATAATTGTTTCCATGTATTTCCCTTGATTTGCAGTTTGCAATCCATCCCCGCCCTCCTCCACTCCCCTGCCCAGGACCTAGCTCCATTCTGGGACCGCAGATGGAGGGTCCACAGCCGGGCAAGGAGACAACAGAGCTAGGTGAGGACCACGACGCGCAAGGCGCCTCTACCAGTCACGGAGCCCTCCCAAGTCTGCTGGAAAGCTAAGACTTTTACATGAAACAACAGGACCCTGGGATCTATTATGTCCATTGATTAGACAATCTGCCTGAGGCTCATAGAAGGTGGGCAACTGGCAGAGCCCCTGGGAACCCCAGCTGGGATGGGAACTTAAACCCGATTTCCTAATCCATGCCCCATCATGCCTTTCCCACTGCCTCATGGACCCGCCTCACTGCCCGCTTCCTGGCCACTCTTTCTCCACCAGACCTTCCTCTCCAGGAAAGGGGAAAGGATTCAGGATGAGTTTGCAGTTCTGCAGGTTAAAATGGAGACCAAGGAAAATTTATACGATTCCACTTTCCGCTTCTCTCTGGATCCCTCACTGAGCCCGTAATGTATTCCCCCTTCTTGCTAACACACTTTTTAAAATGTTAATAGACTGTAAATTACTTTTCTTTTTATACTTCTTAAAATAAGCGTTTCCTCTTGTGGATGGCAAGGCAATGCTGGAGTTACGGGCTTGGTTTTATTACTGTCGAGATGAGATGGACTGGAGAGAGCTCATACAGCTTTTATAGGAACTATTTTATTTATAAGAATTTTCCTAATGTCAGATGGATGTGACGTGCCTGGTTTCCTTCTGCCCAGCCTTGAGAGAAGAGGGGAATATAGCATGGCTGGGGCCTGGGTCAACGTATCTTTGCCTTGGAAACTCCAGAACTGTGGATGGAATCTGTTCTTTAGCAGCCCTAATACAATCGTCTTCTAGTTTCTACTTGCACACTTCTGGTGATGGGGAACTCACTTCCTACCGAGACAGCCAGTCTCCAGTGAAAGGTGTAACTCCTTTCCTACATTAACATCACTTACTGATCCTAGCTCTGCTCTCTGGAACTAGAGAGGAAATACTAGTGTCCCCACAGAACACTTGGGAACGTCCCAGGGATTTGAAGGTGGCCACCATGGCCACCATGCCTTTTTCTGCACCTTCATTTCTCTGCATGAAATAGCTCCCCTGGTTCTTTAAATATTTCTCCCTCACTTCATCATCTCACCCACCCTCCAAAACATTCAGATGTTTTTCCTCCAAGGTCAGAAGGATTATTTTAGCTTCTCTTAATTACCAGGACCAGCATTTCCCATTACCACTCCTGGGAAATCCCAATTCTGGTCATGTTTGTAAAGATTACCTGCTCAAATGAATTTGGGGAATGCTGGGCTAAAGAAATAGAAACAGGTTCCTTTGCAGCAGGACTTATCAGAGCCTTTATACAATGAATACACATGGCGACTCTCCAAAGTGGGTGCAGTAGGCAGCATATTACAAACTCAAGAGACTTGGAACTATGGATTTTTAAAAGACATCCCAGAGGGTATGTGTACCCAAAACTGTTCTGAAATGCTCTACATGGTGAATTTCAAACAAAAAATAATGTCCGTTAGCTTATAGAAAACGAGCACGTTGGCTCTGGCATAACAGTTCCCTGTGGTGGCCTCTGCTTTATGCAAGGATGGCAGATTCTCAGCATGGCGGTGGGAACCTTGCCTCCCCCGTGCCAGGTTCAGTTTTCCTGTTACTAACCTTTCAAAGTCACCTCCAGGCTCTGTCCTGCTGGGAAGCTATGGTTTGGGGCAAGTGGGTTTGGGCTCATGGGACAAGTCATGTTAGAAAAGGAATCCAGCTCCGCCATGTATTACCTATGGGACCTTGGCAATGAGGTCACCTGTCTGACATTCAGACTCCTCATCTATGATCTGGGATTCATCTCAGAGCCTCCTTTGTGGGGCAGACGGAGCCTGATGCCTGGCACAGAGGAAATGCTTGAGAAATGTCAGTGGCTCATTCACAGCTTTCAAAAGACCTCTTCTGGTGCCATCTCCTCCCAAGCATCCTCACTCCAGTCAGGTTTACCTTCCTGCATGGCCTCAAGTGTGCCAAGCCTGCCCCTACCTCAGGGCCTTTGCACACAGTGCCCTTTCTGCTTGGAACGCGCTTGCAGGCTGTATCCTCATGGTGCATGGGAGATGCTCAATAGACAATGGCTGAACTGCTGTGAGTTGATGGCCCTTACATATCTTCCCCTCTCCGAGGCCACCCAGCTCATGCCCACAGTCTGGCAAGGCCTGAAATCTGCCGTTGTCCTGCCTTCAGAGAGCAAGCAGGCCCTCGCACACATCCACCCCCAAATGCCCATTTGAGCAGCTCTCCGGAACCCCTGGTGCAGGGAGGCTGTCGATTGGGGGTTGGCAGCCACACACCCTGGCCACCCAACCCAGCCCATGGCCCCTGACAAATGCAGGTGATGTGATCAGGGCAGATTGCTGTCCCTTTCCCAGTTGCCCGTGCTGGCCACCAACTGAATCAATCTTGAACAATTGGCCACAGGCTTGTTTCCTTAAAAGTGATGTTACCTCTGATTATCTCCGACAGGATGTGATGCAGGTTCCTCATTTTCCCTTTTCAGCTCATCAGAGCAAGTGTGTGCACCACGGCTGAGATAATTGAATCTTCTTTAAACCAACAGGCTGGAAGGGGGGTGGTCTGGCCTCCCCCGGGCTGAGCTGGCCTCCTATCATGACCCCGTGAGGCCAGTCTGGGGCATCTGCTGAGAACAGGGCAGTGTCTACGACCCCAGAGGCTCTGCTCACCCAAACGTCACCTGCCATTGATCTATAGCATATGCGATATTCCATTGTTTGTTGAGGGGGCGTTGGGGTTGAGAGCCCAGTGGTCTGGGTTCAAATCCCAGCTGGACCACTTTAGAGCTGAGTGATCCTGGGAAAGTTGCTTAACCTCTCTGTGCCTCCATTTTCTGGTTTCTTCATCTGTAAAATGGAGGCACTGGTCGTATCTCATGGTTGTAGGTAGAAGAGTACCTGGCACATAGTAGGTGCTGTGTCAGTGTGGCCACTATTACTGTCAAGAGCCCCCTTTTTGGGGGGTGGGGTCGTGGGCAGAGTTGGGGGGGTGATTTTATGGAGACTCTATCTCCTTTGGGAATTATATTTTCAAGTTAACCTTTCGACCCTTTAGGCTGATGCTTCTGGGAAATGGGTGAATCCAATAATGGCTGCAGAGAAACAGAGTTCAAGAGACAGAACTTGGGACCGGAAATGGTAAAATAGTATGAGTCATTTGGACCAACCCTCTTGCTTTTCAAATGGGGAAACTGAGACCCACAGCAGAGTAAGGACTTGCCCAAAGTCACATGGGGAGATGGTGATAAACTCGGTGGGAACCTAAGACTTAACGAAAATTGTCAGGATAAAGAAGATGCATTTATTGAGCACTTATTCTGTGCAGAGCTGCTTGTGCTGTTTTAACCCTCTCCACAGCCCCATGAATGAAGTAAATCTGGGTGCTGTCCCCATTTCTCAGACGGGAAAACTGAGTCTCTGAGGTGGTTCTGAGCAGCATTCAGCTTGCAAGTGCAGAAGCGGGATTGGCGTCTCCAGTCCAGATCTAGCATTCATATCCATTTGGAGGGGCTTGGAGGATGGAGTGAGGCTGGAACCCCTTCTGTAGTTACACAGTAGACCATCTGCTTCCGTCGGCTGAATACATGGGGCTCCAGCTATGTGGAACCATGACTCCCAAGTGGAAACCTTACCCTTCAGCAAGGATTGGTCCCCTTCAGGAAGAGGAAGCCCTGGGGGTCTCTCCTGACAAGCAGATACTCTTGTGTGGGCTGGACCAGTGGGGGTTTCCTCCCCGAAGAGACAGTTAAGGTAAGGAAGATAATTTTCTCTTTCTTCCACAGCATCTCGATGTCTGCTGGGAAAGCCGGGACACAGCAGGCGGGAGCGGCATTGCCTGATGACGCCTTCCTGCCCATCGCACCCTCCTGTAAGGCCTTTGTCCACACGCGGCCCTGCTCATCTGCCAGCCACGGATGCCCTCATGTGCGGGGCACACCGGCCCCCATGCAAATCTAGCCAGGCTGATCCCTGCCCCGGCAGCTGAAAGTCTCCTAATAAACAAGTGTTGGTTTGCCGAACAGGAGAGACCCTTGACGTCAGGGGTAGAACTTTCTGGGAGGAAAACACTTCATTTCCAGGGCAAGTGTTGCTCAGCTGCTCTGAGACTCAAACATGTTCTCAGCCTCACTGTCAGCAGGGCTGCAGGACACCAGCCACAGGAGGAGGAGGCAGCATGGGTGTGTCCAGCTTCTGGGGCGGTGTGGGGTTGGGGGGCAGCTCAAAGAGCACTGGACCAGGAGTCCTGAGACCCAGATGAGAGCGCACTAACAACAACAATAATAATAAGGGCAACCAGATGCTTGTTTGTTTATCGAGGGCTTGCTATGTACCGGGCATGGTCGGAACATCTGGTGCACCCAGCCCTTTGGAGAAATTTTCTACCGTTCCCAATTTGCAAAAGGGGAAATAAGGCTCAGGAGGTTGGAGATGATAGGAAGGCTTCCCTGCGGAAGTGGTACTCTGCCTGGAGTCTGAAGGATGAATTAGATGTTAAGTAAGTGAGGAGGGGGAGGGAAAAACATTGTAGCCAGCAGGGACAGCACGTGCAAAGGGCCTGTGGTGGGCATAAGTCTGGTGAGGCTGAACCCCGAGAGGAGCAAGTTCCATGTGTCTGGAGGGAGGGGTGCTGTGGGTTACAGGGAGCTGACAGGGGCTCGTCCCTGTGGCTCCTGTGGGGTTTGGGCCTTCATTCTAAGACCTCAGAAGCCATGAAATCTTTAAAGAAAGATGTGACAGGCTCAGATCTGGGTTTTTGAAAGCTCCCTCTGGTGACCCCAGAGTTGGGTGGACAGTGGCCTCAGGACGGGAATGCATACAGCTGAGACTTCATGTCAACCAATCTTGCCCAGGGCAGCCCCAGGGGCAGGCTGGGACCTGCATAGCCTGTTAGGAGGCAGGGAGCCAGGAGCCTCCCTTACCCCCAAGCTGGTGGGCTCATTTACATGATCCCAGCTTAATTCTCCCGGGGTATGCAAATGTATGCAAACCACGATCCAGGAGAGGCAAAAATAGCAGGGCGCATTAGCATCCCCCACAGGAATATTGTTTTATGCAAAAGACGAGCTTGGGGCCTGCTGAGTGGGCGGCAATGGAAGATGCCAGGGAGTCCAACCTCCTGGCCTGTGCCCTCCAGGGTCCCGGCCAGGTCCCTGCTGCCAGGGAGGTTCCAGGGTCCAGGGGCAGGTGGTGGACGGAGGGCCCTGGCTGCCCAGTGTCCAGGGCCCAGGTAGGGTCTCCAGGCTGGGAGGACCTCTGACCTCAGGGCCGCACTTGCCCTGGCCGGGCCTCCACCCTCTGACGGTCTGGGGTCTTGTCTTCCTCCCTCCCATCTTCCCCGTCTGGTTTCTCCCCCGTCTGCTCTCTCAGCAATCTCAGCTTCCTCTTTGCTTCTCTCTGATCTTTTTTTTTTCCTCTTCTCAGCTTCCTCCAGCCCTTCCTTTTCGGTGGCTTCTCCCTGCCCAACCTCCTGGTGCCTCTCCCCTGAGAATTCGCTCTGAGGTCCTTCTCTTGGTACTTGTCTCAGGTCTCCAACTCCAACACGACTCTCTCTGTCTCTGTGACTCCCTGTCCGTTTTTCCTTATCTGTCTCTGAGATTTCCTGTCTCCCCTTGTCTCTGTCTCTCCATCTCTCTCTGCTTCTGTCTGTCTGTCTGTCTTGGTATGCATCCTTCCCCGCCTGCTGCCTTTGTGGCTCTGCGGGCCCCTCTCTGTTTTGTTCGAGTCTGTCTCTCTGCCTCTGTGGCTCCCTTGTTCTCTTTCTGTTGCCGCCTCTATGCTGCCTCCGCTCTTTCTACTTCATGGTCTTTCCGTGGCTTCTTCTCTGTAGTTCTCACCCCAGCATCCTCTTCCTTCAGGGCATCCTGGAGAGCGTTCAGGGACGGGCAGCAGCATCCCTGAGCTCATGTCTGGTCCAGGACCCATGTGGAGAGGTGCAGGGACCCCTCCACACACCTCCAAGTTCCAGTGGGCACCAGACCCCTGACTGCAGCCCAGTCCAGCCAGCTGTGGAGGCCAGTCTGGACAGCTCTGGGTTTTGGGAAGGGGCTGGGTCTTTCCAGATCCCTGGAAGCCTAGGTCTGGCTTAGGTCAGGTCATACTGGCTGGGAGTTGCCTGAGACTGGGGTACTGGGGAGAGAGGGCAGGAATCAGCCAGATCCTCTCTGGACAAGAGCAAGTTCTGGCAACAGACACTTCTCAGCTGTGCAACCTCTGTAAATGGCTTCCTCTTCCTGATCCTCAGTTTCCATCTCTTTAAAATGGGTTGATCCTGGTGTCCAAGCCTCGGCCTTGTTGTGGGACTGGCCAGCTGCATTGGCATCATTTGCGATGTGTAGCGACGCTCAGTGAATACTCTCTACAACAGTTATTGTTATCATCCTCGCTCCTGTGGTTCCACTTAAGCTCTCTGTGCCTCAGCCTCCTCATCTGGAAAATGGGGAGAGTAGTTCTCACATCACTGGGCAGTTGTGAGAACTGGATGAGATAGTTGCAAACTTGGTACATAGTAGGTGTTCAATAAAAGGCCTATTTTCCTTTTCTTCCTTCTTGGACTAACTGTGATTTTGGCAAGGCGCCTGCCCTCTCTGGGTTTCAGTTTCCTCATCTGGAATGAGTGCAGCACAGAACACCCTTTCAGACTGGTTTTGCCACCTCTGAAGTCTTTTGGTCACACTATACTGGACTGGGGTTCCTGGGTTGGCTGCCAGTCGGCGGCGATTCCACAGTGCCACCAAGTGGTCACCCAGGTCAACATGGGCAGGCTTTGGGGTCTGGGGCTGGGGGCAGGAGTGGGCCTGACCTCTGTGACCTTACAGAGCTAACAGGCCCATTACACAGAGGGGAAGAAATCTGCCTAAGGGACCACTGGCTTGTGGTCCTGGAGCTGCCTCAGATTGCTGGGTGACCTTGGGTCAGTGCATTCCCCTCTCTGAGCCATGCTTTCTTCCCCGCATCAGACCAGAACAGAAGCCCCTCCGGCAGCCATGTCTTCCATCCTCGTGGCCGGTCCAAGGCTACATTATCTTGATAGTTCACATTTTTATTAGGCACCTACTCTGTGCTATGGACAGGGCAAACAACAACAACGATGACTATGATAATAATAGTAAGTCATCATCAGTAATGAGAGCTTATTCTAGGTCTGGTCTTATGCTAAGCATCTGATCTGCACCAGCTCATTTAATTAACATGAGGTAGAACTTTCTAAGAACTTTACAGAAATTAAGTCGTTTAATTCTCCCAGCAAAGTGAGGCTCGGGGAGGAGAATTGACTTTTTGTCATTAAATGCGTTCACTATGTTTTTGTTGAGAACCTACGACGTGCTTAGCACTGGGTGCGGTGGTGAAGAACACAGATTCAGTTGTAGCCCCCTAGGTTCACAGTTTAGTGGAGAGACACACAGTAAGCAAAGAAAACAGCAAGGAATACAACATTGGGAAATATAAGAGATCTAAAGGAAAAGAACAGGGAATGGTGAGAGAGAAGAGGAAAGAAAGCAGGAGAATCAGGGAGAGACAGCTTGGAGAAGGTGGTGTTTAAGCTGAGGTCCAAGGGAGGATTGGGAAACTGCAAAGGGTGGAGTGTAGAGGCTGCTGCAGGAACAGCCTGTGCAAAGGTCCTGCGGCAGTGACAAGTTTGCCCCATTGAGAAACTGACAGCAGACCTAAGGTAATCCTCAAACCCAGGGTCACCTCTGCACCTCCAGATTCCCAATGAGGTTCATATCGTGGGTCTCAGAGTCTGAGAAAATCTCCAGGGAGCTTTAAAGAAAAATTTATGCCTGGACCCTCCCCAGGGCAATCCCATGAAACTCTGAAGGTGGGGCTGGCTCAGGTAATTATTTTAATCCTCTGGGTGATTTCAATGGGGCAGACTGGGGGTCCTTCAGACTCCAAGGCTGGGGTCTTGCTAAACTTTCCTGACCCAATGGCTGGGGTATGCACAGGGAGAAGGGTTCCTCTTGAGGAAAATGTTTATCAATAATTTTCCCCTTGGTAGGCCCAGCTCTGCCCCCTGGATAAGACTCTGTGTAGAATCCTGGCTTATCTCACAGATGCCATGTGACCATCATGCTGATGAATTAACCATAAGGGCCTCCTGGGGTAATATTTGCACTATAATAACCCGCACAGAGCCAGACCAACTCCCCCAAAGGACTATCCAAACAGGGCAGCCTTAGGCAGGCCCCTCCAAGCTGTGCCCAGGACCGTCTGTCTTCCTCTGGCCATTTCTGGCCCCCATGGGACTGCCTGGCTGGAGAAAGAGATTCAGGTCACATTGGGGCTGGGGGAGAGTGTGCTGCAATGGACTGGCAATGTCTGCCCTGGGTGCAGCTTGGAGTTTTTGAGTAATCAGTGCTGGTTTACTCTATCTAGCTACATTCAGGCCTAGCAAATGGGATCACCCCCACCCCCCAGAGAGGCAGGAAGGATCCAAGCCCACTCTATCACTTGCTAGTTGGGCAGCCTGGTGAGGCACTAACTCTTAGAGCTTTGTTTTCCCATCTGTAAAGTGGGTTCACTGATTATATTAGTTTTCTAGGGCTGCCGTAACAAAGCACCACAGACTGGATGACTTGAACAACAGAACTTTATTTTTTAACAGTTTAGGAGGCTGGAAGTCCTGGTGTCAGCAGGGTCAGTGTCTTCTGACGCCCCTCTGCTTGACTTGTAGATGGTTACCTTCTCCCACTATATTCACAGGGTCTTTCCTCTGAGAATGTCTGTGTCCTAATCTCCTCTTCTTATAAGGACACTAGAAAATATTGGATTAGGGCCCACTCCCATGACCTTATAGGGGAGGTGGCGGCCCTTTGAGAACTGCCCATCCGTCCACAGCAAACATCTCAGGAGTGATAGCAAAGCATCAGGTACTCTGCTGTTCCTTCTAGGTGTCTGCTGCTATATAACAGACCATCCCAAACTCAGTGGCTTAAAACAGTGATATTTATTTCATTCATGGATCTTGAGTTGGGCAGGGTTCAGCATGGATATCTGGTCTCTGCTTCATAGGGTGCCAGCTGGGATGGCTCAAAGTCTGAGCGTGGGGACTTCCGAAGGCTTGTCCCCTCATATACCTGTGGTTGCTGTTGGATCGGGGGTTGTAGGCTGAGACTTTAGCGGGGGTTCTTGTGTGGAACATCGCACATGGCTATGTCCTCCCTGTGTGGGCTGGGCTTCCTCACAACATGGCGGCCAGGTTCCAAGGGCAAATGTCCACATTACCTTTCACGACCTCGTCTCAGAAGTCACGTAGCATCTGCTGCATTCTTTCAAGTCCATGCAGTTGCAAAGACCTGCCCACTATTCAGAGGGAGGGGAATTAGTCTGTATTTCTCATTTGGCAAGTTCTGAAAATGTTGCTGCAGTCATTTTTGGAAAACACAATGTGCTCTAATTACAGATGAAGCAGGCGAGGCTCAGAGAAGGAAAGACTCCCCAGGCCCACACCACATAGGATGCCCGCCCTCCCATCATCCCTGAGAGCCCCTTGGAATGCGTCCACCCCCCACGGTGGGGACCAGCGAGGTGGCCTCCCTTCCCCAGGCCCACACAAAGGCCTGTGTCTGAGCCTCCATCTGGCTTGTGGGATGGATTTGTCACTGGGAGGAAAAAAACCTGATTTTCTGCTTCTTTTTTCTCAGCTCCTTATTCACGTGTTGCCCGGCAGGGAGCAATCAGGACTCTGTGGTCCTCCTGGCTTGCTTAATTCATCCAAGAGCCCTCCCTCCTCCCCGCCTCTGCCCTCTCCCCTGTTTGTCCCTCCCTGAGTTTCTCTCTTACCGCTTTGTTTCTCTCTCCCTCTTTCCCGATCTCTCCCTCTTTCTCCCTGTCTCTGTGGCCCTGTGTCTGCCTCCTCCAGAATGTGCACCCCACTGACACCCTGCGTTTCATTTCTGCCCCCTTGCAGGGATTACCCTCCAGGGACACAGGCTGCTTAGTGCCTGGGCATGTTTGCTCAGGATGCCTGCCCTGCCCCAGCTTTCAACCCACCGTGCTGCTTCCAGAAGGAAGCCAGGAAGAAATGTGCCAGCTGCCTTCCTAGCTTATTTTATTTAAAAAATGTTTTTAATTGAGGTGAAATTCACATGGCACGGAACTAACTGTTTTAAAGTGAACACTTCAGTGGCTTTTAGTACATTCACAAGGTCCTGCAACCATCACATCTATCTAGTTCCAGAACATTCGCATCGTTCCAAAATTAGCCAGCAACAGTTCACTCTCCAGGAGTTCCCTGGTGGTCCAGTGGTTGGGACTCGGCACTTCCACTGCCGTAGCCCGGGTTCAATCCCTGGTCGGGGAACTAAGATCGCACAAGCTCATCTCTGCCCCAGCATCCACTAATCTACATTCCGCTTCTTTGGATTTTCTTATTTAGCACATTTCATATAAACGGAATGGTACAATCGGTGTCCTTTTGTGTCTGGCTTCTTTCACTCAGCATACTGCTTTCAAGATTCATCCACATTGTTGCATGTGTCAGTACCTCATTCTTTTTTTATGGCTGCAGGATAGTCCATTGTATGGATGGACCACATTGCGTTTATTTATTTATCCGTTGATGGATCTTTGAGTTATTTCCATGTTTTGGTGATTGTGAATAATGCTGCTATGAACATGTGTGGACAAGAATTGTTTGAACACCTGTTTTCAGTTCTTTTGGTTATATATCTAGAAGTGGAATTGCTGGGTCGTATGGTGATTCCATGTTTAACTTCTTGAGGACCTGCCAAACTGCCTTATTGTCTTACTGTGCAGACCTTAATGGTGCCTTTAGAGGAATCGCATTGGTGTCCTGAAACCTGTCTACCATCAATGTCCTATCCATTTCTATCTGAGAGTTAGCAGGGAGACCTGGAATCAGGTACTAGCTCTTTAGTGATGAGATACTACTAGAAGGACTATGGAAGGAGAGACCAGTGTGGTAGTGGACAGGGCTGGAAGGTCAAGATTGTGGATTCATTCATTCATTCATCCATCCATTCATTTACTAATTCATTGGTAAAACATTTACCTAGCACTCACCATATGCCAGGCTCTGTGCTGGGCTCTAGGGAGAGATGAATAAGATAGATTACATGCTCACAAGGGGATCACAATCTGGGGGTGGGCAAAACATTCACATAAATAAGCAGTTAGGAAAGAGTATAATACAGTCCAACATGGAGGCTGTTTAAGGTATTAGGGAAGCAGATGCCTAGGAGGACCAGGCAAGGCTTGACAGACAGGCACCTCTTTAGGCTGGTGATTGAAAGATGCGTAGGAGTTCATCCTGAGGCCAAGGCAGGGAGGGACACTCCAGGCCTAGGTTAACAGCATGAACCAAGTTGTGGAATTTGCAGTTATGGTGAGTCTTAGGTTTGCCTGGGGCACAAGGTAAATCTGGTGGAAATAATACTGAAATGGTTGGTATGTGTTTATAAAATAACCAAAGCTTATTAATAATATGCTAAGGAGTTTGAGTTTTAATCTGGAGGTGGTGGGGAGTCATCAAAATATTTAAACCCGAGTGATTAGGGGTAGTAAATGTAGCTTTCATTTCCCCGTCTATAAAATGGGAGCATTTTAGTAGCTTGCATCTGTCAGGATAAACTGGGCTATGTTGCAGTAACAAATATCCCCCCAATCTCAATGGTATGAAACAATGTTTTTCTCTGGCTCACACTATATGTCCATTGCAGCTTGGCTGGGGGATCTGCTACACATTTCCATTATCTGTAGCTTAGAACCTTGATGGGTGGAGCAGTCACCTTCTGGAGCATGGCTGGCCGCAGTGGCAGAAGGAAGAAAGAGGGGAGAATCTCAGTCCCAAAGCTACTATGCAGGAAATATATGACATATGACATTGAAGCCAGTCCCAAGCCACACCTGTCTCTAAGTGGGCAAGGAAGCACAGCCCTACCATGAGGAGGAGAACAAGACATATGAGGTGGGCAACGTGAGTGACCACCACATAGGTCGTCTCTGAGTTCCTTCCTCATTTATGAAACAGAAATTTTGCTCAGGGATGTTCACCACAGCACTGGTTGCAATAGCCTAAAACTGGAAGCAACCAACATGTCCATCAATGGGCGATTAATTAACTGTTGCTACAGGAACACTTTGTAGTATCACGCAGCCATTTAGAAAGAAAATTAGGCAAACTTTTATTTGCTAAAATGAAAAACAATGCCACAAATATTTTGTTAAATTAAAGAAGTCACTCCAAGGTGTAGAACATAGTGTCTGGTATGATCCAACTCATTAAAAAAAAAAAAAAAAAATATATATATATATATATATATGTATGTATGTGTGTGTGTGTGTGTGTGTGTGTGTGTGTGTGTGTGTGTATATATATATATATATATATATATATATATGATTTCCAGGAAGATAATGCAATAAATAGTTAACATTAATTAGCTCCGAGGATAAGGACTGGGGCAGGGACTCTGCTGTTCTCTTCAATTCTATATCCCCAGAGCTCAGCACATAGTAGGTGCTCAAAAATATGTCTCAGAGAGATGAATTAATATTTCTAAGGAGAAGGAATTTGACCTTTTAGTTTTATGGACTTCTGAGCAGTCAGAATTTTTTTTAATCTTATGTGAACATAAAACACAGAATGTGATTTTTTTCTCTTTTTTTTAAAAGAAAATGGGGTAATTCCATTTTCTGATCTTCCTCTCCCATCTGCTGCCATGAAGAAGACAAAGACTTGGGGTCACATTTCTCTGAACACGCACAAAGAGCAGTAAATAAGTGTAGCTTTTGAAAAATCCGGGGAAAAACTGCCATTTCAGTCTTATATATATTAAAAAAAAAACCCGAGAAACAAACGAGGGTGTTCCTGCTAGCCGTTCCTCGTGCTGCGGTGATATTCGTCTTGGAAGGCGCTCAACAAGGCCTCCCTCGTCTGCCTCCCAGGATGAGCCTGCCAGGGGAGATGGATCGCTCCTGAGGTCCCCCTGCAGCCCGCACTACATGAGGGTTCAATTACGGAATCCATTCCTACATTCCCGCCACCGAATAGCGCCGGGCATCTGTGCGACCCTCCACCAGGATCTGCAGCCCGCCGTGCGGAGGAAGCAATATATTTTTAAAAAATCTTATGTCTTTTAATTGCTTATGGACTGATTTCTTGCCTGCCACCCCCTTCCCTCACCCACCCCATCCCCCCAACATCAGAACCTCGCTTCCCTGCAAGAATAATGTTCTTGCTGGGAAACAGCTCAGCTTCACTGAATCATGGGAATGAGTGTAACTAACTGCAGGGAGCAGTGAGGTGGGGGTCTCTCTGGGGGGGGATGTTGGGAGATGGGAGCTGATGGCCAGTGGTGCCGTGACCTCCATCCTCTCAAAGGTGGAAAGACCTTGCTCCGTACCATGAAGCCTTGTCATTTTGTCCAGACAGTCTGGGTTCCAATGCAGACTCTGCCCATCCACAGCGGTTGCAAGCCTTGGCAGAATGACTCCACTGCTCTGGCCTCACTTTGCCCATCTGAAAAATGGGCGTGAATAATAGCAGCTCCCTCATAGGGTGTTGTGAGCATTTAAGGACATAGGGATTGTAAAATAAGTGTTGAAGTGTGTTTATTTCAAGGCATACTTTTATTTCGTTGTAAAATGACTTTGGGATAGACTGGCCAGAGATGGAAGAAATCAAGGACCCCATCTTAGAAGATTTATATTCAGAAAGCCAGCTCTCTCTCTCTCCCAAGTCTGACGGATGAGCTTCCGAAAGTGGAAGTAATACTGGGTGAATGACCTCAAAAGTTCTTCCTAAAACTTACATTTAAGTGGAAATAGAGAAAATGAACACTTACTGAGGGTCCATGTGCCAGGTACAGTGCAACTGGCGGTGTATCAGGGGCTGCAAACCACCCATCTGTTTTGGTAGGATCTGTGGGCTAAAAATAATTTTTTACATTTCTAAATCATTGAAAAAACATCAAAAGAAGAATACTATTCTGTGACACATGAAAATTATCTGAAATTCAAATTTCAGTGTCCAGAAATAAAGTTTTATTGGCACACAGCCACACCCATTCGCTCACATTTTGTCTCAGGCTGGTTTGATGCCACAACGGCGGCACTGAGTAGTTGCAACAGAGACCATCTGGCCTGCAAAGCCGAAAATATTTAATATCTGGTCCTTTACAGAAAACGTTTGCTGACCTCTGGTATCTATCACGGCACTGAGGGCTCAAGGTAACTCTGTGAGGCTCGTTATTATTGACCCATTTTACGGGTGAATAAATTGAGGCTTTGAGAAAGTAAGTGATTTGGTGCCAGGGTTGTGGGAAAGGTGGTTATTGAGTGACATTATTGTTATACCCATTCTGTAAATGAGGAGACCGGGGCCTGCAGAAGATAGAGCAACTTGCTCAAGGCTAACAGTGAGTAAAATAAGGGCAATGTTGGCACCAGAATCTTGCCCTTAAGACTGGGGCCATTTTTCTTTGCTCCTGCCTCTCTTCCACGGGACTTAAAGGTGACTTTCCCGAGTAGCTGGGAGGGGCTGTCACTGATGGCTGATCCTGCCTCTGGGAGGACACAAGCCCCTTCGAGCTGGGGACCGAAGCAGGGCTGCTGATGGATTGGGCGCTGGTGGTGCTGCTGGGCCAGGCTTCCAGGAGGGCGAGCGGGGAGAGGAGAGTTGGAGTTGCGTGTTTCCTTTCCAGTTTCCTCCTTGGACCTGCCATATCTCTGCCCATTGTTCCAGCAAGGGAAGCAGGTATAACTGGGCTGCATAGAACATGCGTTCTTGTCACCACTTGGTAAATAGCTAATCCCTTGTGTCATAAGTCACATTCTCCAAACACAGGCTCTAAAAAGACAACTCTCCTGGGAGGAATCACACTATATTTTGACCTTAAAATGCTTTTCATCTGGGGTAGTCCTAGATGCCCATGTAGAGGGACTTGGCCTTCCCCCTCCCCACCCCCCCCTCACATTGAGATTGATGTGCAGAGACAGAGAATGCAGCAAACTTCTATTTCCAAGCGTACATATAGCAAAGGGAATCCATGAGAGGTACAGGTCCTGGTGTCAGACAGACAGGGTATGAGTGTGGACTCTGCCTATGAGCCATTGACCGTCACCTCCTTAGCCTTCTCAGTTTCGTGACCTGTAAAATGGGGATGTTGAGAGTGTTATCTTGGGTTGGCAGTGCTCATACATGATAAAGTATATAAATATTTAGTTCCCCCATTAAAAAAAAAAAAGAATAGAATCTATTTGTAAATGTGGAGAACTACTGGGCTAAACCAACCTGGGCATTTATAGGTCAGGTAATTGTGGCTCAGAGAGGGTGAGTGATTCACCCAAGGTCACACAGCAAGTGAGGGGGAAGGTGGAAACCAAGACCCAGGACAGCCCTGGAGCCTTTTCTACCAGATCTCCGAGTTTTCAAGAAGCATTCACGGGAACCAGGTAGGTCCAGGAAGGTCCTGGTTCGGGCTGGGGTGAGGTCTATGTTATCTACATCCTGATTGTAAAGACTTGCTCATTGAGTACGGGCGCACCAGGCCCCCCGTGGAGGCCTTTGCCCGCGCCATCTCCTTTAACCCTCACGGCAGCCTCTGCTGGATACCTGATCCACGTCCTCTGGGAACGGTAAGCTGGTCACACAGTAAGTGCTGGGCAAATATCTGCTGACTGAACAACCCCCACTAAGGAGACCTCCTTAGCCCCAGAGTCCAGGACAGAAACTGAGGCCCGGGGATGTGAATGTGGAATCCAG
The DNA here is from genome assembly GCF_964270905.1 of Leucopleurus acutus. NCBI lineage: Eukaryota > Metazoa > Chordata > Mammalia > Artiodactyla > Delphinidae > Leucopleurus > Leucopleurus acutus. The sequence continues at coordinate 69,677,372 of NC_139155.1, forward strand.
AGCCTCACAGCTGGTTTCAAGTCTGTGACTCCAGAGAAAATTCCAGACAGCCCTCCCAGGTGGGGGACATCCAGACACCTGGGCGGCCTCTGGAGTTCTCCTCCCACCGGGGAAGAGCAGCAACAGGCTGGGAGAGGAGCTCGGGGCAGACCCTTTGGGACGCAAAGCACGGGAAATAGAATATAATTTCCCTCTTTTTAGATTGGCTTGGGGGAGGTCTCACTATGGAATGAATGATTTGCTTTGCCAAATCCAAGTCCCTCTGCTCTGGGTTCCGCATTGATATGCTAATACGAGAAGCCCAAGGGACCACCTCCTTGGTCTCTGATCCCAGAGCATTTGTGGAGGCGCCTTTGTGCTGTTTAGGGGTGTGTGTGTGTGTGTGTGTGTGTGTGAGAGAGAGAGAGAGAGAGAGAGAGGCATAGGTGGGGGCCCCTGCAGGAGTGATGAGAACCTGACTGTATATGTGCGTGATGGGGATCAAGGGATGGGAGAGAAACTGGAGCCACTCAGAGAGGAATGGCCTTTCGGAGGGAGAAATATCACTTGTGGCGCGCAGGGCGTATTTCAGTGTTCACCTACCCTTCCTTCCTTCCTTCTACCCACCCACCCATTTACTCACTGACCTATCTACCCTCCTACCCACTCAACTGTCCACCCACCCACCCCTCCATCTGTCTACTAATACATCTACCTACTCATCCATGCAGCTACCCTTCCACCCATCCCACCCATCCATCCATCCATCCATCCACCCAACCGTCCATTCATCCATCTACACAACCATCTGCTGTCCATCTACCTTTTCTTCATTCCACCCATCCACTCATCTGCCCCCCCACTCATTCTCTATCCACCTTTCCATCCATCCATCCATCCATCCATCCACCCATCCATCCATCCATCAATCCACCCATCCATCCCCCTACCCCAACTCTCCGGCCAGCACACACCAATGGTTTGCAAGGTGACTGCTGGCACGGTTCTTCCCATTTTATAGATGAGGAAACCAGGTAGAATGACAGGGGGCTCAGGTTCTGAGGTCAGATGGAGCTGAGCTCCAATTCTGCCTCTGCCTTTGGGTGGCTGGACGACCTCAAGCGAGTGGCTAATGATTCGGAGCTTGCTTTTCTCTCTGTGAACTTGAACTGGTGATGACACCTATCTCACAGCTGGCATAAGGAAGAACTGAAAAGCCACCTGAAAGGTGCCACGCACGGGGCTGGGCAGGGGCAAGGAGCTCAATATATACCTTCTCTTATATTTGTTGAGCACTTACTGTGTGCCAGGGACGCCATACGTGTGCTCTCTCATCCCTGTTACATTGGGGCTGACATTACTCTCCCCACTCTTATTATTATTATTATTATTTTGACTTCGCCACACGGCTTGTGGGATTCAGTTCCCTGACCAGGGACTGAACCTGGGCAGAAGCAGTGAAAGCCCGGAGTCCTAACCACTAGGCCACCAGGCAACTCCTTCATCCCACTCTACAGGTGAGAAGATTGAGTCTCTCAGAGCCTAAGCGGAAAAGCAGAGCTCAGCACCAAACCAGGGCGGTAGGTCTCCAAATTCCACCTTTCTTGCACTCCACCCCTTGGACGCTGGCCCTCACTCTGCCCAAGCACGAGGTTTGGCCTCAGGAAAGTCCCTGAACCTCAGTTTCCCCATGTGGACTATGAATACGAGGGGATGGGCTAAATGATTTCCAGGCCCTCACTCTGCTTGGCGTGAGAATGGCATGCAGTCAGCACATGTGATGCAGCCTCAGAGAGCTCTGACCCCATAGCACGGCAGGCTGTGGCCAGCTGAGGTTCAGCTCTACGCCATCCCCACACTCTGAAACCGACAGGAGAGGGAATGGTTCAATTCCCATCACTGCCCCTCCCTTCCTGAGCGGCCACAGGGAGATAGCTTACCTTCTGGAACCTCAGTTTCCCAACCTGTGAAGCGAGGCTAAGAAAGACCTTCACTTTGTTGGGTTGCCGTGAAATCAAACGAGATAATGCTTATAAGCTGATTGGGAAGGGCGCTGAGGGCAGAAGGGGGCAAGCAAAAGCCGGGAGTCCCCGTCCCCCACCCACCTGCAAGGTCAGATCATTAAGGCACTCAACAAATAGGTACTGAGCACCTACTATGGGCCTGGCCCTGAGCTCAGCACTGGGAATGCAGAGATGACTGAGATGCACAAGGAACTCACTTTCTCCTGGGAGGAAACAAAATAGCCACGGCCACAAGAAGATGTACAGATTACTTTCAGAAGTGGAGAAAACTGGAGAAGAATTTAAAGCAGGTAAGAGAATAGCCTGCCTGGGTGGGCGCAGCATGGAGCGGTGATCAGGGAAGGCCTCCACGAGGAGGTGCTGTTTGAGCTGAGAACCAAGTAAGCAATAAGAACGGCCTTGCCAAGGTGTGTAAGGAACAGTTCCAGGCAGAGGGAATAGCAAGTGCAAAGGCCCCATGGTAGGATTAACTTTCTGGGGAAATCAAGGGCTTTGTAGACCCTCCGTCTGGGGCACCTTCACGTGGCTTCCATTACATTCAGAGCAGTAACTAACCACCAGCGCCATCTTTTCTGCTCCCTGGGAGAACGGGAGCCTGCTGACTCTTTCTTACAATTCCCCCTTATTTTACCAATCTGTATTTCAAAATTATGTCCCCACATCCCAAGGCCCCTGGGTAGCAGGTATATTTCTCCAAATCCCAATAAATAAGTACAGTAAATCCATGTGTTTCAGGGACTTTTTTTTTTTTTTTTTAAAGAAGATGTTGGGGGTAGGAGTTTATTAATTTATTTTTGCTGTGTTGGGTCTTCGTTTCTGTGCGAGGGCTTTCTCTAGTTGTGGCAAGCGGGGGCCACTCTTCATCGCGGTGCGCGGGCCTCTCACTGTCGTGGTCTCTCTTGTTGCGGAGCACAGGCTCTAGAGCGCAGGCTCAGTAGTTGTGGCTCACTGGCCCAGTTGCTCCGCGGCATGTGGGATCCTCCCAGACCAGGGCTCGAACCCGTGTCCCCTGCATTAGCAGGCAGATTCTCAACCACTGCGCCACCATGGAAGCCCTGTTTCGGGGATTTTTATGGGTCAGCCTGCCAGAGAAATGGGCCGGTTGCCTCGGAGGGCTGAGCCGACGGAACCGGCGAGGTAATTAGCTACTGAGTTATGGGGACCACTTGAAGTCTAATTATTGAGAGATCTGAGGTGCCCACCTTTTGGGTCCAGATTTACATGGCGCTGGGCGGGCTCCTCGGGTAGGCATGTCCGTGGGGAAGGGCAGCTGGCGGGTCTCAGAGAGAAGGGACTTGGAGGATCAGAGGGACCCCTAGAATGGGGTGTGTCTGAGCCAGGGCAGCAGAGCCTCCACGGGGAGCCATCTAGATTCTTCCAGCGGGTTCCTGCCGCATGTTCATACCTATGATTCCATTTCATGCCTCTGGTTTAAAGTTATCGCATGATGTCTACTTGTTCACAGGTCTCTCTCTCTTCCCCCCTCATTCATTCATTCATTCAATAAAGAGATCAGGAGCTCCCATCATGCATCAGAGGTGGATACAAAGGTTCAAGAGGTGAGAGAGAATCTCTTATTAAACCAGGGGCCGGAGAAACAGTCAGTGCATAATATATATTTTTTGCAAGAAGGCAAGTGTGCTCACTCGGTGTGGCCTTGTTTGCTCACCACTTCAATTCCAGGCTGTACGGTGTGGATTGCGTGTGCATGTGTGTGTGCACACACCGAAACTGAAAGGCTCCCATACACCGGGTGGCTGCTAGATGCTCAGGGTATTTAGTGCCCGTTACCGTTCAGGCTCACCTTTGGCCTGGAAGGCTACGACAGCCTTCTCCCAGGTCTCTCCTCTTCTCCCCTCCCCACTCGAATCTGAATCTGCCCCCTCCCTCCACAGCATGCAGCCCAGGATGAGCTGCTGACAGGAAAGCAGATCTGGTCACCCTCCTGACCTCACCCTCCAGTCCTGGCCGTCCCAAAGGAGAAGCCAGAGTCCTAGAATGCTCTACGGGGTCCTGAGTGATCTGAGTCCCTATGACCCACCCTCACTGGCCTACCCCAGCCACACGGGAGGGTCTCCTCCCACACTCCAGACTCAGTGTCACCTCTGGGCCTTTGCACGCACGAAGCCCTCTGCCAGGAGTGCTGGTCTCCCAGTTAAATGCCTGCCTCCTTGCCTCCTCTCTTTCGTGTCTCTGCTTGACTCTAATCTCTCTGCCCTCCTCTGCTCTATTATTTGCAGCCTTTATCACCACCTCTTATGATACATATTTATTTGTTCCTTGGTTATCATCTGTCACCTCCCCCCTCCCCCTAGAATTTCAGCGTTACGAAGGCAGACATTTTGTCTCTTTGTGTCACCGCTACATTTTCGGTACCTGTACAGTGACTGGAACGTGATTGATGCTCCACTAATAATTCTTTGAATGAACGAAGGTACCTTTGTATCTACAACATCCAGTGCAGTAGCTGGCATTCAATAGGGGCTAAATGGGGACCGGTAAATAGAAAATAAGCTAAAAGGAGATCAGTTACATTATGCATGGATGACCAAAGAGTCGCAGGAGAGTGGGAGTGTCATGGGGGTCCTAGGAGGTGGGGGATCGTTGAGGGCATTTTCCAAAAGCTAATGACACTCAAGCTGACAGATGAAGAGTGAGCAGGAGCTCGCCATGTGCCTCGTGTGGCTTAAGGGTCCAGGAGAAGGAAACATCACATCACTTAGGGACACCTGACAGAGCCTAGTGTCAACATTTGCAAGAAGGAAGGATGGACCCAGGGCTGAGACAGGGGCCCAGTCTTGGAGGGGCTTGAATGTCCGGCTGGGAATTAGGACTTAAACCTGAGGGCCCCGGGGAGACCCCATTTGGGGATGCTAGAGCAACCTCTTTGATGTTTATGGAGGTAGCATGGTAGGAACAAGACAGCCCAGGAAAGAGAGAATAAGGGCTGATCTGAGCTGGTGACACTGGAGCCAAGGAAAGGAATAGACCTGCCCCTGCTGCCAAGGGTGGGCAGGGTGGTACAGATGGAATCCCTACATGGCTGCAGAGACAGTACGTGGAGAGACTAAAATTCCATCCTCCCCAAACCGGCAAGACGCAAAGAAAGCCTGAGCTCCCGGCTCCAAACTCAATTAACAAGATTTTTTAAAAAATTGTAATTGCAGCCTTCATCTTTCTCCCCTTCTTCCTCTTCTCTTAAAAATTTTTATTGTATATGATTTTTGACAGCCAAAGACTCTCAGATGTTTGACGTGCCGTATATTAAGCAGAGTGGCAGCTGTGATATTGCCAAGCGAAACAAAATACAAAATTTACAGCAGTAACTTCTTCTCTCTTCCGGGTGGTTAATTATCTTAATTACTTTTATTATCTTTTAGCTTTTAAGATCCTAAATTGCTTATTTTTGCCTCTCCCGCCAAAGGCGACCGCATATCTTTTATTAGCGCACGCTGAGTAGAGTCAGATGCACATCTTTCTGGTGAAATGTAAAGGAACTTTGATTTATACCTGACTTCTCCTTGTGATGTTAATTGTACTAACTGGTGAGAACAAAGTTCTGTGAAATATCGGCTGATGGCAGGAAACACACACGTGCACCCGCGCGCGCACACACACGCCTTCACGCACACTCTCCAAATCTGACAAATGCTTCCCTTTTCTTTTTTTATATCTCCTCCTCTCTCCCCTGCATTCTTTGTGCGATGTGGGGAAATCCATTTCTCTCCAGCAAACCTTAACTTGGGAGAAAAGAATTACAGGCCTTGCAAACTGTCATACTTTCCCGGGGAAACGGGGAAAGGAGATTTGGTTTGAAATAAATCCATTCACAGTTAACATTTTAAAGCAAAGGGAGAAAAGGGGGGGAGAAAGTCACCAGGCACCTAGACTCGAGGATATTTCAGGCTGGGGGATCCTGCAACAGCTCAACCAGCTGAAGATGGACACGCGGAAGCCTGAGATGGGGCAGCAGTGGTGGTGTCACAGGTCAGACGCTCAGTAAGTGATTTCATGAAGACTCAGTTTTGGAAGAGATGGCTCAGAGACCACGATCCGAAGCCAGAGCCTCGGGTCCAGATGTGTCCCGGAGTTTAGAATTATTGTCGGAGCTTTGAAAGGAGGAGCTCTCTGGGGAGACCTCTCTGTAGGGTTGTGACCCAGAGCTACAGCCTGAGATCCAGGTGGGCTTGGCTTTGACTCCTGTGCCTGCCAAGTTTGAGTTGTGTGACTTGGGCACACCCCCAAGCCTGTCTGGGCCTCACCTTCCTCATCTACACAGTATGGATGTGAATAATACTCTCTTCTTGGGATTGTGGTGAGGACTGACTAAAAGGGTGGCGTGTGTACGATAGCACGAGTTCTGCTGCCCCCTCAGTGCGATGGGAAACTAAAGCTCAGAGAGGTCGAGTCACCTGCCTAGGGTCACACAGTTTCACACAGGGAGACGATTACATCATTCTATAGCCTTCTCTGATTCTACCTGGGGGCTAGGGTTCTGCAAGCTCAGGCTGGGAAGCTTCAGGACCACCTGGGAAGGGGTGTGAGACAGACACCCAGATGGGGGAGGGCAGGGGTGGGAGTGGGGAGCTCCGCTGGAGGGGTGTGGAGAAATGTCTGTGGTTTCCTTTGTTCAAAGGGGAGGCTGCATTAGGGAGGGACAGGTCTCTTAGCTCAGGCTGCTATAACAAAAATGTCATAGACTGCGTGGCTTATCTACAGGAGAAGTTTATTTCTGTCAGTTCTAGAGGCTGGCAGTCCCAGGTCAAAGTGCTGGCATGGCGGAGTTCCACTGACTTCTTGTGTTCTCCCATGGTAGAGAGAGGAAGCACGCTCTCTCCTGACTTTTATAGGGACACTAATCCCATCCGTGAGCGCCCCACCCTCATGACCTCATCTAATCCTAATCACCTCCTGAAGGTCCCACCTCCTAATATACCACCCCACAGGAGGGGTAGTATCCCAACATATGAATCTGGGGGGGATCCAAGCATTCAGTCCATAACAACATGTATCCCCTTCCTGCTTCTCTTCAAACAGAAGAAGGTCAGGTTCATGAGCATTTGGGGGAAGATTCTTTGAGTTTTGACTGTGGGATTGGGGCCCCGTTACCCCAAACAACCCCCCAGGGCCGCCCAGCAATGGACCCCAGCCTGGTCTGGGCTTGAGGCACCTGCCAGCCCCTTTCTGACCATCTCCTACTCTCTCCCTACCACCCCCTGCCTCTCTCAGGCTTTACCTCTTGGTGTCTGTGGTTCTTGGTGAGGTGACCCCTTCCCCCTCACCCCACCGCCGAACTTACCCAGTCTTAGCAGCGAAAGTCCCACATCCCATGTGCCTTTTTGGTCCCAGGCAAACTGGGACGGTCGGTCATCCTATATCTTGAGCCCTTTTCTCTCAAGGACTCTCTGGTCATTTTTCTGTTCCTGTCTCTCTGTCTGGCTCCATCATTCTGTCTGTCTGTCTCCTACCCGCCCCTGCTCCCCTGGCGTCCCTCCTTCCTTTCCTCCAGACTCTCCACCTCCTACTCTTTGGCAAGAAAAGCACAGCATTTGCGTCTCCAGAGAGGGCCGGGCAGCCAAGTCTAGAGATAAACGTCCAGGAGGGATGAGGGGAGGGCAGGGGAGGAGCCTCTGTTTGGGAGGAGAGAGGGGGCTGGCAGGTGGAGGGGAAGGGACCGCATCCTCCAGCCCCGCAGAGAGACTTTCTAAATACTCCCGGTTCTGCACATGAGGCTGTTTCCATGTTGTGCCAGGGCCACTGGAGAGGCCTTTCCCGGGCTGGGGGTCTGGGGACAGGGAGCCTGACCCCCTTCTGCCAGTTCTGTGAATCTCTCCAGGCTTTTGGGGGACCTGCAGTAGGAGACACGAGGGTGTAAGAAAAGCAGGTTTCAGGGTGGAGGGAGCGGGAACACCACTGGCCCCTGAGAATTCTCCGGGGTAACCGCTTGCCCTGTGTGGATACTCAGGGTTCTACACATGGCTAGTGGGACCGACGGACTGAATTTTAAGTTAAACTAGATTTTTAATTCGTTAAATCTAAAATCAGATACTCTATTCAGTTATTGGAAAATGTTTAAGTGTATTTGGAGCAACGTGGCCACGTGAATCTAGATGGGCCATGAGGGTAAAATATACTTTGGATTTCAAAGGCTGGGTCCCCAGAATGAGTGTAAACTTCCTGATTGAACATTTTTAACTTTGGTTGCAAGTTGGAACAATAGTATTTCTGATACATTGGGTTGAAGAAAAGATATTAAAATTAATTTCTCAGGGTTTTTGGGGGGTTTTATTTTGCTTTTTAAAAGGTGGCTTCTGAATGTTTACAATGATATATGTGGCTTGCATTATGTTCCTCTGGGACTGGGCTGCTCTAGGACTTGAGGACTGTCCCTGTCACCAAGGAGGTATTCCACAGGCCTCATTGCACTGAGACGTGAGACCACTTTCTTTGTGGTTGCTTTTAGCCTCTGGACTGTTATCTTATTGTAGAGAAAAGAAAATGTTCCATCCAACTAAAATTCACGATTTTTAGAATGGAAGGATTAATGAAACCTCAGACTGGAAATGTCAGTTTCAAGGCTCCCCTGTCCATTCATACCCCACTCCATTCCTGCCACTCCTTGGGGATCAGGCAGCTGAGGGTGATGTCTGCCTGGATTAGAAGTCATTTTTGTTTTTTATCTTTTTGTTTGTAAAATTTCTATTTTATTTATTTATTTATTTATTTATTTGTGGTACGTGGGCCTCTCACTGTTGTAGCCTCTCCCATTGCGGAGCACAGGCTCCGGACGCACAGGCTCAGTGGCCATGGCTCATGGGCCCAGCCGCTCCGCGGCATGTGGGATCCTCCCGGACCGGGGCACGAACCCGTGTCTCCTGCATCAGCAGGCGGACTCTCAACCACTGTGCCACCAGGGAAGTCCTCTATTTTATTTTTTAAATTTTTATTTTATATTGGAGTATAGTTGATTAACACTGTTGTGTTAGTTTCAGGTGTACAGCAAAGTGATTCAGTTATACGTATACATGTACTTATTCTTTTTCAAGTTCTTTTCCCGTTTAGGATATTACAGAAGGGTGAGCAGAGTTCCCTGTGCTATACAGTAGGTCCTTGTTGGTTATCTATTTTAAATACAGCAGTGTGAATATGTCTAGACTTTGAGGTCTTGAGTCTCTTCCTCTGACTGCTGGCTAGAGGCTCATCCTTTAAACTGGTTGGGTGGTTCCCCGGGCTGGTATGACTTTGCTAGGATGGCTGTAGCACCCTGAGGAAGCAGAAGGGGCTGATCTGGCACCCAGATAGATACCCATGATCATGCAGGAAGCTCACATGTAGCTCAACAAATATTCTTTGAGCGTTTCCTATGTGTCAGGCACCAACCGGGCAGAGAGGGGGCTATGACACTTCCCAGTGTCGGTGAGGAGACAGACATTGAACAAACACCTGCACCGCTAAGCATCTTGGTTACATGCATTATCTCATCTGATCATCCCACCACTACCATAAGGTGAGGCTTACTGTGCTCCCCATTTCACAGAAGAAGAGCCTGCGGTCAGAGAGGTGGAAGCCTTGCTCAGGGTGTACGCACATTGGAGCTGGGGCTGCAAGCCTGGCTTCTGTGGCTCCAGAGTCCCGTAAACCCCTCCTCTGAGTTGCCTCCCCAATGCTCCCGAGGGGTCGGGATTAGGGGCGTCCTCTGCCCTCTGTGACCTCGCCTCCTTCCAGGACTGCCTCCTCGCCTAGCTGCTTAGCTTTCCTTCATAACACTCTCCGAGTCCATCATCCCTGCTTGTAATCGAAACCCTCCGTGAACCAACATGTATTTTTAGCCTGCACCACCTCTTGGGATAATGAGTCTCATATGTTTACTTCCCACTGAGTAAAGCACTACAGCACTTTAATTTTTTCCTAAAATGCCTTTGAGTGTCCCTGTAGCTGTAAGTGAGGGGAGGGGAGTTGTAGGTGAGGGGAGGGGAGATATTTATGTGGCTTCTCCTCCACCATGGACCTCAGTCTCTCTAGGGCTGGCCCTGCAATGGAGCCCTTTAGACCTGCATCTGCACCTCCCCACCACTGGTCCTATGTGTGAGGCGGTGGGCGAGAGACTTCATCTTGCCGAGCTTGCTTTGATCCTCTGTACCTGGGGAACAAGGAAACTGATCCTGCAGACTGTGGGTACCACTGATGGGATTGTGTGATGTGTACAGGGAAAGGAAGCCTCTCTGCCCACCTTTGGTGAGGCAGTATTTCTTGCATACAGGTAGAGTGAGAAAAGGGTGGATGGGGAACCCTACTTCTAGTTCGTGAGCTGTGAAACGCTTAGAATGCTGGCCAGAGTCCTCATAGTGGCCCTGATACCTCTCTGTCCTTGTCCTCTCCACTCTCCCTTGGTCACTCTGCTCCAGCCCCACTCAGCTCTTCCAAGCCAGGCATACTCCTGCCCCAGGGCCTTTGCATAGGCTGTTCCCCCTGCCTGAAACTCTCTTCCTTGCAATAACTGCCTAAACACCTCCCTCTGATCTTTCTAGTCGTTCTTCAAATGTCACCTTCTCAATGAAGCACCCGTGGACCACTCTATTAAAATCACAACCCCTCCCTCTGGTCCCTGCATTTCCCTTGCTCTGTCCTGCGTTTTTCTTCTATAGCATTTATCACCTTCTATCAAACTCTATAACTTACCTACTTATGAGTTTCATTCTGCCCACCTCCTCAGGGGCAGGGATTTTTCTTTGTCTTGTTCCCTGCTGTATCTTCAGCACCCGTGATGCTGCTTGACACACACCAGGTTCTCAATAGATGTGGGTGAAATGAATGCATCGTCTTTACTCTCAGCTTCCCAAGTGGTGTTTGCACGGTGGTAAATGTTATTATGCAACAAAAGCAACAATAGCAGTGGTTGGGGGAATGTCCATGGCCAAATGCATTTTGTAATAAACTGATGTCATAGAGGAGGGCCTTATATTGGACAGGATGCATCATTCTTGCTGGGAAAAGCCAGTCTAGACCCACCCACCCATTTCATATGTCAGGAAACTGAGGGTCTTGGTCTCTGAGTCTTGACTCAGATCTCTGACTTTCTAACAGCTCTGCCTGGTTCTCTATACCCCCCCTGTATCCCTGCTCCTGTCTACCCCGTTAGTAAGGGGGTTCTTAAAGATCTCATGTGGGTGGCCAAAGTCTGTAGGAAATGGGGGTGACCCTCCCAGAGCATGTGCGGAAGCTCTGACAAATTTGGTTCCAAGAAACTTCGATTCAGGTTTGCCCTCCTTTATTAGTTTGTGGCCCAGATTTGGAGGGCCATTTAATTAACAAAAAGATTTGTTATTTTTTTAATATGCAAAACTGAATGGGCTTTGATTTTTAAAAATCTCTAATTTTATTGAAAATGATCATGACACTGTTATGTGATGACCAATACTCAGGTTGGCACTGAGGACTTTACACCTTGATTTTGTTATAAGTTCCCCTTGGTGGTCTCACAAGGCATGAATGGGCCCATTTTACAGATGAGGAGACTGAAACACAGAGGAGGTGATTTACCTAAAGTCACAGTGCTGGTGAATGGAAGAGGAGCTGAATGGGATTCAGCCTAGCCTGCCTTATTCTGAAGACTGAGATTTTTACCTCTGTGTGGGAAGGGAGATAAATGATGGGGAAAAACATCTCATAATTCTTAGAAGAATAGACTATGGTAGACCCTGTCCCCTTCTCACCAAAACAAAACAGATGAGATGCCTTAATTTCCATTTCCATCAATGTAATGAGAGGGTATTTTATTGTTTTATTTAGAGACTTTGCCCTGTGCCTGTTTCTTTTCTTTTTTTTTATACTTGACATCATATTTGCTATGTAATCTTGTGTCTTTTTTCCTTTTCAATGACTATTATGTTACAATTATATTTCCATGTTGTTACTCATTTTTGTAAACATTTCAATCGCTGCATAATATTCTGCCTACAGATAAGTCATAATTCAGTTTTCATTTTCCCTTGGGTAGACATTTAGGTCACTGCCCATTTGGGGGCTCATATATAATGTTACAGGAGCGTCATTCTCTATGCACTGTTTTCTTTCAATATCGAAGGTGTTCCCTCAGGCGCTGGAGCCCAGGACCAGGGCATGTCTGTTTGTGAAGAGCTTAGTTGGTAGCATCATATCGCTCCAAAGACATCCTGCCCTTGTGTTACATCCCCAGCAGGAATACATGAGGGGGCCCTTTTCACCACATCCTGATTTTCTTGGACAAGTCACCTTAACAACAGCAACAAGATTTTTTAAAAATTAAAGGCTTTAAATGTTAATTGCTTTCATTTCTTTTTTCTCTGATTCCCACTGAAGCTGAGCTTTCCCCATATGTTTGTCAACCAGGTACATTTCCACTTTTGTAAAGACTGTTTATGGGAGGAATAATCTTAAAGTTAGAATGTGAAAAATATTCAGATGCAAGAAATGAAGATGGGGACTCGAAAGCAGGTAGCAGACCCGGAGATGGTCCCCAGAAGGCTGATTTCACTTCCCTCCTAGGTTACAAACCGTACTGATTCACTGCAGTGGGCACTGGGTCTAGGATGGGACAGGGGCTGGAAAGACGAAAATATGGACAAGGTCCCACACGGAGACGGCCCTTATGTTGGAGCCAAGAAGATGGGTAGGTCGTCTGTGACCCACCTACCGTCTAGAATCCAACCCCCTCCCCACTCCACGTATAGACAAAGGAAATTATGCTCCACCGTGTTCTGGGCTGTGATGGGATCACTCAGGGGTAAGGGAGTACAGGGCAGAGCCTGATCCAGACTAGGGATCTGGAGATGGGGAGAGGCAGCCAGCTGGCGAAGCACCTTCCTCCCCGCCACAACCCCGCCACCAGCACAAACACCCACTTTTCTGTCCCTCAAACACACCTAGCCCTTGTAGAGCCTTCACATATGCTGTTCCCTGTGCTTGCAACACTCTTCCTCAGATCTGCAGAGGGTCCTCAGCATGGACGTCTTGGTCCAGACCTCAAGGAGGTGATTGCTTCTCAGACTCTCCCTTCTGAGACCCTCTCTTCCCTTCATGGCTCCGAGCTGAGTTGGAAATATCTGTGAATCCTATGCTGTGATCCTCTGGGAAGCTTTCAAACAATAGTGATGCCTGGACTCCGCCCCAGACTAATTAAGCCAGGACCTCCGAGGGGTGGGTGGGGGCCAGGGTTTGCCCTAAAATCTCCCCAGGGGGTTCTAATGTGCAGCCAGGGCTGGAAGCAGGACCCACCCAGCTCTGCAATGAGAGCTTCGCTAACGGCAGAAACTGTGAATCCTGCCCTGGGCTCTACCCAGCACCTTGCCTGGCATTTCTGCCCTGCTTAGTTTGTTTTGAAGAAATGATTATTCAAAAGAGGCCCCAACACATTACAAGTGAGACACTGCATAGTAATGTCCCCATTTTCCAAATTAGGAATCTGAAGCTTGGGAAGAGGAAGCAATGTGGCCACTGTTCCCCGCGTGGATTGGAGGAGAGTCTGAGGCAACGCTGGGGTAAGGAGGCGGACCATCCCTGTGTCACTTAGAAGACTGACAATTAAGATTTGAAAAACACGGAAGGGAAGTGAGCGGGCTTTGAGTCTACCTCTTTTGAAAGAATAAATAAAAAGACTGCGTGTCTTTAAAGCAATGAATGTGGAAAAAATAATAATAAGGCACCTCATTCTGTGTCCGCTCCTGGGCTTGTCTGTATTCCAGTGGCAGCCCGGTCCACATACACATTCGGCACGCAGCACTTGCAGACACTTTTTAATAGAATCGCTTAAAACAATTAATTACCAGAGTTTTCATTCAAGCTGCAGCGAAAAAGATACGCCGGCAATAAAAGGCATTTATCCGCGGGTTTCTCGAGGCCTGTTTGTTATTAAGATGTAAATTAAATCATCACAGATGTTCCATTTTTTAATCTAGGCCTGGGAAGATCAGGCCCAAGCGTGGCCTAAACGGGTTTATTTCATTATCTGCACATTCATTAGAAACCCACCGTCTTATTGGATATCATTTTTCTTGGGTGCCTTTTTCCCCCTCTTCTTAAACAAATTATCAGGATAATTTGCTCATTTCCCTTTCTATTTGTTCTTAGCGCTCAGCAGTCCCGGGCTGGGGTCCCAGAGCCGCAGGGCAAGGGGCTCTGTTTGGGGTCTTCTGGGGGTGATTGGCTCTCCCGGAGGTGGGGAGACGCAGCATCTTCTCCAGATGTGGAGTTGGGGAGGATGGTCTGGAAATTCCTGTAAAACATTTCCCTCCCCCAGTAGTGCTGCAGAATGGGTGGAGTTGAAACCCATGGCTCTAGCTCATAGAGTTTAATTTCTGAACCAGAATGAACTGTCACGTGATTAATAACCTCCTTCCCATAGCAGAGCCCGCCTCTCTACCCTGGTCGCCATCTGAAATTATCCCGCAGCCTCTGCTTCTTCATTTTCCGCCTTCCATCTGGGCTGTCAACCCCATAAGGGTCAGGGCTGCATCTGCTCACCTCTGTGTGCTCAGAGCCCAGCCAAGTGCCTGGTACAGAGTAGGTACTCCGTTAATAAATAAATGCATTTTAAGGGTTGCTATTAAAACACCCGGCATGGTTCTCAACACACACAATCTCATTAAGCGTTCCCCCCGTCTCCAGCAACTTAGAAAAGAGGTAGTGTTATCACACCCATTGTAACCATGAAGTCACCAAGTTGCAGAGAAGGGCAGGGTGGTACCCAAGGTCATGATTGCCAGATGGAGGGGTTAGGATTTGAACCCAGGTCCCACTGGTGCCAAGTCCCTGTGATTTAACTCCTCACTGTTCTATGGATGGGCACTGGGCGTTGAGTCCCAAACTCAGCAGAGTGTTTTAACACATATTTATTTGGGGCCAAGCACACCGTGTGAGGCATGGGAAGGGCTCGGCACAGCCCGGGGGCCCTCAGAAGAGCATAGGCATCATTTTGTCACTTGCAGCATCATGTTGTCACCATCCAGCGTGCCTGTGTTGTAGACATCGAAGCCGACATGCAGCCAGCCATAGGACACCTACATGGGCTGAGTCTCAGGACCGGCCACATAATTTGCAGGGCGCAGTGCAAATTGACAAATGGGGCCCTTTCTTCAAAATTTATATGAATTTCAGGAGCATGAAAACAGAGCATGAGGCCAAGTGCAGGGGTCCACAGGACCCTGAGTGACAGGGTGGCATGCCCATGAAGCTGGTCCTGCTGAGACCCCCAGCTAACTTTCCCAGTTCTTTCCACCACATACACAAAAGCAGGACGATCCCGGGCAACCGAGCTTCTAGGCTGCCCACGCCCCACCTCCCTGACCCCCCTGTCTTCCTGCCTTTCTTGCGTCTTCATCCTATTTACGGTTGAAATAACCCATCGGAGCTTGTGTAACGCTCGTAAATGGGAGAGGATCGACCCTTGTGGTCACCGTCTGTACTCTTAGGTCTTGCCTTTCTCCAACAGCCAAATGAAGTAGATGCCCCTATTCCCATTTTGTAGGGCAGGAAACAGAGAGGGTGGGTGACTTGTTCAAGGTCACACAGCCTGTAGATTTAAATCCTGCTCTCTGTGTCACCAGTGTCTATTGGACTTTCTTCTTTTAAAAAATAATCTTTTGGGGCTTCCCTGGTGGCGCAGTGGTTGAGAGTCCGCCTGCCGATGCAGGGAACACGGGTTCGTGCCCCGGTCCGGGAGGATCCCACATGCTGTGGAGCGGCTGGGCCCCTGAGCCATGGCCGCTGAGCCTGCACATCCGGAGCCTGTGCTCTGCAACGGGAGAGGCCACAACAGTGAGAGGCCCGCGTACCAAAAAAAAAAAATCTTTTGCAGAAGCCTACTACTCCAACAAAATAGAAGCCCGAGCGATTTGTCGGAAGTGGGGATGAGTGTCTGAGCCTTCCCCTTCATCCCCAGCAGCACCAGGATTACGAGGAATGCTCTTTCCCAGAGGGATGTCCTTTGACAAGGGCAAACAGTTAGTAAGAGGTTCATGAACTTGGATCTGCCGGCGCCCCTGAACATCTGCTCCTCCCAGAAGTCAGGAAGTGTTTGCTGGACTCTTTAACATCTAATGCCACCCCTTGGCGGCGGTGGTGGTGGTGGGGGTACGGCAGAGTGCCCAGCTCAGGCAGCCCTTGACCTTACCAGGGAATCCGGACCGTGGGAGACCATCAGAGCAGGAGGGTCTTGGAGCAGCGATGGGGACCCCAAGAGGTGAAGGGCCCCCACTGGGCAGAGAGAAGACCATCCCTCAGAGGCACCGGCGTGATCCCCCCTCCCATTCGACGTGCCCTGTGTATAGGCGCAGCGGCTCCCTGCTGTGAAATGATCATTTTCTGCTTCCTGCCTGTGCATGGTCTCATGTTTTCATCAAATTCTGAAGAAAAAGAATGGGAAAATATTGTGGCTTTTATCCCCCCCTGCGTGCTGAAGAAATTGCCTTTTTATGAAAGTCCTTTTGCTTTCGTGAGTGTTTCACAGACTCCCAGGGCCAGGGGGACCCCTTACACATCCAGCCTCATGTCCCCAAACCTCCCTGCCTTGGGAAGGTCCAGAAATACCGGGTTGGGATCTGGGGATTGAGCAGGGCAAGTGGTAGGAATAAGAGGGAGACACTTTCGGAGAAGAGAATTGAAAACACGCCACGTGTATCACTCAGCTCCTGGGAGGCTGTTAGAAGGAGTTGGTGCAGTCGCCCTTGGCATCCAGAGAAAACCTGGTGTCAGGCGAAAAGGCACAGGCTTTGTGAGCACACAGACCGGGCTTCCAGACCTATCTACGCAGGCTGAGTGACCTCCGGCAACCGCCAGGACCTCTCTGAGCCCGTTTCCTCATCCAGGAAATGCGATGGCGATCCCCACCACGTGGGAGCGCTATGAGGGTTAAACGAGGGACTGTTTATAAAGCTCCCAGTGTGGCGCCTGACACGCAGCATGCTCTCAATACAGGACAATTTGCCACCCACCCACCTCATTTCCCTTTAAGTCATTTTACGACAAAAAATAAATCTCATGAGATTAAAATCTCTTTCTTACCCACCCCCCCCTCCCCCAGTTGGGTCCATGTTGAACGTATAAATAGTTGGGGAGAAAGAGCTTGGCCACGTTCCTGCATAATTGCACCTTGGAGTCATTGAAGGTAGAATACCTGCCATAAGACACCTGGCAGCTTGCGCTCACACGTCTCTGGGTGTCCGGCGTGTTTCACGTACGGCCGGCACCGGGAGGGGCGGCCTCGGGTGTGGTCCGCCCGGCCAAAGACCTTCATCGCTGTGCAGAGGTCATTGAAGGATTCATGTTTTCTTATCGCATTTTTCTTCTTTTTCAAAATTGAGATCTTCGTGATGAATGAAGTTGCAACCTTAAAGAATAAACTCACATACGCATACACAGTCATGCACACGTATGTATGTATGCAATGCACACATATGAACACTTGTGTGTATATATATATAGGTGCGCTCATATGCATACACATACATGTACACATCTATTTTATTACATATATGTGATAAAATATATTTTAAATCTTTAAGTAAGATTCTGGTACCAATGGGTATCTGTCTCACTGCTCTTAGTTAAATGGTTTAGCTTCAGGGTCCCTGCGAATGTCATGTATTGAACGTACATAATATATTTATAACAAAGCAGCAAGAGTCTACTTTAAGAAAAAGAAAAGGACTAGGCCTCTTTAGCAGCTAAGAACAAAGCAGCCAGGAAAAGCAAATTAGCAAGGAGTAATAAGAAATAGAATTAGGGCTTCCCTGGTGGCGCAGTGGTTGAGAGTCCGCCTGCCGACGCAGGGGACGCGGGTTCGTGCCCCGGTCCGGGAAGATCTCACATGCCGCGGAGCGGCTGGGCCCGTGAGCTATGGCCGCTGAGCCTGCGCATCCGGAGCCTGTGCTCCGCGGCGGGAGAGGCCACAGCTGTGAGAGGCCCGCATACCGCAAAAAAAAAAAAAAAAAAAAGAAATAGAATTAGACCACCCTTGCACAGTTTCTTGCAGAATTCTCTTTCTTGGGGTGACGTCACTATGGATTTTGCTCCTTTGAGGGCCCTGCTCGTGAATCATTCTTTGGTTTGTAAATAAAGTCCCATTTGATAGATTTCTTTCAGAGTAAGGATATGTTTGGTCAACATTAAGAAAATTCTCTTACAAAGTTTATTCGTCTTCTTTTTAAATGAATTCATTTTATTTTTTCCCAGGCTTCTAGAACGTTCCAAGCAAGATTTTACTTCCCATGCCAGAAATTTATTATTGGGGTTTTAAAACATTTTGTTTTCCTTTTGGACTCCCATAGTTATTAGTCCTACGGTATGATTCTTTTCATTTTTCTAAAGAAGTTTCTGAAATCATTTTCCCCCAAAGTAATGGGGTACAAATATTTTTTATAAAGCAGAAGACAAGGAATTGAGTTTCTATTTGCTTTTTTAAAATATAAATTTATTTTTTATTTTATTTATTTTTGGCTGCTTTGGGTCTTCGTTGCTCCGCATGGGCTTTCTCTAGTTGCGGCGAGCAGGGGCTAC
Organism: Leucopleurus acutus; assembly: GCF_964270905.1. NCBI lineage: Eukaryota > Metazoa > Chordata > Mammalia > Artiodactyla > Delphinidae > Leucopleurus > Leucopleurus acutus. The sequence goes on from NC_139155.1 coordinate 69,695,905, forward strand.
TCTTCGTTGCGGTGCACGGGCTTCTCATTGCGGTGGCTTCTCTTGTTGCGGAGCACGGGCTCTAGGCACACGGGCTTCAGTAGTTGTGGCTCACGGGCCCTAGAGCTCAGTAGTTGTGGCGCCCGGGCTTAGTTGCTCCACGGCATGTGGGATCGTCCCGGACCAGGGCTCGATCCCGTGTCCCCTGCACTGGCAGGAGGGTTCTTAACCCCTGTGCCACCAGGGAAGCTCTCTCTCTGCTTTTTAATGTTCAGTTTAGTTGGTGTTTATGGTACAGGTCTTTTGCACCCTGCATCACACCACACACTAAACGGTTTATGTAAGAGGGGCTCTATGCCAAAGTATCTTTCTTTGAGGAGATCATCCAGATGGGGACATAATATGTCTTTGAGTCATTTGAAGTTCATATAATATACATATACTGACATACAAATAGTGTTAACTCTCTGAGAGGCTTGGGGGCTGCCTTCTCCCTAAGGGTGAAGTGTCCTTTGGCTTCAGTTGGGCCCATGGGATGGGGGAGGGGGGCACAGATGGATTGATTGGGGTGCTGGACCCAGCCCACTTGGGGACGCATAGGACTCTGTGGAAAGGCGAAGACCCAAGTTCTCGTTGCTGCTGCTGCACTGCTTCTGCTCCTCTCTAGGGCCACTGGGGAGCTCAGAGTGGATTTGCAGCCGCATTTCAAGCCATCCGAATTCCATTCTGAAGGGCAGAGAGGACAAACTCGCGGGGACCTGGGCACCTCCCCTTGCTGTTTGCATCTCTGGTTTCCCCTGAATCTGTCTGACAACCTCCAGCAGTAACACTCCTGAAAAACCCTGAGTGTCCCTGACACCCTCGGTGGGACTCTGGGAGCACTTCTGGTCCCTCTCCCCTTTCATTCTGTTCATCTTCCTCCCCTTTCTCTCTCCTGAATGCCTTCTCTATTTTATTTCCTCTCTCCTTTCTCTCTTTTCCTTTCCTTCTCTCTTACCTCTTCAGTCGTTTTCTTTTTTCCCTTTTCTCCTTTTTCTCTGGCTAATCTGTTCCTCTCCTTCTCCTTCATTTCTCCATCCCTGTCTCTCCTCCCCTCCCCTCATTTTCTCACAATTTCTTCATCCCCTTTTCACTTCCCTTTTCTTACATCTCACCTTCTAGCACCTTCTCTTTCCACATCCTTTTTACTTTGCTCTTCTCTCTTTCCTACTAGGCTCTTCTTTGTCCTGACTCCTCCCACCTCCCAGTTTCCTGTCTCTGTGTCACATACACTCCCCCTACCCCCCACCCCTCACTTCCTAGAGAACACAGCAGAGGACTCAGGACCCAAACATTTTGTGCCCTTGGTCTGCACTAAAGGCACAGTGTCCTTACCAACCTGAAAGACCAAAAAAAAAAAAAAAAACCCAAAACAAAACAAAACAGAAAACCCCAAAAGAAAAAAAACAAAAGGTAATGCAGCCAAGTCACGCTGATGCCGAATGTCCTGCGTCTGACGCAGGCGTGAAGGACCAAGAGGTTCTTCTACTGATTTGCTCGAAGGGGGATCACCTCCTCTCCCAGAACTGTCAGCTTCTCAGACGGTTCTGGAGGTGCCAGGAGCCTGGGAACAAAAACGCCTCTCCAGGCTGCCTGACATCCCACGTTAAGCACCGGGACAGATCTGGTTGGTCTTTCTGGGGACCAGGGTTCCTGGGTGGCTTCAGGATGTTTTGTGATTTCAGCCCTGGCGGGGCTGAGGCTGGGGGCGGGGGAGGGGCCTAGCTCAGATGGAAAGGTAAGGGGTGTTTGTGGGGACTGTGCAGGAGTCTGGAGACCCAAGCATCCAGGGCTGGCCCGTCCTTTTCACATGCGGGGCCGGCAACTCTGCTGCATCTAAGTGGAGACACCCACCCTCCACCCCAAGGACCCTCCAGGGGTCAGGGAGCAGGTAGGTGTGGGAAAGATGAATAGGCAAGCCTGGACCCGCCATCTGGGCTCGCTGTCAATCTTCTCATTCATTCCTTCATTTATTCGACAAGCGTTCATTAAGCACCTGTCGTGTACGAGGCACTGCGCAGATAGCAGTGAATGACCACGGGGACCTGGCACTCAAGTATAGCTGAGGAGACAATTTCAAGAGGGCAAGAAGGATCTTAGCATGTAGATCTGGACACGTGCTTACCTATGAGCCAGAAATTCCACTTCGAGGTGTGCACCCAACCTTCCTGCCTCTGTGTGTTCACCAGATACTTACAGCAGCAGTGGTTGTGATAGGCACACACTGCCCACCAGTAGTAGAATGGAGACATAAATGGTGGTCCACTGCCATGATGGAGTCCTGTATGGTGGTACAATGAGTGACCTACAACTACATGCAGAGCACTGATGAATCTCACACTGAATGAAGTGAGACACAGAGGAGATCAAACTACGGTGATTCCATTTTTTAAAAATCAAGAAACTAGGGGGCTTCCCTGGTGGCGCAGTGGTTGAGAGTCCGCCTGCCGATGCAGGGGACACGGGTTCGTGCCCCGGTTCGGGAAGATCCCACATGCCGCGGCGCGGCTGGGCCCGTGAGCCATGGTCGCTGAGCCTGCGCATCTGGAGCCTGTGCTCCGCAACGGGAGAGGCCACAACAGTGAGAGGCCCGCGTACCGCAAAAAAACAAAACAAAACAAACACCCCTGTTAAATTTCAATATGTAGTCTAAGAAAATAATCACTATCATTTAAATAGAGCTTCACAGTTTACTGAGCTCCTTTTACATATATAATCTTAAAATTAGTTCTAGGATAACCTGCATGGTAGGCACAGACTCTCTGTCGGATCTGTAGACCCTCCACGAGCAGGGGTCCTCACCTTCTTGCAGGCGTCCTGTTCTGCTGTGGCCCGGCGACGAGCTGGAGGACCCTGGCTACACCTCCTTCTTCTAGCTGCTGAATCCTGGAGCAAGCAGGCTTTGTATAACCTTCTTATTTTGTAAAACCTGTGTCAGCCAAGAAATCACAAGAGAAGCATAAAAGGCCAGGCAAATTGCTTTATTAACTGAGCTAATAGGCCCAGTAGGTGAGAGTGCCTCGCTACCTATCAGGTAATTAGCCATCCTGGAAGTATTCTTTGTCCAAGGTCTCGGAGAGGAGAAGTCCCCCTTTGTCGCAGGGAAGCAGCCCACTTTCCAACCGGCACACTAATTGCCCCATCAGGGGCTCACACATCTGCTGGAGCACACCTGCTGGGTCAGGGAGGTTGAGTGTAGACACATCGTCCCAGGGGACCTGGGTGCCTGGGTCAGCAGGGATTGAGTGGATGCCCTGGGCTGGGCACCCAAAAGTGTTTGCAGCCAGGATAGAGAGGAGGGATTCGGTCCTCTAAGAGGGTGCCTCCCCGCTCACAGTTCTCCCTGGCTTCTCACATCTTTCTGAAACACTGAGACCAGCACTTTTCCAGCACGAACGCGCTTTCCCCGGGGATTTTGTTAAAATGCAGATTCTGATGCAGCAGGTCTGGATGTGGCCACAATTCTGATTGTCAGCAAGCTTCCAGCTGACAGGGATGCTACTGGCTCATGGACCGCACTTTAAGCAGCAAGGCTTAGAGACTTCGCTGCACAGACTTGGACGCTGGGTCCAAATGGGTTCTATGTCTGGCCACCCTTCAGTCTTGGCTCAGAAGCCCCTGTTCCTGGCATCCTGGGCTGCTGGCTGGCCCTCTGGTGCTCTCACGACCTCCCTGAAGCCCATCACAGTGGGGACCACGCAGTATTGTAAATACCTGTTTCCGTGTCATGCCTGGGCTCCTCCTGGAGGACCATCTGGGCCCTATACATCGTGACCCCATTGTCTAGCATGGGGCTTGGCAGACAGCATCCCTCACAGGTGGCACCAAATTGAGCTGGATCGTGTACCCTGCTCCGCCACTGCAGCCATGCATCCCTTCACCATTCTCAGCCTCGCTTTTCTCGTCAGCCACGTGGGCGCGGTAATAGGCAACCTGCATCACCTACTCACCAGCTGGGGGATACAAACAAGGTCAGGCTGCTCTCTCTCTTTCCTTCTTTTTCACTTACTTTGGGGAAAGTTTATCTTACATAGAGTAAAAGGCACAAATTGCTGGATGCGAGTTTATATGTGTATGTACCTGCCTTAGTCATCTTGGGCTGCCATCACAAAATACCACACACTGGCTGGCTTCAACAACAGACCTGGAGGCTGGAAAATCCAAGATCAAGGTGTGGCTGATTCTGTTCCTGGTGAGGACTCTTTTCCTGGCTTGCAGAAGGCCACCCTCTCACTGCATCCTCACATGACCTTTCCTTGGTGCTGTGTTCAAAAACAAAATTTAACTGAGTAAACTTGAAGACCTAATTGGCTTTATTAAATGATTCCTGAATTGGACAGCATCTCATATGACAGAGATATACTCTGAGGGGTTATACAACACGGAAGGCTTTTACAGGAAGGAGGACAGGGTAAGCAAAGGAAGTAAGAAGAAAATAAGTGTCAGTTCATTGGAGGAAAGTAAAGATTCAGCTGACGGCAGCTTCTCATTGGCGGAGCCGCAGCATTCTCCATTAGCTAGGCTTTTTGCTGGAAGGAAATCCTCCTTCTACCTGCTGGGGTGGAGAAGTAGTTGTACTTCCTATTTGGGAGGGCAAGGTACATCGCTCCCTGTTGGGGTCAGTTACTGAGGTCTTCCTGTTGGGGTAATTGATGGTGAGTGGTAGTGGTAGGGTGTGAGAGCTTCCTCTGCAGGACTTCTTGATTCTAATTTTATTTTATTTTATTTTATTTTTTATTTTTATTTTTTTTGCGGTACGCGGGCCTCTCCCTGTTGTGGCCTCTCCCGTTGCGGAGCACAGGCTCCGGACGTGCAGGCTCAGTGGCCATGGCTCACGGGCCCAGCCGCTCCGCGGCATGTGGGATCTTCCCGGACTGGGGCACGAACCCATGTCCCCTGCATCGGCAGGCTCTCAACCACTGCGCCACCAGGGAAGCCCATTGAGTCCAATTTTAGTTAAAGTTTCCTTTTATTAATTTTCACAGTGCAGGGGGGAGAGAGAGAGAGCACAAGCTCTTTGATGTCTCTTATATGGACAGTAATGCTATCATATAATGACCTCACCATTCATATGACTCATTTAACTTTAATTACCTCCTAAATGCCCCATTTTCAAATATAGTCACATTGGAGGCCAAGCTTTCAACATATGAATTTTGGGGCGACACAATTCGGTCCACAGCAATATCCCTAAAACTAGCGCCTAGAACGAGGCAAGGATATTTCAGGCACTTCAACAATCTCTCTTATGCCCCGTCTCAGTCCATGGCCCTCCTTCCAAAGGTGACCACACTCTGACTTCTATGACTCTATTGTTTCTAGCTCTTGAACTTCATACAAATAGAATCAATCCGTATGTACTCTTTTGTGTGCGTCTGGCTTCTTTCCCTCCATGTTATGACTGTCACATGTCTGTCCTCCTCCTCTTTTTCCTCATTCTGCTTCTTCTGCTTCTTTTCTATTTTTCTGAGTAGCATTCCATTATGTGGATATACCACAGCTCGTTTACCTTTTCACCTGTTGATGGGCTTTGAAGTAGTTTTCAGTTTTAGGCTATTATGAATAATGCTGCTGTGAAGGTTCTTGTAGGTCCTTTGTTTAAAAAAAAATATGTATACACTTCTGTGTATATACATGCATTATGACCCAGAAAGGACCTTCTTGGGTCACAGTCTAGGCATTCAGCTTTTGTAGCTATGACCGAACTGTGTTCCAAAGTCGCTGAACCAAGGTGCACTCCCATCAGTGGGTATGAGGGTTCTAGTTGCTCCATACCTTCCCCAACACTTGATAATATCAGGCCTTCTATTTCAGCTGGCGGATGTGTGGTGATACACCATTATGGCTTTAATTTGCATTTCTCGGATGAAGAAGGATGTTGAGCCATTTTCATATGCTTAGGGACCATTTGGAAATTTTCTCTTTTGAAACCAAAGTCTTTTTAAACTATTCAAATGTATCAATCAACCCTCCACCCGCCAAATTTACCAGGGGGTCCAACCTCTCCCTCTACTCCCTTGAGGCCTCTTCCTTTGCCAGAAAATTTTCCAAGAAGTATGATCTGAAAGGGTCATTCCTGCTTCTAAAGCCAAACGGAATACACTAGAGTCTCATCCATAAAGTATCAGGATCTAGTTTCCAGTCCCCACAAGGTGATGCTGTTGAAAACTAGCCTGAGGCAGCCTGGTGCCCCCCTGTCCTCTGCTCTGAGGATGCTGCTCCACATCCTTGCCCAGGTTCCAGGGATGCTCCAGGATGAAGGTTTGGGGCCACGTCTTTTAGGGGTCACAGCTACCCCTCAGTCACTGAACACCCTAGGTCAGTGGTTGTGTTTTAGAAACAATAAAGCTTGGGGGCTGTGGCCAGAGCCACATACCCACTTCACCCACACCCATTTTCCCCAAACACCTGGATGTTACTGGTGGGCGGGGGCTGCACCACCGGACCAGACTCCCCTTCCTTCACAGCGAATCCACTGCAGGGCCCTCCATGTTCTCACCAGCCAATTCGCTTTATCTGGGACCTCCCCAGTCCTTCAGAGAAGTTCTTAAATGTTGAGTCATCAAAGGAAATGAGCCCAGGTCTTAATACACTTCCCATCAGGAGGCTCCTTTCCCACTAGGCACATTTATCCTTGCTCTTGGAGAAATATAAGGGGCATTTATGTGTCAATGGTTCTGCTGCACTTTCCCCTGATCAATGGGTGTCCATCCTCTTAACTGAAGGGACCGTGTACGCGGCTCTTCTATGATCCCAAAGTTTACCCCTGGTGACTCACTGGGTTCCCTTAGAGAAGTGGCTGGCAGGCTCTTTCAATTAAAATAAAAATAACGATAAGTTCCTCTTCACCAAGTATCTCATTATAGATATTTATTCTAGAAGAGTGTTACCTTGATTAGAGATCATGGAGTAAAGCACATAGGATACTGGGGTTTGAAAGGTGGTTAGGAGGTCCGGGTTTGGGGAATGATCTAGGAGCCTTAGCAGCTGGCCTCTAGGTTTGAGCAGGTAACTGAAGCTGTAGAAGTGGATGAACATGTGGAAGGGGATTGAGTCCTAAGGAAGAGGAGGCCGAGGTCTGGCTTGCACCTCACAGGTCTTCCAGGAGACAGTGATGTTATGGACGTCGGGACTGGGTGGGGGAGGAGAGGGCAAGGTGGGATGTTTCAGTGGGGGTGGGGATGCACTGTAGAAGATGCTCCTTGCTGTTCCGAAGAAGAGGCTGCAGACGGGCAAGGTGGGCTGCAGGGAGACAGCTGGGGGCTACCGGAGAGGTGCAGGGAGGAGAGGATGGGAACTTGGGCTTGGGGCCTTGGTATTTGGAGAGTCAGGTCCACGGGAGGAGCAGGAGATGATGGGGCAGGGAGTGAGGAAACAGGGAGAACAAAGAAAGTGTCCTAACCCTCCAGCCGGTGTTGGTAGCACTCTGCCTACTGGGGAAGAGGAAAGGGGACCAGGGGGATGGGCAGAAGTGTAAGATCATGAGGCTGAGTTTGGGAGGGCTGAGCTAAAGGGGTCTTGGAGCTACCCAAGTAGAGATGCTATTATGGGCTGAATTGCATCTCCCCCTGGATTCATATGCTGAAGTCCTAACCACACTGAGAGGACCTCAGAATGTGACTGTATTTGGAGGTATGGCCTTTAAAGAGGTGATTAAATAAAAATGAGGCCATTAGTATGGGCCCTAATCCAATTTGACCAGTGTCCTTATAAGAAGAGGAAGTTTGGACACACAGAGAGACAGCAGGTGTACATGCAAAGAGGGAAGATTTCCTGAGGACGCAGCGAGAAGGTGGCCATCTGCCAGCCAAGGAGAGAGGCCAAAGCTGCTGACACCTTGACCTCGGACTTCCAGGCTCCAGACTGTGGGCAAATTAATGTCCATTGTTTAAGCCCCTCAGTCTGTGGTACTTTGTTACAGCAGCCAGAGCTGACTGAGACAGATGCCCAGGAGGCTGCAGCCCTGCTTCAGAGATGCTGTGACTGCCTACCAGGTAGCAGCACCAGGCTGGGGTCCGGTGAGCCTTCTCTCATCACTCTAAGCCCAGCCCAGAACATCGGCCTCAGCTCTCTGAGCATCAGAAGACTTCCAATCAGGCCACCCTGAAGGAGAAAGCTGAAAGGAGCAGACTGTAGCTAGAGGCCTCAGTTGCAGGCATCTCACTGTCTCCTTCACCCTTCAGTGCTGGTGATTCCAAACTACACATCACCTCTCAGGGCCCACATCTGCACTCTTCACAGACCCCACGATGGCATCTCATGAATATTTGCTGAGCTGCTCAGATATGCAGTGGGGAGAACAAATAATAAAGAGGAGAGAGAGAGGCAGGGAGAGAAAGAGAGAGAGAGAGAGAAGAGAACCCATTTCACATTTGCATCTCATAGACAGGACAGAGTGGAAGATGCTGGTACGAGGGGAATCTGGTTTGAGAGCGTGAGCTTTTCCAGTGGGATCAAGGGAACAGCTTCTTGTATAATGAGATTGACTCAAATTGCAAGTGCTAGCGCTTGTGCTGCAGTTCAGACTCCCCTACTGTGCATTTATTCCCAAGGCTCTAACATTAAGTCATCGTACATACAAGCTGGGAGCATCCAATTAGGTTTTCTGTTATTAATCAGTCAATTAAGCCACAATCTCGGGAATATACATTTTCACTCTTAAAGAGGTGAGAAGCGTGCCGGCATCCCCAATCAGGTTTGGAATGCCAGCATGGTCTGGAGGGAGAGGCCAGGGACCTGAGGTTGTTGGGAGAGGAGAGAGAATGGCATGGAGTAGCAAGGGAGAGTGGGGCCTCTGGGCAGTGTTGGTGTTTTGGTTATGGAGGCTTCTGGGAGGATGACAGTTTGAGGTTTTCTTGTGGAGGAAATGACAACCAGAGACCAGGCAGAAGGACCACGGATGGTGAAGCCTGGCAGACTTTGGAACGAGGTCAAATAGGGCTTTGCTACTCTGAGACTCAGTTCTCCCATGTGCAAAATTGGCAATTCTAATCCCTATTCTTGATCTCTCCCTCTTTCGTGAGATGCAAGTCCAATAGGATAATGGGTACGGAAAGTTTTTGTAGGCTATGACATGCTAGAGGAGGCATAAGAAGTTAGTAGTGGCCATGACAGACAACATAATGACATTTTTGTATAAACTGATTGAGGACAGCAATTGCCCCCTTGAATGTGCAAGATGATTACATAAACTGAGTGGGAAATAAACATCTGTACTTCAGTTATTAATTTCTTTGAATAGTTCCAAACAGACAAAGGGAAGAGAATATTCTTACCCTGGATAATACCTGGGAGCCCGCTCTAAGAGATGTTTCCTCAGATTCACAGCACCCCCCAAAATGTGACCAGACTGCCATAATGAGGCAGGATTAAGGGGGGAAGGGAGGATAAAGAGAGGGTCCTAAAATTTTTCATTATGGACTCAAATTTTATTTGTATTTATAATGAGTATCAACCAGGAGAAAGCTGTCAATCTGTCGATGAAAATGGGTCATTAAAGGAAACAGATAAGAACAGCTAATAATTAGTACATAAATCAATTGCAAGGAAGTGTTTGGAGTTGTGATTAGCATACAATAATTTGTTGTTTGACATTTTTGAGATTAAGTGTTTGTGTAATTAGCACATAAATCATTTGCACATGGGTGTTCCTGAAGTGTCTGGTGTGTAATTAGATATAAAGCATTTGAACTTGGGAGTTTCTAAGGTGTTCGGTGTGTCATGAGCACATAAATCATTTGTACATTAGTGTTTTTAAAGTGTTTTTTGTGTAATTAGCACATGGCTTACTCGCAAATATGAGTTTCAAAGTGTTTGTTGTGTAATTAGCATGAAAATCATCAGTGCATAGAATTTTCTAAATTATATAGTGGACAGTGAGTACACATTTAATTTGAAAATGAGAATATCTAAAGTGTCTTTCGCAATTAGCACATAGACTAGTTGTATATGGGTGTGTTTAAGTTGCTTGATTTGTAATTAGTGCACAGATCATTTTGTGAATGAGCTCTCTTAAGTGATTTAGAATCTGCATAGAAATCATTTATCAATGGGCGTTTCTAGGGTACTTGATTTATAATTAACATATACGCAATTTGTAGATGGGTCTGTAATAACTGCTTGAAAAAAGTTCTTCCTCTCTTTAAGAGATACTCTTTTATCCTGTTTACATTTGCTTAGCCAGCCTAATTGCACTTGTAGAAAAAAAGAATTTATCAGTTGTTGAATTTTTATGCCTTCTCACTCACAGAAAGTTCAGAATGCATGTCACTGATTTCAAAATGTTTCATGAAAGTCTGCTGTTGGTTTGTATGAGACTGAAAGCCTGGTGCTTCTCTAGAGATTCAGCTCAAATCTCAAATCTCTTTCATTGAGGTGAAGGTGTCTCTTGTGTTCTAAGAGATCAGAAAGCACCCTGCTTTGGACCTAATAAGAGGGATCTGGCAAAAAATAATCATGGGAAACACCAATTTATGAATAAATACAAAATTTATCCAAATGAGAAGCCCAACTATCCCCCAAATAACTATGAAGGAAACAGGAAAGGGGGTTAAAATTTTGAGCCCTAAGCGATGCCAGGAATCACCCTAATTGCACTAGGGGAGAAATCTCATTTAGTTATAATGACCATCCTGAGAGGCAGTCATTTCAATGCCAGCATTAATCAAAGATGCAATGGAAAGAAACATCTTGAGAATGCATTTGAAAAGCATCATCACATATACACATATACAACTGTACATGTGCTAATTACAAAAGACATTATAGATAAGATAATGAAAAGATGACCATGACTAGATGAATTCTGGCTTTGCATCCCAAGGCAAATAAAAAATCCTATAAGAGTCTAGACAGGAAAAAATGAAACCTTAAAAGAATCATTTTATCTTTGAAAGACCATGATTTCTCCTCCACAATAATAAATTCTCCCAAAAAGGAATATTAAAAGAATAAAAGTTGTGACCCAACAATTTTATACCCAGCCAAACTGCTTTTAATGTATGAAAACAGCAGAAGGAAACATTCTTATGCATTGAAGGATTTGGAAAATAAAAGCATATTCTCATGTACCTTTCTGGAAAAAAAATTAATTGAAGATGTATTCCAGCCAACAAAGTGATGAATCAAAATCCAGGACTCAAGAACGGCTAAATGATGGTAAGAAAGGACTTGCACATAAACCATTTCTTGGTTTGGATCCAACATGATATTCTATCTGAATAATGTAGTGAATAGTAGGGCTTAGAAGTTGGTCCTGGGAAAGGAAGAGAAGACGTACAACTGAGTTGAACTGAACTTACATTACACTCCTTCTTCCTTCTTAGCCTCAGTTTCCCCATCTAGCAGAAAGGTGAAAATGAGCCAAATGTTCATTTAGGGTATCTCCAGTCAGAAGGGACTCTCCCCCAGTATTCAGAAAGGCTTGGAGATGACATGCTTTGCCAAATCATTTGCAATGGGGTTTCCCAATCTTTAGTTGTTCATTAACCAACATGTAGTATCTGTATCAGGAATGCTATCATTTGCTTAATATATTCCTTTAGATAAATCCATAAACTTATTTAATACACATATTTACTTAATATTTAATTTATGGCATTTCATTAACTAAAATAAAATTTAATGATTAAAATTAAACAGTTTAAATATTTTATTTCATAAACATATTTATTTCCAAAACTAATTTATATAACCACTTTAAATGGGAAACCCTCATTGCCAGCCATAAATAGAAGGCAACCACAAATATAAAAAGATGAAAATATTGAACTTTGTTATTAATAGGATATCCATAGTTATTTAGCTGTTGTTAATTTGTATTCATTTTATTTGTCTCTCTCTTATTGTTTTATTTTTTTACACATTTTAGCAACTTTGAAATTGGGATGGAACTTATGATGAATGGTCTTTTACAACTTATTGGAATTTTTTTCTTTCTTAGAGGTATGCAAAAATAGTGCATCTTGCAATCACGGTGCCTTCGAGTGGGCGAAATACGGTAATTCTATGTTATTACATGTAGTTGGTCAGATAGCCTGTCTTGTTGAAAGTTCTGTGTTTGAAGACTGCTTGCTGCTATAAAAAGAGAGATTAGCAAATGCTAGGGAGGTGTTAAAAACAGAGTAGTAACAAGTGGGATCTTCCCATGTAATCAGAAATATGGAAAGGGATTTGTGGAAAGGTCTGCCTCATCCCATGGGTCAGGGCTATTGAAAGCTCGGTAGCCTGTGCCCCAGAGCAGCTCTTTACACACCCAGCGGGGAGCAGGGATGTACAGGATTCTTAACCAATCTCCCTCCCAACAACAGTCCTTAAAAGAGCAGTGCAAGGTTTCACTGGCCATCGCCCCAGCCCCACCGCCAAGCCAAATCTGTCCAAATACAAGCGGATTGTCGCCAAGCCCGCAAGAGCAAATGTCTTCGTATGCCTTTAAGATAAAACACAACTGGGGTCCAATGATCTCTTTAATGATATCAGGCAAGAAGCCTAGGCTCAAGGTTTCCTGGGCTGTTGCTAGATGTGAGCAGAGCCCTGGATGGCTAAGTCCTACTTAACCCTACGCTCACCTGGACACACTGATAACTCCTAAAACATATTCATTCTGTCTCAGCCCTGGCCAGCAATGGTGGGAACATTCACACAGGGCGGGGACGGGGTGGGAGCAGGGCACTCACGGGAGGCAGGCGAGGGCATGGCCTGTTCTGTGCCCAAAAAGCAGAGCCTCAGAAAGTGTCACAGAAGCTACTTTTTCTACTCAGGAAGTTGAGAAATTATTTTCCAAATGTAAAACGGCATTGAATGACCTGAATCTCTGGGTTTTATTTAAATAGAGAAAGACAAATTGGTTGCCTAGTGGTAGATATCAGGTGACATCACGATGCTAAGCCTTTTGCTTTCGGCCTGGGATCCCTAAATGAGCCAGTGTTAATGCTACTACATCTATCCATCTATCTATCACACAATATATATGTGTATTGAATATGTATATTCACAGTAATACGTATTGAATAAGTAAATATAAATTGAATATATATTCAATAATATATATTGAAAAATTGAATATACATTGAATAATTGAATATAAATCAAATATATATTGAATAAAAATTGAATATATATTCAACAATATACACTGAATAAACATGGAATATATAGAATAATTGAATATTTATACATATAGATGAATATAAATATCTGTATTGACTTATTCAACTATATAGTCATAATATAATGATGTGTAATATACAGTCTAGATCATACACATGAAAAGATAGCTGGAAAGTTAAAAAACAAATCTCACAAAGTTAACAGAAATGATCTCATTGTTGGTTGGATACTGATTGATTATTTCTACTCCATAATTTAGTCTCTTTCCCAAATGTTCGACCATGAGTGTTTATTGATTTTGGAATCAGAAAGAAAAAGGCAAACATAAGAATTTACAATATTTACATACCTATCAATCTTAAGCGATTTTTTTAAAAGCTCAGCAACAAAAGGCTGGTTACTTCTGGATGACAAGTCTTGGGTAACTCTTCTGTTTTTCTCACTTTTTAATATATTAAAAAATTGTTTTCTAAAACGACCATGGATTTATTTTGTAATGGCAACAAATAACATTATTTTAAAAGGGGACAAAAGCAGCTGGACTGAACTTACCTAAAAGTACTCCACCCCAGAGTTCCTAGTTATATGAACAGATTACATATGAAACAAAATATACAAATGTGTTTGTATACGCATAACACACATATATATTTATTAATTTAGTTTGAATTGGAGCATATAATTTACAACAGAAAGAGTCCTAATTTATACACCGTTGGAACCCAGGTTGGACTTTATCTCATTCCAAACTCACGTTCATCCCTACATCCCTCTCAGTCTGAACTGAAAGGCTCCTTAATGCAAGTCATTTTGAATGGTTTTGCTTCCAAAGTGGTTCTCTAAGAAAACAGTCCTGGAGTTCGACGGAGTATACGTAGCCTGGAATAAGTGCGGGAGGAGAGCCCAGATTAAGTTCCCAGCTGCAAGGGAACGTGGACCGAGCGTGTTTTCTACATAAGCCTACACACAGCCTAAACGAACATCCCTGCTTTATTTCTCCTCCTTGGCACTGACCTCTGTCCCCTCACCCAGAGCTCCGCCACGCTCTCAAACCTAATTTGTCCAAATAAAACCCGACTGTTTGCAAGCCCAGGTGAAAGAGTCATAGCTGCATACATCTTTAAAGCCAAATATTATATGTACACACATATATTATCAGAATACAGCTCTGGCTTTATGCGCCTCAACTGAAAAAGAAGGAGAGGAGGGGAGATTTGGGGGGCTGATTCTCTGGCTGTGTGGCCTCAGGTAAATTCCTTGCCTTCCCTGAGCCTCTGAAATGGGTCACAATGACCTGCAGGTGCTCCTTTCTAGCACTGGCAGTTTTGATTATTTGTGAGAAATGAGGGGACCCACAGACATCCTAAATAATCCTGCATGTGTTCGCTCACTTCATCTTACCATTTCATTCATTCGTTCAGGCCCTTCAGTGAACAAGCCAGGTGGTGAGGTAAGAGGGCAAGTCTCATCAGACAGACCTGTATTCAAATCCCTGTTCTGGGACCTTGGACGGCTCTTTCCAAGTCCTGGAATCTTTGCCATAAGAATTCCGTGTATAAGCTAGCCTTCTGGAGGATGAGACACATACAGCAGAACAGACATGCCCACCTCTTCCCAGCGGAGGCCAGCCTAGATCAGCCGGCAGTCAGCTGAGCCCCAGACTTGTGTGTGATTCCATTCAAGGCCAGCAGAGCCAGCTGGCTGAGCACCCTAGAAGCATGAGCCATTCAAGCTTACACCAGGCATGACAATGAACCACTTTGTCTAGAATCTCACGGTTCTACCAACAGCAGGGGCTTTGGTGGTAACCCTGTACATGCCCGGACATATTCTAAGATAACTCAGTTGGTACGGACGTTTGTAAAAATTTTGATTCTGTTCATCAATTGGGGGACTTGACACTGCTTCTAGCAAGAGGCAGAGGTAAGATTTTAAAGGAGAGAAGAGGTCAGAGGTCCCTGAAGGGACACAAAGTGACAAATGACTTCAAGCCCATGAGCACTGAATTGGGTTCTAAATGCCCTGCCATCCAGACTTACCTTCCTTGCACGGTTAGGGATTTCTGATGGGAGCGGAGAAAGTCACCTACAAAGGCGAGTGTTAACTTTGAAATAAACTTGCATGGGAATGGACCATGTTAGTTACTGGCATAAAGGACATGGCATAACAAAGAGGGTGGATTCATCTAACACAGCTTGGCAAAAAGTCTGCAGTGATGTGGTAAGACGACCAGGCTCTGAGATTAAAAAGTCTCGGTGTGAATTTTAGGTCCACTACTGCTTTCCAGCAGGGCTTAGGGCTGGCCTTCCTTTCCTTGTTGTACAGAGGGATTTCAGCACTCAGCCCCAGCCTAGCGTCCTTGCCTCTGCACCTCCTGACTTGTGGGATCCCCGGCAAACCTCTTCTTTGCTGGGCGCTCCTTTTTCTAAATGTTCCCTTGGAGCAAGTTCCCAGATTGATCCACTCCGACCTTGTGGGTGAGATGCAGAGGGATCAGACAGAGAAGCCAGCTTTGGGGGAAGCGGAATGCTTTCTATTAGTCAACAACAAACATTAATAATAATAGCTACTATTACATGAGCACTTACTTGGATCATCAGAGCAGCTGCTGCAGCGGAGAAACTGCCACCTGGCTCCCACTCTGCAGGTGAGGAATTTGAGCCTTGGAGAGGTTGAGTCACCTGCCCAAGGTCACAGAGTCAGTAATGGGACTCAAGTCTGTCCATCGTAAGTCTGAGAGATTTTAGCTACTATGTACACCAACGTAGCATAGACTGAGTAGGAATGCAGCTGCTCTTGGGGTAAGAACAAAAGTCCCTCCCAAGCAAATCGCACCCAGAGCTTGGTGCCCAGGTAGGGCATGCTCGCACACAGCTTAGTTCTCTCCCCTCCTCTCCTTCTTTTCCTCTCCAGAAGCCCTGGGCCTTGAGGTTGCCTCTGGGAACAGTTAGGATAGGCTGAGCTGTATTGTAGTGACAAAATAACCCCCAGATCTCAGTGTCTTGAGACAACTGTTTATTTTTCATGTTCCCCATGGGTTGGCCGAGGCTCTGCTCAGGACCAGCTATGAAATTTTCAGGGCTCAATGCAAAATGAAAATGCAGGACTCCCCCGACACCCCCCATTCGAAAGTTACTGAGAATTTGAAGATGGCAATAATAGAGCATTAGGCCAAATGTAGGGTCCTCCTAAGTGTGGAATTCTGGGTGTCTGTGCAGGCGGCGCACCTGTGAGGCTGGACCTGCTCAGGTGTCACCATTGGGGACTTCACTATCCACCATAGTGTCATCTGCCTTCTGTAGAAAATCCCATGCTGGCCCTAAAAACTCCACCTGGAAGTGATGTGTATCACTTCTGTTCGCTTCTGTTCACACTCCGCACTTCCATTCTGTGTGAAACGGGAGGTGGAATATTTGTACACAGCTCCTCCACCCGCCTTCTCTAGGGTGTGCCCCTCCCCATGCCTTCTCCTGCTATTACTGCCCTCCACCCACAGGCCGTCTCCCCAGGATCCTGATATGTCATATCACAGCCAGGAAGTCACAGCCAGGAGATGCCACTCCGCATCCTTCCCAAAGAATGCACCCGCCCCCAGTGCACCTGTACCCGTTCGGGAACCCCCTTCCAGACCATCGCTCCCACTCTTGACTACGCTGTCTTCGTCGCAGTCTGGGTGGTCACCACGCCCTCCCTCTAATCCTGACTACTCTGCATGCCTCCTGTCTTGTCCCCAGTGTGTAATTTCCAGGCTAGTAGCAAAAG
Source organism: Leucopleurus acutus (assembly GCF_964270905.1). Taxonomy (NCBI): domain Eukaryota; kingdom Metazoa; phylum Chordata; class Mammalia; order Artiodactyla; family Delphinidae; genus Leucopleurus; species Leucopleurus acutus. The sequence goes on from NC_139155.1 coordinate 69,712,792, forward strand.
CTTCTTTAAAAAGGGTCACTGCTCTGTTTCAAACCTCCTAATAACTGCATTTTGTGGATTGAATTTTGTCCCACGCAACGCCCCCCACCAAAAGATACATTGAGGCCCTAACCTCTGGTCGCTGTGACTGCAAATTCATTTGGAAATAGGGTCTTTGCAGATTGAATTAGGATGTAAGTTGAGATGAGGTCATACTGCAGCAGTGGGGGACCTTCTAGCCAACATGACTGGTGTCCTCATAAGAAGAGGAGAAAGGACACAGTCACACACTCAAGGAGAGGACACTGTGTGATGACAGAGACAGAGATGGGAGTGATGTGTCTACAGGCTGAGAACACCAAGGGTTCCTGGCAACACCAGAAGCTGGGAGAGAGGCATGTCGCTCCTGTGACTATGGTACATAAGATCACTATGCCCATCTCGCTGAGACATTCTCTCCCTGGCTGGCTTTGGTGAAGCAAGTGGTCATGTTGTACACTGTCCTATGGGGAGATCCAGACAGCAGGGAACTGAGGACAGCCTCGGGCCAATAGCCAGCAGGAAGGCCCTCATTCTTCAACCTTTAACAAACAGAATTCTGCTAAGAAGCAGGTGAGTCTGGAAGCAGGTTCTTCCCCAGTTGGCCCTTGAGATGAGACCATAGCCCTGGCTGACACCTTGAGGGCAGCCTCATGAGGGATCCTGAAGCAGAGGCCCCAGCCAAGCTGTGCCTGGACTCTTGACCCACAGTGACTGTGAGATATTTGTTATACAGCAGTAGCTAGCTAATACAGGCAATGACTCATTCTGTCTCTTTGCTGTGCTGAGGGCCTAGCACAGTGTCTCTTTTGCAGTAGGTGCTTAGTGAACACCTGTTGGTTGATTAAATGCATGGTGCTCATCCCTGGACCTGTTGCTCATTGCCAGGATGTGTGTGTGTATACATATATATGTTAATAATAATTATAATGTATATAATAATATAATTACATACATATTTATACACACATATGAATTAGACTTTCCAATGTACATGAAAGAAGTCAGAGCTCGCTTCAAGGGTGATTTTTCACTATACTTCCTTGGCCTTCATTTTTTACTTATTTTTTAGCACCTGTAAAGTGATGGGTTGAATTAGACCATCTCTAAGTTTCCCCTTCTATTCTAGTCTTTGAAGGTAGGTCATGGAAATGGTTAGTTTTCCATAGGCTATTTCCCTTTTTTGGCTATCCTCAAAAAATGTAAGATTGTTCAACTTGATATAATTAAAATAAAGAGAGAGAGAGAGAGAGAAAGGGAGAGAAAGAGAGAGAGAGAGAGAGAGAGAGAGAGAGAGAAGAGCGAAGCCAGACAACCCACCCTGGGTGAAGTCTAGTGGGGCGCTTATTTAATATTACGAGAAGGGTGAACAATTAGGACATCCTCTCCTTGTGTCTGCAGACTCCATCGTGGAGACTAATAGATATTTACTTAGTCTTGTCGGTCGTGCTGTGTTTAATATTTATCCATCACAGGAAGCTGCTGCATGTTAAATGTCAGCCTCTTGATTTCGACAGCTCGCAGCTTCACACAGCCGGAATTTCACAAACAGCCCCAGAGGCCCCTGGCCTCGAGCCTGCCTGCTTCCTGGAGCAGCTGTGCCCTGTGTCTGTGCAGAGCCCAGAACTGGCCACTTGGTGGGTATCCCCAGCCCTGAAGGGTATGACCTAAGGTGCTTCCAGCCAGGTATTCTGTTGGAGCTGTTGGTCAATGCCAACGGGTGGCAGAGGTGGCAAACCAGGCGAGGACTTACCTTCCGTGGCTGACGTATGCACCGGGGATCATGGCAGCTACTGCAATCCATGCTCTCATTAAATCTTCAGCACAGATGTGCTCTCTGTTGTTCATTTTTCCCCTCAGGTCCTCTGTGCTCCCTCTCCCTTCTGCTACAGACCCCAGGAAGCTGTCTTCCATGGGCTGCATCAACAGTCTCCCTTGCCCTCCAGCTGCTGGCTGGGTCAGCCAATAGGGAGCCCCAGCACGAGATCTGAGGGCAGGACAAGGGAGAGGCAGAGGTATTTACTCTTCAGCCCTGTCTTTCCTCCCTGCAGTGTTGCTATAGGCATCTTCACTTGTCCAAAGACCTCAGCTCCTCTTGCAGAAAAGCCCTTCCCCCTTAGCGCTCTCTCTCTCTCTCCAGGTACCAGTAATCCCTCCCTAGTTCACCCTTTATATCTTGGGTGGCAATAGCTTCCCAGTATTAGTAACCCTGGGGTGCTGCACCATTCCTAGTGGTTTCCCTATATTCTGTCCCATCTTGGTGAATAAGTCCCCTTATTCAATGGTCCCAATTTGAAACATGCCATCTCTTTCCTGCAGGGATTCAGTCTATACACCCCTGAGAGGAAGTTACTATTTGTTACCTTATACAGAAGAGGAAACTGAGGCTCAGAGAGCCTGAGAAAATCACATGAGGTCATGGGGAAATCATGGGCAGAGGCGGTACCTCCTGACCACCCATTTGGTGGACTATTCCTGATGCCATCTAATCCAACGGTCACACGTGCACATGTGCAATGATGTTTTGTCTGAAGTCCCATTCCCATTCCTTTACCTGAATGATACTTTCCAAATGCATTAGAGTATGGCCCCAGCCACCTCTCCTGCCTCTGTCACAAATGTACACATTTGTCTGATCTGCCCCCAATCAAGTAAACCTGTGCAGGAGCAATTGTTCCTTTTGCAAGCTCCAGAGATCTGCATTAGGGTGTTTCATCAGGTTCAAGTATGGGTTTAAAAGCTATGAGAGTGAGTGAGTTCCCTGTCATTGGAGGTATGCAAATAAAAACAGGCCAAGCATCTCTGTCAGGGAGGCTGAATAGAGGAGTCATACAAGATGTGGATATAGAGAAGGGTGGGGAATGAGGTGATTAAGCTCTAGAATGTCAGGCCAGTATCTGAGCTGCTCATCATCAGATCGTGAAGGAGGTGTGAATATTGAAAATGCAGATTCCTGGGCCACACCCTGGGAGATGCTGATTCCACAGGTCTGGGTGGGGCTCAGACAGTGGCATTTTGTATGAAAACCTCCCCAAGGTTTGAACTATAGATTCCGTAACAGCCAAGGTTCCCTCCAACTCAGTAATTAGATAACTTCAAGGTCGTCCTTTCAGGGTGAAAGTTGTGAGGTCCCTTAGCCACTCAACAAACACTCTGGCCAGTGAGCTGAACAGGGACAGAGACGGGGCAATAAAGCCGAGTCCTGGGTTCTGGTCCTACTCGGGGTACTCAGCCTCCTGTCAGGACTGAGGGAGAAGAAATAAGCGTGTGAAAGACAGTCAGGGCCACTGCTTTGAACAGTGTAAAACAGGAAGACGTGGATTCAAATCCACACTCCTGAGCCGTGTGACTCTGGGGTGAGTTATTTCACGGCCCAACCTGTTTCCTTACCTGTGAAACAGGAAGAACAGAAACACAGGTGCACGATCCCTCATCCAAGTCTCTCGGCGGGGGCCAGATCCCGTTCAGATTTCAGAGGTTTTACCTGCGGGCTGGGCCAGAGCCCAGGACCATCCCAGGAGCATCGGGGCAGCAGAGCCTGTGGGCTCCCAGGAGGTGGGATCCTTAGATCGGGTTAGGTCAGGATGGCTGCCAGATGCAATACTTAAAGACTTGAAGTTTCCAGAGCTTTTTGGATTATAGAATTGAGAACGAGGCATTGAATCCACCTAGAAAAGTTTCTTGTGAGGATTAAAACAACTCCTGCACACAAAGTGCCTGGCATATGGCAACTACTCAATAAACGTTAGCAGATTATAATCATTAGCAGTGGCATTTCGAGTAGTAAAATGCTTAGCTAAGTGCCTTAGAAATAGTAAATGCTAAAAAACATTTTTTTTTTAAGTTGGCTGTGATTATTGTTATAAGCTTTAACTAGTGTCCACTTCTGTATTTTCTCCATGGCTTCTTTGATGACCGGAGGAGATGCTGGCTCCAGAGCTGTGAGTTTGGGTCTGGGGGGATGGGGGGTGTTTTCTTATCTCCACAGAGCCCCAGACCCCTTCCCTGGATCACGTGATGGACCCAGCAAAACCCCCAGCTGTCCTCCATTCATTACAGAGAGATCTTTCTGTTCAGTAAACTGGATATTAAAAACAAATGTACCTAATCAGAAATAAAATGTTTCCAACCAGCTCGAAATAAAATAAAATGTAATTACTAATGATACTTAAATGTTGTAGATATTTTATTTTTTAAAAATTCCCTTAATTTAAAATGAGGTATGACTTTAATTTAGTCGAGAATGCATTAAGCTGGGAGGAAAGTGCCCTGGCTCGTGGCTCAGGGTCTCCTCCTGGCAAGTGAGAAGGAAGATGGGGACTTCCCATAGCATCCTCTGACCTGGCAAACTGGCATGAGGGGTTTTGCAGGGGAAGGAGGGGTGGAAGGTGTCTTCCAAGGAACCCAGTGTTTTCTGTAGGGATCTTAGATGCATTCCTTAACTGGGGAGGAAGTTTCCATGCAGACTTCAGCCAATCCAGGTTTATGTGCTGGCTCTGCCATTAACACATCATTTGGGCAGGTCCCTGCAACATTCTGTGCCTCAGTTTCCTCCTCTGTGAAGGGAGCATGCCAATCCCTTCTTGAAGAAAATTTAATGAAGTTAAAAGATGTGAACATCTCGGGGCTGCCGGCAACACTTTTGATAACAGAGTGAATATTACCAAAATGCACCTGACATCACTTTCACTGTAAAGCCTCACGAGGACAGGGACCATGTTGATACATTTTTGTGTGTGTGTCTTAGCTAAAAGCCCAGTGCCTGGTGCATAGTAGAGCTCAGTAATTGATTGAATAATCATATGAATGAGTGAATGACCTATGCCTTGGCTATTAAGGTTGGAAGATATAATACAGATAATCTAGTATACTTCCTACTTAAAGCCTATATGTATGCAGTGATTGATTTACTTTTGCTTGTTTGCCTCCAGGGATGGGGAGTTCTCTACCACACATCCACAGCCAATTTCATCCCTTTTCTCTTGCCCACCTCACTCCAGCTGCACTGGCCCCCCCATTCCTTGTTTGTGCCAAGCTCTATTCCACCACAGGGTCTTTGCACTTGCTTTGCTTGCTGCCCGGAACACTCCCCACAGTTCTCCACATGGTTTTCTCCTTCATTCATGTGTCACACTTCATGGAACCTCTTCTATCTGAACTTGCCCGCACGCACATCTGTCATCCCTTGCCCTTCATCCTGGTTGGTTTTCCTCCATAAAACTTTACACAGCACGACATTATATTATTATCTTTTCATTGTTTCTTGGTTGCCTTCTCCCTCTGAATGACTGTAATTACAAAGAGAAAGCAGGTCTCACAGAGGGAGGGTGGCCTTGAAGGTGTGACCATAGGCTCTTGCTCTGCCACATCCTTGCTATGTGTCCTTGGGCAAGCTCCCTGGCCTCTCTGAGCCTCAGGTTTCCTCACTGGTGAAATGCACACAGTGCTGATCTCATAGGACTGGATCAAATTTAGTCTCTGTGATGCATGCCATCTCCCTGGCATGGAGTCAGGACTCCATAGATGTCAGCCACTCTTCTTATCCCCTGCTTGGGTGAGCAGGGATGACAGTCCAGCTTGCCCAGGCTTGATATCTAACAAAATATTCACTCCCAGCAAAGAGAGTCCTTTGCACCCCATTGGCCTACCCAGCTCGTAGTAGGTGCTCAATAAACATGTAGTGGGAAAATGAAGGCACTGTTCCCAGGAAAAAATGGGTCTGTCTCTCCTAAGCCTCTCAGTACTACTGTGCTCAGAGAGACACAAGTGTTTATGAGAACTGAAAAGGAATAACTTCAAGGTGAGAATATTTTGGAGTTGATTGTCATGGTTACATCACTGACACCATCATTATTTTTTAGAGCAAATTCCCTTTTTCTTTTTCCTTGAGGTTGGCAAAGCAGGAATGGCTTTTCTTTGCCTGATGATTAAAGTTCTCTGTTGTCCTGGCATGATGGTTAGTTAATGCAGAATATGTAACAAAGCAGAAAACAAAATTATCCTGCTACTTAGGGAAAGCCACAAGAAATGCCTTGACATAAGGTTTACCCAAGTCCTTTTTTTAAAAAAAAGCACAAACATTGGTGATTTCATATTGTATAACACTTATATATACTAATTATTTTATTTTGCCCTTATTTTCCATCCTAAACATTCTCTCGTATCATTAACGACACTTTTTCCCTTGTCATATGTAGGGCTATGTAATTCCCATGTGGCAGCATCAAGGTCCCCCTGCTGTTACCTTTTGGGGGTTGCCACCTACCTTGTGCCGTTATAAATAAACCACTATGAATCCCTTGTCCGGGAGGTCTTTCTTGCATCCCTGATTGTTCTGAAGGCTGAATTCGAGCAGGTAGATATTCAGACTAAAAGAATCTCAAAATGTTTAAGATCCTTGCTTACTTACCTTGCTATCAACCATGCTATGGAAATTAGAACATATTAGATTAATTTACTTGTTCATTCAACATCTAATTAAACATTTACTACGTGCAAGGCAATTTTAACCTTCAAGGAGTAAAATAAAATCCCCATTCATCTATCCCTTCCCACATCCATCCATCCCTCCCTCCATCCATCCATCCATCAATCCGTCCATCCATCCATCCACTTCTATTTTTCACATATCTTTCTGCTTAGGTTTCTGCTTTCAGTATGTTTCTCTGCTTTTATCCTTTTCTGCCCATCTGATGCTCTTGGCAAATATTTTCCCTCTCCTCTAATCCAGCCCATCCCTTCTTTTTGACTGCGGCCCTCCTGTTGTTTTGTTGTGATGCCTGCCTGTGTGCACCTGTCTCCCGGTCTGACTGTGAGTTCTTTGGAGGAAAAGGGTGGGACTAATTTGCCTCTGGGCCCCCCAAACAGCACAGAGCCCTGCTCACACCTAGTGTCCATAAATATCCACTGAACGAGTGTCTGTCCTTCGTCCGTCCATCCATCCATCAATCCATCCATCCATCCATTTTCGGTCCTGTTATCTATTTTTCAAAAACGATTAAGCTAGGGACTTCCCTGGTGGCGCAGTGGTTAAGAATCCACCTGCCAATGCAGGGGACACAGGTTTGAGCCCTGGTCCGGGAAGAACCCACATGCTGTGGAGCAACTAAGCCCATGCGCCACAACTACTGAGCCTGTGCTCTAGAGCCCACGAGCCACAACTACTGAGCCCACCTGCCACAACTACTGACGCCTGTGTGCCTAGAGCCCGTGCTCCACAACAAGGGAAGCCACCGCAATGAGAAGCCCGTGCACCCCAACGAAGAGTAGCCCCCGCTCACCGCAACTAGAGAAAGCCCACGCGCAGCAATGAAGACCCAATGCAGCCAAAAATAAATAAATAAATATTTTAAAAAATGATTAAGCTATAAAATTTACATATAGGAAAGTATATTCCAAAGTACACCTATCTTTATCTTACAACTTGATAGACTTTTACATATGTGGATGCCCCTGGATCTCAGCAAAATCAAGATTTAGAATATTTCCAACACCCTCCTGCCCCCCAAGTTACTACCTCCCCCGAGAGGTAACCATTCTTCTGACCCCTCCTGCATAGCTTACTTTTGCTTGCTTTGAAACTCAGGCAGATGGGATTGTACAGTCTCTCCTCTTTTGTGACTGGCGTCTTTTGCTAATGTGTAGTCTGTGAGATCCGTGATGCGTGTAGCAGTAGATGGTTCTTTATTGTGTGAGATGTCATGTTGTTTATGTCGAGACCAAACTTCTCTCCTTTCACCTCCCCTTCCTTCCTTCTTTCTCTCCCATCTCCCTCCCTCCTTCCGCCCTCAACTCTGATGTGGGTCCATGTCAGACCCTGTGCTCAGCCCCAGGCACGCGGAGCTTCGTAAGGCTCAGCCCTTAGCAGACAGACAGGGACAGGAGCCTTCGTCGTTCAGGGAGGTGAGTGTGATCGCCAGGGCACAGGCGCCCGGCCACAGAGGGAATGATGGGTCCTGGTCTCATTCTGTCCACACTGCCTGCTGGGTGCCTGTTGGTTAGTGCTTCCATCCATCTGCCCGTCCACCCACCCTCCCACCGATCCAGCACCAATGACCCTTCCCGAGGTCCGCGCGGCACGGACAGTTCCCCCTCCCTCGCGTCCCCCTCCGCCCACCAGATTTCCCCTCCCGGATCCTCCTGTGTGAGCAGCCCCTCTCATCCCGCAAAACAGCCAACTGCGCCCCAGTCGGGCGCCAGGCGCCCACGTTGGAGCCGCATTTGCTTTGGGGTAAGGAAAAAAAAATTCGGCCAAATGTTGGGAATCGGGCGTTTGAAGTTCGCACTCCAGGACGCCGAGCCTGGGGAGATCACACCTCCCTTGGCTGGGAGCCCCTCAGTCTGCCCGGCAGGCTGCCGAGCCCGAGCGCAACTGCGGCGCGACCCTCCCCCTCGGCCCCCAGCCCCGCCACATCCCACCTCCCCCAGAAGGAGGGCGGGTTTGGCTGCAGAGCCTCAGCTGCGGAGCTGACACCTCACGTGGGGACCTTCTGTTTGGGGAGTGTGGGTGTCACTCCCGCCCCATGCGGGCTGGCCCCCCAGGGGACGCCAGGAAGGGAGGGGAGGATGGGGATGGAGGAGAAGCCCTGGTCCCTGCTTCCCAAGCCTGGGGAGCCTCAAACCTGCGTGAGGTCCAGCCTGGCAGCAAAGCTCACCCTGTGAAGCATGTGGACATGTCCGGGTGGCCTTGGGCAAGTCATTTCCTCTCCTGAGCCTCTGTTTCCTCTTCTCCAATGTGGGAATACGGAGGCGATAATGCCTTGAGTATTAGGCAAGGTATCGCCTACACAGCTCTCAGCTGAGGGACGGCCCCCCAGTACGTCGCTGACAATCATTATTACCGTTGCTCTGAGTATAAAGCCACATGCTGGTGGCTCTGTGACAGGCCTTTTCACTGCTCTGAGCCTCAGTTCCCCCATCTGTCATATCTGCCGCCTTTTGCCGCTTCTCTTGGCCACCTCTGACCTCCAGAAAGAAACACTGCAGGCGCAGTCAGAAAACTTGAATTGGAGTGAGCTGTGTGACCTGGGGAAGGTGTCTTCCCCTCTCTGGGCTTCCACTTTTCTATCTGCAAAATGAAGATATTTGGTCCGTTGACTCTGAAGGGCATTCACACCATGGCCACCAGGTTTTTGTTCATTTAAGATTCATGATAACAGAGGGTCTTTATTTATGAATCTCGAATATAGATATTTTGTATGTGCGGAAACTCCATCTTTTGCCAACAGAAAACTCCTAGTTGTTCTGGAGGTCCCAGACAAGCAAGTTCTGGCAGCTGCGTGTGTCCCCAGCAAGTGATGGTGTGTTCAAGGCTTTATGCGGGTCATCGCCCCAGGCTGGCCCGCCTTTCCTCTTTTGAATCATCCTCTTTGTTTGCTTCTCTTATTTTCTACTTTGGTCTCTCTTTCTTCCCTCCCCTCTTTCATTCTGTTTTCATTCTCTCTGTCTTGTGGGCTGAATTGTGTCTCCCCCCAGATTCATAGGTTGAAGCCATAACCCCCTAATGTGACTGTGCTTGGAGATAGGGCCTGATCCGATAGGACTGGTGTCCTCATAAGGAGAAGACACACCGGAGAGATCTCTCCCTCAGAGCACACACAGAAGCAAGGCCATGTGAGGACACAGCGAGAGGGTTGCCATCTGCAAGCCAGGAAGGGAGTTCTCACCAGAGACTGAATTTGCCGGCACCTTGAACTTGGATTTCCAGCCTCCAGATAAATAAATAAATAAATACGAGAGAAAATAAATTTCTGTTGTTTAAACCACCCAGTCTGTGGTATTTTGTTATGGCAGCCCAAGCTGAATAATACACTCTGTATTAAAAGATTTTCATGAATTGTCTTTGCTTGGAGAACTCGTTGCTACTCTCTTGATGGGTCTACAGTGGGCCTGGGGCCTGGGTGATTTCACAGGACTGAGACGCACGTGGACAGGGTTTCAAACACCAGCCCACTGGTGACACTCCTGGGAGTTTGGACGCACCATTCATAAATCTCCACTTCCTCATCTGTGAAATGGGTGTGATGGCTCTGTTGTGTCCCCACCCCGAGGTAGAGGGATAAGGCTCTGGTGAGATGTTGCATGTGAACAGTGTTTGGTAACTCAGTGGTGAGCTGGAGGGGACCTATGTCCTACTAGAAATCAACACCTCTGGTCAGAGTCCTTCACAGCCTTCGGTTGGTCTGGCTTGCTTATTAACGACCCCTGGCACTTAGAGAACCCAGCCCTGCTCCCAGCAAGGCGCTTGGGTTGCATGGTTCACTGCCTCCATCCATCATCATGGCAACCCTAGGAGGCCAGCTGGACCATCAAGCAGTATCAGGTGATGGTTAGGAAGCCAGATACTGGGACAAAATGGCCTGGGCTCACATCCCGATTCTGATTCTCACCAACTGGGTGACCTCTGTTTTCTCATCTGTAAAATGGGGACGATGATTTAATCCATCTCACAGGGAGACCGAAGGGATTACACAAGTAAACAGCCATAGAGCCCTTAGAATGGTGCTGGGGACAGAGTAAGTCATCAGTGAATGCTCATTATCAATATCATCCCCGTTTCACAGATGAAGAAACTGAGGCACAGAGTGGCTCTGGTCTTTTAGTCCTAGTTCCAGCCTGGCCTCTAAACTCCAAGTCGCTGCTCTGAAATTCCACTCGCTCTTACTTGCAAAATGTTCTCATCTTCCTGACATCACTGTTGCCTTCACAATGAAAACCAAATCCTCTTCAGGACACTTGGATCCTTCTGAGAAATGACTCTGGACGCCTCCTCTCCAGACTCACCTCTTGCCCTTCCCTTGGATGACCCACCAGACCTTAAAATGACTTTCAATTCTGGAACCTGCCACCTCTTTCCTGCCTCCAAGCCTGTGACTGTTTTCTGGTACCCATCCTTCAAGGACATGTTTAAATATCACCTCCTCAGGGAAGCCTTCCAGGTGTCCTCCTCATGGTTCCCACAAGCTCTGCACTTATTTCTACCACAGCCCCTGTTGCAGGGCGTCCTGTGATGTGTTTACTTGGCCATTCTTCTCCGGTGTGATTCCCCAGGGCCCACCGTGTTCCCTGCCACATAGTGTGTGCTCAGTAAATACTGAATGGATGAATAAATAAAGATGTGATGAATTGGGAGATTGGGATTGACATATATACACTAATATGTATAAAATGGATAACAAATAAGAACCTGCTGTATAAAAAAGTAAATAAAATTCAAAAATTCCAAAAAAAAAGAGATTACTGGAAAAACTTGTTTTCAGCCTTTCTTAACAGTGTCTTTTGTAAAGCAAAATTATTTAATCTTGATGAAGTCAAATATATTGATTTATTTTTGCTTTTATAGTTCATGCAGTTTTGTTCTTTTCATCTCTTATTTAAGAAATCTTTACCAAACTCAAGGTCACTAAGAATTTTACCCTATGGTTCCTTCTGGGAATTTTATATTTCTTGAGGTCATGAACTGTGTCTGTCATATTCATCTGTGTGATTCAAGTTCTTAGAAGCACAGCGCCTGGCACACAAGTCTCCATAAATGAGTAAACGGATAGATAAAGGGATGCACAGTGAATGGATAATTTGCCCTAATCTTTACCCACTGAATCCATGTGCATCAAGTTGAGGGGTGTGGATAAATAGGTGGGCAAAACCCCCCACAAAGTGCCCAACAATTTGTTCTCCTAGAAGCTTAACTAAAAACTATCTCAAGCAAATCCCCCTTTTTAAAGATGATCAAAATTCTGTATTGTACAGAACAAAGCACGACTGTAAAAGCAAATATTTGCAGGTTGGACTGTATGGAAATCTGAACACAGCTCTTCACCAAAGGACAATAAGAGAATGAAAGGTAAGTTTCAGAGCAGAACTGGAGAAGACATTTGCAATCCTTCCAATGGACAAAGATATTCTATCCAACAGAATGGGTTGTTTGTCCTTTTCTAGGACAAACAGCAGAACAATCCCTTCACCACCGAGGACATACAAATGGCCAATGAAAATACATAAAGGCAGGCAACCTCACTAGTCACTAGAAAAATGCAAATGAAGACACACCGAGGTCCTACTACGCATCCACCTGAATGATGGAAACCAGGAAGACGGATCCTGTCAAGTGCTGGCGAGGATTTGGGGCACCCGGAACATTTGTAGACAGCTGCTGGGGATGCAGAATGGTACAGCCACTTTGGAGAGCTATTTGGTAGCATCTATTAAAGTAAACATGCACCTGCCCTGGAGACCAGTGAGTCTTCCTCCCAGGTACCCACCCCAGAGAATCATCTACATATGTTCACCAAAGATTTGCACAAGGATGTCTGTAGCAGCACTATATGTAAGAGCCCTCAACTGAAAACAGCACAAAAGTCTACCAACTTAAGGAACAGATAAATAAATTGTGGGGTATTCACGAGGTTGAGTATTATCTAGAAATAAACATGAAGCACTTCTAAAGGCAACAGCATGGAGGAAACTCACAAAGTAATGTAGAGTGAAATAAGCCAGACACAAGAGAATGTACTGTGTGATTCTGTTTATGCAAAGTTCAGAAATGAGCAAAAGTAATCTGTGGAGGTGGAAATCGGGAGAGAGGTTATCTTAGCTGTGCCAGGAGGGGATGCTGCTGGGAGGGGGGGTTCTGGGGGCTGGTCATTCCTATTTGTTTGCCCAGCTGCTAATCCTTGGGTGTATCCGTTTTGTAGAAAGCCATCCAGCTGCACGCTTGCTCATGATCTATTCACTTTTCTGTGTGCTTGTCACACATCAAAGAAAAATTTGTTTTAAAAAAGTATTGCCCTGCCAAGTTAGGTTTAGGACAATTTCGCCAGCCACCCTGCTGGGCCTCGGCGCCCTCTGGGCCGGGGTGGGGGTGGGCATTGCCTTCACTTGTCACCCTCAGAGCCAGTACCAGGGAGAAGAAATCTTTTTTTCCCTTCTTATTCTTTCCTCTGCCTTGGCCTGGAGCTATTGTACATATGCAAATGAGGCGATGTCAGCTATTGAGGCAAACTCGGCTATTTATAGTTGGAGTCTTGCAACACTTATCACAGCGGCTGCAGACTTCAGAAAGCCAAAACACACACGCACGCGCACACACACACATGCACACACACATACGCACGCAAGCACACACACGCACACACACTACACAGAGTATATTTTCTTACCCAGGATATAAATTTCCCATCCCATTGCAGTCTGGGCCGTCGCATGCAACATTGATTGTCTGTTATATTACATTTATTAAGAAGTGATAACTTGTAATAATTGGATGTTAAATTAAAGAACTCTCTCCTAGTTATTGCCGTCTCAATTATAACTGTCGTTGGCTGGCAGTTATAATGATATATGAGGGTTGTATTTTACGCAGCCGACCATGACCTGGTGAGTAATATTCCCCCAGCTATGGGGGCACTCATGCACTCCTTGGCTTCTAATGCCTTGCTTGGGTGCTGATTGGAATATTAAGTTTCTGCGAGACCGTGGCGCCGAAATCCACCCAGAGAACCGCGGCTCCGCAGCTGAGAGCCCCCTCCGGCAATTTCCACCCCCCTCCTGCTTCTCCTGGCTGGTACATGTCCAACTCGTTTCTGCTTTGTTTTATGGTTATAGGAATCAGGTTTATTTGGTGAGTTATAAAGTCATAAAACGTGGGTGAGAGCGTGTTTGTGGTTTCCTTTTAGATGAAGCCGCTGCAGTTAGCTCTTGGGTCCAAATGTCAGTGGACGGAGGCAGTTGGAGGTGGGATGCGGTGGTGGGGTGGGTGGGTGGATGGATGGACTGGATTTATTTAGCAGAATCCAATGGAGAATTTGGCTGTGTTTCTGCAGGGATATCAGGGACAAGAAGTGGCTCTGAGGGCCCGGAGCAGAGATTTCAGTGGAGATTTGAGGGTTCACAGTGGTTGCTGTTCGTCAAGACTGCTGGCTCTTCGGCAGGTGAGGGGGGCTGGCTGCAAGGCTCTGTGGGTCTGTGTGCCCAGATCTTGGGGACAAAGCAGACTCTAGGATCAGACAGTAACTTCGGCTTGTCACTCATGCATCCTCTTTCTCATCCAGTCCCTTCCCTTTCTCACAGCTGGCAGAGGTGGCAGCCAGCATGTCAGAGGGGCCGTGGGACACTCAAGGAGGGACTGTTATGACCCGGGCCCTCGGGAGCCCTCTGTACATCATGCAGACCTTAGCAAACGGGGGTTATCATTCTGTGTTTGCGCCCTGTGGCTGTCATAACAAAATACCACATATTGGACGGCTTCGAACAGCGGAAGCTTATTTTCTCATGGTTTCTGCCGGCGAGAAGTCCAAAATCAAGGCTTCTGGAGGGCTATACTTCTTCTGAAGTTTCTAGGGGAGGATCCTTCCTCGCCTCTTCCAGTTTCTGGTAGCCTCAGGTGTTCCTTGGCTTGTGGCCGCATCCCTCCAATGTCTGCTTCCCTTGTCCCACGTTATTTTCTCTCTCTGTGTGCATCCAAATTTCCCTCTTCTTTTTTTTTTTTTTTCAAATTTCCCTCTTCTTATGGAGATAATAATCATTGGATTTAGGGCAAACCATAATCCAGCATAACCTCATTTTAGCTAATTGTATCTGCAAAGACCCTATTTCCAAATAAGGTCACATTCCCAGGGGTTAGGACTTCAGCATATCTTTTGGGGGGACACAATTCAGTCCATAACATGTTCCAATTTTATGGGTGAGAACACTGAGTATCAGGTACCCGGAGGGAATTCCCAAGGTCACACAGCCAGCAAATGGCAGGGCTGTGATTCGAGCAGTTCCTGTTGAAGCATGATTCTCTACTGCCTCTTTCTCTCTGGTCAGCCTCTAGACATCTTGGTCAAACTCAAGGGAAGTCAAACCCCTCGAAGGTGGGATGCTCTGCGTCTCACTAGAAGGTGCCCTTTGGCATCTTTCTAAGAGCAAAAGGGCCAGTGAATTAATTATTGCTTGAGTCACAGACATCATCCATTCAACAAATACTTACTCAGTGGCAGCCCCCTCCCCCAAAATAAAACTCAAGGAGCGAGCCTCCTAGTGCAGAGAAGGAAAGAGACTATGAGTGAACGAAAAGATAACAGATACAGAAGGTCAGAAGGGGCCAAGTGCCATGTAGAACATTAAAGTAGGGGAATTGGGGCTAGGGAGTGTTTTGATTTTGTCACCCTCCCTGAGGTGACAACCCAGAAAGACCTGGAACTGGCAAGGGAGTGGCCATGTTGGGGAGAAGCATTCCAGGCTGATGGGTCAGCAAGTGCAAAGGCCCTGGGGCCGACCACACCAGCGAGGCTTCGGCAGGGGGAACGGGATGTAGGGAGCTGGGATGCATTGGGGGTCCTGAAGTGCAGGAGTAATGTGACCTGATGTACATCTTAGCTTTCAGTTAGACTATGGGGCGTAATGCAGAAAACAGGAAGTTATTTGGAGGCTTCTGCAATAACCCTGTCAAGAGGTGACGGTGGTCCGGGCTTGGGTAGTGGCTGTGGTGGTGCTGAGATGTGTTTGGACTCTGGACGAATTATGAAGTTGGAACCAAGAGCATTAGCTGAGTGTGGAGTGTGAGCAAAAGAGAGGCGCCCAGGATGAGGCCAAGGCTTTTGCCCGAAACGGGGACAGAAAAAGGTTGGCACCGGCCTTCGCTGAAATGAGGACATTGTGTGGTGGAAAAGCTTGGGGGATCAGGTGGGGATCAGAGTCGGCTTTGATTGTGTTAAGCTTGGGTGTCCCTTAAATGTCAGAGTGGAGGTGAGAAGCGGGCAGCTGGGCGAGCAAGGCTGAAGTTCAGGAGGGAGTCCAGGCAGAGAGAGGAAAGGACTATAGGATGACCCTGGAGTCAGAAGGAGATGGTACCGCAGATGCAGACCAAGGGCACAGCCGGTGACCAGGGGTGGGGGTGGGGTGGGCAGAGCGGATCCGAGCTGCCAGGAAGCCAGACAAGGACCCCTCCCAAGGAGGTGGAAGTGACGCTGACCCTGGTCCGACTGCACTGGCTGAGTCTCGGCTGCTGGGAATCCACACCTGGCCGAGTGAAGGGGCATCTGGAGGATGATCTGGAATTTGTTTCTGTTGTTACTGGATTGACATAAGTCACTCACACTGACCCTGACCAAAACTGGGACCAGGTCACCTTAGCTCCTAAGTCCATTGATGGGCACCTGGGAGACACTCGATCAATATCTATTCTGTGGATTGAATGTTACTTTCCTAAAATAGGGACTGGAACCTCTCAGTTATGGAGGCAAGGTGACGGAGAGCACAGGAGCTGGTTGCCAATGTCTTGACCACTGCCTGGAGCCCATCCCATCCCCAGATCTGATAATTCTGCAAGAAACCAGCCTTAGTTTAGGACTTTACTCTGCTAAACGCTTCCCTTACTCAGGTCCTCAGGACAGCCCAGCGGAGCCTCAGTGAGGCCACTCTACAGGTGACAACCTTGAAGCTCAGAGACCCCAAGTTACCTGCCCAAGGTCACACAGCTGGGAGGTGGTGGGGCAGGGACTTGAACCTGGGTTTGTCTGACAACAGAGCCCGTGTTTTGTTTTCCCACGCACATGCTGTTCCTTCCATCAGGGATGCTCTTCCGTCTCTCACCCTCCTATCACCTCCCTACCGCCTACTCATCTTTCCAAGTTCACCTCCGTTGTCACTTCCGTCAGGCCCCTGTTGCAGGTCCTGGAGCTCACTGCTTCTTCCTTGTGGCACCTGCCAGAGTTTGTGATGAAATCATCACAGTGTCTGGGTTAGTTTATGGCCTGAACCCCAGCCCCCCACGACTCTGAGTGCCAGGAGGCAGGAAATATTCACTGAGTGTGTCCTGACCTTTTTTTTCACGACTCCCGAAACATGTCCCAGTTGCTCATGCATGGCCATCTCTCCCTGGTCCTTCAAGGGCTTGTTAAACATGTTTTTAGGAAAGATGAAAGGGATTGAGAAACAAAATTTACCCTTCACCCTGCTCGGTCTCTGCTCAAGTCCCCTGCCTGTCCCTTCCCCACTTCGGTCCCCGCCACCGTCCGCTGTCTGACATAGCCCACCAGGACATTTTTATTCTTACTTTGTTGTACTTTTCTGCAAGCATTTGTCACTATAGGACACATCACGGTTTTAGAGGCTTAGAGTCTCTGACTCCCAGTCTTAGATCATCAGCTCGACACAAGCAGGGACTGGTATATCCTTCTCACCACCGTACCCTCGGAACCCAGCCCACAACCTGACCCAGGAAGGCGGTCCCTAAACACATGAGTGAATGAGGAACCAGGTCATTCTCATACGCCTATATGCCAATCACCCAACTAAGCCCTTGATAGACATTTTCCTCTTGAAAGATCACAGCCATTCTGGGAGTTCAGCCTCCCATTCTGCAGATGAGTAAACCAAGGTTCAGAGGCAGTAGGTGCCTTATCCAGAGACAGACTTTCCATCCCAGCTAGACCATCCCCCTCGCCCACACTCTGTGGCTGCCTCCAGTGACCAGCCAGGGTCGGGCTTATCGTAAGTGGTTGACACACAGCCTTTCGATGACCAAGAATCTGCTGGGCAACATCTTCCCAATGGTTTACAGGAGACATCGCTGCCCTGTTAGCGCACCTCTCACACACATCTGTCTCTGCCTTGCTTTTCTATAAACGGAGCATCCATTGTCTCCCACTCGCCTGCATTTTTTTAAAGAATTAATTGCCCTTTTTATGGTTTTGGTGTGTTTGTACTTGCGAGAACCCTGGCACCCTTAATCACAACAACAACATTCTCTATGAACAGTCATTGAGCACCAGCAAATATGGAGTGTATTAATGGGCAAACAGAAAATCGGGGAAGAGGAAAATGTTTTTCTCTCGCAAAGTACATACGCAAAGTTGATCCAAACCAGCGCGCTGCCATAAATCTGTTAACGCTGACGAATTATCGGGAGGTGGCAGGAGCGGCGTGAGGGAAAGAGGCAAAAGGTTGGCCGGAAGCTGCCCACCCACTTCAGAAGGGAGGCACTGGGAGCCCGCAGCTCAGCTTCTGGCCCAGAACTGGCCGCTCCTTGCACGGGTGACTCCCCTCTTGAAGCTGGTGTCCTGCAGTCTCCCTAGGTAGCAGGGGGCCATGGACCATTAAGATTGGACCCTGATGCTCAGATGAAGAAGAGGCAGGCCTGGGGCGGTGGGGAAGGCTACAGCCACGGGGCTCCAGGTTCTTTTTCCTTCCAATTGCGTCTCTGTCCTCTCTGGGCCCCTGACCTGGGCTGCTTCGTCCGCCCTCCCCTCCCCCACACCCATCCCCAGTCTGGTTTGGGCCTGTTTCCTTTGGCGAGGACCACTTACTGCTTTTTCTCTTCTGGGACTGAATTGTGTTCAGCGCTGGGGGCGGGGGGAGGGGACTGACTGTGGGCCGTGTGTCAGTGTGCGTACGTGTGTGTGTGCGCGCGTGTGTGTGTGTGTGTGTGTGTGTGCTCGCACTCGTCTTGGTGCTGGCATGCTGGAGAGGGGGTCCGGGGGTCTGCTGGTGTCACTCAAGGCTTTCGATAACAAAGAACGATTTCTCTTCTCGGTGGAAACAAAACCCAGCCTTCCAGAGGCAGACTGTTGCCCTCTCCTCCTCTCTTTCTCTCCCCGCACTTTCCCTGTCCCTCTGTCCTCCTCTCCTTCTGTCTCCTTCAGCCTGTTTTCTTTCTGTATCATTCTTTATTCTCCCCCTTCTTTCCGTCTTCAAGTCACCTTCTCCATTTTTTGGCCTGTCTCTCATTCATATTTCTGCCTCTCACCGTCACTCTTCCCTCCCCCGTCCCTCTATCTTTCTCCCTTTGCTCTCTCTCCTCTCCTCCCCCACTCCCCAAACACACTCATCCAGTAGAGTTTGGAGTTGCCACACCACTGATTTTCACACGAGCAGGAAGACACACGGACGCTTCTTTCTTGGATCCAGTCTTAATTCACAGATTCCGTGGGGCACAGAGTGACAGCACGATGTAGATCGCCCCAGTCCCCTTCTAGCCACATCTCCCCGGGATGGAGCCTCGGGACCAGCAGTGGGTTCTGCCCTGGGCGCCTTTGCTTACCTCTTCCTTTTCCTGGCTGACAAATTCCTCCCACGCACGACTCCCTCCCAGGCTGGCTGGGATTTGCTCTTTGCGGCCCTCGGAGCCGGCTCCCGGGCCATGTGCTGCAGCACGAATAAGTTAATGTATTTACAGTAACTGCGATCTTGGTTATACTGGAGGAAGGGGCTGCTGTGGTTAACGATCTATCGTGGAGGCGGCTATTGTCAATGTGTTGCACGTGATGATTCGGCAAAGCTGAAATTTGGCATTTGTTCTGAGCTTGGAGGAATCGCTTCTCCAGAGGTGACCCTCGGCAGAAGATTGCATGTCACCGCGTGAGGAATGGCCGCAGCGGCTGTGATGGGTAGGCTGTCTGCCTCTCCTGACCTCAATCGCTTTCCTTCGGCGTGGAGGCTGGGGTTGACTCAAAGTGGTTATAATTTCTGCTGGAAGGCAGCAGAATGATGATGGGGTGCTGGGCACCCACTGGTTGGCCAAGGTGCAGGCCCAGAACTCCTGTCCTCCTGTTGGGATGGTCATCCTAATAGGGACAGGGCAAGGCTGTGGTTAAATTAAGAGATGCCCTGGGCGAGGGGAGGGTGGTATGGATTCAGAAGCCTGGCTCTCAGGGACAGAAGCAAGCAGGCCAGGCAAGGAGTGTGTCCTGAGCACCTACTGTGCGCTCAGCGCCGTGCCAGGCTCTCATGTAAATGTCCTCCCGTCCAGCTGCCAGTGGCCCCATCAGCCTGCTGCCTGGTGGGAGAACAGGCAGTGTGGCCTGGTGGCCACAGACCCCAACCCTGTGCTCACCTTCCAGGGCTGCCACCCCCTAGCTCTGTGGCCCTGCCAAAGTGAGTTGAGCACGCTCGTGACTCAGTTTCCCCATCTGTAAAAGGGGATAGGGTTAGGGTTAGGGTGGTGTTCCCTCCAAGGGTCATCTTGAGCCTCCGGTGAGCCAAGATCACAAAGTACTTAGAACAGGGCCAGGCATGGAGCAAGCCCTGCAGAAGTGCTGTTGTTGTCAACCACGTTGCTGCTATGGCTGTTCAAGACTGGATGAAGCAGACTCCCACTGGGTGAATAAGAAACCCAAGGCACTGAGACATCTAGGAACCTGTTGCCAGATGCAAAGCTCTCAGGGGTCGGAACCGGGCACAGAAGACAGCTTGTTCACATCCTAAGTCACCTCCCTGGCACCCGACGCTTCAGAGACTCGTTTCCTTCCCTCTTTCCCTATGTCTCCTCCTCCTTATTCCTCCCCTTCTTTCTTCCTGTCTAGTAATGGTTAGTTTTCCTTTGAAATCATGAGACATACTAGGGACCTGGCCATGTAAAGGACACTGGAGGGACTCTGTTGATCATTTTGGAGAACAGAGCAGACAGGGATGTCCACAGTCAACACTTGGCATGCACATGATAGAGCAGGTGCTCAGGGCCCACCAGGTTCTGAGTAGTCCTGGATCTAGAAGCCTCCTTGAGTAGATCACTCCCCTCTCTGCGCCTCAGTTTCCTCCTCAAAATATGCCCGTCCAGCTGCCTGGGAGCTGGGTCCTCCTGGCCTCAATCTTGTCTCTACCCAGTGACAGCAGAGTGACCGTGGGCAAGTCACATGTCCCCCAGCCCCAGACCTCAGGGTTTCCATCTGCAAAAAAATTGCCTCATGGGGATTATGAGGCTCAAGGGAGGAGAAGAATGTTCTCTGGGATACAGAGGGGAACATTCTTAGCATTTCCGGGTCCGGAAGGTTGAGCTTCATCCTAGGGTCCGGGCAGATCATAACCTGCTATCTTGTCTCACCTGTCCACTCTGAGACTCCTCCCAACTACACGGATCAAAAGAACAGCCCTTCTCAGAAACCCAAACCTGACCACTTCACATCTCCGCCCCGCAAGCTTAGTCTGAATCTTCTCCAGAAGCCAACCTGAAGGATTCAACACCAGGTAGTATTTTGGGGAAGGGATCCCAGGACGTTCACGTAGGGGAGTGGGAAGGTGAGGCAGGTAATAAAGGGTATGTTATAAAGCCGCTTTTCACAGAGGGTGACTGGAGCTGGATCCTGCAGAGAAATTCTAGAAAACACCATAAAACACAAGCTTCAGCAGCATCCCACCCGAGGAGTGAGGGCGCTGGGGTATTAATACACCATCTCCCAAGAATGAGGGTGGCTCTGTGTTGGGGCTGGTGAATTCCCTGGCGCTTGTCGCCTACCTTGTGGGTCTCTAGAACAATCCTTCAGACTCAAAGATACCTGCAGCAGCTGGGCACAATGAACCGACAAGGTCTGAGGGATGCAGGCAAGTTCTGATAGAGATGCTACACTGGATCCCTGCGCTCACAGAACCTTCCCTAATTCTCCAGTCTGTGTTAATGCCTCTTCCCATGCTTTTATGCACCCCTGCCTCCAGGGTCATGCTTCCTCCCACCGTGTTTAACTGCCTGTTTATTTGTTCACTTGCCCCTATCCTGTGTTCCAGCTGTGAGTTCCACGAGACAGGGCTGTGTCTCATCCAACTCTGCATTCCCAGAGTAAATGTTCAACGTTAAAAAAATACATGGGTCCGTGGAGATGGGGGCAGGCAGAGGCCCTCAGGAGAGAGCTAATTGTGTGAGAGCAGAACCACAGGAGAGATGCCAAAACCCTTGCAGGTAGCAGACATTTCCAGCTGCCAACATGATGACACTTTTCCCTGGATTTGCCCCAGTTCTGGCGATCAGCGTCTCCACCCAGTCCAATTTCAGGAACAGGAGAAGGGGAGCCACACCCTTATTAAAACCAAGGCCTTTGCTCACTGTGAAAGGGAACAGATGAATCTGAGATCATCCTTGGCAAGAAATGCCGGGAAGCAGAATGCTCCTTTTTGGATTTTGATGGCAGAATCTCAGCACAGCTTCTGGCATGATTTCCATCTGTTGACACCTGTAATAATTGTGAAAAGTTTGAGATCATCTGTTGGGCCGTGATGCTCATAGGTCGTTCTGGGTCACTGGGTGTGAGGCATTGATGGGTAGCCCTTGCCCGGGACTCTGCTGAGGGGAGTGTTTATGATTACAGCACCTTGGCGAAGACGGCCAAAAGATGGGAGGCGACCGCTTTCTTGTTTCAACACTTCCTGTGAAACAGGAAGTGGAGGGAAAGGTACAGGAAGTGGAGAGAAATGTACAGGGAAGACATTTTTCAAAGCAGGCATGGCTTGTGGATTCACAAAAGTTCTTAATATTTTCCATCCTGAGATGTTAAGAAAGCAGGACACGTTGTCCCTTACTAGCTCTCAGTTAAAAACACCTTCTCATCTCCCAGTGTCGCAAGAACTTTGGGGGCAAAGGAGGAAAAAAGACGGACTGGAATGGAGGCAAAATAAGGGAGTTCAAGGGACTTCCAGATCCTTCAGAGATGGGTGTTTCACAACAATCCTGCCACACCTCCCAGCAAAGTTCCCTTCCTGCCACTGTCAGAAGCCGACAGCATGCCTACTTCACTTTTCGCAAATTCAACACACGGCTACCCAAGTTATTCCCTTTATGAAATGAATTCCCCGTGGCCATCGTGGAACAAGGAAAGCAATCTGCTTTTAAAATGGATTTTAGTTTTGAGGAACTTTTTCAAAAGTAACGTTTGTGACTTAGCCAACAAAGACTTAACAGCGCTTGTGCGCCAGGCAGTGTTCTAAGCACTTTGCTGATTCTCATTTAATTCTTATAACAACCCAACGAGGCAGGTATCATTTTTATCCCCATTTGACAGATCAAGAAACTGAGGTGTGCAGAAATAAGGCAACTTGCTCAAGGCCAACAAGCTAGTAGGGCTGAAAGCCAGATGCAAACCCAGGCTGCTTGGGACAGAATCCATAGTGTTGACTCATGCATTTTTCTGCCTCTCTGAGTGAGGAAGGAAACTGACTGGTCCCTGGGTCTGGCCAGGTTGGGAAGCACCATGCTGCTATTTCTCATTAAGGGAGCTTCCAACAAGAATGGTCTGCTCTGGGCCCTCCCCCCTTCTGCAGTTTGTAATTTGGGAGACTTGGGCTTCTCTGAATCTCTAGCATGGAGTATGGTACCCTGCAGATGCTTAAGGAAGTGCTTATGGAATGAATGTTGGATCAGTAAGAGAACGCACACGTGAATTTCGTGGCAGTGACGCTAGCTGCTCAAACTCGATGCACGTAGGCAGAGAAGAGAGAGAAACTGAGGCTGTTCTTGGAAGGCTCAGGTCAAACCCTTTCCTAACTTTGATAACCTTCACCTCTGCCTTTATTATCTGGGAAACTCCATATGGAGACTGCAAGCTCCTTGAGTGCAAAATCCACATCTGACTTATCACTGGATGCCCACTACCTGGCACAGTGCTAGGCTCCTAGGAGGGACACTGCATGCTGAATACATGAGTAATTGGCAGAATGAGCGAGTGAGTGAATGGCCGAGAGAATGAATATATGTTCCCTACCTTGACAAGGGCCAGCTCAGTGGCTCCCAAACTTGTACAAACATGGAAATCTCCTGGAGAGCAACAGATTGCTGGGCCCACACCAGAAGTGTGTGATGAGGTCGGGTCACACCTAAGGCAGGTCTTGCGGGGGGCACCCAGGAATCTGAATTTCTAACAAGGTCCCAAGTGATGCTGATGCTTCTGGTCTGGGGACTCACGCTGAGAACCACTGGTCCAGCAGCCTAGCTCACTGGTTCTCAATCTTGGTGACACAATGGAACCACCTGCAGGAATTGAACACAAAACAAAACTCTGATTCCTGGGATCC
Source organism: Leucopleurus acutus (assembly GCF_964270905.1). NCBI lineage: Eukaryota > Metazoa > Chordata > Mammalia > Artiodactyla > Delphinidae > Leucopleurus > Leucopleurus acutus. The sequence continues at coordinate 69,736,567 of NC_139155.1, forward strand.
TCTCCCAGAGATTCTGATGTAACTGATCAGGGGTGTGGCTGGGCATCATTGAGCATCAGGAACCTTGAGTTTTAAAAGCTCTCTGCATGCTCTGAAGGTGTGGCACGATAGGAAAACCTTTCTTTGTGGCTTCATGGGTAGGTTGAAGGGCTCACGTGTGGCTTAGCTCACCCAGGGGGGCCTCCATTACTGTGTCCCACCGGCCCCCCGCAAAATCCAAACCCCCTGCTTATGTCCTGTGGTTGTTCTAGGCAACGGCTTCTCAGGATGCTGCTTGCCCGAGATCTGATGTTTGTTGCCTGACGCTGTGGGTCCCTGTTCCAGCTCTCGCCCGCCCCGTTCGCTGCGATGTCTATTAAGAGCAGATGCTAGACCATTTCCAACAGGCCTTGAAGCTAATGCGCTGCGGAATGGATTCGGAAGGGCCTATTTCTTTGCGCACCGAGAGAGTGAGTTAATGCTCAATGAAAACCTCCCGAGAACCAGGGCTGGTGGGGGGGGGGGGATCTTGGTGGCTAAATCAACAGTTATAAACTCGCCCAGTCATTTTTCATTATTTGGTACATTGGAAAGATATTTTCCTTTTCAAATGCAGTTGGAAATCCGTTTGGTCAAAAGTCGGTCGGAAACCTCATCACCATAGCCCCTGAAAAACTCACAGCCTCTGTCAGGGGATGGAAGAAAAATGGCCCAGGTCTCCAGCAGAAGTCGAGGCGATGGGGCCACAAAGGGGCATTGCAGGGCTGCCTTGGGCAGAGGCTGTGAGATTTAAAAAAATGTTGCCCAAGGGTCCCAACTTTGACAAGGACCTGCATATATGGGGGTTTAAGCTTATGGATTTGGAAGGCAAAGCCACACGTCTCCTCCGGTTTTGAGAAGATCTCATCTGGGTTCCGACTGCTCGTGCTCCATCCTCACGGGGACCTTTTCTGAGCTGAGGTGTGAGCAGAGCCTGAGCTAAAACATGCACCCCAAGAAGAAAGTAAAAACCAAAGTGGGGTCCCACTCTCCTTGCACGGCTGAAGGGGACAGATTGCTCTAGGATGCGCTGCCAGTGGTGGTGTTTGAATGGGCGATTATTCCTGACTGACGGCCCCCCTCAGAGGGAAATCCCTCTACAAGGCGAGGGACACCAGTCTGAGCCATGGCTCTGTCCCCTCCGGGCTGTGTGACCTCACATTAGTCACTGGGCCTCTCTGAGCCCCATTTTCCTCTCTCATGAAAATGAGAGGGTCAGGGCTGTGGCAAGGTGTCCTTGAGAATATGGGTTTGCATGCACCTGGCACCTGCATGGGAACCTGAACCTAAGCGGAGGTGGGGGGTCAGGGCAGGAAAAGGAGTGGGCGAGGGAGGGAGGGGAGGGAGTAGGAGAGAGAATGAATTGCAGAGACAGAAATAGAGGCAATGATGGCTCTTAGGACCAGCGTACTTGTCCTCTGTGAGACCTGGGATGATCCAGGGGGCAAAGTACTGAGTCATCCAAAAGGTTTGCTTCAGAGGAAATTCCAAAGGGGGCTGCCTTCCCTGTGAGCTGGGCCGGGTCATCTTCCCCACTCAGGGGAGGAACTATGTGCCAGGGCTCCTGAGGGTGGAGAGACGAGGGACCGTCTCAGAGTCCAGGACCGATGGGCACAACTTATCTGTAGTAATCGGTTACTGCGTTGGATTCAGGACTAGGGGCATCAGGAACATTGGCTGCTTCCTATCATGGCAGGCACAGCCCCATACAGCACTTCCAGAAAAAGGAAACACCTTCTTCAAGTGGACCTAGCCCTGCCCCAGGGCCTGTGGCTCTGCAAGACCCTCATGCAGTCAGCAACCTGAACAGCTGTACTTGGGATTCCTTGATTCTTCCAGCCTTTTATTTATTCCTTCCGGGCAATGAATGAAACTGCCTCCGAGGTCATCGCTTTGGTTCCATGCACATTCCCGTCTAACCCTTTCGCTGCATTAATTTGCTCAGGCTGCCCTCCCTCCAAGTTAAACTTCCCATCACCGTTGAGAGGAAGACCCAACAACTCTCCAAGTATGGGTATTTGCTCAATAAATATTAATTACGCACAAAATATGCTATGCTGAGCTGAGTGGACAAGAGTTCCTGCCCTCAGGGAGCTGAACTGAATGTTAGAGCCTGGGCTTATGATGTGGCTCTGACCCCAGGTTCTTGCGCGGCCCACATTTCAGCCAAAGCCAAATCTCAGAAAATGGTACCTCCATCCTCCCAGGTAGGTGTTCAGGCCAGAATCTTGGCCTCGTCATTGACTCACATCCCTTCTCTAGTGGAGAAGCCTTCCTGCCTCCTCCAGCTTCTGGTGGCCCCAGGCACTCCTTGGCTTGTGGCCGCATCTCTCCGGCCTCTGCCGCCCATGGCCTTGTCTGTGCTTTGTGAGTCTTCTCCCTTTCTACTATGGGCACCAGTCAAGGATTTAGAGTTCCCTCTACTCTAGTATGACCTCATATTTATTATTACCCTAGTTTTGAATAAGGTCACATTCTCTGGTTCCAGGTGGACACTGCTTTTGTTGGGATTCAACCAACTACGGTAGGGATCCATTCTAAGGGCAAGTCAGTCAGTTCCGGATTTTATTTGCTAAAGCCCTAACAATTCTAATGACCATAATCATATGTATAAAGCCCCTACCATATACCAGGCACTGCTGTAAGCATTTATACATACCTCAGTTGATCTTTAAAATAGCTCCATTAGTTGACACAATAATCCGATTTTACAGATGAGAAAACCGAGGCCTACGCAGTGATGTGCCCAAGGTCCCCCAGCTTCTAAGTGTTTCCCAGCAGCAGTCAGCACTGACCACAGGCCCTGGTGTTCATGCAAAGGCCAAGTCTTACCATCTGGAGCCCGGTGAGGGGCAGGCAGGGCTGTCGCTGTCCCATGGCCCACAGGAGCCAGGCACTGCTTTGATAGAGGGAAGGGGAATCAAGGACCTGGGTGCAGAGCCATGGTTGGGGGGGCATTGCCACCAGTGGGCTCGCTGCCCACGCCAGGCTGTCCTGCCAGGCACATCACTCCCGTCGCCGCTGCCTCGGCCAGGAGTAGGCAGCCCGCAAGTAAACAGTGTCTGAAACCTATTCTCATTAGGCTAATTTACGAATAAATTACCATATTCAATGGCCTTATTTTTACTGCTCGTTAACAGGCCCATGATAGGATGATAATTACGGGATTTTAAGTGGCTAATGGCAGCTGGGGCGTCAAAAGCAGTTTTTACAAATCTGTTTATGGCAGTGAAGGTGACAGGAGGGGAGGGACATTGAAATGTTGAAATCACACTTTGGGAAAAAAAGCTTTAATTGTTGAGTATTTATTAGAGAGGAGGGAAGACTGTAATTTAAAAATGAAACTCTGAAAAACAAAGGAAATTAATTAGTCTTCCCCCACCCCTCCACCTCACCCCCAGCACTGTGACCTTCAGGGAGTGGGCAAGGGCCGGGCGGGATCCCAGGAGAGGGGTGAATCTGGGCTTGTCCTCTCCGCTTGGCTTCTGCTGCCATTGCAGAGAAGGAATCCAGAGGCCTTGGAGCATCCTGGGAATTCTATCCCTCTCTGCCTGGGCTGGAGGCCCTGCTGATGGGGATCCAGGGAGGGGTGCTAGAGAAAGGTAAGGGCTTAGCATCCTTTAAAGAGTGACAGTGTTAGACACATTTATCCTTTCATCCTGATCGTCATCATCACCTTCATCATCAGATCTCCTCTATTCCACTTCCCCTGCTAAGTTTCCCATGCATTATTTCGTCTGACCCTTGCAATAATCTTAAGAGCTAAGAATTATTCTTAACATCCATTGAAGGCTCCCTGTACACCTTCCGTGTAATAACTCCCTTAAATGTCACAATAGATAACCCCACGGGATTGGTACTGTTCTTATCATCCCCACTTTATAAAGGAAGAAACCAAGGCACAGAGAGGTTAAGTAACTTGGACAAAGTCACACAGCCAAGGCTTAGCTCTGCAACCACCTGGTATGCTCAGGTCCTGCTCTTTCTTATCACCTCCCCCTCTCATTGAATCCGCAGCATGCCAGTGGGGTGGGCTTCAGGGCCCCACGTAACAGAGGCGGGAATGGAAGTTCGGAGAGGGTAAGCCACCTGCCCCCTGAGAGTGTGGAGATGCGAGGGTACAGGCTGCTCAGAAAAGGATTCTTAGGACTTGTCAGCTCCAGGAGAGCTATTCAGAGGCTACCTTCTCCCCCTCTGTGGGTGCTTCTTCTGGGTTTCCTCCCTCTCCTGCCTAACCCCCCAGCTGCCCGCCCTGCCGACCTCTTCCTGACCAGCCCGGCTCCTCAGCCCATGGCCACCGGCCGAGCCTTCCCGCTCCCCTGCTTTAGTATGCAGCCCTCGGAAAACAAACACGCAGCAGCCTGACAGTGGGAATAAATATCGCGGCGATGTTGATTAGCATTTGATCCCAGCTGGGGCTCTGAAAGCTAAAGTACTGGAATGTCTTGGCAATTTTTTAATGCTGAATAATTTGATTAGATCAGTGACTGAGCCCTGCTGCTCCCGGTGAGATAAACCCTCCCCACATTACAGGGGAGAGAGGCAGGGGATGGAGGGAGCACACCCCGGCCCCCCAGCTCGGGCTTCTCCGCCCTCTGCCTCCTGCTTGCCTCTCTGCCCATCTCGCTCCCCGTCTCTCCTTCTCCTTCTCTCTCTCCGTCCTTCTCTCTCCTCCCCCCTCCTCATCACTCTCCCTCTCTCTCTTCATCTCTCCAACTTCCCCCTCCCCCAGCCCCAACCCCACCTCCTCCTTTTATGAAGCCTTAAATACATCATTTAATCAACTCCACAATTTCAATTTCACACAGTTGTCAGCTTGAATGTCTGACGAGGTGGTGAAGACCCCACAGATTGTGGGCAGGGGTGATGGGGCCACCGGATCTCCCCCCGCCCCGCCCCAGCCTTCAAAGAGCTCCCAGCCTCAGTCCCATCCCCGCCCCCTCCCCAGCCAGCCCAGAGCGATTCCTGAGGTTTCTGTTTCCTTACGGCAACTGTCAGTCAGTCAGGTAGATGTTTCTCTTGTCATCAGTGTGAAATTACCAGAGTGGCCTCATTATCCGCTTACTCCAAATTTGGAGGCAATATTTCTGTTTGAAGGATCATAATCTCCATTTAAAACAAAAATAACATCTCCTCAGGTAAAGGAGGAGTCGGGGAAGGGAGATGACAGTTGGGGACAGCCCCAGCCTAGATGAATTATCTCGGTTTTTCGATAGAGACTTACATAGGCAAAGCCCTTTGCTGACCTGACCTAACACAGAGCCCACCTTTCTTGAAAACTGTTTTCCTCTGGCCCCACTTGACTCTAAAATATGCATCCCTCCCTCTCTTCCTGTCACCTTCATCTCATCTGAACCATCCGAGAGGCACTGCTGCAGTAACAAAAAAGGAATGGGAGCAAAGGGGCAGGAAGGAGTGGGAAAAGCTTAGTTCTTATGCAGATTCAATTACGAGCACTTCTCCCAGGCTCCAGTGGGGTGTTACCTGAACCCCATTAGCCACAGGGAAGGTTGTGTGTTCTCACCAGCGGCATTGCAAAGCCATCTGACCTCCTCCTCCATCCAACGCTGTCATCTCATCACGGAAGAGTCGGGCTCCAGCTTTATTTATTTTTCTCAGATGGATCCAGAAATGGCTGGGGGAGGCACTTCCCAATAATTGAGTGCTGGCTTTGTCGGGAAAAGCCACACTCAGGGCTCAAATTGTCCTCAGGCTGGTGTGGGTGGAATGAAGCTGAGCTGAGTGTGTGTGTGTGTGTGTTTGTGTGTGTGTGTGTGTGTGAGAGAGAGAGAGAGAGGGAGAGAGAGATGAGTTGGAGGGAGCATTGAAACCAATCCAGGAGTAGGTTTTCTTACTGCTGTGTGACCTTAAGTAAACCGACAGCCTCTCTGAGCCTAGATGGCCTCATTTGCAAAACAGGGACAATGAGAAAACCTACTCCACCCTCCTTGGGGGACTGTATGATTATAGTCCATATGAGTAAAATGGGATGAAGCTGGGGACCCTCTTCATGCCCCCTCCCACCCTGCTGTGAGCTTAGTATAATCATTGTGGTCCTGGCCATTTACTCACCCACAGGGGACCCATGCCCACCTTCCTGCTGCGTAAGCTTGGTCCTGCCTCTTCGTCGCTCCAGGCCTCAGTTTTCCCATCAGCAAGAGCTGTAAAATGGGAATATTCGTGCCTACCTGCAGGTTACAGGGTGAGGCCTGAATCAAACGTGCCTGGTGCTTCTGGCTCCTGATCCCCACCCCCACTTCCCTCTCCAATTTTTCCCTATAGGCATTGAAACCGTTCTTTGGGCTAGCCTTTGCTAATTGAGTGTTCCAACTAGCTTTGCTGCTAAACATAATGCAGGGTTCACATCTGCAAGTTGAAGTGTGGTCTCCTTGAAGCTGGCTTCATTGCAACTTGTGTCTGTGCTCCTGGTGCCCAGGGCACAGTGCCAGGCACAGGGTAGGAACTCAGTGAATGAATGAATGGATGGATGGATGGATGGATGGATGGATGGAAACCCCGCCATCTGCAAGTCAGTGCCTTGTCTTGTTTTCCATAGGACCCAGCCTCGCCTTCCCTGTGTGGCATTCTGAAGTTCCAGAACACAGGCGTTTACAAGAAACTGGGAATAAAAGGGTTTGATCTGCATGCTGCTAACACCTCTTGCAAAAAGAGGAATAAAAAAAAAAAATGCCAGTTCCTTCTTTGGGTGAAGAGAAGGCGTCAAGACATGTTAAATGGTTAGGAAGAAGGCGGCTGCTTGTTTTCCTTCTGCCTTTTGCAGGCTGGAGGGGAGGTGGGGGAGGTTCATTATTTTTCGGTGCTCTGAAGGCAGGTGAACGGGAAAGGCAAACTGCCGGCTGGCATCGGGTTGGGTGGCTTTGAAAAATGTAGCGCTCTCAAGGCAAGGGAAGGGTTTGATGCAATTTAAAAAAGACAGACTCCCACACCTCTCAGATCCATATGTTTCCATGCAGATCTAGGGCGCTACCGCGGGCTTTGCAGCCTCTCCCGGCTGTTCTGCTGATGCTCCGAGGACCCACGGCTCCCGGAGCAGGAGGCAGACGGGCTGAGCACCCACCCGGGTGGGTGCGAGGTGCCAACAGCAGACTCCGGGCTGGGCTGTGGCAGCAAAGCGGTGACACGGCGCCATGTGGTGCCCGGCGCGTGTGTGCCACCAGGTTGCCGCTGTCTGGGAGAAGGTAAGAAGCTAGAAAATTTTTAAAAAGTAAATCAATCAGATGGTGTATGTATATGGACTAGTGCTAAAGGGGTCTGGGGCTGTGACTGCCGCTGGTCCCTTCCCTCTGTAACGAGGTCAGCCTACCACTGCCAGTGGGGTTTGTTTTCTGTCTCAAGTGGCATTCCTTGTGCAATAAACAGGTATGTGGCAAAAAATAATAATAATAATAATAATTCTGGAACCAACTGTGTCTGTGAAACACCAGTTCTAATCTCCCTCCTTCCCTCCCTCCCTCCCCCTCCCCCTCCCTCTCTCCCATCTTTCCATCCTGTTTTCCCTTTCCCACTTTCTTCTTCCTCCCTTCTTTCTTCCTCCCACCTTTCTACTTCTGCATTCAACGAACAACTTTTAAACACCCAGGAATCATGCAGTTGTTAAGACAGATCATGTCCCTGCCCGTATGGTGCTTACCTTCTGAAAGAGAAAGCATGAAACCAGTAAACAAATGAACAGGCAAGCTAAATTCACCTAGTGACCAATGCTATGAAGGAAAAAACCCAGGGTGACGGAACAGGGTGTGATGGGTAGAGGAGGGCAGGGCCACTTTGGGGAAGGTCTGGTAAGGCCCCCTTGAGCGGTGATGAGATTTCCATCACCTCCTGCACGAGGAGGCAGAAACAGCCTTGCTTTTGTAAGTTGGAATGGATTCAATAAAGTTCTTGACTGCAGGACTTGTCAGAGCCTTCAGTGCACAGGCATGCCTTGTGTTTAGAAAAACAGGAGAACCATGGTGTCTTTGGAAGCCCTGTGCTAAGGAGCATCTGGACAGGCACGTTTTCTGTGGGATACGCGTGGGGACACAGCAGCCTGTGGCTGCCTCTTCAATGGCCTGATCCTCACATCACCCCGAACTCAGACCTACAGCCCAGCACCAGCCACCCCCTCCGTTTGCTTCCCCTGGGGCCGTTCTCATGGCTGGTGCCGACTCTCTGGGTCTCAGGTGTCTCCATTCTCACAATGCACTGAGGTTGGAACCCTCATGAGCCCAATTTACTAATCAGACAGCTGATCCCGACTCTCTCCTCCAGCTACGTGTTCACCTGGCCGCACCCTGTCCCCCCACGCCCCACCCTGCCCCGCTCAGTGTGCGCCATGCTGCCGTTCTCCTTCCCTTTCCAGGAACAGGACAAACCCATTCTCACCTCTGAGCCTTTTGCCTCTGCTGCACCCCCTGCTTGAAATGTCCCGGAAATTGAAATCGCTACTTCTTATCCCTGGGTGCACATTAGAACCTTCTGTAGCGCTTTGAAAAATGCTGATGCCGGGGCTTCCCTGGTGGCGCAGTGGTTGAGAGTCCGCCTGCCGATGCGGGGGACATGGGTTCGTGCCCCGGTCCGGGAAGATCCCACATGCCGCGGAGCGGCTGGGCCCGTGAGCCATGGCCACTGAGCCTGTGCGTCCGGAGCCTGTTCTCCGCAACGGGAGAGGCCACAGCAGTGAGAGGCCCGCGTGCCGGAAAAAAAAAAAAAAAAAAAAAAAAAGCTGATGCCCAGGCCCCGCCCCAGAGGGATTACATCAGACTCCCTGGGATGGGGCCTGTGCTCGAGCATTTCTATGCGCCCTGGTTGATACCCGTGTGTCTCCAGGATGGAGAACGCCAGCTCCCCGTCCCCTTCCGGTGCCCTGCCATTTATCACGGTTTCATCTCAGATGTGGCGGCCTCAGAGAGACCCATATCTAAAGTTGTGCTCCCACCCACAGCCATTCCCCATCACTTTGTTGGGTTTCTGTTCTTCTGAGCACTTATCACCATCGGCAATTTCCTTGCCTGGTCATTTGCTTAGCAGCCGTCTGTTCACTGACTCTCCCAACCGGGACGTGAGCTCCCAGGGAGCAGTGGCTGCTGGTTCACTTCTGCATCCCCAGCCCCGGAACCAGTGTCCATCTACACACAGCGGGGCACCCTTAAGTCTCTGTTGACCTAAAGAAGGTTCAGAGAAGTTAAGCTACTTTCCTAAGATGCCCCAGCTGGGACTTGGGGCTCATGCTGGGAAAGCTGTACCCCCAGCCTTGCCAGTCCCCACACGCCACACCCTGTCTGCATTCGGGAAAACTGAAGTCTAGGGCAGAAGCACACCTCCAGCCCCCTGCAAGGTCTCAGGTGCCGTTTGGGACAGAGCCTTCTGCCCATCTGCTGCCCCTCCTCCCAGCACCACCATCAGCAGAAGCCCAGTAAGTGCTGCTTGTCTGATCGCCTGAACAGACCAGCCTGTGCGTCTGACAAGGGATGCTCAGGCGACACCCCTCTAATCGCCAGGAGACCTCCAGGCTGGGACGGAGGGTGAGACACTGCATGGGCCTGCCTCTGTTTGGACAAGCTTTCTCTGTTTGCATCTCCAGGCCCCCAAACAGGATCAGAACAGAAAAACAAAAACAAAAACAAAAACCATGCTGCATTAATTCATATCTCCTCCTCTCTCTGCCCAATCCTTCTCCTACTCACAGGATTCTGGAGGATGTGCGGTTGGTTTTCCTCTGATGGTAGAAGACCCAGATGGACCTGTGGGAGGGGAAGGTTTGGGGCTGACAAGGCAGGAGACCTCACTCCGGTTCCGGAAACCTGGACTAGGCATTTTTTCTCTTGTAAAATGGGGATCATGCCTCCTGCCCTCAGAGCCTTACCCTTTGCCTATTCTTTGATGTTACTTGGCAGGGATGAGGTGGTAAAGAAAATGAACATGAATATGACGACATAGATGCGGCTACAAGGATGTTCCACACAGCATTACTTACATTAGGAGAAAGCAACTGGACACAACCTAGCTATCCGACACTAGGGCATTAGTCAGAAAATATATACATGAATGACAAAGCCCAAAGCCATTTAAAGACTGGCTGTAGAAAAATGTTGAATGGCATATTGATAGATAGATATTCTCGCTGTGTTACATCATAGTTTTTGAAAGAGCTGGTTGCAAGACATGGAAACTTTTTCTTTTTTCAAACAAACTACACATTCACCAGAAGAGAGACCCCAAAAGATATACGTAGAACTATTAACTTTGGATATGTTGGGGGTGGGAATTAGAGATCACATTGGGGTCTCACTTGCTTGTATTTTTTATAGTGTGTGTGCTTTACTTTTTAAATAAAATAACACAAAAGCAAAGTTCTATGCCATTCTCATCTCACCATATTGTTTTGATTTTGAGAATCAACAAAAAAAAATTGTATGAAAATATTGACATGAGGATGAGACACAACCACACTTGCCTGGAAACAATATTGCTTATGGACTTGAATATATATATAAACAATTTTCTCAAGATTGAGAAAATTGTTCAATACAGGGGTTATTTCTAAGTGGTGAACTCCTATTCATCTCACAAGGCCCAGCTCACATTGCCCTTCTTCGGGGAAGTCTCTTTACCCAGCATGCCTGGAGAGAAGGCTCCTTTGTTTTCCCAAACATCAATCCATTCCTCAATTGGAACACTCATCTGTTTATTTCTCCACCTTTCCCACCAGACTTGGTGCCCCTTGAGGGCTGGGGCCATGATGTTTACTGCTGAATCCCAGGCTCATTAAAGAGCACTGGTACATAGTAGGTGCTCAACAGTTGCTTGCTGAAAAGCTAGATGAATGAATGACGTTCATGCCAGATTCCATTACTCAAGTGAGGGCTTCTGAAAGTATGTGTGTAATCCTGAGCTATAAATTGAAACATATTTTTAAATTCACTGGAGGACTTGCTATTTAAAGGATCGCTGATGTAAATCCTTTTTATAAAATGAAGACATCTTCAGTAATGTGAATAATTGCTCCCTGACATATCTGTTTATAAGTTGAGATTTTTAAGGATCAGGAGACTGGTGCAGTTTTTAAAAATTCATTTGACAAATATTTACAAAGTGCGTGTTCTGTGCCAGGCTCTGTGTTGGATGTGGGCATGAAGGTAGAGCGGTCCCAACCCTTGAAGACTTACAGCCCTGGCTACACTCATTGTTAATGTTGTCTCAGGGTTCCAGGGACCCTGAGTTAAATCCTGCCTTCCTCACATTCCAGCTGTGTGACCCTCGGCTACTTACTTAACCTCTCTGAACCTCAGCTGCCATGGATGTAAGCTGAAGGTAATAAAAGTACCCACTTCCCAGCAGTCATGAAGATAAAATGAGACAGTACATATAAAGTGCTTGGGAAATTGCCTGGCAGACACATATTCACTGCTATCATTAGAAGACAAGGTGGAAACACATCCATGTGGGATGAACATCATGAGAAATTCTTGGCTGTTAGAGTCTCCCAGATCTGTGTGGCTTTGCTTTTTCACAACAGCTAGTTATGCCTCAAAAACTTGTGCCTTGGTTTCTCCATCTGCAGAATGAGGGCAATAATATCTATGACAGGAAGATAGTTGGATTGTTAAAAAAAAAAAAAAAAAAAAAGGCACGTTAAGTGTTTCAGAGATAATTTAACTATCTTCCTTTAGGTTTTAGGAAGACAGAAGATGATTAATTTATGCCTGTTCCCATCTGCCCCTCAACCCCCTACTCCCTGCTCACCAAGAGGATTCTAGCTTAGGAAGGTGATGGTCCTCTCCTCCCCCCGGGGTGCCTTTGGGCAGAGCTTCTCCAGATGTGTTCAGCTCTGCGACCGAGCCCCGTGGGTACCTGTGCCTCCTGTGTGCACAGACTGGACCCACACAAGAAGGTGGCGGCTCACTGGCACGAGTCCTGGTAGGGACCATGGGCCCTGGTTTTAGATGTAGGATGACAGTGTTAGATACAGATAATAATTTCTTGCCCCCATTTTGCAGATAGGGAGACTGAGGCTTGAGGCCTTATAGTTGTTCAAAAGATGGAAAGCCATATCGATCTGCGATGTAGGAAAACTCCAGTTTGGAAAACAGCTTTGACGGTGACTGTCTTTCTTTTCAGAAACACAGCTGCCTTTGAGAAAAGTTTCATTATGGTCCACGATGAAGTCTTTCCAAGCTCGGCCCTCCCTGGAGCAGAGCGTTGGACTGGGGTTGGCAGATGGGACAGGGTGTGAGGAAGCCAGAAGTGGGTTGCAGGCTGCTTCCCAAAAGGTCCTGCTGGGCACTAAACATGGGAGAACATAGCCTGTCCAGGTCCTGGGATGCTCATGGACCCTGTAAGATAGAGGTCATTTAGTCCAGCTCTCCCTTCTGAAACCCTCTTTCTCATCCATTTTACAGATGATGAAAGAGACTGGCCAGGGCCATCCATTCAATGAGATCAGACACCCAGGGCTCCCACCTCTCTGCCTCTTCTGATATCCTCATGATGACACAGTACAGGGGGTGGATTTAGGCCCTATTCATGTATTTATTCAATAAGCACAGATAGAACATTTATCTTTTGCTAGTTCTGGTGCTTTCCAGACATTAGTTCATTTTATCCCAGTCAGATCAATCCTTAAAAGTAGGTACTATTATCATCCCCATTTCACAGATGTGTTAACCACGGCCTAGAGAGTTAAGTCCTCGGCCGAGGTCGTACATGGCTAGCGAGCCACAAGCAGCTGGGCCCCCTGGTCTCCATCCCAACTACCAGATGCTATTCTGTGTGGCTTCACATGAACAGAAAGGAACTCATTCCATTTTGACTTCTCATTCATTGTCTTCTGACTTGTCAAGGAGAAAGCTTCAACTTGATGTCACTCTGTCTTTAGCACCTCTCCAATGCTTACTAATATTTTTTAACAAAGAGAGAGTGAGCCTCGGGCTTACTGCCTTCCTGACAACCGTGTTTAAAAGGAAGCGCTATTAAGGTGGTTACGTCTGGGATGAAATTTGCAAAATGCTACCCTTTGTAGAAACGGATTCCGAGGGATTCAGAGACCTGCTCGAGACCTCAGAAAAGGCAGGTCACTCCGCAAGAACTGAAAGAATTGGTCTTTTGACCCCCTGCCATCTTGAGCTTTTTCAATCCAATTCAGTTCAAAAACGATTTGACAAACAGCTTGAGAGCAGCAAGCAGGAGCCACAAAGATGTGAGAATCCGGTGAGAATCCTAAACGTGACACCAATGGGACGTATCACGGTTTTATTTTATTTTTACTGGGGGAATGATTCCTTGCGCTATCCTTCCTTTCCCTTCAGTCACTTGATCCCGAAAGGGTTACAATCTGAAGAAGGGCTTTTTCGTAAGCACAAAGAACTAATATTAGATTGGGGTTTCTGTAAATATTCATTGTAATCTGTGACTTGGTGAGCATCAAATTCCACCCTCCCGAAAGCTGCACATTTATAACTTGTGAATTCATAAATATTTACGAATTCACACAATCATCACTGACAAATTATTTCATCTGACAGCTCCACACAGGCTCTGCCTGGTTTCGTGAAATTCTGAACAAATCTCGCGTAAACTTTGCGGGTGACAAGCAAAGACCAAGCACAGGGAAAATCACAACCAGATCCTACAGATTCCAGTGGGTCAGTAGCTGATATTTACAACAATCACCACCACCACCTGGACGAGAGGGATTTTGTTGTCTGATGGGCCGCCAGATGTTCTCAACAAATGTACATATATTTATAGCAATGCATCTTCAAAGGTGTCAAAAAATGGGACCTTGTCGGTAGGGATGTAAGAGTGGAAGGAGGCCAGGATGGGAGCTGGACAGGCTGGGTTTGAATCCAGAGTCGGCTGTTGGGATCCGTGTGATCTTTAACAAGTTTGCAATCCTTGCTGAACTCAATTTCTTAGCTTCGAATTGGGGATAACAAAAGCAGCAACACAACAGGGCTGTTGTCATAATTGTAGGTGCTGCTGGTGAAACCCCAGGTCCAGGGTCTGCCCCAGAGCAGCAGATTCAATAAATCCTGGTTTTATTATTACTGTTGCAAAGAGTCGTTTGAATAATCACAGTTTCTGGCATGACCACATTTTCAGTGATTTCTGAACACAGAAGCGGTCCTGCTCCCAAATCCTTTTCCTCTGTTGTTGCCTAAGCACACTTGACAGGGACATTTCCATGTGTGGTTTTAATTTTTGAGCCTCCCCAAAAAGAAATCATGTGCCTGCCACACCCAGACTGCAGGTCACCCTAAGAATCCACTTACCCATTGGAGTTTTTCTTCCATCCATCCCCCTTCCGCGTGAACGAGAAATAACTCGCTTTTTTCCCTCCCTCTCTCTCTGATTTGCTGATTGAATGGCACCCTGGTAAAAATGAGTTTACCTCCAGATGAGTGGGAATAAATCCCCGCCATCACTCCGTGGGTCTGAGTCAGGGTGCTTCGAGCCCTGTATGGACAAGAAAAGCTGATTTTTATGACGGGAGCTGGGCCTGCCTTCTGCTCCATCGTACGCAGGCCAGTCTATTAACAGTGATTACGGGTTTCACTGACTCAATGCCGGATACAGGGTTCCAGCAGGGGCAGCTATACAGGCTAAATGCTATTCCCTGGCTTAAAACTCCCTGTCAGCTTCTCACAGCACCCCACCAAGCCCTGCCCCCCACAGTGCCCTCCAGCTGCCCTGGATGCCTTCTATTCGTTGAACAAACCCAAGCTCATGACCACCCCAGGGATTTTGCACTTCCCATTCCCTCTGCCTGAATGCCCTTCACCCACCCCCTGGAATCTTCAGGGAGCTGCCCCCTTCTTGTCACCTAGGTTTCCTCCTTTGCCACCTTCTCAGAGAGCCCTTCCTGACCCCTTACCTAGAGTCATCACTCTTCATCAAATCACCCTCTTTTTATTACCCGCATCTAGTTTTCTTCATAGCACTTATTAATGGAAGCTAGCTAGTACCTTTTCTTTTTTCTTCATTTCCAGAGCCTTCCACACACTAGGAGGTCCACCCGGGCAGAAGCTTGTCTGTTACCCATAGCTGTATCCCTACGACCTAGAGCAGCATCTGGCATATATTAAATGTTCAATAAATATTTGTTCGGCTGAACAAGTAAATGAACGTAGTTACAGACAGGACAGGCGCAAGATGAAAACAGATGGTGGGTGAGCGCTAGGCTTAACCACATGGTAGTTTTGTGACCTTGGGCAGCTTAAACCTGGATGAGCCTCAGTCTCTTCAACTGCAAAATGGGTATAGTAACTTGCCATCTTTCACAGCATGGTGGGATTCTGAGATCCCAGATACATAAAGGGTCGAGCTGTTCCCATGGGGAAGTCATGTATGGCTGACTCTTGGTTAAAATGAATACTATGTAACTGATGGAGTCCTGGGTTTGGAGAAGTGTGGGGACTTAAAGACTGCATTTCTTTTAGCCCCTCTGACCTTTCCTTCCATGTCAGACTTCCAGCACCTTCCAAGTGTGTTTCTGGGGAAACCCTGTCCTATTTTGAGAAAACAAGCTTGCACCTTAACTGCAGAAGCGGGGCCCCCATAGGTGTAGGCAGTAAGGGCAGAGGGACGTCACCAGAGAGGTGCTGACAATAGGACCGAAGACGACATTCCGTGGGAAAATCGACTGAGTTGAAGTTTTGCAAGGTGAATTTTCCAATTGCAAAGTCTCCGCCCTGGGTGTGTTCAGCATTGCACTAAAGTACATACGCATGTGAGCATGTATACATGCTTGCACACGCACACGCATACACATTTTTCATAGTTGCTTTCAGCAGAAGTTAAGGAGCAAAAAAGATTTGTTTCTTTCTAAACTTTCGCAATTTCAACATCTGCCTGTTTGGGTAAATTTGACAAGGACGATCTCTTTTGTCTTCTCTCTCGTTTATGATTTTTTTCCCCTCCCGAACTCAGAAATTCCATGAGAAGTGTTTTTAAGAGTACTCACTGACAAGTGTACACATGCCGTCCGCAGCCAGGCAGCAAGCGGCTCAGTCGCTAACTGGCGAGACAGGAGCTAGATTACAATCATAAATAAATGATTTGCTGTCTCCTCGCATTCAGACTTGTAGCTTTTAAAGTGTGCCTGTCATCGTGGAATCAGATTTAGTCAAATGCTGTGTAACTACAAAATTATCCTATCCTTACCTTTTTATTCTCCCTATAATGGACAGTTAAATTGGATTTTCAAATTTGAAGTGCATATGTTTTTCAAATCCCCAGAGGCTGTCTATTTTTTCATTTCTAAAGCAACTCGCTAATGTTTATCATTACCACACAGAAATATTACAATTCTTAAGGGGCGCCTTACAAAATCAGCACGGGAGAAATGTGCTTTATCGTCTCAAAATGAAACCAATTTCTCAGCTGATTTGCAATTTATTTACATTTAGCATTTGATTTCCAGTTGATTTATAACCCCATACAGCTCCGTCTCAGGGTTTATTTAGAAAGCAGATGACGGTGGTCGGGGGAGGATGTGGCATGGGATGTCTCCTTCCTCCTTGGGGAGTTGGAAATGCCAGTCCTGAGTCTCTTGTTTTCGTTCCATCTTCAGAGAATTCAATGCCCCAGCCAGTGCAAATACACAGGGTGCTAGGCCCAGCCACTGCATGGAGATGAGATGCTGAAAGACGGACTTTCCAAAAGAATACATTACCTCCTCTGCAGTGAGCAGGGAGCTGGATGGAGGAAGGGGAGAAGATGGCTGGAATATAGCGGGCTTGCATCCCTAGGCTCATTCACAAAGCTCTAATGGCAAGTGTGGTACCCAGATTCAGAGACGTATTGGAATGGACAGTGGGGAGGGAGTTTACTGCTTCATCTGTCTGACCATTCGTCCACTGATTCATTCTTCCATCCATCCAGCCAGCCAACCAGCCAGCTAGCCAGCTAACCCTTCATCCTTCTAACCATTCTCACATCCATTCCTCCATAACTCTCACCTCAATCCATCCCTTCATTCAACCATCCATCCAGCCAGCCATCCACCTTATCATCTACCTATCCACCCATCCACCTACCAATCCATTCACTGTCCCTTCATGCATTCATCCATCCCTCTGTGCGTCCCTCCATCCATCCGTCTACCCATCTACCCACCCAGGCATTACCCATCCACCTATCCACCCATCCACCCACCCATCCATCCATCCATCCATCCATCCATCCATCCATCCATCCAACACCTTAAAGATGAATGCTAAGGTTACAAATGACTAAGAAACTGACATGGTCCTCATAAAGCTCATGGTTAAGTGAAGGAGACTAACATATACCTCTCTGGGTCATCGTGAAACTCAAATAACTTAATACATGTAAAAGTGCTTAATAAACTGTAATCATCTTAAAAATATAACCTACAGGTGGAATGATGTAATGGGTTAGAGCACGGGCTCTGCTTCCTTCTAGCTGTGGAGCCATGGGCAAACAACTTTATCTCACCAAGTGATGATTTCCTTGTCTATAAAATGGCAGAAGAGGGTAATTATTATGATGACATCTACTTTGAAGGGATATTGGGAGTATTTGATGAGGTAGATATCAAATGCTTCGCATGGTGCTGGGGCCACAGTTAGCACTCCTTACTATTATGATTATTACATACTATTGAATTATTACATATTATTGTACATTATTACATACAGGAAGACAGAGTAATTATGTCTGAGAAGGTAAGAAAAGATGTTACAGAAGAAATGACTTCTAAACTGGGTTTATGGAGGAGGGAAGCTTTTCTCAGCTGCCAAAAGGAATGGCATTTCCAGCAGGGAAAACGGCATGCACGAAAGTCTTGTGGCATGAGGTGCACCCAAAGGTTCAACAAAAGGAGCGGGGTGTGTGGCTGGAGCTCAGGACCCGTGGGGCAGAAAGGAGGAAGTGCCTTTGCATATTAGGATATGGAACTTGGGTTTGTCCTGGGGATGACAGGCAGCCATTGGAAGCTCTTAAGCAAGGACATGGCCCCATCCAATTGGCACCTTAGGAAGCTCTGCTGTGCAGAGGACAAATCTGGAGACAGGAAGCCCAGGGCAGGGACTGGAGAAATAGCTCCCTGGAGAACACATGAGACAGGACCCAGTGCACTGGTGCAGGGCTGGTGAGAAGGGGCGGATTCGAGAGATGGGTGTTCAAGTAGAATCAGCCAGGACTTGGGGGCCAGTTGGAGAAAAGAAGAGGAATAATGAGGGTTTCACAGGCATCTCGAGGAGCACCCTATCAGAGGTAAAATCCCTGGGACTGAGATGAATTTTCTTCCTTACTTTGCTTATATCTGCCCATGCCATGCAGAGTTTCTCTGAATAAATTTGCATGTATTTATGCTACAGGCAGCCAGCACTCACTCCTGCAAAAGGAGCATCCCTCTCTCTCTGTCTCTCTCTGTCTCTCTTTTCCACTCCCTCCCTCCCTGTCTCTCCAAATATGTGCGCACATCCAGCACGATTCCCCTTCTGGGCAGTCAGGAGCCAGGGACTTCCTGGGACTTCCGGATTGAACTTGGAGGAGTCCCTTATCTCTCCTGGCTTCAGACAGGATAATCTCATGTCTCTGGGGTCTCTAACTCTAGGATACTGACAGAGGTCTAGTCCCCTGATGTATAAGTGGTGTACCAATTAGGACAATTTATGTCATGAGTAATAGAAAATCTGATTCAAATTAGCTTAAAAATGAAGGGTCTTAGGTTCATGAAACAGAAAAGTTGGAGATTTCAGCTATCCGGTGACATTTGGTCCAGCAGTTCAAGGATGTCACCCAGGAAGAACACCATTATCTTCTGTCATCTGTTTCCCACAGTGTCAACTTCATTCTCAGTCTGGTTACCCCCAGGCTCTCTACAGGGCTCATAAGCACATGTTCTTGTGTTCCCACCCAGCAAGGAGGAGAGGGAGTGTCTTAGTCTGGGCACTGCCCCCAAATCCCTGAGATCCACCCTGATTGAACAGCTCAGTTCCCATGCCCACCTCGGAGTCCATCTCTGTGGTCAGAAGGAGGGGCGTGCTGATAGGCTCCTCCTGGGTCACATGCTCGTGCTTCTACTTATGGCTGCCTGTGTATCTCCACACAGAACCCAGGGCTTTCAGGGAAAGGGCAGAATGCCGGGACAGAACCAGCACATGCCCAGGACACGTGCCATTGGAGAAAACTTTCTACTGTCTTCCTTCATTCCAAGGAGAGAGGAGATAGCTTCAAAAACAGACATGGTCTCTGGAAAACTTCCTTGTTATCTACATAAAGTGCATCAAAGAAGTCAAGTAATAGTGCTTGACCCAGCAACTTTAAGTGTCCAAGAGCTAGCTGCTTTTGAGGAGATAAAGAGAGTCAGCATCCTTTCCGGTGGCCTAGGCTTTGTAATGTACACTTGATGGCCCAGTCCAGACCTCCTGGGACCCTCTACTGACCACAAGCATCAGCTATCCTATGCTGGAGATTTGGAGTGCCAGGTGGGAGCACCCTGGGGCTTAGGGAGGATGAAGGGGATTCAAAGTTGGTTGTATTAGACAGGATAGGCCAGACTGTGCTGCAGTAACAAGAAGTCCCCCAAACCTTAGTGACCTAACAAAGCAATGCTTATTTCTTTTTCTAAAAATATTTATTTATTTATTTTTGGCTGTGTTGGGTCTTCGTTGCTGTGTGTGGGCTTTCTCTAGTTGCAGTGAGCGGGGGCTACTCTTCGTTGCGGTGCGCGGGCTTCTCACTGCGGTGGCTTCTCTTGTTGAGGAGCATGGGCTCTAGGGTGCACAGGCTTCAGTAGTCGTGGCGCACGGGCTCAGCTGCTCTACAGCATGTGGGATCTTCCCGGACCAGGGCTCAAACCCGTGTCCCCTGCATTGGCGGGCACATTCTTAACCACTGCACCACCAGGGAAGTCCCTAATGCCTACTTCTTGTTCTCACAAGGTCCATGGTGAGCTCGGGTGTCTCTCCAGGAGCTGTCCTTTACACAGCAAGTCAATAATCCAGGGACCTTCAATCTTACGGTACCTCCACAGCACATGTGCCCAGCAGTGGGGCAAAAAAAGAATGGATAATTGGGCCTAGCTCTTAATTTCTCCTGCCCGGAGGTCACACACGTTCCATCTGCTTGTATGACCATGCCCATCCTCAAGTAATTTTCCCATGTTCCCTAAAGGAGACATGAATTGGAAATAACCAGGGAGAAGTAAAACTATCTGCCTTGCAAGCGGGAAATGACTCACCTTCACGTTCTCCCCAAAAGTGAGAAAGAGAAACCGTTATTATCTGCTCTCTACCAGGTGCTCTGGATTAAAAGACGAACTGCCTTCTAGCAGTTCACATTCCACGTGGGGAGACAGGGCCAATCGTTAAAAAAAAGGCGGGGGGTGGTGGGAGAGAGACAGGGAGAAAAGTAATTTTAGAACTGCTTTCTGAGTTTATTGTGAGGATAAAAAAGGAGATGAAGCGTATGACATCCTTGGCAAGTCGCCTGGCAGGAATAAGGGCTCTATAAATACAAGCTATTATTGCCATTTTACAGATGAGGCAATCAAGGCTCACGGTGGTTGAGTAACTCTCTTGAGGTCATCCAGTGATGGTCACCCAGTGATCGGCTGGCTGCAGGGTCTTCTGTTAGTCATCTTGCCCTTGACCTCACTCACATGAGAAACTCTCTTCCTCCTGCATTGCTCCTTCAAAGCCTGTTAAGGGTTTCCTGACTGACGCTGGGCACCAGGTCCTCTAGTTAACATGGATGAAGGCTGATCCTGATGGGTCCAAAGGTGAGATGCTCTGCCACTTGCTTGCCTCTTTATCCAGGTTTGGATACTTCTGTGACCCCCAATCCCCACCTTGTAGGTAGCCATGATTTAATGGTAACGTTTGTCATTTCAAGGTGATGGGAGAAGTGCTGTTCCACTTCCTGACCAAGACTATCTTGGGAGTCCATCGTACTAAGATGCCAACATTCTGAGGTGACGTATCCCACCTTTCTAAGACTCCACTATTTCGCAGCTCTAAGATGGATTCAACTTCTAAGACTTTAGCCCCGTACTGTCCATGAGAACTTTCTACAACAACGGAAATATTCTATATCAGTGTTACCCAACATGGTAGCCATTAGCTCCATGTGGCTCATGTAAAGGAAGAACTGAATTTTAATTTTATTTAATTGTAATTAATTTGTATCAGAGTAGTCACATGTGGCTAGTGGCTACTGTAACTGGAACCAGAACTTGAAACCCTCTTATTCCAATTTTGTATGGTGCTTTGGTTCCTACTTGCCCATGAGAAGCACAGCTGAAGAAGTTCTCAGCAGCACCACGACCCCAGTTTGGGTAACTTAATCTGAAATTCAGTAAAAGAAACGTGAAGCTTATGGGTACCATTCAAATAAAAGATGTTACACTGCAGTAACAGGCAACCTCCAGCTCTCAGTGGCTTCAAACAGCAAAGGTTTGTTTCCTGCTCATACTGTGTTCATCTCAAGTTGGCAAGAAGCTCTGCTCATCACAGCCATTTGGGCACCCAGGCTAATGGGAAGTTACCTTCTCAAAAGTTGCTGGTCAGAGGGCCAGAGGGAAAAGTGAGCTGTGAAAGGTCCTGCATTGGTTATTATATCACCCAGAATTGATACACATCCATTCTTCCCCCTAGTTCACTGGCCAGAACTATTCGCATGTCCTTACCCCAGTGCAGGGATGCAGAAAGTACAACACTGAGTATTCTGGAAGGGAGGAAAACCAGAACTATTTGGTCATCTACACTAATGATTACATTGCATGCTAGGTCAAAAACTGGGATAGAAGTGGAAGGAAAGTACCAAGTCTGGGGGGAAAGAAACAGCCTGAGATACTTGAAAGAGCACTGGACTTGGAGTCCAGAGACAGAGACCCAATTCCTGGGGTTGCTGCTTATTTATTTACTCTGTGATCTTCAATCTGTAACTCCTTTTCCCTGGGCCTCTAACATTTATATGTTGAATAATAATTGAATATATGTACATAATAATTCAATATTTATATAATATCTATTGTATATCTCTATTATATATACACACACACAGGACCATAGGAGTTATTGTGACTTTATAGTTACTATCTTTTTCTACGCCTAATCAAACAAGAACCCTGGATCCCTGGGTTAATATTTGTGCTTTGGGATACTGTTGGCCACACATATCTATTTACCTGTTCTATCTAGAGAATATTTATTTTTCAGAGGATGAGTAATAATTTTCCCAATTAAAAAACTACATTTTTCCACCTTACTTGCATGTAGGATGGCCATGTGACAACTTCTGTCTAAAAACTTGTAAGTAGAAGAAATTGTTGTTGGGTGTATCTTCCAGAAAATCTCCTTTTGTAAAGAAGGCAATCTGAGCTATCGCTTATCTCTTCATCATCGGACTCCCCCTTTCTTCTAGTCTGGATGGAGGGTGTGATGGCTGGAGCTCCAACAGTCATTTTGAGAACATTAGGATGCAGGTCACACTTTAAAGGTGGTAGCGCAACAGCTAGAAAGAGCCTGGATCTCTCACGGCATCATGGACACCATTCTTCTGACGTTTTTTACATGAGGAAAAAGTAATTCCCTACCACGATAGTGAGATTTATATTTGGATTTTTAATTACGTGTGATCAATCCCTGATGATAAAACATTGCACAAGTTGATTGCTTTGCTGATGACCAAGAAGTGACTCTCTTCCAGGGGTAATAAGGAGAATATGGGCATTGGAACCACATAGACCTGAGTTCTCACTCTACTCTTCACGAGCTGTGTGACCTCAGGCAGGGGACTCAGCCTCTCTGAGTTCAAGTTTCCTCATCTGTAAAATGGGTATGAAAACAAAGCACCCATCCCCCAAATGCACAGGATGCTTATATGGATTCAGTGAGATGACATCCACAGAGTTCTTATTGTCTGGAACGTAGTAGGTGTTCAGAAAGCAGCGACCACAATAACAGCTCACATTATTTTGCACTGGCTCTGTGCCTTGTGCTGTTCTAAGGGCTTTACATCTACCAACTCATTTAATCCTCACTAAACCCCAGGAGGGGGTACTTCATCGCCCCTGTTTTACAGATAAGAGAACTACAACAATAAAGTATGTGTTGAATAATGAGTTGAATATCATGTTGAATAAATGAGTCGGGACTCCAGGGGCCCCTGAATATCAGCCGCTGGGCACGCTGCCTCCATGGTCTTTGTCACATCCCACTGTTACCTTGTCGCCAGTACTATTATAGACTTCATGGTTTTCTTTAACTTAATTTTAGATAGAATCACTTTTAAAAATATATTCTCACTCTAAGCAATAAAATATGCCTGGAGCCACTGCAGATATAGATAGACAGATAGACAGATAGACAGATAGATAGATAGACAGATAGATAGATAGACAGATAGATCGATCTATATATATCTTCACAAAACATATGGCACCACCTACCAGAGCTAAACACACATTTATGCTATATGCTCATGTGCTATACTTTGGCCCAGCAATTCCAGTCTTGGATATATAAACTACAGGAAAAAAAAAATGCTTGTAACCACCAAAGACACAAGATAGAATTTTATAGCAGCTCTTTATTTGGACAACTCAAATGCCCATCAGTAGTGGAATGGAGATATAAATTGTGATATATTCATTCAATGGAATACTACTCAACAATAAAAAGTATAAACTACTGATTCATGAAATGACAAGATGAAGACATAACATTAGGGGAAAGTTTGATACCAAGGAGTGTACACTGGATAAATCTATTCATACGAGATTCAGAGGCAGGTGAGAAGTGATAGAGGTCAGGATAGTGGTGATGTCAGGGCAGGTGTTAACAGGGAGGGACACGAAGGTGCTGCCTGGGGGTCTGGAAATGGGCTACATCTTGACCTGGGTGGTGGGTATGCCCATGCAAAACTTAACTGAGTTCTTCACTTCATATTGGGACCCTTTATGATAATTAAGTTACATCTGAATAAAAAATGTTTATTAACATGTATTTAAAAGGATCAAGTAAGTCATGGAACCACATGGAGTCATGCTACACAAGGGGAGGCAGAGTGTTCCCCACAGGAAGCAGGGTGTTCTTGGTAAACACCAACTGAACGGGAGACGTGGTGGCCCCAGGGACCAATACCCTGTAGGAGAACCAGCCAATTCTGTGCCGCATCCCTGGTCTGCCCAGGTTCTGTGGGGAGGGCTGCGCTCCCCAGCTACTGAATCCTTGTCCCGAGGCTCTGCCAGTTACAGCCAAGCTCTCGGCCTACTGGCTGCCAGCTCCTCACTTCTTTCCTCTTGACGACGGCTCTGGCTGGATCTGCCTCTTTCTCCCTCCCCGGCTCCTTCTGATAAGGGTGTTGGTTTTGGCCACATGCTAAGACTGAAGCAGATCTTGGTACTCGGGGGGAATTCTCTCCTTTACTGAGCCCAGTGGGTGCAAAAGCAAAGGGAAGGAAGGGAAGATGGAAGGTGGGGAGGCAGGATCCCGATGGATGGATGCCACTTTAGGGAGGATGGAGAAAGTTGTCGAGAAGGGACAGTGTCGGGAGCAAAGTCATGTACATCACTCACTTTTGAAGTCTCAGTGTGTGTGTGTGTGTGTGTGTGTGTGTGTGTAGATGGACAAATAGACACAGACAGTAAGACAGAAATAGGAGACAGTGACAGAGAGAGGCAGAGAGAAGGAGAAGCACAGAGAGAAGGTACAAAGAGGGAGACAGCGCACACATCTTCTCTAATGCATGACCTCTTTCCTAACACTTTTCAAGGATTCACAAAAATATTTGAGACTACTCCTCCCGCCCCAGCAAATTCATTGGCTATAGAATATTAAAAGACAACTGCAGCATTAAAATCAAGAAAAGTTTAACCAACGGTCTATAACTCTCCTGTGTCAATTTGTCCCCACCTTCCTCCTCAGCATCAGCTTCGAGACGCTGAGGGCTGGTGACAGAGCCAGCGAGGAGGGTGACCAGTATGGCATCCCCCACCTGTGCCCCCAGGGCTCTGGAACCCCCTACACACAGCCAGGTCACCTCTAAGTCTAAGCTTGGGCTGAATGCCAGACATCAGGCCCAGAGAGGCGCTGAGGTTGCCCAGAGACACAGAGCAAATCATTCCTTCCTTCCTTCATAAACCTTTACTGGATCTCTTCCAGCTGTCAACCTCTATGCTGGCTGCTGGGAACAGAGCGGTGACAAAGTCTCCCCACCTATCCCCTGGGCCTCCAATCTAGTAAGAAAGGGAGAGAGCAGACTAAATTGGTCATTCATTTCTGAACATGCACAGCAAATGTAAAAATATGGTAGAGGATGTGTGAATGGAGGGGGTGTAATTTACCCTGCATGGACTTGAGATGGTTCGCTCCTGAAAGCCCCAAGGGGGAGGCGGCATTCGGCCTGGGTAGGTGTTAGCAAGGGAAGAAGGAATGCTCCAGGCTGCAGGAATGACACGTGCAAAGGAGTCTAGAGTCTGAAAGGGTGAGACGGGTTGAGGGAGCTTGTATGGCACAGAGCTCTGTGTTTGGCATGCATCTCATTGGATCCTGCTCAATGAGTTAGTATTATACCCATTTCCTGGATATCAAAACTGAGGCCCTGGTCCTGGAGAAATGTGCCTGAGATCACACAGCTACTAAGTTCCCACTGGGGTTCACACTCTCTTTTCTCTAATCCAGAATTCATGATCTTTTTGAGCAAGGCTTAACTCCATTCCTTTTGACATTCTGCCTTCCTCCCTTAAGGATCCACCCTTTCCCACACCCAGGCAGGTTGATAAAAGTTCTCATGGCTCCAGTTCCAGTGGTAACTCTGATTGCATGCTAAGTGACTGCCTGGGATACTTAGATGGCTGCCCTGGGTTGAGTGTTCTAGGATTGATTAGCAATGTCTGCCCTGGGCACTGGGTAAAGGAGGAGAGGTACACACGCCATGGACTTACTAAATCTGGGGTAGTGGCTTCATGAAAGAATTTCATTTTTCTCTGGGCTTTCAGGACCAAATCTTCCATCCCCGAGTGTCCCCCATTACACAGTAAGGAAGCTGAGATTTTTATGAGGAAGGGTGAGTTGTTTAATAGTTGGGAGTCCTACAAGGACAACCTTGCCTCCTACTGGGTCCTAATTTTGGAAAGTCCCTCAGTATCATCTAGCCTTATACCCTTTCTCAAGCCCTGCTTCCTCCTACGACCTCTTTCTGGCTCCACTTATTCAAAGAATTTCCATTCCATCCTCTTGAGTTTCACACACTCCAAACTGCAGAAAGCAACGATCCTACTCAAAGATAACCAGCTCATTTCTAACGGGAAGCAGAGGCATGAATCAAACAAGCAAATATTTGTGACACAACACCCCCCCCCCGCGCCCCACCCTTTCTGCTATTCTTCCAAGGGAAAAGGCAGGGGAAGTCGTTGAGAAAACTGGCCTCGCCATCAACACATTTCAGACCCTTACTCGTCTGGCTCAACACCACGAGTGGCAAACCAACCGGCACACACCACCAAAAAAAAAAAAAAAGAAATTCTAACAAGACATTAATAGATCAATAAAAATAGCTTCCACGAGAAACGATGAGGAATCACGCAACAAAATGATTTCTTTCTGTGAGCGTAAACTCATGAATAATCAAATTCACAGTCCCCAAACGAGCCAAGCGCAGGTCTTGTCAACCTCATCCCAATGTCCTCGTGGAAGGTCACCTCAAACCTTTGCAGGCCTGGGTGGCTCTGCCCCTCACGTCTCCTCCCCACCCCCTGCCCCCTCCCAGCACGACCACCTCTTCCTTAGACGGGAGAAATTAATTCCCAGTGCTATGGAAACGTGCAGCAAATCTGACTGGAAGGCTGGGGCAGCACTCATGAATCATCAAGCAGAAAGGGGAGTTCGATAAAATATTGGGGGGAGGTCCTCAGGCCACGGCTTTTGTGAGCTGAACCCGAGCCCTTGCTTCAAGCTCCTTTAGTGTCACATTTTAACCTACCAGCTGCCTCGAGAAGCAAGATGATCTTCCCTGCCTTTTTTCTTCTCCCT
The DNA here is from genome assembly GCF_964270905.1 of Leucopleurus acutus. NCBI lineage: Eukaryota > Metazoa > Chordata > Mammalia > Artiodactyla > Delphinidae > Leucopleurus > Leucopleurus acutus. The sequence goes on from NC_139155.1 coordinate 69,763,587, forward strand.
TTAAAAAAAAATTATTTAAAAAATTTTTTTATTTTCCCTCATGTGTTAAGGGAGGCAACAGTGACAGGGACAAGTGACAGCCCGCTAATTATTCCCTTACTGCCACTGCCGTTCTGGCTTTGGGCGCATTGCTCATTTCTCCCTGCCTTCGCACTGAATAATGCATGGGTCCCTATCTGTATTCAAGCGGCACCTCCAGGGACCGCCAGCCTAACTAGCTGATAACGGATTCAGTTTGTAAGCAGGGCCTCTGGGAGTTGCAAGGAAAAGTAGCCAAGAACAAATTTAACACTTCTTTCTCATTTCTTCAGAACATCAAGGAGAGGCCAGTTGGGAAGCAGGTGGAGATGCGTGCTAGGTCCTTGAAAGGTACGTGACCTCGAGTTAGGGGAAGGGAACCTTGGCTCTAGCTGTGGGGAGAGGGTATACTGATGAAGATGATGAGAATGTGATGAAAAGAGTTAAGGTTAGTTGAAGGTTTACTATGTATCTACCATTATACTAAACACTTTGCATGCATTCTTTCTTATAATCATTACCAGAATCCTTTGCTGGCAATGCCTTGTCAGATGTATCAGTTAGCTATTACCATGATAATGCTGTGTAAAGAATGGCCTCCACATTTCAGTAGCTGTCAGCAATACATAGAAGGGCAAGCACATTTCCAGCCTCTGCCTGCATCATGTCTGCTAATAGCCCATTAGCCAGAGAAAATTACGCGGGCATGTTCGGTGTCTAGAAGAGAGGAAGCAAGTGTTGCCCACATGAGTCCATGGCCAAGGTGTGGTGTCTGATGCTGTTACAGGGGAGTGAAGAGTTAAGTACCAAGAGGGAGTCTCCAGTACAATCTCTTCTGGGAATCAGGACCTCTCATCCCACTGCCCCAACTTTTGCAAAAACACTTATACCCATGTTGATCTCCAGACTGGGCTCTTCATTAAATAATGCCAGAAGTCTATGACTCAAATGATAATGATCGTCAAAAATGGCAAATTCTTACCCACTGTCTACAGTACCAAGTACTATTCTAAGTGCTTTACATGTATCAACGCATTTTCTCCTCCTAATAACCCAATAAGGTAGGTGCTATTATTATCCCTGTTCTACAGATGAAGAAGCAAGCACAGAGAGGTTAAGCAATTTGCCTGAGGTCACACAGTCGGTAGGGAGCAAAGCCAGGATTTGAACCTAGGTTGGTGGCAGGGAGCAAGCTCTGATCCATTAGAGGTGAAAATGGGTTGTCACAGACAAGGTTGAATTTTGGATGCATATGTTATATTTGCAATGGCAGAGTACAGTTGGCTTTGAGAGATATAATTGGGCAGGGTTAGGTTGGTAACTGAGCCAGGGCCAACCAGTCTCTGAGGGTCTGGACACACACACTGCTCCCTGCCAAGGGGTGACACATTCAGGAACCTACTGGTGGAATTGATGACCTTCTCCCAACTGGCCAGGTGGACCCAGGCTTCTCAAGGAACCACAGGCACTGGGACCACACGTGGCTCTCCACCACCAAATGCTCCCTTCATGCTGCTTGGACTAGGGACCACCATACTTCTTTATCCCCCCTTCTTCCCCAACTAGATCTGGCGATGGCTGGCCATGGCAACAAGGCTGGCTCTTGTTTTATGAATGGTGATGAGACTGGGTATAGATCCACCTGTTTGGAGGTCAAATAATCTCTAATTTTGTCCACTTTTAGAATTAGTAATTTAATCCTTAACCGGATGAAAACAGACCCAGTCTGGACATTGTGGGCCATTCACGTTTGCACAGTTTTGGTTCTTAGAGCCTCACACAGTGCTTGGGGCATAGTAGGAGCTCAGTGACTCATGGGTGAATGAATGGATGAATGAAGGCTTTACAGATGAGAAACGAAGTCTTAGAGAGGTGAAACTATATAACAAGGACCATTCTTTTCGTTCATGATCTACTTATGAGCACCTCCTATAGGTCAGACACTGTTAGACACTAAGGATCCAGAGTCTCTGCTGTCACAGTCCAATGAATATCCAACATAATGTCAGGTGGGGAGGAATAAGGCAGGGTAAGTGGGGGGAGCGTGCTGGTGGTTGGTACAGATGCTCTCACCTCCTAACATGTGCCAGGCACAGTGCTGGTCCCTTACATATCTGATTGCCTGAAGAGCTCCCCCGGCATCCTGTGAGGCAGCATGATTATTTCATCATTATACCCATTTTACAGATGAGGAAAAACAGAGGCTCTGAGAAGAGAGATGTCTTACCACATATCTAAGACCAGAGGTTAGCCCCCAGGTCTGCCTGCCTTGTCAGAGCGGGGCAGGATGTGGGTTCCCCTCAGCCCCACCCCCAGGCTAGTGGGTCAAGGATGCTGGGCGCTAGGGGTGGGAAGGTGCTTGGGGTCCCCACAGCTGTCACCTGCCCAGGTGTGCATCTGAAACCAGCCGCCCAGCGCTGTCTGCTGGGGTGACACTGGGTTCGCTGCCAGGAGCCGCGTGTCAAGACAGCAGTGGGGGAGGCAGGCGGGCTGTTGGCAGGTGGCTTAAAATAGCAGTGTCCTCATGGCTGCAGGAGCGCTCTTCTCCCGGCTGAGAACACCCAGGGAGAAGATATCTCAGCCCCACAGCCGCCCCCTCGCTGGTGGCTCCAGGCAGAGAAATTGTGCTCAAATGCAAGGTGCCCCCTTGCTCCTGGGGCCTGTGGGATGAAAGCCAAACTCTACTCCAGAACCCTTGTGAGCTGCTTCCCCTGCCCCCAGCTCTGTTCTCCTCATACTCCTTTCTCTTGTCACCCTCGCTACACTGCATTCAAGATGTCCCTTGTACCTTGCTGCCTGAAAGGTCCTCCCTGACATCTTCTCCATCTGAAAAATATACGGAATACACTAAGTGTTCAGGATATGTCAATGGGAATCACTTATAAGATACTGAAATCTTATCCTTCAAGCTCAGCTCACTTGTCAGTACTTCTGGGAGCCTTCTAGACTCTCCCAGGAGCAGAAATCCTACCTTCCTCCAAGGCATGTAGGCCGTGCTCAGATCAGGATTGCAAAAATCCTGTTTATGGCTTCCTTCAACCTTTCTGACTGGGCAGGCTGTCACACCTACAAAAAGTAGCATTGCTGAACCAGGGGTAGCAGGTAATTGGCACACAGGGCAGAACTCTCCTAGCCGTGCACACGGCAGACATTGCTAATCAATCATAGCATCCTTTCTTTCCAAGCCCTTGAGCTTCGAGGAGGCCATGAGCAATTGATTGGAGCTGACACCAAGATGATGCCTTAATGGCTTCTCACTTCCAAGTGTCATTAACTACAGCCTTTAGATAAATGGCCTCCAGAAGCTTGTCTTCAGGGCTGCCTCAGCCATCAGACTGGTAGGCTCTTGAGGGCATAACAATGACATTTGTTTCAGCATCTCCTCCTCTTGGCACAGAGCCTGGCGAACACTAGGCACTGAAGAATGTCTGTCAAACAGGGGGAACTGGGGAGAACGCATCAGGTGGTGCTGACAAATGCAGAAGTACCTCACTGAGGCTACACCAAGCCCTAGGAGCTCTCCTGGACCCTGCTTCCCACTCTCTCTCCTTTGGTCTCCAGGGAGCAGAGTCTGGAGCCCAGGAAACCCAAGCCATAGGCTCACTGAGATCAGCCCCAAATCAAACAATGGTTTCCCCACGACTAACTGCACAGAGATACAAGGTCAAAGATAAAAGATCCTCAGACCAAGAAGAGAACAGTGAGAAGGAGAGAAATCATCTCACCAGGTCCTAGCACCTCCCCAAGGCTCCGTGTTTTTATTTTAAAATGGGGATAATAGGAGTCTCTACCTGGCAGGACTGTTGAGAGATAATGAACGGAAAGTCGTCATTGGTGTCTGATGAACAGGAGTTGATGTGGATGATGATGATGATGATGATGGTGTCACGCTGCTCACAGAGACTCCCTAGGGAGAGAAAAGTACCTTCAGAGAAGCCTGAGCTCCAGCCTCTCCCTGATTCCCAACCTCCTGAGACCTCCCACCCCTGGGAGAGGTGCCAGGAAGAAGGCCAAAGAGGCAGCCCTCCCCTCAGAAGAGGAGGACTGAGTCCCTTGGCAGGGAGAAGGGAAGGAGCCTTTTCTCTGGAGATAGTATGTCCTGCCATGATCACTCTTGGTCCCATTTTATAGCTGGGAAAACTAAGGCCCATGAAACAATGGAATTAGCCAAGTCTCATGGAGTAACAATCCTCTGCATCTGAACCCAGGATCTGTTGATTGCAGTGCCCATGGTATTTGCACAGAACCATTCTACCTTGTTGGAAAGGTACTCACACCAATCACTCACTCACCCATTTACCCTCTTTGGTTTTATTGAGCATGCTCTGGAGGAGTTCACAGTCTACTTGGGGAAATGGGGTGTGATCTGACATGCCATTAAATTATTTCAGCATCACAAGGAAGAGTTTTCTAGCTCAGTTTGGGGAAAATTTCATAGAAGGGCTATGTTGGTTGGGTTTTGCAGTATGAGTAGGGGTTCATTAGGGGGCTAAATGGAGGAAGGGCATTTTGGGCAGAGGAGATGGTAGGAGCAAAGGCAGGGATCCATGAAAAAGCATGATGTGTTTGGAGACCATTGAGCAGAATTGAGTGTCCCATCTTAGGGAGTATGGTGGTGTAGCTGCAGGAGACAAGACCAGGAGATAGATCAAACCAGAGCCTGGAGGTCCTCCCATAGCATTTAGGCTTTTCCCTGTGGGCAGAGGAGTCATGAAGATGTGTCCCAGTTCAACTGTTTCCACTTCCCCTTACACTCAGCTGCCTGGCACCAGGATGCTCTCACCAAGGTCAAATGGAAACGTGGGATGGGGCAAAGATCAGCATGGACCTTTCTGCACGGATCATGCTGCTCTCCTGGAGAGATCGTGCCCAGCTTCTACTCCAGGAATTTAAACCACAGAGACTCAGAAGCACAGAATCCCACCATTAAGACCTCTCCAACTCATGGACCCAACGATTTAGAGAACTGTAGCATTCATCTACTCATTTAGTCATTTGGTTAATAAAGTTGAAAAGCCCCCAGCAGATAGTGTATCAGTCAGTTACTGCTGTGAAACAAACCACCCCAAATCAGTGAGTTATATCAACAATCACTTATTGATTGGTTATTTGCCTGGGACTCATCTTGGCTGGACTCATTCATGCCAAGATGAGGGAGTGTACATGACCCTCTCAAGAAATCTGGCTCTGAGGACACAGAATCTGTGAACCATAGCCACTGCGATCACTTGCGGCTTCCTAAGGGGTGAGCTGGGGCTTGTGCCAGTGGGGTCCCCAGCCCTGGTTGGGGTGGGGAGAATCAGGAACACCCAGACACGGTCATGTCTGGATGGGAGAAATCCTCATTTGGATTGGGGGATCCAATTGTTGCTTGAGGCTGGGTCCACCTTATCCAGTGGTCAAGACCCCACCCCAGGTCCACATTGCTCAGCAGTTCCACCCTCAGAACACCCCCCAATGGCTGCCCACCCAGCTGCGACAGCACGCAGGCTCCCCCTCTATCTTCAGCGGCAACCCCCTTGGGGAGGAGAGAGCAGATAGCAAAACCGTGCTATTTACAAGCTTTCAAATGGGTTATTGAATCATAAACCGAAATCACAGGCTGTAACCAAATCAGCAAGGACCAGATTCAATAAAGTGAAAAGGGAGGGGGAATAAAAATCCCACCTAGAAGCTTGTTAAAGCCTTCTCTGCCTCTCCTGGCCTTGCTTTCTGAACATCTCACTCTTTCTGGTGAATAAACCCAGCCGGGTCTGGTTTGATGCTGGTGCTATTAATTCCATATGTGGTTTATGAGTGGAGGAAAAGGCTGTCATTACATGCCGCTGGAACTTGAAAAGAACCCAGTGGGCACTTCATTGCCGCCTTGCTGGAGCGGCCGATGCCTCTGATGAGTTAGGAGTGTCTCAAATTCTAACACAAGAAAACTTTTAGGGTGGGGGGCGTGCACGCCGCCGTCTTGTGGTGACTGTGAAATCTCCATGTATGGGGACTCTCTGCTCCTAAGGAGGTCCTGGGGTCATCCAATGACCTTCCTCTGGTGCCACATATGTGTGCACCGGACTTTACAGTTTACAAAGCACCTTTGTGTGGTTTATCTGAATTATGATACAAGCTCAGTGCACAAGGCACAGTGCCCGGCCTGAAGGAGTCACCCCAGACTATTAGCTGGGATGTTATCATCATTATTTCCTATTAACTGCGTGTCTACTCTGCATGAGATGCTAAATGTATGTTACCTATAATTCTTCAATCAAATTCTGTAAAACCGGAATTATCGTGCCCATTTTACAGATGAAGACTCAGACTCAGACTTGCACAAAGGCATCTTCGGGGCAGATTTAGGAATCAAGCTCCGGCTGCAGTGCTCCAAAGCCACATTCCCTGCACACGCGATAACTCTGAGAGGGAGGCAGAGCCCCACTTGGATTTACTCTGCCTGTTTATTAGGCGAGTAAACTGAGTCTCAGTAAGTTTAGGTGGCCACAGGGCACAGTCCAACGGGTCCCGGGGAGACATCATTTCCTTTTTCTGAGCTAGCTGCACGGACACTTATTACTTAAGAGGTTACATTGGTGCTGGAAATTTCCTTTGACTTAGGCTAACCAGACGTCTCATTTCACAGATGGGAAAACCGAGGCTTGGAGATGTTCGTGCCTCGTCCAAGGTCACTCGGCCCGGAGGTGGTCAGAGCTAGGATCTGCACCTACAGCTGTCTGTCTCCAGAGTTTATACTCCTGCCATAGCTATTCCATTTCTGGAAAAGCAATTGTCGTGGCTCAGATGCCGAGCCCTGCCTCCCTGGATGGGCCTGCCAAAACCAGCCCTGCTTTGATGAAGGCCAAGTACATCCTTTGCCAGCCTGAAATTGGATTCCCCGGCCTAGAATCACCTGCATGTATCCCTGACTTTCAGGTTCAGATCAGACACTGGGTAGCACAACAGATAAGAACTCAGGATCTGGCTTCAAATCCCAGCTCTACCAACTTCCATCTGAACCTTTTTCAAGCCTCAACTTTCTTACCTTTAAAGTAGAGATGATAATAACAGCATCTTTCTTATAGGGTTGCTGTGACATCAACAAGCATAGATAATATCTAATGGGTACCAGGCACTCTTTTAAGCCCTGTACGTGTGTTAGTCCTAATCCTAGATGTATCACCATTTTAGAGATGAGAAAACCAAGACAGTGATTTGCCCAAGGTCTCGTGGAGTTGGAGTCTGTACCCAGGTAGGCTTGCTCCAGGGCCCCGTTGTTTGCAGTGACCCTAAGCTGCCTCTTGGTTTAATGAAGCAATGTGGTAGTCAGACATGGGAAAACCTAATGACCATCACATCTTTTTGTATTCTGGAGGATGTTAATGTTTTATCATGCAAAAGGAGGATTCCAGTTAACAATGACAAAAGCCATCCCCTGCAGGGCTGGAATGTTTGCCAGAGAACTGAGATCTACTCCCACAGAAGGTCCGCCTGACCCAGGCCTCTAGGCCAGCCCTGCTCCCTGCACTTAACTCTCCACTCAAACCAACACTTCAATTCGTGAATATGCCCAACGCAGTTTCATGCCCCTGGTCCTTTGCACATGCCTCTCCTGATGCCTGATTTTCTTTCCTTCCTTTGTACTACCAGCAAACACATACCTAAGAGATTCAGCTCAAAAACCACCTCCTTCTTAAAGCCTCTCAAAATCCCCCAAGCAGAATGAATTCTCCTTTCTCTGTGCTTCCTACAGCGGTAGTGAATTCCCCTTGGATCCTTACCAATCCTGGGTTCTCATGGCAGGTCTGTGTGTCTGTCACCAAGGAGTCCTTGAGGGCAGGAACTGGGATATATTCATTTCTGTGGGATCAAACAATGCTGATTGAGTGAATGAATGAAGTTTCTGCCCTGGCTGGACTGTAGCTGACATCTCATCATCGGTCCTATGAGAACTGAATTCTGGTCCCGGCTTCGCCACGGCCTCCCTGTGTTCTCTTGGAAAAGGCATGTTGCTTTTAAGCGCCTCAGTTTCCCCATCTGTAAGATGACAGGTGCGGACCAGCTGGCCTCCAAGAGCTTTCTGTGACTGCAGCTTTTTCATCACCCCACTCCGCCCCGTGCCTCCAGGGACCCCATCACAGTAGTGGGGCTTCCCTGCACCCTTGTCTCCCTTACCCCTCCCCCCCACACCACCCAGCAGGTCCTGGAGGTTTTCCTGCCAAAATCTCTCTCGAATCTGTCTTCTTCTCGCCATTTCCCGCTGCCTTCCTGATGCCGGCAGCCCTCATCTCTCGCCTGGATGCCTGCAGTAGCCTTAACACATCTCTGCCAGCTCCCTCCAGCCATTGCACACTCAGCAATACGTGTGATCTTTTCAAAACACAAACTCAGCCATGTCTCAGCCCTGATGAGCCCCTCCCATGCCTCCTCTGGGCCCCAGGCTGTGGACCAGAGACCTTCCGGAAGGGGATGGCTAGCCCTCTCCACCACGCATGCCCCTTCCATGACTCTGGTCATGTTGACCTTCCTGTGATTTGCACTTACTTGCTTGGTCCACACGCCAGCCTTCGCACATGGCTTTCCCTCTGTCTAGAAAGTTCTCTTCCCCCTCCCGGTGATCAGATTTCAGCCTGATTTTCAGAAGCGTTAATCTGAGGAAGCTCAGAGACGCCTTGCAGGACCTCCCCAGACCAGACCAATCGTTCCTACTATATCAGCTCTCCGAGCTCCCTTTCCTCTCTTTCACAGCCCTTATCCCGGTTTCCAGTTTAATTTTACTTGAGAGATTTTGCTGAACTTTTTTCTTCACCCCTGTACTGTGAGCCAGATAAAGGTAGGACACGCTTGCCGGATACCTCCCACCCCACCCGTCTCATTATATCTGCAGCATCCAGCCCTGTGCCTGGCAAGAACTCACAAACATTTACAAAATGAATGAATGTGTCCTCCAGCTCCGGGAAATGGGCTGAAGGAGCAGTCACATCATCTGTCTGGTGCAGACCTCAGTTTCACTAACTCTGAAATGGGCTCGTGATCGCCCGTCTCTCTGCACTTGTCACTGCTCTGCTGGAGGCTCCAAAGCCACCCAGAGCAGAGTGAGATGCTCCGAGGCCTGGAAGGCACAAAAGCCAAGGGCTGGGGTTGGGAGGGACCCCAGGCATCGTCAGGATGACCGGGCCACCACCGGTTTTTGTGACCATCTGCTCACCTCACCGGGAGCTGGGCGGCGGAGCCAGGACTCCAAGTCCTGAGAAGGACTGGAGAAATGTATGCTCAGTTTGCAGACCTGCCGAAGGGACAGCCAGGCACTGCGTCCTGGTCGCTGCGCTCATTGCTCTGCAGAGTCAAGGTCAGGAGGAGATGTCAAGGGGCTTCTCCAGGACTTTCAGAAGAAACTGCGGGTCTGTGCTTCACTCCCCAGATGAGAACCACAGGGCTTTCAGCCTCGGGCTTGTCCAGTGCGGTTCAGCGAACCAGATTTTCAAATGCCCCAGGGAAACTCTCTTTTCTAATCATCTACATTTAAACGGACGGCATTATGGTTTATCTGTAGCTGGCGTCATTCTTTCAGAATGATCTCCTGAATGCGGGTGCTGGGCTGGCCCTGGGGGGCGGGGCACCCTGGGGGGTGCTGGGCTGGCCCTCAGGGGTGGAGGCAGGCAAGGCCACTGTCTTTTCCGGGCCCAGAGGTGAAGCCCGTGTTTTCCGGGTGCAGAGGTGGGCAAGAGGAAGCAGGGGCCTCTGTGGGAGCAGGCTTGTTTGGGGGTGAGTGGGGAGTCGCAAATATCTCCATGAAGAAGTGATTTTTTTAAATTATGGTGAAACAGAGGCAACGAAATTTACCCTTTTAACCATTTTTAAGTGTACAGCTCAGTTGCACTTGGGTGTGCAAACATCACCCCAATCCATCTCCAGAGCTGTTTCATCACACCAAGCTGAAACCCTGTATCCAGTAAATTATAACTGTTTATTATGCCCTCCCCTCAGCCCCCGACAACCTCCTCTCTACTTTCTGTCTCTAGGAATTTGACTGCTCTCTGTACCCCATATAAATGCACTCATACAGTATTTGTCTGGTTTATTTCACTCAGCATCATGTCTTCAAGGTTCATCCCTGCTGTAGCACATGTCCTAATTTCCTTCCTTGCTGAGGCTGAATAACATTCCATTGTATGGACAGACCGAATTTTATTTAGCCATTTATCCATCAGTGGACACCTGGATGCTTTTTACTGTTTGGTTCTTGTGAACTGTGTTGCTGTGAACGTTAGCGGGAAATAGTAACATTCATGGTAATAAGGCTACGAGGGGTTACAGAAAGGGCTTTAGGATTAGACCTGTGTTCCAATCCTGATGCTGCCATTAACCAGCTGTGTGACCTCAGGCAAGTTACTTAACCTCTCTGAGCCTCCATTTTCTCTTCTCTAAGAAGAGGGAAAGAACACACGTCTCCTAGTGTCAATGGGCATGGAGGGTGGTGACGGACTCAGAGCAGGTGCTCAGTAATGTACTAGGAATTACCCCTTTCATGCTCCTGCCCAAGGACTGCCAAGTGTGAATACGCGTGTTGTTCACTGCCCAAGGGCACCTGGCCCAAGTACTTGACTTGCTGGTTTGAATCCAGGGGACAGTTTCTGCCTGGAAGGGGCACCTGTGTCCCACCCACCCAAAGGCACATATATGCTTGCTCAGCCCCCAGTCTCAATCAACATAGGCACCCAGGTTTACACCTGCTTGACAAGTGAGGGGTGGTAAAAAAAAAAAGCACAGAGAGGATAATTAACCAGCCCAAGGCCACACAGTGGCACTTGGACCCCTTCAGGTATGAGAACCTGGCTCCAGGCCCGGAGAACAGAGCGATGTGTGCAGCCCTGAACCTCATGCAGGCGAGCAGAGAGGAGGGACCCGGGCTGCCCCTCAGCCTCCCACCCCCTCCCCCTCTCCTATTAAGAAGCGGAAACTGAAATGAAAAATTCAAACCTCCGTCTGGTTCATGGTTAGGCCCCACCTTAGGGAGGTGGCCTCGGAGTGGCTGCTGATACAGGGCTCCGTGTTGTTAAATGTGCCCCCCTCTCAGCCCCTCCCCGACGGGTTCTTTCCATCCTGGGATCATTTTCCAGACAGCCCAGAGCCTGGCTCGCCAGACTATTTAGTCTGGGTTTGGTGACCCCCGTCTGACTGCAGGCAGGACGTGCTCAGGTTTCTGGCCTCCTTGGTACAATCACTGCGGCCCCCCTCCTGCCCCCGCCCTGACTTCTTACACAAACACTTACCTTCAGGCCCAGGACTTCCTGGCACGCTTGCATCAGACCCGGCCACCGGCTTCCAGAAGGGCGCTCCATCCAATGCCCGACAACGCAGCCCTCTGTCCAGGGTTCTGTGGGCCCAAGCATCATTCTCAAACACAGAAACTTAGCTGGATGGCATTCCCATCGCTGCTATCCCTCCTCGAGTCTCTCCGACCCTGCCCACTGGATAGATAAGTTCATTCAAAGTAAAATAAGTGATGGGAATTCAAAATATCTTTCCATCGGTTCACGGGTGCTAGATTAGCTATTTGTCTTGCTCCATGTCTCAGGTGGGGAAACTGAGGCCCCAGAGGGCGAGAGAAAGGAAAGAGTCAAGCCCCTGAGGTGGGAAGGGGCAAAACCAGGAGCCGGAAGTCAGATCTTCGGGCTCCCAGGTCATGTCAATGTCAATGCAATTCAGCTTTTGTCTGTACTCCCTCTGGGTTCTGCACCGCCTTTCAGCAACCCTTTCTGAGAATCTTCTGACACTTCCTGAGACACTTGGGTATCCTGGAAACAGAACTACCTTATTTATGGTATCTTACTTGGGTGCACTGAAGTAGGAGAGGGAGATGTTGGTGGCCCCTGCATCCTATGGGGTTTAGATGCCAGAAGTCAAGTTCCTTTAAAAACCTGCATGCTTGGCACCCTGCCAGAAGTGTGGACAGCAACCAGTACTAATGACTCCCATTTGTTAAGCGCTCACCATGCGCCGGGCAGTGTGGGAAGTTCTCTATGTGCAATTCTCTCAGTAGGTTGAGGTAAGGATTATGTCTACAACCCATTTTACAGGTAAAGAAACTGAGGCCCTGCATGGGAAAATGACTTGGAGAAGGTCACACAGCCGGCAAGCAGAAGAGCCTGCATTCAGGTGTCTTTGACATCTTTCTGTATTTCTTTCTTTACCATGAACGTGTTTGATTTTTATCGTACAGAAACAAAACAATATAATCCACAGTAACAATAGCAGGGAGCAATGTTATCCATCTTGGTGCTCAAATATATTACATGTTATCTAGCCTCCTTCAATTCTCCCTTTCACACACATACACTGGGGCTAACTGCTGTGGACAGTTTGGTGTCTATTCCTGCTGATTCCCCCCACCCCATCAGATACTAATTTATATGCAGATGTATAATTTTATAGGGCTTTCTAAGCCATACATATTTGCAAGATTTGATTTTTAAAAATCAATAGGAAATGTATTGCTTTTGCTATTGGGGAGAGAATAAAGATATTAAAAATTAAATCAAATTTCAAAACAGGACTGGGTTGGGCATTTCAAAGCTGCCAAGGCAAAGTTCTATTCCAGAAAGTTCCGCACCAGCGAAGCTGGAGTCCCCCACAGAGATGCTCAGATCCCAGTGGCTAACCAGTTGTATTTGGCTGGGGTGGGGAGGGAGGGATGTCTCTAATTCCCACCAGCTCGCCTAGCCATCCCCTCCCCACTGCCCCTGGTCGATGAGCATTGTGTTCAGTTTGTGGACTCAGCAAAACACGCCCGCCCCGCTCGCTCCCTCCTCGGAGAGGAAGGTGGTTGCCTACTAGCCCATTAATTCTGCTTTAATTGCTCCAGCTCTCAAGTGGAGGCCGGAGCCCTAACCGGGCTGAGGCGGGCTCGCCTGGCAGCCGCTGTTCTACCAGCTCTGGGGAGATGCTCAAAGAGTCTGAGAAAAAGGAGTGATTCTCCGCGGGTCCCTCTGGGTGGTCTGGAGGGGAGGGGCCACTGACCAGTGGGGATGTAGCCCAGAAAATGGACCCAGGAAGCCGCCACCAGCAAGAGAAGCCAAAGGGAGCAGTGGAAGGTGGAGTGGTAGCGTCTAGGCACCATCCACCGCCACTCCTCTGGCATTTATCGCTGACATCATCTTTGTTCTTTTCTTCCGGGGGTCTGCCTTCCCCATCCAAATGTCAGCTGTATCAATGTTCACCTAGTGCCCAGTGTACAGTAGGTGCCCAATAAATCGAGGTTAATTTAATAAACATATTCTGCCCTTTCCACATCATCTCCTGCCTGCAACTGCCAGGGAAGTCTTGGGAGAATCTCAAGAGATGGATAGGGAAACTGAGACCTGGAGAAGGGGCTTAGTTTCTTCAGGCCAGTGCCTGGCTCGGGCTGCCTTTCAACTTCGCTCGTATGAATGGTCCTCGCTTATCTTTGCGGGAGTGGTGTGACTCATCACCAGCTGCACAGAACAGGAGGGCTTGGGGAGCGTCCACGCTACTTTCTTTTGAAAGTAGCTTCTGTATGGAACCTCTCCCTGCCCTGAAAACAGCCTCATTATGCACGAAGAACAGAATTCTCCTCCCCTCTGTCTGGGGGGTGGCTATGAACCTGCTCTCCAGGGGACCAGCAGGGCAGGCCCTGGAGAGGAAAATGATAGGTATCTAATCTCTGACCTTCAAATGAAGGCAGGGATTCATCAAGGATTTCAGATGGAGGGGCGGGGTGGCTGCACAAGTGGGGGGCCTTGCCTAATTCGGTCCTCACCTCAAGTCACTCCTGGCTGCTGCAGATGCTCTCCAGGGTGTTGGGCCGGGGAAGAAAGGGGGTCCAGGATGGAGAAAGGAGGAGGTGAGGCGGGAGCGGAAGGGACAAGCAAAGCAGGGTGGGAACAAAGGGGGCAGGAAGCAGAGGAAGAAAAAAAGACAATAGACAAGGATGCCAGCCCATTTGGGGTGGTGGGAAGCACGGGAGGAAACCTGCAAAGGAAACATAAAGAGGAAGAAATAAAGGGTAAGAAGAAACTCAATAGGGCTTGAAACAAAGCCACGGAGAAAACAAAGGGAAGGAAAAAATGCAAGCAGAGTAAGAAGCAGCAGCACAAACAAGGAGAGAAGCCTGCGGAGGCCTCCAGAATGTCATGTGTCTATCCTGGGTGGGGGGGTGCATGCATCTGAGCCAACAGCGCGGCCCCAGCCTCGCTCTGGTCCCTCACCTCAGCCCTGGTACCCACCAGCTCCCAGGAGCCCCTGGGGGCAGACAGCTGGGCCTCCTCCTGCCTCTTCAGCCCAGCCTACTCCGACTGGCCAGTCTCCTAGGGCAGGGAGGCAGGCCACGCCCACCCATCTTTGCTCCATCGAGGTAGAAGCCCCAGAGCCCCACGGGCTTCCTGAAGTGTTCTGAGCCATCCCAAGCCCTCCCTCCCCCTCCTTCCCCACCACCTAGAAAGCTGTCCAAGTGGAACAGCCTGCAGCTATTACAATAAACACCTCAGCCACAACCTGTCTCTGTTTTGCATATTAGCAGCCTTAATTCTGATGAAATATGCAAATGTATGCAAAATGAAATTCATCTCATAATGACACAAGGCGATTAAACAATTTTTATGCTTAAATATTCTGTTTAATGAAATCAAACAGACCTGCGCGTGTGACAAATTCTCCACAGCATGGAGAAATTAGCAGGGATATAAAAAAAGAATACCAAACCAGTAGCACCCTCCAGCACGGCCCAGATCTACTTCACCTTTCTGGTGCGAAGAAAGGGGGGAAACGTGTGTTTTTGATAACCAAATGAACTGAAAATTATATTACTGAAAACTGCTAAAATAAGTTAGAAGCAACATGCCTTTGTTTCTGGCTTTTGAGAGGAACCCCCAAGCCCCACCCCATACCTCCACAGTATGGCCATAATATATTTATACTCCAAGCTGATGGAAGAAGAGGAGGTATGTGTGGACAGCAGGGAGGCCAATTCAGCCATCGTCTCGGTGCCCAGGAAATGGAGTGAGGAGCCCTTTGCCCACTTACCACCAGGAGGCTGGCTAGCAGCGTCTCTCAGCCAAACTTTCTTGTTTTGCTTACCTGGGCAGAACGTGTTCTTGCTTTGGCCACTGGGAGATAGTTTGAGGGCACTGATGTTCTTAGCCCTGCTCGGGTAGAATCTATTTTGATATTTACCTGGAGGAGGAGAAGATGAAGAATCAAGAAAGAGGAGTAGGAGGAGGAAGAAAAAAGGGAATAAATAGCAGAGAAAAGAAAAGGATGAAAAGAAAGTAGTATAAGATGGGGGATAGAGTGAAGAAGGTATATAAAAAAGAGGGGTGAAAGGAGAAGGAGGTGGAAAGGTAAAGGAAAAGAATAAATAATGGCTAACATTTTTGAACCATAGGTGTGTGTGTGTTTTCTTATATATGATCTCTTTGAATTCTCCTATCGCCTCTCTGAGTTTGGTATTATTATCATAACCACGTTGCATTAGTGATGAGGAAGCCAAGCTTCAGAGAGGTTAAGTAAGCTGTCCAAAATCACACGGCAGAGATGAGGGAAGGAGGATTCAGGATTTGAAGGCAGATGCATTGAAGCATTCTCCGAGGGGGTTGGGGATGGGCTGCTGGTCTACAAATTCCCCTTAAGAACTCTGGGATATTTGGGCAAATCTCCAAGTGCTAATTTGCATATGAACCCTTAGGGCTCCTGGGAAAAAGCCTTTTGGAGATTGAATGGAGGCCTGGGCATTGCATGTGCGCAGTCAACAGCATTGCTTTCTCTGATCTCCTCATCCAGAGGGCCCAGCACCCAACCGGCTCTACTTCATCGTCATTTTACTATTGACTTGTTTGTTGCCATATTCCAATAGAATGTGCTTTCCGGGAGGGCAGGTGCCCTGTGCGGCCTACACTCAGCAAGTGTGCATTCTTCACTTCCCTTCCAGAGGCAAAAGCACCTTGAAATTGTCTGGGGGTGTTCCTCCAGGACCCCTAAAAGTCCCCCTACTTATGGCTGATTTATCAGGCACTGCTTACAGGCCTGCCACTATTCTAAGACCTAGTTCACATTATTATCTCATTTAATCCTCACAACAACCCTGTGAGGTAGGAACTAATATTACCCTCTTGGGCAAATGAGGACAGAGAGACTCAGGTTACCTGCCTGAGGTTACCCAGCTTGGCAAGGCCAAGACTGAAACCCAGGCAGTCAGGCTCCAACTGCCCTACTAATAACAACAATAATATTGATAATAACTTCTGTGACTTGCCACGTGCTTAGCACTGCCTGGAGCCCTCTCATAGCAGCCTTGTAAGGCAAGTAGTATATTTATTTCCATGTTATCAGTGGGGAGATGGAGGCTCAGAGGAGGTCATTGATATGTCCAAGTTCATACAGCAAGTCGCTGGCTATGGAGACAAGTAATCAGCCTTAAGGCCAACATCTGTGGTGGTAAGGAAGCCACCTTGAATCCTCCAAGGGATTTCTAGAGAGTCTTGGCCATTTATCATTTCTATCTCCTGGTTCTAAGGTTGATGGACTTTGAGACAAGGACATTTCATTAGAAAATGAGAAGTAGTTATAATTAATATTTCAATTATAAAACAGATCACGGATGAGCTATCAGCTTCATCACACTGCTGGTGACAGTCAAAGAAAGAGGGCATATTGCTTTCCTGGAAGTGAGAGACACGGAGGGCTAGCCCCTTCCTATCTGCTTAGTGAGGGGTCACAGGCACTGGAATAGAAAACTTAGCACTGTTATCTTCAGGTGAGCACCATTATGATAAGATTGGCAGTCAGATGTCTCTGTTTCTAAGCTTGGTGCTGAAGGAGGCAGCTTAATATGATGGTTGTCATTTCAGCATAAAGTTATGAGAATATCTACAAATTCAAATTCATTCAACAAATATTTATCTATGTGAAGCTCTAGGGAAGCACAGCTAAATAGGACATAGCTACTGCCTTCAAGCACGCCAGTGTAGTTGGGGAGACACATTAAAAGATTACAACAATAAACGTAAATGGCACAAATGCAGTGCAGGAACAAGGCAGGCATTTCTTCACCATAGAGTATCAGGGAAGGAGCCTGGAGGACATCTGAACTGTCTCCCAATACAACTTGGAACTTGCCAGAAAGGACAGAGAACTTCCAAAGAGAGGAAAGCACATAAGCAACAGTGTGGAAATGAGGGACAGTAGAGTGGAAGTTATGCATGATTCACAACTGGTGCTGGACAAAGCCCTGGGGTAGAATAGTGGGAAATGAAGTTAGAGAAATAAGAGCAAAGACCAGATGTGAGAAAGTCTGTGTACTTATCCTTCCTCTATCACTGAATAAACTTGTGACCTTGAGGCGGTCACTTCCAATCCCAGAGCCTCAGTTTTCTCCATTTTGAGAAGGAGGAAGGATTAAACCCTCAGCTTTGGTGAATATCAAGCACGCCTGAGAGTGCTGTGCCATTGGACACTCTCCCTCTGTATAACTGAACACCTCAAATTCTAACTAGGAGATTATTATCAGAGACAAAAAGATGGAGGAGAAAATTATTCCCTATTTAGGCTTCCAGATGCTGCTTACCTTTCCATGTACCAGAAACAAGTGGCACCAGCTTGCCTAGGGCACGAATGAAAATCAAAGCCCTGTGTCCCCATTTCCCACCCCTGCCCATCTCCTCCTGCAAGTTTCTTCTATGAATCACAGATACTATACTCTGCCTGCTTTCTCCCTCCATGGAAGTTCCCAAGGCTATGTAGGAAGTGAACCCAGGCACTACGAGCCACCTTCAGGGAATAGCACCAGATCTGGGAGTGTGGGCACACTTGGTTTCCAAACCAATTGGATGTGAATGGCCCTCCTAGGAAAATCCTGAGCTCACCATGTTTTTCTCTACAGGACCATCTTCCCCCTTAATGAAGATCCTGGGGGTACAAGTGGGAAACAGTTCCCCCCACCCCCACCTCAAAGGACTTACAGTATAGAAAGTCTAATTCAGAAGCCCTAAAGATGACTTTATCTTTCTTCCTTGAACTTTTCAGCATCTGTTCTTCCTTTCTCTCTTCCTCCCCTCTCTTCTTTCCTCCCTCCCTCCTTCCCTCCCTCCCTCCTATTTTCTTACACAACTGGAAAGTGTCAATTTTACAAAAACAATAAATCTACTTCCAAAAACAATATCAGTCGTCACCACACACTGGGACGTTTTTGCCAAACTCCCCATCTCCAGGCAGCGGAGGGCTGTCAGGACCACTGCCCCTTGGCCGGACAATGTCCCAGTGGAATGTCCAACTCTCCCTTCAGAACCCCAGTTCTTAGCAATTGCTCTCAACACCTCCCAGCTTCTCTTTGAACTCTGTGTCTTCGAGGTGACCACACAATGGAACTGAGTGTTCAGAACATCCATCGTCCCTCTATTCTGCCCTCATCCTGGCGGGGAATAGCCTGTTCTCCCCAAAAGTGATGAGAGGAAATCTGGACACAGTCCCACTTTGATTGGGGCCCACCCTTCCTTCCACTGGGTCTGCTGAAAGCCAACGTTTCTTCTGGAACTGACCAAATAAAAAAAGAAGAAGAAGAAGAAAATCCCCAGCAAACCCCAAACCCCCAACCACCACCATGTTTCTGCTTTTCCATGGCAAGGACAAGCAGAAATCCGATCCCAATGCTTCATGGGCCAAACTAACTCCGTGTGGATTGTCAGTGAGGAGGGCTGAGCCCCAGGCTGAGTATCCTGCCTGGTGAGGGGGCTTAATGATTTGTGCAGACCTGCGGCGCTCCTGCTGGGGTCCAGAACGCTGTGCACTGATTTGGGAGGATTGAAAGACCCCACGCCTGTCCCTTCACGTGTCGTTGCCTTCTTTGCTGTTTCATAGTTCTCCCTGCCCCCCAATGACTCCCGAGAAGCGTGAGAAAACCAAGGTGGATATAATCACATTCCCACGCCTTAATTAATTTGGCATCATTTACTAATTAGCGACAGGTATCATTCAGTATATCAGAGACTCCGGGGTTGCTCAAGCTAGAAGGGTCCTCAGGACCATCAGACTCGATCCCCTTCAGTCCACAGCGGGGAAGATTGGGCCAAGGAGGAAAGGGAATGGCCCAGGATACCCCGCGAGTGAGGGGGCTAGCCTGGGATTTGAGGCTGGGTCTCCTGATTTCAAGTCTTGTGTTCCTAGCTCTAATTCTCACTCATTTGATTTCCTTCTGTTTCTTCGTGCACTGTATTTGTTCACTGTGTCATCCCACCCTCCCTCTGTTCAATATACTTCAGTCACACAGGGCTTTTAAATTTTTCTGCAAACTCATAACTACCTCAGGGGCTTTGCACTTGCTGTTCCTGGCTGCTTCCCCATGTCTTTGCATGGTTGTCTCCTAGTTATTCAGGTTTTAGCTTAACTGTCATCTCTTCTGAAAGACCTTC
The DNA here is from genome assembly GCF_964270905.1 of Leucopleurus acutus. Taxonomy (NCBI): domain Eukaryota; kingdom Metazoa; phylum Chordata; class Mammalia; order Artiodactyla; family Delphinidae; genus Leucopleurus; species Leucopleurus acutus. Next base: position 69,783,005 of record NC_139155.1, read on the forward strand.
TTCAACAAAATCTGCGTGGCAGACAGATCCTAGTATGTCCCCCAATAATTCTTTTTTTTTTAATTGAGATATAATTGACATATAACATTGTATTCTTTTCAGGTATACAACATAATGATTCAATATTTGTATATATTGAAAGGCGATCACTACAATAAGTCTAGTTGGACCATAGGTCCACCACAACAATAGTTACAAACTTTTATTCTCGTGATGAGAAGTTTTACCATCTATGCAACTTTCAAACATGCAATACAGTATTATTAACTATAGTCATCATGCTGTATATTACATTAGAGCTGCACCATCGTTTTCACCTGTTGTCTGGGCAAAGTTCAGCAGTGTGCTGACACCATGTTGGTGAGGGTGCTGGGAGCAAAGTCCTGATCACCTGGAGAAGCAACTGCCAGCCCAGGGAAGTCATGAAAAGTACCAGGCGGCACCCAAAGCCCCCTGCCGCCTCCCAGGACAGCCTCTGCTCAGATTTGCTGTACCCTACCTTGCTTTCTTCAACACTCCCTTCCTGCTACATGGCAGATCTGAACGAAGACAGTTCTGGCCACCCAGCCGTGGACTCCAGTGGACCCCAGGCTCACCAACAGATGTGGTTAACAACCCACCTGTCTTCAGGTCATCAGAGGGAGGGACATTGGTCTGTACAGTGGAAAGACGAGGTCTTTACTGGACGAGGCAAGACATTTTGCAAAGGGTGGGGCCATTCCATGTGGAGCCAGAGAATAGAGTTGGGACCCAGACTTGAGTTCCAATGGTGGCTCTGCAACTGACCAACAGGGCAACTAACCAGTGTACAAGGGGTGAGGGGGGCTTGCCTCACCAGCCCTCAGTGTATATGAAATGGGGACACCAGACTTGGGTCTCCCTGAGGCTCCTCCCAGCTGGGGTGATTCTGCGGTTTCCAAAGAGCATTTGGAGTTCACTCTGGGCCCCTTGGTCTCAGACAGACGTAGACAAATTGGCTTGGGGCCAGCACACTCCGGCTGCCATGATTAAGGGGAAGGGGAGATTGGCGCCGCGGAAGATTAAAGGTGCTGACACCTCTGTGCTTGGCTGGGCCGCAGTTAAAGGACGGCTGACAAATGTCTGGTAGAGGCGGGCAGGAGATACGACTCTGGCTGGGAGCGGGGGGGATGGGGCGGGCAGCCACTACCGGCAGGATGGGCTAACAAGGGGGCAACCTGAGGCAGTGCCTACCACGAGGCCCCACACAAGACACATATGCAATAGCTTGGTAAGCTAGGCAACGATAATATTCACCCCTCACCGCCGTCACCATCACCTTCACCTCTTTCCTGGACCACGGCCTCCTAACAGTGTCCCTGGGCCCAATGTTTCCCCTTTAGTCTGTACTTAACACATCAGTCAAAGTACTCTTTTCAGAACATGCCAAATCACACAATTGCTGTGTTGAAAATCCTCTGATAGGTCCTGTTTTACTCCGAGAAAAGCCCTTGTGATGTCCACAAGGATCTGTCCAATCATCCCCCTGACCCCATCCTCTGCTTCTCTCCTCCTCATCTCCCAGGATGCACCCCAGGGCCTTTGCACTGACCATACCTCTGCTTAGACCACTTTTATCCCAGATAATTCCCTGTCTCATGCTCTTGCTGCCTTTGGCTCTCTACTCAATGCCACATTTACACCGAGGCCTGGCCACCCCGTCAAGATTTCAACCCCCTTCAACACTCTCTATCCTCTCCACCTGCTTTATTTTCTCCCAAAGCACTTACCTTCATTAACTTATTCTATAGTTTATTTCATCGTATCTGTGCCTATCTCTCCCATTTGATCATAAGCTCCAGGAGAGCTGTTTTCTTCCCTGCTCTATCACAAGTGCCTAGAAAGGTGATTGGCCCTTAGTAGGTGCTCAAAAAACACTCGTTGACCATTGACTATATGTTACTTGCCACTTAGAGAGCCCTTGCTCCCCTCTAGGTGCTGTGCTGTGTGTTTGTAGTCTAGTATTTCCTCTATCTCTCACAACAGACCAAGGATGCAGGGAAGGTTTCCATTATCCCTGCTTTACAGATGGGGAAGCTGAGGCCCAGAGAGGTGAGGTCTGGGGATATGCCCAGTGCCTTGTGGTTGGAAACGAGTGGCACTGGGTTTTGAGCCCAGCCCAGCGCCACTCCCGAGCCTGGTCCTGCCCCTCGTTGACATGCTCTGCTGTCTTTGATGAAGGGCCACTCAAGTAACGGCCTTTGCATACGGCTTATTGCACCAAACCTCACACGGGTTCTGGGAAGTGAGATTACTCTTTCTATCATAGCGATGGGGAAACTGAAGACACAGAGAAGTTGCTTCTCAAAGGTCACACAGCCAGCAAGGAATCTGGGACTTGAGCTGTGGTCTTGGATGCCCAAACCAGGCTCGCTCTCCACTTTGCCTCCTTCCCTGGGTAACCTGTAGGACACAGACATGCCTGGAGCATCCTCTCTGTACCCTAGAGGCCCATAGTTCCCCTGAGAGTCACAGAAGTGGAAACAGAGGCCAGAGAAGGCCTCAGCTGGACAAGAGGGCTGTGATTTGCAGTTGGGGTTGAGTCACCATCCAGGCCTTTCCAGCTCAACCACTGCTGCTTCCCACTCCATGCACCGCCCAGCTTTTGGCTCTGTGGCCTTGATGGTGGGGGTCTCTGCCTTGATGTCACGTGAGTACACTGGCCAAGGGCACTGCCTCCCAAAATGCCCTGGCAGGTCCTAGGACAACGAGCCCTTGGATCACAAGATTGGGTATCCTGGGGCCACGCGGGGGCCACAGGGACTGCAGCCACATCTCACACCAGGCCTTTCCTTGGAGCTGCGATTAAAGAGGCATCTGTGCCAACGGCCCTCCATATCCATCCTTGTGCCCAGGTTGTGCACTTGGGGACCTCTTCTGTCTTGTTCACCCCAGTAACCAACATTCAGTGGATGTTTGATTCATGTCTGTTGAATGAATATTAAACCGAAAGGACTCATCCTCTCTAGTAATAAACAGACTTCCCGAGAGCTTGTTATTCTCCAGGTCCTGTGCTAACGCACTCACGTGTACTCACCCAGTGTAATTCTCACAACGATCCTGTAAAGTCAGTTCCACATTGTCTCCATTTTACTGTTGAAGACACTGGACCAGAGAGGTTCAGTAACACGTCTAAGACCACACAGCCAGGGACTGTGGGTAAGGGTCAGAATCCAAGCATTCAGACTTCATAGTCCTTGCTCTTAACCACCTCCTCCCAATACCACTAGACAACCCCTCAGCATCTTTATCTGGAGTCGGACACCCCAGCACAGGTTGTGCCTGAAACATGATCCCCGTGGCAGAACTTGCAGCCGGCAGAGTATCCAGCAGCAAGAGCAGAAGTGAATGGAGTCTGGTTTTCCCAGGCCACCACACGGTCATATTCTCCTCCATAAAGGCCATCTGAGAAATGAATAACTAAATGCAATGTCAGTTTTATACCTATGTAAGATGTTGTACATAAAGAAATTCACAAATCAGGGGAATAGCCCTCATCCTTACTTTTGCATTGTAAAATGTGGTCTCGGCAGGCATCCCTCCTTTCCTCCAGGGCTAGTGTCAGCCCAGCCGCTTGCTGCAAGCAGACTGTCCCTGGACCCAGGGAGCCAGTGGCATAAGGGAGGACACTCAAGTTCTTATGTGCTGTGCTGTGGTTTCCCCTGTGGGCTCAGAAATGAGGAGGAAGTTGTTAACAAAAGTGAGCGTAGCGGCTGCAAGCTTTCGGGGGCTCACCCTGGGCCGGGCACAGTTAACATCTTACAGGTATTTCTTACGTACATTTTACAGATGGGAACACCGAGGCTCAGTTTAAATCCTGGCCTGAAGGTAGACTGCACAGCTGCTGAGTGGGCAGCGGAGACAGACTTCCGCCCACTCTCCCCCTGGCCGCTACCATTCACTGGTGTGCCCTCGGGGCCAGCCCTTCTCCCAGCCATGCTTCTGCCAAGGCTGCCCGCTGGGGAGCTCGGCAGTGGCTTGAGGCAGTGTCTGCACACAGCTTGGGAGAAACCCAAGTGCCATTTCCACCTGATAATAAATATGTGTCAGAGAGGACTCGATCCAAGTGACCTTGGGCTACGGGGCCACTGGACCGTGAAAAGCCTTTGACAAAATCCTTTTGCCTCGAGAGGCTGAATCCAAATTACAGACGGTTATGGACGCTTGGCATGAATTCCCCAGTTGGCCTTTTATGTCTCATGGGCTGGAATGTCTCCTCTGCGTTGGAAAGGATCCCAGCCAGGCCTGGGACCGGCCGCCGCACCCTCCCTGGCAGCGTCCACTTCCTCCAGAGCCAGAGGGGAGCCCCCAACCTGCTTCTCAGGTTCATCAGATAATCATGACTGGTGGTCACACCAGCACTGCAAAATCCAACCACCACGACCGTGACATTCACCAGTTACAGAGCGCCTACTGTATGCCAGGCCCTTCACCAGCCCCACTGGGTCTCTGAACAAGTCTATGAGGAAAGTACCTACTGGTTCTGTTTCTCCAGAGAACCCAGGCTAATACAAAGTATTGTTATTCATGTGCCCATTTAGCGGATGGGGCAATTGAGGCTTGCCCAACTGCAGTGACTTTCTGCAGGACCAGAGCTGGCACAGGGCTGAGGAGGCTTATGAACCCATCCCGAGAGAGACCAAATGACTCAGGGTCAGGGGCATTCGGGAACGTTTTTTCCCAGGGAGGCGAGCTTGGTCTGGCTTTCCAGGTCTTCCCCAGAGTGGCCTCAAGTTGCCTTCCCTGGGTGCTCCCCCTGCCTTCTGAACATCTGCTCTCACCCTCGTGGCCCTCCCTCCATGGATATATCCTGGCTTGCCGTCACTGCTGCACATCTGTCCCTTCCTCCTTGCACTTACCACGCGGTCCTTATCTCCAGGAAAGCCGTACTCCTGGCATCCTGGCTTGAGCTCCCCTTTCCCAGAAGCCTTGACTGGTCCCCACTCCCTTTGCTGGCTCTGATGCTGTCATATCTCCACGTGCCCACGTCTCTCCAGCTGCTCTGTGAAGGGTGGACCCTGTCCTCTACACCCTCGCTTCACTTTCCCCCAGGGCGAGGGCACTTGGAAGTGCAAAGGCATCTTATTAATAGATGACTTAACTGATGGATGAGGAGCAATGCCCTCCCAGGAATCACACTGTGACTTCTTCTCCCGCCCAGAGACCAGCCCACTGGTCCAGTGCCCCGGGGCGATGTGCGTTATTGTATGTGTGTTGGCGCGAGAGAGAGACAGAGAGGTAGAGAGAGAAAGAAGAGAGCCTTAAGCAGCAGGAAAAACTCCCTAAGTCACAAGAAGCTCTGAGTTCCCCCAAATGCTTAACCAAGATAAGAGGGATGCAGCTGATGTCAGAAAGGTTGTTAGGAGATTAACATGAGATTCGGTGGGGAGGGTGCAGTGAGAGAGAAGAGATGAGAGGTGGGGAAGAGGCAGGACTCGGGAGGGACTTGAAGTGAAACCCAGAAGATGAACAGGGAATTTTTAGGCCAAGAAAGGCAGTCACTGACCCCTCAGCCCTGAGGAAGAGAAATCAGTGGCTGCGGGGACCTGGAACAATGAGGCAAGAACAAAGAGAGGGGCTGGAAGGGAGAAAAGCAAAGAAGGAGCTCGGGGGGCAGCGCTGCAGACCCCGCCCCGCCGCCCCATCCCCGGACAAGCTCGGCCTCCGCTGTCATCTCTGTCAACCCTCTGTGCAAACCTGCAAGACGAGAGTTGTGATGCCCATTTTACAGATGCAGAAACTGAGGCTCAGAGATGGGCAAATGCTGCTCAGGCGACCCCGCCTGCAGGTGGCAGAGCCAGGAATGAACCTGGGTCTGTGTGGCCCGATGCCCAGGCTCCCGCTGCCAGGGATGCAGAGCTGAGAGGGGAAAGGGTTAGAGATGAAGGGGTGAGTCGGGGGTGACAAGAGAGTGGACCCAGGGCATGAGGGGAAGAAAACCTGGGGGCAGTATGTCCTCTCCAGGGCCTCTCACATGCCTGCCTGTCCCCTCCACCCTCGGCCAGGACAGAATTAAGGAAACGGCATTGCCCCTCCTGGCTTGGACGGGTACTGAGGGAGCACCCTCCCCCAGGACCTGGTGGGAACAGAGCTGCCTGGGCACCAGCTGCCTGCCCAGGTAATGAGCCCAAGAAGAAGCTGATCCAGCCCCATAAAGCTGGACACAGGGCGGCAGGCAGGAGGGGGCTGGAGCCACTGGGCTGCTCACGCTTGGACCTGGTGAGATGCCTGCTGAGGCCAAAAAGGTCCCCAGGAATTTGGCAGACAAGGGAGCCTTATCAATCCCAGCTCCTGGGCCTTTTTCTCCCCACTCAGGGGCCAAATCTGGGCCCTTCTCACACAGACCATCTCCTCACTGCCTTGAAATACCACACGTTGCTGATGGGGAGGTCAAGGGTTCAGTTTAGAGCTGACAGGACCCTCAGAGAGCAACAGTTCCCTTTTCTTTGTTGAGATGGGGCAACTATGGCCCAGAGACAGCAAGCTACTTGGGTTAGGTCACACAGCAAGATGGGGCAGGGCTGGGATTCAAGCTCACACGTTTGTCCTCCTAGACTCCTAGAGGTTCTTTGCAGCCCTAGGCATGTCTCTCCTGGGGAGGAGGTTTTCCATTTGCCCTGGGAGTGAGTAGAGCATGTGATGTGATTTGCTTTTGTAAAGACAGGAGATGAGAAAGTTAAGAACCTGGCTGTTGCCAGCACTTACATAAGGCTCACTCTACCAGAAATTGTTCTAAGAAATTGAAGTGTATTAGCTTATTTAATCCTCCCCCAAACCCCACTACAGCACGACTATTATCCCAGTTTTCAAGTGAAGAATATGAAGCCCAGAGAGGTTAAGTAACTTGTCCAAGGTCACACAGCCAATTAGTGGCCAAGTTGGCTCTTGATCCAGAGTCCCCACTTTATTATGTATGTAGCCTCCCCATGGAGGATGCCCTCGGGGAGGGCAGATTCAGGGCCTGAGCCAAGGACCTTCTGGGCAGGTAAGACCCTGGGGTAGCTCACAGCCTGGGGCGGTGGCTAGCGGTCATGAATTACCCTCCGGTCTGATATTCTGATGACTATCAAGGCTGGGCACAGAGTTAATCTCACTGTCCAATACCTAATGCGAAAATTGTTCGGGGCAGTTGAGCCCCAGCCTCATGTCTGTTCATCAAGAGCTTGTCCTGGGCCCCTGGTCTTGCAGTGGGTGGTGACATCAGGGGCTCTAAGGCCAGCCTACCCAGATCTGCCTTTGGCCAACTGTGCGACCTTGGCCAAGTTACTTAACCTCTCTGGGCTTTACTTCCATCATCTGTAAACTGGGGATAAGACTACTTGCCTCTTGGGATGAAGATGAAAGTCGTGATTAAATGTAAAGTGCTTAGAACGATGCCAGGCCATCCTGGGACTCCACACACATCACTCTGACTATCGCTACTTCAGCTGCTATCCCGGACAGGGGCTGTGGTACAAAGGGAAGGTACCATTGCAGAGACCCCAGCAGGATGAGATCTCTGCCACCCGCTGTCAACCACAAATATTTATTGGGTATCCACTGAGTGCTAGGCCCTGTGCGTCGAGGGTCTTGGGGAACAAGTGGGCACCATCCCTCCCCCACAGACCTCCCAGCGCGGCGGGGAGGCGGATGAATTGGTGGTCCCCGAGTGACCAGGGCTGCAGAGAGAGCCCTGAGGAGACCCCCGAGACAGCCGGGGTGAGAGCTGGGCAGCTGCCTGAAGGAGAGACCTGCAGGACGGGTTAGACGTGGTCAGAGGAAGGGGAGTGAGGAGAGGCTGCGGGGACCTGCAGAGGCATTCCACGCAGCCACCTCCCCTACAGTGGCATCCCTGGACAGGACTGCGGGGGCAACCTGAGGCCATGCTTATCGCTCTCCCGGAGTGTCTGGAGCGGCCCGGTTCCTGTCGGCTGTCCATCCAGACGGGCTCTGAATCAGTGGGCTCTTCTCTCCCCCGGATGCAGTCGGCACAGAGCCTGGACCCCAGCCAACACTGTAGCCCAGAAGCCCATCCTTCAGCGTGTCTGCCTTCCAGGCTCACGGACTGTCGGCTCTGAGATGCACCCGCCCAGGGCAGCAGGGGCAGTTGGACACCTGGCCTGGCTCGCGTCAGCCTAGAGATGCTGCAACGTGGGAACGGCATGGATCAGACAGGCCCGGGTCTGAAGTCAGACTCTGTCAGGCTGGAAGATTGCCTCAGTTTCCTCATCTCAAAATTGGGTCCTAGTCACAGGACCCATCTCCTTGGGAGGCTGAGGATTAAATGAGGCACTGGATGGGATCACACCTGATAGGGTCTGGCATATCTTGCCTCTCTCGTCAAACACATACCCTCAAGCGCTAAAGCTTGTTTTATGGGATCAGTGCAATTACCCATAGATAGCTTTGGATAGAATCTACTTCTGGGTTAATGTCTCCAGATTATTCCATAAACTGCTCCCAGTATATCTTCTTAATGCGTTTGTATTTGTTTGCCAGTTTTACAGGAACCTGTTTATTTGGAAACGGAGGAGGAACCCCAGTCCTAGAGGTGCAGTATCTGGTGCCTGATTTCTCAGTCCCGGAGAATGCAGAAGTTTTAAATCACAAATCATAGACTACATTTGAAGGTGAACAGTGTTATCAGAAAGAAACAAGCACATCAGGGCAGGTGGGATTTTCTGTCCTGTGGGTGGGAGGGCGTGTTAGAATTTTAATAAAACTACTATATATAGTTTAGCTTTTAAAATTTCCACTTTTGTCATCTTATGATGTACATAATCTGTGGATACAGTAGTCCATGATCACATAATAAACATGTGTATATGTTTATACATATGTATCAGCGCACTTGTATATGTCCATGTATCCATTTATCGGGGTTGAGTTTGAATAGCTTGGACACCCCTGTATTATACAGACACAGTAGCGTGGCTCTAAAGTTAAGGAGAGCTGGAAGACCCAGGCTTCACCTCTAGGGCACTGTCTGCCCCCCAGGGTGGTCTTAGAAATCAGCCCTCTCCCTGTAAACTCTGGATCATCGCTCAGTGCACTTTTGAAGGCACTGATCCTCAACCTGTCCATTTCACAGATGGGAAGTCAAGGCTCAGCCAGGAGCCACACCTCACCCAAGGACCCGCAGCTGGTGAGTGGCACAGTGGGGACTATAACCTGGTCTTTGGATTCCCAGGGGCTCTTTCCTGGGAACCGTGTGCCAGAACCGTGTGACACTGCCTGGAAACGCTGGTCCAAGACCGAGGCAGTAGAAATGCAGGAAGATGAAGACCCAGGCCCAGGCCTGAGATTTTTCTTCTCGTCCCTCGCCTGCCCAAGAGGCCACTTAAGCAGCATATAACTGCCCTGTGATGTATCGAACCCTCTCTCTGTGCATAAATGCAGCGGGTCAAGCGCCAGGCAGAAATGCCACATATATTTCCTCCCATTAGATGAAATATACCCCTAATTTGGCTGGGGTTTTGTTTTATTAGACCTATGGCAGCGTGGGGGCCCTGCTGCAGCATAACCTTCCCCTGATTGCTTAGTTCTCTCTCGAGGATGCTGAGGACCCGCGCAAGGGGAAAAAGAAATGCCCCGGCCTATTAGTTCTCAGTACGCATTCCCAGAACAAAGATCTTTTCCGGCCAAGGAGATGTCGGTGTGGCAATTCAAAGACACCCCTCCTGGAAGAATGTTCTTGGGGCTGGGGGGGCGGGAGACCACGTTCCAGTGCCAACTCTCTCAGTTACAGACGGGAGACTGGGGCACGTGGCTTCACCCCCCTCCCTGCACCCCCCCCCCAACTGCCTCAGTTTCTCCATCAAAATGGTTGACAACAGAACCTCCCTCCTAGACTTGCCTCGAAGATTAAATATAGGAAAAAATGCACAGCGCTTAGCCAGTGACCGGCCCAGAGAGGGTATTCGTATACCCACAAAGTGAAGTCATTGTTTGCAAAGAGATGTGAGTTTCTTGACCCCCTATTGGTGAATTCTGCTGGACTGAGTGACTTTTTTTCCTACTTTTTTCCCTTAGGGTGGCCTTATACTAACTAGTTAACCCCACAGAAGACCGATGCGTGTGCCTCAGGGCCACTGATTTGTCATGGGAGCGGGGGAGCTATAACAGTCATGGGGGTGGTCTGACTAAGCCCTGGTGCACCCTCCCAGGAGTCCCACGCCAGCAGCCACGACTGCAGGGCTCAGGTGTTCAAGATACCTGATCAGTGATGCCAAAGCCGAAGGCACCGGGCTCGGGTGGGCTCTCCGTCATTCTGGGGTTTGGGGGACACTGGTCACCTTTATTTTAGCTCCGAGGACCTTGCCCTTTGCTGCACATTACCATCACCCGGGGTACTATAAAAAATACCCAGCCCCATCCCAGACCAATAAAAATTAAGTCAGACCGGGGCTGTGGGAAAGGAGGGGTCCTACTTTTTAAAGCCCCCCTGCGTGATTCTAATGAGTGGCGGGGTAAGAGTCACAGCTTAGCCATGTTAATGTGATTGAGGAGACCAGCCCTTAATTCTGTTTATTCATCCTGCAAAGGTTTGAGTGGGAGATTTTCCTGGTCAAGTTGGACCTGGGTCAAATCTTACCCTTGTGTTGTTCCCCCAGTTCCTACCCCATTCACCTCCCTAAATCTCAGCTTCCACACCCCTAAGGGGGTGGTTTAGTAACCTGTATCCTGGGACAGGTGGGAGGACCCAGCACGGCAGTGCAGATACCGCGCTCTGAATAGCGCCTGGCACCCAGGACATTCCATCCCCCGTAGGGGCGTTACTATCATTGATCCAGACCAGGACTTGGGCAAACTCACCGTCAAGGGCCAGGTAGTAAGTATTTTTCAGTTTTGCAAGCCAGACCTTCTTGGTCACAGCTACTCAACTCTGTCCTTGCAACCCAAAGCCACAGACAATATGCAAATGGGTGGCTGTGTTCCAATAAAGACTTGTTGACAAAACAGGTGGCAGGATGGATCTGGCCCATGGTTTTGGGACACCTGGTCTAGGAGATGTTCTGATTTTGGACCCCAGAACACACACAGGCTGGTTTTATCTGTTACGTTTCGAGTTTATGGTCCAATACCGGCAGTTTTGAGGGGAACTTGGTGTCTTTATCTGTGTTTATTACACACAACACTCACTGTAGAGGATATTTACATGAGTACCTTATGAAATAAGTTTTGTTGAAATGCCTCGTACATCATAGGCTCTTTGAAAGTGTTGTTTTCCAATTCTTTCAACTTCCTTTTTTTCCAATGATTAGACCTTAGGAAAAGGATGATTCAAGCATTGTTTACCTGGCACCCACTGTGTGTCATTATTTTACACACATCATCGTATTTAATTCTCTAGCAACCCTACAAGTGCACACCATCTTCATCCCCTTTGTCCAGACGGGGAAACCAACGCTTCGAGAGGCACAGACTTGCCCCAGGTCACACAGAGGTGGGATTCAACCCAGTCTGTGTAACCCCAGAGTATACATGTTTCCATGCCTCCTTTCTGCCATCAGCTAAGGGCTCCGGCACTTGGACGTGGACCGGCAGGAAAAGCCACGATGCTTTATCCACACCTGGAGGAGGCAGTAAATAAGTTGACAAACAAGGAACAAACCTACCTCTTTCATTTTGAGTGTCTATAAGCCAGGCTCTGCACCCTGCAGGAAGCTGGGGTTTCCACGCAGTTATCCAGCAAGCATCCCGTCTGGAGTCTGGGAAGGGGAAAACTGTATTTTGGAGTTCCTCTTCACCAGCCCAAATCATCCCTCTATTTTCAAGAGCCTCATGGAACCCAAACATGTGGGGAGATGCTATTCATCAGAATGAGGCTCCCCAGCACGACCCCCTATTTCTCACTGTGAGCAGTAAGGGGGGGCAATAATCCAGATAGATATTTTCCCTCTATGTAATTCCATTTCTGTCTCGGCTTATCTGATCCTCTAATTCTACCAGGGGCTTTATTTCCTTCTGATGTGAAAGCCTCAGAGCTCAAAATCCTTTTTCTTTTAAGCTTCCAGAAACTGAAGACCCTATTTGGGGCTGAGCCAGAGATCTATCGGCCCTGGCGGAGGAGAATTATCCCCAAGTCATCGCACTTGCTTACAAATCTGCTGAAGAGGTTCCTCTCCTTTTTTTTCTTTTTCTTCTTTTTTTAAAAAAAATTTTATTAGAGGGTAGTTGATTTACTATGTTGTGTTACTCAATATCCTTTTCTTTCTCTTTTAAGGAGTTGGGTGACACATAGCAACTGAGGAGGGACGATGGGTTCCAGGGGAATGAGCTTTGAGGGCTGAGTCCAGGGTTCACTGCCAATTGCTGTCTGGCCACTGTGGGCCTCAGTTTCCCCTGCTCTGAATCTCTGGTATATGTTGTTCTCGTTCTCTGACTCAGAGGACCTCTTATCCCCGTCTGAGGGCATGAGCTCCTTGAAAGCAGAGAGACTTTCCTTAATTTCACTTCTCTGGTCCTCCACCCATCTCTGCAAACAGCATCGCCCCACACCGAGCACCTGGATGTATCTCTTTGCTCCTGTACCTCACTGCTCACATTCAACCCCGCCTTGGGCAGGATTGGCGGATTCCACCTCTACGTGAGTTTCCAGTGTATCTAGTTTGCCCCACCCCTGTTGCCACCCTCGGATCAGGGCCACCATCATGTCCTTTCTCTCCCAGACACTACGGCAGCCTCCTGAGAGGTCTCCAGGCTTCCCCCCTACCCCATCCCCAATCCATTCTCCAGCCTGAGGGCATTTTCAGATTTTCTCTCAGCTCTCCTTGGCCTAAAACCTTTTAATAGCTTCTTCATACATTTAGAACCAGGGCTAGCAAACTACAGCCCATGGACCAAATCCAGCCCGCCGCCTGTTTTTGTAAATAAACTTTTATTGGAACACAGCCACGGTCATTTGTCTGAGATTTTTATCCACCTGCTTTTGCACTACAAAGGCAGAGCTGAGCAGTTGCAAGAGAGACCATATGATCCGTCAAACCTGAAATATTTATTATCTGGCCCTTTACGGAAAATGTTTGCGGAACCCTGACTTGGAATAATACCCAAATTCCTCACCAGGGCTTTAGTAAGGTGATCCCATGTGCTAAATTACTTTTGTCAAAGACCCTACGTTTCCAAACATTCCAATTCTCCACGCACCCATGGCAATGTGACTTTGTAACTCCTCTTATCTAGAAGTGAGTCTGTTTCCCCATCCTTTGACTCTCAACCAGCCACGTGACTTACTTGGACCGACAGAACACAGCAGAAGCAACGCCATGTCAATTCCAAGCCTAGGACTCAAGAGGTCTTGCACACTTCCTGCTTCTCTCATGGAACCCTGCCTGCTGCCCTGAGAACCAGCCTGAGCTAGCTTCCTAGAGGATGAGACACATTAGGGAGCACAGCCGTACTCAGCAGGAACCCCCACTGAGACACAGACTCAGGAGCTAAATAATTACTTGTCATTGGAAGCCACAACATTAATGGAATATAAATTTGTAAAAGAAAAAACTGATAGTTTGCACTTCTGGTTAGAAGTGAATGAAAATGATTAGTACAGGAGGTGGACAGGAACAGGGTGACAGAATGGAGATAGGAGTGAATGTCCCTTGGGACTTCTTTTTATATAATATATACTCTTGAACCACGGGAATGGTTTTATAGATTCAAAGAAAAAAATCAAGAAGGTTGAAAATGACATCAAACCCTAAAATTGAACACAAACAGAAACAGAGGAATCTAACTGTATATCAAACTGCTAAGTCTGGAAGGTAAACTTCTAAACTGGTTCCCAGGGGTCCCTAGTTCCTAGAGCTCATGCTATATAGTATAATCCTTTCTCCTGTGAATATGGGCCGGATCTAGGGACTCGCTTCTAGTGGATAGAATACGGCAAAGGTGATGGGATGTTATTTCAGAGACTAAGTCATAAAAAACCATGACTTCTGTCTTGTTAGAACCCTCCATTTCTGGCTCTCCTCATGTGCTTATCTTGGTTGAGAAGACCGCCTGGCAAAGAATGGGGTGGCAACTGGCCAACAGCCAGTGAGGAACTGGGACTTTCAGCCCCATGCCCTCAAGGAGTTGAATCTCACCGACAACCACAGGAGTGAGGGTGGAAGTGGACCCTGCACTCTGGTCAAGCCTTCCATAAGGACCCAGCTCTGGCTGACACCTTGATGGAAGCCCGGGAGAGACCCTGAAGCCAAGTACCCAGGTAAGTCAAACCTGCATCCACAGAAACTGTGAACTAATTAATATTGTTTTAAGCTACTACATTTTGCATAGTTCTTATGCAGCCACAGACAATACAGCAAGAGAATCACTCAGACAGGGAATTAGTTCAAGTAACCTTTGAACACAGTTCTTTAACCGTACCCTCTTAATTGAATATACACTAAAAGCAAGAAGAACTGCAAAGAAATCTTAAACGTTAATGAATAGGTTGTCACTCATAGTTGGATTGGTGTGATTCTGAAACTATTTCATGTGGCTTATAGGACAGAACAGATGAACGTATGCATTTGATATTTGGGGAAATGGGGTTCTTATGGTGGAATCAGAGAGATGGCAAGAAGGAATCGGGGAAACGTGAGGATGAACCTTGTGATGTTGGAGTTGAATTGGTGGCATTGCAATGAGTTTATGTGTATCTTCTCTCCTCTGACACATCCTAGAAACAGTGACACCCTAGCAGGAATGAGCACACCTTGGACTCGTATCTTTGTTTCTAAATACCATTCTCCGCTGAAAGGAGCTGGGTGGTCTTGTGGAAACAGCTGATTCTGGGTTGGTGTAAAGAAAATGCAAGATGAGCCTGAAATATTCTTTTCTATCAGAAAGTTAGAAAGTTCTCCAAGAATGAGGGAGACATGTGCAAACAGACCCAAGGGCCGGCTTGGAGGAGCTCCCACTGGCCATTTCTGAGGCCATTTGAGCACTAAAAAATGCTAATGGATAACATATGACATAAAAAAGAAGGGGGGGAGGCAGTGGGAAACTCTTTACCAAAAGTTATTGATGAACAAGTGTAAAAAAAAGAATGATAAACTTAAAAATATCTCCATGTTGCAACCACCACTGCAGTATTTGTTTCTGGCAAGGACTATTAATGGATACCAAAAAAGCCCACAAAAAACAGAAAACTACTGGGTAAAAATTTACCAATTTATGGGATGTTGACACAGTCCCCAAGTGTCACCTCACAGATTTTGTATTATTTATACGAGGAAAAGGGTAGACCAAGTGGACCTCACCTTAACAAACTAACCAACTTAGCATCCCCAGTAACAGGGCCGAGTGGCGTCGTGTTTCCTCAGAAGAGATGAAGTGGGAAGCACGCACATACGTTTGTGACATGACTGTCCGAAAGGTCTGCCCTGAATCTGACCATGAGGAAGCAGCTAAACACACCTAGACTGTGAGCCATTCTACGATACAATTGGTCTGGAGCCTTCAAAAATGTCCATGTCGTCAAAAAAAAAAAAAAAAAAAAAGAAAAGAAAAGAAAAAGAAAGAAAAGAAAAAAAGGTGACACTGTTCTAGAGAAAAGGAGACAAAAGAGGCATGAAAACCAAATGCCATGCGTGATCCTGGATTTTAAAAAAATAATCGCTTAAAGGAGGTGTTTGGGACAATTGGGTGCACTTGGCAATGGACTACACATTAGATAATGTTATGATTGTATCAGTGTAAAAGTTCTCGGGTGTGATGACTGTGCTGTGGTTACCAGAGATGTTCCTTATTCTTAGGCAATGCCTGTTGAAGTATTTAGGAATAAGTACCCTGAGGTCTGCAGTTTACTTTTAAATGCAGGGGAGGGTTGTGGAGGGAGAGAAGGAAGAAAGAGAAAGCGGACAAGGCAAAATAAAGTGAAGGTAAACAAGCACTGTTCTTTCACCTTTTCTGTATGTTTGCTATTGAGGAGGGATAGCGTCGCTCTCTCCATCCCTGGAATTTAAGGGGCTCAGCTAAGACATGCGGGGTAGCTTTGCTTGATGGCTTAAGGCTGCTTGGACACTCGCTGCCACCTTCCAGCTGGGTGACAGTGGGCTGGTGACTGGCTCTCCCTGAACTCCACTTTCTTTGCCTGAAAATGAGGACCTTACCGAACACCTGATGCTATGAGGGGATTTCGGGGAGGGGTGTGAATGAGACCAGGTGTAGATGGTGTGGAGGGAGCTCGGGTAGGTACTTCTTTAGCCAAGGGGAGATGGACCCATCATGCACACAGTAGGTACCTGGGGAAGGTCAGATCCGTCCCCTTCTCCCTCAACACCCCACTCTCCTTCATGCGAGGTGGGCTACGGTTTGAAGCCACGCTCTGTCACCCTCTGGTCCCCTGCCAGGGCTCCTCGGAGACTCCAGCCTCACGTGGGCTGGTCTAGACAGGTGTCCTCCCACTCACTGGGGACCACTGCCCATCCAGATGTCCTTCCTCCAGCCCCAAGCTCAGAAAAACCCTCCTCACCCCCATGACTAGGATAACTTGGGGCTATGGATGGAGGAGGGAATCCGAAAGCTATTTTGCTAAACTTTCTTCAGCCGTTCCCTCCCTCTCCCTGGCCACTCCACCCCAATTTCCTGGCAGGCAAGCCTTCTGGCTGCTATTTCATCTGGAATTACTGGAATTGCACTGTCTCCTGTCAGCTTCCTCTCCCTCCCCCAGCTCTCCTGCAAGACGGGAGATGAACGGCGGAGCTGCCAGGGCCCTGGCACCGCCCAGCGCACACACACCGCACACATGCACACCCCAGGCATGCAGAAGCCCCCACCACCACCACTCCTCTGCCTCCCACTGTCTCCATGTCTGTGTCTCTTGCTTTATTTTTCCTGCCACCTCCTTGTGCCTGTCTGCCTAAAGATTCCCCATTCCGAATCCTCTTCTATCTCCCCTTCTGTCTTTCTCCATTTATATCTCTGGGTCTCTCATTCTCTCTTATGTTTTGTATCTCCCTCTGCCTCTATTGGTCTCCCTTCTTCTTTGCCTTTTTCTCTTCAGAGGCATTTTTCAGCCCAATTTCTCTATATGCTAAAGGCAACATTCACTCCATAGGATTTTGGGATTGTTGCTTTTCGGGCCACCTGCCTGAGTTCAAATCCCTGGCTCTGGATTCACAGGTGGGTGTGTGATCTTCCTTAACTTCTCTGTTCCTCAGTATTCTCACTCCGTCTACCCTGGAAATAATAAGAGAACCTCCCGCATGAGGTTCTTGAGTGGTTACAGAGTGGCACGTGCGAGCACTCAACAAAATCTCCAGTTGTTCAGAATCCATGCTGTGCACCTCCTGCCTCTGTCCTGCTCCTGCCTCTCTTCAACCTCGTCTCCTCTGACACACCTTTCTTTCAAAGGGAAAGCTCCATTCCCCTCCCCCTTAAGTGTGGGCTAGACTCTGCCACTTGCTCCTGAGGAATAGAACATGGCAAACGGGACAGTGTGCCACTCCTGAGACGAGGTCGTAAGAGGCTTTGGAGCTTCCCTCTGCTTTCTCTTGGATCATTCTTAAGAGTGGGACGAGCCCCCATGCTCTCAGGATGCTCAAGCAGCCTCCTGGAGATGTACACATGGAGAGGAACTGAGGCCTCCTGCCCAGAACCAGCATGAACTTGCCAGGCATGTTTGTGCACCACCTTGGAAGTGACCCCTTCAGCCCCAGTTGAGCCTTCAAATGAGACAGCAGCCCTGACCGACTTCTTGACTGTAACTTCACAGGAGACCCTGAGCCAGAGTCACACAGTGGCACAGAAACAGTGCCACTAAGTTTGGGGTGATTCATTATGCAGCAATAGATAATTAACACACTCTCAACTCTTTTACTCTGCTGTCACACTATATTTTTGTTCAAGGATTTTTGTCTTTCCCCCCAGCTAGACAGCAAGTTCCATGAGGACAGTGGCTGTCTCTCTGCAAATCCCCACTGTGTCCCCAAGGCCTGGCACACGGAGTTCACTAAGTAACAGTGGGATGAGTGACTGGATGTCAGCAGTTTCAGGCTCAGCCCAAGAAACCCTTCTCCTGTGGATCTCTGTCTCCCTAGGGAAGGCAGGAAAGCTTGCCCAGTTCCCTTTTCTGTCTTTCTGTGTTGGGTTTCTTGTACTTTCTGTGGCTTTCTGCTCAGTTTTATTCCTGGATGCCTGACAGAGGGGGGATTGTACAGCTGAAGAGGCACCCGTGGGAGGAAAGGGCTCTGCGTGCTTTCTCCTCTAACAAGCTGTGTCCAAAAAAGATAGCTCCCCTTCACAGCGGGGACAAAAATAGTCTGACTGCAGGATTCTGATGGAGGTGGGAGGCGGGTGCTGCATGGCTGAGGACCAAGGCGGCTCTGCTCTCCCTGGGCAGCCGGAAAGGTGGGCCAATCTGATGAACCACCACCCTCTTCATTTCTCCATCTTTCCACCCCGTCAGCTGTTAATGCATTGTCTACTGATGATTTGCTTATCTATTTATATCTACATTAATTAATTCATCCATCCTACACCTTTATACTTACTAATAAATCTAGGCAACCACCCATTCTGCATTCCTCCATTACCATCCATCTATTTTTTAATTTCATCCAAACATCCTAGTGCCCTTAATTAGTGAAACTATTCACCTAACCTTGTGTCTATTTATTATATATTTTAATTAACTTATTCACTCACTATCTCAATAAACCTGCAATTCAGTTCAAGCTCCCAAGTATTCACTGTGAGTCTCTTCTGCATGAGGTGCTATGCCAGACTCTGGGATTATGGGGTGAACAAGACAGACCTGGTCCCCACCCACGTGCAGTTCACCTGAATAATTTTTTTTTTTTTTTTTTTTTTTTTTTTTGCGGTACGCGGGCCTCTCACTATTGTGGCCTCTCCCGTTGCGGAGCACAGGCTCCGGACGCGCAGGCTCAGCGGCCATGGCTCACGGGCCCAGCCGCTCTGCGGCATGTGGGATCCTCCCGGACTGGGGCACGAACCCGTGTCCCCTGCATCGGCAGGCGGACTCTCAACCACTGTGCCACCAGGGAAGCCCCCACCTGAATAATTTCTTTGGATTCAAGTGAGGTGCTGGTCATGGGGGATCCTGCAGTGAGGACGACACGCCCACTCTCTGAAGACTCATGATGAGCTGGGGCCGTACGTAGGAGGGCAAACACAGTGCAGAATCCTGGGACCTGTTGCCAGTTCTACCACCGGAATCCTTAACCTTGCTAAGCCTCAGTTTCTTCCTCTGGGAAATGGGGACAATGCAGATATATGCATCACACATGGCCTCTGGGTGAACATGTGAATGCAGTGAGGCAGTGCCTTTATAAACTCTGAAGTGCACTGCAATTGTGAGTGTGTGTGTGCGTGCAGTAGCTTTTGGACTTTCTATCATGTACACATCACCCCACCAGGGATCCTTCCCCTGCAGCTGGGGTCATCTCTGGCATTTTGCTGGGACACCAGATGGCAACTGGCATCCTGCCTCTGGAGACCCAATGATTGTACATCCAGGGGTCCATAGGGAGCTGAGAGTCCTTTCTCCTCGGGAAGGAGATACTTCTTGTCTATTTCATCAGGGGACTTATTTAGATGTCTTTAAACTTCAGTTCCCTGGGTGGAGTGCATCTTCCAATTTCCTTGTCCAAGAACCACTGTGGCTTAGGGGAATGTTGGTGCCTCTGGAATAAGACAGGCTTGGCTTCTAACCCCTTCTGAACTCTTTGTTTGCTGTGCGACTCCAGGCAGATGGCTTCACTTCTCTGAGCCTCCATTTCCCCCCCTGAGAGGTGGAGCTTAGCAGTACTTGCAAGGCTGTTGCTGGGAACATCACAAGGGCCGTGTGAGTGCCTGGGAACGGGTGGCTGTTACTGGTAGTTCTAGAGGATGGTGAGTCAGCAGGGGAGAGACATC
Source organism: Leucopleurus acutus (assembly GCF_964270905.1). Lineage (NCBI taxonomy): Eukaryota > Metazoa > Chordata > Mammalia > Artiodactyla > Delphinidae > Leucopleurus > Leucopleurus acutus. The sequence continues at coordinate 69,802,868 of NC_139155.1, forward strand.
CAGGACTCTGCCCAGAACCAGTGGGGAAATCAGATGTGGTCCTTTTTCCCAGCTTATCAAGTCACAGGCCCCAATGGCATGGAAGGAGGTGGGAGATTCTTCCGCATGACCAACGCCTATACAATGGTCTTTCCGCTCAGCTTTGTGGTTTATGAAGCAGGCTCAGGGCTTCAGCTCATGTGTGTGGTGGTGCTGGGGGATGTCCCTGAGCCCCTTTCTCCACCAGGGCCTTAACCTTGAAGCAAGAAGGGCTCTTAGAGCTGATCTGGCTCAGGGCCCTCAGACTAGAGAACGGCAGGCTGGCAACTCTGATCTGATCCAAACCAGTTTCGAAGATTCCAGACTCAGTGAAGCCACACAGAGAAGCTGGTGAGAAAGTTGGGGCCCCAGGGCCCTCTGGACAGAGTCCAAGAGGGTTGGTGGCCCCACTGTCCTGTTTATCCCTTCCTCACCTGCTTCCTCATTCCCAAGCCCATCCTGGACTCTGCACACATCCCAGAACCAGCCCACTGTGCTTTGCACAGGCTGTTCCTTATTTCTAAAATTCCCTTCCCCTCACTTTTTACCCAGAAAATCCCTAGTCATCTCTTAAGTCTCAATCCAAGATGACATTCTGGGAAAGGCTCCCCTGACCCGTCCAGGGGCTGGGGGAGAAGGGGTGTTCCTGCTTTGTAATCCCACAGCCCACCGGGCCCCCAGTGAAGAGCCCTCGCCGGTCTGCCTCGAGGTTGTCTGTGTCTGTTTGCTTGTCTGCCCCTCCCCCTGGACTGAGGGGGCCCGGAGACTTGGTGTGGGTCTCATTCATTCCATGTCCTTAGGTCCTAGGATAACAATATCATAGAGACATGTCCAGAGATGTTTATTGAGTAAATGAGGAAAGTGGGAGAGAAAGAAAGAAAGAAAGAAAGAGAGAGAGAAAGAAAGAAAGAAAGGAAGGAAGGAAGGAAGGAAGGAAGGAAGGAAGGAAAGAGTAAAGAGAGGAGGAAAAGAGGGAGGGAGGGACGGAGGGAGAAAGGAAAAAAGGGAAGAAGGAAAGAGAAAGAAAGAATTTTAGCACGAAAATATGGGTCTCATTTCTTTCCAGCCAGTGTACTTTTTACAGCACCATCATTGGAATGAGCCTCAGAGAAATTATGCAACTTCCCTAAGGTTCCCCCAGCAGGTGAGAAGCAGGGCCCACCTTCGGTGCCCTTTAACTGTCAAATACACCAGAGGTCCCCAGTACCGGTCCGTGGCCTGTTAGGACCTAGGCCGCACAGCAGGAGGTGAGTGGTGGGCCAGCGAGCGAAGCTTCCTCTGCCGCCCCCCATTGCTCCCCATCGCTTGTATTACCACCTGAACCATACCCCGGCCCTGTTCCCAGCCTTCATCCATGGAAAAATTGTCTTCCACGAAACTGGTCCTTGGAGCCAAAAAGGTTGGGGACCGCTGAAATAGACCACATTTGGCAATGAAGAGGGACCCGGTGTTGGAGTCCAGAGACCCGGCTTGCAGGTCCCTCCAGGACCTCAGAGAAACCCCCTCCTCCTCTCTGGGTTCAGTTTCTATATCTGTAAAGTGGGAGCTGCATTCAGATGCCCTGTTCTGAGTGTCTGGTTCTCTGGGGATGCTTGGGGACACCTTCACAGGGGAGGGAAGCCTGTGTGGGTGAGGGGACACATTCTAGACAAAAGCGGGGGAGCTGGACCCAGGGGGGCAGGAGAATAGGAGGGAAATAGGCTGGAATGCCAGCAGCAGGAAGTAGAGGCTGGGGCTGGGGAGGGCAGCTCAGGGGGAGCCCTGAATCTCTAGGTAGGCCCCATTCCTCTCCTTGACCTTGGCTCTGACCTCAAGATGTTTTCAGATGAGGGACGTCCGATCCACCTTGTGGGATCTGAAAGCGCAATTCCATCCCTCTGGATTTGCATAGAAAACGTCTCCCGGGCCCTGCTTTGTCTTGCTCTCCCAGCCAAGTCTCCGAGCTCAGTTCACTCAAGGCGAAATATTTGGACACCAGGAAAGCATTAAGTAACTGGTGGATTTTTTCTCCCTTTTCCACTTGCGTCTGTTTGTTTCCTGCAGGGTTGCCTGACACCAGCCAGCCTTGAATTTGGTCCTGCTCCCTCCACAGCAGGGACCTGGGGGCTCAGCCCAGGTAGCCTGCCCGGCAGCCAAGGTACACAGACAGCAGGGGGTGCTAAAGAGTCCCTGGGGTCTTCAGGCAAAGTGAGAAAGTGGGAGCAGACCCCTGAAAACTTTAGCAGACTGTACCCCCATCATGACCTACAGAGGAGAGTTCAGTTGATCAAAAGAGCAACTTCCTCTGAGAAAACACCCCTCTGCTAGCTACACCCAGGGTAGTGGATGAGCCTGAGGGTCCTGGACCCGAGAGACCCCACTAGGGTCTGCCTCTTCCAGCCCTGGACAAGTCACTTCAGCTTTCTGCATCTGTTTCTGGATTGTTCTTATGGTTGCTAGATGTAGCAAATAAAAACACAGATTTGGATTTCAGAGACACGATGAATAATGTTTTTAGTGCAAGTATATCTCATGCAATATTGGGGATATACTTATACTAAAAATATATTCTTTGTTTCTCTGAAATTCAAACTTAATGGGGCATTCTGTACTTCATCTGGCACCCCCAGCTGCTACAATAAGGTGAAATGATGTGTACGTGAACTTCACGGTGTGCCCAGCTCCACAGAAAGTGATCAGAACCTGGTAGCCATTTCTATTGCAGTAAGATCAGGAATACTAAATATTAAATACTAACACTAATTAATATTCCGTAGCTAATATTAATGAATTAATATCAATATTAAAACACATGATTTACTGAGTAGCTACTATATTCCAGGCATGTCCTTTGCGTTACTTCCGTTTCATCACATTACTCAGGGTGGGACTCAGCAAGATTAATCACTATACAGGCTGTGACCTAGACTGTTAATAGTTTGGAGTGTCGTTCTGAGTGCCTTGCAAAGGTCACTTCCTTGAATGCCCTCACCAACTCTCTGAATAGATATGATTGGTCTCCTACGACAAATATCTCTATTTTGCAAACAGGGGAACCAAACTCTAAGACTTGCCCAAGGTCATGTGGCTCATCAGTGGCTGAATAAATCTTCATACCCAAGCAGCCTGGCTCCATCTTGACCCTAGGCTGCCTCCCCTGCCTCCTATACAGATAGGATAAGGGTAACTAGGAAATGTGTCCCAAGATAGAACACAGGGCCACCAGCCTGTGGCACAGAGCACACCAGGCATGTCACTAGCTGTGTCTCATTTAACCCTCCCCTTCTCATTTCAGATGGGGCCAGAGGTGAGTGCTGGAGGAACCTGGGGTAACTCAAAAGGTAGAGGAAGTGGGAAGGGGTCAGCAGGTGGAATCCAGGCACCCACTCTTGCCTCCAACAGAGAAGCTCTAACATATCCTGGCTGTGTGAACTTGGGCAAGTTGCTTGGCCTCTCTGGGCCTGTGTCTCCCATCTGTAAAAGGAGCATGATAACTATCCCTTCCCCTAGGACTGCTGTAATCATTGAATGAGTCAATGCACGGCAATCACTTAGCACAGTGCCTCCTGGCACGTAGAAACTGCAAAATAAATGTGAGCAGTTATGATCACTTCTATGCATCTGTGTTAGTTCAGGCTCCTACAGCGCAGAGCTTGAGATAAGGACTCCAGTGCTGGTGGCTTCTTTGGGAGGTGAACTCAGGACGTCCCCATAGGGTGGTGGGCAGGGCGAGAGGGACGGGAAGAAACCAATAACAGATATGCCAATCAGCAGATGTCTGCTGTGGGCAACTGGAACTTGGTTCTGCTGGGAACCTCTTAGGGACTGTGTAGGACATACCGCACACTTGGCCCACCCTGGGGTGAGGGAGCTGGGGTATTTATCCTCCAGCTCCTGTCAGTTATTGATTGAGGGGTGCTCCCAGGGAAGTGAGCGCCTCAATATCCCTGGCCTGACCCACTGCCCAGGCCCGGTGTGTCTTGTGGCCCTGAGAGAGCCCTTGGGCAAAGGCAATAGCCAGCTAAATGGCCAGTGGGCCTAGGGACAGTGAGTGACAAGCAGATCTGGGCAGGGCAGCACCGACTACATCTATGTAGCATCTCTGGAAGATATGAATTAATTTAAATTTAAAAGCATCCTTCTGTTAAAACCATAACAAGACAACAACAATAACACAAATTCAGGCTGAAAACCAGGGACTTGATTTGATGCCCCCGCACGGGACACCCAGCCCAGTGCTCTTTTCCAAAGGTGAAAATGGGGTGCCTAACTGTCCAGAGAAGTACTCCAGATCTCTCCCGGCTTCAAGGAGGATATGGGGCAGCTGTCTGGGTTCTAGGAGTCGGTGCCCCTGAGAGAGGAGGATGCTGCCTGGCCTTCAGGCCAGCACATCCCTCTGAGGCCGAGGCGCTAATTGCAGAGGCAGAGGGCCCATAAAGCATGCTGGACGGCCACTGGCGGCTGGCTGAAGGCAGCGCCTGTCAGGGACCAGCACTCAGCTTTGATTTAGCTTCTGAGCAAAGGCTGAGAAGAAAAAAAATGAGAGGAGACTCCACTGGATTGGACAAAAATACTCTCTAAGTGGCTGGGCCATAAGTGTATCCATTCATTCTGTAAAAAGAAGAGAATCACCATTTAGATTACCTTGTAAAGTATCTTCCAAGTGTCTGGTGCTTTATGTGGGTCATTTCATTGTGTCCCTTTACACACTTAAACATAGGTATTATTTTTATGCCCATTTTCAAGATGGGGGAGCGGAGGCTCAGAGAGGGAAAGCAACTTGCTTAAAGCCACACAGCAAGGAATGGTCACAGCTGGGATGAGAACCCAGAACTGAGTTCAGAGTTTGGGCCGGGGAATAAGCAGCCCCCTCCCCAACACAGGCGATGGGAATAAAAGTTGGACACAGGACACACTGGGGGGCAGTGAAGGTAAGTGTTTAGCCCAGGGCCTCTGGAATCAGATTACCTGCTTTATCTCCAGGCTCTCCAGTTTTCACTAGTTGTGTGGCTTCATCAGTTGATATAAACTCTCTGGGACTCAGTTTCTTTATCTCTAAAATGGGGACATGACTAGTAGGTGCTTCCTTGGGTTGTCATCTGGGCTGTCAAGTCTCTAGAATAACTACCTGATGCTCCATAAATATTCCATCCCTCTAGAGGGGATTGATATTTTGCAGGGAACTCTTGGAGGCAGAAAAAAATGAGCTTTCAATGGTGGAAACCCAGCCACTGCGAAGGTCAGATGTGAGAGGCCAGCTGAGCCTGCCTGTGTACCTCCCTGCCCTCTCCACCAACCCCTTTCAGAGGCTTCTTGGAGGAAATCCTGGGTGCCACCCAGGGCAGGGTGGCGGACAGCTTCCTCAGCATCCTGTCATCCAGTGGGCTCTCACTGCACGGCATGCAGGTTCTGTCCTAAGCACCTTCCCGAATATTAACTACAACCCCTGAGTGAGATCTTCTTAACTCTGCCATTTTACAGGGGAGCAAACTGGGGCTCAGAGAGGCAAGGTCCCTTGCCCAAGTCACACAGCTGGTAAGCACCAGAGCCAGAGATCCTGCCCAGGACCACCCAGCTCCAGAGCCCAAGAGCCTACACACCACCAGCTAAACTAGGAAATGTGGATTTCTTCCTGCAAATGGCTGGTGAAGAGACTGAAAGCGGCCACTTTGCTCGGGCAGATGGCGACCGCACGAGCCTGCCACGCAGGCATTGAGGGAGACACTTGTCACAGCTAGTCAGCTGGACTGGATGCCCCCTTGTTATCCTGCTGGATGCTTCTCAGTGGAAACCAAATCCAAAGGCTTCACAATTTCCAGAGCCTCTGGCCTGCTCAGTCTCCCCCCGCCCCAGCCCCTAACCCAAGTACAACCCTGTTCAAAACATCCTGTCTCCGTGAGCACATCACTCAGATGCTTAAGACCTTGCAAGATTCAGGAAGCCATCTGTACATGAAAGAGAGAGAGAGAGAGAGAGAGAGAGAGGGAGAGAGAGAGAGAGAGAGAGGGAGAAAATAAAAAAGAAAAACAGAAAAAGAGAGAGCGAGTGATTTCACCCTGGATGCCGGGCGACATCAGCTCATGGCCCAGTTTTCTGGGTCAGGGATGGAGGTGCGTGATACTCTTATGCAAGGCATTTGGCGGCCGAGAGGCTTGAGTTCCTAAAGATTATTATTTTAACAAACCCAGCTTTGACGTGTCCAAAGGCAGCGGGAGGCTCTGAAGGGTTTTCCAAGAAAGTGTGTGTTTCTTGGGGTTATTATTTCAGACTCAAGTTCAGGGAGGAAGACTGTTTTGCTCAACTCGTGTTTCTGGAAAAACAGCCTCTTGGAAAATGTTGGACGAGGTGGGCAGGATGTGGAAGGGAGAGCTGCTGGCCTGGGGAGCTGGGACGGGGGAGTGTGGGAGGAGAAGGGCCAGCACCTCTGGGCAGCCTCTTCTTGGGAGTCAGAAGCCTGGCCCCACTCCAAGGGTCTGAAAGTCTGGGGAGAGGAGGCTGCTTGAAGACAAGAGCTGGTTGATGTCTCTGTTGCCTCAGTCTTGAGGAATATGCCTTGTCCAGGCAGCCTTTCCCCTCTGGAGCAGGGATGAAGGGAGAGGAGTGGGCAATGGATGCAGGCCACCATCTTGGTTAGCTTTGCAAGGCATGAGCTAAGGCCTTTGGACGCTGCCCATATCACTGGCCCACTGCGGGCCTCAGTTTCCCCACTGGAATCAAAAGCCTTGGGAGTTTGTGTGGTCCAGCCCCGGCCTGTCCCTCCAACTTCCCCCCACACCAACTTCTTCCTCATTCACTGGGCTCCAACCTTCCAAATTTCATCCAGACCCTGGAAGTCCCACAGTCCTACCAGACTCAGGGCTATTCCTTCTGCGTGGAACCCTCCTGTTTGCTCTTAACCCACCCCTGTCTCATCCTCTGTTCAGGTGTCACTTAAATATCATCTCTTTGGGAGAGCCTTCCTCAATCCCCCAAAATAAGTCTGGGGCCCTTCTTGTAGATTGTTCTAGCATTTTACCTTAATTACTTGGCCAATGTCTGTCTGCCTCACCCACTCGGAGGCCATGAAGAGCTGAACCATAGTCATCTTGTTCACTGTGGTTTCCCTGGCACTTGGCCTGACACACAGTAGGCACTCAAGGAGTGAATGGAAACATTCCCATTTGTGCGTGTCCCAGCCCAAGGGTGGGACAAAGCTCAGACTGGGTCTGCCAGATCCCAGGCCTGCGGTCAGCACATGACACCAGGCAGATAACAGACAGACTGAAGGACAGATGGAGACACCTCTGTACCTCCTATTTAGGAATGTGTGGAAGGCCATGCTCCAAGGAAGGATGCATCCCACCCACCTGCATCACTGGAGGCCACCAGCCAATCAAAGCACGTGCTTCAAAAGAATGGGCGTGATTGGACCAGAGTGGACCAGTTATGCCATCTCATGGACTCCCTTCTCCCCAAGCTTCCTCCACTTTCTCTTGTCCCCTGGCTTCATTCCGGGCATCACCCGAATTCACGGGGCAGAGACTCCTCCAATAATCTCCCTGTCAGGATACTACCTGAAGACCTTCCTTGCTCCTTGGCCTGTTTCCTTGAAGGAACTGCCATGCTTTCAAGTCCAGAGGTGAGTCATTGCCATGTCACGTGTCCCGGTGAATGTCAAGTGTCTCCCTCTTTAGAGCCTCGTGCCCTGACTTTGTTTTATGGGGTTGGGCTGTCTGGGGCCACCACCAATTTCATCCATCAACTCGGGACCTTTCCAACAGTAATGCTGAATTTATAGAAGTGGTTAAGCAAAGTGTTGACAATATGGACGGCGTGTTTCTGATTAACACGGCGATTCCGAGGGAAACTGCCAACTGTGGGGAAGTCAGTAAAACACAGCAGCGATTTCCCAGGCTCGGTGAGCTCTGGGCCTTGACATCACGGGATTAACAGATGTTGCGCAAGGAACTTGCAAAGCGTCTGGAGGCGTCGCTTGACGGGGAATGTAGGCTCATACACGAACCAGAGCTCCTCTCTCTGCCTCTCTCTCTTTCTTTCTCTCCTTCTTCTTGAGAGATTAAATCTGAATTCTCTTTTGGCCTGAAGAGTTTCCATCAGGAAATACTGTCAGCTTCAGCGAAGCTCCCAGAATCCATCTCCTACCAACCCCCTTTCCAAAAAGCTAACATATCTAGAATATTTAGAATATTTGCTGGGTGCCAGATACCCTACACAAATCATCTTGCGCCATCCACGTCGCAAGGTAGAGACTGTGACTATCTGCATTTTAAAAATAACTTTTTAACTCGAAATAGTTTGACTCATAAGAGGCTGCCAGAATAGGCCAAAGAGTTCCCACATACCCTTCCCTCAACGACGAGAGTATCTTACACGGTCATAGTGCACGGTCGAAACCAGGAAACTGACTTTGCTACAGTGCTACACACCTTATTTGGAGCGTATCAGTTTGTACATGCACTCTTTACATCTCTCTCTATCTATCTATCTGTCTCATGTTGTGTGTATGTGTGTTTGTGTGTATATGTATAGCTATATAGAGAATATCATCTATTTATCTATCTATTCATCTGTCTCATGTTGTGTGTGTGTGCTTGTGTGTATATGTATAGCTATATAGATAATATCATCTATCTATCTATCCACCCAGTCCTATGACATTTTATCACAGCTATGGAGTAGAAGCAACCGTCACGCTCAGATTATACACAGCTCCATCCCCACAAAGAAACTCTCTCAGGCCACCCTGTAATAGTCACACACTCCCTTCAACCCCAGTCCCTGGGAACTACCGATCTGTTCTCCATCACTGTAATTTTGTCACTTCAAGAATATTATATAAATGGAATCACACAGCATAAAGCTTTGGGTAGCTTTCTGCACTCAGCATAATGCCCTTGACATCCACTCAAGTGGACGTGGGTATCCCTAGTTCTTCCTTTCTGTTGCTGAGTAGTATTGTATTGTGTGGATGGGTCACAGTTTATCCATTCACCTGCTTAAGGACATCCTGGTTGTTTCCAGTCGGGGGCTTTTATGCATAAAGTGTTACAAACACCCAAGTACAGGTTTCTATGTGCTTATTTACACTTACAAAATAAGACAGCTGACACAAGGAAGGTGAAATGATTTGCCCAAGGTCATGCAGCCAGCAATTTGAAGGAAGGTTTAAACTCAGATGGGAACTCCAGAGATTGCGTGCTCAGCCACCTGCAAGGCTGCAAATCACATAGTTATAAATAATAACCCTAAAAAGGTAATTAACGCTCCAGGAAGATGCACTGTGTTTATCCTGTGGTTTTGTGTTCCTGTAAAAATATGCCATGAGTCCCTCCAGGGTCTGCAAGACAAGTTGAAGAATCAAATCCCATGGGGTCATAATCAATCCCTTGGCCTTGGCATGCACACAGGTTTCCCAATACGGCCTCTGCCACCCTCTGGTTCTCATCCACTCTTCTCTGGCCGATCAGAAAGCCATTTGCTATTGCCGGTGGAACAGCCTCTGAATTTCCAGTCGCCTTGGTTCCGCTCACATCGTCTCTCTGCCTGGTATGCTCCTCCGTCCATGGCTACCATGCTGGCTGCAGCTCACACCTCCCTCTTCCTTTAGTGAGCACCTCCTTGGAGAGGGCATTTCATCCTCATCCCCTGCCCCCACTCCCAGTGACATTCTTGGCTCCATGAATATTTATGTTTCTATAAACATGCATCTCTTCATTAAGCAAAGCTCTCTGAGGACCAAGGCTGTGCCAGGCATTGAGTTGAGCCCTGGTAAACAGAAATAAATAATCTACAATCTCTGAGCCAAGCCTTGAAGTAAGTCAGTCTGCAGACAGAAACACACGCCAGACAGAGGGACGAATGGATAAAAATGGCGGGGGGAAGCACTGGGCTTGAGAATTTGGAGGCCTGAGTTCAGGTCCTGGATGGGCCATATTTTAGTCTACTCAGCTTGCTCTAACAAAATACCATAGTCAGGGTGGCCTAAAGAATAGAAATTTGTTCTCTCATAGTTCTGGAGGCTGGAAATCTAAGATCAAGTTTCCAGCTGATTTGGTTTCTGGTGTGGACCGTAGTCCTGGCTTGCAGGTGGTCACTTTCTTGCTATGTGCTCACACGGTCTTTCTTTGCTGCAAGTGCATGGAGAAGGTGGGGGGGAGGGGAGAGAGAGACAGAGCGCGCTCTGGTGTCGCTTCTTATAAGGACACAAACCATCAGGTCGGGGCCCCACCCTTATGACCTCATTTAACTTTAATCACCTCGTTATAGGCCTATTTCCAAATACAGTCACATTGAGGGTTAAAACTTTAATATATGAATTTGGTGGATGGGACATAATTGAGTCCACAGCAGGCTGCTATCTGGTGGTGGGACTTTCCTGGACTTGTTTACCACTGTCTGCTCCACCTTCTTACAGAGGGCCTATGAAGAGGCATGGAGATGATTGATGATGCAGACGTGCTTTCTCCCCAGACCTGGCTCCTGAAGTGAGGGGTTGGCCTCCCTCACTCACATAAGGCAGCCAGACCTAAGATGCCTGAGTCACCAGGAGCCAGTGTCCTATTCTGTCTCGCTGCATGGAAGGGAGTACAGGTGCTTCACAGCGTCTGCAACATGGACCCTGGGAGAGGACAGCATCCAGTTGGAGTGGAGTTGGGGAGGCGACAACAGAGGGCCCCCTGGGAGGGACTGACCTTAAGTTCTGTGGCTCCATAAACAGCCGAGGCAGCCCACACTCCCACCTGCAGCTGAGCTTCCTCTGAGAACCTTTCATGCTTGCTCTGCATTTGATTTTCCTCCCTCCCATGGCCTCCCACTCCCCATAAAACTCAATCTCCTTTTGTTTTCAATTCAATTAAGGGCCAATAATTCCACCCACAAGGCCACACATTGAAAGCGCTGTCAATAAACCAGCTGTGGACAAAGACAGGGCGGCCTGGAGGGAGGGATGCAGAGAGATCTCTGGGGTCCCAGCCCAGGTGAGTATAGACCTAGGGGTGAGAGGGAGAAAAGAGCCCCTGATGGGAGTCAGTCCCGACTTCTAGACTTGGCCGTGGCACTTGTTTGTTGCATGACCTTGGCCAGGAGCAGCCCTCCCTGGGCCTCAGTTCCTCCATCTATAAAATGGGACCAAGAAGTACTATTTTGAGTGTTTAGCTCTTTTCTTCTACTCACCTAGACTGTAAGATTGTTATTTCAATGCTAATTTAATAACTGATTAAAAATAGACCACACCCAGTGACCCAGCCAGAGGCCTGATTGTAAATGTTTGCATAGATATGCAAAGACATTTATCTAAGGATGTCCATCACTAGGGGGTTGATTAAGTAAATCATGCTACAGAAGTACTTTGGAATACCCTGCAGCTGTTAATAAGAATGGGGTAGATCTACATGTGCTGTTATGAAAAAATGATCAAACTATATTGTTAAGGGAAAGTTGCAGAAATTATAGATACGTGTACATATATGTGTATCTATGTAAATATGTATTTCTTTAATTAGGAAACAAACCATATTATAAACAGAATACAAATCAAAACAGAAACAAAGTGATACTATAAGAGTGCAGTACACGTGTGTGTGTGTGTGTGTGCGTGCGTGTGGGAGGGTGTGACCTGAAGGATGAACATCACACTTTAAAATAATGGGGTTTGGGGCTTCCCTGGTGGCTCAGTGGTTGAGAGTCCGCCTGCCGATGCAGGGGACGCAGGTTCGTGCCCCGGTCCGGGAAGATCCCACATGCCGCGGAGCAGCTGGGCCCGTGAGCCATGGCCGCTGAGCCTGTGCGTCCGGAGCCTGTGCTCCGCAACGGGAGAGGCCACAACAGTGAGAGGCCCGTGTACCGCAAAAAAATAAACTAAAATAAAATAAAAATGGGGTTTTGAGTGGGGAGAGGGGAGTTAGGGACTTTGGAGTTTTCCAATGAGTATAAATTACTTTATAATTAAAATGTATATAAACCTATAAAACGAAATGAATACCTACTTGTGGTTGAGCACCGGAGCCTTGTGTTAAGGTAAAAGGAAGAATATTAAATTCCCGCAACTCTGCAATAACCACTGTTGACGTTTTTATGCATCTCCTTATGAGTCTTTTTCCCTAGTCACGTACACATATATTTTTATAATAAAGCTGGAATTATGCTCCATAAGAAATTCTGTAACCTGCTTTTTCACTTAGTGTTTTAGCATAAGAATTTTCCCAGGTCATTAAATTTACCCTGTAATCGTGCTAGGAGGCCCCATGATGGGATGGCCACCTGTATGTTCCCTAGCCCTGTGCGTGTTGGAATTACCCATGAATTGCTGGTCTGCTCTGATGAACTGATGCTCCCCCAGGCCAGGGATGCCACCATCCCGTCCCCAGCTGCATCACCAGGATCTTTCCCAGCATTCTGTACATAGTAGGGGGTCAATAAATACTTGATGAGTAAATGAATCAACAGAACATAGAATAAATAAACGCACCTATTTTAAAATAGATGCAAAAGAGTGGCTGATGTGGAAACACTTCCCTACCATCAGGCTCCGAGGCTGGCTCCCACTTCTCACGTTTAGAACGCATGGCAGTACATTTCTTGCACCACATATCTGAATGTAGGCAGGGCTCCATCTTCTCTCTTTCAAAACCTTTCATTTCATCTCTGATGCTCTGAGTCACTCCAGGGTGTGGGAAATCAGGCCCTCATCACTGAGCCTGGCTTTGAACACGGCCAAAACAAACTGCTGCGCTGGTCCCTGGAGGGGAGTGTCATTTCATCCACGTAAGTGTGATTGAAGCCGGGGAGTCACACAGTTGGGAAGTCGGTGTTTCCCAAGGCAGCCCTCCCTGTAGGGAGAGCCCACAGGAGTGACGGTGGGCGAGTTCGGGGTGGGATTCGAGACGCCCTGTGGTGTCACTCTGCAAACCCCAGAGTCCTTGACTCCCATAGCCAAGCGGACAGCAACCAACCTCTAATAAAAGCCTTTGAGTCAGGCATGACTTAAGTCTTGGTTTAAAAGCTTCAACTTAACAGAACTATGTTCAGATCCCATTTGGCCACTTCCTGTGTGACTCTGCACTCCGCGAGCCTAAGTTTCTTACCCGTAAAATGGGGACAATCATAGAAGTCATCTCTCAGGTCCTTGTGAAGATTAAATGAGATAAGGCACGTGAAATCCCTAGCTCAATACCCAGAACCCAGATGGATGTGGTCAAGGTTGGCCTTGATTGGAGCCTCTCTGGGGACTTCTGGATCAAATCTGTGCTTCTTCTTTGCCTGGTCAGTGAGGCCAACTCCATTTCATCAAATTTGTTTAGCACCCCTGCTTTTGCCTTTGTGGAAATACAGCCGCTCCATCAGAAGGACCCATGTGGCTCTGCCTTGACCACGGACTCCTGTTTTCTTGGTGGTTTGGGAGGAGACACCAAGTACTCATGATCCAATGTGGGAGAGTGGGCTCCTGATGGGCAAAAGACTCAGGTCCGCAAAGGATCTCCAGTGATTAGAGATTGTACCAGATCTTGCAAAGTGAAAGTTAACAGAGAACTATGAAAATCCTAGCTCTAGGTCCAAAAGTTCAACTCCACAAATAACAATAAAAATAGCTCACAATTTCACACTCGAGGCCAAGAACTGTGCCCGGGGCTTTGCATACATATCTTATTTAACTTTCACAACTTCCCTCTTCCCTTAAGTTCTATTATTATTTGCAGAGGAGGAAGCTGAGGCTTGGTTCCCCCGCCCAAGGTCTTCCAGCTGGTAGACTGGTTGAGCAGAGATTCAAAGCCAGTAGAACTATGACTCTAGACCCACACTCTTAGCCCATGTGCCATCTTGGATGACACGGCTGTTACGTGTTGAACCACATCAGAATCGAGGTTGGTCTGGGAATACCAGAGAGGTTAACATGCCACTAAGGGCCTGAATGTCTGCCGAGAGGCCGGCTTCCATTCATTCCTGCATTCGTGCCTGTAACAGAATGCACTCAGACGCTACATGTGCCAGATGCCCTGCTAAGCAGTGGATTCAGGGTAGACCAGCCAGAGACAGTCCCTGCCCTCATGGGGCTCACAGTCTAGTAAGAGAGATGGATGATAAATAAATGACCCCAGATGGGTCTGTTACGGGGGACTGAGTCTTCATCCAGTATTCCCCAGGCACCCCGGTGCTTTACCTGGCTGGACTCAGCCCCTTGCTGGGGGAATCCACTGCCTCTTTGGAGTAAAGTAACACACACAGATGCTCGGCGATGTGCCTGGCACATAGCAAATACCCAACGTTAGCTGTAATAACAGTAAAAAATGCTGCCACTACAACTTACATCATTGAATTCTTGGACCCAGAAGGACAACTTCAGGCTTATTCCTGTTCAACTTTACCTTGTTAAAGTCAGCACATAGCTCTGCCCACTCATAAATCCTCAAAACAAACACCCTCTGCCCTAAACTTGACGATTAGCGGGAAAGATTTGTGCTGGGTTCTTTTTCTCATGATTCTTCTGACCCAAGTCTCCTTCACCTCTGAACTTGTTTCAGGGTGCAGCCTCGGCCCCTACATTTATCTACACCCAGTCCAAGGCTTCACCTGGATTCATCTGAATGTGACCAGGGACCTGGAAATGTCATTTGCAACCAAAAGGTAAAATAAGTATCCCTTTGGAAGGAAAAGAAATACCTTAAACGAGCTAAGTTAACTCTAACACGAGCCCTCACCCTTCGTAGGTATCTCCTGTGTGAACACGGGTTATCGCTTTTTTTCCGTCTAAGGATGCCCCTTTGAGCTCTGTTGGTCTCATGGTCCTGTTTCACAGATGAAGAGATGGGGGCCACCAAGGGACATGATTTGGCCAGCAGTAAAGTCCTGGCCTGATGTGTGATGAATTTGTTCTCAGTCACAGCAGCTCCACCTGCTTGGAGCTGGAAATCTCATCAGGCGGGGTTTCCCTTGGAGCCCCTACCTTTCCCGGGCCAGCTCTTGCAGGGGACGCTATAAAAACATCCTCTCACAAGGTGCTTCAGAGTTTCTGCCTTCCGGCCTCGCTCCAGGCCAGGAAACCCCGAGAAGACAAATGCTGCTGGGCCTTGGCTTGGGTGGGAAAGTTTTTCAAAACTCAAGAAAGCATTTCTTTTATTTCCCACCCTCACTTCAAGCAAAACCAGCTTGAGTTCTTCTCACCTGCTAATGAGAATTCCTGATTCTTCTGCTTCACTTTCTCCAGTGAGTCAGGGTGTACAAAAGGAGCTGTGGCCACAGCTGCAGGGAAGTCCCAGGCCCAGCACTTCTTGAGCTCAACTAATGTATGGGCCTCTTTTAAGAAGTGAAAATGAAGAGGTCCCTAATATTTATTTAAGTCATTTTATTTTAAAATTGACTTAACACAGGGACATCAGCTTGGTGCTTTGTGACCGCCTGGAGGGGTGGGATAGGGAGGCTGGGAGGGAGGGAGACGCAAGAGGGAAGAGATACGGGAACATATGTATAACTGATTCACTTTGTTATAAAGCAGAAACTAACACACCATTGTAAAGCAATTATACTCCAATAAAGATGTAAAAAAAAACTGATACAAATGTTAAGCCAACATATAAACTTCTTATATCTTATTTTTGTAGGAAGCCCCTTCACCTTATAATTATAAACATAACTATGAAACCACAGAACTTAAATTATCAACATTATTTTAATATGGCAGAAGATACTTCCTTCTTGAATCTAAACCACTTATGCCAGGTCTAATATAGAAAGATGGCATTCTAGATCTGCTTCTATATATAAACTCTATCAGCTGGGAATGGCAATGAAGACTAATAAAATGCACCCAGAATGACAATGCTTTAAATGAGTTGAGGTTTTATTTTTCACTTGTGTCAAAGAAATGAGGGAATGCCTAGTCTTTTCTATACTAACATCCTTAGCACATGGTCACCTAGTTCAAGGTGCCTCATAGTCACAATGTGGCTGCTGTGGTTCCAGCTATGGCATCTGTGCTCCCTGCAAGAAGAAAACAGAAGGAAGCATGCCTCTCAGGTACATCTACCCTTTTTAAAGAACCTGGTCAGAAATACCACCTAATGACCTCAGCTTATGATGCATTGGCAACTTTATATCTAAGGGAAGCAAGGAATAAAACCTATTAGCTGGGCTTCCCTGGTGGAGCAGTGGTTGAGAGTCCGCCTGCCGATGCAGGGGACATGGGTTCGTGCCCCGGTCCGGGAAAATCCCACATGCCGCGGAGCGGCTAGGCCCGTGAGCCATGGCCGCTGAGCCTGCACATCCGGAGCCTGTGCTCCGCAACGGGAGAGGCCACAACAGTGAGAGGCCCGTGTACCGCAAAAAAAAAAAAAAAAAAAACCTTGTAGCTGGGCATATCAGCACCTCAGATAAAAGAAGGGGCCTGTCACTAGGGAAGAAAGGGAGAATGGACTTTGGGTAACAGAGTAACAGTGGTTGCCACATTCAAGGTCTGTTGGCTAACTTGTATACTTCCAAAGCAGAGAATGACTTTTAGGATTGAGGTGCTGTCTAAAATGGCAAACTTTACTTGTTAGCTCAGGATAATCAGACCTCACATTTAACTCAATCTACTGATCTTAATGTTGCATCACTTGAGTAGACAAGATGGTGGTCAGCTTTGCATGAAACAGATTTTTGAAATCATTTAACGAGCACCTAGTACAATTCCTGCTGGCATCAGGAACAGAGAGAGGTCTTCCCTGTGTATTTCCTACAGCCCTCAGTGTCAGTGAATGACTGCACATCAGTCGTGCAGAACTAGGGTCTAGTGACACATCCACTCACATGTGAGTCTCAGGCTACATTGTGGGGCTGAGACTCCTTGTTGCTGAAGACCACCGTGCTTGTATCTGGCACTTGAAGAGACAACTCTGCATCCTACCCTTAAAACACCTGCAAAATCTTCATTGGAACCACACTGTGAGGCTGCTTGGTCTTTACGCAGCGAGTTCACAATTGTGAAAGCACATAGCAATCCAGGCTCCAAAGTCCCATAGAAGTCCTTGGTTATAAGATGATCGTTCAGGTTATAAAGCATTTTTTCCAGGTTATGATATAAATGAGAAAACAAAGACAAGTAGGGAAGTGGACGCTTTGGGGTATATTTGTGGGGTCAAGTTTGGGAAGCAATGGCTTCTGCCACCAGGCAGACAGTTTTAAAGGAGCCTAACAGCCCATGAGCCTGTACAGATGGCTCACAGCAGTCATTTGAGAGGTGAGGGGGTCTGTGCCTCAGAAAGGGCAAACCACTTGATAAAGGTCACACAGCTTCTGAAGATCAAAGATGAGACTCAGCCTTGCTCTGGTTCAGAGCTGTGCAAGGCTGGGCTCTGAAGCCTTCTCTGACATTGCAACTGATAGCCAGGGTCCTGTAATTGCCACTGTTATTCTTGTGGTCCCCAAAGCAGAGGAGACATTCCTTGCTCCAAAGACCCTCAAGCATCAGACAGAGACTTAGAGATGATCCACATCAAACTGCCCATTATACAGATGGGAAAAGTGAGTCACTGGTGGGTGAGAAACTTTGAGTAAGGAAGACAGTGACAAAGAGGAGGCTGTTTCTGAAGGCCAAAGTAACGGTCAGAAAACAAGTAGAGTTCCAGGGCTTGAAGGACCACATCAAAATCAGGCAGAGGGCAACCAGGAGACATCAGGGAATTCACTGTACATCACTATGGGGGAGTCTGACCACAACTAGGTAAATAAGCAATTAATATTGTTATTAATATTATTATTATGCGTGGCAGCAGCACAGTGTCTATGAAAGCCAGCTCTCAACAAGTATTATCTGTTCCTATGCATTGTAATGTTATTCATCACACTTCCTAGCCCCATGCCTGGCATTATTATTATTGATATTATTCACCATACACCCTGGCTCCTGGATGTGCTCCATGAATAAGTGAATGAATGAATGATTCTGTCCCAGTTGCTGCAGTCCCTACTCTGTTCCCCAGGCTGGATCCCTGTCTGCCTCTCCTGATGCGAAGGCGCTTTTTACATCACCAGCACGAATCGGACTCCTAATCCACCCTTCTTTGGTTTAAGAGTCATTACAAAGTGCTTAATTAAGTAAGCCTCACTTAATCACCAAATGTTTGCATGCAAAACAAGTTCCCGGGAAGCGGGGGCACTTGACACGTTCTGTACAGAAATAATTACGCGGAGCAGGGGGAGTACGGCGGGCCTGGACACAGAGCCTGGACATTTCATTTGAGAGCCTCGCCCATTCATCACCGAAGGGGAATTAAAAGGCTTTAGCTCAAGCTATGTGAGAACTCCCACATTCCAGCCGGATGAATCACAGGAGGGGGCCACTATCTGGGCATCTAAAGGTGCAGAGCAGGAGCCGGTGGGGAATTTGAGGGGCAGGTGGGGGGCATGTGGGGCTTGGGGGAGGGGTGCACGGAGGCACAGGGATCTGCCAGCCACAGTCCAGAGAATGACAACCCCTCCCCGGGGCAGCCTTTGGTCTCTGCTTCTAAGTCCTGCCTTCGATAGGGTTTCATTTGCCCTCCCTCTTTTTTCAGGATGGGGTTTGCCAATTGTAAATTGATTTGTAGAGCTTGGTGGAGGTGGTGGTGATGTGTGTCTATGACAGTCTGTGTGCCGGCTTCTGTTTCCTTTCTTGCCCGATACCTTCCTAATCCAGGGTTTCCCCTCGAGCCCTGGATTAGTAGGTACAAGGACGAACTTACTTTTCTTATCTCAATGGCTGTATGTCTACTTTCATACGTATTAAGGTAGAATAAATAGAACCAGCACCTCATCCTCTGATTTCGTGGGTATTATCCAATCAGAATTGTTGTAAAGGAAACAGTAACTCTTTTAAGGTAGAACAAGGATGTGGCCAAAATCAAGAAGGACGGACACACGCGTGACTCGAGTGAGAACCCTTTCCTGACACGATTCCCCTCTCTCACTGTATGTGTCATGGCCGGGCTCTTGTCCCTGGGCTGTCAAGGGCTCTTACCAAGCCCATTTTGCAGATTAAGAAACAGAGCCTTGGGAGACACAAAACAGCTTCTCTCCTCTTTTCTGGGATGGTGGTGGCAGTATCATAAGGTCAGGAAAAATTGCGAATGACGTTGATATAGGCAAAAAACGAAATAAACGACGGCTGGATGTTCTGCCTTGCACAGCCCTAGGGGTTATTGTGCCTTTCACTGTCTTTGAGCTATTTTATAACTCTAAGTTAAAAAAAACTGATAGTAATACAAATGACTCATGCCATAGAAATGCAAATGCATTTCATCCAGCAGAATGCAATTGATTATTGCCCTAAAGTTATCGACCAATTTTGCATCTCCTTGTAAATTAATCCCAGCCTTTCTGATTGACTGTATATTTGTGTGCTGTTTGAAATCTCCTTTGAACCAGTTGTGCTATCTTTCTGGCTCCCTCATTATTGAGTTAACTACACTCTTTGACGCATGTTCATTTTGTAACTGCATGAGAGTCGTGATTCTAGCTTTATTTTAAAATTATCCTTTAACCATATCCACCCAATAAAACCCTCCTCGCTGGTGTTTCAGGGAAGGTCTAATCAAATAGGCAATGTGAGGTGGGGTGGAGGCAATGTGTCTGGACAATATTTTGAATCTAAATTGACGGGTGTATGTGTGCGTTTCTGTTTCGGTGGGCAGTGCATCGTTTCTGTCCTCCCATCTCATTCCAGTTGGTCACCAGCTCCGGTGTCATCATTTGGGGGTGGGTGAAGCCAATGCAGAAAACTGAACAGGATCCACGGTTTCCTGGTGTTTCATATCCAAGAGCCTGGCTGTGGCAACACCCAGGGGTATGGTGGGAACTGGGCTTTCAGAATATGTGTCCAAGGTTATGTTTTCCTCCAGCCCAATGGGATGGGGGATGGAAATAGAAATTAAGTTGATTTATAGAAAATAAACAGCTGTGACATCTCACACACTCCTGAGCTGGTAGGCAGGACTCAGACCTGACATAAAGATGGCCAGGGTAGCCTGAATTTGCTGACGGCTCTATACGCAGTGTTTCCTTTAAGCCTCACCCTGCCACAAGGTGGGGCATACGGTTAGCTCCGTGTTTGTGATAGAAAGAGGGATCAGAGAGAGTAGCTGATTCCCCCAAACCACATGGCAAGTCAGAGATGCCAGCCTGAGCTTGGAACCTTTGCACAGAATCACAACCGTTAGCAGCCTTAGCATCCCCAGGGGCATTTGCTGAAACGCAGATGTCAGGGCCCTCCTGCACTGAGATTCGCACTCAGTGGGTCTTAAGGAAGTTTCCAGGACTCTGCATTTTAGCGACAACCAGGTTACTGCAGATGCATAACCAGACATGGAGACATTGGGTTAATTCCAGTGCACGAAGGAAAACAAAAGTGTGAGATTAGAAGGTGTGTCAGAAACACATTGTGAACATTGAGAGGGAAAAGAAACTTCCAGCTGGGTCCTGGAGGGACCAGGAGACAAGCCAATGTCATCAGAATCACCCAATAGTCAGGCCTGGGACAGTCTGGGATAAGGCAAGAGAGTCATCGATTCTCCAAGCTGGAAGGGCTCCTAGAACCTTCCTATTTTACAGATGGGGAAACTGAGGCCCAGAGAGCAAAAGGGACTTGCTTAAGGCTCCACAGCTGGTAACAGGCAGGGCAAAGGCTGGAACTCAGGAAACTTTGGCTCAGTCGGTCTTAGTCTCAGCACTTAAGTCTATAAATACCCTGGCTCCCTGTTGCCTCACAGGTGTGCGATCCACACTGCTCCCAGAGTCCACAGTGGGCATAAGCTCCATTCGCCCAGAATGGGAATCTGTACACACTGCCCCCTTTAAAGGCCACCTCTCTTCCTCACCTCACTTCCTCTCTTCCCTAAAGGTGCTTCCTGAGATCACCTCCCAAATAAACTCCTTGCACAGATTCCTTGTCTCAGGGTCGGCTCCTGGAGAACCCCACTTGTGATAGAGCCCACTATCAACCGATCAAACCACATCCATATGACCTGCAAGGTCCAGGCTCAATCTTCAAATTATCTCCTTACCCTGTCTAGAGTGTAGAATTCATCTTCTTAAAATATAGAGTGGATTACAACACTCTTGTGCCTCCAATTCTCTCTCTCTCGCAAGGACAAGCAAACTTTCTGTAAAGGGCCAGCTATTAAATATTTTTGGCTTCGTGGGCCAGATGGTCTCCCTTACAGCTACTCAGCTCTGCAGGTGGAGTGTGAAGTCAGCTGTAAGCAATATGTGCGTGGCTGTTTTACAATAAAACTTTATTTACAAACACAGATGGCCATCCTGAGGTCCAGACTGTGCTGAGCGACACGACTGGGCCTCTTGTTGTATCATTCATGGCCTTTCACACTCTGCCCCCACCCACCTCTCAGCCTCAGGTTTAAATATTTGTTGGCTGTCCACCGGGTGCATTCATAACCCAATATAGGCTCTGAGTACGAGGACTTTCAGAATCTCTCCTTCTGGGGAAAACTACCAGTTACTTCACAAAATAATCAGATAGTTTGGTTAAACAAAAGTTTTTTTCCCCAAGATTGAACTACGGTGCTTGGTGGAGATCCACTGTCTCTCTTGGTCTCATACCCTCATCTGCACTAGCCACAGAACCCCTCTCTCCCGTGGGAAACCTATGCCCTGTGGTCCTGATGTGGCTGGCCCCACTCCCAGCCACAGGAGCCACACCTGACCCAGACCTGGCCAATCAGAACTAGCTTTTCCCCAGGTCATGGGATGCTTCAGGGAGAAACCCACGACCCAATCTGGACCAATGAGAATCTTCCCTAGTTTTTGTTCTCCTGATGGGCTTCTAGGCAAGGGGCATATGAGTCCAGAGAGGCTGATGGCCAAACCCAGCCACTATTTGAGGCCTGTTTGAAGAATGAAGTCAAGAGATGGAGAGAGAGGGGAAACCCTCACGGACTCAGGCAGTGACAAAGCACCTACTATATGCCAGGCTCTGAGCTAACTTCTGGTGACCTCAGGATGAGTCAAACCTGGTGGTCCCTGCTTTCAAGTGGCTCAGAGATTGGAGGGAGAAGGAGACAGGTCAACCCATAATTACATTTCACTGTGAAAAGCTCTCTGACACGGAGAAGGGTCTAAGGGAGGGGCACTAAAACCCTGGAGCTGGCCAGGATGCTTCTTGGGTAGGCAGGGGCCAGACCTTCTGGGAGTTGTGTTGGTAGGCATTGCAAGCCCTATGTTACCTGAGCTGCCTTTGGGAGTGCTCTCCCAACTACAGCTTCGAAGTTGGGGCCAGTTTCCTGCACCCACCACTGTCTACCTGCGGCTCTGCCCGTCCTCGCTCTGGCTCCCCCTCTCTCTCTGAACCTGGCTTTTTCCAGGAATCCAATAGTTGCCACTGAGCTGTGACCCTCAGAGACTCCTCCCTAGGCTGGGAAAGCTCCCTGGTGTTGCCAGGAAAAAAGACCCGGGTGGGGTGCCTGAGTGCAGGACAGAGCTTATGTGGGGAACAGATGCTTCAGCCTATGAGACAGGAGAACAATTAAGATGACTTTGGCTCTGATTCCTGGAAGGAGAGGCTGACCACTTACCAGGAGACATGCAGAGGGAAGAGAGGGCTTAGAGTCTCTTCCAAACTTGGTCATCTTGCTTTGAAAGCAACTGGGTTTGCTCAGCCTTGGGTTGATGGAGGAGAAACTGGGGGAAGGGATGTGGGCTTCTTGGTTGCAGAGAGGGTGGGGCATTTGGGGCTAGCTTTTCTTTTGGCCCGGCACGTGGGATCTTAGTTCCCCGACCAGGGATCAAACCCGTGCCCCCTGCAGTGGAAGCGTGGAGTCTTACCCACTGGACCGGACGGCCAGGAAGTCCTTAGGCTAGCTCTTAAGCAGAGTTGGGGAGAAACCAGGGAACAACTGAGAACCCAGCCTCTCCAACATAGCCCCCTTGAACAGAGATTTGTCAGGTAGCTGCTGGTGCGGAGCTGGAAGACCTGAATTCCAGTCCTGCTCTGTGACTCACCCTGGCTGCCTGTGGGTCTCCCACTCCAACCCCCAAATCACACACTGCACTTGTCAGTCATCACTGGTCTTAGACATTTGTCATCATCATGGCTCGGCTGGCTCATCGTGTGCCTCCCTCCTTGGCTCTGAGCTTTGTGAGGGACCCCAGAGCCCAGCATTCAATATTTTCTAAATGGATGAATAAATGATCACAGGGGACACTGTCGAGTTGTAGGTACATCACTCTATCTCTCTCGATCTCAGTCTTCACATCTGTCACTTGGGGACGATGATCCCTTTGGTTGTTTGGGCATGCCCAGTGCCTAGCTGGGCTTCAGTGTGTGATGGCAATCAAGTAGTACAGATGTCTCTGTGGACACCAGCACTGCAGAACAGGGCACACACTCTTTGTCTTTGAAATCAAGAGGAATTTGGACACCTTGAAGTAGGTTCTCACTGTAGTTCTCATCTTCCCTTTGTTTCTCTACATGCACTGAACCCCTACTCACCATGGGCACTTTCCAAACAAACAGCCCCAGGTCGGGTGCCCGGGATGCCATGTAGGACAGAATTTAGCATGCATGTCATTTATTAGCAAGACTCTGGATAGCACTTGTGTTGGGGAGGGAAGAGGGAACGTGGATGGAGGGAGAAGTTGAACCTTGATGCAGGTAGGACAACAGCCTGGGTCAACTCCACAGGCAGCCCTGGAGCTAGGCTGGCCCTTTGGAGTTGCGCAGGCCTATACACCCTGCAGTGATTGGTCCCTGGATGTGACCTTGGGGAGGTGGGTCTCTGGAGCCGGGTTGTCCCTGGCTGACAGCTGCAGCTGTTTGTTGACAACGGTACCCCAGCCACTGGGAATCTGGGCGGTACTCCATGGTGTCCACTGCACAACTGTCCCCAAAGGTAGGTACCGTTATCTCCACTTACGGATGATGACGCTGAGTTCATGTGGGTGAACCATCCCGCCCAGGGACGCACAGACAGGAAGTGCCTGCCTCCAGAACCGCCCGTCTCTCTCACCGCTGCCCCGGTGGTGCTCAGACCTGCGCCAGGCAGCCAAAGGCACAAACCCCACACCCGAGTCACTTCCCGTCAGCTGGCAGGCCTGTCATCCAGCACCTCTCGGTTTTGCCTGAAGCCCGCGAGGCGAGGTGGCTTCCCAGCCCGAACCCATCCATCCGTTTGTATTTATTCTGTGCGCAGCCAACAGCTGCCGGGAGCCAGGGCTGCCAACACACTGCGCCTTCAACATGCATCTCTCCACCCATTTCAGAGTCCTCCTCTGCTAGCTTTTCTGGGAAGCCTAGCTTCCCACCCCCCTTTCTCCTTGCCAGCAATGTGGCTGGATTTCAGAGGAGCCCCAGGATGGGGGGGAACTGGAAAAAACAACACTCAGGATGTGGTAGGGGGCGGGGTGAGGAATGGCTGCAAAGATCTTCTGGATTCTAGCCCAGTTTCATTTCAATTTTTTTCTCCTTTCTTTTTACCAACGCATAGCTGTATAACATTGCAGGATACGGGCAGTGAAATGTCTGGGTTTACTGGTGTGGGTTTGGAACATGGATTTTTGAGTAATGCAGCCTGGGGTTCTGATCTGTGTTTTGCAGTGTGACCTTGACCAGGCGTCTGCGCTTCTCTGAGCTCCTGATTCTTCGTTTGTGAAGTGGGTTAATGATCTCAACACTCGGGTCCATTTGGAGGACTGTTACGGGAACTACAGCAGTGGGCCTAATAATTACATCATAAATGAGACCTAGTATCAGTATTACTCCACTGTACTTTCTCCTATAGGCCGTCAACGTCCTCCACTATTCCCAGTACTCAAGTTGCGACGGTGCTTTGCAGCTCACCTCATGGCACCTCCATCAGCCTCGAAGACGCTAGGCTTTTTCTCCAAGCCACAAAGCAGACCTCTCCTTGCCCCTTCCAACCACCCCAAACTGACCAATTCTACCCATCCTTCAGCTCTTGGCTCACACCTCGACTTCCCCTAGGACAACGGCTGGCAAACTCATTCTGCAAAGAGCCAAACAGTAAACATTTTAGGCCTTGTGGGACCCATGGTCTCTGTTGCCACGGCTCAACTCTGCCATCATAGCTCAAAAGTGGCCGCAGGCAATCCACAGACAAGTGGGTACCGCAGGCTTTTAATACAGCTTTATCTATGGACACTGGCATTTGAATTTCCTATAGTTTTCACGTGGCATGAAATATTATTTTGACTTTTAAAACAATCATTTAAAAATGTAAAAACCATTCTTAGCTTGGGAACTATACAAAAGGAGGCAATGGGCCGGATTTGACCTGCGGGCCATAGTTTGCTGATCCCTGCAGGCTACATTAAGGGCCCTTCATCGAGGCTTCCACAGTGTCCCTGAGTTACCCCATCACAGCACCGAGCAGGGGTCGTTGAATTTACCTGTTAACTCCTCAGCAGACTACGACACACAAGGGAGGCACCAGATCTCAATCACTGCTTAAACCCTCAGCACCCAGCACACAGTAGGTGCTCAATAACTGTATGTCACACAAGCCCATGAGGATAAACAAACCCTTTCAACAGCTCCATATGGCACGTTTTATAAGCCCCACTTCACAGATGGGGAAACTGAGACTCAGAGAGGGAAAGGGATGATCTCAATGTCACACAGCTGCAAAAAATGATTCACCTGGGACTCCAACCTCCGAAGAGAGAATGAGAGAGACAGCCTTAGCTGAGCAATTATTATGTGCCCGACACAGTGCCAGGGGCTGTGCGTGCATTACATCACCCCCAGGTTACTGTGCACCCACTGTGTCCCTGGACTTACTGACACTGCTGGATTCCGCACAGCCAGAGCTCTAGACGGTTACCTCACGCGGCAGGAACCATACCTGTCTTGCTCCCTGCTGGGTCCCCAGAGCCTAGAGCAGCACTTGGCACAGAGTAGGGGGTTCAAAGGTCATTCGTGGCACAATGAGTGTCGACCCCAAGCCAGGCCGGGCGCCGCATCGTGCAATTTCCATATGTAAGTCCACCATCTTCTGTCACCATCTCCCAGGAGTGCAACCTGCAAATCAGCTGAAAAGAGAAATTGATTAAATTAAAAAAAAAAAAAAGAAAGAAAGAAAAAGAAAAACAAAAAAGCAGTGACAGCCGCGCCAGCCGCAGCAGCATCTGCTGAGTCAGATAGGTTATCCATCCGCAATAATCCACGGCTCCTAATGGAGCGATCTCCCTCCTCCAAATACATAAATTAATAAAGGCGTGCAGACGAAAGGACAGCCAAGGCAAAGAGGCCTCCGGCTGGGAAAAGTTGCCTCCCCAAGACCGATGCCCACATCTGCTGCCGGGGCGGGAGAGACGGGCACCAGACCCCAGCCTCCACCAAGTGCGCTGCAGCCCGCGAGGCCCCTACTCCGGAGTGGGTCCGGCGTGCACACCAGCTGTCCAAGGCAGGCCCTGGCTCCCAGGGGCCCCCGACGGTGTGTTTGATTCTTAACCCAAATCGTGCCCCAGCGGCCGCTCTGTTAAGCAGGCCCAAGTGGCAGGAGGCTTCTGTGGGAGAACTGGGGGCCTTTATCGCTCGCGCTGGCTTGTTGGCGGAACCCCTTGGCCGCACTTCACAGGCGCCCCGCGGAGCCCCCTAGGCGGAACCTTCTCGAATCCCACTTGTTGACGGCGGCCTTGTGGCAGGATTTAATGGTGGAATAATATTTACACAGCAAACTCCTCTGGAGGTGTCCTAAACATCGTAAAAGGGATTTTCGGAGCTTAATGAGCGTTAGTGAAGTCAAGACAGGATAATGCAGCAACTGGTGACTCTAATCTGATCTGGCACCTTCTACGCAGTAAGACTTAGTGGGCGGGGCCATTTGGAGGCTGGCAAAAGCCGCTTTCCCCTCTGCTTCCCCTCCTCTCCCCCTGAAATCTGTAACACAGTTAGCAGCACATGGCCTGCGGGGGCCGCATCTCAGCTGCTGTACGTGCCAGCAAGGCCCAGGCTTAGGCCCACGGGTCCATTGAGGGACTTTTTAACAGGTGAGTGTTAGGGAAGGAGCGGGCAGTGGGGGAGATAGACCTCATCACGTTTTCTTTCTTTTATCTGAAGGCAGCACAAAACTTCTAAGCATTAAAACAAAACAAAACAAAACAAAACAAACCTTGGATTTTAAAATGTCGATAACAGATTCAGTTTCGTGCCTGTGGGTCAGAAAGGCCACAGCCACAATCCATTCCTACATCTGAACCAGCAAAACTGCTCCTGGGAAGGTGAGCAAGGCCTCAGATACACAGGCTCTAGAGTTGTCGCTTCAAATCCCGGCTCCACCATCTCCTGGCCGAGTCACTTCCCTCTCCAAACCTCAGTTCTGTCATCTGTAAAATGGGAATGATGGGCCGTACCTATCATGGGGCAAGAATGTGAGTCAAATACATAGAAAGCCTAGCACTGGAGCTTACATGGAGTAAAGAGCTCATAAAGACGAGTTTAAAAGTCTTTTCTGACCTCAGTCTTCTCATCTGTAAAATGGGACTGCTGTTACCTCTAAGAATCAAATGAGATAAACTGGCACAGTCTAGCTTGGATTCAGATCTAAGAGTCCAGCTCCCAAAGCCAATTCCTGTTACGCCCTTTGCCTTCAGTTCACTGTGACTGACTGGCATCCGAGAGGCTGCCATAGGGAACAAAGTCCCCCAGTACTGAGAATTCATTCCTTCACTTCCCCATAACCACAGTCAGATCCTGAGCTCTGCATCTTGTTGATACAGGAAGGGAATCTGTGCAGAAGCAATGGCAGACTGTGCTGTCTAGGACTTGAGAACCAGGGAGATCCTTCAGAGGTCTCTAGCTAGGTTGCTCTGGTTACTGGGAGTTAAGCAGTTGCTTGGTGTTGTGAATTTGGGGGTCTGAGCTGAAGGCAGTAGACAGCTCTGACCAGTTCAGTTCTGCATTGGAGGGGGCCTTGTGAGCTCCAGGCTGACCCCTTGGACCCACTGGGGAGTCCTCTAGGCCTATCCTGTGGTGACTAAGCCTGGGTTTGAATCTTCCCCTCGTTAGCTGTGTTCCTTTGGGAAATCGACTTACCCTCTCTGACCTTCAGTCTCCTCATCCACAAGAAGGGAAAAGGAAAGTTATCTCATAGGGTTCCTGTGAGGTTTGAATGGGATGGTGTGTATAGAGATCCTGGCATAAAGTATTCTTCACATCAAGGACTCATGACCCCCACTATCCTCAAACCTATGAGCTTAGAGCCTGAGATTTATAAGAAAGAGCCAGATGTCCATTTACTACTCTCAATTTAGAAAATCCCAGAGAAGGCCTCTGATTGGCCTGTCCCTGTCATGCAACTATCCTTTAGCTTACAGGCAGACCTCAAGAGATATTGCAGGTTCGGTTCCAGACCACCATAATAAAAGTGAATATCACAATAAAGTAAGTCACATATATTTTTTTGGTTTCCCAGTGCATATAAAAGTTACGTTTACACTATACTGTAGTCTGTTACGGGTGCAATAGCATTGTGTCTAAAAACCAATGTATATACCTTAATTTAAAAATACTTTATTGCTAAGAAATGCTAATTATCATCTGACAACACAGGAACAGCCACAAACCTTCAATTTGAAAAAAATGGAGTATCTGTGAAGTTCAATAAAGTGAAGCACAATAAATAGAGATATGCCTGTAATTGCTGCATCCAAAGGGCTGGCTGTGGTTACATTATAAGGGTTTTTATCTTAAGATAGGAAGAGTGGGTGCATTTTCTGGAAGGAGAGAAATAATAGTCACTGAAGACCATTTCAGTGGCTCTGTGACCATGGTTAAATTTCTAAACATTTCTGAGTTTGGTTTGAGGTCTGTAAAATGGTTGAAAAGATGTCTACTTTCTGTTGAGTTGTTTTGAAGATGAAGCAGAAGAAACCACGTGGCAAAATGCCTGGCACATGGTCCAGCTCAATAAGTGTTTGCTGAAACCGTATCAAGCCTGTCTTGATTGTTGGTACTATTAGTCCCAAGGCATCTTTAATGATTAGTAATCATATAAGAATAAGGAATAATTTACTCAGTCATCAGTTATCCTTTTCCAGGTGTTCAGAGACAGAAAAATGCAAGTAGGAGATGAGTTTATATGTACGCTTTAAATTTCTAAGATTAATTTATTTTTCATATCATTGGTCTAAAAAAATCAAATGGGAGTGGTGAAGCTGATGGATTTTGTATTAAACTTAGATGGGTCCACCTTTTTCACTAACATTTTACTATAAAAAGTTTCAAAGACAGAAAAATTGAAGGAAGTTTATAGCAAACTTCTCATGAAAGTTTATATTAAAAGTCTGGAACTTTTTATAAAGTTTTTATCCTCCACCTAGATCCCACCATTAGCATTTATATACTCTATCGTGTCTATCCATCTATCTAACCCTCTATCCATCCATTAACTCATCTTATCTTTTATGCATTTCAAGCAAACATTTCAGCAATGCAATATCAATACGTGTTTACAGTTTTTATGTAAAAAAGTATATGAATGTATTGAAATGCATAAATCATAAGTGGGGCTGACACTGAATTTTGTCAAATGCAAAAAATTGTGTGACCCAAACCTCTCACCCGTCCCCAGAAAGTTCCCACAGCCCCTTCCCAGTCAATCCTTGCCCTAACCCCCAGAGGCAAGCACTGTTATTATTTCCCACCATCTATTAGTTTTGTTTTTTCTAGAATTTTATATAAGTGCATACAATTTGTACTCTTTTCTGTCTGGTTTCTTTCACTGAACATGAAGTTTTGGAGACTGACTCATACCATTATATATATCAGTAGTTTGTTCTTTTTACTCTTGCGTAGGACTCTACCATGTGAACATACCATAATTCATTTGTTCGTTCTCCTGGTGATGGTCATTGGGCCATATCTAGTTTTGCTTTAAATAAAACTCCTATGAACATTCTTATACAAATCTTTTTGTGAACTTGTTTCATTTCTCTTTGTAAATACTGAGTTAAATTTCTGGGTTATAAGGTAGGGAGGGGTATGCTGAGTTTTATAAGAAACTTTATAAGCTTTTTCCTAAAGTGGTTATACCATTTTACAGTCTCATCAGCAATGTATAAGAGTTCCAGTTGCTCTTCAACGTCATCAACATTTGTTGTTGTCAGTATTTTTAACCTTAGCCAACTTGTGAGTGTGCATTAGTATCTCACTGTGTGTACAGGCCATTTTTCTTCTTAACCAGAGCCAATTTCTCATCCATTTCATAAAATGCCTGAAGTGGAAGGACCCTTATTTTACAGATAGGAAAACTGAGGTCTAGAGGGGAAAGAGATTGGGCCAGTATTTCCCAGTTGTGTTAAAGGTAAAGCTAGACTAATAATTCAGGCTTATGACAACTGATCCGGCGCTCACAATAAGAATATGTCATTAAGTTGAACACCTACTATGTGCCAGGCACTGTAGCAGACTCCCTCCTATTTACTATTTAAATTATTTCATTCAGTCATTCATCTAGTCATTCAACAGACACTCACTAAGCTGTTCCCTGGGCTCTGCAGGTGCAGAAACAAACAATGGAACCATTCTGGCCTCCTCCAAGGAGCTTACATTTGAGTACACGAGAATCTTTAATCCTTAATCAAAGCAGTATTTTTTGCCACTTTAGACATAGTAAGACCTACAGGCATTAATGCATCAAACGTGCCTTCTTCAGTGTAAAGGGAGCTGCTGTAAGTACTTTGGGAATCTTGATTACTAGAGCAAAGAAGGTCCTAACTCCAGAAAATATGTATTTTTACTCCTGTCCATTTTGTTTCCAAACTTGGGCCACTGCACAGCACCTTTTCTCCTGGAAGGGTTCTGCTAAGTGTCCCCTGAGGAAAGTTAGATGTCTAAGAGCCCAGTTCTCTACCTCATGGGAAGAAAATCCTCACAGAGAGAGTGGGATCTTTTCTCAACCTTACTCACAGAAAGCCTCTGGGGTCCAGTGAAACCTGTTTGGTTTTTTTCCTAAAGTCAACTGGGAGTGGATTTTTAGTCCAAGGAAGAGCACCATACAATTTTAAAAAGAGAAGAGACCTTAGATATTATGGCATCTAGGCCTGGCCCTGCCACTCGCCCCCTCACCATTTACTCAGCCCGTCTCTGCGTAACAACTCTGAGTGCTTATATAAACTCATTCTTAGTCCAGAGCTTTGTTCAAGATCTTTCTCTGCTAAGAGCATTCTGTCCCCTCCCCACCCCACCATCCCCTTTTGCCTGAAAAAT
Source organism: Leucopleurus acutus (assembly GCF_964270905.1). NCBI lineage: Eukaryota > Metazoa > Chordata > Mammalia > Artiodactyla > Delphinidae > Leucopleurus > Leucopleurus acutus. The sequence goes on from NC_139155.1 coordinate 69,834,054, forward strand.
CCCTATATGTTCCTCAGATTGCAGCTTAAATGTCACCTCCTTCAGGCAGCCTTCCTTGATTACCCCCCCGCAGCTGGGTCAGGCGGCTTTCTTGGGTTCCCATTGCTCCTTCTGCTTCCCCTAACAGCACTAATCACTGCACTGTACAAAAGTCTGTTCAGTTCTCTCTCCCCAAGGAGAGCAAGCACTGTGCCTGATTTCTTTACCATGAATTCTCGGTACAAACACAGGGCCTGGCACGTAGTATGTAGTCAAAAGATGTTGATTGAATTATGACTGAACCCAGTGGCTTCCACACCGTCTCAGTCTCCTCTCAGATCCAGCTTCTTTGCACCCAAAAGTCAACCTAACAGCGGCTGACGCATCCTGGCAGGTATCCGGTTCCCTTCGCATGACTGTCCCCCTCCTGACTCATTTCCCTGTTAAGCAAGCAAGACCCCAGAGGGCCCTGATCAACACTGTCAACTTCCTGAGGCTGCACCATTTTAATAAAAGTGATGGGGGAGCTTGTGATGGGGCCTCCTGCCGTGACCCCCATCAGATAGAAAGACAGGGATAATACAGTACAGGCCAGCAGCTTCTACCGCAATGTCATAGCAAGGATCCCAGGTGAAATGCACAGGAGATGTAATTACAGGTGAGGAGGATTATGAGCGGATAGGAGCCACCAGCTACTTCCCCTCCCCCTCGCTCCCTACCCCAGCTGCCCTCCAGGTCCTCGGCAAGCTGGTCAGGTACCTGGTTCTGTAATGAGTTTAAGGGTAAAAGACGGATGGGGCTCAGTTACTGGAGAAACTATGGCCCACATTCTCTGTTAGGGAGAGCACATTTCAACCGGGCCACGTTCTCCAGAGAATATTTTCTGGCAGGAAAGCCCTTCTGCTTCTACTTGCTCATTACAGTCCCTCTGTGACTTCGTAAATTGTACAAATGAGGAAAATGAGGTGTGAGACCCAGAGTAGGTGTCCCTGAAGTCAAAAACAGCATACCAGTCTAGGTTCTATGCAGGAAACAAGGTCCAGTCTAGGTATTTTAAGCAGGATGGGATTTAATACAGGGATTTAAGTGCATACAGAACTACTGGAAGGAGCAAATTCTAGGTTAAGCCTCTTGGAATAACTCCCAGAAAATACAGAACAGAGGCACCTGGACAGCCGCTGCTGGAATTATGCTGGAAGCAAGAAGCTGCGGCACGTCCAACACCACTGCCTCTAGAGACCCAGGATGAGGGACCAAGACACATGGTCTCTGCTGCAGGAGAGTCTTTCATTTGCGTGACTAGACTGTCCAACAGCTATGGCCTCGAGCCACCAGAGTGTGGCTTCACATCAGCTTCCCAAATGTCACTTCAGTGCCTCTCATGGGTAGGGATGAATTCTAGCTGCAAGGGAGTCAAGAAAGATCAGTGTTGCCTTTCCCTCCTCTTCAAGCTGCAGGAGGTAGAATGGAAATTCAGGGAAGCCGCCCAGAGGACCTGACACATAGACAGGAAACCTGCTAAATCCCAGCTCTGCCACCTTCTAACCATGTGTCCCTTATTGTCACTATGACATGGTAATATGGACAGCCACCTTATAGGGGTTCTGAGAGGGCTAAATAAGATGACGTGTGTACAACTCTCAGTGCAGAGCCTGGAATATCTTAAGTTCTCAACAAAGGGTAGGCAGTGAGACTTTTATCATTACTGTTTTAGAAAAGAATAGTCCTTCCCCCACCAAAAAAAAAAAAAAAAAATCAGGTTACACAACCACGCATAATAACTTCATACTACTTCTGGGAGCAAGAAATCCATGGAGAAATATAATTTGAATGCAGAATTCTTGACTTTCCAGGTCTTTTTTTTTTTTTTTTTTACCTTTTTGAGAAAATTGGAAAAGCATACTTTTTGGGGGAAAGCCTATGACATGGTTAATCGCCCTCTGTAGGTCAGCTCAGGGAGGGGGACAAAACATCTGGGGAAGAAAGGTTATCAGTACTAGTTCTCCCAGAAACAGATGAAGGCCCCACTTTGTTTGTGACCACAGACAAGGCAAGGGAGAGGGCAGAACATCTTCATCTCCAGCCTGTGTTTTGGGAGAATGAAGAAGCGTAAGTTTGTCCCTAGGGAGGGGGCTGGGTCTGCAGAAAGAGGAGAGAAATAAGAGTCAGGCAACCCTGTGGACCCTGCCCAACACTGATTCCTCTGAGCCGCGTGACCCTAGGCAAGTCACATTCCCTCTTGGATCCTCCACTTTCTCATCTGCAAAATGGGGGCCATCACTTTCACCTGCTGGATTGTTATGAAGACAAGAAGCCAGGTCAGACATTCGATGTTCTGTTCCCCGGTCACTACCCACGGGCCACATCTTCCTGCCAAAAATCAGCAGGATTTGTGAGCTCAGGCCAAGGGAGAAGGTGTGGGGGTAGCCAGCCTGGTGGAAAGAAGTCTGCTCTGGGCGTCTCTGCCTCACTGAAGCTGGACCCTACACCTGCAGCAGCCAGAGCATCTTTTGTAAAGAAGCCAACATGTCTTTCTCCCATCAGTGGTGGTGGAGGGAGAAGAAGAGAAACTCTCACCAGGCAGGAAGGGCAGCAAGACACACTTTCCTACCGTGGTTTCGCAGGGTCAGGTATCAAAGTACCTGCTTGCAGGTAACCAGCACCATCAGAGAGTGAAGCCAATATAGGGAAGAGAAAAGCCACACACGGAAGTGGCTGGGTCTCAATCAGAAGATGCCTTCCCCAGCCCTGCCACTCCGGACGCAAGCTGCCAGCTCCCAAGATGAAGGTCCCCACCCTGCTTCAGTGGCGAAAGTCATTAGGGAGCATCCAGGGCCCATCTTTGGCAGGAATGATAGCTGGACACCAATTTGGGCGCCTGAGGATGGTGGCCCGAGAGGACCAACAGGACGCAGTGGGGAGGCCCGATCAGCCCACCTGGCAGCCGGACCCAGACCTGGCTGTCTGGACCCAGACCTGGGTGTCTGTACCATATTGCTCACCGTCTGGCAAACCGACAGATCTTCACAAACCAGATTCCTCTTCACATGCCTGGGCCCTTCCTGTCCAACTGTTCCAGCATCTGTTTCTCTTAAAATGTATTTATTACACCGAGAAGCATAATAATGGGGCTGGGTCTGAGGCCGCGGAGGCTGTGGCAGCGGCTTCCTCCCAGGGCCTCCTTTGGAAGAGATTACATTGGGAGAAATGGTGCAGTGCTCAACCTGGCGACAGCCTGCCTTGGTCACTGGAGTCTGGAGTCACTAGACATTGGCCCAGAGCATGAGGCTGAAGGGGAAAGGCCACGATGGTAGCTGGGGGCTCGGACCGGAGTCTATTTGTGAGTAGTGTGGCCTCAGGCAACTTCCTGAACTTCTCAGAGCCTCAGTATCTTCCTCTGTGAAATGGGGGTAGAGCTACAAGATCTCCAAGGTGATTTATTTCTTGTTTTGCCTCTGAGTGCTTCAAAAAGCTCCTGCTTATGGAACTCAGTCTTACTTGGACACCTGAGAATATGCATTTCTCCGTGTATTCATTCATTCATCCATTCATTTGTTCATCAGATTGTTCAACGAACAAGCTATCTTCAAGACACTGGTGATATGATGGTGCTTAAAAAAAATTACCAAAGCCCGTTTCTTACCACTCGGATAATTCAAGTACATTTGCAAATAGTCACGGCAACTAGGATTCCTGGGGCTGTTTACCGTGTGCCAGCCATGGCGCTCAGCGCTTCACAAACATCGCAGCAGCCCTGTAAGGTTTCTCTCTGTCTCTCTAGGGGAGATGGGGGAAACTGAGGCTCAAGAAGGTGGAGCAACTTGTCCAAAGTCACAAAGCGAATACACCGACAGCAAGCACATTCGGACAAGGATTTCACTACAGGCTGACACCTTGGGTTCTCATTTAAATGCCTTGGCAGCTACAGAGGTTTGTCACTGCCCCGATTCTATCTGATTTCTACAGCAGCCCTATGGCGTGGCTGGAGAGGAAGGTGGGTCTCACATTATGACGAGGCCCAGGGGTGGAAAGTGGTTTCTCCAAGGTGACAAAGCAAGTCGATGGCAGCACCACCTGTAAACATAACAAAACAGAAACCAAACAACGAACCAAAGCCTTCTACCGCTCACCCGTTGGTTCTCTTACTTAGTAGAGACCAGCTATAGTTGGCCCCACGATGCACTTACTTAGATTTTACTATCTCTGAGTCAGGACTCATCTTACAGCGAGTGGTGTGCCATACTTTAATTAGTAGCTTGTTTTTTTTCTTCTTAGCAAGACATCAAATAATGGTGCATATTACAATCAATGGCATGTTTAGCGGAATGAAATCTGGTGTTTCCTGAGCACCTAGTAAGTATAAGAAGTGTGCTGGGCATTCTTCCACCTTGTCCTCCTCACTGAGGGAAGAGGCCCCAGGCAAGCTGAGATCCTTAGGGGCTCTTGGGAACATAGATTTTAAGTGTCAGTGTTTGGTTCCATTCACCATGTCCTGACCCTCCAACTCTGTCCACAGAATGGGGTTTGCAGACAGATCCCACTTTGAGAGGTGATGGTTGAGGTGGCAATAACCATCTCCAGACTCTCAAGAGCCCTCACTGAGGGGTCTCTGAACCTCAGTCCAGGCACTGGGCCCTCAGTGTCCACTCAGACACCTTCCCAAGACTCCCAGGTCCACGTAGACTCAGCGGGGTTGCCAGCAATCTCCACCAGGAGCGCAGAGATGGCGAGCCTAAGCACTGCCCCTAGGAGCTTTGGGAATAACTGAGGTGGAATGATTTCGCCAGCTAGGCCACCGCTGCTGACTCCTGAGAGACAGAGGAGGGAGGAGGGCAGGAGGAGCAAGTGACTGCGGCCAAAACACAGTGACGGGCTAGTTTGCTCTGGGCAGGCACCAAGCTGGGAGCGGAGCAGTGGCACTCGAAACTGATTGCCCCTGGTAGGAAAATCGACACTCCCCACCCACTCCCCACTGCCAGGACTCGGGGTGGGGGCCGACATGGAAAATTAAGTCACAGCACCAAGGTATCTAAATATTTGGAGTACATGTGGGTAATTTACCCCTTCTTGGCAGTCTGTCCCTTAGACAAATGGAGTAGGTAGACATGTTGGGAGAGAGGGAAATCCAGGGAGGCACATAGTAGGTGATCCGTATATGGACACATCCTTTGGGAAGCAGGCAGAATTGCAGGGTAGAGCCAGGAGCTGGAAGGGAACTTAGAGGCCGAGTCCATCATATTCTTCCTTTTACAGATGAGGGTGAATCATCATAGTCACACAGCAAGTTCCATCACTGGCAAGGTGGGCATGCAATGGCTCCCTTCTCCTAGTATAGTGTTTTCAAGCCCACAGCATCAGAAAACACACACACACACACACACACACAGTGGCTTTCCCATCACAGAAGCATTTCAAGTAAGGGATTGCCAAGTAAAAAATTTCCAAAGATCTTTAATACTTACATTCACCACAGTGTACCATAGAGGAGTAGAACCTCAGAGAAAATAAAAGCTGTCATTGACTATAATCAATAACCTCTGGTTTAAATGAAGTAACATGTTTCTTTATTGCAGGATTTATCAGAGCATTTTAAATGATGTTGTGCATTCCAAAGCAATAAGTGGGGATACGGATGGAAGCAGGCTCCAAATGAATGGATTTGAGCACCCAGCATATTATTTTCACTCCATTATGAATTTTCCTAAAATCATTTTTAAATTTTGATTTGTAATGCTAGGATGACAAAGAATAAAACTAAATAAAAAAACATAGCATCTATTTATCCATCCATTCATCAAGCCAATCACCTATCCATCCATCCGTCAGTGCACATCCACTAATTAATCAATTAATCCACCCACTCATCCATGCATCTGTCCACCCACTCATCTAACTATCTGCCTTTCCAGCCATACTTCTATCCATCCATCCATCCATCCATCCATCCATCCATCCTCCAAGTAGTCACTGATCACCTACTATGTGCCCCGTACTGTACTAATACTAGCAGCTTGCCGTGGGAAAGGGGTACAGATATGAAATAGATATACTTCTTGCTAAACAAGGTACTTAGAGTTTGTCAAGAAGAGGCAAGGAGCAAACAGACCCAGCATGTGCTAACCTAACCCACTGTGTGAACTGGCTCAGTTGGTCCTGACACAACCCTGGGAGCTTGGAGTTCTTACTCTCCCCATTTTACAGACCAAGGAACTGAGACTCAGAAGAGAAACAACTCACCAAAGGGCTCTGGCTACTGAAAGGCAGAATCAGGACACAGACTGTTCTTCCCACCCATGCGCTCCCACTTGGCTCATGTTTAAAGAGGGGCAAGATAGTTCAGTGCACACTCCGTCTAGTTTCACATGTTCAATAAGCAGTTATTGTGTGCCTACTGTGTGTGAGGTGCTCTGAGTGCTGGGGCTACGGCAGTGAGCCTGACCGAGTTTCTGCTCTCAGGAGCTTGGAGGACACACTTCACAGCGGGTGACACGGGCTATGCTGGGGTGGGGAGACGGGGAGGTGAATCCCCAGCCAGCCCTGAGTCCGCCTTGCCAGCTGCAGGCGGCTTGCTGAGGCCTTCTCTCTCTGCCTGGGGGTCTCAGGGCTGATGCTGAGCTCCGGGAACAGCTGCCTGGGAATCAGCCCCACCGGCAAGACCATGCCAAGGCCTCTTCTGAGGGCATGAAGGAACTTTCCAGCATGAGCTAAGGCAGCAGTGGCCACATAGAAATGATGAGGCCACCATCCTAACACTAAGTCAATTACCCTCTCTTTAATTTGCAGCGGCCTGGACCACATTGGAGCCATGATGTCACCGGCACAAACAGCCCCATGGCATTCTCCATTTATGAGCTGGTCCAGGCCACCCACGGTGTTGTCAGTTGACCCAGCTCAGGTCCCATCCCTGCGTTTCAGGGAGGGGCCCGAGGTCTTCCTTGGGCTGACTTTCCTGCTGTTTAGCTCGGAGACGTGCCGAAGATCAGAGTGTGCCCGGCGAGGCTGCTCTGGGGAGGCTCATCTGAACCCATCTGAACTGCCGCCAGGTGGCTAAGTGGGAGAAACCCGAAGCCGGCCTGCCTGGGTTCCCAGCACAGTTTTGCTGCTCCCTAGCTGTGTGACTTGGGCTAGACACCTCCCTCTCTGAGCCCCTGTTTTCTTGTCTGTAAAATGAGAATAATAATAGTAAAAATAACAGTACCTAATTCACAGAATGAGTGCACGTGTTAATAAACGTCTACTTGTAGAAAGTGCTGAGTGCTCTGTCTGGCACACACAGGCATTAAATGCAGATCAGTTAATGTATTCTTCCTGTAGCCTGTTTTAGGAGGGTGGGAGACGGATGCTTCTTCAACAGGAAGGCAGCAGAGTGCAATGGTTGGGAGTCCTGGGAGGTCGCCACCCCCTCTCTGAGGCTCAGCTGCTGCTCTGGGGAGTGGGCACAGTAACAGTTCTCACCCTGGAGGGTAAGATTTTGCAAGGATTAGAGAACACTCATAAAGCTCAGCACAGGGCTCGGTACATAGTGGGTGCTCAACAGATGTGCTTCTTACAACCCAATCAAACAATGGGCAAAAGACCTAAGTAGACATTTCTCCGAAGAGGACATACAGATGGCCAACAGGCACATGAAAAGATGCTCCACATCGCTAATTATCAGAGAGATGCAAATCAAAACTACAATGAGGTACCACCTCACGCCGGTCAGAATGGCCATCATTAAAAAGTCTACAAATAAAAAATGCTGGAGAGGGTGTGGAGAAAAGGGAACCCTCCTACACTGTTGGTGGGAGGGTAAATTGGTGCAGCCACTATGGAGAACAGTGTGGAGGCTCCTTAGAAAACTAAAAATAGAGCTACCATATGACCCAGCAATCCCACTCCTGGGCATATATCCAGAAAAGACGGAAGCTCTAATTCAAAATGATACATGCACCCCAATGTTCATAGCAGCACTATTTACAATAGGCAAGACATGGAAGTGACCTAATTGTCCATCAACAGATGAATGGGTAAAGAAGACGTGGCACATATATACACAAAGGAATATTACTCAGCCATAAAAAAGAATGAAATAATGCCATTTGTGGCAAAATGGATGGACCTGGAGATTATCATACTAAGTGAAGTATTAAGTCAGAACGAAAGAGACAAATATGTAATATCACTTATATGTGGAATCTAAAAAGTAGTACAAATGAACTTATTTACAAAACAGAAATAGATTCACAGACAAAGAAAACAAACTTACGGTTACCAAAGGGGATGGGGTGGGGGGGAGGATAAAAATAATAAATGAATAAATAGATAAGGCTCTTATGAGCAGCACATCCTCTGTGCTTTCCTAAATTCCTTCCCAGTAAGGGTGGGTCAGGCTCATACGTGTCCCATGTCTTGGCTCAGCTGCTTGCCTCTGACTGCCCTGCTCTCCGCACTTCTCTCTCCAGATCTTTACTGTCTCAGCACACACACCCCTCTTCTAGAAAGGCCCCCATCACCTCCAGAAAGAATGGGGAGCCCTCTGAGCCTCCTTGCAGCTGCCTATGCCCCCTCCATCATCACACTTACCCCCAGCATCCTGCTCGCCTGTCTGCCCACCCACCTCTGCCATCAGACCGTGTCTTCAAGAACAGCCTCTCGGTCCCAATCGCCTCCCATCCCACCACCATCCAGTAAAACTCTGTTGCCTTCATAAGCAACAGAACCTCGCTCTGTTACTAAGTGGCTGTGTGATTTTGAGAACCTCACTTGACCTCTCTGATCCCGAGCTTCTTGCCTGCAGTATGGAAACAGCATCAGCAAGCGCACAGGCTCCCTATAGGGCCTGACACAGACACAGAGTTCAATTGCTTACCCGTCACAGGACCTTAATAAATACTAGCTCCTCTGCCTCGGATAACCTGTGTGAGCTTCCAGCAAGTTCTTTCAGCTCTCAATTAACTCATGTGAAAAAGGCAGATAGCAACAGTACTAACATCAGACTGTGCTTTCAGGATTAAATGAATTAAATATGTAAAGCCCTTGGAAGCGCGAACAGAATACAGTGAGCGCTTACTTCACGTTACCTGCGATGATAATAGTATGATAATATTTTCCCTGCCCCTTCTTGGCTATTTCTGGCCTGGGTCTAGCACTGGGTCTCTCGTACGGCAGATGTTTAATCAGTATTTGTGGGCTGACTCCATGAGAAACACTTAAAATCTTGACCAGCAAAGACCCTCTCCGCATCTATACCTCTGATGGCGGCAGCCACTGGAAATGCACCATCCCTACAGTCATGAGTCCCTACAGCATCTAAGATTAAGTCCCGTCAACACAGGCTGCTAAACACCCGTAGGCAGATTCCATTTCTAAGTGTTGCAAGATGGACAGAGTGTAGTATAAGAGGAAGACAGAGAAAGGGGATTGGCAGGATCAGAGGGGAGAGAGGGATCGCTTACGAGCACAGGGCAGAATCAGGGGAGACTTCCTTCCTTGGTCCGTTCGTTCATTCACTCAATATTACTGAGTGCCGCTCCAGCCCAGAGCTAGGTGACAGCAGGACAAAAGCATCCTCAGCCTTGGATGTCCAGCCAAGACAAGGAGGAGCCATGGCAGGCCTGAGGGCAGAGGTGTTGAGCTGAGATCAGGTACTTGTCACCTTCACAGGCCTGCTCGGAGGTCCTGCTTGCTCCCGGGGGGCTTCTCACCCGCACACCTGCATGGTGGACAGAATCTAAATCTTCCATTTGCCAGAAGACTGGCCACGATCACGTCCCCACTCTGGGAATCAGCAGGAAGGATGGCCTAAGAGAGCCCCTTGGGAAGTGAGGTGCAGTGGAAAAGCGGCCCCCGGTTGGGTAAGTGTCAGTTCAACCACGTGACAAGTACACCCTCCTTCATGGGGTGAAGAGAGACAGAGCTGACATGGGGGGATGCCCACAGCACCCTATGGGGAGAAGAAAAGCAAGTTCCAAAGAGTAAAACAGGAAGCTTCTGTTTATCGAAAGTTCAGAAAGAGGCTAAAGTAAGCAATATAATGTTCAGGCTTAGGGGTTAAAAAGAAAAGCAGGGCTGATCAATACAAAATTCAGAATGGCGGTTACTCCGGAGGGAGGAGGGGAGTGAGCCCCGGGGGAGCATGTGATGGCGCAAAGGCCGCCGAGCTGCTCTTTTCCTTAAACTGGGTGTTGGATTCCAGGGGGATTTACACTCTACACACTCTTTATACATATTCACCTGTATCTGCCCAATATTTAATTTTATTTCTTAAAAGAAAAAAAAAAAGCGTGTATGATATCCTACATGAAAGAACGAGCTTCAAAACAGGAGTCCAGTGTGATTCCATTTTTCTTTCATTTTTTTTCTCATCCATCAAACTCGCAAAATAATAGTACTCATTTCTAAGACAAACTAGGACAAATCACTTCCCCTCTCTGGACCTCAGTTTCCTTGTCTAAAATGAGGCTGAAGAATTGAGGAAAAGCTTATGAAGCACTTATGCTGGTGCTTGAAAATAGTAAGTACTTAATAAATAAGTTGTCCCGAAGGGATGGGGACTGTGGAACTTTCAGGAAATTCTTCCCTCCTCCCTCGCCCTTTTGCCACTGACCTAGCAGCTCTCTGACCTAATCTCCACTTGCCAAACTGGCTGGCTGAACCAATGTCCTCCATCCCTTCCAACAAACATACTGCCAACGCCCGTGACCCCAGAAAAGCACTCTCGGCCAGTGGCTGCCCCTCACCTCACCTGGGTATATCTCCTCCCACTAGTTAAGGCACCAACTTACTGGAAACCAGTCGTGTTTGTTCCAAAACTTGCTTACTCCACTTGTGCTTGTTAGCATAGTTAAGCATAACTAGATCATTTAATTAAACTTTAGGGAAACCAGGGACTTAATGAGTGTGCAAGAAAATGCTGCTGTTTCCAAGGAAGTTAAGTGGAATTCTTGGAAAGACACAATAAAAGTAAATTGCTTTAATTATATATATATTTAGAAAAAATATAAATACATATTATATATAATAACTTTTATATGAGATTATATGATAGCATATGTAATATAATAGAAGTGTATAAAATAAGCTATATATTTATATATGTAAATTATACGATAATATAGAATCTAGAATATAATAATTGATGTATATATAAAACAAGATGCAAACAAGAAAACTGTAAGAAATAGGAGAGGAGAATCATAAAAGACAGAAAAATCCTGTGCTCAGGTGGCTTTTTAAATGTTTTAAATTCTTGCTCCACTGAGAGACCTTGGTAACCAGAGAGGAGGCATTGCAGCTGTGGGTTCAGTGAAGAAACACAGGCTGGAAGTAACCTCCAGGCAGAGAAGCTAAATTCAAAGGTAAAGCCTTGGCCCGGCATCAAAAGTTTGGTGAATAAATGTATATTGATATGATTTAAGAAAACATATACTATTCTTTCGTTTTACCCGTAACCATAAACTCCCAAGACAAACAGAAAACTGGGGAAAAGTACCAGGGTTTCGTATCACTGAGAAAGGACTATTTTCTTAGCCCTTAAAGAGCTCTATTTACCAATCAATAAGAAGGAAAAACTAATAATGTAATGGAAAAGTCGAAAAAGGAATGAACAGAGAGTAAACAGAAAGAACATACAAATAGCTCTGAACCACAAGATAAAGAAAATGCTCAGCTTCACTTTTGAGGAAAGAAATGCAAATTGAACCTCTAAGGAGACGCTGTTTTCCACCTATCAGATGGCAACAGCTCTGCTGGCGAAGCTGTGCGCAGGTAGGCTCTCTGGGTAGTCAGTGGGAGCAGAGGCTGCTGGGAGCCAGTGATGATGGTCGTTGTCACCTACCCCTGTACCTACCAGCTAACGCAGCCACTCCACCTCCAGGAGTGTCCCCTGAGGATCATCTCCTATACCTTCAAGGTGTCATATGGACAAGCGTTTTGTTTTGTTTCTGTATCGGCTGAAATAGCCAAAGAAATAGGAAGCAACCTAAATGTCCAGCCATAGGGCATCAGGAAGGAAACAACAGCATAACATGAGTATGTAAATAGGGCAGGGAGGGTCTTCACAGACAATCACTGAGACATTCTGTTAAGGGGACAAAGATACAAAATAGTATACCTGGTAACCTCCGCTTGTGAAAGAGAGAAAATACATAAGTACAGTTGCTTGTATGCACGTAGGATATTTACGGAAGAGTAGCCCTGTTGCCTCCAAGGAAGAGGACTGGGTGACAGGGACACGGAGGAGTGATGGAGACACAACACAGGTGACTCTGTCTCCTGCTTTTCTTTTTTTTTTTTTTAACCTTTATAATTCTGACATGTGTGCCTGTATCTCTTATTGAAGAATCAACTAATTTAAGATGAATAAAATATTTAATATAGGAACACAGCACTTATAAAATGATTCCTTGTTTTAAGCAACTTTTAAATTTGACTTAACTTTTGGTTCTGATTTCGTTCTACCCCTAGATCACCAAGCTTTGACTGTTTAATATTTCTAGATGAACAGGTATTGTCTATGGAGTATATATATATATATATATATAAAACAAAAGCACACACACTAATGAAAGTTTTTAATAGCCAAACAGAGCCCCTGCCCCCAGCAAGGCTGGCAGGGACCTATTCCCCGGTGAAAAGTAAATCTTCCCCCGGGGAATCCAGTTCCCCCACTTTGCCCCAGTTACTCCAACATGTGTTTGCAGGCTGATAAAGGTGTCCTGTGTCCCTGCCGCTCCTTTTAATTAATTTCTGACATGAAAGCTCCCAGTCTCTCCTGCCTCAGAGACCTACACTCACGCGCCTTGCCTCTCCCTTTCACAGGAAGCAGCTGCCCATGTGTAGCCAGATTCCAAAAAAAAAAAAGTGTGCGTGTGGGGGGGAAGTCACAGTTCTTTTTTTTTTCATTTGTGCTGATTTGCATATTAATAGTTTGCATATTAACCAGCGACTTCAGAGGGTGGGCGGGCTAATGAATGCAGCAATCTCCTCAATTTTAACTCAATTTGCCTCATCCATATTCCAATGACTTTGGGGATTGGTGTTCAGCGTTCATTGAAATTATCCGAGCCAGACCCAGTGTGGGCTGCTCTACCATTAATCCAATTAATTAGCCCCATGGATATGGCCGCCTGGGTGAGGGCCCTTTGTTCGGCGCTGGGGGCTAATGACAGCCCCGATCTGATGGGATAATAAGGGAAGCTAAGGAGGGTTTGACCCCCCAGCCTGGGTCCTGGGTGGTGCTTGGAGCAGGGAGGGCAGGGTGGCTTTTGGGGAGGGGGGCTGGATCCCAGGGAGACAGCTGCTTTCCTCCACCACTCCTTCACTAGCTCGCTCCAAAGCGTGAGATGTCTCCCATTTTCCCCTCCACACACTCCCCACCCCTCTCCTCCCTGCTCTGTGCCCAGGGAGGCTGAGCAGCTTGGAGGTGCTCCAGTCCTGAGCCCTCGGGGCTCCCAGGTGGGTCCAGCCCGTGACAGGCGTTGCAAGAGATGGGAGGGAGGAGGAGAAAGGAGACAGAGGATTAACTCCCTGGCTGCTTCTGTGCTGGGCTGCAGCTTGGCTGTAGGCTGGTTTGGGGCCCCTGTCAAGAGCCCACTCTGATGGCTACTCGTCCCAATTCCCTGCAGCCGTCCCCTGGCCTTGCTTCCTTCGGCCTGGGATGGTAACAGCTCTGTTGTTACTTTTACCTCTTCTCCACCATCTCAGCCCCTTTCAATGAGCCATCTGTCCCCTGCTGGGCCCGAATGATACCCACACCTCACTCCTTCACTCTTCCATTTTCCCAACAGCACCATCACTCACTCATTCAGACATGATCACAAGGGTTAAACAATAAGCTACATGTATAGAATGCTTAGCACAATGCCGGGCGTTGCCCAAGAGTTCAATGAATGTTGGGGATAGTTACATATGGGGATAGATACCCGGCTCAAGTGTCCCTTAAAGGAATTCCGTGAAATAACAGCTCCATAAGATGCTTTTAGATAGAAAGACTCCCTGGGAATAAATGTCCAGCAGCCCTGCAAATCCCCTTCTTCATAATATGCATTCTTGTAATAAAGGCTATGAGAAATCCTTTAGTAAAGAAAATCTCGGATTTCATGTAAATTCAAACATCCCTAGAATATATAATCTCACGTATATATTTCCCATTTTACACTTGAGGAAACTGAGACCAAAAGTTGTGTATGGCAGTTCAAAGACAACCTAGAAACTGGTTCCTGAATTGTGTGTGTGTGTGTGTGTGTGTGTGTGTGTGTGTGTGTGTGTGTGTGTTGGGGAATGCGGGGTAGTCTAAGACTTTGTGGGGTGCACCTGGATTACAAACAGGTTGACTCCCTGCTGTATGGCCTGAGAGAAGCTGCTTCTCCTCTGGGAACCTCAGTGTTCTCATCAGCAAAATGGGAAGAGAAATTCCCATCATATCCAACTATGGGAGGATTCAGTATGATAAGCAAGTTAAGGGCCAAGCGTGTAAATAGACTTATCTGTGATGCTCATCCAGGGTTCTGCAAGAGGCGTCCCCAGTGCTGTGCTTCATGAAAGAGAAGCAACTGCTTCCTTCTTAATCAAGTCTCCCTGATTTCCTTAAAATTCCACTTATAAGAACTAATCTTGGGCTTCCCTGGTGGCGCAGTGGTTGAGAGTCTGCCTGCCGATGCAGGGGACACGGGTTCGTGCCCCGGTCCGGGAAGATCCTACATGCCGCGGAACGGCTGGGCCCGTGAGCCGTGGCTGCTAGGCCTGCGCGTCCGGAGCCTGTGGTCTGGCAACGGGAGAGGCCACAACAGTGAGAGGCCCGCGTACCGCAAAAAAAAAAAAAAAAAAAGAACTAATTTAAAGAAATACTTAGTCAATATGCAAGAATAGATGCACAAATATGTTCCATTTAGAGGAGTTTGTATTAGCAACAAGTCAGAAACAACTTAAGTCTCCAACAAAAAGGGATTTACTAAGTAAAGCATGCAACAGAATCCTTTGCAGCCATTTGAGATCAGGAAAACCTTTGGAATTCCTCCATTTCAAAAACCCCACAATCCTTCCTTTTCCTAAAACCAGATTTTATGCATGAAATTCAAATACATCAAGTAGATTTTTAAAAAATAGTAACCACGGTTACTGGGAGCTAGAGAAACAGGGGTCCTGCCTTCTCAGCCCTTCTGCACTCTTAGCAGCCAGCACACCTCAGGCACCTCCCTAGATCTCTGAGATGTGAAGGGACAATACAAAGATAAAATCATATGGGCACAGACGGTATCTGGTGTCTTCTAAGCATTTCAGGTGGGTCACGCATTGTGCATTATATCATTTAATTTTCACAACAAGCCTGCCAGGAGATGAGTGCTTCATTTATCAATCCATTTTGCAGATGGGAAACTAAAGTCTCATGACCAAGATCCCACAGGTAGAAAGGGGCAGAACCAGGATTTAACCTAATGGGAGAGTGTTAAGTGGAGAAGGCAGATAATGAAATGGTCCACAGAGTGTCAATTTCCTGGTTGTGATCACATACTGTGGTTATGTAAATACCATCATGGGAGGAAGTGTACACAGGAACTCTCTGTAAGGTTCTTGCAATGTCTTGTGGGTCTAAAGTTATTTCAAAAATTAACTTTAAATTAGTATGCAATATGGGATCCCATTTGGTTGTGTGTGCTCACACAGTGTTTCTACACCATTTTAAAAGGATATCCGTACAACAAAACGTTAACAAAACTCATCTTCATCTCTTGGTGAGAATTTGCAGGTGTTTCTTCTTTTGTTCTTATTATTATCTTAATTAATTTTTTCTTCAATGCCTAGGAATGATGATTTGTGTAATTTTTTTAAAAAGTTTAGAAACAGAATTATCCTTTACCAGCAACCCCCTTGCCCAAACCCCAGGTCCTGCTTCTGTAATTCCAGCTGCAAAGGCAGTCCCAGGTCTATTTGTTCTCCCCCAAATCTCTCTTTCTTTGGAGCTTCAGAAAGACATGCCACAACGGGGTCTGTCAGTGTACCATCTCCACCTGACGCCGCAGAGATCCCCATTTTGGCCTCTCCTCCCAGAAGACACAGCAAAACCCCCAGACCGCACGGAGGCCGGCGTGCACTTACAAATTACCGCAGCAAAATGGATAGCCTTGACAAAACGTAATGTTTTGTGACAGAGCCCAAATATGCATTCATTCTTGAGAAGCAGCTCAAGGAACCCGTTGGAAATATTAAATTAAGCAGTGTAACAGCTGAGAATAATTGGGTTTTCTGCCCTGTTGCCTGCGATTTTGTGTAGTGTTTGAGGTGGCTGGGCAGTTCTGTTTGACTGGGGGACGGCGAGAGCCTGGGGTCTCTGCAGGCTGTGGGAGTAGCTTCTGGGAGGTTCCTTGGGGTTGGAGGGTGGATGCGGTTCGACCCCATGTGGAGATGGGAGAGGCCCCTGGCACTACCCCTTGGAATCCTAGAATCAGAACTTCCCAACCAAGAGTAATGCATCCTCACCTGCGTTTGATGGATGAGGAAACAGTCCTAGAGACACATCTTAACAAGTTAGTGGCAGAGCTGAGGCTTACCCAGCTGCCACTGACAAGGCTGTTTCCAGGACACTGCCCCTCTTTATCATGGTCCTGAAACCACAGAACTCTGAGCCATTCTGCTTGTAAGGTGACCCAAAGATCGTACATTCTGGGGTCAGATAGAGCCAAGTGCAGATGGCGAGGCAGCCTCTTCCTCCCCGGGAGACCTTAGGAAATTCTCAGAGCTCTAAGCTCAGTTTTCCCCTAAAATTGGGGTTCAGGGGGCTTACGTTACAAGGGAGGCAATGAGGATTTTTAACAGGGCTGATGAGCACACGAGTCACCAGGGGTCTTGTTAAAATGAAGATTCTGATTCAACAGGTCTGGGACCTGGAATTCTGCATTTCTAACCATTTCAGCAGAGCTTTCCATGCTGCTGGGATGAGCCTCTGAAGAGCAAGGGTTTATAAAAGTGTGACTTAGCCAGGGCTTGGCATGCAGTAGGCACTCTATCAACGTTCCTTTCTCTTTGTTCTCTCATTATTTCTTCCAGGACTCTGCCTTATCCATGTTTCTGAAAACTCAATTGGAGAGAAGATGTAGTCGAGGAGGGGGTGTCCTGGTGGCAGATCCAATGGGTCCTTTGGGAGGCAGAAAAGCCACATTCGACCTTGTGTCCTCTTGATCCCCACCCGAAATGACCAGGCTGGCTTTGCGGAGTGGGTGAGTCACGGCCAACGAGCACTGCAGGATTCTACAGCTGTGCAAGTCGCATCTGCACACCACCCAGCTCTGCAGGGGAAACAGTTCTGTGTTTGCACATTTTCCAGCAGTGGGTCCAGGAACGTCTGCTCGGTTGCCCTCGGCACACACTGGCCCAGCGCGGCACCACCTCTCTGATATCAGGGGAGTTTCTTTTCTATATCCAACCTCAAGAATACATCCTTGGGCCCTCAGAAACCAGCCTGTACCTCCAAGTCACCCCCCTGAGATTTCCTCTCATCTCACATAGCTGATAATATCAAAAGGAAGCTGATTCTGCCATTTACCTGCTGTGTGATCTCAAGCAAGGCACCTCCCCTCTCTGAGCCTTAGTTTCTTCATCGGTAAAGTACATGGAAATCTTTAGCTGTGAGCATGCAGCTTACAGATGTGAAGTATGGAGTTCCCATCAAATTCAATCCCAGCTCCATCGCTTCTACCCTAGGTGAAGTAGCTCTCTGAACCTCAGTCTCTTTATCTGTAAATAGACCAGTTCTGAGGATTCAACAAAACAATAACGTATAATATCTGGCTGAGGGTTTGGCTCAGGGCACAAGAGAAGGCTCAGCAAATGCAATTATTACTTGCAAACATAAAAAAAATTCATCTCCTTCAACTGGAATACCGTTAGACTTTGATCATGATTAGAATCTACCCCAAATTCTTTGAATGTAAGCAGCAATTTTCATGGTTTCACATATGATGATGATACTAACTTGCCCAAAGTTTCTGGACACGCTACATGCCAGGCACTGTTCTAAATACTTGTGTTACTACATATAATTCTCATAATAACTCTGGAAGATTGATTATAGTGGGTAAAATATTTTTCCCCATTTTACTAATGAGGAGCCGGAGGCATAAGAAGCTTAAATAACTTGCCAAGGGTCACACAGCTGCTGTATGAGTCAGCTACATCCACAATAATGCTGCATAACAAACAACCACAGACCCCTCAGTGGCAAACAACAACTGTTGATTTCTCACTCATGCATCTAAGGGCTGGTTGGGGTAATCTAGGCTGTCGTTGACTGGGCTCAGCTCTGGGTCTACCCCGCATGCCTCCCATCCTCCTTAAACCATCACCTACCCATGACAAAAGGCAAGTGTCATATGTGCTAATACCCCATGAGCTGAAGCAAATCACATGGTCAAGTCTGGTTGGAGAAGTACCCTTCCCCACTAGGAAGCCCTGGCAAAGGTTAAACATATCACTACAGGAGAGTCAAGAATTGAAACGAATAATTCAGTATTCCACAGCTGATGGGGGACGACTGAGGCAATGAACCCAATGAGACTGATGGAAGAAGTTGCCATCTTAACTGCTGTCCAAACTTGCAATTCTTTTTTTTTTTTCTTGACCACGCCACATGGCTTGTGGGATCTTAGTTCCCCCACCAGGGATCAAACCCGTGCCCCCTGCAGTGGCAGCATGGAGTCCTAACCACTGGACCACTGAATTCCCTGAAATTCATTTTAACAAAGAAACTATCCCACTACTAAAACTAATACTAGGAACTGGAAATGCAGTCCTTTCTAAGCTCCTGCTCTAGGCACAGCTGCCTTCAGACTATCAGTGAAATATGTTATCCATCATTCATTCATTCATTCCTCACTTACTGAATATTCCTACAAGGTTGGTATCAGGCACACACACAAAATGGATACACAGTTTTCCTTTCTCTTATGATTTCTTGTCTCCCAACTCAAAGTGTAATTTTCCTCCCTCTTCATTTTATTATACATTCATTACTTATTATTTGTTTGTTTTCAAACCCCAAAACCTTTCAAGTTAGCAGATGTGCCTGCAAACTTCCCCAAACAGGGTTGTGTATGACATTGACAGAAATAGTTTATGATCAATTCCAAGGGACCCACTGATCTTTTTTTAATAAGGTGCTGCTGTGGTTCTACAGCAAAGTATGCCATTGTGATTTCACAAAGTACTCGCTGTGGAATCTCGAGCTCCCGCCCCATGTCCCTTCTTCCCAACTTGAAACGACCTTGAAACAACCGTGCCTCCTTTGGGGAATCTCTGTTAGTGACTTCGAATCCCTGGTGTGGGTGCTGCAGCATAAAGAACTCTGTCTCTGTGGGCCCCTCGCTCAGGGTCTGCGGGGAGTGGTGTTTCTCCAGGTGTGGTCCGAGGGCCACCAGGATCAGAATCTCTGGGGGTGGGGCCCAAGAATCTGCATTTTCACACATGCCCTAAGCAATTTTTGTGTCTGCTGAAGTAGAGAGATCTCTTTTATCATCTGAAGGAAAGGAGGATTCTAAAGGGAGGAAAAGAATCATTCCAGTCCTACGTGCTTCTGCATTTCATTTAATTAGCTTCAGGTTTGGAAAATGCAGTTTGGGGCACATGGCATCTGGACTCTGTCTTTAGTGCCACCCACAGGTAGAGTGGCATGGTACCTAACCAAGGAGTGTTTTATAATATATCTCTCATTCTTTGTTCACCTCCACTTGACAAACCAGGGAACACCCCCTTCCTAAATTACATTATTCCCCAAACATGCCATTCTTCCTGCCTTTCTGCCCACTAACCTGTTTTCCTGGAATGCCTTTATCTCTAATAGGCTTGCCTACAAACAAACTCCTATGCATGCCTCAAAATCCAACATGAACCTCACTGCTTCATCCTGGCTCAGTTAATTACTCTCTCCTTTGTGCTGCTATGGTTGAACATTCCTACATAGAGGCAACAATCTGAGTTCCCAATTATTTAACCCCACTATGATTCTGGCACTGTATTCTACACTTGAGATACTAGAGCGTTTCCAAATAAATGAAAGCAGGCTACACTTGTCTGTTTACACATACTCTCCCCTCTGCCCCTCCAGGGCAGGAACTAGGCCAAATTTCCTTAGGCAGAGTATGTGCTCAAGTCCCTTTGGAGTCCCTAAAATTCACATGAGCATCTCACCAGCTTGAATCTGCCAGGAAAAAGAGGCCATGTGACTTCAAGAAAGGAGCTCCTCAGACATGACAGAGAAAGGGTCCAGGCATGGCAGAGTGAGCCCTGTGGTTGACAGCCACCCCCATCTTCCTCCAAGCCCCAGCATGAGCAGAACTGGGGGACCAGCTAGGGCCATAAATCCAGGAAGGGCTTGCTAACCACGAACCCTCCCCTTGGTGCAAAATCAAACTCCTACTTAGTGCCAACAGCAATACCAGTCACGGGCAGAACTTCAGGCTTCCCAGAATGAGGGCGGTTACCCTCCCTGGAACCATCACAACCCATGTGCCACTTATTTATAGACCCAAAGGACCGTAAGGCTGGAAGGCACATTCAAACCAGCCATGCCTCCTTGGCAAGAGTGTGAGATGTGTATATTCTGGTGCCTCAGGTAAGTTTCTGAGACTTTCAGAAAATCAACTGTACTGTTTACATCTAATTAAGAAAACTGGCCCCAGTTCATCTACACACCTTGGTGCTTCTGTGTCCAGCATCAGCAGATCCAACTTTGAATCCTGGCTCTGCTGGTAATGACTGTGTGACTTTTGGGAACTCACCTAACCTCTCTGAGCCTCGGTTTCCTTACCACATAATAGGAATAATAAAACCTGTCTCTTGTGGTTGGTGTGTGTCTCAGTGGAGGGAACACAGCTTTGTCCTCCCTTCTCTTCTAATTATTAATACGTTGCTTGGTTTTTATGATTATGTCTTGTTATTGGTGTAATTTTCCTGGTTTGGGGATTCCTGTACTATTGAGCTTTCTAAATCCCATATCTGATTATGAAAACTCCCTCTAAGCTTTTGCTCTTTCTTGGCTTTATGTATTTTCTCAAGTGAGATCTCTGCTAAAATTCATTTCCCTGCCAATCTCCAATTTGATGCATCATCCCGATCATGCTATATTATGTTTGGCAACATAATATGATGTGACTCCGGCTGCCGATGACGGATGGGCTACCCGTCAGCAAATGGAAGAGCACCCAATTTTCTAAAGAGCATTGTTACAGAAACAAACAGGATGGCCTTTTAACTTGTATTGATTTATTTCTGAAGAATGAGCTCCTCTCTTACTTTTACAAGTGCTGTAATTAGAGGGTAGAATTACCTTTCTGGGGTGAGGGTCTCAGCAAGCTTAACAGCAAGGGGGCTGTGGGGGAAGGGTGCAGAGAAAGGGCAGGGTGCAGGCAGCAGCCCGTGACACGGAAGTGGGCCAGATTTAGAGCAGGAAGCACTGAGGTTAAATACATTAAAAATTCCTTCCTTCTCTCCTCCCTTTCTTCCTTCCTTCCTTCTTTTCTTTCTGCTATACACCAATCTATCATCTTTCCTTTTTTTCTTATTTCTTTTCATCCTTCTACTTATCCATCCATCCATTCATCCATCCATATATCCAACCATCGTTCCTTCCTCTATTATTTCCTCTCTTTCTTCTTCCCTTCCTGATCTCTATCCACTGATCCAGCGAGCCAGCCAGCCAGCCAGCCATTTATCCATTCATCTATCCATCTATCCGTTCATCCATCCATCTATCCATCCATCCCTCCATCTATCCATCCACCCATCCATCCTTCCCTCCCTCCATCCATCCATCCATCCATCCATCAATCCATCCATCCATCCATCTATCATCCATCCATTTATCCATCCATATATCCATCCATCCATTCATCTTGCCTTCCTACCATCCATCCATCATCTTTCCTTTATTACTTCCTTATTTCTTGCCGTCCTTCCACTTCATCCATTCATCATCCATTCGTACATCCATCCATTCATCTACCCCTGTATCCATTCATCCATCTCCCCTCCCTCCCTTCCTCCCTCCCTCCCTCCTTCTCTTTTCCATTCAACATTTTTGGGGACCGTGCTTGGTGTGATATAGAAGAGTGACTCTCAAAGACCAGGGTTCTAAGCCTAGCCCTGCTGTGTGATCTTGGGGAAATCAATTCATCTCTCTAACACTAGACTTCCGCACCTCTCCCGTCACTCTCCCCCTCGCCCGTTCCCCTCCAGCCACCCTGGAGCATTGCTCGTTTCCTCCCAGTCCAGTCACCCTACCACTTAGGGGGTGCTTGCGTTCCTTTTCTTTCTGCCTGGAACCCTCTTCCTCCAGATAGCCTTGGGGTTCCCTCCCTCCCTCCTCCCTCCCTCCTCCCTGTTCTCTGTTCAAATGCCTTCTCATCAGAGGCCTTCCCTGGCCACCCTCTCCAAAACAGCAGCTCCTGTCACGCTCCACCCCACAAAGTCGGTTCATTTTATCCTTAGCTGCTAGGACCATCTGGCATACTACGCACGTTACTTATTCAAGGACTATTTACCTATTTAGTGTCCGTTCAGCAAGACAGGGACAAGGGAGGGCCAATCTGAGGGTGCTTGTCATGGTCACTGCTGTGAACGGGGGCTCAATTCCCCTGGGACCTCTCAGAAATGTTCGCCCAAGGAGCAGAGTCCAGCTCCAGTGTCCCACTGCTGAGGCTTGACCTTGGAGTGATGACTGAGCCAGGGGCCGGGACTGCCACCCCCGGCAGAAAGCAAACACCTCATCATTTGTGCCTGGCGTGGGCCCTGTGGCCCGAGTCTAAGTTGCCTGGAACTGTCCACCCTGGCCGGGCACCCTTCTGTGGATGTTTCTATGGGAGCTTCCTTCCTGAGGATCTGCGTTTGCAGGGAGAGAGGGCTGCCCGGAACCCAGTCTCAACCCTGTCCCTCACACGCCATGACCTTGGGCAAGTCACTCACCCACTCTGGGCCTCAATTTCCCCATCGATAAAATGGACAGGTTGGACCAGACCATGGTCTCCTACCTTTCCAAGTCCAAAAAGTCCTCATTTTAAAAAATCATTAAACCAATTGTATGGGCTCAGTGTTGGAAAGGTAAAAAGAAACAAACAAACAAGACAACGTAACAGAAAAGGAGGCGAAGAACTCAAGAAGAAGGAGACCTCTTGATATTTTGCTATTTTTGATATTCTGAGACATTTCTATGCATAAATCCTCCTGGCCCTCCTTCCCTCCCTCCCCCCGCCCCTTCCCTCTCTCCCCTCCCCGTTACGTTCTGATTTCTCCTCCTCCCCCCGTTTCCCTCCCTTATCACCATCCTTCCACTAGAATGTAAGATCCACAAATGCAGGGATTTCTGTCTCTTTGGATCACTGTTGTATCTACAGATCTACCTTGGTGCCTGGCACATAAAAGGTGCTCAATAAACACCTGTGGTAGGAATGGATGGATGATGACCATGGAAGCTTAGTTACCCTTTACTGGACACCGACCATGAGCCAGGACCTGTGTAGGGCAGGGAGACTCAGGGATCAGTGGGACGGAGGGCCCTGCGCTTGTGGGGCTCACAGCATCCTCGAGACTCTTCTGGGATGGCAGAGACTATCTGGAATTCCATCAATGAGCATTAGTGTAAATATTAGTGTAAAAGCTAATATCAAAACAAAATATGAAAGGACACAAGTTGAAAAAACACGGAGATGAGACAGAGGCAAAAAACAAGTGGAGGACGATGCAGAATTCCTGCAGGTCCCTAGCCAGATGTAGATCTAAATGGACCCTGTAGCCCAGGGGTCTCCCATTCACATTATGACCCCGGAGGCAGAGGCAAAAGCAGAATCCGGGGTCAGCTGGTGCACGGACATTAGGAGAAGGCACAGACACTTGCAAAATGGCCTTGAAGCCAGGGGGAAGCTGGTGGACCGGTCAGGGCCAACTGGGAGCAAAGGAGCAGGAGGCCGCTGCCTGAGTGGGGTGTGCATGGGGGTCCCGGGCAAAGCAGCAGCTGCAGGCAGTACAGCCCAGCGCTTTGGTACATGGGCTTTGGAGTCAGACAGGCCTGTGTCCCAATCCTGGCCCGGCTCCACATGCCCCCTGTGTGACCTTCAGCATGCTGCTGGGCCTCTCGGAACCTTAGTCTCTTCCTCTGAAGAACAGGGGTCCTTGTCTCTCCCTGCTGGCTGGTTGGGGATGGAGGGCTGACATGCTCTGATGAACCTAAGATCTGAGCACAGGCCTTCCCAACACAGAAGGTTAGCTTGTACTATTCATTCACGTTAGTAAACACAGGCTGGAGTTACAGAAGAGGCGCCAGCACTGCTGAGAACAAATTCTCAGGTTGGGACTTGGCCAGGTTTCTTTTTGATGGCCTGCAGGCCACCGTTGAGGGCATCTCTTCCTATATTTCAAAGCACAGCCCTCTATAGGGGACAGGACCGTGTCACCATGAACACTCAGACAACCAGGCCCCACAACAGGGCCAGCTGACCCCAGGGAGCAAACTGTCCCAGAGCCTGTCCTATATAGTGACAGAGCAGGAGGCCAATAGCCTCGTGGAGTCCTGTGAAAAGACCAAATCACAGGATGCCATGTTGGTGTCCCCAGGGAGCATACAAGCACATCGCAGAGTAGTTGTTGTGTAGCCAGACTACGCAAAATGAAAAACTCAGGAATATTCCAAAGCAGAAACTAATGTCTGCTCGGAGCCTTGAACCTGACCTCCAGTCTGGGCAAAACTGTTTGATTCCCATTGTGGTGGCCTGGAAGGGAAGACATCTAAACACTTAGAGGCTGAAGGAGGGATGACGGCTGGGGAAACATGTCTGGAAGAGAGGCTTCTCCATCATGCCCTTGGCATTTTCCCAAACAGTGGGTCTGATCAGTTTTCACACTCAGGATCAGGAGATACAAACCACAGAAAACCAGGACAGGTTTCTCCCACTATCCGAAAACTTCCGTAAGCCAAAACGGCGTAAAGCGAAGAAATAGTTACCTTAGGACACATCCTGCTCACTGATGCACAAAATAAATAGAGATAAAGCACAGATGCTCATGGACAGAGGTTCAAAGCTATGGTGGCCGGATGCTGAGATGCTCAGTGTGGATCCCAGGGAGGGAACTCAGCGGTGCCACCCGCCCTGCTCGGGGCTTATCCTATCTCTACAACATTTCAGTGCAAAACAAATACTGAACGCAATTTTTGCTTTTCTCTCTTTTTCGTAAAAGCAAAACTCCTCTTGGAATTTCTTTCAGTTAGTGAAAACAGATACTAACACAGGTGTTTCATAAAAGAGAAAAGGTATAAAGCGAACTTTCTAAAAGCAGGGGATATCTGTATAAGTCGAAATGGGTTCCAATCCTAATGGCCACTTATGACTTTCCCATCTCCAGCAGGGACCATAGCAGTCCCGTTCACAGGGCTGGCAGAGGAATTCATGAGGAAGTCCTTGTATAGCACCGGCTTTAGTCTCAATCAATGGGAATTTCTGTTATCGCTCTCCCTGGATACATCTATTGACTGTGACACAAATCCTACCTCCTTACCCAGAAACTCCCACCCTTGAGCTCCGAGAGGCACAGCCCTGCACCCAGTGTGATTCTAAGCAGCGGGGCAAGATGGGATTTATCTTCTCCGTTTACAAACCGGGTGATGTGACCTGCCCTCCATCACCCACTGTTATTAGTCTGCTAGCGCTGCTGTACCAAAATACCACAGCTCGAGTGGCTTAAACAACAGAAATGTATTTTCTCACGGTTCTAGAGGCTGGAAGTCCAACATCAAGTTGTCAGCAGGGCTGGTCTCTCCTGAGGCCTCTCTCCTTGGCTTGCAGACCTGGCCTCTGACTCTGTAGCCTCACATGGCCTTGCCTCTGTGTGCACCCCTGCTGTCTCCCTGTGTGTCCAAATTTCCTCTTCCTAAAAGGACACCAGTCAGATTGGATTAGGGCCCCCCCTAACTGCCTTGTTTTAACTTAATCACCAGTTTAAAGGTCCTGTCTCCAAATATAGTCACATTCTGAGGTTATGGGGGTTAGGACTTCAACAGATGAATTTTGAGAGGGGCACAACTCAGTATATACACACAGCATGTAAGCGGTGAACAAGGGGGGTGCCCTAGACCCGTGCCCTTTCCCTCCAGCTCTGCCTCCCACCCCAAGCCCTTTGCAAATCCTGTTCCAAAGCACTCAAGCCTTGGCTCACCCCAAACCTCCAGGATTTTCCAACCGGAGCCAACCTTCAGCATCTTTCAGGCTCCAGAGTTGCAGGAAATAACCTGCCTCAGCCACTGCGTGGAAATGCCAGCCAGATGCCTACGTCCTTTCATCTCATGCACGAAAGGGATTTGCACGCAGGAAAAGTCCTCCGAGGAAGCTCGGTCTGCACACAGGTTCTTTGAAGCTGTTGTTTGGTTTTGGTTATTTATTTTTGCTTCGGTTCAGAGTCATCTTCCTTCAGACCAGAAGGGCTCTGATTCTGCTTGTCACCATGCCGCTGGGTTTTTTCAAGCTAAGGAGACATTGTCGCTCTCCCCTTCACCCCGCCCCGTCACCTCCCCCATCCCCTCTCCTTTCCTTTCTCTCTCTCTCCCTTGTTTCTTTTCTACAAGGAGCCTGGAATCACAAATATGTCGGGGTAGGACAATGTCTTCAGCAAAGGGGGGAATATTGGGGTCACCTTTTATTAAGAACAAAGCTATTGAAATGACGCACTAGAACATCTTGCTATTAGAGACTTGAAAAGTATTTCCCTCATTAGTGTAAAAGGGAAGAAGGGAGCTAGCAATCTTGTTGATCAGCAGTGGCAATTTATTTTAAACTGTCCATTTTCTGGGTGTCAGAGGACGACTTTTATGTATAATCTTATTTCCAATTTCAACAAAGAACACTTCACTCATGTTCTGTGCGGATTTTTTCTTCATAGACAATAACCGATTATAAAAGCGGTTCTCAGCCACCCCACCACCCTGCATCTCGGAGTGGTGTTGACATATGGAAATGAATCAAAATGTAATACGCATAATTACAAGCATTGTAAGCAGGGTACAATTAGTGTCTCTTCAAACCAATGTTGTAATCAAAAGACGCCCCTAAAACAGTCCAAAAAGTGAGAAGACTATCCGTGGGATGAGACACAGATTGGAAGGCAGTTTTTTTTTTTTTTTTTTTTCGATACACGGGCCTCTCACTGCTGTGGCCTCTCCTGTTGCGGAGCACAGGCTCTGGACGCGCAGGCTCAGCGGCCATGGCTCACGGGCCTAGTTGCTCTGCGGCATGTGGGATCTTCCCGGACTGGGGCACGAACCCGTGTTCCCTGCATCGGCAGGCGGACTCTCAACCACTGCACCACCAGGGAAGCCTGGAAGTTTTTTCTTTTTTCCCCCCTTTTCTGCCGTGTATAGAGATGCAAGTTGCCTCGTATTCTCTTCCTTGGTGGGTGCAGAGAAATCAATTCTAATTATTTTCTCCACCCATCGAGTTGAACACAAACAAGGAAACCTTGCTTTAAAAATAAACCCAGCCACATGGAAGGGGCTTATCTTTTCTGAAGCTTGTATTTGGAGGGTGTCTCTGAAGGTCACACATCCCTGGGGAGGTGTCAAGTGACAAGCTGGTCAACCAGGGTCCTTTGGGTACAATTTTGTCACCAGGATGCCTTCTGTTTAGTCTTTACAAGACATTTTGTGGAGTTGTTGGTTTTTTAGTTGTTTTTATGGTTGCTGATATTTCATTTGGTTTTTAGATTGGATCCCTTGCCAATATTTAAAAATCAGGAGGGGTTTTGTCAAAGATATGCTTTTCCCCTCCCCCTGAAAAATTATATGAGCTGTCCACATATGACCCACACCCTCACAGGACACTGTCCCCTGGTGCCCAGCACCTAGAGACAGGGCAGTGTCTCCTGCTTTCCACATCCTCACCTTTGATCCTGGTCCCAGGCCTGTAGGCACCTTATCCCCACCCCATCACTGAAGTAATGAGTCAGAGCAGCTCATCCACCCGCCATTTGCAAGAAAACCACCATGTTCCAGCCACTTTATCTTTGCTTCATCCACTGCCTTTTCTATTCTCTTCCATCCTGTTGAAGTGCACTTCCCACCCGCAAACTCCCATCATCCCCCTGCAAGCCTAGTTTTGGTGTCTCTGATGCCAGAACGTATTTCCAGACCATGCCCACCCATCCCCCAAACCACGACAGTCACTCTTGACCTTGTTCATGGCTCCTCGCGTGAACTCTTCACACTGCTGTTAAATCCCACCTCGCCCTTCATCTGGGCATCTCTCCCTGGCCCGGAGCCCCTGGAAAGTGAGGTCCCTGCCTTTTCCATGGCTGCGTCCCAAATGCCTAGCATAGAATCTGGCGCATAGGAGGTGTGAAGTCCTTGTTTGGATTTCTGAATGAATTATTCAAGGAATGCTGCCTCTTTGTTGTCTCTGAAGTGAGGCTGGCAGGAGAGAGAAGGGGAAAGGGATGATTACTGAGAACTTACTATGTGTTTGCCCCTCAGCCCATGTTGCCTTATGAGAGGAAGAGAGACGGTTTCAAGCTTCCACATCAATATTGCCCAGTTGGCAAGCTACCTACCCCTCAAAAAAGCAAGCCCTCATTATAAAATAAACTGTGATGCCAGTGGTTAAAACTCATACTGATATCAATGTGTACCGATAGGTATCAATACCAATTCCTACACCTACACATGCATCTATATCTATATCACTTATATCTACAATATCTTCCATCTAGAAATCATTTGAGCTTTGGGTTGCTCACAATAGCAAACATTTGGAAACCACTTAAAGATCCATCAACAGGGCACTAGTTCAACAACTGCGATGTATTCCAATACTGGAACGTGCTGAAACCATGACTATTAAGGAGAGTCATTTACTGACATGGATAAAGAATCCAGCTTGCCAGGGTTAGGTCACACCATGACCAGAGACAAGGGTGACGCACATTTGCAAACTTCTTCATCTAGAAATACGAATGTGCGGAGAGATGTTTAGAACCATTTTGGCCAAACACTGAGTGGATTTTCTAGACAGGAGGCTCTCTGCTCACTTTTGTTGATAAGTTTCCGTTCTCCTTACATTTAAACAATATTAATCGTGATTTTCTTCCCCAAAGCAATAACTGATTGTAAATGCACTGCCCAGCCATCTCCCTTCTCTCCTGTTTGACTGCCTGCACTTTCTGCCAGGTGCCTTACTGTCCCACCACCCACCTCCAGCATGTGATAGGCTGGATTGGGGCCAGTTCTCTCCCATTTTAGCAAATTCACACTTGACTCTGTTCAAGTTTTCAGTTCCAGGGGTCAAGGCCCCTCTCTAAGCTGGATTTTGCAAGTATTTGATTCTGAAACACGGGCATCAAAAAGTTCTAAGGAGACAGAGCCATAGGAAGGATCTAGATGAATCTGCCTTCTGTGCCGACGGGGAAACTGAGACCCGGGGTGCTGGAAAGAGCAGGAAGTCAGAAGCAGGCAGGCACTGGCAGGTCAGAACCCTCCCTCTGCCCCTTCCCGGCTATGTGACCTTGAGTCAGTCCTTTCACCCCTCTGTGCCTGCCTCCTCTTTCTCAACTATAAACCTGAAAAAATAATTGCAACCATGGTAAGGGTCATTTCAAAGATGAAATGTGACAGTGACCAGACCTGAGATTTTGAAAATGGAGAAACACTAGCAGATTAGAATTATCACCATGAACTTGAATCTATTTCCCCGACTATGGGAAAAAAAAAAAAAAAAAATATATATATATATATATACAGTAAAAATCATAGTCATCAGAATGCCAGGGATCCCGAGGGGATAAAGCCATCACAGGTCCTCGTGGATCTGAAGTCTCTACTGCTGGGCCGGAGAGTGTACAGGTGTGTTCTCATGTTCCCTAGAGTCCACTCTCCCCTCACCAATGACCTCAACTTCCTCACCCCTCCCAGCCCAGGGGCTTCTGGAGAGATCTGGGGACAATCACAGAGGGTGTCCCTCTGGGGCTCACCACCCCAGCAAGTCATTTCTATTCAGCCCAGAGCCTTCTTTAAGCGAGGGAAGGTGGGGAGGGGAAGGCTGCAAAGAGAAGCAAAAATCAACTCCGGGTCAGCAGGGCAGCTGGCCCGGGGCCCAGTCGGGGAATCTCTTGGGAAGGGTCCCCACCCAGCCGGCTCTCCCACAATGCACCAGGTGCTTCTGCTGATAAGAATGGGCTGCTTGGCCTGGAGGCGCGTGGCAGGACTAGAAGAGTGTCTATTCTGAGAGCCGTAAGAGGAAACTCCTGCTCCGTGAAGGCAGGCCGATAAGAGAGAAGCAGACAAGGCCTGGGGCGTATTTTCCCCTCCAATTTTTTATCTTGTTTTGTTTCAGTTCCCTTCTTATTAAAGGAAAGAGAAAACCTGGCACCCACCCCACCGGCCAAGGATGGATGGTGACTTGTAGACGTTTAAAGAGGATGGTGAGGATGAACCTTGAGATTCCAACACTGAAATCCCAAGGGTGGTTTCACCTGGGGCGTGAGTTTATGGGAGATTTTTAGTTCTTCTTTACCCTTTGCTGAATTTTCCAAATACAGGCACACCTTGTTCTGCCGTGCTTCACAGATACTGAATTTTTTACAAACTGAAGGTTTGTGGCAACCCTGCTTCGAGCAAGTCTATTGGCACCATTTTTCCAAAAGCATTATTTTAAATTAAAGTATGTACATTGGTTTTTAGACATAATGCTATGGCACACTTAACAGACTACTATGTAGTGTAAACATAGCCTTTGTATGTATTGGGAAACCAAACATTTTGTGTGACTCGCATTATTGCAATGTTTGCTTTATTGCGGTGATCTGGAACCATACCCACAATATCTCCGAGGTCTGCCTGTGCTTTTGCCATGACCAAGCATCTTGTTTATAATCAGAAAAAATAAAAGTTCTTTTTGAATGCAAGTTGTGAATCTCATTTCACATTTGTTCCTGAGTACAGACGCTAAAGGGGGAAAGTGTATGTTTTCTGTGATCCAGGGACAAATGCAGTGTTGCTTATCAGGAGAACATGGGCAAGAAGAAGGTCATATGCCCCCCCAATCTGCTGTTGGGGGACTGTTCTGGAAAACAGTTTGACAGTTTCTTATAAAGTTAAAATACACTTAGCATATAATCCAGCAATCTCACTCTTGGGTATTTATTGTAGAGAAATGAAACTTATCTTCACATAAAAACCTGTACATGGATGTTCATACCAGTTTCATTCCTAATACCCACAAACAGGAAATAACTTGGCCTTCAGTGGGTGAAGGGTTAAGCAAACGATGGTACATCCTTTCAAAGGAATACTACTCAGCAATGAAAAGGAGCAAACTATTGATACATGTAACACCTTGGATGGATCTCAAGGGCATCGTGCTGAGTGAAAAAAAAGCCACTCCTGAAAGTTCATGTGCTATATATGATTCATCTGGAAGATGGAAATATTCAAAGATGAAGAAAAGAATGCTATATATGAATATTCTCATAGTGACACAGTTATAGCTCTAAAGAACAGATCAGGGGTTGCCAGGCATTAAGGGTGGGGTGGGGTGTGACCATTTGGGGGTTGCTTGAGGGAGTTTCTTTGTGGTGATGGATACGCTCTACACCTTGTTCATGGTGACAAATACTCACATGTGATAGAATTTCATAGAACTATACACCCACCCCAAAAAGTTCCCATACAACTAGTGACATCCAAATCAGGTTGTATTCAAGTTAATAGCATTGTACTAATGTCATGTTCCTGGTCTTGATCATTTTACTATGGTTATGTAAAATATTATCATTGGACGAAACTGGGTGAAGTATTACTACTTTTGCAACTCCTTGTGAACAACTGTAAACCATTTTAAAATGAAACAGTATTAAAAACATCTGACTCATCTCTACTCTGACTTCTTTGTGTTGGTTTCATTCTTAGGCAAGACCTTACCTCATGGTAACAAAAAGGGTGCCAGCAGCTCCAAACCTATATCCTCCCAGTTTAGCAATTGTCACTGAAAGACCATCCCTTTCCCAGTAGTTCCAGCTAACATCCTGCAATTGAGCCTCGCTTCTGTCATATGTCACATGCTCATCTCTGTCAATCACTGCCACCAGAGGAATGGCATACATTGACTAGTCAGGCCTAAGTCATGGCCAGACTCCTGCTCTCCCATAGCAGGCACAGAACAGCACTCTCAGAAGCATATGGGGACTTCATTCTGGAATACAATGTATAAATGTATCTTTAGCAGAAAGGAGGATTGGAAGCTAGGCTGTAAAACCAATAGATGTCCAGCAGAGAGGAAAATAGCACCATTATAAGGATAAAATATTACATGAGACAGTGCGCGTAAAACACATGGAAGGTGGTAGGTGCTTATTAGGAGATTAACAAAGAGGTTTCCTCTGCTTCCCCTGGTCACCGTTGCTGATGAGAAGAATCAGGTACATTGGAGAATTCAGCCCAGTTTGCCATTTGCACCAGCTCCAGCTGCATTTCAGACAAGTCCCCAGCAGCACCTGGCTGCCTTTCTTACAGAGAGCTCCACAATCTTGAGCCCCTTTCTATTGGTCCCAATTGGACGTGATGTGTTTCCTACCAGATTGCCTGCTCAGAGAGTCTGAATCTTACTTTCCTCTAAAAATAAG
Source organism: Leucopleurus acutus (assembly GCF_964270905.1). Classification (NCBI taxonomy): domain Eukaryota; kingdom Metazoa; phylum Chordata; class Mammalia; order Artiodactyla; family Delphinidae; genus Leucopleurus; species Leucopleurus acutus. Next base: position 69,866,652 of record NC_139155.1, read on the forward strand.
AGCCAGTCAGCATTAGTGGCATTGTGCCAGGCACAGTGCTAGACATCCTTCATTATAGTTGTCACCCTAACCCAGGGCAGATGGCATTGCCCCATTTTGCAGATGGACAAACTGAGTTTCAAGGGGGCCAGCACATAGTTTAGAAGTGGCAGAGGCAGATCTCAAACCCAAAGGCTCCAAATGCCATTTATTTTGGGCAGAAGAAACCCCTCATTGTCCCCAAGATTTCACCAGTGAAATTCAACCGGCAGAGCTGACCTAAGTGTGGAGCTCCTGTCCACCTGCTCTCCAGCATCCCTGCTTCCCGTCCTAATGGGCTGCTATTTCGCTCTCTTTCTATGATGCTGATCCACTGGAGGCCAGGGCATGGATAGCACTGTAAACCAAGCCCTCGATGGAGCAATTAGGGGCACAACTGCTTCCCCTGCTCCACTTTCACCAGAGCCCAGAAACAACATTTCATCCTGCATGCTACACACTATGCCAGGGCAGGGCACCCATTCTGCTAGAGCCAAGGCACCCCTGTCATGCCTAAGACATTATTAAAATAAAATCCACGCTTATTCTGTCCAGCCAGCTTGTGGAATGCAAGTCAAGAAGCATCTTTTTGGTTAAGGGTTGGGGGCCAAGGAAGTCCCCTAAGCGCTCTGTTCCCTCTCCACCTAATCTCTCCCCTTTCAATTCAAACACACAGGTGCACACACAGACACACACATACACAAACACACTCATGTATGCCTGGGGACTATTTTGTTCCTCTTAATTGAAGTGATACGAAAAAGCTTCTTTTGCTTATCTTCATCTTTTCCATTTTTTCCTGGGAAGGGTGGTTGCTATTGGCTTATTCTCTGTATGTGTGAACATGTGTGTGTGTGTGTGTGTGTGTGTGTGTGTGTGTGTGTGTGTGTGTGTGTGTTTCCTGGTCATTTTTAATTCCCAACTGCATCTCCACAATGAGTCAAAATTCAAACACGTTTGGAAAATAAATAGTTCCAGCATCGCATTTGTTAGAGCCCGAGCCTGTTGTCAAGGGCAGCTTGGCTGTTGGGTACCCCGTGCAGGTCTCGAGAGAAAAAGAATAACTCAGCTGGCCAGGTTCTTGGGCTGAGCTGGGAGCATGCATTCCACGGCTCCCTCCAATGCACAGATTTCCTGGGGTCTTTGTTTCCTGGTGTGATTGGAGTTGGACACACGGAAGGGCTGACATATTTAGTCAAAACCGCCATGCTTGGTGGCTTCTGATCATTTTAAGAAAATGTCCAGAGCTAGGGTTTACTGAGGCCCTCATTTGTGCCAGCAACAGTGTGAGAGCTGGATCCACATTGGACCAAGTTCTCGAGGTGTGAATTACCCAGCAAGAAGAAGGGTGAGAATTACATGTACAATGGGCTCTTTGTATTAATGATAATAATAGCTAGCACTTAGTTGCATACTGTATCCTAAGCAGGTTACAAACCATTACATAGTATTAATATTTTGGAGATTAATTATTATTACTTTTTTTTTTTTTTTTTTGGCGGTACGCGGGCCTCTCACTGTTGTGGCCTCTCCCATTGCAGAGCACAGGCTCCAGACATGCAGGCTCAGCGGCCATGGCTCACGGGCCCAGCCGCTCCGCGGCATATGGGATCTTCCCTGACTGGGGCACGAACCCGTGTCCCCTGGATCGGCAGGCAGACTCTCAACCACTGTGCCACCAGGGAAGCCCCAATATTACATTTTAGTAATAATGTTTTTTTTAAATGAAAAGTATTTCAAACATACAGGCAAGAATACAGAAAATATAATAAACACTAGCTTTTAAAAATCTTAACTGCATGCTCTATTTGCTCCAGATCTTTTTCTACTGGAACTAGACATCACAGCTGTAGCTGAGGTCCCCATGCACCTACCCTGATCCCAGTTTTTTCTTCTACTTTCCAACCAGGAGTTTATATTTGGAGTTTACCATGTCAATAGATTTTTAAAATGTTTATTACACAATTATGTAGCCGTACACATTATATTTTGTTGTTCATGCAGGTTTTGAAACTTTACATAATTGATATCTAGCTGTACATCTCATTCTGTATTTTGCTGTTTTCTTCCCACTTAACATAGATTATCACATTTAATCCTCACGACGGCCTTAAGAGGTTGGCACCATTGTACAGACGAGGAAGGGGAGGAACAGAGGAGATAAAACCCTTACACTAACATTTCCTTATGCTGAATATGGGTCTAAACTATGACTTGGTAGTTCCACTCCTAAGTGTAGACTCCTAAAAAACACGTATTTAGGGACGCCAAAGATGTGCACAAGAATGTTCATAGGATCTTTATTTGTAAGAGCTAAATATTAGAAATAACCCATATGTCCATCAACAGAAGAACGGATAAACACACTGTGGTGAAGTCACACCACAGAATATCATACATCAATGAGAAAGAATGGGCTTGTGCAGCCGCAGCATCGTGGATGCATCTCAGACATGATGCTGAGTGAGAGAAGCCAGACACAAAGGAACGCACCGCGTGGTTCCATCCGTATGAAGTTCAGAAGCAGAACTATGTGATGACAATAGAGCAGTGATTACTTCTGGGGACGGAGGGCAGGGTGGACTGGGAGGGCCAAGGGCAGGGGCTGCTGGGTGGCTGAAAGTGCTCTAGAACCTGATCTTGGTGGTGGTTACACAGGGTAGGAGGATGTAAAAACTCTTCAGGCTTTGCATTTAGATTTATGTATTGTATCACATGCGCACTGTACCTTGATGATGACGGTGGTGATACCGATGATGGTGCTGATGAAGAGGAGGAGGAGGATGTAGATGGTGGTGATGACGATGACGATGATAAGAAACCACTTGTGTGGAGCCATACAGATCACCTGTGGCAGAGCCATTTAAACCCAGACAGTCAGACCTGACTGCACTTGACCACGACTCTGGACATTTATGAAGCAAAGGTAGAAGAGCAGATAAAGTTACCTGCCCGAGTTCACGCAGTAATCACACAGAAAAGGTAGCACTTGACCCTAGTTCTGTCTGACTCCCACATTTGTAACTCTTTTCTTTGCCTCTGATCCCTGCCAGGGACAGAGCCAGGGTTCTCTGGGTACCCCATTCTCTGTCAGCGTGCTGACGACTCAGTTTTCCACTCTTTGTGTAACTCATTTACAGAACGTGTTCACAAGCAGTTCACAGGTGGAGAAACGGAGGCTCAGTCATGCATCCCCAGATAACCAGATCCCCAGGTTCCCGTGAGGCCCCATGGACAGAGCGTGAAGCCTGGGATCAGTCAGATCAGATCCTGCTGAGAATCCCAGGCCGGCCATCATTGTGTGCCTCGGTGTTCCCATCTGCCAAGTGGACACGGCAATCCTGGCTCCGCAGGGCAAGGTGAGTATGAAACGAGGCAGTGACCAAAAGGCATGCACACCGGCAGCCACCTGTCTCTCTTCCTGACTCCTTGGCTTCCCTGGCCGTTCAGGCTTTCCTGTTCATCACTTGGTTGACCTCTCAGCCTTCTTGCAGCTTTAAGATTCTATGATTTATGGCATTTTATGCAAATGTCGATTAAGCACTCAGCTCTGCACGCTGCAGAGAAAAAGGAGGGGGTGGGGTGGGCTGGCATGGTCCCTAATTCCAAACAGGTAACAATAATGTTGACAGGGGAAGTGACAAGTGACATGTCAGCTGTCCCCTCTTCTCTTGAAACACCCAGGGGACCACACTTCACTCCTGCATTTGGTTCCTGCAGGATATGAAAGGCATGGCCCAGCCTGGGATGGGTTGGGTCCCCGATAGGAATTAGCACAGGGGGCCTGGGCATTGGGGAGTCATCCCCCAGGATGGGTACCCCTTTGTAGCAGGCCTTTATTGAACATTCTATTCCATAGTGCCCTATAAAACCAAGAGGGAAAAACAAAAGCCTTCACGTCACAGAGCTACATAAAATAACCTTAAAACGAGCTTCCATAAATGTGGCGCTAGTAATTATTTGCATCTAGTTAACCATGCAACAAAATGGAATAAACGCAGCTCCATTAACCTTATTTTAAAAGCACTTTTTGGTGATTCATGTTTATTACACAGTTAACATTTAAGAGAGTGGACGCCCACCACCGCTTCTGCTTTGGAACACTGTACTGAAGAAAACACGCACTTGTGGGAAAGGGAAGTACAACAGATGAAGCAGAACCATTTCTACTTTCCCAACCCCTGCCCCTAAGAGACCTTCCTAGTCCAGTCCCTCGTTCAGTTTACAAGTATGTATTGAGCATCTGCTATGTCTCCGATACTTGGCGAGGTACTGGGGCTACCGCAGTGGGCAAAAGGGCCACCAGCCTCAGGGAGCTGATGTTCCCAAGACCTGGGAAAGCAAACCACTTCTACTGTGAACGATTTGGGGCCCTGACCGAAATCTCTACCCAGCGACTTCCAAACCATAAATCCCCATTCTCATCCCACTTTTACTCCTGGCTTTTAGAATCCATGGAAGACAGCCACCTGAATCTACTAATGCCATGATGGCTGCAAAATGCTGGTTTTGTAACTCCATTATTTCTCCGCATTTATTAGCTGGTTGTCTACTGCAGAGCAGATCTGTGCCTTCTCTTCTGTGCATCTACTTATTATCAGAATGGCTTCTTACTTTAGTCAGTGGTCTGTAATCCATTACCGAGGTCACACACACACAACCACACAAAAAGACTCAGAAACTGTTCTAGAAGAAATATCTGGACATCCAGAAGCAACTCAAGAAACATGATACCTAAATAATCCTGGATTGGGTCTAGCCCTGGAGATGAGGATGGGGAAATAGTTGTAAAGGGCTTATTGGGACGATTGGTGGGATTTGAATGGGACTGTGGTACAGGCTAACGCACGATAGCAATGGTGAATGGCCTGAATTTGATAATTGTGCTGTGGTTATGTACGAGATTGCTCTTACATTTAGGAAGTACACTCTGAAATATTTAACAGTTGGGTGACCAACAGTCCCAGTTTGCTCACGACTCTGAGGGGTCCCAGGGTGTGGGACTTTCAGTGCTAGAGCTAGGAAAATCCCAGGCAAACCAGGAGATTTTGTCACTCTAGAGAAGGGAATCAGCACTCAACTTACATCATATGGTTCAGAAAAAAACTATTTATATATATTGTATATAAGTATATATGTACGATATATACCATGTGTTATATATTAGTACTGACTATATATTTAATACTATACTAACATATATATTCATTATATACATACGTCTAATACGTAACACATTATTTATAGTAATATATTAGCATAAGTACACAATTATGTATTAATACATTAGTAATATACTAATACATATATTAATAAATATATCTAATACTTTGTATATCTATAGTATACCTATAATATACCTATAGTATATGTAGTATAGTATATATAGAGATATATATAATCTACTTCTATGTATCTAATCTATTATGTATCTAATTAATATACACATATATTTAAATTTAGTGAGAAAATCAAGAAATGTGACAATTGGTGAACATTTACAATTGGTGAAGCTTGTGAAAAGTAAACAGAACTCCTTTGTACTTTTATTAGTTTCCTGGGGAGTACTTTGCTATAACAAAGTACCTAAAACCGGGTGGCTCAGAACAACAGGAACTTCCTGTCTCACAGCTCTGGAGGCTAGAAGTCTGAGACAAGGGGTCAGCAGAGACCTGCTTCCTCTGTACCCTATAGGGGAGGATGTTTCCTTGCCTCTTGTAGGTTCTAGAATCCCCAGATGTTCGCTGGCATCACCCCGACCTTCCCATGGCCTCCTCCCTGTGTCTCTTCCCTCTGTGCATGACTGTCTCTGTCCCCACATTTCCCTTTTTTATAAGGACACAGTCATGTTGGATTAGGATCCACCCTAACGACCTTATTTTAACTTGACTCCTTCTGTAAAGACCCTGTTTCTAAACAAGGTTACATTCTGAGGTATTGGGGGTTAGCACTTCAATATCTCTTTTTTTGGTGGGGGAAACACGATTCAACCCATAACAGTACTATTCTAGCAACTTTTCTATAAGTGTGAAATTATATCAACACAAAAAGTTATAAAAGTCATACAGATTGGATGATGCCATTCACCCTCTGTGGACCCTCAGCAGAGTCCCCCTGCCCACAGGGTGGGCGTCTACAAGCCCTGTGGGCTCTGAACTGTATCCGGCAGGACCCCAGGTTGGCTCACTTCAGGAGACTTTGATAAAGAAACTATTTCCAAGGGTGGAAGAAAGCCCACAAGGACCACTCCACGCCTGGAAGGGACCTGGGGAGGGGGCCGGCCGGAGGGTCCTCTTCAGGTGTTCAGATAACACCTTGCTTATGGTGTCCCTGCAGCGGGGGAGCTGCAGGAGTCAATACGCCACCCCAGTTTCCTCCAACCCTTCCATCTACTACTGTCTCCCCATAGCCTGACGAACCTGAAGCCATGGATACTGTCAAAGCCACGGGGTCACTGCCCTGGAACACAGTGGAGCAGGGTGGTAAAGGGGCAGGGGTCATGGAAGGTGCTGACCGAAGTCACACCTGCTTCCTTGGGGACCCTCACTCTGCCTCCCTCCTTCACTTAGCCCTCCAGGCTTGTGGGCAATGACACCTGCACTTCCTCGGCCCCCTGAGTTCTCCCAATCCATCCCCATCTCCTACCTTGGCTCTACTCATAGCAACCTACATCGCTCATCTGTGACATTGATCAAAAGCAAGCTTTAGGGAAGCAACGTAAGTGTCCAGCAACAGAGGAATGGATGAAGAAGGTGTGGTATATATACAATGGAATACTACTCAGTGGTAAAAATAAAGCCCCCAAAAACCCATGAAATAATGCCACTTGTGGCAACATGGATGGCCTACAGATTATCACACTAAGTGAAGTAAGTGAGACAGAGAAAGACAAATATCATATGACATCCCTCATATGTGGAATGTAAAAAACGATACAAATGAACTTATTTACAAAACAGAAAGAGACTCGCAGACACAGAAAACAAACCTGTGGTTACTAAAGGGGAAAGGGAAGGGGAGGGATAAATTAGGAGTTTGGGATTGGCAGATTCAAGCTACTATTTATAAAATAGATAAACAACAAGGTCCTAGTGTATAGCACAGGGAACTATATTCAATATCTTGTAATAACCTACAATGGAAAAGAATCTGAAAAAGTATATATTTATATAATTGTATCACTTTGCTGTACACCTGAAACTAACACAATATTGTAAATTAACTATACTTCAATTAAAAGACAAAAAACAAATTTTTTAAAAAGTAAGCTTTGTCATCATATGATCACCAGCTCCATGCTGTGTCCCTGTCCCGAGCACAAGCCCCACAAGGGCCAGGACCATTGTGTCTGCTTTGTTCCCTGCTGCAACCTCTTCAGACCAGGTCTGGCACATAATAGATGTGTGATAAAGTTATTGAATGACAAACAGAATGAGGGGCTGGGGTGGAAGGAGGAGACTGTGAAGTTACCCAAAGAAAATGGCAGAATGGGGTCAACAGCCAGGTTCCCTGATGCCCAGGTCAGTGCCTGCAGCCGTCTCCCAACCCATGTTAGTCATCCTCTAGAAGAGCTACTTCGGGGGCCTTTTAAAAGGCACTCTCTGCAAACCTTGTCAAACGATTCAACAGCAACCGCTCAGAAGGAGACATGTTGTTGCTATTTTCTTTTATAAGGTGAAGTGTTTACAGAGATAAACTCAAGCTCAATTTGAACATCTCCAGAGAGAAGCAGCCAGAACCTTCTCGGGGAGGGAAATGGAGAGTGAAGGTTGCTATGCAGGTGAATTGGGACATACATGTGAGAGGCAGGCAGAGAAGTCTTTAACCGAGGGATATTTCGTATTTATAAGTATGCAGACGCTCAAATTCTCACTCCTTTTTGTCTAAGGAGTTAGATATGTACATGTCAGCAAAAATTAGCCAATCCATGTAAGATGCATAGTGTAACCATGGCTCTTAATCTTTAATGCATAATTTAGAATGCTGATTCTGTGGCTGGAAGTGTGGATGGGGCCAGATGATGTAGGGCTGGGAAGACCGTTCAGAAAACTCCCAAGCAGAAGTCGGAAGGAGGCTTGGTTGCAACGTTCTAGAGCCTTGCTACTCAAAGTGTGGTGTGCGTACCCATAGCATAAGCATCCCAGGGAAGCTGGTTAGAAATTCAGATCCTAGGACCCTCGGATACATGGAATCGGCATCTTCTCTCTGCCAGGACCCCCAGGTGACTGGTGAGCATATTAAAGTTTAAGAGTGTTGGTCCATAGGATATTAGCACATCAACCAAGAAGGACTTTAAAGGAACTTTATAGCTCTTGAGATCTCTGATTTTACACTCCTGTCTCTTCTTACTTAACTTTTCCCTGGAATAACTGTCTTTAAAAAATCACCATGAGGGTACAACAAGGAAGCCCCATTTCCAGACACACTGGGTTAAATAATCCAGCACAGGTGGCTAAAATAAGATCACTTTACAGTCATTGCCCTGACAAAGCAGAAAAAAACAATTCCGACTGTATTTCATAATAACCACTAACCTGGTTGAGGAGGGAAGATCTATTGCCCTAGAGAACACTCACTAATAATGAAAAGGAAATCATGCAAAATGAGTAAACCAGTATTCAGCCACCTCCCAGTGAAATAACGGATTCAGGCAACATTATTATTTGGTGTTAAAATCATTAGGTGTATGGTTGAGGGAGATTTGGACCCCTGTACACATGCCATTTTATCGTCTCAAGGGGAAACACATACGTGCACGGTGGAGATGACACTCATTATCCCAACCCAGGGCCAGTTTCATTTTACATCACAAAAAAAGGGTCCTGCAGAAGTCACTGTTCTCCTGAGGCTATAAGAAGAACGCAGTACTCCTGGTGAAAGGCTCTAGTCATGAGACGTTACCATGAATCCATTCAGCCTTTAGAACCAATGTCTGCTCTGTGAAATACAGGGGACAGGGCAACAAGACAAATGAAACCACAGAGGAGCACCAGATTAACCCAGAAGGAGGGACATTCTGCAGAAGGAACTCAAAGGGAGGCTTGGGGGATAGAAGGGGGATTTGGATGTAGACTAGTTATTAGATAAGAGTTCATGGCAATGTGGGGATGGGTAACTAAAAATGCAGGTTACAAAGCCTGACAGCTAGTATGATTACATTTTAGTAAAAGATAGATCGATGGATGGATAGATAGACAGATAAATAGACAGACAGATAGATAAGATGGATGGATGGATAGATTAGATAGGTAGATATAGATAGATAGATAAGATGGATGGATAGATAGACATAGATAGATAGATAAAGATGGATGGATAGATTAGACAGATAGATAGATCAGATGGATGGATACACACATACATACATACTAAGGTATTAACAAAGGCAATCTCTGGAAAGTAGGAACATGATGTTTTTATCTTATTTTTTGCTTATCTCTTTTCTCTAACCCTCACGATGCCTATTTACTGTTTTTATAGTAGAACATGTGTGCAGACGTGCTGATGGCATTTAATTCCCAGCATTTGCAAGTAGCCATTTAGTCATTCATCACTTATTCATTCATTCATTCACCCAGGCACAATAGTTCGAGTTAGCTATGATGTCATAGGTCTAGGGATAGGGTTTCACTTACCAAGATAAATGACTCCCATCTCTGCCCTTCTGGTCCTATTCTGGTCAAGGATACAGATATGTGGTTATGAATCTGATACATACTTGAGGGTATGATGAGCATGGAATTAGTGAGATGTACTGACTATGGAGGATGGGGACCTACTCCATGGATCCCAGGAAGGGAAGGTGGGGTGGGGATGGGGTGGGAGATGACATTGCAGAGCTTAACCTGACCTTTGCCTCTCTCTCTTACCTCCATTATTCTGACCTCTGAATTTCTGAAGTGCACCAAATTTCTTCCTACCTGAGGACCTTTGCACATGCTGTTCTCTGGGTGTGAAATGCTCAGAACTATCCTCAAATAAACACACACACACACACACACACACACACATACACACATATACATGCACACACTTTATTTCTACCAATTTTACACCTACTTATCTTCCAGCTCTCAAATTTAATCACTTCCTGTGGAGTTCACTCCTTGACTCCTCAAGCCAAGCCTCCTATCATTAAGCCCACAGAACCTGTTCCTTGGCATTTTGTAGGGTAGTCTAATAATCTATTTATTTTGTAATTCATTGCTCAAAGTCATGAAAACAATCCCACGCCCTGTTCATTTCCATAACCCTACATCTTAGGACAGAGCCTAGCACAGAGCAATTTTTCAATAAATATTTGCTGCCTAATGAAAGAACAAACTGTTTTAACAGTGTGCTTCTGGAAAAGTTTATACCCCTGTTTTTGTTTCTTTAGTCCATTCCGATTAAAACAGGAATAACAGCACCTGCTGGCATTTATGGAGGACCTGCCATGTGCCTGGATCACTGCTAACAATTATACACCCATTATCTTGGGGAATATCGTCAGCAACCTGTGAGGTAAGTAATAGTAATATAGCCATTTCGCAGGGGAGAAAATGGAGGCATTTATAGGAAAGTCTCAATTTCTTATAAACTGGGGGGCTCTTTGCAACTTAGCTCATCTCTGTAAACTTCAGTTATTTAAAGCGATGCGTTTAGTAGCCCATACATATGCATACATGCATATCCGTGGATCAGAGACACAGCCCATCTCTGAGACATCCATGTCTGTGAAACAGGATAATGCCGACAGCTTCATGGCCATTAAGTTGGCTAGTTGTGCCTGGTACCCAGTGAGCACTCAGGACACACTTGGATGAGGGCTCCCCTGCGCTTTTAACTTTCAAAGCAGAATCCCTGGCAGACGGCCATGCTTTGAAATTCCATGGTGCAATAACCATGAATCACCCCAAAGTTTCCAGGACACAAGCTAGTTAGCTTCTTCTGCCCAGCCTCGTTGTGCAGGGAGACAGGGAGACAGGGAGACCTTGGACACAGTCACCAACTCAGGGATCTTGGCTGCAGACAAGAGCCCAGAGCTGAAGGGCCCTCCTGCCGACCTTGCTGAAAAGACCAGTAAATTCAGCAGCCAGTGTGTCTGGCCTTCCCACTTGCTTCCTCTAAATCTCCCTCTAAGTGGCAGGACTCTGGCCCGGCTGCCCGGTCTGGGCACATTTCCTTCATGTCAGAGGAGACTGGTGCCAGGGGCCTCCAATGGGTTGGCGGAGACCTCGTTCTTCCCACGCAGCAGTCCTCTCAGGAGCGGCTTCTTTGCTGCCTGATTCAGCTTTGCTCAGATACAAGCTGCAAACACTGGGGGCCTGGAGGGGACCTGACAGTTTCCCACTTTCTAAGTTGCTTCCTCTGTCTTAACTCAGTTTCAGGAAAGCCCTTGGGGACAATGTTCCAGGTGCCCAGCTTTCCCTGGGGCCTCAGGGAATCAGTCTGCAAAGGAGCAGACAGGAAGGTCTGGTGGCCCTGGGTCAAAACTAAGGCCAGTTGGGCTTCCCTGGTGGCGCAGTGGTTGAGAGTCCGCCTGTCGACGCGGGGGACACGGGTTCGTGCCCCGGTCCGGGAGGATCCCACATGCCGCGCAGCGGCTGGGCCCGTGAGCCATGGCCGCTGAGCCTGCGCGTCCGGAGCCTGTGCTCCGCAATGGGAGAGGCCACAACAGTGAGAGGCCCGCGTACTGCAAAAAAAAAAAAAAAAACTAAGGCCAGGATGCCTTGCACAAGTCCCGCCACCCTCCAGCCTCAGTTTCCTTGTCTTTACATTGGGAGAGCAACAACGTCCATCTCACTAGGTGTTGTGAGGATCAAATGATTCATGAGTTTTTGCCATAATAAGTAGTGAGTGCCTACTGTATACCACACACTGTGATTTCATATCTGACATATATCATTTTGTTCTCATAACCAATGTGGAAAATCAGGGTTTTTTTACCACTCTTTATTGAAAAGTTGTAACTAAAGCTCAGAGAGGTCAAGTAACCTGGCGGAGATCACAGAGCAGAGCTGGGATTCAAACTCAGGCCTGTCTAACCCCAGAGACTGAGTTTTACATGCTGTGAACCCCCTAAGCCCTGCTCCCAGCTACTCCCTGCTCTAATTCTTTCTGCAGAGTGCTGTAGGCTGTGCACTGTTACACACATGATGAGAATTACGATGGTAACGGTTTACGTTTATTGAGACCTGACCATGATGCTGCATGGATTACTTCCTTTACATCTTTTAGTTATGGCCTTTATTTTGATGATTTTAGGTTGGCCTGCGCCAAAAAATGAAGGATATTCAAAACTGACAAAGGACTCTTATCTTCAGCCCACAGGGAGCCATAGCAGGTTTGCACATGAGACCCTGATGTGATCTGATTGGCTGTGCTGGGGATGGCTCTAGCTGCCAAGATGAAAATGGGTGAGAGAGAGAGAGAGAGAGAGCCTGGAGGCAGGGAGGCCAGTGTGGAGGCTGGAGCAATAGGAAAGGATGGAGACCAAATGTGACTCTTTGTTCCTTCTCTCTTCCCAGGATATGGGGTGTCCCAGAGAGGCCTGGCTGCCCCTGTAGCAGCACCTCAGCCCGCAGCGCCCCTCTTCTGTCAGTCAGCTTATCCTAGCTCAGATCACAACCCACAGGTCCCCAGGCTTAGAGCATTCTGCCAAGGTGGGTCAGAATAAACTCTGCTTCGGTTGGCCCATGGGATTTGTAGTGTGTATCATCCTGAAGAGGCACAGAACATAGCAGCTGGGGTGAGAGGGAATGTGAGCCCGAGGAGAGAGAGCCGTGGGTCAAGTCGGTGCCCCCAGGGAACATTAGGGGACAGTTTTTGGTTATTACAAATCTGGGGGTGGCGGATGCTACCGGCATCTAGTGGGCAGAGGCTAGGGATGTTAAACACCTTATAGTGCACCGGACAGCACACCCCCTTGACAAAGAATGATCCAGCCCAAATGTCATTCGTGCTAAGGTTGAGAAGCCCAGGTCAAAGTCCGGGCTCCCCTCACTGGACTGTGGAGTGGGGCCTGGGTCCACAGGGCTCAGCCTGTCTGTGCAGGGAGCATGGCCAACCTCAGCAGCAGAGACACTCATGGCCAAGCCTGCCCACCTTCCCTGCTAGATGGCTTCTCTGCCCTGAGCAGGGGCAGAGGTGCCCCCATCTCCGAACAGACTCTCCACCCTACTGTACCATCACCCCTGGGTGTTTATCTCCCAGACAACCTCAGTCCCACCAGGAGCACTCAGCTCCCAGCGTCGATCACTCTGCTCCGGGCTGGGTGCCTGCATGGAGCCCACTGACTCATCACTGTGTTATTGGGACTGTGGCTGTCCCCTGCCTTTGCCTCTCCCTCCTCAAGCTCGCTGGGGTGGTCCATGGAGGCTGAACCAGCAGTAACTGTTCCTCCCAACTGCTGGGAAGCCGCCAGCAGCAGCAACGTGATAGCCATCCCTGTCCCCCCAGAGACGCTGTTGGGACTGTGCTGTGACTGTCGGGGGCTGAGGGACTGGGAAGTCGTGTGAGTAGGGCTGGAGGGTCCTGCTCTCCCAGGCCAGGAGACTGAGTCTCTCTGTGCCAGACTGAATTTCCCTGTCCACTCTGAGTTAGCACTTCCCAGACGCCGCCAGCCCCTGGGGGCTCACAATGGAACCTGGGGGTCTGATGAGCTTCTTCCCATTGTAAGGAGCCTCCACATCCGGCCTCCTTTATCTCCTGTCACCTGAACATAGCTAAGGACACACAGCTGGTCCCAGAATTGGTGCTCAGCGTCCTTTCCCACATGCCCCGGGGGCCAAGCTCGCCCGAGGAGGAGCAGCCGGGTTTCAAACAAGAGCACAGGCTTCAAAGCCCTGGGGCTGATCACATGTCTCCCTCAGAGCCCATTGCTGAAAGCGGAGTGGCCAGTCCAGGCTCCTCCTGTCTGTTATTCTAGAACCACAGAGCAGCCTAGAATCTTCCAGTGAAGGGGTGTTGGCAAGCACTGTGCATGGGAATCCCAGCAATTCCTTTGCAAAGTGTTTCCCCACTCATTGCGTCTCTCAGTTCCATCACAGAAAGCATCCTTGTCCCCCGTGCACAGGTGGGAAAGCTGAGGCTCAGGGAGCAGGTTGAGATCATCAGGATCATTCAGTTACTAGACAGCCTCCCCACGGCCCCCAACACACCCTGACTTCTTTACGATGCCTGATTCACAACCAGGACGCAGCTTTCTCCAAGCTCAGTAGGCCAGCCTCACTGATTAACCCCGACCCAAAACTCAGGCCCGCAAGGCATTCCTTAAACTCCTCTGGGCATTCCCAGAAAGAAAATGTCATTTGACTATATATGTATGTATAAATATGTGTGTGTGTATAAATAGATATATAAATATGACACAGGGGACCTTCTCCAATATCTAAGATGAGCTTAAGCCAGGATTCTATTTGAGTGTCTGCTGAGACCATTTTGTTAGATGCCAGCATGACTGAGGACTTAAAATCAAGGAGAGAGGCCGAGTACAGAGGGTAAGGGAGGATTTTCCCATTGGTGGTCTCTTCACTATCTTTTTTGAGAAGTCTTAATCCCTTAATCACTTTTATTAATCTCATAACAATCTTTCCAACATCAGTTACATCCTTCTTATCTTGGTTAAGAATTTTGGTGAACTCAGAGCTTCTTGTCACTTAGGGAATTTTCCCTTCTGCTTAAGGCACCTGCTCTTACACATTCATCCTCTCTCTCTCTCCCCCTCTCTCTCTCTCTTTCCCCCTCCCTCCCCCCTTCCTCCTTTCCTCCCTCCAGCTCTCCTGTTAGAATCCAAAAGCCCTAGAATTTCAGAGCTAGGAGGAACCTTTGAGACCACCCATCAGACATTTTACATCTGGAAAGTCAGGGCTCTGAGATGTTAATGAACTCATTCAAGGTCACACCATGGGCACAGGTGGGTATCTGTACCCATGAGGAACAACAAGGCAACTTATAGGTGTAAGCACTTATTCAGCATCTCGCCTTTAATCCTCACAAACAACTCTTAGGTGGGTTCTGCCATTAGCCCCATTTTAGAGATGAGGAAACTGAGGCAGAGCAAGGGAAATCCCTAGATCCTGGACACATTGTGAGGGAGGCACAGCCAGGAGACTGGAGCCCAGGCTACCGGACTTGAGGGTCTGAGCTCCCAAGCACTAGGCCCTCTCACGACGCCTGGGCGTCACTCTCTCCGCCGATCCCTCCAGGGACAGTGGGCTGGTGCACAAATAGGAGTGAAGCAGGCCCGTTATCAAATGAAATAAAGGTACTGAGGGCTCAGGATGTGGCTGCTGCCCCCTCTCTTGGATTGGGAACTGAGAATCCCCACCACATATGGGGGTCCCACAGCCCAGCATGGGGTCTTCTTGTCTACCAGAGCCCACGACAGCGACCTCTGCTACTAACCGTCCGCAGGGAACAATGGGACCAGCCACGCATCCCACAGCTGGGCCAGCCCCTGCGATACCCCTGACTCACTCACAGCAGAGGCTGCACCTCCTTCACCTCTCAACGAGAGGTGTCCGCAAATAACCACCAGCTGTAGAGGCCTTTCTGGAAGTGAAACATAATGTGAGAGGCCAAGATGAAGAGTCTAACAGGAAGCTGCTGGTGGAAGTGGGGGTTTTGAATGGAGGGGTGCCTCGATTCCCATCTCCCCTGGGAAGCTCTGGAAGCAACTGGAGATCTCAGACACACAGTTTCAAAGCTCCCTAAGAGGCATCTCTGTGTGTCTCCCATGCCCGATCTCCTGTGAGCTTAGAAACATCCCCCATTCTCCTTCAAGCCCCGTGTGAAAAGAGGGGTGCGTCCAAGGGAATAGCTCTCAAATTCCCAGAATCATCGGAGACACAAACATGGGATCTTGAGGCCGGCTCCTCCCGAGTTCCACGTGCCCTCCCTGGTAACTCGTGTGCCTTCCTTTTCATCTCCCGTCACCTCTGCTCTCTCCTGCTCCCCTCCTTCCCTCTTTGTCTGGCTGACAAGTAGCTGGTGAAGGCGAAGATGGAAAACCAACCACCGAACTTAGAAAATCAGAACACTCTGGTTGGCTTTATTAATCTCCTGAAATATGCTCTCCAATTGCTGCTGAGCCGAAAGGGCCTGTGTTTTCTCCTAGAACGTCGTAAAAAAAAATGTAGAAATGTTTACAAGGATGACTGGGAAAAAGTGCAGTAGATCTTCCTGGTAATGTACAAGGTGATGCAGTAATTGCTATGGAAACTAGTCATTATAATTCAATAAAAAAAGGGAGGAAAAAAAGTTAAGTTCATTGTGTTACCTATGACTGTACAGTCACATTCTTTACATATATTAGCATAAAATCAAGCCCCACTTTTATTCTCAGGGTTTTCACTAGCTCTGCCTTCACAAAAGGGTGTGTAGGATTCACTGCAGATGAAGCCCTAAAGAGGAGATGAAAATTCACTTTGCAAGAAATCTCTCTCTACTTTTTTCTCCCCCGGGTAAAATATTTAATGTTTCTGCATAACGTGCGTGCAGGTTCTGGAAGAGAATACAGCTCGTGCGCAAGGAGTTTTGCCCAGTGCGTTAGAGGAACAACTTTACTTCTCTATGGGCCCTGAGACGTAACAGAAAGGGAAGTCTTCTTTTAGGAGGGATGTAACTTGAAAACCATCACCCCTGTCCACCAGGATCTTGCAAATCTGTATGTAATTGGGAGCCCAGAAACAGGGGGCCAGAGTGAGAAGGCAGGAGGGCCCTCTTCCAGCTCTGGACTAGTCACTTGGTGACTTGGTTCATCTCTCTGGGCCTCCCCAATTGTACAAGCTATTAAACTACCTGCCCTTCTATTCTCTGCCTTCTAGCGCCAGGGCTGGGATGCTGCCCACTGCACTTCTGCTTTGCCCGCTGGACCTATGTTAGCCTCTGCCCCTAGTGGGTGCTAGTGGGAGACTTGCAGCAGCTGGCAGGAAAAAGATGCGCTTGTCCCTGTTTGCCGACAGTTTTTGTCAGCATCACCGCAGCAGTGGTTCCTAATCCCAGCAGTGACGGCTGGTTGCAGCGCAGGTCTTCCTCACAATGATAACCAGCCTCTTCATATCACCTCAGGCAGCTTTTCTTCAGAAGTCTGTGCCCAAGCTCTGCAGGCTCCCTCCCAAGAGCAGAGCTCTGGTCCCTACCCCAAAGTTTTGGGGTTTTTCTTCCCCAACTTCTCCACTCTCTCCCTGAGCCCAGGGTGATTGATAGCTGCTTCCTGCAATCACTGCCTCCGCGTTTGTCAGTGTCCCCTTTCTGCCTTTCCAGTTTGTCAACACCAGATCAACTGATTCCCTATACTAAATTCTTTCTGCTAGAATACCTGGTATGGGTTGTGTTTCTAACTTTGGATCTTGCCCTTCCTAAATCTAGCCTCCACTTGGTAGCCCAAATGACCTTTCTTACCATCAGTTTGATCAGGATACTGCCTGGAGAAGAGTGAACTCCTGGGCCTTAGGCTGTCAGAGCCTCAACCCTACCCACAGCAGACATCCTCTGTCAATCACATTTCTCTTGAGCATGGACACTCCCTCAGAATCTTTCTTAACAGCATGCTTCAGGACAGTACTATTCAAAGCTCAGAACTGGCAGATAAATTGGAACCTGGCCCTGGAGGGTAAGTCTCATCTCTGAGATATGACCCATAAGAATTATTTGTTAATTTATCTCATGTTTATAGAGTGCTCATTATATATCAGGAATTCTCTACTGCCATGTAGATTCTTCAAAGAGAAATGCATCCGGTTAATGCAATCTCCCATAAGGGTAGCTTTATATTTGTTTTTGTCCGGAAGAACCCACCTTGCATACTTCGAGCCACTGTAATACCTAGGGGAATTCTTTAACTGAGACCTAATAAGTCACCAGAAAGACTTCTTTGAGAATGACTGAACCCCCTCCCTGGAAGGAGAACCCTACTGATAATTTCAGCATAATTACACACAACAAACTCCAAGTGGCACACAGCAGAATTCTGATATGAATTGCTAGTTATGTCCAAGGTAGGGCATTGACGGAAATCCTTATCTGGATGTGGCTAAAAGTCACAGGCTCTCTTTTGGGTAACCTGGATTCTTTTCCCCAAGTTCTGCATGTGGCAACCTCTGAGGACATTTTCGATTGTCAAAATTGCGGGTGGAGTGCTATTAGCATCTAGTGGCTAGAGACTGGGGATCCAGGGATACTGCTCACCGTCCTACAATGTACAGGAGAGTCTACAACGAAGAATTATGAGGCCCCAAATGTCAATAGTGTTGATAGTGAGGACCTCCCTCCGATTTTGACTCATGTGCTGGCTGTGGCATCCTGGTATCAGACTCCCCTTTTCTGTTTGCAGAGAAACTTCCCTATTTATGGGTGTAATTGCCAAAATTTGGCACCAAGTACTGAGATATCTGTAATGACATAGCCAATAAGATCTGTTCCCTCCAGTGCATTGTGCAAAATGTCTGCCCCTCGGTACCCTAAGGGGTAATTTTACTCTTACTTTGGCTCTGTTACTTTCTCTATCTCCAGCCTAGCACTCTGTCTCTAGCCAGCTGCTTCTGTGGTCCATCCATGCCAGGTCTAAAGGTGTTGGGAAGAGTCACCTCCAACTTAAGACTGAACTTAAAACCTATCTCCCATTGGTCTGAACCATGGATACCATGACATTTCCAATGTCATGCTAATAGGCATCCCCCTTCCAGCTGAAGGAGCCCAAATCCTCTCATGCCAAAATCATTCCTTCCACATTCTTCTTCCCGAGGTCAGACTGCCTTTAATCTAATCAGACTTGAATTACATTCAACACGGGTTCTCTTTCATTAAATACAGCCTGATGAAGGGATGCTTATAAGGCTTTGATGTGTGTAAGGCTAACGAATACACAATCCCTAAATCTCATTTCTTAACTCAGGATATTTACATATTGGCTTTGTTTAAAGTGAGATACAGACTTCCACATCTCCTTCCTGGTGGCATCGATCTCATCAGGAAAATGAAGGAATAGTCACATCAGATTAAATGGTGGAAGGAAAATCCCAACCCTGCCTTGTAATAGGACGACAACCAGACGGCCTCATTTGTCAACTGTTGTTAACTGATGATTAGCTTCTCTCTGATTTTGCAGAGCAGACCATTACTGAATCACAGAATCATGAGATCTCAGCACTAGGGAGCCACAGCATTCTAGTGCTCTTCCCTCGTAGCAGGATCATCTCCCATTACTTGTGGGAGACATGCTCTGGGACAGCCAGCATCTGAAACCACAGATAGTACCGAACTGTACATATACTATGTTTTTCCTATACTAAAAGCCAGGGCAGGTAGTGTATATAGCATAGATACGTCGGACAAAGAGATGAGTCACATCCAGGTGGGACAGAGCAAGATGGAGAAAGATTTTGTCACACTACTCAAAACGGCACACAATTTAAAACTTATGAATTGTTTATTTCTGAAACCTCCCATTTAATGTTTTCAGACTGTGGTTGACCGTGGGTAACTGAAACTGGGGAAAGCAAAACCACAGATAAGAAGGGACTACTGTATCCCATTTTCTAGAAAGTGAGTAAACTTGAATCATGAGATTTTAGGATCAGAGAATCTTTGCAATAGTTTGAATTTTGGAGGCATGAAATACTAGAATTTGGGAGTCTTCTAATTATAGACTACTTGGATCATAAAATCTCAGAATTTTGTAATTATGAATTTGTTTTCAAATTTGATATTCTTCAATCAGAGCTTCTTGGAATTCTCTAAACTGAGGACTGTGGAAACCCAAAGCTTAAAGGAGCTTCAGACTCTGAGCGCATTTCAGGGGCTAACTCACCTCTAGATTCCGTTGTTCCACCCGCTTCCCACAAAATTAATTGCTCCTTCCACATATGGTGCTATCCAGAGAGGGGACCCTGCCTAGAAAGCCACAGGGAGGAAGATTTCTGTCTCCATAAGCAGACCCTTGCCACTGCAGGGAAGGGATCAAAAGCTAAGCTTCCCCAGGGGCTTGGCAGGTGATGTATGTGAGGGCAATGGGTAGATGCAGTAAAATAATGGGGAAATAGACTCTGAATGTCAGTGTCAGGAAGACAATAGGGAGTTGTAGGGACTGTAGCAGATGGGGGATCTTTGCCATGTAGGTACAGGAGCCCATCTTTACCAGAGCATCTACCAGATGCTGGAAATCTATACTTTAATGTAGAAATCTTGAAATTCTTTTTCAATATTGGCAACTGATTCCAATTTCAAACGCAGTGCAGGCTGACACTGTGTGGAAATACCAATCAAAAATGCTCTGTGGGCCAATTTTGGCCTGCAGACCTCTAATTTTCACTTCCTGTAGGAGGGAGGCATCAAAAGAACCTCTCTGCACACGGTCCTGTGCAGAGGTTAGGAGCCAGGGCTCAGCAGTCAGAATGCGCAGTTCAAACTTCTGCTCTGCTATGTACCAGCTGTGCAACCTTGGCTGAGTCGCTTAGCCTCTCTGTGCTTAATTTCCCCATCTGTAAAATGGGGTTGTTTATGATAGGACCTCCCTCATGAGGTTACTGTGAGGTTTAAATGAATGAGAATATGCAAGTCTTTGGCAAGCATACGTTAGCTTCTATGAACTTATATAAAGAGCCTGATACAGGTAAGCAATAGGTAAGCATTAGCTATTATTCTTAGTGTTATTATTATTATTGTTTTTAAACTTAAATTCTCCCCAGCAGTCTTGCTGGGAGAGGGGAGGCAGGCAACGGGGCTCGAATTAATATCTCTATTTTGCAGATGAGAAAACTGAGGCATAGAAGGGTTGTATGTACTTGCCAAAGGCCACACAACAAACACATGGCAAGATGTGGCTCAGGACCCACCTCTCCGAATCTGACTCCTTATTGACTCAGACACTGTCTGCTGTCAGAGCCCAAGGCCTGGCCTGCCTGTGGACGCTACCCACTCCCAGACAGCCAGCAACTCCACCACACTGCCAGATGTCCCTTGCCGCACTCCAGACGCAAAATGACAATGAAGTGGGGTTTTTTTTCCCTATTTTTTAAAGAAAGAGAGAGAGAAGGGAGCAGAGGGTGGGAGAAAACTGTTCTCATCACCAACTTTTCTCTGGCCCTCTTCCCGGATTTGAAGATTCTGGCACGACTGGCAAAATTCAGAGCAGGAAAGAAGGGAGAATGCTGGGCAGCAGCGGGGTAGCTGAGGGTCCAGAACCGGATGCCCCAATCTCTTAGTCGGACCAGCCCCCAAGGACAAACTCGCACAATTGCGAGGCTGGTACAAAATGAAAAGGCAGGACACCTTGGGCAAAAATTATTAAGAATTTTAAGAGGGTACAAGACGAGCATAAAGCCAAGTATAGGGCCCTTCTGAGCACAGGGTCCTGTGTGGCTGCAGAGGTCATGTGCCCTGGACACCTCCCACCCTCACTGAAGAAACGCCCCAATATTACACAGCAGGGGTGCAAAGAGGGTTAACAGACACCTCCCCTCTTTCCATGTCCTGGTGAGATAAAACCATCATTGGGAGACCCAGGACAATTTTTATATAGGATTAGAAAGCAAAAATCAATATTTAATTATCTGTAAGCTTTTTGTGTCACTGAATCTTTAGCACCCTACCAGGGAACACAGGCTGCCTCGGCAAAAGTAAGTCATTGAAGACGCAGCGTCGCTGGACATCCCTTTTTAGAGTCGGGCCATAAATAGAGTACATTATCGGTCCTCACATGCTGGTATTGTTATTTATCTTTACAATCTCTATTTACCTCTATTTATAGCAGATTTCCCCCATATATTATGAAGCCAGGTTAACTTTAACGGACTTCATGAAAAGAGGTACTTAAAACTTTGGAACATGCTTATGTGGACAGATGGTGAGGTTTTCAGAAGCTATGGGGCCCAGAAGGCCGATTTGAAGGGTGTTGATTTTTTTTTTTTTTTTTTTTTTTTTTTTTTTTTTTTTGCTTCTTTTCTCATTGCCTGTACTCTTTCCCATGCAGGCTGCCCGAAGTCCTTCATCCCCGGCGCGGTAGCTGCGTCCAGAGTGCAAATGGATGGGAGAGGGGGCTAGAAAATCCTGGCTCTGGACCTTCAGGTCTTACCTGTAAATGTGCTTTTTAATCTCCCAGGCTGACAGCAAAGTCATCTTTCCAGAGGCTGGAAGCCTCTGCTTTGCCAGGAAAACCCTCACCAGGGTTTGTTCTTTACCAGCATATTTTAGCCTTCGTCCTACTGGATTATAATCCTCTGTTCAGTGACCTGCCTCCGCCACCACACTGCCATCTCCCCTGGGCAGGGACAGAGTCGGGTCCCCTGGGGATTCCCACTGCCTAGCACAATTTCCAGCACAGAGTAGATGCATGACGAGTGTGAGCGATCGTTATAAGGAAAGCAGCAAAGTGAGAGTTAAAAACGGCATTAGGCTGACCTGGGTTTGAATGTCTTCTCTGGAGTTTACTACCTAGGGGACTTGGGGCAAGTTAATCAGCCTCCCTGAGCCTCAGTTTCCTCATCTGTAATGTGGGGCTAAAAAGAGTGCCTACTTCACAGGGTTATTGGGAGAAGTCAGTAAACTGGAGCAGGTGACCTGCAGAGCCCAGTGCCTGGTATGGAAAACACACCTGAGCTGACTGTGTATCATTAATCCTAGGACCCACACACCCATTTAGAACTCACGTGAAAGAGTAAAAGTGAATGAGTGAATGAAAGAGTGTATGCCCAGAGGGATGAATGAATGAGTGAAAACAGGGGGAAGGCCTTTCTCAGAAGCAGAGCTGAGACCAGGAACTGTAATCTAGGGAAAGGTTAGAGGAATTTCTGCTTATTAATTTAAAAAACAGGTCAGTGTACATGTATAAATCTGCATGTACTACAGGTACCTTTTCAAGTCAGTTGGGAAAAGATGATCCCATAAGCAACACTGGTACAATTGTTTGACCACAGAAGGACAAAATTAGAGTTAAACTGTTGCTTCACAGCCATTCAGCAAAATCAATTCCTGATGGACTGGAGTTAACAGTAAAACATAAAACTCTATGACCCCCAAATAAAAATGTGGGTTAGCAATTTGTGACCTTAAGCAGGGAGAATGTTTTTAAGTATAAAAACAAAATAATGAGAAACAAAATAAGAGAAAACACAGATTGATTAAACTCCATGTAAATGAAAATATTTACAGTTTCAAAAATTAAAAGACATAAAAAACACTGGGAAAAATTACTTGCTTCATATACACTGGGCAAAGGGTTAATAGACACATTACATAAAGAATTCTTGGATATTATTAAGAAAACAAAGAACAAAAGTAAATAGAAAAAATATGAAGCAAGTATATAACTGTGAAATTGATCAAAGAAGGCATAGCAATGACCAAATAAGCATAAAACACAGCTAAACTTCACTCACAGTAAAAGAAATACAATTTACAAGAACAGTTTTAAATGGTCCAATAAGCACATTTTTCTTTAATGATAACTACACTGCTCGTGAGGATGTTACAAAATACGCACTTTGGAACACCGTGGGTATAATCTTTATAGAGCCCGAGAGTAAATACTTACTTTTGTTTGTACGCCTTGAGATTTTGTGGTTATTTATTATGCAGTATCTTTGTGTGAGTGTTGAGAGATAACATTTTTGACACAGTCTCCCTGTATCAGTTTCCTCTCACTGGGAGTATAAACGGATGAGTTTTTTTTCTTAGAGAACACTTAGCTGCACCCACCAAAATTTTAACTATTGTCCACCCTTTGACGCAGCAATTCCATTTTAGAAATCTACCTTAGGGCAATACTTGCACAGATGCTTAGAGGCTTATCCTCACTGAGGGCCACTGCAACGTTGTTAAGTATAGCAGGGAAGAAAATTGGGAAAGAAAACCTAACCACCCATCAAGAAGGGAATGGTTCAGTAAGCCAAAATGCCTATTTTTCTAAGTAAAAAATGGTGGTATATCTACAATTTCAACTGAATATATCCATCTAATAGAATACAATGCAGCCATTAAAAAGAAAGAGACAGTTTAACAGGTACAGTATTGCAGGAACATTTGTTTTGAATTAAGAGAGAAAAGTAATTTCTAGATAGCACATATATCGTGGTCTAACGTATATAGCTAAGTTAATTATGTATATTACAAAGGCCTAAAACAGGGTGGTTTAGGAAAGTGGTCTTCTTTCACTCTATGGATTTCTGCATTATTTAACTTGAGGTTTTTTGTTTCACTAGAATTAGTTACTATGCCTTGTATGTCTGCCCGCCTGATCAAGTCCCTGTGGGTCAGCCTGTGATCGTTTCTAAGCACAACCTTATCAAACACACTTCAAGGACACACAGGGCCATCAGGATAACACTCAACATCTCAGCCTGGCCGGTGAGGCCGCCTGGGTCCTGGCCTCTACACCTCCTCACCCCCATCCATCAAGCCTCATAGTCTTCCACATTCCCATATTGTCTCTTGCTCCAAACTTTCCCCGTGCTGTGCCCTCTGCCTGGAACGCCCTTCCCTGCCTTGCCCACCTGGAAATCTCCATGGAGATTCAGAGAGCATCTTTCACAGGAAGCCTTGCCTACTGTTCTAGTCTGTGGCATGTGACTCACTGGGGTGATTTTTTTTTTTTAATTGTGGTAGAATTTACATACCATAAAATTAACCAGGACAAAGCGTACAGTTCAGTAGCATTTTGAACATCTAGATTCCCAAGCCTTGACCTAAACCTACAGCATTGAAAGCTCTGGTGTTGGCACCAGCACTCTACATTTTTAATAAAGTTCCCAGGTAATTCTTGCACACACCAAAGTTTAATAACCACTGCCCTTTTGTCCTCCTCTCTACTAGCACATGACTGTTTGTTTTCCTGCCTGTTAATTTATAAGTCAGAGACTGAGAACCGGCATAAGGATAAGTAGATAAAGCAGTAGATATAGAGACGTGGACACATGGGTTGAAAAAAGCCATAAATGTAATTGTTATTATGACCATACTGAATAAACTGTATTGCATCCCCATAATAATAAATTTTGCAAACTGTAAAGCTCTATCCGGGTAGAAGGAGGAGGTAGGAAAAATGCCCCTCCATCTTACCACGCTGTCAAAGTGAGCCAGTAGCCAGCAACCGGTGCCTCAGCCCTTGCTGGAACCTGAGAAATGCTCTCAGCTGGGGATTTGTTCCTCCCTTTTTCTGGCACTGGCTGGTGTGGACTGTTGCCAGGAAGACAGAGTCTCGGGCAACCCTGCTGCCCTGGCTACAGAAGATCAGAGTTATGTCTTAGGTGCGGCGAAGTCTGCTTCCAGTGCTTTCCAAAATCCCATGCAGGGATGTGGCTGAGCTGAGCCTGAAGGCCCAGGATATTGGCAGGTCCAGCACGGCTCCCTGGACGTCGAGGGTGGGGACGGGCTCTGATGTGGAGGTTCAGTCTCCGTCTCAGGAGCCCGATCCATCTGGCTGCTTTCCACCCTCAGCCAAGGACCCGCTGCCTTCTGGGAGCCTGGGGGTGGGAGTGAGAGAAGGAGAGGAGGAAGCTGACAGCTGGGGCTGGGGCGGGGGGAGGGGAGTAAGGGCCCCTCTCCAAAAACCATTGATTAATCTTGAAATTGGGATGCTTTCGTTTCCTTGCAAACTGGAGCTCCACATGGAGAAAACTGCAGCACGCATGCCATGGGCAGTGGGTAAGAGCATCGGACTCAGGCAGGACCTGGTTCTGCCTGTGTTCAGCTCTTGGCTGTGTTATCTAGGGCGAGTTACCTGCCCTTTCTGAGTCCTTTCTTTGCCCATAAGATACACTTCACAGAATTTCTTTGTAAGGTTTAAATTATACAATATCGGTGAAAGGCTTTGTGTAGCGCTCGGGGGAAAAAGGAGAACAGCAGATCGATACATGCTAATTATCTCCGGGAGCATCTCTCTCCTTGAAAGGACGGCTTTGTTTTACATGACTGTAAAGTGCCTAAGCAAGGCAACGTGGAAGCAGCTCTGAAAGCAGAATCAGAGACCTGGGCTCCATCTCTGAACTTGCTCCGCGACCTGGGGGAAGTCCTTTCCATTTCTTCTTCTGCAAATGCAAGGAAGAATCCAGTGGGGTGAGGAGGACCAGGCCAGCGCCTTTCACGGGTCAGACCCGCTTGATCTTAAAACCCCTCCTGGCATTATTAGCCCCATTTCTCAGATGAGCACACTGAGGCTCAGAGAGGCAAAGTTCATTGCATAAAGCAATGTAACACCAGGAAGAGCTGGGATTCCAGCCAGGTGTGTTGTCAGGGTCGGAAGTCATCCTTTATCCACACTCTTTCAATCTCCCACCCTTTAGTCTTTCAGTGATGATAGCGATCATGACTACCATTGATGTAGCACTTTCCCTGTGTCCAGCTCTGCTTTAACGACTTTACACTGTTCGTCTTCCTTTATCCCCACCACAACCCTGTGAGACAGGCTCTGTACTTCCCCACTTCCCAGATGAGGACACAGAGGCTCAGCTACTGAGGGGGGAGTCAGGATTTGAACCCAGGACTGAGTCTGTGTCCCAACAGGTTACGCTGCATTCACTTCTCTCCTCTCTTTCTCCTTCCCTCAGTGACTCACCAGGTGTTAAAACAGCACTGAACATGGTGAGTCAATCAGGGCAAGAAACAGCTGCATCCCCCACCCTTTCTGCAGACAGGAAAGGAGGGAGCGAAAAGTGCCTTCAGAGGGAAACACGCAGCTTATCACATGTTCGATGCAGCCTTGACTTTTTTCTCATTTAACCAGCCACCTCTTTCTCTCGCTTCCCCAGTCATCCCAGTTAGGAACGACCACCAGAAGCGTACACCATAAATAAGTTGCACAAATTTCACAGATGCTCCCAGGAAACTCGAGCTGGGAAATGGCTCAGCATATGTCTAACTGGTTAATTGACTTAATTGCTGGGAGTTGGGCGATTAGCTCACTTGATCCACCCCAGTGGCCACAAAATGTCCTTAATGCTGCTCAGTTTATTTGTATGTTAAGCTCCAGTTACTACTACGGGGAACTTTTCAATTGCTGATTACCCCATAAATATATAATTGTAGCTGTAGGATAGAGGCGGTCTGGCGGCCTCTCCCGACAGGCTTTCCAGGGAACCGTGAAGGGCGCTGTTCTTCTGCTCTCTGGGCAGTTGCTTATTGCACACCTACTATGTGCCAAGTCCTCCATGAGACCCTGGAGATAGAGTAGTGAGCAAATCAGACAAAATCCCTGCCCTCGTGGGGTGTACATTTCAGCAGGAGCTCACAGGTAGCAACCAAGGAAACACACACACGCAGACGATCCTTTCAGGTAAGGACTAAGAAGAAACTAAAACAGGATGCTGCGGTGGGATGAGCAGGGAAAGAATTTGCTTGGGCGAGGGTGGTCAAAGAAAGTCTGACTAAGTCTGGCTAAGACATAAATGAGAAGTAGACGCTTCCTCTGTCAAGACAGGTGGGAGCAGTGCTGGAGGCGGGGAGCAGCAAAGGCAAAGACCCCAGGCTGAAAGGGGCTTATCTTGCCTGCGAAATAGAAGTGAGGCTTGCATGCCTGGAGCACAGCGTGTGAAGGTGAGACTGGTACAGGATGAGAGGTGGGGACAGAGGCAGAGGCAAGGCATGCAGGCTCCTAGCAAGGAGTTTGGGTATTTTTTTCTAAGTGCAATGAAAGGGCATTGCATGACTTGATTTATGTCTTCAAAGTTCACTCTGGCTGCTGGGTGAAGAGTAGATTATGAGTGGGGGGCAGAGGAAGGGAGAGAAGAGGGCAGACCAGAAAGGAAGCTGGGCAGCCAGTGGGGAAGCGTCTTCAGCTACCCAGGTGAGA
Organism: Leucopleurus acutus; assembly: GCF_964270905.1. Classification (NCBI taxonomy): domain Eukaryota; kingdom Metazoa; phylum Chordata; class Mammalia; order Artiodactyla; family Delphinidae; genus Leucopleurus; species Leucopleurus acutus. The sequence goes on from NC_139155.1 coordinate 69,894,433, forward strand.
GGAGATGACTTGGAACCGGGTTATAGTGGAGTAGACGGAGAACTGCAGATATCTGTGGGAGGGGATATTTGGGAAGTAGAAGGGATGAGACCGAGTTTGGAACACACAAAGACTCCTGGGATTTTAGCTGATGCCTTGGGATGTCAGCGGTGCCATTTAGCAAGACACTGGACACCTGGAGAAGTGCAGTTAGGCAGAAAGATTCATGGCTTTGAAAAGAATAATTTGGTCCCAGCCAAAGGAAAGATGCTGGAGTCCAGGAGACCAGTGGAGAAAATATTGCTGAAACCCAGACAAGACGTGCCGGCTGTGTAGGCTGGGCCCAGCCATGGAATGGTGGGTGTTACCATTTGGATATTTAACCCAACGCAGGATGGAGCGTCTGCAGCAAATCCACTACGGTCCAATCCATGTAGTACAAGACCTGCAAACAGAGGCCTTGATTCTGTCATATGCCAAATTATCAGCTGTAGCCCCATCTTAATCCTTCTGAAGTTGGGTGGAGGTGAGGGGAGGATGGATCAAAATTAGAATTATATCAAGCAGAAAATAATCTTCGGTCTGGGTTGCACTGATAAAAAAAAATAGGCAGAATTCCTAATTACCATATAAAACTGTTTATGTTTGTGATTATATGTTACTGCCACCTCCAGGTCCCAGCAGCAAATGACTTAATTGCTTTAGGCTGGAGCTGGGGTGTGGGCAACAGAAGGTGCGAGCAGGAGGGAGGGAGGAAAACTCTTGTCTCTACTTCCCACCCACCCCCTGCCCAGTTGGGTCCTGGGTAGTGCCCTGGTTTCTGCAACAGCACCTGTCAGACAGGGTAACTACTGCCTTACTCCTGGTCAAGTTGTCAAAAGGCAGAGGTAGGGCTGCCATGGGGAATCTTGGTGTTCAGTGGGATGTCAGGTTCTGGGCTGAGAAGAGGAGAAGGAAGAAGACGCTAGTTCCAAGGCAATGGGACATCAGAAATCAGCACTTCTGTATATCATTGTGTGTCATCATTGCCTGTTGGCTGGCTCCTGAGCCTGGGTGCCCTAAGAGGACCAAACCTCACCAGTTTGCTCACCAACCTGTGTTGGTACCTAGTGCCTGGCACGGAGGAGGTGCCCGTCTGAGTTTGAGCTCCTCCAGAAACAGGCCCTGAGACAAGGACTTCAGTGCACGTGGGTGATCCCAGGAGGCACCTGTACAGGAGTGGGGAAGTCGGACAGGATGGAGAGGACACCACAATGGGGTTACCGCCATGGGCCACTGGAGCCCAACCCTGCCAGAGACCTCTGGGAGACAGTGTGGCACTGGGTGAAGAAGAGAGCTAAGGTATTTGTACATCAACTCCCACACTGTGGGGTGAAGGTGGGGGTGGGGGAGGAGAGCTCGCTAATTTCACGTCCCCATGTTCATGGGCAGAGAAAGCCTCAGTGCCCAAAGAACCCTTGAGCAAAGAGACACACGTGCTGGCAGCTGGAAGTTGGGCTGGAATGCCCTGGAAAGGTCAAGCCAAGGAGACATGAGCAAGACTGCAGCAGCAGCTCCAACAGAATAAATAGTATTAAATTAAATGAGGGAATGAGAATGAATGATGGCCAGTGAGTTTGGGACCCTCTAAGAATCGAGCACCTAGCCAACTTACCTTTGTCAGTGCTGACTCCTAGAAGTCTCACCTTCAGGCCCTTGGGTACGTCTTTTAGCCTCTTTATGCCTCAATTTCCCCATTGTCAAAATGGTGGTAATGTGTTAACTTTATATGATTGTTAAGGATATTCAGTAGCAGATGCAATTTCACTCGTTCATTAGCGTAACCCGTTCCTTTTTATCATTAAACAATATTCCATTGTATGGATAGACCCCATTTTGTTTATCCATTCATCAGCTGAGGGACATGTGAGTTGTTTCCATCTTTTGGCTACTGTGAATAGAGCTGCTACAAACATTCACGTCCAAGTTTTGAGATGGATATATGTTGTCATTTCTGTTAGGTAGATTCCTAGAAGTGGAATTGCTGGGTCATGTCGTAAGGTTATGGTTGACATTCTGAGAAAATGCCAGACTGCTTTACAAAGGGTTGTGCCGTTTTACTTTCCCACCAGCAGTGTATGAGCGTTCCAATTCTCCACATCCTCACTGGTACTTGTTATTGTCTGTCTCTTTGATTATAGCCATCTTAATGGTTTTGATTTGTAATTTCCTACTGACTAATAATGCTGAGTATCCTTACACGTTCTTAGTGGCCATTTGGATATGTTCTTTGGGAAAATGCCTGTTCAAATCTTTTGCTCATTTTTCAATTGGATTGTCTTTTTCTCACTGAGTTTTAAACATTTTTACATATTCTAGAGACAAATTCCTTATTAGACATACGATTTGCAACAAATTTCTTCCCTCTGTGGATTATCTTTTCACTTTATTTTTTTGTTGCATTTTTTTTGAGGTATCGTTGACATACAGCATTATATTAGTTTCAGGCGCACAACATAATGGTTCAATATTTGTATACATTGTGAAATGATCACCACAATATGTCTGGTTAACATCCATCACCATCTTTCTTGATAATATCATTTGCAGAATAAAATTTCTTATTTTGATGAAGTCCAATTTGTCTGTTTTTAATTTTGTCTCTTGTGGTTTTGGTATCATATCTCAAAAACCATTGCCTAATCCGGGGTCACGAAGACTTGCTCCTATATTTTCTCCTAGGAGTTTTATAATTTGAGTCTTACATTTAGGTCTGTGATCCATTTTGAGTTGTTTTAGTCTTTTGCATGCAAATATCCATTTGTCCCCAGCATCCTTCGTTGAAAAGACTATTGCCCTCCATTTAGTTTTCTTGGCATCTTTCTCAGAAAAAATTGACCGTCGATGTTTATTTCTGGGCTCAATTCTATTCCATCGATTGATATTTCAGTCCTTGTGCCAGTACCATACTGTTCATACCCTTCCTAAGTGGTGTCAAATCCTGTCTCCAAATATTATTTTGCATGCCAGCATTTGAGCTCTCAGATTAGACCACGAATGCCCACACACAGGGGTATAGGTCATTGTCTTGGCAGTGAGTCATGATCTAACATCTTGATGCTGTGTGACTCTGGGTCACTTACCTAACCTCTCTGAAACTGTTTCACAGAGCTTTATTTGTAAAAATAAAAATAGTGCCATCTTCCTTCCTGCCTCTCATCCTTCCTCCTCTCTTCCCTCTCCTACCTTTGAAGACAGAGACTATACCTTATTTATCACTGTATCAGCACAGTGTCTGACATAGAGTAAACACTGGGTACGCATTCACGGAATGAGTGAGTAGTCCGTCTTGCTGGGGAACTGCGAGGACACAGTTTCCAATGTACTCACACCACTGGTTCTAAATAAACAGTGGCTTGGCAGCAGCTGAGAGATCAGGTTTCCTGTTCCTGCTTTGTCTTGTTTGCAAGGTATTAACCTCCCTCCCTCATGCCTCAGTCCTGGATGGAGGTTCAGAGCTGCCTGCCTCCTTCCCTACAATCTTGGAGCCTCCTTTCATGGAGCAGAGGTTCTTAAACTTTCTGGGTTCACAGCAGCCTGAGTGTTCCAGCATTGTTTCACCAAAAGAAATCCCTCATCGTTCTGTTTATTAGGTATTTAGGTGCAAACATAATGAACATGGATGTCCTAACTACTTAGCAGCAGTTTGAAAAAATAATTCACATAAGTTGGTAGAAGAAGAATATTTTTATTTCAGTCTTAAATAAACAGTTACTTACTATCGAAATGTATATGCCTGTTGGGCTCTGCACAGCTTCTGAAACCTTGGAATCAGATTGGACTCTGCCACCCTCGTTTCCCATTCTATGTTGATTTTGGCACAGACCTTGCTTTTTATCACAGCAACCACTGAAAACCCAGGGTCACAAAGATATGACATCATCAAAAAGAATGTGGTTTGCTCTAATGCTGGAACTGGGAATGGCCTCAAGCTAGTAGTTCATGTGACATTTGAGAGATGCCAAGTATTGCTAGGATGACCTTGACAATTAAAAATATCTTGCAGCTTTCCTGGGAGGCTGCTGTGGTGCTCCAGGGTGCCCCGGCTCACAATTTGGGAACTGTAGTCCCAGAGGAAAGAGTACGTGAATTGGTTCTTGAGAACTTCCCTGGGATTCCAGCTCTGCTAGTGATTCCCTGTGTGACCTTGAGCCAGCCACTTCCCATTCTGGGCCTCAGTCTCCCTCCTTCCCTGCAAAACTGGACCTCTACCGGCACCAGTATCCCATCATCATCATCATCATCATCATCATCATCATCATCATCATCATCACCAGGGTAGCCTTTGATGATGAGTTCTCAGAATGTGTCAAGCAACTTCCTCCTCACAACCACTCTGTGGGAATCATCCTCATTGACCCCATTTTACTGAGGAGGAAACTGAGGCTCCAAGTGGTTCAGGAACCTGGGCATCACAGGCAGAAAGTGGTACCTTCTGTTTCCCTCTCCACTGCCTGCCTTGGAAACCCTTCTCTGCCTCAGTGGGTAGGAAACACTTTAAGAAGAGTAATCAAGGTGACCCGACAGCTTAAGGACAAATCACATGTTACATATCGACACTCCAGGGGTACAAATCTGTCCATCAATATTTCAAGTCTGTGTTGTCAGTTCCTGTGCTTTTAGCTAAAGCTCTCAGGGACCAGAGCCTATGTGTGAACTGAAAATTAAACCCTGTTCAGAACAGATTAGCTAATAATTGGATACTAGCATGGGTAGTTCATTCTTGTGTTGATCTGCAAAGACTAAACTATTTTGTTTGTTTTTCTTTTGTCTGATTACATTGAAAACCTTCAGCAGGTGCCTTACTACCTTCAGGACAAAGTGAAAACTCTTTTGTGTAGTTTACAAGTCAGTCCTCCACCTTTATCTCTTATCACAGTCTAGACCCCATGCCCAACTCCCACTTCTTAGTAAATGGATCTGCTTCCTAATGAAATATTGATTGAGCCCATGCCCTATGCCAGGCACTGTTCTAGGCACTGGGGATGTGGCAGGAAACAAAAGGATGCAGTATCTGCCCTCACAGAGTCTGTAGTCTAAGAGGAAGAGAGAGAGATAGAAAGGGCGATTTCTGGGAGGGAGATTCAGTGCTTAATCTCACAAGTAACTACAGCATACTAACCGCGATGAGCATCATGGAAAAGAAGCACAGGTGCACTGAGATCTAATCTGAGCGTGCCCCAATGGGTCCTGTCCCTACCTTATCACATTGCATTGTAATTGTCTTCTCAATTAAGCAATTACACATTAGTCTTGATCGTCCTTGCACCCCTAACACAGAACTGGCACACAATAGGTGCTCAATGAACACATGCATCAAATGAGTAGACACTCAGTGCAGAGGCAACAGAAAAGAGAAAAAGAACATTGCAATCCTGCCCCTCACAGGCACACACATCTATGAGATATCACTTTCTACACTTAGCATTCACACTGGCACGCTTAGTTTCTCTTCTGAAGAACTATTTTATGTCGTACTTACCATTGTGCTTCCTTCCACTCAGCTTTACATCATGGGCATTCCCCCGTATAATGCATTCAATCTGGTGTGCCAGTTGCCATCTGTCGATAGCATCTGTCTGGCGTGCTTTACCGGAAAAGATGCAAAGAGAAAGTCAGGCTGTGATTGATTAATGATGTCTGCCCTGGGCAGGGAAGTAGGGCATTTCAGGGTGGGAACGTACTTTTGGAGACAAGGCTAAGAGTTTAGCTAATAGAACCTTGTGCAGACACGGCCACTGGGAAGCCAGGGCAAGGCATTGAAACCCCTTCTCTGATGATTTAGCATGAAATTCTGCCACATGCAGTGGTGGCCTTGGGGCTCAGGGGCCTGGGGCATTTACCCACCTCAACCCTACCTCCATTCAGGGACATTAACTCACTGGCACCTCCAGCCTGCCCTCTGTTAGGCTGTGCAGGCTGCCAAGGCCAGGACAACACTCAGAAGCAGAGAATCACGGGCATTTGTAGCAAGCAGATGTGAGTATGAGAGCGGACAGGACTTGGTGAGGTGCTAACAATCTCAGTTCAATGCTAACAATCCTGCTCACTTCCTTATAGTAAACCCCTGCAGCAAATAATTTTCCTGTAAAGGGCCAGAGAGTAAGTAAATACTTTGGGCTTTGCAAGCCATTTGGTCTCTGCTACAACTGCTCAACTCTGCCCTTGGGGTGCAAAAATAGTCACAGATAATATGTAAGTGAACGAGCATGGCTGTGTCCTAATAAAACTTTATTAACAAAAAGAAGTGGAAGGCCAGATGTAGCTCACATAGCTGGACATAGCTGATCCCTAATCTAAGTCTGAGATGATGTTTGTTTAAAACTTGAGTGCCAGTTTCAATAAATTGTCTCTGACTGCTAGGAGCAAGGAATCTTTCCCAGGCTCAATGCAAAAGAGAATGGTGCTCAGTTAGTGATGTCTGCCTTGGCCCAGTATGGGATTCAACAGCACACATACTGCTCATTTTGCATCCCTGGCCTCAGGAAACCTCAGCAATCAGAAAGAGCTCAAGCAACATGGTACACATATCCTCTATTATTATGGGGAGGGCTCATCTGGGAAGCCTGGCCTCTTTCCAGACAAATGGCAAACCTCTGAGACCTTCAGAACCTGTACCTTTGCAGGGACTGCTCCGTCAGCCCCCTAGACCATGAGTGACTTGAAGGTAGAAACCATGTGTTTTGGTTTTTGTTTCTCCAGGCCTAACAGAGGCTGGCATAGTGTTTAGTGAATGCCTCTTACATTAATAAATGAATGAATGAACAAACTGGAGATTCAACAGAGGCAGATAACACTTCATGAATGCCTACTGTGTACCAGGTTAAGACATTGCATACCTACTATCACATCTGCGACACAAGAATCATATGAAGCAGAAATCATAAAGTCTAGTTTTCAGGCTAAATGGCTTTCTAAATTATGACACCACCATACCACTTATAATCACGGAGCAGAGATTGTGTCGTGCATTTTGTTTACACCCTTAAATGGAATCTATGAGAGAAGGGATGTCTTTTAACTCCCACTTTATAGATGGAGAAACCAAGGCTCTGATGGGGAAGGCTTGCCTGAGGTTAAGCAGTGGAATGTTGCTGAGACCAAATGTGGCAGCAGCTCCGACTCTGCCTTTGAGGCTCATGACCATGGCACTGAATTCAAGTGCTGCCTGCACGCTGGGTCTCGTGTGAATAGATGGAGGGGGCTCAGCAGTAATGGTCCTGGCCCGCTTCAGCCGGGACAGGTCACAGGGCTGAGCAGGACAGGGCAGCAGGGGCAGGTAAGTGTGGGCAGGGGTGGGCTGCAGCCCCACCCGCTGAGGTCCCACCCCAGCTCCTTTGCAGCAGCAGGCTGGGAGCCCTGGTGTGCCCCGCGCCCCCGTGATTGGCAGCCTGCAGATGGCGGGGGTGCCTTGGAATTTATTATCCAAGCATGCCTTTCTGAGGGGGCCTCACTGCCTGACACCGCTTTATCGGAAAGCTGGGAATGGTTAGCCGAGCCCATCTGTTAACCAAAGAGGGGAGCTCAGTGGGTGGGGAGGTCTGCAGAGTCATTTAAAAGGAATTTCTCTGATTCTGAGGCCAGGGTGGAAGCTTATCTGCCCGTGGGCCGTGGGCTGCCTGCTTTGGGGGTCTGGAGGTTTGGGGGTGGTGTGTCTGGCTTTGGTAGGGGCTCTCCTTCCTCATTCTAAAACAGAAATTGCTGGGGCCCCTCCTCCTTCCAAGCAATAGCTTTAATCGGTGAGTCTTCGTAGCTGAAGCCCCCATGTTAGCGTCGCCAGTGTCTCAGGGACGAATCTGGGACAGATGGGGATAAATGCAACCATCTGAATTAATATCAGGCTCGTTAACGAATCCGGGAGCTGGGAAATAATTAGGAGAAGTTACCATTCCCGCCACGGCAATGCTGTGTTGGATGCTTTCTCCTCTGCCCCCTCCCACCAGCCAGGGTGCCCTGGAAGGGAGTCGTGCAGCCACCCTAGGGTACGTGAGTCTCAGGACTTGATCTTGGGCTTATTTTCTGGTATATTTATGACAGGCTGGTGAACGGCAGGAGAAGGGTAGCTCTCCATGGGGCATCCAAAGTTCATCTGTGCTGGGACAGAGCACTGCAATGGCAGTTGGGAGATGTGGGTTCAAGTGCAGACTCTTGGTGAGTGGCCTTGGGGCATGTGGTTCCCCTCCTCTCAACGAAGATAAACTATCATAGAGGGGGACGTGAACCACTTGCTGCTCTGGGCTGGCACGTGCCAAGTTAGTTGTTCACATGTAGCATCACATTTAATCTGCTCCCGTAGCTCTAGGACTCTGTTAATCCTCATTCTTCCAAGGGAAGTTGCTTCAGGAACTTGTACCAGCATCTACAGTGGAGAGTAGAGCTGGTTTCTAACCCAGAAATCCAGCTCAAAGGTCTGAGCCCTAGACCACATCACTCCATGGCCTTTTGCCATGAAGACTGGGATAATCTTTGATGTTTCTTCCAATGTCTGGTGCTTTTAGGCCTGTAGGATTCTAAGTACTTGCAAATATCTGCTTTGCAATATATATAGAGAGAGAGAGAGAAAGGGAGAGAGAGCGCGCTATATTTTGGTAATTGGCTGTCTGACAAGGCTGGGCCCCTTTTCTATGTGATCGTATGCTTACTCCTTCTTTCTGAAACTTAGCACAATTGCAATTGAATAATTAATAAGGTATTTAATTGTTTAATGGCTATTTACCCTGCTAGATTGGAGATTCCACGAGGATATCACCTATTTTGCTCACTGTTGTATTCCAGCTACTGAGAAGAGTGGCAGGCACATTATACTTTCTCAATGAGTATGAAATGAATGAATGAATGAGTGATGGGACAAATGAATGAATGAATCAATGAATGAGTGAAGCTGGGAGGTCAGGCTCAGCCCCAATGAGCAGAAGCCCCATGACGATGCTACCCTGCGTCAGCCATTTCGTCTCGCCTAAGCTGCTGCTTCCTGGGCAACGGGCACAGAAGCAGGCTCAGCATCCAGCATCCTTGCAAGGGCAGCGGGCACTGACAGGGGCTCCTCCAGTGCAGGGTGAGGGGCCATGTCCGAGGCTGACTCCAGGCCCTGCCTAACCCCCTCACGGGAGCAATGCTCAATGGAGCCGCTTCACACGGACATGCTTGAATAGCAACCAGGGCTGTCTGGGCATCACGTGACCCCCTGGCTGCCAGGGGACCAGATGCGGCCATGGGGGTCGGGGGTCACCTCCACAGTTAAGTCATGTACCTGGCGGAGACGGTGTTTATGGAGAATGGTTCAAGGAACAAAGTGTTCTTCATTTTTCTTTTCTTCCCTCTTTCTTACTTCTCTTTTCTTGGCTGTCTGGATGCAGAATATTTCCATGTGGGGTGGCCAAGGTGAGGGGAGCTTTCGGGCAAAAGGAGGAGGATCTGCTTTCTGACCCGCAGGGCAGGACGTCTCATGGCCGAGAGCCGAGATGCTGAACTGGGAGTTCCCGGGTTCAAACTGTAGCTTCTCCCCGACCTGGCACGGAGAATGACCTTGAGCTACTTAACCCCTCTGAGCTTTACCTTCTTCGTCTGTTAAGCGAAAGGCATCACGGTACCAAGGTTATTTCGAGGATTCAAGAGATAGTGCAGAGAAAATACTTAGCACATTCTTCTCTTCCAGTCCAGTTAATGCAGCTAATATAACAAGAACAACAACAGCGTTAACTGTGGAAACAGAAAACTAGTCCTGAGGTTTCTTCGATCCAGGGATGGACAGGAGAGAGGGGCGTTTTTGCCACTGGCTTTTCCAGACAAGGGAGCAAAGAGGGACTAGTTGAGGGAGATGCTCCGGGGTCTTTGCAAGTTTCCATCAATTGCTTGAGCCTAAAAGATTCCTAGAGGTCACGGAGTTTAAGCCCCTGGAGATGCTGAGGACCAGAGAGGGGAAGGAACATGCCCCAAGTCACACAGTAGCAGATGGGCAAAGACCAGACGTTCTTATCTTTCCTGAATTAATTAATGTGGTCTAGCTCTTCTGACATAACAGCAGCCTATGCCCTTGGCAAAGGTGAGTGGCTGGCCGTGCCTCGAGGTTGACCTGGGCTCAGAGCCAAGCCTGACAGAGACCAGGGGTAGTGGGTGTAGTGGTCAACACCTTCTGCCCACCCCTCACGTTTATACGCAGGCAGGTGTTCTGGCCCTCATCCCTGTGAGAGGTGAGCGCTGGCATACTGATCTGCAGCTTCGAAATGGGTCTCCACACAGGTGTGCTGCTTGACCAGGGTGGTACGTAAGTGGCTGGTTGGGTGAGTGGATGGAGCTGAGTGCCCCTGCACATCAGGTAGGGTGCCTCCAGGGAGGGAGAGCACTCTTTCCTCCTGAGACCCATGAGACCTCGAATTTTGGTGTCTAACAATGACTCCCATTGTGACCTTGAGCAAGCTACTTCTGCTCTTTGGGCCTCAGGGTTCTCATCTGTAAAACGGGAGTACCATAGTATCTACTGCACTGGGGGTCATAGTGCAGATTAAATGAGTCCGTTAATTTAAAGCTCTTAGACCAGCATCTGGCACATAGTAAATGCTCCGTAAATGTTGTCCACTGAGTTGCCCAGATGTCACAACTCATGGCAAGGGGGCGATGCCGCTCCCTTCCAAGGACTGGCACACCGGGATGAAAGGTGCACGACCCTTGGTCGTGGACTCCATGGACGTGTGGTCATTCTCAGGTACAATGGATAAATGGGCACGGTGGTGATGTACTGTGCCCAGGTCCAAAGGAGGAAACAAGTCAGAGGCTTCTGCTAATGTCTGCCTGGTGCCCACGAACACGGGCCAGCAGTACCCGAGCACCTGAGCTTGGGACCATGAGCACATGCCAGCCCTTCTCTTCTCAGGCCCACTTGCAAATGGTCAGAGCTATCTCAAGGCTCTCCCACGATGTGGAGGCCAACTCCTTGCTTGTTAAGAGAAGCCGCCAGGGAAAGGGGCTTCCCCATCCCCTCCCCCCAGGAGAAGCATCTGCTCTGGAGGGAAGGACAGACATACCTGATTAGAATCCCATCACAGCCGCTGACCAGCTGTGTGACCTCAGGCAAGTCGCTTCACCTTTCTAAGCCTCAGTTGTCTCGTTCGTAAAATGGGGCTTCCTTGAGAATTTAACAGGATGGGCTTCCTCCAGGTGGGCCCTGCTTTGCTTAGAGCTGAACCCTTAGTGCCACGCACAAAGCTTAACAACAAAGGGATGTTTAACAAGCTTGTGGCAAATGGGTGACTATTAATAGCTACGTGGATCAAGGGCTTAACAAGGAGCCAGGCACTGTTCTAAACGCTTCCCATATATCAGTTCATTTAATTTTTACAGTGAGACATAGACTACAATGACCCCCATTTCACAAGTGAGCACACTCAGACTTGGCAAAAAAAAATTGAATCACTTGTCCGAGGTCACCCAACTAGTAAGTGGCAGAGCCAGGATTTGAACCCAGGCGATCTGAAACTAGAGCCTGAGCTTATGACCACCGGGTCCCAACTGAAGAGAGAGCAGGGAGAAAAGAGGTGCAAAGGAAATGCCTATCACTTAGAGCGGCACACCCCTGAGGGGTTGATCCATATCTGTGAAATCGATGCAGTCATTAAAAGCAGAGAAAGCGCTCAACAATTGCTTCTGTTTCCCATCTGCAGGGTCTCTGGGATACAGAGATGCACAGAGAGGGCCCCTGACCACAGGGAACGCAGAAACCCCAATGGTACCCAGAGCGTTGCCAACTCTCCTGCAGGAGCACCCAGTAGACGCTCACGCCAGTGGCTCTCCGGCTCAGCAGATTGGTTTCCAGAATTTAAAAATTGGAGATTTCACATAAAAATCCAGATTCCTGGTGTAGAACAGTGTTTTCCATTTGGCTGCGTGCTGGTCTCACTTTTTATTGTATGTTTCTAGCCTGGCCCCTGGGGGCATCTGAGTTTGCAACCTCCTCGCGGACAGGGCTGTGGGATGCTGGGGGTGGGGGCATATGATCTCGTTGGCTGATGGCTCAGAGAGAGGCCCAGTCTTGGGAGGGTTTTCTCGTCTTGCTTGGATAGAGATGACTCACGGGGCCAGTATGGGTCTCCAGCAGAGCCAGCTTTCCTTTCCTACTTTGTTTTCATAAAGCAGAAATAGAAGTTTCCATAACGTGTGCAACTCCACCCAGCGCTGGCAGGCTTGGGGAGTCACTGCTGTTTGTGGGCACCCAAGGGAGAGTTTTGGCTGGAAGCCGGCTATTGCTCCCGCGTTCACGAGATGCACAGCAGGACAGCGTGTGCTCATCTTCCACATCGGAGCTGCCTGAAGACAGGGACTCCCCACTGGGTCCTCTCTGGGGGAGATGGCCAAGGGGCTGGATCCCTGAGGCCACAGGAGAGCAGGAGAAGCAGAGACCTAGTCCAGGTTCTATCCGTCTATCCAACCATCTCTCCATCCCTCTATCCTTCCTCCCTTCCTTCCTGCCTGCCTGCCTTCGTTCCTGCCTTCCTTCCTCCATCTACCCATTCAAGGACTGTTTATTGAGACCCTTCTATGTTTCAGACTCCCCATGCTGTTCTCCGAAGATACAGAAATAGACAAAACACACAAAAACTTCTCTACCCCCACAAAGTCTACAGTCAATTCGGGGAGACAGACATCAAAAAGGTAGTGACAGACGAAAATTAGGGAACAACCGAAGGGTCCATGAATAGATTTAGTTTGGCTCATCCTCATCCTAGAATGGGACACCACGTGGCCCTTTAAATGAAGCAGATATCTGTATGGTGACACAGAGCAACCTCTACGTGAAAGGAGCCAGGGCTCCAATAGTGACTACAGTGTGTCCATTTGTAAAGAACGGAGTCCTTGGTGGGGCTTTCGCGGACTTGTACTTGCAAAAAAGGTCTCTGAGAGAATCCACAAGAAATCAGGAACAGTGGATGCCTCAGGGATAAAGCTCGGGTGCTAGGGTACAAGGAGGTGAGAGAGCTTTTGTGCTGTGTAAACGTTTGCGTTTTTGAATGTGTAACTTTTTTTCAATAAAGTGGCAGGGAAATTTAAGGTAGATGGATGGATAGACAGATAGATGCATGAGAGATGAGAGAGAGAGAGAGAGAAAGAAGGAGGATAAGAAGAGGAGGGGGAAGGGGGAAGGGGAGGAGGATGAAAAGGAGGAAGAAAGGGGCACCGGGAGAAAAGAAAAAGAAAAAGCCTTCACAAGTGTGGTGGTTTGGTAAGTATTTTGAAAGAAAAATCCTGGCTGCCATGGGGCATTCAGAGAAAGCTTCCCTGAAGATGGGGCACTTGGGCTGGCACACTGAGGATGAATAGGAGTTGCCTTTGTGCAGAGATGGGCACAGATTTCCCGGCACTGAGAGGAACAGTGGGTCCCCAGGGCCATCCCTCCCTTCTCTGGACCTCAAGTGCTACATCTGTAAAGGAAAGAAGACAGCTCTCAGCCAAGGTCTAGGAAACGCTAGGAAGCAGCAGAGGCATGTTTGAGTCCAGGCTGTCTTAACCTCTACAAGGGCCCCTCCTTGCCTCCTCTTGGTCCACCTTCCCTGTTGCAATAGACAGAACTGGCCAACACTGGGACAAGCAAGAAAAAAAGAAAATCTGCCTGTATCTCAAAGCTCACGGTCACTAAACTCCAAAGATGATCTTTGTGTCTCTCTAGGGGGCGGGCGATCCCTTGCACCTTTCTGCCCCTCCCCACCCAATGAATGACGGAGGACAAGCAGGTTAATGTATCTGAGTGGATGGATGCCAGCTGCTCCTTGTACTGGTGTATGATAATAATAACAGCAGATATTTCATGAGTGCTAGCTTCAGGTCAGGCACTTAGCATGCAAGATCCCATTCTGTCCCCCAGGCGAGCCCAAGAGATAGGTAACTTCGTGGCTATTGATCCCTGTTCATGAGATGACAGTCCTGGGGCTCAGAGAAGTTTAGTTATTTGCTCAAGGCTGCAGAGCTACTAAGTGTTGCAGTGAGAATCTGAATCCAGGTTGAGTTTGTTCGCTTAACCGCCAACCTTCATTGCTGCCCATCCCTCAGGGGGCCCTTCCTCTCCAGGCATTGAGGCCAGGGAAGGCTGCCTGGAAGAGTGTCATTGAGGTGATGCCTGGGAGGACAAGAGGGCTTTAAATTCCCCCTTTAAGAGAATTAGCCATTTTCCAGAAGGAGATTTCCTCAAGAATAAAGGGCCCCAGAGACATTAAAAGGAAACTCATAAAAAATTCATCTCTGAGTAGTAATTGCATCATAAAAAGTATTGAGTTGGAGTGCAAATGCAAATTGGGCCGTGTAAATTAATGATGTAAACAGTTGGATTGAGGGCACACATCCAGAGAATGTCCTACTCCAGCCTCCTCAATGTGCGAGGCAAAGCGGGCAGGGGGGCCACGTGCCCTGAGGCCTGAGGGACATTCTCAGACCACCAGTGACCACTGTCTCAGACCCCAAATCCTTCTTTAGCACCTCCTGGAGATGTGGGTGAGCTCTCTGTCTCCCTCAGTCAGCACTTTCTGAGCACCTTCTGTGTGCAGAGATGGAGCCCCCTTCTTCCTCGCTCCCTCCCAGTTCACTCCACGTGAACTTGCTCAGACTGGAAAATGAAGACGGATGTTTATTGTGAACTTGTGGGTCCACATTGTTATTCATGTCTTTCTTGGTTTTTGGGGGTCTTGGTGTGAACCCCCGGTACATTCAACAAGCATATACTGAACACCGGCTATGTACAGGGTGGCGCCCGACCTCAGCTCTCAGAGCCGGTCACAGGAGGTCAGCAGGGACCCAGACAAGACTGGAGGGTTGGGGAGCAGGCCGGGCAAAGATCCTGGTGGGAAGCAGCTCCAGGCAGAGGCAAGCTGGACCACGCCCCTTCCGGAAACCACATGTAGTTGAGTATGGCTGGAAATCGGGGGCTGACAGTGGCGGTGATGAACCTGGGGGGTTAGAACATTCTGGAGGACCTTGGGTGTCTCCCTAAGGAGCTGGGACTTGATTCCCACTTGGAGAAAATGCAGCCTTCACTGTCCCCCCACCAAACTCTGATTCTTCGTCACACAAGAGGTGGGTCTCATTGAAGTTCAGACGAGGGGCCCCATAACCTTCCTGTGGTTTTTAAACTGTGTTCCAGGGCACCCCAAGGTTCTCTGCCTTTCTGGCAGCTCCGTGGTGAGGAGTAAGAGTGACGTTTAAGTGGGCAATGCTCTGGAACCTCCCCTGCTTTAGCCAGATCAGCTCTACTTTTATCATTTTTTTTTTTTTTGTGGTTTGAAATTCCGCATAAGATTTCACGTAGAAAGAGATTCTGTTGCTTAAACAAGAATGACTCCCACTTAATGCAGAGTAATGTCCAAATTCTTCAAGACCTTTCATGACCCAGACCAAACCCATTTCTCCAGGCTCAGCTAAACCATTTCCCACCCCCTGTCTCTTATCGCCCTGCACCCCAGCCTCGGGCTACACAGATACTTGCCAAGCCACAGACACTTTCTGCTCCTCTGTGCCTCCATCCCTCTCCTCATCCTGTTCTTTCTTCGAGGCTGACTTCAAATCCTTCTTCCTCCAGGAAGCCCTCTCTGACCCCTTCAAGTGTCTCTGGCATTGCCGATACACCTTGGGTATTCCCCAAGGAGCTCTGACCCACCCAGAGTAAGAGCCTCTTTCTGCTGACTTCAAAAGTCTTTGACGTGGTCATCACCGGGGTCCAATACCAGGCTGGGCATTTGGCAGGTCCCCAGAAATGAGAGCAAATGGGTACCGGGAAAGAATGGAGAAAGGGTGGACTTGGAAAGTATATAAGTTAAAGGATGTATGGTCAGATAAATGGATGGGAAGGAGAGAGGAGGAGAGGGAGGGAGGCAGGAAAGATGGAAAGATGAAAAGAAGGAAAGGCGGATGGAAGGATGGGAAGGAGGAAGGAAAGAGGGGTAGACGGAAGGAAGGCTGGTGGGAGGGCGCACATGCAGACACCTGGGGGGACACCAGGTTCCACTTTACCCACCTTCCCAGTGCCCTCTCTGCCCTCACCGCCCTCCCTCCCTCCTGCCTCCATCACAGAGCCAGCCCCTGACATGCCCTCGCCTGCACAGTGATTACTCCTTGAGCAGCCTCCCGTATCCTGTTCCTGCTCTTCCTACAAGCAGAGAAGCAGAAAAATCCATCCTGATGAGGAGGCAGCCACCCGCCCTCGGCCCCCCTCCTCCCCCGTCTTCGCAGCCTGTAACTCTCGAGCACTCAGGCAGAAACAGGCAGTCAATTTTTTCCAGGGTTGAGCGCCGGCTGTAAGCCACATCCCTGCAGGGTGACAGGGGAGGCGGGGGCCGCTCGGATGGCACGACCATTTCTCCTCCATCCTGGGGGCAGCGCCTTATGCCTCACTTGACCAGACGCTGCCAGCTGTGTAATTCAGGGCACATACACCCTCCCTGCCGCCACCACCAGCACACAACGGGCTCACCTAAGACCCCAGCCCCATGAAACATCACGGGCAGAGCAGAATTCCCTCTTGGCGTCCATCACACCTTCTCCCCCAGCCCGGCTTCCTGCTCATATGGCAGGCAGCCTCCTTTCACCCCTGCCTGCCCTTGGCCTTAATGGTAGGCTCCCTGGCAGAGGAAAAGGCAAGCGATGTGCCTGTACCCACCCAGGTGTCAAGTGGCTCTTGGCTGTCTCTTTGCTATGGTGGCCACCTAGACATCGCCCCGGCTGCTGCGAGGGCTGACGGCTCCCAGCTGAGCCCCTGGACCTAGCAGCTGCCCTTTGCTGGAGAGAGCTGCCTTGTCCAAGGTCAAACCTCCTTCCAGCGTCTGGTCAGTGATGGGGGTATACGGGCCTGGCCTCCTTGCCTCTAGGCAGGATGACTGTAGGAGCCATCTCAGCTCTGGAGCTCCCATGGGATCAGCTGAGACCCTGGGGAAAACTGAATCACACTCCAACTTCTCTCTGCCTCATTCTGCTTGTTTCCCTACCCCCGAAGTATGGATCCTAAGGGTCTCCCTCACTGTATCCCAATAAACCTCCTGCACTCAAAGCCCCAGAGCCTCGGGGTCTGTGTCCAGAGGAGCCAACCTTCCACAGCCTTTTTCGCGTTTGCCTGTTTAATCTCTGTAACACCTCTGGCTGGCACACCCCCTGATGCACGTCTCAGAAGCAGCCTGCCTTGTCCCGGAAGTACTGAGCGGTCAGGGCTGGGATTCCTCTCCAGCGAGCCTAGCACACTCCCAGGCAGTCAGGACTCTGGCTCCCGCTATCTCTGCCTTAGGAGACAACCCGACAGAGATTCATGATTCCTTTCAGACTTTGGGGAGGCCCCCAAGACCAGGGCTCCCTGCCTCCCTGTCGGGGCACCCGGGTGGAGACACACAGCATCCACCCCAGGGTCGGACTCCTCATCCGGGTTTACTCACACTGCCTCTCTTGTCTTCAGCTCTGGATACGGTCGCTCTCCACCTGCCACGCTCACCAATGTCTGGGGGGGCGGGGGTTGGGTCACGTGGTGTAACTGGAAGGGCCAGGTGCACCTGGCTTCAATCCCGGGCTCTTGGTGGGACGGGCCACCTTATGCTTCTCTGAGCCCCATCTTTCAAATGGGCTGTCGTGAGGATTGCATGGGACAGTATATACCAAAGACTTGGCCCCGTGCCCAGCCCACAGCAGCCACCGAGGAGTCCACACTTCCTCCCTTTATCACTGGTGAGAACATCTAATTTGATGAGGATGATCCACGCTGAGCCCTGTGTCAAACACGTGAATCACATCATCTCGTTTAATCACTGCAACAGTTCTGTGAAGCAGGTACCACTGTCATCCCCACTTCACACAGCAGCTGAGAGGGATGCGGTGGAGAATCCAGGGTTCCCAGGTGAGGAAGTGGAGCAGCTGGGACTCGAACCCCTCCGTCCAGCTCCAAAGCCCACGTTCTTCACCACCTGGATTCCCTTCTCCTCCTTCTGGGAGCTCTCGGACCCCCAGCTCTTCCACAAGCCCCCATCCCAGTGGGGTCCCTACAATCTGGAACCTTGTCCCCAGGTATCCTGCTAAGAAAATCAATGGAAATCATGTGTTGTGGGTATCAGGTTACTCACACCTTCGCCCCCCTGCCTTCTGTGCTGAAACTGACCCTCCAATAACAGGAAAATCCTGTCCCTGGGCTGGAGCTCAAGTTCTCACAGGGCCTCTGTCGCCAGGAAAGCCGTTTGCATCCTCTCGCAGCTCTAATGCCTTCCAGCCGTGGAGAGGAGAGTGCTGGCTGGCCCTGGCGGTGGCCATAAATCCGTAATTGAACAACGTCTGGGACTACCAGTCTCCATAAAGAGGAACCAGAGGAATGTGGTAAAATTGTTCACAAGGCCACGGGGACTTCCTCTGTGGCTGGGCCAGGGGTCCACACTGCTCCACGCAAGCCCCTTCCCCTGGCCGCCCCTGAGCCAGCTCCTGTGCAGGAAGAACACAGGACCAGGAGTCAGCCAGTCCTGGGTTCGAATCTGACTCTGTCTGCTGGGGGCTTGGTGATGCCACAAAGCCTCTCCTTGCCTCAGTTACCACTTTCCAACTGAGCATCTTGCTCCCAAGGTAGCATTCTTGTGACAGTTCAATGAGGTACGGTTTCCCCTACTACAGATGGAGGAATTCTAACTACAGTTATAAGCTTTGCAGACGTCGCTGTGATGGATTGCAGACAGAGAGGGAGGGGATGGGATGGGGACAACGTGGGGGACCAGAGACACCCAGATCAAACCTCCACAGGGGTCTCCACACATGTCCTGCCGATTCCATCCGGGCAGCACATTTGGGTCTTTGGCCAGCCTCCTTTGCCTCATGTCTGCCAGCTCAAAAAGAGGCTATGGGCTTTACCAAGTAGAGTACCTGGCACTTAGCTGATGAAATAACACCCTCCCCCCACCAAGATATCGATCAGCCACTGGCAACCGTGGAGCTTGCAGCAGCCTCCGGACAGTTTAAAAAGAAAATCAACCATTAATAAAATTGAATGGTTGGGGGTAGGAGGGAGGGAAAGAAGAAGGGGAGGAGCTGGAGGGAGGGGGTTGGGAACAAGCAGACACAAGGAAGAAAACTGGGAGAAAAAGTGCCCTTCCGATTTAAAACCCGCATCGCAGATGCATGAGGGGTTGCTCCACAACAGAACGCTGAGCACGTGTGTCTGCTAAATTAAAAGTGAAGAGTGGACGTCTGCATGACACGAAGGACAGAGGTTGCAAACTCGGGGCAGCCCCACAGGGTGTCTTTTTTGTTCCGCATATGCTTTATTTAAATGGAATTTGCTGCATTATTTTTCAAATGGGAGTTTTCATATAAAAGTCTAGATTTCTGGAATCTCTTGCAAAATTGGGACACGTAGTAATGCTGGGCTTGCATTCCTACGAGGCAGCAGCCGGGTAGAGTGATAGCAGCTGTCCCCGTGGGTGGGACGTGTGGAGTCCGGCTTGCTCGGCCCCCAACCGACCCCTGCACTCTCTCCTGTGAGCTACCAGGGCTTTTGAGCTTGAGACCCTGATCCAAAGTCGGACCTAAATGATGTCAAAAATATATATGCGTGGATGGGGCTCGGGGTATGTGTGTGAGTGACACCCTGGATAAGTCCATGCCAAAATATTAACAGAGGTGCCTTTCCTTAAATAGGGTTTGATCTTCTCATCCTTTTGTACTTACTGCTCTCATCAATAGAAAACAATAGACTTGGCTTTAAGGAAAAAAATCAATATATGCAGAGCTGAGTATTATGTATGCTCACAGTGACGGCAATTGTACCAAGAAGGAACAGATAAAATGCCAAACTGCGGTCTTCTCCAAATAGGGGAACTGTGGGCAACTGGAATCATCTTCTATCTTTTCTGCAACAAACCTTTTTCATATTTCTAATCAGACAACTACAAACCAGGTATGTGTGAATTAAAAGCAAATCACGATTAACCCACCTTAACAGAGATGTGATTCTGTGGGAAGATGTCTTATTGGAGGAGGGGCCTTGAGCCTGGTAGGAGGGTTTGTCGGGCACTTCTGAGCCCTTTTCTCTAGGATCTGGAACCCGGTGCAGGAGGAAAAGCTCTCAAATGGCTGAGGCATGTTGTTTCGGTCCCGGACCTGGAGCAGAAGAACACAGTAAATTCCTCACAGGGAAGAAAAGGGGAGGCTAGCGTTTTTCATAAGGTCCTATGTGGCAGGCATGGATTGGCATGTTCTCACATATGTGTGTTAACTAAAAAGCCTAGGGGTTGATAAACCAGGCTCTCAATTCAGCCGTGTCCTAGCTGTGTGACCTCATGCAGGCCACTTAACCTCTCTGAGCCTCATTCTTTCTATAAAATAGGGATCAAACTGACCTCATAGGGTTGGAGGGAGGATTAAGTGAGGGAAAAAAATCATATAAAGAGCAGTAGACAGTCAAAAATAATTAGCCATTATTTACGTTATACTATTGATGCTATTTAAAAAAAACCACCTACTGTGTGCCTGTCAGTGGTGGGAAGTGTTTCCCACTTATATCCAGTCAGCCTCCCACAACAACCCAGCAAGTCTGAGGCCATGATGCCCCACTCTAAGAAGAGGAAACTGTGTCTTGGTAAGGGGGGGTGACTCATCAGAGATGGCTGTCCCCACAGAGATCAGGTCTGTGTGACTCACAGAGGACTCACTGGCCCGTCCCTAGGAGGCTCTCATCAACGCAGCATTTAAACTGAGATCATCTGAACGTCTACTGAGTGCCCGTGTAAACAGGAGCAGGAATTCTGGAAACAGACCAGATTCAAGAGCTCCCTCCTGCATCACTATACAGCTCAGGCCAGCACCTTTACCTCGGAGCCGCAGTTTTACGGTCTGTCAAATGGGCGTGCCAATGGGATCCTTGTGAGATTTCATCAAGATGGTAAATGCGTGTAAGGACTTCGTGGAATGAAAGGAGTGATCGATCGTGGTGTAACTATCCCCACTTTACAGATAAGAAAAGTTGTACCCTGCACCATCCACTCATTTCCTTCTTCATCTATCCATTCATTCCCTCCTTCATCCCTTAGCTTGTTTACCAGAGCAGCACATCCCTCTACCCAGGGCTCTAAAAGTATCAGCGCCCCTGAAATGCATGTGGGAGACAGAGGCAGGGAGCAGGTCTCCCCCCCACCCCAGGCCTCCTTGTCTCTCGCTGCCGAGGAGGCAGCTGCAGCCAGACATTTGGAAACCATTACAAACATCCCCGTCTGATTCTGTTCCCCCCTGTGCGTAGCTTAAAGCAACAGATTCCAAGGAATTTTGGCTGCGTTCCTTGGCAGAGGGAGACCCAGAGGAATGATGAAGAGAGCTCTCTCCTCTCCACGCCATCCACACATGGTCCTCTTCATTTCAGGGTCCAGAGCAATGGGCAGCAAACCCAGAGGGGTGTGGGCAAGAGTTAACGCCAGGAGGACTTGGGTCTCAGCCCAGACACGGCCACGTCCTGGTGAAGCCACCTCTCTGAGCCTCAGTTTCCCTATCTGTAAATGGAAACAGTCACAGTATGAAGACTCTACCCTTATTGTGAGGAACCCACCAGTCAATATAAATTAAATGCCTGACACATGGTAGGTGTTCAAGAAATTCTATTTCTCTCCTGTTCTCATTTCAAGGTTGCCTTTGATGTGACCAAGAAAGCAGGGAGGTGGATTAAATGAGAGTTTGGTGCAGCAGTGAAGTCCCAGACTGCTGGATGCCCTCGACAAAGTCACTTTCCATCCCTGTGCCTCAGTTTCCCCAGACTTCCAGCTCTCGCACCCTTTCTCTGCATCGGTGCCCTGCCCGACAGGGGCTCCCAGCATGACCCTAGCCTAGGTGGCCCTCCAAAGCCCTCCGAGTCTTCCTCTTTCCCCTCCCCTCTCCTCCATCATTTTCTCTCATTTTTCTCTGTTTCCTTGTTCTCCCTCTTTTTTCTCCTCCCTCTCTCTCTCTTTCTCCCCCGTTCCTTTGGTTACATCTTCTCATGTGTTTCCTTTGCTCTTCTCCCTCTCCATCCTCCCTCCTCAATCCCCATGTCTTTTTGTCTGTCTGTCTCTTTAAATGTCTCTCTGTGTCTGTCTCTCTCTCGCTCTGTCTGTCCCTCTTTCCTATCCGTGCTTTCTCTCTCTCTCTCTCTCTCTCTCCCCCTCTCCACCCCATCACTTTGCTCCCTGCCCCTCCATGCATCTCTGCCTCTCTGTCCATCTCTCCCCAACTCCCACCTACCTGCATCCATTCACCTCATCCAGCCTCTCCCAGGAAAGCGCCACAAGCCCATTCATCCCAGAAAGAGCCAGGACTCTGTCAGGAGCCACAGCGTTCCCTGATGAGGCTCCGATGAGCGATTTCTCTCCCCACTGAGTCACTGAGCTCTATTAGACCGGTTCCTACAGGGCTGCCCTGTATATCCTCCATCTGCCGCTCCAGCTTCTTCCTCATCTGAATCACCCAGCCCTGGACTCTGTGAATGTAGCTTCTGCAGACCACTTCGCCTGGCTCACTCAGCCCTGGCTTCTGGATGCAGATCCCGAAGGGGCTCAGGGTGCAGAAGGCAAGGGAGACTGGGGAGTTTGTTGTCCTGACTCCGCCCCTGCAGTCCAGGCCCTGGTGGGCAGCTATCTCCTGCAGCCACACCTCTCTCCAGGTCCCAGTAGCACCCCTTCTCTATCCTCCAGGCCTCGGGATACTAATGGCTCCCCTGTGTTGCCAGCCCAGAGGTGCTGCACCATCCTTTTGGGCCCCCTTAACTCTGGCCACACTCTGATCCTTCCTCCCTTCATTACATGTCCCCTTGGTCACCCCAGGTTGAGTTGCTACTTGTTTCCTGCTGTGACACAGATGGATGCAAATTCTCTCCTTCTGCTGAACCCCTCATGCCATCTTCTCCCCCTCTTCTCTCCTCTCACCCCTCCCCTCTGCTCACACCCACCCTCCTATACCAGGCCCAGATCTGCTCCCCAGCCAGACTGGGAGCTCCATAAGGGACAGACCTTGCCTAGACCTCCCAGGCCCCCTTGCTCAGTCCACTGCACTTAGTCAGCTCTCAGGGGCTGTTAAGGTATCACTGAGTGAATCAGGGCAGTGGGGGAGCAAGATCATGGCCAGCATGCCAGCAAGTCAGGTGTGTCTGCAGCACTGCCTGGGATGCTCAAAGAAGTCCACTCTGGTCCTGTCCCTCCCCCTCCACGGGCATCCTGTCAGAGCCCCTGCAGCCCTGCGGTTGGGGGGGTGGTCCCTGACAACGGGGCGCTGCCAGGCTCCAGCTCCACCGATTCCACAGCACCTCTCCATACGCCCCGAGCTCACGGATGGGAGGGCTCCCCTTCTCCTGGCGCCTGTTCAAGCTGCCTGGTGAACTAAATTGATTTTTTATCGTTGCTCTGGAGCGAGCTTAATGAATCTGTTAGTGACGGCCGCCTGCCCCAAACGCCTCCCAGTGCCTGTGCCTCCAGAACCGCTCTTCCTATGAAAGAAAAGGAGTTATTTAAGGTTCAGCCTGTGCCCCTGAGAGCATCTGGGCATCAACTGTGCCATGCCTCATTCCTCCTGGGGTGTTTCCCATACTGGGGCAAGGCTCTGATGTGAGTTAGAGATGGAAAGGCAATGCAGAGGTTTAGTTTAGTACACGTGTGCCTAGGGACCAACTGTCCATCTGTACATCCATCCATCCATTCATCTATCTACCTACTCACCTGTGCATTCATCCATCCACCCAACCATTCATTCCACCACCCCGCCAGCCATCTGTTTACCTACCCATCCATCCATTCATGCATCCATGCATGCATCCATCCACCTATCTCGCAATCCATTCATCCATCCCTTCATCTCTCCATACATTTATCCACCCACCCATCCATCCATCCATCCATCCATTCATCTATCCATATGTCCACTCACTAATCCATGAATCCATCCACCCACCCATCCATCCAACCATCCATTCATCTATCCATATGTCCACTCACTAATCCATGTATCCACCCATCCACCCAACCATTCATCCACCCATCCATTCATCTGTTTACCTACCTATCGATCCATCTGCATCCATCCATCCACCTATCTTTCAACCCATTCATCCATCCCCTCACCCATCCATACATCTATCCATTCACTCATCCAACCACTCATACATCCACCCTTCCATTCATCCATCCCTCCATTCATCCATCCCTCCATTCATCTACCCATCCATCCATAAACCCATCCATCTCTCCATTGTTTCATTTATTTCTTCATTCATTTGGCTTTATACATACTTATTACGAAACCCAACATCCTTACTGCAGTCTACAGGGTACCACAGAACTGCCCTTCAAGCTGTTTCCCTCCACTCTCCCCTCTCACCCCACTCCAATCACTCTAACACTGCTGCTGCAGGCCCTTTGCATCTGCTCTCTCCTCTGTCAGAAACTCTCTTTCCCGGACACCCCCATGGCTTACTCCCTTCCTTCACTAGGCCTCTGCTCAAACTTCACCACTTCCAAAAGGCCTTCTCTGATCACTCTCGATATAAGTTAGCAACTCCCTGCCACTCTTTATCCTTTATCCCCCTTTTAATTTCCACAGAGTGTTCCTTGCCCTCTGACATTATATCATAAATTAATTTATCTTGTTCAGTGACTATTGTCTTCCACTAGAATGAAGTTCTATGAAGATAAGGGCTGTGCCGGTTCCACTAGCCACTGTATCCTGTGTTCTAGAACCATGCCTGGTCTGTAATCGATACTCAGGAAGGTTGATTTACTGAATCAATTATTTCATTAGCTAATACATGCTCTGTCACTTCTGTCACATACTAAGCACTGAAATGAATGGTCAACAAAACCAGGCAGAGCCCTTCCCCTCACAGGACACCAGCTCCCTGGAAACACATGACGAAGGAGGAGACTGAGACAAACAACCAGGCACGTGATTGTAAAACTCTGTCTGGGCTAACAGCCTTGAGCAAGGTCACATGGGGTCTATAAACATTTTTAAGTTGTTTTTTTTTTTTTTTTTGCTCGCATCCCCAAGGCATCCTGTCTGCCCACATCACCCACGTAGATGCTGGTTGAAACTAGAACCTGACTTCTCAGCTCTTTGCTGCTCTTCTCAAGCCTCCAGCTCTGCTCAGCCCTCTCCCTGTTCCTCCAGGCCCTCTGTCGGCAAGGAGAGAGGAGACAGAGGGCGGGCGGGACTGCTTGTGCCTCTCTGAGTTGGTCCCAGGCCTGGCTCAGAGCATGGATATAACTGGGTTCATTCTCCCTCTTTTTCTTCTTCCATCGAAGCCGGGAACCAGGCCCGTGGTGCTGCCCTGCCTCAGGGAGGTGTTTAAATAAGCCAGGGGCCCTTCCTATGTTTTATGAGGTGTCTGAGTCCCCCAGAATGTGGTACCGGATACCCTGAAGGGTAAAGGGAATGGAGCACACATTTGGGGACAACAGGGATGCAGGAGGAGCACCCCAAGACCAAAATGAGGTAGGGGGCTGGATAGTGGGGAAGGTGGGGACCTGACCTGAGTATCTTGGGGATGTTACCAGACCTCAGGAGGCACAATTGTGGGTGCACCGGGAGGTATAATGCTGGCCACAAGAGCTCCCTGAGACCTCCTTCCTCAAGATCCCCATGCCAGCTTGAGGATGGCCAATGGCTGTAGCAGTTCATATTTCTCCAAAAGGGCCACAGCAATATTTCCAATCCTTTCTGCTCTTCAAAATCTTTGCCACACCCTACCAAGAAGTAGCATCTATTCCCCTTCCCCTTGATCCTGGGAGGATTTGTGACTGCTCTGACTACTAAATTTCATTAATAGTAATGGCATGTGACTTCGGAGGCTAGGGGGACACAGTTTCTACCTGGACCTCTTTTTCTTGGGGTGCCCAGGCTTGGAACCAGCCACCATGTTGTGAGGAAGCCCAGGCTCCATGGAGAGGCTGTGGGTGGATGTGCTGGCCTATCGTCCCAGCTAAGTGCTCAGCTTACAACCCTCATCAGCCGTCGATTAAGCAAGTAAGTGAGATTTCAGATGATTCCAACTCCCAGCCTTCAAGCCTTCTGGTTGAAGTCCTAGACATCATGGAGCAGGGACAAGCCATCCCCGCTGTGGCCTATGTGAACTCCTGACCCACAGACACCATGAGCATAATAAATGCTCAATGCTTCATGTCACAGAGTTTTGGGGTGATTTTTTTTAACACAGCCACAGTAACTGGGACAGCAAGTACATATAATACAGCTCCCGGTGGGCCGGCCACTGTGCTAAGCATTTTACAAATATTTACTCAATCTTCAAAACTTCTAGAAGTCCTATTCATATCTCCATTTTACAGGTGAGGAACTGAGGCACAGAGGAAAAGTAACTTGCCCAAGGCCACAAAATAAATGGCTGAGCTGGGATTTGAACGCAGGCAGTTTGACTCTAGGGCTCGTGCTCTTAACAACTAGCCAGGGCAGCCCGGTGCAATCTACATCCTCAGGGCAGTGGTAGAAATGTAAGGTTGATCATTGGAGCCCCACGTTGTGGATGTACAACCTCAAGGGCTTGCTGTCCCTTGTAATCAAAATTGGAGGTCTTTACAACTCTACAGGATAGGACTTCACTGTTGAATGCAAGTTGATAAATAGCGATGTCCAGCAAACTAGGGATGGATCAATGGATGGATGGATGGATAGATAGACAGATAGATAGATAATGGTAGTTGGTGGTACGTTTTTTTGTTTGTTTTGGTTTTTTGTGGGTTTTTTCATGTATATAGGAGTTATAGCTTAATGATAAATGTTTTTTCTGCAGGATCTGACAAAGACAAACTAGAGATGGAGTCCCAGCTCCCTGTTTCACCAACTCTCTCAAAGCCTCAGTTTCTTCACCTGTAAAATGGTCATGACCTTATCCCTCTCAGGGGATGTGACAAAGATTCATGGAGATAACACTTCTAAAGCACTTTCCGCAATGCCGCACCTCGTAAATGCTAGATTCCTACTCGGCCCCCATCCCCTTGTCCGTGCCCTTTCCTCATCCTTTCCCAGCTTCCGCACCCCCTGCAGCTGACCTGCGGCTGTCTCAGGCAGCAGGGGTCACCCGACTCCCCACTGCCCTCGAGCTGGTGGTCACAGAAGTGTGTCTCCCTCTAACGTGCGATGCCAGGCTTGCTGGCAGCCTCCAGCGCCGAGCACAGCTGTCAGGCCGGCATGCCTCCTTCCTCACAGCTGCTGGGATGCGACCTTGTCTATCAGGCGGCCCCGGGAAACCCGCTGAGTATGCTCCCAGCTTGGTAGGTGACATAAATATTTTCCAACATGCAGGCAACAATCTGATTGGTGCCTTCCCCAGAGTGCCAAGCTCCAAGCTTGGGGCTGCAGAAGCAAAAAGGAAAAAAAATTCCTTTTGCCAATGAAGTCTGGCTCCTTCCTTCACTGAAGTGTTTAACTCTTCCTGTCTCCTGTTTGTTTCCTTGTTTACTCCAAGTTCTAACCCAAACAGCTGACATTCAGCAGGATTTTGGGAAATGCTTACACTGGTTAGGACAGCACTGGCCCTCCCCTCACAGAGCCAAAAAACAATCTAGGGCAGCATCTCAGACTTGAGTGTGTATTAGAAACCACCCAAGGTGAGAATAACATAGTGGCTTAAAATTTTAAAAAAAATTTTTTTTTTTTTGGTGGTACACGGGCCTCTCACTGCTGTGGCCTCTCCCGTTGAGGAGCACAGGCTCCGGACGCGCAGGCTCGGCGGTCATAGTTCATGGGCCCAGCTGCTCCGCGGCATGTGGGATCTTCCCGGACAGGGGCACGAACCCGTGTCCCCTGCATCGGCAGGCGGACTCTCAACCACTGTGCCACCAGGGAAGCCCTAAAATATTTTTTAAAGAGCCCTTATCTCTCAGAGGCAGATGCAGCACTATCCACAGGTGAAATGGCAGGGTGTCTAGATTTGTTCCAAAATGGTACAGGAGGCAGCTACACAGGGAGAGTGATGCTACTGTTTCTAATTTCCAGATGATAAAACTGAGGCTTAGAGAGACTGGGCTGGACAAGGTAACTCAGCCAGGGAGTGCTGGTGGGCGGATTTGAACCCAGGGTGTGGGTCTCCAGAGCCTGTAGATCCTGAGCTCCTGGTAAGACATTGTCTTAGCTTCTTCACTGACCGCTTCCCTGGGTGACACGCACCTGGAAACCAACCCAGAAAGTCACACGCAGGGCGTTCTGTAATTCTATCTCATAAACAGATGCAAATCAGGTCCTTGAGCAAGACAGGAATTTTCCTGCTTTGAAAATGGAAAATAGTGGTGTGATTTTTGTAGCTACCATCTCTTAAGCAGGCACCCAGTGTGTTCCAGACACAGTGGAAAGCAATCCACGTTTGTTATGTCATGGAAGGCTCACAACTCCTTCAGGGAGATGGGACAGTAGTTTAGCTTCTAAAATGCACAGCACTCAGCAACGTTCAGGGAGAGCCTTGCCTGAGGTCACACACAGGTATCTGGGGGCGAGGGGAGTCTGCCTGACTCCCAAGCCCAACCGGATCTCCTTCCATCCACCAGGCTGCGTGGAGATGGATACAGCCCTTCACCCTGGGGATACAGGACACTATAATGAGAATGCAGTCAGTGCAGTTCTTACAGAAAACTCAGAAGGTGTCTCACCAAAGCAGCGTCTTGCGTCCAGTTTGAGTTAATTTCAAGGGCAAAGCATTAAAAGATAAATGGACATAGGAAGGGCTACAGCAGGCGTACCTACTGAGGAGTGCTGAATACCCGATCTTTTGATGGCCTAATCTGCTATGACGTGGGCCTCACAATCTTCTGGAGGAGGGAGGCCAGCGTCTCCTCATCCGCTGGAGCCCCCGTGATGCTGAGCCCTCCCTGGCCTCTAAGAAGACTGGAGAGCGGTCTCAACAGAGCTCCCGGAGAACACCCTTCCTGTACTTTGACATCCTCCCCCAAGGAGAATGGCCTTTATTTTGGGGGGTGGGAGAGGGGAAGGAATATAAATGTAGATTCTCACTTTATACAACAAAATAAATTCCAGATGAATTTTGTAAATGAAGAGCCAAATGTAAAAATTAATAAAATTCTGAAGACAAAAATGGAGAGTTAATGATACCACAGAGGGGAAGGCATTTCTTAAGCAGAAAAAAACAAAGAAATGAATCACAAAGGAAGGGAAAATTGGATAGATTTGTTTACCTGAAATGAAATAGAAAACAGAAGGTGTAACTAAAGACTTAATAAATGAAATTAAAATCCAGCTGACAGAAAGAGAAAAACAAATACCGTATGCTAACACATATATGTGGAATCTAAAAAAAAAAAGGTTCTGAAGAACCTAGGGGCAGGACAGGAATAAAGACCCAGATGTAGAGAATGGACTTGAGGACACGGGGAGGGGGAAGGGTAAGCTGGGACGAACTGAGAGAGTGGCATAGACATATATACACTACAAAATGTAAAACAGCTAGTGGCAAGCAGCGGCATAGCACAGGGAGATCAGCTCGGTGCTTTGTGACCACCTACAGGGGTGGGATGGGGAGGGTGGGAGGGAGACACAGGAGGGAGGGGATATGCGGATATAAGTATATGTATAGCTGATTCGCTTTGTTATACAGCAGAAACTAACACAACATTGTAAAGCAATTATACTCCAATAAAGATGTTAAAAAAAAAAATCCAGCTGACAAACAAATGAAAAATATTTGTGGGTTTCCCTGGTGGCTCAATGGTTGAGAGTCCACCTGCCGATGTAAGGGACACGGGTTCGTGCCCCGGTCCGGGAAGATCCCACATGCCGCGGAGTGGCTAGGCCCGTGAGCCATGGCCGCTGAGCCTGCGCGTCCGGAGCCTGTGCTCCGCAATGGGAGAGGCCACAACAGTGAGAAGCCCGCGTACCGCAAAAAAAAAAAAAATTTGCAACACTTATGATAAACAAATGGTTAGTGCCCCCCATGTTTTTTTACCAGGCTCTTGCATATCAAATAGAAAACACTAAAACCCTAAGAGAAAAAAAGTCAAAGGAAATGAACAGTTCCCAGAAGAAGAAATGTAAACGACGGATGGACCCATGAAAAAATGTATATAGACAATCTCACAAGAAGCAAATTCTTGGTTTGGCACAGGTTCTAATGAGTTGATTCTGTATTGGCGAGAGGAGGGTGAGCTAGGTCCCTTGACCAACACTGGAGAGGGAAATCACCTTTCTTTTTTTTTTTTGGTCACACCTCAAATCAGAGATCAAATCTGTGCGCCCCTGAAGTGGAACCGCAGAGTCTTAACCACTGGACTGCCAGGGAAGTCCCCGGAAATCACCTTTCTGGAAGGCATCTAGTTATGTAACAAGAGACTTAAAAACTTCTGTTTCTGACCCACTAATACCACTTCCAAGAACCCATCCTCAGGGAAGATCATGGGTACGAAGACTGAAACCATCCCAAATATTTCCACTACATCATGGTTGTACCTACAATGGGATTCTGTACTGCTCTTTAGAAAGCTGTTAAAGACTAATGATTAAGACAGAACGTGGTAAAAATCTCGTAAACAAAAACTGCATTTTCGAAATGATGTTGAATTTTTGAATGAAGTTGACAGATGTGAGCACGTGGCTGTATGAACCTGCGTAAATGCAGAAATATTAGTGGAAGGATATTCACCATAAAATTAACAGTGGGTTTGGGAATTGAGGAGAGTGTTTAATGTTCTTCCTTATATTTTTATATGTTATAAATGTTCTATTATAAACACATATTATTTTTGTAATAAGGAAAAATTTTAAGCCAATCCAGTAAAATTAGAAAAGCCGCCCTCTACTTGGGGCCATTTGGGCAGGCAGGAGCCTCAAAAGATGCGTAAGGTAAGGCAGGGTTTCTCAACCCTGGGTCAGATAATTCTTTGTGGTGGAGACTGTCCTGTGCATTATAGGATGTGTAGCAGCATCCCTGGCCTCTACCCACCAGATGCTAGTAGCAAACTTCCCAAGTTGTAACAAACAAAAAGGTCTCTAGACATGGCCAAATGTCTCCTGAGGGGGAGGGGGGACAAAAATCACCTTGGGTGAGAACCACTGCAACCAGGGGTAAGGAAAGAGCACTTTTCATCTGTTTGTTCTGGGGGTGATATTCATCTATCCTTTGGTTCGCTCATTCATTCCTTGAACAGACATTTTCAGATCCTGGCTCTGTGAGCTGGGAGACCTGAGTGCTAGTCCCATGTCAGATTCTCACACTGTGACTTTAGGAAAGTCGTCTAAGGCTCCTTTATTTGTAAAACACTCCCTGAGACCCTGGCCCTGCCATAGGGAGTGTGCAGCCAGGGACAGCTCCACATAACTCCAGGCTCTGCCCTCAGGAGGTCACAGTCTGGGAGAGACAGCCACTATACAAACGGCTATATTTGTTCAGAGGGATGGGTGTTAACAGGGGCCTGTGAGTGGTGATGGATGAATGGAAGAGAGAGACTCTGTCAGGGGTAGCGATGGTGGCAATGCCTTTAAGGATAGCCCTTTACATGTGCACCACACTTTAAGTGGCTCTTCAGAGTCTTGGCAGGAAACCGATGGTGCATCTGGTGGGGTAACCTAGGAGAGTTTAAGAATGGGGTACTTTCAAAGGTGAGGGAGGGGGAGAGGGAAAGCAACAGGGGATGATGATGCAGCAGCACCTGGGGGCAGCAGCAGCTGAGAGCCCATCCATCCCTAGGCCTCCAGGAGTCACAAGAGGGACTGACACTGGGTCCTGGAGAGAGCTGTGGCTGCCACTGTGGGAGAGAGCCACCCAGCAGGAAGGGAGGTGTTGGGTAGGGCAACACAGCCATTGTCAACCCAGAGCCAGGCAGGGAGGGAGCAGAAGGAAGAAATATCTCAGCCTCACTCTACTCCTGCCCTCCAATTTCCTGACATTGCCTCCCACTGGCCAAACCATACAGGGCACAAGAGAACAAGGGAGGCTGCTGATACAGCCCACGTGGGTCCGCTACCTAAGTCAAACTACAGATGGAGAAGGATAAAGAGGCTCGAGAGGGGCATTCAGACATCCAGGGCAGAAAGCACTATCTCTTGCCTTCTCGTTCCATCCCTACGACAGTCCTGCAAGGTAGATTTTATTATCCACCTTTTATATAAGAGGAAGCTAAGGTTCAGAGAGGTATAATGATTTTCCCAAAGTCATACAGCCAAAAGGGATGGAGCCTGGATTGAAAGCATGGTTTGCCTGAGTTTCTGAGCTCCAGGCTTTATAGTTAGGAGAATCTGGGTTCAAATCCCAGCCCCCTCCACTTATTAGCTTTTGACCTTGGGTAACACCTGTGTATCTCTGAATGGACCAATCTGTAAAGTGGTGCTAGTGACTCCTACACCAGTGGGGCTCTTGCTGAGTGGGGAGGGAGCTAATTCAGGCAGAGGCCTGCCCCACTTCCCACTGGGTAGTTATTAACCAGAGCATCAGACTCTACATTAGGCAGGGGGCAATTTGTCTGCCTCTTCCGCCACCTGCAGAATCGATCTCCATGCTCAGCTGCTTCATTGAGATTCAGGTCCTCAGCTCTGGGACTCCATCCCAGTGTCTGGTCAATAGCTTATATTTTTAATTTGCCAATAATCAGTTGGGACCTTGGCCAGTGCCCCGCAGATGGCTCAGCAAGATCACTCAGCAGTGGGGAGAGGAGAAGAGGGCAGTGTGCGTGAAGGGGAACAGACCCTGAGCTGGGCTGATAAACCCAGGTGGGGATGGGGGACAGCTGGGTACCCACAGCAGCCTGACTTTCCAGGCCATGGCCTGGGTGTCAGGAGGCCTAGGGAGTCATGGATAAGTACACGAGCCTGAAGTCAACAAAACCTGGGTTCAATTCCAGCTCTGCCGCTTTAAAGATAGGTGGCCTTGACCAAGAGACTGGCCTCTCAGAGCCTTTCTTTCCCTATTTGTCAGGCGGCTGCCATAATAACAACACACAACCCATAGGGTTATAGAACAGCCACATGAGTTAATAAATGTGAAGTGCCTAGGACAGTGCCTGGCATATTATACACATTAACTATTGAGATTTTTTGTCAAACAAGAGAGACAATTTGTAAATAAACAGTGATTTTCAGTGCACTTGCTGATTCCCAATACAGAGGGGTAGCCTGACACTCACAGAGGGGAAATGATCATCCCCAGTTTACAGACAAGGAAGTTGAGCCTCAGAGAAGCCAATTTACTTTCCCAAAGTCACACAGCTGGGGTGCAGAAGAGCCAGGGTTGCAAACCCATGGAGTCCAACCCCAGGCCTCCTGCTTCTAATCATCCTGCAAAAGACAGATTCTACAACTTAAGTGTCCAAAACAAAGAGGAAAACGATACAGCTTTACCTCCCTCCCTCCATTCTTGGGCTTTTTTGTGAATAAGTGTATTGCTGCTTCCTTTTCTCACTGACAAGGAGGCACCAGTGCCCACCGGAGGGCAGGGAAGTGAGGACAGCGGGAAAATCTGGTTTCCTCATGAGTCTTTACCCATCCTGTCACTAAAAAAAAAAAAAAAAAATCTCAGTTCCTACCCATCCTGTGCCCTTCCCAATAAAAGAGCCCAGGAGAGACCAGGAGTACTGGGACAGGGGTGGCTGAAGAAGCCAGCATTGCCCCAGGAGGGAGTAGGGGTCTTCCCAACGTCAAAGGCAGACAGCATTAGAGCCAGGATATGAACACAGGACATCGACGGCCAGTCCAGGGCTTTCTTGGCTGTCCGTGTCTGCTTACCTGGTCCTTTGCCTCTAACATCATGAGTGCCTGATTCCCCATTCTGCTGTCACTGTTGGTGCCTCTTCTTGTGGACTTCACTGTCAGGTTCCAATGGACAGGGAGATTCTCAAAGACAAGCCAGGCAAAAGCTCCAACAACCTGTGGGTTGTCCAGCAGGCTCCAGAGGTACACATGCTTCCCGGGCTTTCCCCTCTGCAGCCTCTGGGACCCACACAGCCCTGGAGATTTCCTCCTCTTTGCTTCCTGCCAGGCTGCTCGTTCTCCAGAGAAACTACCCCCTGAGTCTGATCTATTGAAGTAAGCTTTTCCACCAGAAAACTCCCCAGACACCACTAGAATCCCGCATAGGTAGAATTCAGAAGCTGCTAAACGCACCCAGAGGCTCCCCGAGCTCCTGGGACCGACTGCGGAGTGTAGATCACAGGCGGGATCACAGATGCCCCAGAACATCAGCTCCTCGGGAGCCTCAGCGACCACCTAGCTCCCTTCCAACTGAACAGAGCAATAACTGAGGCTTGTAGATGGGGAGTGACTTGCTGAAAGATGCAGAACCGGCTGGTGCAGAGCCGGGATCCTCTTCTCTGTGCATGGTACCCCTCACATCCTCACCGATGCCGGCAGTAGTGGGTGGGCCAGAGCAAACCCATCCTCATGGCTGCAGACAACTCCAAGGGAAGCAGGCTTTCTTGAGAGCCTCCTAGTGTGGAGATTTCTCAAACTGTGGTGGTTGGAGTAAGGCGAGTGAGTTTTGTCTATGCTTTGCTGTTAGCTTGCTGAGTAAACCCAGGAAAGTCTCTTTCCCTCTCTAAATCTTAGTTACTCCATCTATAATGGACCTTAACAAGTCATCAGAGTAATCGGGAGGATGAAGCACCATCATCATCACCTTTTCCTCCTCACCTCCTCTTCCTTATTCTCTTTCTGTGCAGCTCTCATTTATTAAACATTTGCTGCATACTCAAGACATATTTCAAAAAAAAGTTTGTAAGAAGCTGAGGAGGAAGTTCTTATTAACCCTGCTTTCCAGGTGATGAAACTCAGGGTTGGAAAGATTTCTTTGCTTGTCCTGGGTCACTCTAATATCCCCAGAGAAGCAACCGGCATTTGGACCTGAGCAATCAGAGAGTCAGCAACCTTAACCCCTGTCCAACCCTCCTCCCATGCAGGAGAACTTGGCCACTGAGGAGGCCCTGCACAGGTCGGTGATGATTCTTCCCCTGAGGTTCTTACTGGTTTCACAATCCAGAGTGGTCACATTTGAGCCCAAGCATGAAGCATTTGGTCAGCATCCCAGGAGGGCCAGCTTTAATTCTTCCTGCCTGTCCCTCAGCTGGGACCGAGGACGGCAGGTGGGTTTGCTGAGGAGCAGTCAGATGTGACATGGGTCAGGAAGGGGCATTTAACATGTTTGGGTTTCAGTGGCTGGGGGGGTCATCCATGCAGGAAGTGACTTGAGTCTACAGATTTCCCATAGGGCTGGGGGTGTCAGCCAGCCTGGTGACGGGGAAGCCCTTGGGCAGAGAGGTGGAGGTGGCATTGCTAAGCCTTTGTACCAGCACAGGGTCCCTTCCAGATTATCCTCACCATCTGATATGCCTGCCCCACTGGCTGTATGGCTGGCGCAGACTACCTCCCTCTCTGGGCACAATTTCTCAATCAGTGTAACATATACATTGGGGCTGAGAAATAGCAGTGTCGTCTATAGCTACTTCTTCAGAAGTTCCTATTCCCTGGTTAGAGTCTCTAACTTCTAGTATCTGCCCATTAGAATTACTTGGGCAGGGGGGAGGGCGTCTTAAAAATGTCAGTGCCCAGGCCCTGCCTCAAAACAATTAAAAATACTTGGGGATTGGGCTCAGGCATCAACATTCTTTAAGACTCTCCAGGTGGCTCAAACTAGTAGTTGCTCTGTACCATCCCTGGAGCAATGTCTCTGAGTGGCAGGTGTGAGTAGCACCATATGACCACTAAGAAACGGAGGCCCAAACAGGGAAATGATCTGCCCAAGGTCACAAGTAAAGACTCGGGGGTCTCTGTCCAGAGTGCTGAAATGGGACGTCCCTGGATTCTGGCCTAAGGCTGGTGCCTGTGTTCCTGGGATCCCACTCTTACCTTCTCACAGATTGCTTGTCCCATAAAAGACATTTTCTCTTGTTTTCTTTCTTCCTTTCTCTCTGCATATCATTTTCTCTCTCCCTCACTCCCCACCTCTCTCTTTTCATAAGTGTATCTCTTCCTCCCTCCCTCTCTGTTTCTCTCCCTCTCTCTCTCCTCTCTCCCTCTCACTTTCTCCCCATCTCTTCCTTGTTTTATCTTTCTCTCCATCTCTTTCCTTCTTCTGCATTTCTCTCTACTTTCTCTTCTTTTTGCCTCTCTCTCTCCATCACTCTCTCTCCTCCTTCTATCTCTTTCTCTCCCTCTCTCCTGGCTCCAATCTCCACCTTCCCAGCTGCTCCCTAGGACCCTTGACTTGAATCTCTTCCTCAGCCACTCCCTCTCCCTCTGGCTGCCTCCCCAAGAGCAAACACTGACCTCTAGACCAAATTCTCCTTCCCTATCCTTGCCCAGCCCTTTGGAGAAGTCTAGCTTCTCCCTATGACCCTAGATGGGGATTCAGAACCAGAGATGTCCTTTCCTTTTCAATCTCCCACTGTAGAGAGATCCCACCACTGGGGAAAGTGGCTTCCCATAAGCCAGTGGGGGCAATGGTTTCACAGCAGCCCCTCCCAATGGGGACACATTCCTTCAATCAAAAAGCCTCATGCTGAGCATCTACTGTGTGCAAGATTCTCGGAACAGAGCAATAATGGAGGTGGCCTGACCGCTTCTCCCCTCTTTCCAGTGAGGGACACAAAAAACAAGCAAAAAATTTAGACACGGATTTTAATTCTTTATCATTAAGATAATGGCCAAGATGTTGGGGTAAAGGATGACTCTGGGGTGGAACACGGCTGCTTTAGGTTGAAAGGTCAAGGAAAAGTGTCTCCAAAGAACTGACATTTAAACCAAGACCTAAAAGATGAGAAGGAATCGGCCAGGCCAAGGGCCAGGAAAAGAGGATTTCAAGCGGAGGGCACAACAAGTGCAAAGGCCCTGACCCTGGAAAGAGTCGGATATGGTCCAATAACAGAAATAAGGCTCATGAAACTGGAATAACAGAAATAAGGAATAAGTATCAGGAGATAAGGTTGGGGATAGCACGTCCTTGGAGTCTGCAAACAGAGTTTTTGTTTTATTTTTGGTGTCATGGGTGTGGGGCTGGGGTGAGCCTATCATCTCTTCTGCATGGTCATTGCTCCCTGAGTGCAATAGGATGGGAAAGAGTGGATATAAGGACATAGATCATTGCACAGTTTTGGGTTAGATTTAGCGGGTCTTTAAAAAGTGGTCTTTTCCCCCTTCTCTTTCCCAACTCCACCCCACCAGGGCTTCAGCAATTCTAACTCACCTATCCCCCTCACAGAACCTAAATCTAGGGCCCTGCCTCAGGAATAGTGGCAAAATCATCATCATCACCATCATCATTATTTCCAGGCAGCTCTAACTGACATAGGGATGAAAGCAAGGAATAAATTAAATGATCCTGAATGGTCTAGTTCAAATTTTTGCCATAAAGGTAAGGACAAATGTATTAATCCCATAAGCATTTACAGAATGCCTGCTGTATGCAATAGAGAGAGAAACAGACCCCTGAGTAGCTAATAGGAATACTAATATGAAAAGCTGCTAACATTTATTGGACGTTTGCTAAGGGCCAGTCCCCTTGCTAAGGCTTTTACATGAATAATCTCTAAATCCTTATGATAATCCTATGAGCCTTTCCACTTTTCTGATGAGAAAATTGAGACACAGGGAGCTGAAGCAATCAATTAGGCAAATTAAAATCTATCTACTCCATCCCTATCCTTGAAGCAATTCCTGGTTGCTCCTCTTGCCCCCAACCCCCTAAAATGTTACCTTAGAGGGAACATATAGTTCAGCCTGGGAGAATCAGAGGTCAGTTTGCCCAAGTGAATTCCAATCTGAGCATTTTTAGTCTATTTATACTTGGCTTCTCTGAAATTATTTCTTTAAGTGTAAAAAAAAAAAAGGGTAATTGCTCAAGAAAGGGTGACTAGTGTAATAGTAATAGTAGTTTTAGAATTCATATCCATGTTAGCCCTTACGGGTAACTTCTTACGCCCAAGGGACGACCTAATTAATGGCAGAGTTTCAGGCACGTTGTCAAGAAGAGGGGATAGTATGTTTTTGAGTGAAAGTCTGAGAGTGGTGGCTGATCCAGGGGCGGAAGGTTTCAATAGAGACAGCCTGTCCCTCTGGGCTGAGATAAGTGTCCATCCTCCTCCTTAGGGAGACCAAAGGGGAACCTCCTCACTGTACCCCCAGCACTGACATTCTCCCCCTAAGCCCTTCCTCAGAGTCACAAGCTATTTCACCCTTTCTGGAACGCATGACTAATAAGCGCTTCGTCAAAGGCAATGTTCAATCGTGCTGTGGATGAAGGGACTCACGCACCATATATCACCCCAGCTGCTCTTACAAGCAGGAGATCGATAATCTAGCAATAGACATTTCATAATTAAAAGCAGACGACGAGGAAGATGACAAAAAGGGAGAAGAGGGTGGGGAAGGCAAGGACCCTGGCAGATGGCCCTGCATTTTCTTTAGCTTTTCGGTTCCTAAGGCTCTGGTGGATTTACCAGAACAATAAGTCCCGTTTGGAGCTGTCCCAAAAGGCTGGCTGGAAAGGGACTTCAGTAAATTCACGTGGTCCGTCCGCCTGCCTGGAGGCTGGCTGGGGATAAATGCTGCCATTTTTAGACTTGCTGAAGTGCCTTTTAAGACCCCACCGATGTCTTTCTGCATTACCCAAAGCTCACTGGATTGGACGTCCATTCCTATTCTCTACCCACCAGCTCCATCTCCATTCTTAAGTTAAGCTTACAGATCTTCCTCTAGGAAAATCTTCACCTCAGGGTCATTTGGTCCAGCATGGGATGAACATGACCTCCCCAATCTTGAGGTGGTCATGTGGACCGTTCTGGCCAATAAGAGCATCCCATTCATTCTCAAGGCTGGAACAGTTGGCTGATGGATGCACATGTGACCTAAGTCAATCAAGGTAAATTCTGGGACTTTCACTAGAGCTGTTCCTCTCTTAGCTGGGGTTGGATGACAGAAACCTGAAGCTACTGTGGACTATCTTGTCATTATGGATTTAAAAAATGACTTCCAGCTGGCACACTGGAAAACAAAGCTGATAGATGGAAATGTGGGAAAAGAGAGAGAAGGAAACCAGCCAAGTCCTGGCAAAACTGGTGGACCTCTGAATTCAGCCACGCATGAATCCAATAGGTTTTTAGTTATGAGACCTCACAAATTCCTCTTTTGCCTAAATTACTTTGGCAGTGGAGTTTTCCTCTCTGTATATTAAAGAGTCCTGACAAATCCATTAGTCTTTCTAGGTCCACCCATCCAATAAATAAGTTGCTTAATGTAAAGGAAAATGCACAGATGGAGTTGGATTCAAAGTCCAGCTCCTGACTGCACTATCTACTAGCTGTGTGATCTTGGGCAAATTGCCTAAGCTTTTGGAAACTCAGTTTCCTCATTTGTAAAATGGGTATGGTGCCACCACCAAAGGGTTGTTGTGAGGATTAAATAAGATAGTATCTAGTTTGAAGATGTCATTGTGAAGACCCACCACTTACATCACCACCATTTTCAGGAGCAAACTGGATCTGCTAGCATGCTCTGGTGCGGAGAAAAGACGTGTGGCAGCATCACCTGGACCAAACCTGCAAAACGAAATGTATAAAGCTTAATTGAGGTAACAGTTAAGTATAGAATTAGCAGGAGGTCATCATGATGCTAAAATGAAGATATAATATCATTTGTTGAACATCCAAATGGCACCATCCACTTTATTTGTATTACCTTATGTAATTTTCACAATTCTATGAGGAAACCAAGGTTCAGAGAGATGAAGCAACTGTCCTAAGGTCACACAGCTGGCAAGCCTAAGTCCAGAGCCTGGTCCCCTAAGCACTGGGCTGTGCCAGTTCCCAATAATAAAGCCCAGGTCTTGGAGGCTGACCATGTACTGAGCAAGCCTCTCTAAGTATCTCCCAATTGAATCTTCTTACCATCCTTTTGAGAACAGCTTGGGGCCCATTTTACAGGAAAAAGCAGCAGTGCTAGGTGGCAAGTATGCTTAAAGAGGGAATCCAAGGTTTCACTGCTTGATTTGGTATAAATTGAAATTTTATGTTATATATATTTTGCCGCTATTTAAAAATGTTAAAAAAAAATAACATTTTTAAGAGCACATATGCACATATCCTTTGACCCACTGCTGGGAAGTACCCTGGGAAAATCACACTGATATCCTCAAACTAGAGATGACTTACGGGTCTATCACTGTTGTCCTGATTTTAAAATAAGGGACATACATATATAAGAAGCTATTAATTGCTCAAAAGAATGAAGTAGAACTGTTTATGTTCACTATGAAAAGATATCCAACTATATTAGTAAATGAAACAAGACGCAGAACGACAACAAAACGAAACATCCCAAAGCAAAAACCCCTCTATGGTCCATCGCGTCCTCCCCGTCAGCTTCACCCCACACCTCTCCTCCACGCTCCTGGCCCAGGGAACCTTTGCTCACCCATCCCCTCTGCTGGGAATGCCCTTCATTTCCACATTCTTGAAAGAAATCCTCATCAGCCTCTGTGTCCCAGCACCCAGCCCCACCTGGCACAGAGGAGGGATGCAGTGGACGTGCGTTGGATGCCCAGTGGTGTGACTGGTGAGGAATGTGACCAGAGTCAGTTCCTAACTTTGAGTCTTTTCCTTGGTCATCCTCCTTGTGAATTCATGTGGGGTGGGAGGGTGAGGGGATAGAAGTGACGTTTTCAGGCGTCTGCTTGGTTCCAGGCACCATTCTGGGTATTTCCCTTAGATATGTTTTCTTTGAATGTTTAGTTTTGTCCTTTTATCATCCTGTTTTACATGTAAGAAAACTAAGATCATGGGAGAGAGGATTTAACTCGGACGAGGTTACCGGCGGCTTGTTGCTGGGTTTGGGGTATACACCTAGGTGGGAAGGAAAGGACAGTGGAGCAGCTGGTACACCCAGCAGCACACCACGCCTGTAGCATTGGGACCCAGTGCTATGGTGGAGTTCTTACATCTGATCTATAAAGTGTCATTCAGGCTATGCCGATACACGGGGAATGGCCACTGGCAAATTGACCCATGAACGACTACTCATTCACCATTGAAAGGGATGTACGTTTGTGGAGACGCCGTGGGCCTTCCTGAGAGCTGTCATCCTGTGACAATATTGACAGAGTTTGTGCCTCCACCTCGTAAAACCCCAGTGTACACACGTGGGGAAAGCAAGCCCATCCTCTCTCACTGAGAGAATAAGTGTAAGGCATTAAGGAGACTCTGATTAAACAAACAGATGTTTTTAGTCGGCAATAGAAGTGTCAACATGATCCTAATTAATGAATGTGTTAATGGCTGTTCTCTGTTTGAAGACAATAGTCACCGCCTTCTAGATGTATCCACAATGACTCACAGGGCACACACAAAGAGCCTGCACAGGGTGGGGCTGCAAGCCGATATGCCCACAGGCAGCACCAAGGAGCACGCCCTGAGCTCACAAAAGGGACACAAGGCGGTACAGAGTCACACAGGGAATGTGCACCAGATCTGCAGGGATTATGCAAGACACTTGGGATGCAGGACGTCAGAGGATGTCAGAGGACACACGTGAATACACATTCACAACACACACCATTCACGCACAATGCACACACAACGCTTGGGCCATCCACACATCCCCTACAACAACACACAATGTACACAGAGCACCCACATCACCCACACAACATCACACAATGCACATACCGCATATACCATGCTCATAGGATCCAACACCACCATCCACATGACACACACACAACGCACACAGAACATCACTATATGCAACACACACTCAGTACATAACACACATACTCAACATGCATACGCCACACACACAGCACGCCATAACACACACACACACACACACACACACACACACACACACACACACACACAATTCCAGAAAAGAGCTCATAATTCACGGAGTGCTAGCCCGACACACACACTCACACACGTTTAGTATCAATAGTAGTAATACCCACTGTGTGTATCCACCATGTTCCAGACTCTATAATAAGACATGAAAACAGAAATGAAGAGGGTAGAGTCTCTTTCCTCCAGGGTATCCCAAGCCTACAGAGAAGCCTGAGGACCTGCCTATGAGATGTATCAAGAGAACTCCTCTACATTATTTATATGTTTGTGTTTTTGTGTTTATACATATTTTCATGTGTTTCAACAAGGTAAAACATGGGAAAGGGTTGCTATGCAGAAAAAGTACTGGACAATATTGAGTTGTGCTGCAGACACGCAATGATCTTTTCAACGAACATGTAGAGGAAAAAAACATTCTGCAACTCTTACTGTATTTAACCTTAGCAATGGTGTTTTTATTTATCTCAAAGGCTCTGATAGTGTGTAACTAAACAGCTCTCCCTTTTTACCTCAGCTGCTAGGAAGCTCAGAGCTATATTTTTGATCCACACATGGTAGGGGTGTTGGTTTTCATAGCACACATTTCTGAGTGTTATATCTGGCACTGTCTTATGTTCCTACATGCATTTTTCTTTCATTCTATTTTTAAAATACACTTTTAAATGAATAAGCTCTTTCTGGAACAATACGGGATCAGAAAGATAGAGTTTAGTTAGATAGATGTATTAGGACAGTTAAGCTGCTGTAACCAAGGACCTCCATTTCTCAGTGGCTCAGTATAATAAAGGTTTATTTCTCGCTCAAGGCACAGTCTAATGTGGGTTGGCATGACGTGGGCCATTGTTCCATGCAATCATTCAGGAACCCAGGGTTCCTTCCATTGAGTGGCATTTAAAGTACAAGAAAAGAAAGTAGGATCATGTCCTAGGTGTAGCTCTGTCTTTATCCTGTTGCACAGTAGGACCTCAGGAATGACACACACTAGGACCCAAGGTCGTGTCCAGAGGAGGAAGAGGTAGCCTCCAATGGGCAAGAAAGAGAAGATGCCAGGTAGGGTCAGTCTCTGAGCTAGGCATTGAGGACAAACCGATTCTGGGTCTGCAGAGAAGGTGAAAAGCAGATGGGCAGACAGACATCTGGACAAATCAACAGAGGTAAGAAATGGTGGAGAGTTTGTGGAGACCAGTGGGGACCTCCTTCTAGCTGAAGAGTGGGATGCAAGATGGTGGCGGAGGGCCGTCATGGTGGAAAGAAAGGCAGAGCCCAGCCCAAGAGAGCCCTGAATGTCAGACACCAAAACCATCTCTTTATACCACAAGCTTTTAATCTATTAAAACCCAACATCTGTTGGGTGCTGAGAACTCTGCTGAGTGATTCACTTGCAGTCATGGTATCCATTTCCATAATAACACCGTACGGCTCAGTACCACCATGATCCGGATTTTACAGGGGAGGACACTGAGGCTGAGAGAGGTGAAGGGACTCACCTGAACTTACACAGGCGGAAAAGAGCACTGTCAGAGGTTGAAACGGTACACTTTCTTAATTGCTACCCTCCAGGGCCCTCTCCTGTGTTATGGTCATCACGGTGGCAGGCTGGGTTACATGGGGAGATCAGAGGGCAGCCTGACAGGGGTGACCAGCCCAAGTCTCAGAGTCAGCCACGGTTCATAAACTCAGTCCCCAGCCCTGTGTGATGCCCCTAAGCTTGGAGCCTCATTTTCCCCCACCTGTAAAATGGGGCTAATAATGCTTCCACTGCAGAGCTCCTACAAGAGGCAACATCATTTAGCCCAATGCCTAACACACAGTAGGGGCTACCTCAACGGTGGCCATTATTATTATTGTTGTTTTTGTTGTTGTTAAAGGGATAGAGGAATCAGGGAACAGGCTGCTATCCCAGCCAGGAGACAAGTAATTTGGGAATGCTCTAGCAGAGGCTGTGGAAAGGGACAGCTGTGAAGGAGATTAAGGAAATTCACACGGAATATATGTACGTCTGGTACGTATGGCACTTTGGCAAAGACAGAATCGGGATGGATGCACTTCTCCCCAGAAAGATGTGAACGGCATTTGGCATCCCTTGTTGTTCAAGCCAGGAGCAGTCCTGCGTGTGTGTGTCTGTGTGTTTCATGCAAATGCGGGCACGTGGAGATGTAAATTGCACACAGCTCGGAAACACAGGGGAGGGTGGGGAACAAAGACAGGGACGGGCGCTCCCTCCCCCACCCCAAGAAACCGAGGCACTGGGCATCCTGAGGGGCTGGAGTGTGGATCTGAGCCCTCTCTTCTACTCTGGGCCAGAAGCAGGCACTTGGCATCAATGGACTTGTCTATAAAATGGGGCTGAGATCACTTCACCTATCTTGAATCTGGGGCTGGATTAGATCTATCTTGGAGGTCCCTTGTGGCCCAGGATCCTAGACCACTGACAGGGGATGATTTGTACAAGTAGGAGAGGAAGAACAAGTTCTAAGAAGGGATCTCGGCTTCTTGATGTCAGTGGACTTGGGGGAGAAGGAGGGTAGATAGTGGCAAAAATATCCAATGTCTCAAGGAGACCAGGAAAGAAAAAGGAAGAACTGTAAGAAATACAGAGAAAAGAAAACTGGAGCTAGGAACACCCCTGAGCAGGGCTTTCCTCTTAGATTATGAGCAGCATCCC
The DNA here is from genome assembly GCF_964270905.1 of Leucopleurus acutus. Lineage (NCBI taxonomy): Eukaryota > Metazoa > Chordata > Mammalia > Artiodactyla > Delphinidae > Leucopleurus > Leucopleurus acutus. The sequence continues at coordinate 69,938,887 of NC_139155.1, forward strand.
GTCACCGTGCCCCTCCCTGAGGTCTCCTGCCCAAGGATCCTTGGGCCCCAGTGACCCTCCCCCTTGCAGTGGGGATGTGATCCTTGCCAAGACAGTGATTGGCAGAGACAACTGGAGAGGAACCAGAGACAGCACATCCTCCCCAAGACTCTCCCCTCGAGAGAGGGACCCCTGTTTTAAGCCCCTTAATGGTCCCCAAACAAAAGACCAGCATCAAAACTCAGGCAAAGTAATCTGGAAGCTGAAGGATGGACTCCAGCATCAGCCTGGCTTGGGTGGCTAGTCCCAGGTTCAGCTTATGGAGATCAAATGTCTTTGGCCCAGAACCTTCATCTCTCGGGGCCTCAATTTCCCCACCTGAAATAGGGCTGAAAATAGAACGTACCTCCCAGGTTGGAGGTGAGGATCCACGGCCATAACTTGTCAAGTGCCTGCCTCAGTGTGTGGCAGAGAGTAAGGATCCTGCAACTGTCATTCACTGCCTCTCCTTTTGTCGGGGGGACATGGCCTCATTCAACCTTCTTTGCCATATCTTTGGTTTTATAGAAAGTCCTTCCTTCCTTTAGCCAAACACATGCAAACATTTTCTTTTTCCAAAACGTCTGTCTCCAGCTGCCTCTCCACTTATGTATTGATTTAGAAGATCAAAATAAAACGTGAGAAGCCGTAAGCTGTAACACTATTTTTTCCCCCTCAGTACACTCTGATTATGTGTAAACAGCAAATTGCAAATTATTTCCTCTTTATTTGTCAACTCCTTAAGCCACCTCTGGGGTCTCTCAGAATGAGTAATTGGCTCTGGGACATCGTGTGACAATTGGCTCTGTGTAGATATTTATCTCCAGGGAGGCTTCTTCCAGCTCTTGGGTATTCCAGGAGAGAAGGCACAGGGTTGGGGGGGAGGTCAGACCTACATGATCTGGGGGTCTTTTACTCCCTCCATGGGATCTCTTTTGGGAGGGGGGTGGCAGAGAAGACCACAGACAAGTGATCCAAAGACAGACTTGTTGAAAAAGCCCAACGGGGTTGATCTTTGTGTGCCATTTGCTGTCTCAGAATCTCTCTTGATTCCTGTTACACAGGGCAGAGAATATCTCCTTCCAGTAGTCCCCAAACCTTGCATCCCCAGGTTCTATCCTTAGAACCTTGTGAAATTCAACAATCTTTGTGGGGACAGGGAGTACGGGTGAGTATAGCTGCAAATTTCTATCTCCTCTAGTCATGGAGTTTTACAACCTCGGATTCAAATGTTGGTTCTGACACTGAAAGAGCTGCAGAATTCTGGGCAAGAAATCTAACTTCCCTGTGCCTCTGTTTCTTCATCTTTAAAATGGGTATAGTCATAAAGCTACCCTGGAGGCTGTGGGAGGATGCGATAATGTGTGCAGACAGGGTAGCAGCTTGCACAGAGCGCCGTTGTGGAAATTAGGAAAAGGCAGCTCTTCCTGGCAGAGATATTAGAGATCAGCATCCCCTCCTCAAGGATGCAAATTTACACCAGGGTCTGGGGAGCAGCTTAAGGACTGAGTCAGCTGTCCCTTGTCCCTTTGGCTGGGAGCTCTTCTGCAAGACCCACCCTGCACAGCTGGACCTGGCAGCCCTGCTTGTAAAGCACCCAGCAGGAGCCAGGCTCAAGGTAATCACTCAGTATCTGGAAGAAGTTGTGGTCACTGTCATCAGATCGTTTGAATGATTTTGACTTTTAAGACCTACGAAGGGCTAAGCACTCTGAAATTTTGTCATCTCTTTAACATACGGAGAACCTCTGTGTGAATCCCATTTCCACCATTTCCTGGGTGAAGGGAAGTCTTTTCCCCATCCAAACCTCAGCATCCTCATCTGTGACATAGGAGACAATCATTCCCACCTAGCGCTGGGGTTTCGATTAGACAATGCATATCTCAAGTACTTGCAGTCCAGTGCCTGGCACATGCTAGGTGCTCAGTCAATCTTCGTTCTTTTGCAGCAAGCAAAAGGAGACCTCCCCACCATGGCTTTTTCCCTTTAGCACAAGCATCCATGGTACATCCTTAATTCCAAAGAAGCCTATGTACCCACAGTATACAAATCAGGCAAAACAGAGATGCTCTGATTGAAGCAAGGTCCAGGGAAGGGCCAAACATTCCCCCGCTACCCGGCCAAACACACACAATTTTTCTCACCCTGCAGCACCCTCTGATGCTATTTTAAGGAAGAACAGGGTTCCGGGAATGCAATGTGGCAGCCATCAGACTCAGACCCCTTTCCTGCTGAGATATTCCAAGACTGTGTTTGTGCTTTGACATCCACTGCCTTGTCATTCAATTCATTCTGACCTGGAGTGTGAGTGAGCGAGTGTGTGTGTGTGTGTGTGTGTGTGTGTGTGTGCGCGCGCGCGTGCGCGCGCGCGCACGCCACAAACAAATGCTCAGAAAGAAAGCAAAAAGAAGTTCCACCAGCCATAAAGGGGAAATTACAAATGCATTTTTCTCTGCCTCCGGCACATTAATAAAAGAGCTTACAAAACTGCAAGTGAGTCGAAGAAGGGCAGCCTCACAACAACTGGAAGGCGAGGAGGCAGGCGGTGGGGAGGGCACTGCTTCCTGTACAGTCACCTGACTTCACGGCCGTTCCCAGGCTGAGAGAGTCTGTCTGTGGAGGCTGCAGGGAGGACGATGAGCTCATGCATTAAACATCAGGGGGACCCTCACAATGTGCACTGTGGGCTGGGAGAAGAACAGAGAGGAGGACAGGCTGGGGGGGGGTGCGCTTGTGACATGCCCCAGAATGGCAGTGCCTGTGGGCGGAGACCTAGAGATTGTTTAGTGAGGGCTCCAGAAAAATCGCTGAAAACTGCAGGGTGGGAGATGAAGGAGGGTATGAAATGCAAAAAGTGAAAAAATGTTCTAGTGTCTTAAAGATGGGGGGGCCACCGTGGTCACTTTGTCTCCACGATCATAGTGAGTGGTAGCTATGTGCCATGAGCTGTGGGCTAGATGCTGGGGGTGGTCATTGAAGTAGACAGATTTATGGGTCCTGATCCTTCACCCCTAGATGTATCCATGCCTTCTGCCCTGGGACTTTGAAGTCTCTCCTCCTAGAGGGTACATCCTTGTCCATTGACTGAGCTTGACCACGTTCCTCACTTTGGTCAATGATATTGGAATGGAAGGGCCACGGTGCTTGTTCTGGGATGAGACCTTAAGAAACTATGTGTGTTTCCACTTTTTCTCTTGCACCTCTGCCCTCGCCATGTTCTGGTTGGATTGCTGGTCCTCAGAGGATGACACACGTGGAGCTGAGCCAGACAGCACCTGCAGCTCAGAGCTGCCCCAGCTGACTCACAAGATAAAACTAGATGAGAAATAAATGCCTATTGTTGCATGCAACTGAGACTTAGTGGCTGTTTGTTATGCAGCAACAGCTGACTGATACAGTTATATATGAAGTCATGCATTTTATTCACCTACTCATTCACTCAGTAATTATTTACTGATGCCTCCATGCCAGGCATTTGGTAGGCAGCAGGCATAGAATGGTTAATAAGAAATCTGTGAAAATGGGCAGAGATTTCAGATTTATTAATTTAAGGATTAAACACCTACCATGTGCCAGGCATGAAAATAAGTGCTGCAATTACACTGGCAAACAAAATACATAAGGCCCTACACTCAAGATGCTTACAGACAGCAGATAAAGCAAACAACAAAACAGAAAATTTCGAAAAGCCCCTGACTGAGAAGCTTGTCTCTTCCTTTTAAACTAGGCACTGTCCAGCAGAAAAGGTGAGAAAGGCAGTAGACCTTTATACTAGGAAGTGTTAAGTACTAGGACGAGATACCTACAGGCAGCTCAGAGGAAGGGACTCTAGGAGCCTCAGGTTGGAGACAGTAAGAAGGTAGGTGAGAGAAGGTTTCTCAGGGCACAACATATCTGAGCTGAGCACTGAAGTTCAAGAAGTTTGCAGACAAAGAGGAAGGGCAAGGATGGAGTGCCAGGCAGAGGTGCAGCAAGAACAAGGTAGGGAGGCAGGAAAGAGCACGGTGCCTGAGGGCTAACACAAATGTCTGTATTTTACTGTAAAATAGAGTGTAAGAGGGAGAGGCAAGAGATTAGGGGCTGAGAGGGACCAGAGCATGAAGGAGTTTGGATGCCAAGCTGAGATGCTTGGACTTGATCCAAAGAAGGGAAATAGCCACAGAAGGGTCTGAGTACCCGGTTGCCATCTGAGACTTTTAGAAAGGTGGAGGGGCTGGGGTGAGACCAGAGGCCAGGAGGCCAGGAGGAGGCTGAGCAGCAGTCCAGGAGAGGAAGGAGGACACCCACGCTGGGGCAACATGGGGATAAGAGATGGCCACACCCTTGAAATGATGGAATCAGAGATTGTACAGCTGGGCGTGTCCTGGGACCACCAAGTTCCATCTACTCCATTTGCAAAAACTGGGTCTTAGAGAGGGTGGTGGCCTACACATAAGTCTCACAGCAGATGAGTTTAGGGCTTGGGACTAGACTCGAGACCCTCATATTCCTAACCCCAAGTTCACTCCACAACACCACTGTGTCCCAATCTCTACCATTCGATTAATAATGATAATTAGGGCTTCCCTGGTGGTGCAGTGGTTGAGAGTCCGCCTGCCAATGCAGGGGACATGGGTTCGTGCCCTGGTCCAGAAGGATCCCACATGCCGCGGAGCGGCTGGGCCCGTGAGCCATGGCCACTGAGCCTGTGCGTCCGGAGCCTGTGCTCCGCAACGGGAGAGGCCACAACAGTGAGAGGCCCGCGTACCGCAAAAAACAAAAATAAATAATGATAATTACAAGAACAATAATAATTACTATGACCCAACTACTGAGTCCCTGCTATGTGCTAGGCTCTGTGCTCAGCACATTGTGTGTAAAATCTCACTGAATCCTCCTAACACTCTGAAGGGTCAGAACTCCCCATTTTACAGATGAGAAACCTGAGGATCAGGAGGTGAAGTCACTTGAAGTTGAGCCTCAGTGTCTGTTTTAGTCTGTTTGGGCTGCTATAATAAAATACAAAACGCTGGGTAGCTTAAAGGATAGATTTACTTCTCACAGTTTTGGAGGCTTGGGAATTCAAGATCAAGGTGCCGGCAGATTCTGTCTCTGGTGAGGGCTCTTGTCCTGGCTTGTAGATGGCTTCCTCATTGTGTGTGACACAAGAGGGAGGGGAGAGAGAGAGAGAGAGAGAGAGAGAGAGAGAGAGAGAGAGAGAGAGAGAGAGAGAGAGAGAGAGAGAAAGAGATCTGCCTTCTTATTATTAGGACGCTAATCTCATTATGGGGGACCCACCTTCATGACCTCATCTAAACCTATTTACCTCCTAGAGGTCCCACCTCCAAATACCATCACATGGGGGTTAGGGCTTCAACATTGGAATTTGAAGGGGAACACAAACATTCCATCCATAACAGTATCTTTATTGGGGACAACTGTGCCGCTCCTGTATAGAATTATGGCGAAGGGCTAAATGAAGTGAGGAGTATAAGTGCCTGGAACCTAGAAAGCTTTCAGCAAAGGAGAGTGACAACAAAGATGATGATAGAGACGGTGATGATGGTGATGATGGTGATGATGATGATGATGATGATGGAAAAAGTCAGCTCTGTACCCTGGTCTTGACTCCACTGGGTGACTTTTGGCAAATCACCTAACTCTTTGGGCCTCCGTCTCCCCCATCATTCTAATGAAGACTTTAGCCTAAGGCAGTGATTCTCAGGGTGTGTCTCCTGGCTAGCAGCATCACTGTCACTTGGGAGCTTATTGGAAATGTGCATTTCTGAGCCCTCCCTGGACCAACTCTGAAACTCTGGGAGGAGCACTTAGCAACCTGTGTTTAACAAGTCCTCCTGGTAAGTGTGATGCATGTTCAAGTTTGATCTGGTCTACATGAATGATTTTTCAATTTTTTAAAAATAACATAAATGCTTTCTTGTAAACAAAATCAGGAGAAGGCAGGTACATAAAGCAGATAAAAGTGGCAGTGCTAGGTTGGAGCAGAAACCAGCGCCCACAGCTCTGTCCATTCTCCCACCCTTGCCCACGTGAAGGCCAAGGGGAGGTGGAAGCTCTCTCCACCCTGTGTCAATTCCTCCTGCCAGCCAGAGCCCCATGTTCCCCATCCACCCGCCTCCCACCCTCCCAGCCTCCATTCCCGTTGACATGCTCGGTAACGTATGGATTTGTTGTGGCCTCCTGCAACCTGGTCTTTTTCTTCTCTCCCTGTTTATTTATTTTTTTAACAATAGGTTTGAGCCCGTAATTCAGTTAATTATTTCCCAGAGCACCGGTTTGGTGGCTGTGGCACAGCACGAGTCAGGGGAACAGGAGACAGGTCCTCAGAAGCTTCTTTCCAGAAAATCTAATTTCATCATTGAGAAATCTTCTGTCTTAAGCAGGCTCCGCCAGCACCATAAATTTACATATTCTATATGCCGCTGCCAGAACGCACTGGGCCCTATTTGCATAATGCTGCTGGAGGGGCTGGCACTTCTCCTGAACCCAAATGCAGGGGAAGCAAGGAAGCAATTATTAAGCTGTAGACATTGGCAGGGAGAGAGGCCTCAGATGGATTTCAACTGCAAACCTCATTCGCCGCCTGGGCTGCTCATTACCCAAGGCCTAGATCCCAGGCTGATGTTGGATCTGAGGGCCTGGAACATTAGCGAATTGCTTTCTTTGGGTTATGTCTATAGCCAGGCTGAGGCCTGGTGTAGGGGAGCAGCTTTGGTTTTCCAGGGTTGATGGTTGGAGTAATCTTGTCCCTTTTCCCACAGGTAAATTTGTTTGTTGGAGGGTTTTGTCAAGTTGCCTTTGCCAACACATCCCTGCCCTTTTCTGTAACACACTTCCAAACACCTACAAGACAGATCAGCAAGGGTTTGCCCACCTCCTTCTGACAAATCCCCAGAAATGCTTAGTTAAGAAAATGATCTTCAACAAAATCCCCGTTGGAAAAGGGCATGTGGAAACAGGGATTGTCTCATGCCGTGGTGGTCCTGCTTCACATTTCTCCTTCTCCAAACTTAGGCTGCTGGAGAAGGTGGGGTCTTCCCTACTGCTGGCCTCTGAGAGGGTATAATCTTGTATACCTAGGCTCTGGGTCTCAGACCAGGGATCCTTTGATGTTCCAGGATCCACAGGCCACTCTCTGTAGTTTCTGGACCTTCCAGAGCTCTGAGCTTGAGCTCCAAGCCACTCCATGACCCACCACTCCCAACCTCAGTAGTCCATGGATGAAAACAGCTGCTGCTGACTTGGGACACCATCTTCGTTTTACTCTAGCATTGATGTAAAAGGCTTCTTTATGTTCTCAATACTCAAAGAACAAGTCATGAACACAGAGTGAACTCCTGGGCAGACTTCAAACCCAGCCCTTCCTGACAGTTTTTTCAACCAAGTTAATTCATGAAACACACAGACAGAAACCCACCTGTCCACTCCTACAGGTAAATTCCATGAGCATACTTGCCAGGTGATGCCAACAAAAGTGCTAGGCACAGAACAACAGAACAAAATATCATCATGGGAAAGGTAGAAAGCTGACTGAGGACAGCCAGTGCTTTACTTCAGATATTTAATAACAGACTAGGCGACTTTAATTTTTTCCAGCAAACATCTGTTATTTCTGAGGAAGTGGAGATACATTTGCAAATACCAGTTTCACTTCTGGCAGCCTTGATGCTCAAAAGTGGTGGAGTTCATCAGAAATGCCATGACATCAGAGATGACCCGTGGCATGAAAAGTTCACTCCACGCCAGTATTCGAACAGAGACCCAGTTGTAAGAAATTTGAAACAGCAGGTCTTTCCACTGAGAAAAAAAAATTAAGCATCTCCACTTACTAAGAGGTACCATCTCCTCAAAAGACCTCAACATTTTGTCCTCAGCACTGACTGTCTCACTGCAAGAATTTGGAGGGAATTCACTTTTTCCATGATTGCATCCAACAGTGAATTATTTCTCCAAGAAAAGGAGATTGCTCCTGATTAGCCAAACCCAGGACTTCAAAAGCACAAATCGTGACTTTTCCAAAGGAAACCATTTTGATGTATAACTGGGGTTAGTCCTTCAGAGCAACAGATGGTCTTTAAAATTAGAATCCAGGGTGCAGATGTGGGTGTGTCCTCAAGCAAGTCCTTACCATTTCTAAGCCTCAGTTTCTGGATCTATCAAGTGAGGATGATAGCAGTACCTCTTCCTTATTGTCATTGGGGGAATTAGATGAGCTAAGGTTAAATAACCTGCCCAAAGTCACAGAATATTGATGGTCCAGGCGGGATTTGAACTCAGGTGTGTTTGTCTAGCCACCCCATTGCATGCTGGTACCCACCACGGCACAGGAATGCTGCACAGCTGGTGCTTGTCAGTCATAGCAGCTGGCTTTCTGGGCTGAACTGCTGAGAGGGCTGGGATAGGAGGTCTTCAAAGGGAGACATTCAAGGGAACATGGGGTTCACTGAACAAGTCAGCCTTGACCACTAGACCATAAGGCTCTGGTGACCACGATCCATGGGTGGCAGGTAACCACACTGAGGGGAGGAAGCCCAGCAGAAAATCCCGGGGACATCAGAGGGCATCCTTGGGTTGAAGGTCACCCACCCGCTCAGCCCTGGGTCTCCACTTGTCTGAGCCCTAAGTGTCTCAGATGCCAGGCATGACCTGGGGGGAAACCAGCTGGTCTGACCCATCCCACCTTGGGAACTAAGCTGTGCAGTCCTGGCCAGCACAGGTCCATGATCCCCGGAGGACACAGGACTCCTAAGTGATGCTGGGTAAACTGAGCTCCATCCGTCTGTATCCGAGGGAGGAGGGAGGTGGAAGTTATGGTAGTGAGGGAAGGGAGAGCAAAATTCAGAAAAGTGTGCACCTGAGAATGACATGACCTGCAGATGCAGGTCGGGAGTGCACACGTGGGCAGGTCCACGTTGAGGATGGAGCGTCTAGGTGCACATGCGTGCAAGATTCCCTGGGCACGTGTGAGTGTGAATGTAAATACTGGGAAGGTGGCGGCTGTGTCTATCTCCCTCACTGCTGAATTCCCAGCACCTGGCGCATGGTGCGAGATCAATAAACATTTGTAGAGTGAATGCATAAATGTGTGCTTGCGTGGAAAGGTTAAAGTTATCTGTTTTCTAACTTGACAATCTGTTATTTGCGCTTTCTGCCCAGGAAATACATTGAGAAAATGCTTGGCATGGTGATCTACACCCACCGTTTCTTTTTTTATTTATTTTAAAAATTTTATCGATGAACAACATACATACACAGAAGTGTGCACATCATCTGTGTACATTTTAATGGATTGTCACGAAATGAACACCCATTGCCACCCAGATGGAGAAGAAGCAGAACATTTCCAGCGCCCATAAGCTGCCACATGCCCTGTTTAGTTACTATCCTCCACGGGTAACCTGTCTTCCAGCAATGTAGAATAGTTCTGCTTGTCTTTACACTTAATATAAATGCAATTGTGCAACTGGTACTCATTTGTGTTGGCTTCTTTCATTCAAAATTTTGTTTGTGAAAATCATCCACATTGCCCAGGGAAGTTGTAGACTGCTTCTTTTCTTTTTTTTTTTTTTTTTTTTTTTGCGGTACGCGGGCCTCTCACTGTTGTGGCCTCTCCCGTTGCGGAGCACAGGCTCCGGATGCGCAGGCTCAGCGGCCGTGGCTCACAGGCCCAGCCGCTCCGCGGCATGTGGGATCTTCCCGGACCGGGGCACGAACCCGTGTCCCCTGCATCGGCAGGCGGACTCTCAACCACTGCGCCACCAGGGAAGCCTGCTTATTTTCATTTTTATATAGCAAGGGTTGGCAAATTTGTTCTGGAAAGGGCCAGAGAGTAAATACTTGAGGATCTGCAGGCTATAGTATTTCTTTCGTAACTGCTCATCTTTGCTAGTTAGTGCAAAAGCTGCCATAGACTATATGTAATGAATGGATATGGCTGTGTTCCAATAAAACTTTATTTACAAAATAGCAAATGGTCAGATATGACCATGGGCTGGATTTGCCCATCTTGTTAAGTGGTATACCTTTCTGAGAGTATGGCACAGTCTTTCAGTTTAAATGTCGATGGAGATTTGGGTAGTTCTCAGTTTTAGGCTGTTACAAAGAATGCTGCTCACACACATCTTCCGGCACACATATATTTTCATTTTTCATTTTTGTTGGGTGTATACCTAGGCATGGGATCTCTGGGTGCTAGGAGGTCCTGTCAAATGAGCAACTGTAGCACCGCTTGTTCTTAATTAGTTGAGCTCTTATATTTTCTACAGTGCAACTGTTTTCTCCTCTTCCTGCATGCTGTTGCTTTGCGTGGGCACTGCTTATTTCTGCCACCAGGACCTGCCCTCAGAGGCTGCAACTTCACTGCAAGGACACAGGGAAGACAGCTAGCAGCTTGCACGAAACATGGCGGATCCATGGTGCAACCTGAAATTGAGGGGTTGGTGACACAAAGACCCAGGCCCAGCTCAAAGGAGCCAACTCAGATGACAGCTCAAAGGAGTCAACTCTTCTCTTTGGTACTTTTGCTTTTCCTGCCATTTCATCTCCCACTTCCTTGACCACAATAACTTGCATCTCATGGCAAGCAAAGGGGGCCTTACCTGAGTGACTGATATGTGTGGAGGTTGTATATCTGCATCCCATGTCCTTGAAAGAAGGTCAGAATGTCAGAGCTGGAAGGTCATGAGCCGATGTCCTGCATGTTGTGAATAAGGAAATAGAAGTTCCATGATGGGAGGAGCTGGCCAAGGCTTCCACACTCAGGCAGGGCTGGGCCTGCCAGACTCCAGCCAGGAGCCTGTCCCTAACTCCAGGTCAATGAATGCCTCATTGCTAAGGGGCCCACACTGAAAGGGGCTGGCCATTCATCCTCCAATGGCTTCATCACTTAAAACAAATCCAACCCCTTACTCCTTTCTGTTCCCCCAACATCCCAAGCTCTTTCCCATCCCAGGGCCTTTGCACATGCTGTTCCCTATACCTGGAGCACCCTTCCCCCTGTGTTCATGGGGCTGACTCCTTCTACTCATTAGGATCTTAGCCAGAGGTCACCTTCTCAGAGAGGCGTTCCCCAATTGTCCAATATCAGCGAGACACCATCCCCCTCCACCCACTCTCCATCTACCTCCCTTATGTGACTTTCTTCACAGCACTCAACACTGTCTGAAATTATCTTATTTATTTATTTGTCTATTCTGTGAGCCCCGTCAGGGCAAGGATTGCCTTCGTGCCCACTGCTCTATCCCAGTGCCTCCAAGAAGCTTGACATGTAGTAAGCATTTAGAATATGTTGAATGAATGAATGAACAAATGAATGAACAAACGAATGGAAAGAGCACCTGTGGGACTCGAGGGACATTGTTCCAGCTAATGATTAAGAACTCTCCAGACAATAGGGGCTTCTTAGACAATGGGTGAATTTCCAGGATGTCCGGCCCCCTTCCGAGAAGGAGGGAGATAACAAAATGTAAAAAAGGTGTCTGTCAAAGACCAATCAGGCAGCTGGGGACAAGTTCCCTCTCTGGTCCGAGCCTAAGCCGGGACCAATCAGCAGGAGAACACAACCAAATCTATAATTTACATACGGGGAAGTGGGAACCTATAAAACTGACATATTCGCGCCCAAAAGGGTTCCTTCTTCGACCTCCTACGTGAGGACCAAGGAACCCCGGTGCACCGGCCTTCAATAAACCTCTTGTGTTTTGCATCGGCTTCCGACTCTTGTTGTTTCCTGGGCGAGTCGAAACTCCTAGGAGACCGCGCAGGTCTAACATTTGGGGGCTCGTCCGGGATTCCACTCGCCCCGGACCACAAGAACATCGGGAGTTGGAGGTACCAGCTAAGCTCGAGCTTGATTGTCTGTTTGTCCCTTGTTCTTTGTGGGCCATTATCGGAGGAAAGCCGTAAGAATCGGCTTATTATGGAATCTGTATCGGACCTCTGGCTAGGCAGACGTGCTAATAGCCGGCGTCCATGAGCCCTAGGGGATGCCCTGGTGGCTCATCTGGAAGGAGAGGCAAACTCTGTCTCCCCTTCACTCGGTTTCGGCAGTTCCCTTGGTGATAACTGCCATCTGAAGAGGTTTCGGTTTTGAAGCGAGCTCGCGGTGGCCCATGCGTATATGTGTTTCGTGGAGTTTTTAACTGTTTCTGTATTGTGGTCTATTCTTCTTCTCTGACGGACGACAATGGGACAAACTATGACGACTCTTCTTTCCCTTACCCTAAGCCATTGGACCGAAGTTCGGGCCAGAGCCCATAATTTTTCGGTAGAGGTAAAGAAAGGAAAGTGGCAGACTTTGTGTGCCTCTGAATGGCCAACATTTCAGATAGGATGGCCCCCCGAAGGATCCTTTTTATTAGACAAGATTAAGCTGCTGAAGTCTAAGATATTTAATATAGATCCCCACGGACATCCAGACCAAGTACCATATGTCTTGGTCTGGGAAGATTTAATTCTCTCCCCACCTCCGTGGGTCCGGCCCTTTGTTTCCTCAACAGGTACGTCCACGCACACATCAGCAGCGTCGGAGATATTAGCCTTAAAGAAAAACCCCAACACGGAGAAGCTACCCGACGCCCCGGATCCACCGAAGGCGATTTATCCTGATCCGCAGTCAGATTTGCTTCTTTTGGATTCCCCACCCCCTTATCCTCCGGCCCCAAATCCCCTACCACCTAGAGGACCCCCAGCTCCACTGCCCTCGGCACCAAGGGAACCATCCATGATGGAAGAAGAAAGGGGTCCCTCAGCGGGCACTAGGAGCCGGAGGGCTATCTCCCCGGACTCCACTGCCCTACCTCTTAGAGAATATGGCCCCCCCGACGGCCAAGGGAATAGACCTCTCCAATATTGGCCCTTTTCCTCTGCAGATCTTTATAATTGGAAAATGCATAACCCAACTTTTTTCCGAAAATCCACAGGCCCTTACCGCTTTAATAGAATCTCTTGTTTTCTCCCACCAGCCCACATGGGATGATTGTCAGCAGCTGCTTCAGACTCTCCTAACGACTGAGGAGAGGCAACGGGTTCTTTTAGAAGCCAGAAAAAAAATGTATTAGGCGCCAATGGGCAACCTACCCAGCTGCCTAACGAGATTGATGCTGGTTTCCCACTCGTCAGGCCAAACTGGGATTTCAATGCCCCGGAAGGTAGGGAGCGCCTGAAAATGTACCGCCAGGCTCTGGTGGCGGGTCTCCATGGAGCGGCCAGACGGCCCACTAATTTGGCTAAGGTAAGGGAAGTCACTCAGGGGCCCCAGGAATCTCCAACTGTGTTCCTGGAACGTTTAATGGAAGCCTTTAGACGCTTTACCCCTTATGATCCAACTTCGGAGGAACATAAGGCTACTATAGCAATGGCTTTCATAGATCAAGCGGCCCCTGATATTAAGAAGAAATTACAGAGGCTAGATGGCTTGCAGGGATTTTCGCTTCAGGAGTTAGTAAAAGAGGCAGATAAAGTATATAACAAAAAAGAAACAGGAAGAGAAGGAAGAAAGAAAGCAGAAAGAGCAGGCAGCCCGTGAAAGAAGACGAGATAAGAGACAAGAGAGGAATTTAAGTAAGATACTGGCCACTGTGGTTGGAGGAAGAAATATAGGGGATAGGAATAGGCAGAAAGGGCGAACGGCAGACAGAAGGCGGCCATTAGACAAGGACCAATGTGCCTACTGTAAAGAAAAAGGACATTGGGCGAGAGAATGCCCTAAGAAAAAGAGTGGAGGAAGGCCAACCAGAAACAAAATCTTAACATTGGAAGAAGAAGACTAGGAAAGTCAGGGCTCGAACCCTCTCCCCGAGCCCCAGGTAACTCTTAAAGTGGAGGGGGAACCTGTTCAATTTTTGGTGGATACCGGAGCCCAGCACTCTGTCCTTCTCCACTCAAAAGGCCCTATCTCAGCTAAAAGGTCATGGGTACAAGGAGCCACTGGGAATAAACAATATTCATGGACCACACGAAGGACAGTAGATCTTGGGATTGGACAAGTAACCCATTCATTTTTTATTATTCCGGAATGCCCCTATCCTTTGCTGGGAAGAGATTTACTCTCCAAAGTAGGGGCTCAAATCCACTTTCAGCCAGAAGGTCCCACCATAACTGATAATAAAGGAAGGTTACTTCAAATATTGACTATGAAATTAGAAGATGAATATAAATTATACGAGCAGCCTTCATCCTCACGAGTTAATGTTACAGATTGGGTAACTCGGTTCCCTCAAGCCTGGGCAGAAACTGCCGGTATGGGGATGGCCAAAAATCGGCCCCCGGTGCTAGTGGAACTCAAGGCAACTGCCACCCCAATAACGGTCCGTCAATACCCCATGAGTAGAGAAGCCAAAGACGGTATCCGTCCCCATATACAGAGGCTACTAGACTTGGGCATCTTAATAAGATGTCAATCAGCATGGAACACCCCTGTCCTGCCGGTAAAGAAACCAGGAACAAATGATTATCGGCCGGTGCAGGATCTACGAGAGGTAAACAAACGGGTGGCAGACCTCCACCCCACAGTTCCAAACCCTTACAACCTCCTGAGCACTCTTCCACCTCAATATACGTAGTATACTGTTTTGGACCTTAAAGATGTTTTTTTCTGTTTAAGACTCTCTCCCCTGAGCCAACCCTACTTTGCCTTCGAATGGAAAGATCCAACATCGGGAATGTCTGGTCAGCTGACATGGACACGGCTACCTCAGGGATTTAAGAACTCCCCGACCATCTTTGATGAAGCCCTCCATCAGGATTTGGCATTATATAGAGAATCAAATCCCCAGGTAACATTACTCCAATACGTTGATGATATTTTATTAGCTGTTGAGACCCAAGAAGATTGTATCAAGGGTACTGAAAAACTGTTAACGGAACTTGGAACCCTGGAATATAGAGCCTCAGCCAAGAAAGCACAAATATGCCAGGTCAGTTACCTGGGGTATCTATTAAAAGGGGGACAAAGATGGCTCACGGAGAGCAGAAAGGATACGGTGGCCCAAATTCCGGCTCCCAAAAGCACCAGGCAGGTTAGAGAATTTTTGGGGACGGCCAGATTCTGTAGACTATGGATTCCAGGGTTTGCTGAGCTGGCGGCCCCATTGTACCCCCTAACCAAAAACAGCACTCCTTTCGTTTGGGGCGATAAGGAACAACGGGCTTTTGACCAAATCAAACGAGCTTTACTTTCAGCTCCAGCCCTAGGACTGCCAGATGTAACCAAACCTTTTCATTTATATGTGGCCGAAAATAAGGGCATTGCAAAAGGAGTATTGACTCAGAAATTGGGTCCCTGGAATCGCCCAGTTGCTTATTTGTCAAAAAAATTGGACCCTGTGGCATCAGGATGGCCCACCTGTTTAAAGATAATCGCTGCAGTGGCCGTTCTAGTCAAAGATGCTGACAAACTAACTTTAGGACAAAATCTAACGATAACAGCTCCTCATGCCCTGGAAAATGTAGTCCGTCAACCACCGGATAGGTGGCTAACTAATGCCAGGATGACCCATTACCAAACCCTGTTGCTAAACTCAGATCGCATCAAGTTTGCTCCAGCCACAGGACTCAATCCAGCCACCTTGCTACCTGATCCTGACTTGGAACGCTCCACCATCATACATGATTGTCAGGAAGTACTGGCCGCAGCACACGGCAGTAGGCCAGATCTGATGGACCTGCCCCTCCCTGATGCTGATTTCACCTGGTTCACGGATGGGAGCAGTTTCCTGGAGGAAGGTAAGCGTCGAACTGGGGCAGCCGTGGTAGACGGAAAACAAGTCATATGGGCAGCGGCGCTACCACAAGGGACCTCAGCCCAACGAGCTGAATTAATTGCCCTGACGAGGGCATTAGAGATGGCAGAGAATAAAAAAGTAAACATCTACACAAACAGTAGATATACGTTTGCTACCGCTCATATCCACGGTGCCATTTACCAACAGAGAGGGCTACTAACTTCAGGTGGCAAAGAAATTAAAAACAAAGACGAAATCATGGCTTTGTTGACTGCACTCATGCTTCCTACTAAAGTCAGTATCATCCACTGCCCTGGACATCAAAAAGGAAATACCCCAATAATTAGGGGAAATAATATGGCTGACCAAGTGGCCCGAGAAATAGCATCGGGAGAAGTCATTCTAGGACTGTCAGATAAAGTTCCTGAAAAACCAGGCCACGATGAAGAAATCATCCCGGCCACAACAAAAGGAACTTTGTCCCCTCAGCAAGCAGAATCCATGTTACAACAGATGCACAGATGGACACATTTGGGGACTAAAAAGATGGTAGCCTTGTTACAAAAAGCCGGGTACGAAACCCCTGGAATGACAAAATTAGCTGGACAAATTGTGCAGGAATGCGTCCCATGTCAACAGGTAAATACTCACAAAGGGAAACTTGAAACTGGAAAGAGATTCAGGGGGGACCGCCCAGGAACTTACTGGGAGGTGGACTTTACCGAAGTGCGTCCTGGAAGGTACGGTAATAAATACCTTTTAGTTTTTGTAGACACTTTTTCAGGATGGATAGAGGCTTTCCCAACAAAGAAAGAAACAGCTGCTGTAGTAGCCAAGAAGATTTTAGAAGAAATTTTTCCTCGATTTGGAGCACCAAAGGTAATAGGGTCTGATAATAGTCCAGCCTTCGTCGCCCAGGTAAGTCAGGATGTGGCCAGATATTTGGGGACTGATTGGAAATTACATTGTGCCTATAGACCCCAAAGTTCAGGTCAGGTAGAAAGAATGAATAGGACTCTAAAAGAGACCCTAACTAAATTGTCCTTGGAGACTGGCGGTACCGATTGGACGGTGCTCCTTCCTTTGGCCCTGTTCCGGGTTAGAAATACACCTTCCCGATACCATCTTACTCCTTTTGAAATATTATATGGTGCCCCGCCTCCCCTCCTCACTTTAGGAAAAGAAATAAAACCTGACTGTCAAAATAACACTGACTTATATGCTAGGCTACTGGGACTCCAATTGGTCCAGAAAGAAATACGGTCCCAACTCGCCGAGGCCTACCAACCGGGAACACCGGGAGAAACTCATCCTTTCCAAGTCGGAGACTCCGTATACGTCCGTCGGCATCGAACCCAGACGTTGGAACCTCGATGGAAAGGACCATACACCGTCCTCCTCACCACCCCAACGGCCATAAAAAAAAAAGTGGACGGCATCGCTGCCTGGATCCATGCTTCACATGTGAAGGCTGCACCAACGACGACATCATCAGGATGGCGGGCCCAAAGGACTGACAACCCGCTCAAACTCAAGCTTCTACGAACCTAAGACTTATAATTTTGGTTTTACTACCTTTACTGACTGTAAGTGATTTTAGCCCTCACCTCCCCCAACGTTTAACTTGGCAGGTAATTTCTCAGACTGGAGATGTAACCTGGTCCATTAGTCATACTGCACCCCCCTGGACCTGGTGGCCAGATCTTTTTCCTGATGTTTTTAAATTGGCAATAGGAGCACCTTATTGGGGTACAGAAGATTCTCATGATATGAACACTGCCCCTTCCAAAGTTTCGGAAACTGATTGGTTTGGGCCGGGTTGCAAAAATGCAGGCAAAAGAATGATGCTTGGTATCCTCACTTTCTACGTATGCCCCGGGTTCCACCGCCCTCGATCTCTGAATTATAAATGTGGTGGAACTGAAAACTTTTATTGCAAAAGCTGGAGATGTGAAACTACCGGGGATACTAATTGGAAACCCACCTCAACTTGGGATTTTATTACTGTAACGGCTAATTATTCTCATAATGAGGATACCGGACACCGGAGTAAATGTTCAGGATGGTGTCATCCCCTTAAAATTTCCTTTAGTAATCCCGGAAAAAGAGATAAAAAATGGATAAATGGTCATTCTTGGGGCGTTAGATTTTACATGAGGGGATATGATTTAGGAATATTAATGACCCTTAAGCTAAAGATTGAAACTCCTGCTCCTATATCAATAGGCCCAAATCCCGTACTTGGCCCCCCTTTGCTTCCCCCGGCCCCTTCAGCTACGTCAACAAAGAATGAGACTAATGAAACCTCTGGATCCAAAGAACCCACAGTTAAGCCTGGGACTCCTCAGGATAGGATGCTTTCTTTGGTGCAGGCAGCCTTTACGGTTCTCAATGCTACAAACCCAGAGGCTACAAAATAATGTTGGCTTTGCTATGCTGCCCCTCCCCCTTATTATGATGCTATAGGATATAGCTCCAACTATACTAATTCTACCTCCTCAGACCAATGTCGATGGAAGCAAGAAGGGAACAGTAAATTAACCCTGTCCTCGGTTTCTGGAAATGGTACTTGTATAGGAACACCTCCCCAGTCCCATAGACACCTTTGTCATGATTTTAGCCTCCCTTCAGGCTCGGGATATCTTGTACCTCCTCAAGATGGATGGTGGGCATGTAACACGGGGCTCACCCCTTGTGTCTCTTTAGAGGTTCTTAATACTTCAGCTGACTTTTGTGTGTTAGTGCAATTAGTCCCTAGACTTATCTACCATTCAGACTCATCCTTTTTAGATGAATATGTAGGAAAAACAAAAAACAAAAGAGAACCTGTAACCCTCACATTGGCTGTCCTTCTAGGACTAGGAATATCTGCCGGGATAGGAACAGGAACCACAGCCCTCATACAACAACCCCAGTATTATGCAAGTTTAAGACAGGCTGTAGACATCGACCTTCGAGCATTAGAAAGTTCCATAACTCAACTAAAGGAATCACTCACCTCACTTTCAGAAATGGTGTTGCAGAATAGAAGAGGCCTAGATTTGCTGTTTCTTAAAGAAGGAGGATTATGCGCCGCTCTAAAAGAAGAATGTTGCTTTTATATTGATCATTCAGGAACCATTACCAAAACCATGGATAAACTAAGGGAACGCTTAGATAAAAGGCAAAGGGAGAGAGAAAACGAAAAAGGATGGTTTCAATCATGGTTTGATAAGTCCCCCTGGTTTACCACCTTAATCTCTACTCTGTTGGGACCTCTTATTGTTTTATTGTTGATTTTAACTTTTGGACCATGTGTTCTAAATCGCTTGATAGCATTTATTAGAGAACGTATCAGTACTGTACAAGTTCTAATGTTAAGACAACAGTACCAAAGTTTACGAACAGAAGGTTGAGATTCCATGATTGGAATCAATAGTCACAAGAAAAAGGGGGGAATGTGGGACTCGAGGGACATTGTTCCAGCTAATGATTAAGAACTCTCCAGACAATAGGGGCTTCTTAGACAATGGGTGAATTTCCAGGATGTCCGGCCCCCTTCCGAGAAGGAGGGAGATAACAAAATGTAAAAAAGGTGTCTGTCAAAGACCAATCAGGCAGCTGGGGACAAGTTCCCTCTCTGGTCCGAGCCTAAGCCGGGACCAATCAGCAGGAGAACACAACCAAATCTATAATTTACATACGGGGAAGTGGGAACCTATAAAACTGACATATTCGCGCCCAAAAGGGTTCCTTCTTCGACCTCCTACGTGAGGACCAAGGAACCCCGGTGCACCGGCCTTCAATAAACCTCTTGCGTTTTGCATCGGCTTCCGACTCTTGTTTCCTGGGCAAGTCGAAACTCCTAGGAGACCGCGCAGGTCTAACACACCTACAGCAGAGTAGCTCACAATGCAGATACATCCTCAAGCAGTGCAAGCTCTCGCGGCCACCCGGACTAAGACCTCCCCAGTATCGGCAACAGCTGCTAGCTTCTTTGTATATGGAAGCATATTGACCCAGGGCTGAAGAAACACTTGCAGTGATTTGTGTTTACTTCTCTGATCAATAGGTATCTCAGTGCTCACCCCAACACTATCTATTGCTGATGGTTATTAATTACTCCGCCTGCCTTTTCTTGCATCTCTTGACCCTTCATGAAGTTTGTCCTTGTCCATCCTCTGCTTTGGGGATTCCCCAGGCCTGTGGCTGAAGTCAGGAGGGGGCCCGAGAGTGTTGTTTATTTTCTTCTCCTTCTGAACTTGATGTTTGAACCACAGGTCTAGACTCTGCCCCGTTCTCTCCTGTGCATTTTCAGAAAAGCACCTGTGGAGAGGCTGGGGTGGGAACGTTGTAGGAAAAAGAGCACCTTGGTTCCAACCTCAAGCCTGCCCTTCACTTGCTGTGTGTCCTTCGCCCCACCACTTTCCCTCTCTGGGCCTTGGTGCTACTCCCCTTCAAAATGGAAAGTCTCTCAGAGACTCCCTCAGGTCATGATATGCTAGGATTCTTCAAGTTTGGGATTCTTCATGAACAGCCTCCACACGCTAAATGCCCAAAGGGTCAAGCAACCCAAGTCCTGCCTTCTTTCTTGATTGGGGACATTGTCCATCCCTGTAACCTCTGAACAGCGTACCTTCATATATTCATTCAACAACCACTCATTCATCTAGATACACTTCTAACAGACACTTTTGGGGATCTGCACATATATCTGGTATGTGCTTAGTCAGTCACTGTTAAATAAAAGCCACTCCATCTCCCTTCCTCTGGTCATATAAAATGAAGCTCTATCATCCCTATTATATGGATGAGGAAACTGCAGTTAAGGACTCACCCAAGGTCACACAGCTAGTGGGTGGCTGAACCAGTATTTCAACCCAGAGCTGCCTGGCTTAAAGTTTGTCATCTGGTCATTCCAACTGAGAACCCCAACCCTAAAATTCTCACCTCCTCTGCCCCCCTTGAAGAGAGATCCCTGGAGGTGAACTTGGCCATATGCCATTGCTTTTCGTCAAAGGTAGAGCACTTTAGAAAAGGACTGTGGTCATTACAACACTGAACCAAAGTATGAGTGGCTTATGGCCTGGAGGAGTTCATAAACTAGGTCCAATTAGTTGCCGCCAATTAACACTGCACCACAGACCCCTCCCTCCTGGCACCAAAGTCCTTTCAGAATCAAAAAGACAGATGACCCAGGTCATACCTGAAGAAAGAAGCTACGCACCAAATACCATTTACTATGCAAAGCAGATTCCTTTTTCCTAGAATGTGCTGATGTTGAGACACGGAAATACATTCAAATTAACCCCTGAGCTATCCTCTTGCAAATTCCTCATTTAGGGTTGACTCCCTGACACATGATATTACTAATCCAGAGCTCCGGGAAGGCACACTGATTACCTTGGATGCATATGAGAGCTCCACTAACACACTATGTAGTTCAGGGTGGAAATCAGAGCTCATGGTACAAGCTCCAGCCCCCAGTGCAGCATCAAACGTCCCCCAGGACCTGGCTCCAACCAACTTCATTCATGAACTCATTAAACAAATACTTATTGAGCACCTACTATATGCCAGACACTGTTCCCTGTGCTGGAAATACAGTAGTGAATAAAACAGTCAAAAGTCCCTGCCCTCCAGGAATTTACATTCTAGTGGGAGAGAAAGATAACAACAATAATAAATTCTATAGCATAGTAGATGGGGAGAAGTGTTATGAAGAAAAACAAAGCAGGACCCAGCAGCAGACGGTGCTGCGAGGTGAGGATGATGATTCAAAATAGGGTTATCAGGGAAGATCTTAAGGAGACAGTTGGACCAAAACTTTATTCCAAGGCTGCTGAAATGATGTAAGGAGAGCTGATGGGGGTTCCCTGCAGGGTAGAAACCGGGGAGGTGCAAGAGGAGCACAGAGTCTCTCAAAATATTTGGAAAGTACAGCCCACTGTGTTTACAATGGATTAAAAGTGGGGAAGGGGCATCCCTGGTGGCGCAGTGGTTGAGAGTCCGCCTGCCGATGCGGGGGACACGGGTTCGTGCCCCGGTCCGGGAGGATCCCACATGCCACGGAGCGGCTGGGCCCGTGAGCCATGGCCACTGAGCCTGCGCGTCCGGAGCCTGTGCTCCGCAACGGGAGAGGCCACAACAGTGAGAGGCCCGTGTACCGCAAAAAAAAAAAAAAAAAGTGGGGAGGGAGTGGAATCAAGGGAAGAATCAAAGATGACCCCAAGGTGTCCTGAGCCCCTGGAGGGTGGATTTGTTGACTCCTGCAATGGGCACGTCTGCAAAATAAATTGGCGGGATTGGGCTTCCCTGGTGGCGCAGTGGTTGAGAATCTCTGCCTGCTAATGCAGGGTACACGGGTTCAAGCCCTGGTCTGGAAGGATCCCACATGCCGCGGAGCGGCTAGGCCCGTGAGCCACAACTACTGAGCCTGCACGTCTGGAGCCTGTGCTCCGCAACAAGACAGGCCGCGATAGTGAGAGGCCCGCGCACCGCGATGAAGAGTGGCCCCCGCTTGCCACAACTAGAGAAAGCCCTCGCACAGAAATGAAGACCCAACACGGCAAAAATAAATAAATTAATTAATTAATAAACTCCTAGCCCCAACATCTTAAAAATAAATAAATAAATAAATAAATAAAAATAAATTGGCAGGATCAGTTCAGGTTGGGGGAGAGCAAGTTTGAGGTGCATATTCAACACGCAAGTGGAGTTGGCAAGCAGGCCAGGTAGCTTCCTTACAGATCTTCTACTCCATGAAGAGTCTCCACAATCTATCTTTGTTCACACAGAGCCTCTACCTGAAGGGCCCTCCCCATCTCAGCAGGAGCGGTCCCTACCCTCATTGCCAACTTATCCACGAAGCCGGAATACTGCGCCTCTTCAGAAATCTCCCAGCCCCTCTCCCTACAGCTTTTCCAGGCACTTGCTCTTTCCTACCAGAACTTAACAGGCTGACAAAAGAGGAAATATTTAGGAGTTGAGCAGGGGATGGAGGGAACTGCCGCCCTCATATCTCATGAGTGGCCGACTCTCTCCTCGGGAGTATGTTGACCTGCCTTCTCCCCCTGCCTCCTGAGGACCCCACTCTCTTCTTAAGAGTCACAGGCCTTTTCACAATATGCCTTTATCAATATGATTCCAATAAACGTTTCAGTTCCGCATATAAATTCCAGGGCCTGGCTGCCCAGCAGAGGCGACCTGCTCAATCAGCAGACCATAAAGATGTAATAATGCAATTAAAAGGTATGGCCTGTCACCCTTATAAAGCTGGAGATCAATGCAGGGGGAGCTGAGGACATCAGGGAGAGGAATCTGGATTCTCTGCAACATCTGAAGGATGAGGAAACCGGATGATTCAACAGAATCGGAGAACAAGATACCTGGACCTGGAGAGGTTCCAGCTCCAGCTTAGGATCCCATCTTGGACCTCTGGCCTCCTTCAGTGGGTTGGATGTTAAGAGATGTGGGATCTGTCTCCAGGTCACACTCAGAGACCCTGAGATTTTTAAACAAGTCCCTTCAATTCTTTAAGCCTCAGACTCCTCACCAGTAAAGTGGGTGTAATGATAATACTACCTTCTTCACAAGATTGTTGAGACAGAGCAGACGCAGAAAACTTTAATGCTGGAGGGATCCTATCCTAGTCCATAAGCTGCAAAATCAAACACCTACAGGGGCTATAGGCAAATGATGGTATGAGCTGGACCACTGAGGCTGGAGAACCTCTTGGCATTCATAAAATCATACAGAATTTGAGTGGAAGGAATCTCAGATCAAACCTTCTCCATCTTGTTTATTGCAGGCATAACACTGAGATCTGGGGAGGGGGAGGGATTCCATGAAGCCCAAAAGAGCATCAGTGATGGAGATGGGACCACAACTCAAATACACTGACTCTGAATTTAGTGCTTAATGCACTGTCCCACTCAGA
Source organism: Leucopleurus acutus (assembly GCF_964270905.1). Classification (NCBI taxonomy): domain Eukaryota; kingdom Metazoa; phylum Chordata; class Mammalia; order Artiodactyla; family Delphinidae; genus Leucopleurus; species Leucopleurus acutus. The sequence goes on from NC_139155.1 coordinate 69,962,545, forward strand.
TGTCCAAGGGAAAGAGGCTGAGAGTGGGAGTAAGAATCACTGGAAGAGAGAAGAGATGAGCCCTAATTTACCTGCAGACAGAAGATAGTCAAGGAGAGATGAACCATAAAAGGCCAAGTTATCTCTGGAATGATGGGCACCCATGGATGACCTTGGAAATTATGGACTTGAAACCAGAGAACTCTAAGTTCAAGTCTCATGCTTATATTGCTTCCAATAGTGATATACTGCTTACAAAACTGGCCTTATTCTCCATTCCTCTCTGTGTGTTTGCCATTTGCAATGTGTCTTTGCAGTTCCTTAAGTTGGGAAGTGGAGTCTATTTCTCTACCTCTTTAGTTTGGATTAGCCATCTGGTGGAGGAGATTGTGTGTCTTTTCCAAGCCTGGGCCTCAAGAGGGCTTATGCATTTCTGTTCTTTATTTTGGAATTTGCTGTCTACCATGAGTCTGCTGGAGGATGAAAAACACGTGGTTCTTAATCCCCATCAACACAGCTCAACAGTTAGCCAAATAACAGACTTAAGGAAGACTATCCTAGACCATCTAGAAGCATGAGTGAGCCCAGTCATGATTAGTCTTCCTAGACCATCTAGAAGCATGAGTGAGCCCAGTCATGATTAGCTGAACCCAGCCAAGACCAGAAGAAGCACCTATATGACTGTAGGGTTGTAAACAATAATAAGTGCTTATTATTTGAAGCCACTGAGCTTTGGCATTGTTTGTTACTCAGCAACAGCTAACTGATACATCTTGGTTCCTTACTTTCTAGGCTTATAATCTTGGGAAAATTCCCTCACCTCATCAAGCCTCAGTTTCCCCAGTTGCAAAATAGTGGCAGTGGTGATGATAATGATAATGTCAACCCACCAAGGTCTTTGTGGCGATTAAACAAGAGAATGCACTCAAGACTAAGAGCATAGTACCTGGCATACAGTGAGTGCTCAATATATGTTGATTTCTTTCTTCCAGGAAGCCATGCCACAGCCTTGGTCCACCAAGAGATTAGAGGATATGTGGTTTGCTCCCATTTCAGAAAGACTTGTAGTTAAATAGAAGCTAGGTCTTGGAATTCCAAACCCAAATCCTTAGGCACCCGTGGACTCCTCTGGAACCCCTGGCCTGCAGGCCAGTCAGGGCAGGGGTAAGTGCCAGGGCAGGCAGCCTTGATGCCGGCTGAGTTCAGCAGTGCAGTTTGCTCTGCTTGCCAGAGCTTGCATGTTTACATACATCCCATAATTACCATCTGCACAGCCAGAGGCATTTGTTGCAAATGGGCCGTTTCCATCTGTTGAAGCAATTTCCTCAGAGGAATTTGCATTGATCACTTTTTTATGCAAAGCTTTTGTATAGATCATTTTAACCCCCAATGGTTTTTAATAGGTCTAAATATCTGAAGGGCAGGGAGGGGCCTCAGAAGGAAGGAGGTTGAGGACTGGGGAGAGTCGTGGTGCGGGGGAGGTGGGGAGAAGATGGGGAGAGATGTGCTCTTCCACAAAACCCCACCTGTATTCCTCATCTGCAGTGACCCAACTCAACCACTGTTCAGGACCCCTGCCCAGGCAATGCCATTTCAAATATTTATTGTTTGCCTTTATACTTGAGCTGGTAGCTCGTGGTTAATGGAGAGGCCTCGGAATGAGGGAAAATGGGGCGTGGTAATTAGCCAAGCAACTGGTGACTGCAGCTCAGAGCTTCGTACCTGAGAGGACCAGATGGAAAACTTTGCATATTTTTGACAGCTGTAATGAACAGGGCAGCTCCATATTGATTAAATGTCTGGGAAATTAGTGCAACCCTCTGGAGCTTCATTATTTACTATTTCTGCTCAAATTCTCAGCAAAGTTTATACAAGCAGAAGTCTGCGGTAAGAGAAGGGGCAAAAGAGGAGACAGTTGAACAAGATGATAAATGCTTTCTAGAGGCCCCAGCGCAATAGATGCAAAATGGGGGCTGACTGTGGTTTTAACATTGAGCTCCTGGAGGGTAAAAATCTAGGTTGATTCATTTCTGCATTCCCAGTGTCCAGCGTGGTACCTGGCACAGAGTAGGCTCTCAGGAGATGACTGGCCCTAGACAGAACATTTAACTAGAAATAAAAATCTAGATTCTGGGCTCAGGCAGAGATTTGAGGCTCAACAGGCAGATGACAGACTGTGCCTTTAAAGTAGATGAAGTCACATCCTTGAAAATATAACTAGATCTTTAGTAGACAAAAAAAAAATCATGTGGAGGTAAGTGATGTCCCTGCCGTTACCCCAGCCCCACATCGACTCTCCTTTTTCTCCTTTGAGCACCATGACACTCAGTGGCTATGGGACACTGGATAAATAAAACAAGACTGGTCTAAACATGCCCTGACAAGACTCAGGTGGAGTTTTTCAAGGTATGGTCTGCAAAACACCTGCATCAGAATCAGCTGGGAAGTGGATTACAAATGCAGATTCTAGGGCCCTTGTTAAGGAAAAATTTATTCAGACATGTGTCAACAATGGTGAGGAAGACTTCATTCAAGGGGGTAGGGGGTATGTCACTACTACAATGAGGATTTTGCAATAGGTGAGAGATTTTGGGCTCAACTCCAAATGAATACAACGAGCCAAAGTGGGAATTTACAGCTAAGGAGCAGAACTGGGGGAGAGGGGGCATCTGTGGATGGAAAATTACTAAGAGGCAGGGTAATTCTTTGCTAGACTGATCTAACAGGATTCTTGCTGAATGCAGGCCAGAGTGATAAGATATCAAGGGTCGGGGATTAGGAATTTGATCAGATATCAAGGGTGATCAGACCAAGGATGGGGGATTTTGGCTAAACTGACTCAGCAAGATTCTTGCTAAAACTGGAGTAAGCAGGTCAGAGACAGAGTCCATGGTCCACGTCTAATCAGAAAGAGGACTCAGAGGAGGCTGACTCAAATTTGGCCAAAAGAGAGAGTCATTGTCACCCCCAAGAATCAACAGGTTAAATAAGTTCCGAAGGGATTCTAATGTGCTGATGTTGGAGGATCACCGTAGGCTCTGGAATCCTGGGTTAGAATCCTAGCCCTGCCTCTTGCCAGTCATGTGACCTGAACAGGCCAGAGCTGCCCAATTGAAAGGCCTTGGCGCTGTCCCTGGTGCTGCCCTGGGCTTCGGTGCCTCACTCTACTAGTCTGTTTTTCCCACCCTAATTCATGACCTCTCTTCAATCAGTAAGCCATGTTCTGTCCCTCCCACAGATGTCTGGTCTCCTGTGCATGACCTCATGCTAGGAAAACACATTCTGAAACTCCTGTATATGCTCTGACCCTTCTCTTCATTGTTTGTAGAGATCTCTCCTACTTCTGACTCCAGGGGACTGGCCACACTTCACCTAACACCTATTGATTCTGGTCTTTGGCAAATGCAATCACTGCAACAGAATCTCAATGCCTCCATCAGGAGAGAAGAGAGAAAAATCCTGGGTGGGAGTCTAGGCATCAGACAGATATGCAGATTGGTCTAAGTGACTTATTTGCTATACTTTTTTTCATTTGTCATATTCACAGAGGTAAATCGGGTCTTGAATAGCACAGTAAGTCTTCAATAAATGTTGAAAGGATAGAGGGAAAAAGGACAGATTCAATACATGACAGATTGATGGAAATGATGATGATGATGGCGACAACAATGCGGATGTCGATCATGGGGACCGTGATGATAGTAACGGCTCTGCAAAGAGTTACTCATTTATATCACTGGCTCCTGAAGACATTTGGGTTTGAGACCCTGGTTTATTAGCTGGATGAAGAAATGGATGGATGGATGGACGGAGGAGTACAGGGGTGGAGGGAGGGATGGCGTGATAGATGTATGAATGGATGGAAAGAAGGACAAAAAGAAAGGTTGGAGGAAGAAAGGTAAAGTGAGATATAAAAAAAAAGAAAGAAAAGGAAGATAGTGAAGACTAGAGAAAGAAAAGAAAAATGGGGGGATGAGGGAGACCATAAATTCTATTGTGCTGTAAACACTCATCAAGCAAGACTAAGAGAAAATGAAGTAAATTCATCCAATTCATCACAGAATATTACTGTACTTCATTTACTTTCCCTCCAATTAGGTAAAAAGCCTATTCTATTAACAGCCACCCTTGCAGATCCAGACAAAATTAACTCCTGGTGCCTCATCCAGGCAGCAGGGCAATTGATTCTTCCCCCTAATCCGTTTACTTCATTAGCAATACATTTATCTGGTACATGCATTTTGCCACGCTGCAGCAATGAAATGTCCCTGCAAGGTGTGGGGTATGGGGGAGGGTTTGGAATATTAACCAAATCACTATTACCACCATGGCAGTGCTTAAAGATCATATGTAAATCAAATGTCAAGGGAGAAAATTGTAGCGAGGGCTGTCAGGAAACAATTTAGCAGTGGTTAAAGGCACAGCTCATGGCTGGGTGACTCGTGAACTTTGCAAATGGAAAACCGAGCTGGCTTCCACTGTGGAGGCTGATGAGACCCTGGGGAAAAAGAGTGGGGAGGCTGGGGAAATGCTGGATATTGGTACCCCACAAAAATGAAAACAAACAAACAAACAATGCATTAGCTTTTAAATATTCACAGCCAGCTGCTATGGTGAGTTCCCATTGAAAGTGAATTTGGCCTATTCAAGAATTTCACCACCATTTCTGTCTTTTTCATTTAGAAGGAGGATTTAATTACATGGAAAGAGCAGCTTTAAAAAAAAAATACTGTGGGCTCTTTATTTGTCCAGACTTCAGGAGGTTGGTTTCCATGTTGCGAAACAGATGATAATGATGATGATGATTTTATTATCACATGCCCTAAGGATGTTTGATCTATAATTCTTTTCTTGTTAAGTTATCCTTTTCTTGGGGAGTTGATCATGTGTGTGTGTGTTTGTGTGTGTCTGTATGTGTTTGTAAAATGATTGGTGGCTTACTCTGTCAACGTTCAGTCACTGCACAAGGTATTTCAAGCAGGAAGGGATTTAATACAGGGAGTTAGAAGCTTCCTTAATTGTTAGAAACACAGAAGGAACCCAGCTCAGGAAATCCAGAAGCACCAGAATCACAGGGAGTATCACAGAAATGTTGGTTGCCTGTCTCCTGGAAATAGACGATTCCCAAAGTTAATGTAGACGCCACCTGCAAAACCCATGCCTTCCTTTTGCCAACACCTTGCCCCTGCTTGCAGATCCCTCCAGGGTACTATGTCTTCTCCTTTCCCACCTTCAAATCTCACACAAGGGCTCCTCCTTCTTTCAGACAACTCCCCTCTCCATAAACTGTATCTCATGTAAAGAAAATTGCTTTGGAACTCAAATCATGACTCCAGCGGCCAAACTTGAGACGTTGTGCAAGGAGATTCACCTCCGAGAGCCTCAGATCCCCCAGCTCTGATGTGGGCTTAATAGTACCTGGTCACAACAGAGATGTTGCTGGGACGAAGTGTAAAATATCTTGGTACCCAGCACACAGTAGACACCAAATCAATGCCAATTGCTTTTTTTCCTCTTCCTTTTACCTTTGTGTCTCCCTGGGAAGTTCATTTGAAGCCAATTTCCTCCACAGAGATATTGCCAGGGCAGAGGGAGAGAATTCCCAAGGTTTCGGGTCCCCTTGGGAAAAGTCCTCCTTTAAAGAAAGCCGTTAAGGATTTAATTTCTTATCATCTTCGATTCCAACTAGCCAGAGTGTTATGAATAATATCCTATTAGCTGGAGACGTTCAAACAATCACCCGTTAACATGTTCTTACTGCGAAATGATGAAGCGTCCTCCGAAATCACGGTGCTTATCTGCAGCCCACTCAGCAGGCACTCCATCACGCCCACCAACGACACTTCTTGTATTGCTGTCTTGGATTCCAACTAATCATTACGGGGAGGTAGGCAGTGGGAGAGCTGGGAGCCTCCCTTGGCTTCAGGCTCCTGAGACAGGGCCCTGCTTCACTTTGGCCTGCCCCCTGGTGTATGGCAAAGTACCTGCCCCAGAGGGGATCGGAGCAGATTCTTGAGAGATAATCATTAGGCAAATCACCAACATTCAGTGATTTTGTAATAGGGAAACCAAGTCAGGAAAGCACTGATTGCAAAATGCATCGAGCCAAGAGCAGACAAAAAGAGAGGAAAATTACACAAAGGAGTTATTTAAAATAAAGAAAGATATAAATGAAACAGCTAAAATAGAGACATCAAGTTTCAAGAGTAAGAAGAGCCCCCAAGATTGGCTATTCCAGTTTTTATTCCTCTCCCCCCAGACCCCAGAAAAATGTGTGTTATAGAAGCTGAGCCCAGCAAGGCATTCTCTGGCCAGGTAAATTAGGGAAGCACTGAGTAATCAGAGCCCATCTTGCTGCTTCAAAGTATACATCACATGCTAAGGACTCCGACCTGCCCTGTAGGTAAGACAACCACTTAATTCTTTCGGTACAATGCTTACCAAACCTGTTTAACCACAGAATCCCTCTTTTTGTCCCTGCATCTGCCAGAAACATTCATTGGTAGTGACAAGGCTTTCTGTGAGACAGTGAGCCTAAGTTCTCTTTGTTTTTAGAGTCTCTCTTAATTAAAAGAGCTTTTTCCCTATTTTTATAGTGATCCAAGATCAAAAGGAAGTGTGATATGTATTTCATAAAATGGCTCCTTTTGAGAATTCTGGATGGTGATGGTGACCCCACTGAGCTCTGCAACAAGGAAAGAGGAAAAGGAGTTAATAGGTACTGTGTTCCTACTATGTGCTAAGCACTTCAGAAGCATTGCCCCACTAACCCCCCCCCATTAATCCTATGGAGTACATCCCATGGTTTCCCCCTTTACAGATAAGAAAACTGAGGCCAGCAAGGCTTGCTAAAGAGCCCCATTTCCCTGAGCCCATGTGTGGATTCTGAGTCCTGGCCCAGAGCACTTTTACCTGGGACAAGACACTCCTTAGTCCTTAGGGTGCCGGGACCCACTTTAAAAATATGATGATTCTGGGTGTTCAAATGCAGAGGATTCATGGACCCAATAAGGTCCAGAATTAAGGATACTACGCTTCCACAGTGCTGCTACCAGAGGCAGAACAGTGCCCAGATGCAAGTAGGGGAAGAGTCTACCGGTCCCCACTGCCACCCTCGGCTGTGAAAAGACAAAACCCATCAAGACAGGTGAGGCTCAGTCTCCCATCTCAGCGTGCAATAGCTCCAAACATTTCACTAATCCCCCCCAATCAACTTGTAAGTTCTTCCTGTTATTGTACCCACTTTACAGATGAGGAAACTCAAGGCTTGGGGAGGTTGTTTACCTTGCCAAGAAGTAAAGTCATTTAGAATTTAGGAAAGAAAAAAAAAATGGGAAGGAAGGAAGCTCCAAGAAAGGACAAATGATCATTTTTGAGTACTTTGTATATGGCCTTCCAGGCTAGAGTTCCTCATTTAGTTTTCTCAGAAATTAGAACTAAGCAGGTGTCTGGCTCCCACTTTACAGATGATGATGCTGAGGTCAGAGGTTTTAAGTGAGTCCTTCCAGACCACAACAGGGTAAGATCTGGACCCGCTCCTGCTCCCAGCCCAGACCTGTTCTCTTTCCTCTTCCCTTCCCTTAGCTCCCTGAGGAATTTCAGGGACTGTTCTTATTCCTGGGGTTGTGGATATGGAGGACAATGGATCAGTCACTTGGCGGGTGGGGGAGAGGAACAGCTAGAGGAAGGATGCGACTATTTAGGGGAACTTCTATGCTTAAACACTTCCCTGCCGGTTCTCTCTGACCTTGGGCGGCTGCCATCACCTTAAATGCACAGTAATACACGCTCAGTCACTGTTCAATGCCCAGGGGAATGGTTTAAGGCCCTCCACTGGAGTGAATATTTTTATGCAGGGTATAATTCCTTTTAAGACCTTCACAGCGTTCCTGCAGCCTCCACCATGCCCTCTCCTTCGGAGAGCGTGCGGCAGAAAGAAAAGCCACTTTCTAATGAGGGAGCAACGAGCTTCAGGCAGGGGAGCCCAGGCGGCACCGCCCCCGGGGCTGAGGGAAGTGTCTGCTTTCTTCTTATCTTCTATTTTGCCCCCTAAAATCCATCCTCGGTAATAATAATTACGGCCAACTGTTTGCTGTGCGTCAGGCCTATTGTAGAGACCAACACTTATAATCTCATTTAATCCTAACAACACTGAGAGACTGGTATCCCATTTTACAGATGAGTAACTGAAACACAGAGAAGGCAAGTGCTATAGGACTTACCCAAGGTCACACAGCAAGAAAGGGGGAAGCCAGACTAGAAAACTAGGGAGTCTGGGTTCCATATATAACACCAAAATACATTCCATCCAGCAACCAACCAGGGGGATCACCCCAAAGAACAAACCTAATCATGTCACTCCCCAGCTCCAAATCCTCCAGGCTCCCTACTGCCCTTGGGCTGGAGATCAGATCCTTCCCCACTGCATCTTCAGACCCTGCCTACCTCTCCGTCTTTGTTTTGTCCCACACTATTCCTGGCTCTCAGCATGATGCTGCACTGGTCTCTTGTGTTTCTAGAACCCTCCACACTCTTGCCTTTGCCACAAAGGGCCTTTGCATCTGCCTTTCCTCTGCTTGGAACACTCTTAGCCACACACCTTCAATCCATTCTCACCTGGTTAACTCCATCTCATCCAAACACCACTTCCTCAAGGAAGCCTGCCCTGATTGCCACTCTTGGTCAACACCTCCATTAGTTCCCTTTGCTGCGACTGCCACATATCTACTCGTACATTCATTTAAGAGATTATTTCATCCACATCTGTTGCTAAAATTAAACGGTCCATGCCAGGAAGGCAGAAACCATGATTATCTTGTACACTGCTATTTTTCTGGCTCCTGGAATCACGGGCATCCAAAATATATGCTGAATGACTGAACAAATGAGTAGATGAATGAGTGAGTGAATAGCCATAGGGAAGGAGCAAGGCATCCGGGTTGGCAGAGCAAGTCCTGTAGGGCTGGGACTAGGGTGACACAAGTGAGGCACTCACCTCTGGCACAGAATTTAAGGGGCACCAAAAAATCCAATAATCAAGATAAACATTTTAGTGCAATATTTTAAAAATTCAAATTTAATGCAAACAAAAATCCACGATGAACAAAGTCTAAACATTTTAAATAAAGTGCCATGTGAGTCACATTGGTGCCTGAGGCAAAAGGGAAAATCAGTAATTCTAATTCTTTGTTTAAAATTTTGATATTTTGTTCATCAGAGATTGGTTTGCCTTAACTTTCGCTTTTTAAAAAAATACTTCACCGAAGCAGTTTTTTTGTTTGTTTGTTTTTTACCTCGACTACTGGGATTTTTGATACCCTCCTTTCAATTTTGTGCCCAATGCTTTCCTCATTCTAGTCCTGGCTGGTTCCAGTCTTTGCTTTGCCATCAGGTAGCTCTGCAACCTCAAGCAAGCCACGTGACCACTCTGGTCTTCTCCTTCCTCATCATCAGCAATGGGAGGTGGCCCACAGTCGGGCCTTTCATCAGTGAGGTGGTGAACATGAGCACCAAGCAGGTGCCACAGGGCCTTTGCACTTGCAGTTTCCTTTGCCTGGAACATGCCAGGAACACGTAAATGGCAGCTGCCCAATTAGTAGTGTCGTTTCTATTTCATAAATGAGGAAAGTGAGGCTCAGGATATTAAATGAGTTGTTTCAAGTTGCAAATCTTGTAAAGCCATGGAGCTGAGTCTTAAACCTTCATCTTGTGTTCTCCACTGTCTCTCCAAGTCCAACCCTCCTCAGTGAGCAGAGGCAGAGCTTAAGAATAGAGCAGGGAAGAACAGGCAGCAAGCGAGGGGCAGAGACAGGACTAGAACCCAGGTCTCCTGGTCCCCAGCTAAGGCACTTTCCTCAACCCCATGGTGCTTTTGGAATTTGCAGAGACTTGTAAGGCTATGTGCAGTGCCCACCAAAGGGCCCAGGAAACTACGTAGCTCAGTCGTGGGGGCATTTGAGGCATCTTCCAGCGGCCAGCAACTGGAGGCATCCTCCCTTCGTGGTGGTCTCGTATTTCATGCAGCTCAGAATTCTCTCCTCTCTGACCTGGTGCAGCTACCTCTGCCCTCCTAGAAGCATGGAACAGTGAAACGGAGGTGCCTGGAGAGGCAGCTGGTTCTCAGAAGATGCGCTTTGGGCAAACTCTTTAAAAACAATCCTTCCTCAATTCCTTGGCTCCTCTGCTATTAGCAGAAGAAAAGTATTGTGAAAACAGCACAAGCTGTGCAGTTGGACAGAGGTGGACTTGAACCCAGTTGCCTGGCCTTGGAAAGTCCCTTCACCTCTATGTCGCACCATTCATTGTCAAAAGTGGATAAGAGATGTAAGTGCATGTGTTTTTGTGTATATGCATGTCTACACGTATATGTACCTCGTGTACGGGTGCACACCAGCCAGCACATGTGTGCATGCCTGCATGTGTCTGTGCTTTCGTGTATGCATGTGTATCTGTGTGTGTAAATGTATGTATGTGTGTTTGTGTATATACACGTCTACACGTGTATGTGGCACATGTGCGTCTGAATATGTGTGTGTGCATGTCTGTGTGTACATAAGGATGTGAATGAGTGTGTGTCCTTACGTATGGGTGCACATCCGTGTGTGTGTGTGTCTGTGTTTCTGTATGTGCACGTGTCTCCTCTTTGGTAGACGAGAAGCCCAATAAATGAGGTGAAGGATAACGGATGCGAAATACTTTTGAACACTGCCCATTCCTTCACACGCGTAATGAGGGAGTGTTAACATTCACATTCAGGATGAAAAGCCGTTTTGACTGATCTCCCCCACACCTTCCCCTCTCCCTTTGCTTCCCTTAAGTTCTCTAATTGTCAGCTCTGTCCACACAAAGAGCAGTGGATCCCAGCAGCATGTAACCTTCCCTGACCAAGTCGCTTGAGAAAGCCAAGCTTTCTGGTTGATGGAAGATCAGCTCTCTTTAATTACCATTTTGAAAATTACATTTTGGATGGAAATCTCTCCAAAACTCATTCTGTTCTTTGATACTTTGCATGGAGGCCCTTGAACTGAATCTCATGTCTATCATTATGAGCATCACTAAGTTTCCAGAGAGATGAACGGGTCTGCACAAGAAGGTGTGTTTCCCACACACAGAGTGGCCCCAGAGTGCTCTGGTTTTGACATTAGTGAGGCTTCTTCCAAACAGTCCTTTCTCTCCCTAGCCCATGAAGGCATCCACAGCCACCTTTATCTGCTTTTACCTGCAGCTGTTTGCTTCCCTCTCCCTTCTATTTGTTGCATCCAACCTGCAGACCAGGCCAGCTAACTACCTTTGTTAATACTGTGTGCAAAATCAGGGTAACTAGGCTCTGAGTGAGAGTCAAGAGTTGCTGGTTAAGATGAAGATTTTACAGCATTAATATCCTTGCTGTTATTGGTTGGCGGGTGGACAGTAAGAGTCCTGTTTCACCAAACTCAAAGAGATGTGCCAGGCCAAACAAACGCTCCATCTGCTTCATTCATTCATTCATTCATCACAAGTTTATAGAGCTCCAGCTACGTGACAGGGATTGTTCTCAGCACAGGGGCTCAGGGATGCCCAGAGGCTTTCTGGATATCTGAGGCTTCCAGAGAGGTGAGCTGTGGATAGCTGAGGTGTTCCTGAATAAGACATGGGACTTGCCCTTAAGATTTTGGTCTTTTGGAGGAGATAGGACACAGTGGACATACAAGGGCATATGCCAACACTCAGAGACACATACACGTACACACATGTATGTGTTGGCAAACACACACACTCACACATCAGGCAGTGCAATAGGAGGGCTAAGTGTGGAGGGTGGTAGCCAGGCATTTGGGGCATCTAGGTGGGTTGAGGTAGGACAGGGAGGCCCCTCCCTACCTTGCCATCACCTCCCCTAATTCAGGTGAGTTTTTCGTGGCAAAGGACCAGGGAGAGAGTCAGGAGACCTGGAATCTAGTCCCTGTACCCCAAATGATCTCTGTGCGATTGTGACCTTGTTTTACATTTTTTAAATTGGTCTGTAACTGACATATAACACTGTATTAGTTTTAGGTGTACAACATAGTAATCTGATATATGTTTACGTAGCAAAATGATCACCACAGTAAGTCTAGTTAACATCCATCACCACACATAGTTTTTAATATTTTTTCTTGTGATGTGAACTTTTAAGATCTACCCTCTTAGCAACTTTCAGATATGCAAGACAGCATTGTTAACTATCGCCACCATGCTGCACACTATGTCCCTATGACTTACTTATCTTGTACCTGGAAGTTTGTACATTTTGACCACCTTCCTCCAATTCCCTCTCCCCCCCACTCTCTCTGCCCATTTTTTAATCAGACTGTTTGATTGTGACCTGAATAATCCAACAATTCCCCAATCTGGGCCTTGGTTCCCCAGCTTAAAAATGATGAAATTGGACCAGATGATACCTGAAGCCCATCTGAGTTCAAACACTCTAATCTTCTGATTCTAATAACAGAATCTATCATAATAATCACCTTGTACTGAGTGTTTACCATATTCTAAGGGTCATATAACCATCTTATTTAATCCTCACTTTAACCCAATGAAGCAGGTGCTACTTTCCCGTTTTACAGATGAGAAAACTGAGCCTACAAGCAATTAAGTGGCCTACCCAAGATCACACAGCTAATTAGTGTCAGAGCTGGGATTTAGATCCAGGGTGTCCAATCCCAGAGTCCATGCTCTTAACCACCGATCTGCTGGGCTTCTAACATCCTGTGATGTTATGGTTCTGGGGTCCTGTGTTCCTAACCGTCCGTGCCCCTCCATGCCTCCCCACGCCTTTACTTAGGGCCTTTGTTAGCAACATCTCAGACTTCATGAGGCCGTGTGGGAGAGAGGGAAGAGGAGAGCCAGGGCCTCCGTTGCCTTGGAACTCCAGGTGGGCGGTCACCCCAAGGTCCCCGGGCCCAGTTCCCCTGCACGTTCATCTGGCACCGGCTGGCAGATGGGTACGCTGGCCAGTCCTGCCAGCTTGCCAGCTGGCCCCAAGCACCCAGTGGCTGGCACCTCGGCCACTTGGATGGGCTGCCGGCCCCCCTCACACAGGCATGCAGCTGGCAGTGAGAAGCTGACGGGCCGGCCGGTCGGGCCACTGGCTCTGCGATAAACTACCAGCTGGCTTTGCTGAGCCTGGTGCCTTGGCACCTCTGGGCTGGCATTGGGGGCAGGAGGGCTGACACTCTGGCTTCCTATGGATGGGCAGCTGGCACAGGCAGCAGAGAGGAGGGCTCCTCGGCCCCCTCCTGGCTGCCCCCTTAAATGTCCAGGGGCCTTGCCAATGGGAACTGAAGCCAGAATCCACCCTATCGTCACCCTGAAGAGTCTGCAATGGGAGCGAGCTTCCTCTCCCACGCTTTCCATGACCTGCATCAATTTTCACAAGCTCTGGCCTCCCTGGGATGTGCCCCATTCCTGCGCTCTGACTCCCAATGTTCTAGCCTCCTTTGTCTGCTAGGGAAGGGGTGGACCCTGGCAGGCACTCCCCGTCCCCGCCAGCTCCTCTCTACCTCCCTCAAAGTCTGGCCACCTGTCCCTTTACAGCTTGGCTCAGGTTCTGTGGCTGCCAGAAGACTGGGCCTATCGAGGGCTGGGATCCTGTTGAGATGCCATGTGAAAGCCAAGGAGACGTGGGCTCCAGTCCTGGCACATCCCCACTACTGCGGTGAGAACCTGGAGCCGCGCCTTGCCCTCCCTGGGCCTCGGTTTTCCCGTCACTTTTTCCCATCTTTCTTTCACTCTAAAGTGAAGAGGTCATAATAGAATAGAGTCTCATCTTGGGGTCCCTAGATAAACCTTAGTGGGTTCATTACCCCTGATATTTTATGCACAATCTCACATGTTTGGGTGGTGTTATGGGTTGAATTGTGTCCCCCTGAAAGACGCTGAAGTCTTAGCCCCCAGGACCTGTGAATGTGATCTTATTTGGAAATTGGGTCTTTGCAGATGACTGAGTTAAGATGAGGTCATGAGGATGGGCCCTCATCCAAGATGACCGTGTCCTTATAAAAGGGGGAATTTGGATACAGAGACAGATGGAGGTAAGATGACGCAAAGATACAGGGAGAAGGCCACCTAAGAGCCAAGGAATGCCTGAGGCCACCAGAATCCGGGAGAGCAATGGAACAGATTCTCCCTCCCCACCCCTGAAGGCACCAACCTGCTGACACACTGATTTCAGACTTCCCACCGCCAGAACTGTGAGACAATACATTTCTGTTGTTCTAAGCCACCCTGTTTGCGGTACTTTGTTACAGCAGCCCCGGGGCACTAATACAGATGGGCCTAAACTTTTCTAAGAGACGGTCCATACATTTCACAAGGTTAGCAATGGGGGTCTTGACCCACCCCACCCCAACTCGGACCATTAAAGTCCTCCCCAATCCTGACATTCTAGAATTCTCCATAATGAAGTGGAAGAAACAGAAAAGCATGACAGCCAGCTTTGGCTCCCCAGGGGATGCTTTATTCAGGCAAAGGGAATTCATTACCCATGATTTCAGATTTGGAGGAACTTAATCAGGACTAAAGCCCAGCTCTCCTTTAATATCTAACTTTGCATGTTGTATCAGAAGGCCTTGGTTCAAACCCCTGTTCCCTAATTTCTGGCTGGGAGACTGATTAAGCCTGTAGAGCCGCCAACTGGAAGGCAAATGAAAATGTGAATGAAGCAACTTGAAAAATTAATACTCTCTCAGCCTATAATTCCACTTCTGGGAATTAATCTGAGGATACATGTCAAATTATAGAAGAAGTTTTATTTAAAAAGGCATTTATGGGAGTGGCTGGTTTATACATTTTCTAAAAAAGCAAACAAGGAAGTAGCTGTCTCTAAATGGAGTTTGGTGGTTTAGGATACTCTTAGCTGCAGGTAACAGGCAACCAATTTGGATGCCTGCAAGGCTCAGGACATCTATTATCTCACCTCGTGGGAAGCCCAGGGGGAGGGTGCACTGATGGGATGCCTCCAGGTGTCTGGATCTACTCCTCTGTGTCCTTCCCTGCATGTCCACTTTGTCCCTGGTCTGGCTCTCCTCATGGACACAAGATGGCTGCAGAAGTCCTGGCATCACTCTCTGATCAAGCCACCTGCAGAGAAAGAACAGGGGCAATGTCTCATGAATGCCTCTTTATAAAAGTCAATCAAGGACTTCCCCGATGGTGCAGTGGTTAAGAATCCGCCTGCCAGTGCAGGGGACATGGGTTCAAGCCCTGGTCCGGGAAGATTCCACATGCCGTAGATCAACTAAGCCGGTGTGCCACAACTACTGAGCCTGTGCTCTAGAGCCTGTGAGCCACAACTACTGAGCTCACGTGCCACAGCTACTGAAGCCCGCATGTTCTAGGGCCTGGTGCTGCAACTACTGAGCCCACATGCTGCAACTACTGAAGCCCACATGCTGCAACTACTGAAGCCCGTGCGCCTAGAGCCCGTGCTCCGCAACAAGAGAAGCCATGAGAAGCCCGCACACTGCAACGAAGAATAGGCCCTGCTCACCGCAACTAGAGAAGGCCCGCGCGCAGCAACAAAGACCCAATGCAGCCAAAAGTAAATAAATAAATTTATTTAAAAAAATAAACAACAACAGTCCATCAACCTTTCCCAGAGGCTCCTATATCTCATCACCTGTGATCGTGCTGTGCACCCAGGTCTTAACCAACCCTGAAAAGACAAATGGGGTGACTGTGATTGGCATGGTCAGTCAGGGCTCACCTGTGAAGCTGGAGGTAGGTTACCTGCAGGACAAGGATGGTGAATTTGGACTGTATCAGGAAGGAAAAGGTGGGAATGGGACTGAATATCTGGTAGGCAATCACCAGGGAGATGATTAGCCATGGGACAGTGTGGTAGTCACTATCTGGTAGACTAGCAGCAATTTGAAAGTTAGAATTATGTTAAAATTAAAAGGCAAAATAATAAAAGGATATAAAGTCTGAGACATACATGACAAAGGTTAATATCATCAGTGGAAAACGCATACTTGCAAATCAGTAAGACCAACACTCTGGGATGACTTGCAAATAAAAATATGTAAGTAGGATATAAATATCCATTCAGTCCTGTGAGAAAAGGAAAACTGATATCACTGATAATCAATACATTTTGTCTGTAAACCTATCCAGGTTTATAGAAACTCACCAGTGCTACTGAATTTTTGACGAAATGACCACTCAAATGCATTGTTGCTGAATGCATGAATCAGTATAGCAAGTTGGCCTTGAAACTGTGTCTGCTTTAGTTTTTTAACTGAGGCAAAATTCACATAACATAAAATAAAGCTTTTCAGAGCAGACAATTCAGTGGCATTTGGTACATTCACAATGCTGTGCGACCATGACCTTTATCTAGTTCCAAAGCATTTTCAACACCCCCAAAAGAAAATCCCATACTCATGAATCAATCACTCCCCTAAGCCCCACCTCCCAGCCCCTGGCAACCACTAATCTGCTTTCCCTCTCTATGGATTTACCTGTTCTAGATTTTCATATAAATGGAAACGTGCAACATGTGGCTGGCTTCTTTCACTTAGCATTGTTTTCTAGGTTCATCCATGTTATACTACACATCAACACTTCATTCCTTTTTACGGCTGAATAATATTCCATTATATATGCTGCTTTTTGACCCATCAATTTCACTTCTGGAAATTTATCCCAAGAAAATTATCACAAAGTGTGCAAACAACAGCTGCCACAATCTTCTGGAGATGTTATTTGGACAGCTGCAAGATGAGATTAAAGAAGTTATTTATGATTCATCTATATGATGGGATACCATGAAGGGGACATGGGTTCGAGCCCTGGTCCGGGAAGATTCCACATGCCACAGAGCAGTTATATTACAGTAGAATGTTTCATAATACAAGAAAACACTTATGACACATTGATGCTTTCTGAAAAGCAGATTATAAACTGCATGTTCTCGATAACCCAATTTTCCTTCATTCTTTACATTATATACAATATTTGTTACTTATGGAGCATTCACTGTGTGCCAGGCACTGTTCTAGGTGCTAAATATAAAGCAGTGATATAAATAGACAGAAATTATTGACCTCAGGTAGCTTTCTACGTCATAGTGTGTGTAAGTCTGGTAGTTGTGGTGGGGGGGTAGTGGGGAATGAATAGGAAGTCGGGGGTCCCATGAAGGAAGGTAGAAGCAGGTTATACTCATGTGTGTTGAGAGTCTGGATGCATAAATAGAGAACAGCCTGGGTGGTGGCTTCCAAGCAATCTTTATTTCTTTCTTTTTATGTGCCCATAATGTCCACATCTTCTTCAATAAACATATGTGCTACTTTTAAATTCAGGAAAAAGAAAGCTGACTTGAAAGTGGTGGGCTTATTAAGAACTAGCTCCATTACAACATCAAAATGAATATAATAGAAATTTAAATAAAACTGCACAATCTAAATGTTATAGAATCTATGCTTACAGAGATTTTATATATTTAAAAGCTGGTTAGAAACCCAGTTTTTGTATAGTCATTGGCACATAGTGGGTGTTCAACAAGTACCTATTGGAGGAATGGTTTATTTTCCCTTTTACATCCTATGTTTTGTATTTTCCACATATTCCTCTGGAGCATTCAGTTCCTTTCTTTGTGAAACAAAACATCATATTTTTTTTAAAAAGTTTAGGATTATAATATATTTGCAAGGTAAGTAAAGTTTAGTGTAAGGAGATAAATGAAACCAGGTTTGCACAGAGTGCTTTCTGCCTCGTAGTAGGCCTTCTAGAAATGTTTGTTTCTACTTTTCTCCCTGGAGTGCTTTTAAAAAAGATCCTATTTACAAGAGAAAATTGATTCCCATGCAACTGTTTTTCTCCTGCACATATGTGACATAAATCATAGCCTTCTTGAAGAGCATCTTCAGAGCTCGTAAACTCTCAGAATTGGAAGAAACCTTGAAGACTTCCCCATCCTATGCTTCATCGTCCCAATCCCAACTTATGAATAAGGAAACTGAGGCCCAGAGATGGGAAGCAACCTGTCCTAGGTCACACTGGTGGCCAGTGACAGAGCACAGATGGTAACTGTCTTAGTCTGATCTAGCTGCCATAACAAAATACTGCAGACTGGGCAGCTTCAACAACAGTAATTTATTTCCCCACTGTTTTGGAGGCTGGAAGTCCAAGATCAAGGTGTTGGCAGGGTTGAGTTCTGGTGCGAGCTCTCTTCCTGGCTTGCAGATGGCGACCTTCTCGCTGTGTCCTCACATGGTCTTTCTTCTGTGTGCGCGTGGGGAGAGAGTCAGCTCTCTGATGACTCTTCCTCTTATAAGGCACCAGTCTTATTGGATCAGGGCCTCACCCTTATGACCTCATTTAGCATTTAACCATAATGACCTCCCTAAAGGCCCCATCCCCAAATACAGTCACACTAGGGGTTGCAGGTTCAACATAGGAATTTTGAGGGCACATAACTCAGCCCATAACAGGAGCCCACTCCTCACTTCTCTCAGTTCAGTTCTTTCTACTAGGTCCAGCTTCCCCTGCCAACTAGAGTATGAAGGATGCTCAGGATACTATAAAACTTTATGCTCCTTGGGAAAGAGTGGGTTGTCTGTTTGGAGCCTTTGCCTTCCTTACCCCAAAGCCACACGTCTGCTGGAGGCTGCCTTCATCCTTGCAAAGAGACAAAGTCTAGCGTCTAGGAGAAAAGCTCTAGAAGGTTCCCACTCCACCATGACCCTCCAACAGTGGACTTTACAGAAGGAGACATGCCTGCTAGTACATTTAACATTTCCCAAGGGGCCTCCTGGGCCAGCTCCTGCATTGGGCTCCAGGGGACCGAAACAAGCACAATTCTTCCTTCCTGTATCCAGACACCAGTGGAGGAGAAAGACACACAAACAGATGACATGTCTACGTGATGGAACAAAGGCCTGAGTCCCAGGGAGGCCAGTCTCAGGGGAGGGGCTGATGCTGTTTAGGGCAAACCTGGGTAGAAGCTTCCATGAAGGCAGTGACTGTAGGCCCATGTTCTTGAACTGAGGCCTGGACACTGAGATTGTATGCAGAACAGTGGGAACGTGCATTGTTCCTTGGGAGAGTATGCAATTTTACACCTGATTGTCCAAAGGCATTTTAAGTCTCTCTCCCCCTCAAAGAATTTAAGAACCATTGTGTTATTGGACAAGGAGGCATATCTGGTTGCAGAAGATCGAGTCCTTAAGAGTGCAGCGTGGCAGGTGGGGGCAAAGTAAAAGAACAGACAGACGGAGCTCACATCACTTACCCCTAGCTCTCTTAGGTCTGGGTAAGGGAAGAATTCCTGAAGCCCAGGGCTGTACTTCTCTTGAGTCTTGTTAACTCCAGAGATGTCCTTTTGCTTCTCATGCTCTCCTTTAAGCCACTGATGGCCCAAGCATTCCTAGTGCCCTGTGTCCAGAGACCAGCCGCATTCTCTGGAAGCTGGCTGGAAATGCAGAATCTTAGACCCCACCCCAAAATTGCTGAATCTGAATCTGCCTGTTACCAAGATCCCCAGGTACACAGCCGAGTGTGACAAGCACTGGCCTGGAGAACCCCTGTCACTCAGAAAGTTCACCTTGCCGCCTTCCCCTGGACAAGGTCAGATCAGCCCACCACACCTCCAAGCAGGCAGTACTAGCATGCCAAGTTGCAGAGGAGGAAACTGAGGCTGGGAGGAGGGGATGTGGATTGCCTGGTCAGAGGGCTGGTGGATCCTGGCCACACCAACTTATCCACCACCCTGTAACCTCGAGGGAAGAGCCAGTAGCTCTGACCACCTGCCTGCTGCGCGCACCATGGGAGCCCTGCCGGGGAGACCCAAGGAGGGAGTGGTCCACGCCCTCCATCCCTCCTGCCCACCCCCTGCATCCTCCCAATTCTCCAGTCATGTATAAAACATTCCCAGAAACCACTTACTCCTCATGCATTTTCCATGAAGCCAGGCCCAAGTTAAAATATATAAACATAAAAATACCAAGAAGCACTTTTAAAAAAAGAAAGAAAAAAGGACATGTTTCATAAAATACCAAGAGACCCATCTCTGCACTCGCCCCCCTCCCAGGGCCACCGCCCAGGGTTGCTCTCAGCTCCCTCCTCTCCCATGCTTTTCTCTCCTCCCTTCGCATCACCCCTTTCCTTCTCAGCTTCTGTCGTTCCCCTCTGTTTTCCTTTTCCTTTTTCTCTTCTTTCGTCTTTCTCTCTTTCCTTCTCTCCTCTCTGTTCCTGGGTCTTTTCTCTCCCTTCATTCACCTGTCTCTCTGTCTGGGTTTCCACCGGCGTTTCTCTGCTTCTTCCTGTCTCTCTTCCTCTTTCTCTGTCCCACTGCCTTCCCAATTCCCTTTCTCAGTACCGCTCTGAGTTAGCACCTCCTGTTTTCTCCCCACTGAACATCTGCCAAGGTCTCCTCCTGTCCCACACCCATGAAAACGGCTAAAATTAAAAGGAATGACAACGCTACCAAGATTTGGTGAAAATATGGAGTGACCAGAATCTCAGGCACTGCTGGTGGGCGTGTAAAAGTGGATACAGGCGCTTTGAAGACAGTTTGTTAGTTTCTACTAAAGCTGAAAGTACATTTACCCTATGACCAGATATTCCATGCCTGGGTCTATGCCGAGGAGAAAGGAGGGATTATGTCCCCCACAAGGCATGTAGACGGATGTGCATGCCAGCGTTATTCAGAATAGCCCAAACCGGAAACCATCCATATGGCCATGGACAGGAGAGTGGCTGACTGGATTCTGGTTTATTTATATGCTGGAACACGGCACAGCAATAAAAAGAATGAACTACCGTTACATAGCACAATGTGGACCAATCTCCAAAACTCTGGGTTTTGAGAAAGAATTCTGGGCACAAAAGAGTGCATGCTGTATGGTTCCACTTAGAGGAAGTTCAAGAACGAGCAAAACTCATTGGTTGCCCAAGAAGGCAGAAAAGTGGCTGTGCTTGAAGCAGGCTGTATGACTGGAAGGGAACACATGAGAGCTTTCTGGGGGCTTTGGGAATGTTCTGCATCTGGATTCGGGTAGAGTATGAACCTGGGTAAAATATTCATCCGTATTACACTTAATACACTTATACAAAGAAAATGCTATCTATACACAATGGACTACTACTCAGACATATAAAAGAATGAAAGTTTGCCATTTGCAGCAACATGGATGGACTCGGAGGGCATTATGCTAAATGAAATAAGTCAGACAGAGAAAGACAAATACTGTATGACATATACTGTATGGTATCACTTATATGTGGGATTAAAAAAAAATACACCAAACTAGTGAATATAACAAAACAGAAAGAGACTCTCAGATAGAGCGAACAAACTAATGGTTACCAGTGGGGTGGGGAGGGGCCGCAGAGAGGTGGGGGAGTGGGAGGTATAAACTACTGGGTATAAGACAGGCTCAAGAATGTATTGTACAACACAGGGAATAAAGCCAATATTTTGTAATAACTGTAAATGGAAAGTAACCTTTAAAATTGTACTTAAAAAGTTTAATGTATATAAAGACAAAATAATGATACGTGGTATTGGTAATTATTATTACTGCCACAGTAGGCAAATGGCTTGTACCCAGGCCCAGAAACTCAGATATGTTTCCAGTCCCATCGATTAAAATGGGGATAGGCATCTGTGTCCCAGACATGGTCCTCATGGCTGAGAGTCTACCTTCCTACTCCTACTAGAACAGCTCAGGTCCTGGGCCCCCACAAACATCACCATCCCTGGGAGGGCCAACCACCCCAAGACCCTTTGCAAAGGCCTGCCCCAGAGAGAAAAGCTGTTTCCACTCAGTTCTCACACTCCAGGCATCTTTCTGATGCTTTGGGGGTTTTTTCCCCCCTGCTTCACCTGTAACGATTATGATTACGGTTTAACTCAACACTTACTCTGATAAACAAGTAGTTAATTAACAGCCCAAAACCTGAACCCAAGTTAATAAGAAGAGGGTGGCCTTGCTGGAAACCTCGGGGAAATCTTCCTGCCCATGGAGCCATCAGAACGCGATTACAGCCAATGGCGGAGACCAGAGGAGCTCAAAACTCCAGCCTGGGGACTCTGAAAAGGCCTTTATTTATGTTTTCTTCTTTATTCGAGTCTTCCCAGGAGGGGAGGAAAACACAGAACCCAGTTTTTCTGTTTCAGCTGCGTGGGTGTCAGCCCAACACACACAGCCCTTGGAGGCAAACTAAAACCCGCTTATTTTCATTGAAGGGGAGGAACGGAGACCAGAGGGACTCGAGCGCTATTAGTTAAATAATGGTGCTTAAAAATGCATTGAATTTAGCTGCCTCCCTCCCCCCTAAAAAAATCTGGAATTTTCCTATTGAGGATACTTTTTTCTCCTGGCCCATGAATATTAATGTTCCTCTCAGAGAGATCTACTTGAAAAAAACAAGAATAAATTAAATACCTACAGATTTTTCTAATTCCTCTTTTGGTGACATGCCGTCATTACATCAAATTACTGAGATGGGCCCGCTCCCCCCTTTTTTTTTTTTCTTTTTGGGTGAAAATTATGGAATATAAAGTATATGTAAATGGAGCAAAGGAGGAAAAAAAAAACCTGTGAAGGAAGAATAGGGGAAGGAGAGGCATTAGGTATTCTGCCGGCGTAGTAGTCAGCCAATTAATCAAGCAGTGGCGAGAAAAAGATGCAGAAGGGATGAGTTCGCCCTTCACGTTGATGGGGCCGGCGCAGGGCAACACCACGGCACCTGAGCTCACGGTTAGGCATGCAGAAAGGGATCATGGGAATATCTTCCTGTCTTTGTCTTTCTCGTGAAGGATGGAAAATGTCAAGCTGTTGTTTGGCTGGATTGAGGGGGGTGGGGGAGAGTCGAGTGAATTCACAGTCTGGCAAGGCAAGGTTTTAACTCTTTGAGGATATCTCTGCCTCCCCTCCCTCCCCAGCCTCCAGCTCCACCTTCTTCTCCTTCTTCCAGCCTACCCCCCTCAGCACATCTGTAGGGAACTCTGCCTGCAAACAGCAAGTGGGAGGGAGCTGATTGCTGGCGACATGCAGGCTGGGGCAGTGTGTGTGTGTGCGTGTGTGTGTGTGTGTGTGTGTGTGTGTGTTCTGTGCACATGTGTCAGGAGAGGGGGAGCAAGAGGCATTTTTCCTCTCCCCCATAGTGTTCTTTGTTTACTCTGGAAATGAGCTTGCATGACCCCTTTTCTCTCCAGCCCTGTCCCATCCCCTTGGAAGTGAGCGGTGTCTCCAAATCTGAGAGTAGCTGTGAAAAGGATAATAGGAGTAATAAGGATTTGAAGCTTCGGAGCTCCCTCTATATAGCCCTCAGTGGACTGAGCCCACGCAGAAGGCTGGCCCGACGGGGTCCCCCTGGAGCCAACAGAATTCCAGTGCGAGTCTGAAGAGCGGAACATCCCTGGGGCTGGTGGTAGAGGGAGAGCCCCAGCCCAGGGCTTATCACCCGCACCACTAACACTGATGATGATAACAATAACAGTAATAACCCGCCATCTTCCATCAGCATCAACTTGCCCTGACTCCTTTAAATTCCCATCTCTTTTCATTATTTTTAAACTCTGGCAAATCCATGATTCCAAGGAAAAGTTTGTCATCAAATCACTCTCTGAGAAAATGAGTATTTGATTCTCCTCACCTGCCCTAGGAAAGGGCATTGCGTGGTCTACATGGCAGATAAGATGTTGAGGGTGGGAGATGGGAGGGATGTGGTCTAGAGTGGTAAGTGGCCACAGAAGGGGCTCAAACTCGCATCTCCAGTTCTCACTCCAAAGATCACTGTAATTCTGGCCAGAGGTAGATAGTCAAAATGCCCTACATCCTGCTCTGCCAGCCTCACCAGGACCAGCCCACGACCGTTGCCAGCTCATCATGCGAGCCCAGTATGAGCCCCAGATACTAGATGCAATCCGTACTCAAAGTGTGGTCCATGGACCAGCTGCATCCTTTCACCTGAGAGCTTGCTAGAAAAGCAGAATCTCTGGCCCCAGCCCTCCTCAGTCAAAATTTGCATTCCAGGGCTTCCCTGGTGGCGCAGTCGTTGAGAGTCCGCCTGCTGATGCAGGGGACACGGGTTCGTGCCCCGGTCCGGGAGGATCCCACATGCCGCGGAGCGGCTGGGCCCGTGAGCCATGGCCGCTGAGCCTGTGCGTCCGGAGCCTGTGCTCCGCAACTGGAGAGGCCACAACAGTGAGAGGCCCGCGTACCGCAAAAAAAAACCAAAAAAAAACAAATTTGCATTCCAACATCTCAGGTGATATGCGAGCACACTGAAGTTTGAAAAACACTGTTTTAAGACAAACTTTTTCCCTACATTCACAATCTGAAATCTGAATGAATCTGACAATCAAAGGCAGCTTCTACTCCATGAAATAACGCCAACAGGCAGCATTTGCTTGGATGGAGTGTGGGCGCTGTGCTAGCGCTCTGCATACATTATTTCAGCCCATCCTCACCACCTATGAGATGGGCATTGTTGATACCTCATATTACAGATGAGGTCACGGAGGCACAGAGAGGACTTGCCCGAGGACACACAGCCAGTAAAGTGGCATCACCCAGAATTTGAGGCAAAGCACCAGAATCCACAGGATTAACCTCTGAGTCAGTGGTTCTCACACTTGAGCATACAACAGAATCACCCAGACGACTTGCTGAAACATAGATTTCTGGGTGCCACCCCAGTTTCTGATTCAGAGGCTTGAGGGGCAGCCCAAGAATTTGCATTTCTAACAAGTTCCCAGGCAGCAGTGCTGATGCTGCAAATCGAGGGAACACTCCTTGAGAACCGCTGCTCATGGCAGGGTCATCCCTTCTGTTAGGAAATCAACTGGCCCCAGAGAAAACCATAATTCAAAAAGATACATGCACCCCAGTGTTCACTGCAGCACTATTTACAATAGGCAGGACATGGAAGCAAAGGTCCATCCACAGAAGAATGGATAAAGAAGGTGTGATACCCACACACACACACACACACACACACACACATACGAAATATTACTCAGCCATAAAAAGGAACGAAATTGTGCAATGTGCAGACACGTGGATGGACCTAGAGACTGTCATACAGAGTGAAGTAAGTCAGAAAGAGAAAAACAAATATCGTATAATATTGCTCATATGTGGAATCTAGAAAAATGATACAGATGAACTTATTTGCAAAGCAGAAATAGAGACACAGATGTAGAGAATGGACATATGGATACCAGGGGGGAGGGGGGGTGGGATTAATTGGGAGACTGGGATTGACACATATACACTACTATATAAAATTAAATAGATAACTAATGAGAACCTACTGTACAGCACAAGGAACTCTACTCAATGCTCTGTGGTGACCTAAATGGGAAGGAAATCCAAAAAAGGGGGGATATATGTATACATATAGCTGTTTCACTTTGCTATATAGCAGAAACTAATACAACATTGTAAAGCAACTATACTCCAGTAAAAATTAATTTAAAAGATATATCAACTGGTTTAATTATGAACTTCAACCAAATACAATCGAGAGGTTAGTCAGTGCCCCTTCCCTAAAAACAATTTTTAAAAAGGGCAGGGGTGAGCAGGAAATCTCAAACAACTAAAATACAAACAAAGTGAACGGCGCTCCCGAGAAGGTCCAATTGTGTCTCGATGATCCCTTAGTTGGTGGCAGACACTCCTCATGGCCGTGCCTAATTGAGGGTACATTGCAGCATCATTGCTATAATAATCCTTTCCCTTATTTAACCTGGACGATACATGGTGTTATAATGAGTTTCCTTCCTCTGTTCATTAAACAGACATTTACAAGGCGCATTCTGTCCTGGCGGGCTCTGTGCAGGTCACTGGAGACCGAGACAGATGGGACATGGGCCCTGTCCTCTGACAACTCCCCGTGGCTGGCCTCGCCCCTCCACCTCAGGGGAAGGTGTGCACATTCTGAGGAAAGGGGTCCTGAAAGGGAGTCACCACTGAACGTTGCTTTGTGATAGTCATATGCTCTTTGGAAAAATTACATTTATTAATGGACTAAAACAATAATAATTTTAAGATTCAAGATTGAAAGTAAAATCCCAAAGTCCCTCTCCCCAAGGATAATCACTCAAAAAAAATTTTGGCAAACAATCCTTTTAGATATGTCTTTCTGTCTCTACATCTCTCTGTCTCTCTCTCTCCCTCCTTCCTTCTCTCTTTCCCTCTCTCTCCTCTCTCTCTCTCTCCCCCTCTCCCTCTCCCCCTCCCCTCCACAGTACAGATTTATAACTAGACACAGATCTCCACATTTGAAAGCAGTGGTGGGAAAAGGCTTAGAAGTTCATCAGCCAGTTCTGGGCTAAAATGTGTCAGGGCAGAGGGGAAGATACATGCGAGACCCAGAAGTATAAAATGACAGAGGGAGCATCAGTGCTGAAGCAGTGATCTGGAGTTGGAGGTGGAAGGAGTTAACAGCAGGTGAGGCTGGGCTCAGGAGCTCTGGAAGCCCAGTTGTTGTTTTTTTTAAACATCTTTATTGGAGTATAATTGCTTTACAGTGTTGTATTCCAGTTTCTGCTGGAAGTCCAGTCTTGACACTTTTTGCCTTTACTTCTCGGATCTCTGATTCAAGTGCTAGACTCTTGAGAACCAACTTGGTAACCGAGACAACTGCCTACTTAGGGTGTGTTACCCATCCCAGGGGCATTCGTGTTCCCCGCTTCAATGTCCCCTATTAAAACAATAATTAATGCCCGCATCAGAGGATAACAGCCCCCACCTTGAAGGAGTGGCTGGAGCCCTTGGGTGTATGTGGAGGGGAGCAGATCCTGAACAGGAGGGGCTGTATCTTAGGGGGCAGCCAACACTGAGTGAGGATGCGCTCCCTCTGTTCCCACCCAAAACCACACCTGTCCTCATCTTTCTTTTCAAGAACAGAAATAACTGGCCCTGGAACAGCTGAGCCCTGGAAAAATTCCTCCCACCTCTTCTTGGTATTTTGTGAGTGATTTTATAGAAGATGTATGGATGTGACACGATGCTCACAATCAATTCTCAAGTGAAAAAAAAATATTAAGTGAAGAAAGCAAGTTACAGGGTAATACATATGGGTCTGGCACTGTATTTTAAAGATACATACTATTTAAATGTATATTTATATGTATAAGTATAAATTTTATGGGGAAATGATCCTGGAGGCACATACAGCAAAATGTTAATGGTCGCTTTCTCTGGGAAATAGAAGAAGAAGAAGAATTTTTCTTCCCCCAGTTCCATGATATGTAAGTCACTGTACCAAGGATGACATGATGGTTTACTTGCCTCCATATGTTCAGCACCTGGCATAATACTGACACATAGTAGGGGCACAATAAATATTTGCTGAATGGATGGAGAGGAATTTTGCTGTACATTTATTTTCTATAATGTACAATGACTTATTCTTATAAAGAGAAAGAGTTAATAAGTGCCTCACTGTTAAGTAAGTACTTTTCAAATGGGTAGGTAACTGGTCTAAATGGAGTGCTATTATGGAGGCCTGGACAGAAGAAGTAGGAGGGATACTCAGGGCAAAAGGATGAAGACAGGGGAGAGTGGGATGATGCTATGTGGGGTGGCGGGCATGTGATGGTCAGAGGAGGCGTCTCAGGGGCCAAGCTGGGAGAGCTGACAAGCCAGCAAGAGGTAATCAGAGAGAGACTTAGGACGAAAGTAGCATGTGCAAAGGCCCTGAGGCACTTCTGAGAATTACCAATAGTTTGGCAGAGCCCACCGATTCTCAACTGGGGTCAGTTTGGGCCCCCAGGAGACATTTAGTGATGGCTGGGGATACTTCTGCTTATCACAAGTGTGTGGGGAGATGCTACTGGCATCTAACGGTAGAGGCCAAGGATGCCACCAAACATCCTACAATGCACAAGACAGCCCCCACTATGATGAGCCCAAATATCAAGCGTGCTGAGGTTGAGAAGCTGGTGCAACACCAGCAGCAGCAGCAGCATGACCTGGGAGCTTATTAGAAAAGCAAAATTCTCTGGCCCCGCCGAGCCCTGCTGAATCAAAAACTGGGAAGTGGGATATTAAAAAGCCCCCCAGGGTTCTGAGTCCCCCAGTGTGAGAACCACTTGTACAGCATTGGTTCTCAGCCCTGGCTTTGTATTGCAATCACCCGGGAGCTCTTCACAGCACATGGCGGCCAGCCTCTACCCACAGAGCACCTGATTAATAGTCCCGGGGCCCAGGCATAGGTGTTTGTTGAAAGTCTCCAGTTGATTCTAATGGGCAGCCAGGGGTGAGACCACTGAGCTAAAACAAAGAGTTCAAACACAGGGAGAAGAGAGACATTTGCAAGGGCCAGAGCAGCAGGGCCCTTAAATTACATGCTAAGGGTTATAGACCTTATTGGGAGGGCACTGGGGAGCCATGGATGGGTGAAAAGCAAGAAAGTGGCTCTTCCAGATGGTTTAGAAAGGTCTCTGACTACAGGGAGAAAACTGGAGGAGACAGGCAGAGGCTGATGCAGAAAGACCAAGGAGGAGGCTGGGAGATAACGGTGGTCTGATTTGAATTATTCCCCCTAAAAGAGATGTTGAAGTCTTAATCCGTGGTCCCTGTAAATGTGACCTTATTTGGAAATAGGGTCTTTGCAGATGTCCTCAAGTTAAGAAATCATACTGTATTAAGGTGGGCCCTAATTCAGTGACTGGTGACCTTATAAGGAGAACCAGATATGGAGACATACAAAGTCACACACACACACATACAGAAGGAAGACAGCGATGTGAAGACAGAGGCAGATTGGAGGGACGCAGCTACAAGCCAGGGAATACCAAGGATTGCCGTCGACCACCAGAAGCTGGGAAGAGGCATTAAAGGATTCTTCCTTAGAGCAAGTGGAGGGAGCATGGCCCTGTCAACAGAAGTGGTCCAAATCCCAGACCAATGATCTAGGAGGATCAGACCTCAGACATACTCTCCTCCTGGCCCCTGAGGGCAGCAGACATACTCTCCTCCTGGCCCCTGAGGGCAGCTGTGGGCCAGGTGCTGATGGGGGAAAGCCCAGGTACCCACAGTCGGCTGAGTCTGGCTGGGATTGGCAGGGCAGGTGGAGGGCAGGGAGGACAGCCAGGGTGGGATGGACAGACCTGGAGTCCGGTAGGAGAAAGCTGTCTGTGTCCTACAGGGCTAAGGAGCTTCAGGAAACCATGTCGCGCATCCTTAAACTGGGCATGCCTCCACAGCCAAACTGAGTGTTGCCTGCTGAGTGCCTTGACCAAAAAAAGACTTCTGATTCCTCTCCCCTAAGAGGGGTGACCTGGGGTAGATGTGTCAAGTGTCACCCAGCCTCATGGCCCCTCACGAGGGTCACTGCAGTGACCTCCTAACGAATCTCTCTTCTTCTGCCCTTGATCTCCTCTGATGCATCCTCCATGCAGCAGCCAGAGTGACATTTTAAAAATGTTAAGTCCAGTCTTTTCACTCCTCTACTCAAGAGCCCACGGTGGCTCCCATCACACTTAGAGTAAAAGCCAGCGTCCTTATTATGACCCCCAGGTGCTGCGTGATCTGGACCCATGTTAGCTCACTGACCTCACCTCCCCTCCCATTCACTCTGCCCCAGAAGCACTGACTTTCTCGCTGTTGCCTGAACAAGCACATGCCTACCTCAGAGCTTTTGCATATGCTGTTCCCTCTTCCTGAAATTGGGAAATATCACACCCTCGCCTTCTCCAGGTCTTTGCTCAAATGGCATCTTCCTCACTGAGTGCTCACCTGACCACCCTACCGGAGAGTGTAACCCTCTGCTCTATCACTTCCAATCCCCTTACCTTGCTCTTTTTACAATAGGTACCTTTACCTGCTGACCTTCTATATTATTGGTTTGTTATGTTTCATGTTTCTTGCCCTTCCCTGGAATGAGAGCTCCTGCGGGCAGGGTTATGGTCACTGATTGTCTCCAGTTCCTAGGACCTGCACTCACATAATCCTTCCAGCCCCCCTTTGAGGTGGGCACTATTATTATCCCTAATGAACAGATGAGGAAACTGAGGCACAGAGAGGGACAGAAGCTTGCCCAAGGCCACACAGCTGGTAAGTGGGAGGGGAGCCAGGAATCCCACCCAGGCCGTCCGGCTGCAGGAACCCTTTCACCCACTCAGCCCATGCCTTTCCCTGAGGCATGCATGTGGGGGAAAAAAGAGCATGGTCCAACCCACTGCGAAGTTATTTGCAGTGATAAATAACACATGTAACAGAAGTTTATACAAATCGTTACAGGATTTACGTGGCGAAGGCTGGGGGCAATGGCCTGTGACCAGTACCTGTAGCTGTTAGTACTCCACAAAATGACAGCATCGCTGCCCGCTGAAGCCAGCAGCTCTCCTCGTGGGCGCTGGCAGCCCGGCGCAGCTGGAGGTCAACTCACTCTGGGGCTCCAGACACTATGGTCCCCTGAAGGGCTGTCACGCACCCAGCCAAGTGGTAGGAGGAGTGGGTAAGTCCCCTCAGGGCAATACAACCAAATGTGGAGGTAGTGAAAAAAGAGCTCCTTCCTTCCTTCCTTCCTCCCTTCCTCCCTTCCTCCCTTCCTCCCTTCCTCCCTCCCTCCCTTCCTCCGTCTGTCCCTCCCTCTCTTCCCTGATCAAAAATTTATTGAGTACCTACTATGTGTTATACACTAAGCTAAGGGTTGGGATCTAATATGAGCAAAGCAACCTAAGTTGTTGCCCTCAGAAGGCTTACACTCCAGTGAGGAGACTAGATTAAAATCTAACCATGCAAATAAAAGAAGAACATTGTTGCATGAGTGTATAATGAATAGACCTGACCCAGACTAGGGGAGGTGTGGAGGGGGATGGGAGAGACTTGCAGGAAGAAGGGATGCTTGATCTGAGATTTGAGAGGGCAGAAGGTGAAAAGCACCTGAAGTAGGCAAAGTGAACAGCATATGCAAAGGCCCTGTGGCAGGATCAAGTTGCCAAGAGACGAACTGTACACCTGAAGCTCAGAGACTGATGGAGGAAAGGATAAAGAGATAGGTTTGGAGAAGTAGGCAAGGGGAAGTCTCATGAGGTGTTGCAGGTCATTTCCACTACTGTAGCCCCCAGTAGGTGGGGTGACCACAATGGGCTCAAGGAAACCAATAAGGAGACCCCTGTGGTTATCACATGAGGGGCAGTGGTGCTTTGGATAACTCCTTGGAGGATGTGCTTCAAATTCCAGCTTTGACACAAGCTCAGGGGTCTTGGGTGATCATCTTTCTTTCCCTGAGGCTCAGCGTCATCATCTATAAAATGGGGATAACACTACTCACCAGGCAAGACTACTAAGAAGATATTATAAGATGTTAAAGCTCATATCCCAGCAGAGGAAAGGAAATCAGGAGAAGCTACCTCGAATCTCAGTTAAGCTTTGCCCCTCTACTCTCTGATTTGATCTTGAAATACTCTAAGTTCCACCATCATCTCCCCTTTTTAAGGGATCTGCAGGGAACACCATCCCCTCAGAAGAATATCTGGCCTTGCTAGACACATCCATTGGAGGACTAGAGGCTCTTTAACAGTCACTCGGTTGAGGTTTGACCACTCAGCTTGACGTTCAAGACTTTCCAAAATCCAGCCCCAGCTTGCAACCCCCTGGGCAAAAATAAGAGGTGTCACGACAGGACGGATGGCCCTGTAGAGCATGGTGGAAACCTTGTTTTGGTTTTCATTGTTCCCTAAGTGCAATGAAAATCAACTGAAGTGTTCTAAGTAAGAGAGTGCAAGAATGAAATTTCTGAATTTGTAATTTAACATGATTACTCTATCCACAGGTTAGAGAACAGATTGAAGAGAAGCAAGACTGGAAAGAGCAGATGGGGATGGAGAGAAGTGGACAAATTCAAGATGAAATCTGCTGTTAGAATGGATGGCATGAGGAATGGGTGGGGAGTGGTGGAATGATGGCATGAGGTAAGGAGAAATACGCAGTTGACTTCCAGGATGGGGCCTGAACAACTCGAACTCCTTGAGTTAGAGGACTGTCACATTCATCACTGTATCCATGACACCTGGCACATACAAGGTGCTCAATGTCTGTTCTTGGAATAAAATGACAATGAAATCCAGGGCTTCCTGGACAAGTGTTTCTTAACAGAGGCAGTGCCATCTCCGAGGAGGATTTGGGGAATTCAGGGTGATGGGGTATTATCCTGGTCCACTGTTTCTCCACGGGGTGTTATTTTGCACCCCAGGGGAAACCTGGCAGTATCTGGAGGTATTTTTGGATGTCACCACTTGGAGGGGAGGAGGGTACTACTGGCAGCCAGTGGACGGAGGCCAGAGATGTTGCTCATCAGCCTACAATGCACAGGACAGTACCCCCAACACAAATAACTATCCAACCCCAAATGTCAATTGTTCCTAGGTTGAGAAACCCTGTCTAGAGACTGGAAGGATTAAATCAGCCACACTGGACGTGCAACGCCCAGGGCAGTCCCACATCAAGAAGAATGGTCCCGGGCTTCCCTGGTGGCGCAGTGGTTGAGAATCTGCCTGCCAATGCAGGGGACACGGGTTCGAGCCCTGGTCTGGGAAGGTCCCACATGCCGCGGAGCAACTAGGCCCGTGAGCCACACTACTGAGCCTGCGCGTCTGGAGCTCGTGCTCCGCAACAAGAGAGGCCGCGACAGTGAGAGGCCCGCGCACCGTGATGAAGAGTGGCCCCCACTCACCGCAACTAGAGAAAGCCCTCGCATAGAAACGAAGACCCAACACAGCCATAAATAAATAAATAAATAAATAAATAAATAAAAATACAATTAAAAAAAAAAGAATGGTCCCAAGTCTTTGGGGAATTTCAAATGCCCCTCTGGACATTCATGTAGGTAAATTTTTTACTTAATAATTACCTGAGTCTAGAATCTAAATCCATCTTAAATACAGCAAAATCTTCTTTGCACAGTTTTACTTTGCATGGGATTTTCTCGGGATGAAGCTGTAATATAAACTGGGGGAAGGCAGTGCTTGGTTTTCTCCAAAATTCTACCAAGTTGTTTTCCATTTTGGAAAATCCAGGCATTGGCCTCAAAGCTGCTCATAGAATGTGAGTTGCTACAACACACCTGCATCAGTCGACATCTGCAGCAGCCCCAGTCACGGTGATGCCACCCATACATATGAATATACTAATTTAGCTCTTATTTCAAAATGTCAAATACAGAGAAAAATGTCGACAATATTCAACTGAATATTTGTCTGAAATCTCAACTTATTCATTATAAGTAGGTACAAGCATCAGGCTGCTTCATTATGTCTCCTGGCAGATAGTGGTTTCCCAATAATTTACATATTGAAATAGATATTATTTTATTATAAACTGCTTTCATTTTATTCCTTCTTTATATTATAGTTAGGTCATTATATTAATTTTTTTAAAAAAAATTACGTGTAGGGCTTCCCTCGTGGCGCAGTGGTTGAGAGTCCGCCTGCCGATGCAGGGGACATGGGTTCGTGCCCCGGTCTGGGAGGATCCCACATGCCGAGGAGCGGCTGGGCCCGTGAGCCATGGCCGCTGAGCCTGCGTGTCCGGAGCCTGTGCTCCGCAGCGGGAGAGGCTGCAGCAGTGAGGGCCCGCATACCGCAAAAATAAATAAATAAATAAATAAATAAATAAATAAATTACGTGTATATGAAGATGAAATGCATGAATTTCATTTCAGGATAGCAAAGTGGGTGTTATAAAATAGATGTAATGAAAAGAGAGTGTTGGGTCTGCTGGAGTAGAGACCCACAGTCCTAGACTAGTTCCCATACAGATGGGGCAACATTGGCATTTAAGGTACAGAAGACAAAGCCTCTAGATATACTATAATTCACAAAACAAGTCCTCAAAAAACAACTCTGTAATGAATTGCCCTGAGTCTCACATGAATTTTAAATTTTCTGCAGAGTATTCATGAAAGCAAACCTCTGTTTATAATCATCTGAGTCTAGCTACTTAATGAGTCAGTTTTTGCTGTGTAACAAACAATCCCCAAACTCTCAGTGGCTAACAACAATCATTTGTTTCCCTTACTCACAGATCTGTGGGTTGGCTCAACTTGACTCTAGGCTGCTCCACATGTCTCTCTACCTCCACTGACCAGAGTCTACATAGGGCATGCCATTCTTAAGCAAACAGCAGGAGTGCAAGAGGCCAAGACTCTCCTTGCATCACTTGCTCACAGGCCATTGACTGAAGTAAGTCACATGGCCAGGTCCACTAACAACTGGATGATGAAATAAGCCCCACCTCCAAGGGGAGGGATTGCAAAGTCACATGTCAAAAAGTATGGGTATATGAAAGTTGGAAGCAACATATCCAATCTGTGTTTTACATCTAAACACAAACTACTATCACAGTTTTCTTTTCCATGCTTAATAAAAAGCTTGTTGGATAAATGCTTTCACTACAGAGTGTAAAAATGGCACAAAACTTTGAAAGAAGAAAGAAAATGGTGGGTAATCCCACTTGTCCCAACTCTCATAATTCCTATATTGAAAACCTACTATGTGCCAGACACTATGCATGAGATATTCTTGTCCTCACAGTAACCTATGATTGTCTTCATTTTACAGATGATAAAACGGAGGTTCAGAGACGTTAACAAATTCATTTGGTGTCACACCGCTCACTAATGTTGGAGCCAGCATTCAAACTTACACACACCTGACTCCAAAGCCTGCATGCTTTCTATCTCATTGGGGCATCACTCTATGGACTTGAAGAACCAACCTTGACCCAATCCCTCCCAAGAACCCTCGGCTATTAGACCTGGGTTCTAATGTTGGCTTAAGTCATTTCTAGTTGCTGCAAGGCAAGTTGAGTAACAGGGACATGTGACATTTATTCAGTTACATATCTCTGGTGGGAGGTTTTGGGGGCCATTAATGTAGTGTGTCTGCATGGCTAGTTTACATGCTACTTCTTGTTATTGCTGTCTCTATTCCATGGCCCTCACACTCAATTTCAATTCAAAGTTTGGCAGTCAAGGTGTCAGAGCTAAAAAATGGAATGGCCTCCCTCCGAAATGAAATAATTTTGTTGTTCAGTTCCAAGCGATTTTGTAATTTCATGCTTGTGTATGATAATTTTATGCTGTCCTGCCTCACGTAACTCAGTTCTGGCAGATCCTGACAGGTGATAAATACAATCTTTTCCGCCCCGCATGCGACAGGCCGGTGCGAGCGGGGAGGAAAAAACGGCAATTTCACATCTGAGGCCGGTGCACAACTGGAGGCAGCGACAGCCCCATTCTTTCATAATTTCACGCCTGGATTCCAGCCGGCGCCACCTCTGTTGTGGCTGAAGGACCCACGGGTCAAGGGAGCCTTCCTGGAAATGGAATGGCACTGGGCAGGGGCCAGGGCACTGGTGGTTGGGGAGGGGCCAAAAAGAAAGTTATGACGCTGGGCCCGCCCTGGGCTGGCACATCGTGGGCTGGCGCATCGTGGGCTGGCGCATCGTGGGCTGGCAAGGCTCAGTTTAGGGTGTTGCTCCCTGCTTGTGTCCTGGCCTCCGCCTACTCCTATAGGATGAATTCCTCTTGGGGAAATTATCTTCACAAATCTGTTAAACATTTGAAAGATAGATATTTCCAATAAAGAGAGAGAGGTGGGTGATACCTTTAGAGACAGAGAAAGAGAGAAAGACAGAGAAAGAGAAAGAGGGAGAGGGAGAGGGAAGGGGATTGAGAGAGACTAGGACATGAACACTGATGCCTACTGAGGCTCTTCCATGGCCCATTCTGAAGCTCCATCAACTGATCTGAGAGGTAGGTGACATGATCCCCATTTAGCACATGAGAAAGTGCAGGCTCAGTGCTGTGAAGACCCTTTCCTTACATGTCATAAGACAGCAAAAAACAACCTTGACCCAGGTTTATCTAACTCCAAAGCCTTGGCTCTCTTCTCCCCCCTTATCCACACTAAGGTCATTTTCTTGAGCTCAGAGCTTCCCAGGTAAATAGAGGTCACAGGCTCACTATGCTCTCAGAAAGTCTACCTGGACCTCCCCCTCTTCTAATGCACCACTCCAATTTATGAAGACATTTCCACATCCATGACTCCATCTGGACCCTGGGGACATTATCTCTCTTCATAAAGATGACAATGATCATTGTTCCAATGCTACCAATGAAAAATGAAGGCTTGGAGACTGGAGTTGGGGAGATAGCACTGGGCAGAATTGACCTGGTCCCTGCCTTCATGGAGCTTATAGTCTAGAGGACTCTAAGACAAAGAATAAGCAAAAAAACAGTTCTAAAATATGATAAATTCTATAAAAGATTCATGAACTGGATGCTGCTATAGGGAATATACTTGAGGGGGTATTTTCAGGAAGCTTCTCCAGGGAGTGATGATTAAGTTGAGACTTGAAAGATGAGGTTGGAGTGGGGGGACACCCCTTCCCAAAGCAAATAGCATTTGAGAAGTTCCTGGGGTGGGAAAGGACTTGATCTATTCAAGGAAATAAAAGAAGGCTTATGTAGTAGAGCAAAGTGAGCAAGGGGAAGATGAAGATGATGTTTGGGGGATCAGTGACAGACAGACCTGGTCTTCAGGTCAAGGGCAGGAGCTGGAACTCCATCCATGGGAAGCCACTGAAGCATTTCAACAGGGGAAGGCAGGATTTGACTTCGTTTTTTTAGAAGAGTGTTCCACTGTGCTGGTGGAGAAAAAATTGCGGAGGACAGGGAAGCAGGGGTGGAATAAGCATGGAGACCAGATGGGACCTGACTGCTGTCCAGGGGTGAAATGATGGTGACGTGGACCTGGGTGGAGTGCCAAAGGTAGCCAGACATGGTCAGACTCGAGAGAGATGCATAGATGTATCGGGAGCCAGAACTGATGGGACCTACTGATGGATTTATTAGATGTCTGAAGGAGAGGGAATAACTCAGATGAAAGCCCTCTCTTTATACTCCTGGGTTCCTTAGAAAACTTTATTTTTTCAAGCTACTGGAACTTCCATAAGAGAGTTCTTGCTCCGAGACACCTCACTCACGTGTAAAAGAGTTTTGTAAGTGGTACACAGCAATCACAGGGAGGTCTCTGTTAGGCCATGGCCAAGTGCTATGCGGACCCTAAAACCCTGACAGAGAAGGGTTCCCTCTCGGTCAGAAGGGCAGCCACAAATTGCCTGGAGACGCTGGCAGGATCCGTCTCGGGGATGGATTATTTGGAAGCCTCTCTTGCAAATGAGCTTTCAGAAGTCTGGACATGGTGCCTACAAAATGGCTT
Source organism: Leucopleurus acutus (assembly GCF_964270905.1). NCBI lineage: Eukaryota > Metazoa > Chordata > Mammalia > Artiodactyla > Delphinidae > Leucopleurus > Leucopleurus acutus. The sequence goes on from NC_139155.1 coordinate 69,999,734, forward strand.
TATCTTTCCTTTTGGGACAATCACAGATAAATTCCTCCTTGTGAGCTATCTTCTCGGACAGTCAGCTCCTACAGGATGAAAGGTTCCTGTGGGAAGCCCCCCCAGATCAATTCCGTGATCGTTAAGTAGACTTGCCTCTCTGGCAGAGCTCTGGAAATTAGTGGGCACATAAGCCGCAGGATCCCGTGCCATGCCACTCAGGCAATCTTGAGGGTCTGACTTGAGAGATCATTGAGAATACGAGGAAACTGAGGTCCAAAGTGGCCCAATGATTTGCCCAGAGTTACAAAATAATCATAGGCTCTGACATGGAAAAGACAAGGAGACATCTGCCTTGGAAACCGTCAAGAAGACAGGCGTTCTAGTGAGCTTATCAGTGTATAAACAAAAATAGTATCTTGACTTAGTCATCATTGCATCCCCAGATCATAATATAGAGACTGCATGGAGAAGATTCCACCAGTATTTGTTGAAGGAAACGCTAGATTTACTGAGGATTTACTCATGGGTGTTGGGTCTCCATCCCACTTTCCAGCTAAGCAAAGCTAAGCATAAACAGAAGAGGAGGTGGAGCTGGGATTTGAACCCCATTCACTTGGTCCCAGAGTCCGTGTTCACACTGCCACCACCTCACCTGAAAGCAGAACTCACTTACCAATCCACAAAGTATTCAACGGTTATCTCAACTAATTTGAGAAGTGCAAGCAGTACTTCCTGTGGGTTATACAGAGCCCCAGTCCAATGACCATGACGGTGCATGGCAGGGCCATGTAGCCAACCGGCTCTGCAGTCAAGATATGACTTCTTGGCCATGGGACTTTCCTGGGACCTCAGTTTCTATATCTGGAAATATGAGGGGGAAATGGTTGCCTTGCTACATAAATACGCTGTGAATATGAAAGAATAGCTCAGAGGAGAAAAGTGTGAGAGTGCTCTGTCCATGGGTAGAATTTGGTTATTTTAAAGGCTCTTTTGCAACTCAAAGCTCTTGCACCTGTTGTTCCCTGGGCCATGCCCCACCCCAACCCCTTCACCTAGCAAACTCTGACCCCTCCTTCAGGACTCCAATGAAGTACCTCTTCCTCCAGGAAGCCTTCCTGAAATTTTCAGGCTGAGTCAAATCCTCTCTTGTGGCACACTGTGTGTCCCCCTCTCAACTGACATCACATTTCTAATCACTCAGTCATGGTCGAACTCCCCATGACACCATATGCTTGTGAGGCCAAGATCACATCAGCCTCAATCCACCCCACATATTCATTTATCCATTGATTCAGGAATCGTGTGCTGAGCAGACACTCTTCTAGAATGAGAGATGCAGTGGTACAGAACAAAATGAGCTAACATGTGAAGAGACAGACTATAAACAATAAACATTACAGTGTACTGGAAGGTCGTGATAAATGCTATGAAGAGAAAATAAAGCAAGATAACATAAATCTTTATTGACCAGGCAGTGATCAAAATGATTTGCTTATTCATCCAATGAATCTACTTTTCTGTGATCTCCTTCAAGGCAGGGACTGTGTCTGATTTGTTCATTTCTGTGACCCTGGTGCCTAGAACAGTGCCTGGTACCTAGGAGGTATTCAAAAAATATTTGATGAATGAATGAATGAAATAAATGAATAAATGAAAAGGAGGGATGGATGGATGGATGGATGGTTGGATGGTTGGATGGATGGGTAAATAAGTGAATGGGGGGTGAATATATGGATGGATGGGTGGATTGATGGATGGATAATGGATATATGAGTCCAGGGATGACTGGGTGGTTGGATGAATACCTGTGGTACATTCAGATGGATGGATGAAGTGTAGAGTAGAAGCATAAACCTGATACTGGGTCACCAGAATCCTGGAGCTTAGAAGTTGGCATTGGAATAAACAAGAGGGGAATTCTTCCCACAAGAGAAAAACCAGAGCAAGGTGATCAAGGCAAATTCACAAACACACGATGATAAAGGTTCACATTAAGTCATGGATGGTGGCTTCACAGCAGTGTGAAAGCAACCGTGTGTTCTCACAATCGAAGGCTTGTATGTCACAGATGACTATCCATGCACAGCTGTCATCAATGTTCCTTTCTTCCTCGGAGCCACCTTCCTGACATCAACCTGAGGCGTGTGATGTGGTTTAAAAAAAAAAAAGAGGCCAGTGTGGTTTGGTGTCAGATGGTCAGGTGACTCCCAGCTCTGCCATCTGCCAGCTGTGCAGGTTGGGCGATTTGTTTTTTTCTCTAAGCTCGGTTCCCCTGGGGCCAAACTACAAGAACTAATTGCAACCTAGCAGGGGGATTGGGGGATTGGGGGACCGAAAGTAATGCACGGTGTCAAGTGCTCCTCCTAGGCTGGGCATACAATAAGGGCTCAATCAGCCACAGGTATTCTACTGCCGCATCACCGTCTATTTAACCAATCCCCTACTGTTTCCATTTGGGTCACTCCCAGTTTTCCCTCTACCTTAAACACCACAACAGAAATGCTTGTAGTTATTGTTTTGCATACACACATGATTAATCCGCTAAGGTAACAGCTCCAGAAGTAAAAGCTGCTGAGCCAAAGGAAATGAACACTTCTATGGCTTTTGAGACATAGAGCCCAAGAGAAGATGGGACCCCTTGTAAACATTCCACTAGCATTAGTGAATGTTGGAGTTGCCAGGTTTAGGAATCCTCCCCTTAAAACCCAAGACACAACCCAATCCCTTATTGTACAGATGGGAAAACTGAGGCCCAGAGAGGGGTAAGAACTTATCCAAGGTGAGACAGGTAGAATAACGGTAGTGATGAAAACTGACGTTTATTAAGACTGGGGATGCTGTGATAAACACCTGCCACACACTGGACCATCCTCTGCTCACAGCACTTCTCCAGGTGAAGTGTCATCATCCCCTCTACACATATGGCCCCCAGAGAAGTTAAGCAGTTAGCGCAAGTTCACAGAACTCATAAGTGGTGAGGCTGGGATTGGAACCCAGGAAGTCTGGCTCTGGAGCCTGTGCTCTAACCATTAGGCTACAGTTGTTCCCTGGAATCACTGACTCAGAAATTAGGAGCTTTAATGGACATGAGACTTGGAGGGCAGAGTTTGGGCAGTTTAGCAGGGCATGGGTGAAAGTGTTCGAAGAGACAGAGCTTGTTTCTGTGTGATTGCTCTGAATCCCTCCACCCTGCAGGAGCTTAACAAGCCAACATCCCAAGCCCAGTGCAATATATAAATTAATGCCTATCTAGACCATAAAGTGGGTGGCACTGCCAGCTTGCAGGTCCTGGTCCCCTGCCCCCAAGTGGATTTCCAGAGCCACCAGTGTAAATTTCAGCTCCTGCACACCTCAACTGACTTAAACTCTCTGGGCATCCCCTTTCCTGTCTGCAACAGCAACACCCCCCCTGGCTCTACACCACTTCCTTAAAATGTTCCAGACTCACGAGCATCACTATGACATACTCACCACCAAATCCAGCCTTTGCCAGAATTAATACACCCTTTGCCACTACTGCAGACCACAGTCCTCCCGCACCATCTCCATCTCCACACATCTGGAAATGAACTTCCCATTTGCCATCACTCCGTGAGTAACCATAAATCACCATAGGTGTGGGTTGCATATTTTTATATATCCCCCTTTTAATGTCTCTCAGAAAATATAAATAAAGCATACATAACCATTAGAACACTCCGAATCCTGAAAAGTACATAAGAATTTATTTGTCTCCGTGTGGATCATACATATTGCATTAAAACCACATAAAGAAGTTTAATAAAATGCCAAAAAGAAAGGCAGGAGTGCAGCATCTCAGGTGGCGGGGAGAAGTGGAAGTGATCTTTCTTTGATGCCTGTTAAATGTTCCAGCAGATGAACCCTGTATTCTGCCAGGAAATGAGTTTGCCACCGGCCTATTGGGTCTGTCGTAAGACGTTGGCCTCACCACGGTCATCTCTCTTCCGTGCGTGGCAATACATTACGCCACCTCAATTTTTCATTCCTTGCTGCCCAAAATGCAAATTTCTTCTCTGTTGTTTATATTAGGTTTTCAAATATATGGAAATCCAGAGATCTGGAGGGAAATGCCAGGGCCACAGAGGCACTCAATCTATCTTTTTCTTCTGACTGACTTCTTTCCATCACTTACATGAGTGATGGGGGCTGAGTGTGAGGTACAGGGTACCAGGACAGAAAAGGGCTCCCAGGGTAAAGAATGGCAGAGGGCAGCTTTTGAATCGCGGACTGCACTTTGAGCCACGAAGGTCTGGAGCGGCCTCACTAACTCCGTCACTGAGGGCCCAGGGACCAGCGACTCCTCCAGCCTCTGTGGGCAAAGAGGTGAGGCCCCCGAACTCTGCCTAAGCCTAGAAAACAGGAAACTCCTGCATTTGGCCACAGGAATATCTGGAGCACCTACCGCATACCAGAGACCACGACACATCAACACCTACGGCCTAAAGCTTCACTGAGCTCTTCCTGCAAGCAGACACGGGAGAGCATTTCACGCGAGCATCTCATCGTCCCAATCATCCTACGGCATAAGTTTATCACTTCAATGTGGCAAATCAGGAACAGTGATTTCACATAACGCACACCAGTCACGCAGCAAGGAAGGGCAAAGGTTGAGTTTTAAACTCTGGTCTTATAAGTACCAATGCCCATGTTGTTCTATGCCGGAGATCGGCAAACTCTTTCTCTAGAGGCATAGATAATAAATATTTTAGGTTTTGTAGAGCATATGGTCACTGTAGCAATGACTCAACTCTGCTATTATACTGCAAAAGCAGCCCTAGCTAATGTGTGAACAAATGAATGTGACTCAATAAAGCTTTATTTACAGAAGTAGACAGTGGGCTGGGTTTGGCTCATGGGCTGTGCTCGGCTGATGCTGCTCTGCCAAGGCTACCCCTGACACGATCAGGGAACTTGATGTTCTGTGGTGACTCACCAAGATCACACCTTGCGGATGCCGATCTTCTGGGGACCGACTGGGTCTCCCAGGAAATTTCATCATTGTCATCATGACATACATAGTCTTTTTCCAACCTCACAGCAACGTGATGAGGTAGGGATTTTAATCTTCCCTGTTTATAAGGGAGGAAACGAGAGCACTCATGCTCGAGTTCGCAGCTAAGGCACTGGGCTACAGATCTTTGCCTGGTCAAGGGGTTTCAGAGATAGTGTGACAGAGCAGACGCTGCTACTGGTGGAAGCCTGGACCAGTCAGAAGCAAGACCAAGGCAGACATCAGAGAGGGATGGGCCTCAGCTGCCAGTCTGTGTGGCCACTGCGAGATTGATAGACCCCTCCCACTCAGCTTTCTCACAATGACCACACTCAGGAAGAACACCACGTGGGTGAAGATGGAGGTGATGCAGAGATAGGGGTAATGCTTCCACATTCCAACAAAGGCCAAAGAGTGCCAGCATCCCATCAGAAGCTGGGGGAGAGGCAGGGAACAGACCCTCCCTCACAGCCTCAGAAGGAACCCACCCTGCCAACACCTTGATCTCAGACTCCTAACTTCCAGAACTGAGAGAATAAATTTTAGTTCTTTAAGCCACCCAGTTTGTGACACTTCATTATGGCAACCCTAGGAAACTAATACAGCTTTGTGTGTGGCCAACATCCCAAGCACCAGCTCTGAAAAATCCCCGAGTTGTCCAACCAGGATCCCACCTCTGAGAGGCTGATTTTTCCTTCCTCTGAAACATGAACTGGTCCATCCGTAGATTGAACTTGTGACCCTGACAAGGAAACTGGGGCCCAGAGAGGGGAAGCCACTTGCCCGAAATCACACAGCGAGAAAGTTGAGAGGTTCAGGCATGATCAGGCCAAGACCTATTGGACTCCAAAGATCCTAGGCCCTTCTTTCTGCATCACATGGAAAAGAGATATACAAATGGCCAATGAGCACATGGAAAGATGCTCAACATTACTAATCATTAAGGAAATGCAAATCAAAACTATTTATTCATACCCATTAGGATGGCTACTATCTAATATTGTATGTTAATCATAACTCAATTTTTAAAAAAAGACGGGTTCTGGTGGGGGGGGAAGGATGGTTATTATCAAAAAACAAAAACAAAAACAAAAACCTCCAGAAAATTATAAATGTTGGTGAGGAGTGAAGGAATTGGAACCCTTATGCATTGCTGGTGGGGAATAAAATGGTGCAACCACCAAGGAAAATATTATGGTGGTTCTCTAAAGTATTAAAAATAGAATTACCATATGATCTGGGAATTCTACTTCTGGGTATATACCCAAAAGAATGGAAAACAGGGTCTTGAAGGGACAGTTATATATCCATGTTCATAGCATCAACAGCTCAGACATGGAAACAATCCAAATGTCCATTGACCAATGAACGGATAAACAAAATATGGTATAAACACACAATGGAATATTATTCATCCTTAAAAAGGGAGGAAATTCTGACACATGCTACAACATGGATAAACTTTGAGGACGTTATGCTAAGTGAAATAAGCCAGCCACAAAAGTACAAATACTGTATGATTCCACTAATATGAGGGCCCTAAAGTAGTCAAATTTTTTTTTAACATCTTTACTGGAGTATAATTGCTTTACAATGTTGTGTTAGTTTCTGCTGTATAACAAAGTGAATTAGCTATACATATACATATATCCCCATACCCCCTCCCTCTTGCGTCTCCCTCCCACCCTCCCTATCCCACCCCTCTAGGTGGTCACAAAGCACCGAGCTGATCTCCCTGTGCTATGTGGCTGCTTCCCACTAGCTATCTATTTTACATTTGGTAGTGTATATATGTCAATGCTACTCTCTCACTTTGTCACAGCTTACCCTTCCCCCTCCCCGTGTCCTCAAGTCCATTCTCTACGTCTGCGTCTTTATTTCTGTCCTGCCCCTAGGTTCTTCAGAGCCTTTTTTTTTTTTTTAGATTCCATATATATGTGTTAGCATACGGTATTTGTTTTTCTCTTTCTGACTTACTTCACTCTGTATGACAGACTCTAGGTCCATCCACCTCACTACAAATAACTCAATTTTGTTTCTTTTTATGCCTGAGTAATATTCCATTGTATATATGTGCCACATCTTCTTTATCCATTCATCTGTCGATGGACACTTAGGTTGCTTCCATGTCCTGGCTATTGTGAGTAGTCAAATTTATAGAGCCAGAAAGTAGAATGGTGATCACCAGGTGTTGAGGGGAGGGCAAAATCAGGAGTTAATGTTTAATGGAGACAGAGTTTCAGTTTGGGAACACAAAAAATACAGGAGCTGGATGGTGGCGGATGGTGGTGATGGCGGCACAGCAGTGTGAATGTACTTAATGCCACTGAACTGAACACTTTAAAATGGTTAAGAGGTAAACGTTATAAGTGTATTTTGCCACAATTTAAAAAAAGAGAGAGATGAGACACTCCCTGCAAAGCCTGCAGATTCAGAAGGGGTGAGGCAGTGCCGGGGGCCATGGGCAAGGAATTGGCCAGGAATCCCTTGGCTGGAGTCTCAGGGTTGATACTTCCCAGCTCTGGGCCCTGAGATGGTGCATCTGCTCTCCAAGCAGCAGTTAGCACCTCCGACAAATGGGAACATCAGTCGTCTCTTCCTCGTCTCAGTGCTGGATCTGAAAATGCTCTATAAACTCTAAAGTGCTGTGCTCTGCAGTACTGCCATTTTCCGTGCACCTCCTGGTCATCAGAGGTCCACATTTCCTTGACCTTGTGGCTGGAACCAAATGCCCTCCCTCCCTGCCAAAGTCCCCCATGACCCTCCAAGAGTCTTGTCATTGGAATTCCATTTCTGACCTTCATGCTCTTGGCAACTGTGGTGTGAGGGCATGACAGAGACCTGTGAGTTCCTCTCTGCACCCAGACATTGCTCAGCACAGATGTGAAGACGCCCAGGGTCCTGCAGCCGCCCTCCCACCCCCACCCCAGAACTGAACGTTAGAGCAGCATCTCCCTCAAGTAGTGTCCTCTCCTCTTAGGAGGGAAATGAGGGGCTGCATCTTTGGTGGGTAAGACACTGGAGCCAGGGGAGTGAAGGAGATGACCTCAGACTGGAGTTAGCGACATAAAGGTCCTCCCTTTATGTCAGTCCCAAAACTTCACCGGAGCCAAAGGCAGGAGCAGGGGAGGGGGATTCTGTGCCCATCCACGTCCCAGCCCCTTGCACCGCTGTCCACGCTGCAGCTTGGGGGATCTTCTTTCCATTCTGCTTCCCTCCAAAGTGTCCCTGGAGTCTTTTACTTATTCACTCACCATCTGACAGATATGTACCGAGTTCCCAGCATGTCAGGATGCTGGGAAAGAGCAGCACCTGCTGCCATCCTGAAGCTCTCTGTAAAGTGCTCACCGGAGCCTGGCATGTGGTGAGCCCGTGACACCTCCATGGGTTTCCCCCCGGGGAAATGGCATCATCAGAATTTCCCGGGACCTGACCCACCCTCTGAGATTGCAGGCCAGGGCAGCAAACATCTCTTTTCCCTTCCTTCCACCTGGGCTCTCTAGACAGATGCTCCAGTCCCTGGGTCTTTGGCTCCTGATCTCTGTGTGGATCTATCCATCATTAGCCAAGGTCAAGTAGCAGGTGTCTCCTATCATTTCTCAATTACGGGTGGCCCCTGGGCCAGCACCATAAAGTGGGCTCTGCTTGGCTCATATTAATTAAATATCACAGGCTCCAGGGAAGGAGCCAGGGAAGGAGGCTGGGCAGCTGGCCTCTCTGCAGCAGCAGCTTCTTCTCAAGGTAAAAGCGTGTTCATTCAGTCATATGACAGGTATTTATTAAGCCCCCACTTGTGTGTGGGCCAGGTACTGTGCTAGTTTCTGGATATCCAGCAGCAAAAAAGACCAACTCCAATTATGCCCCTTGGTGCGTACACATCAGTGGCAAGGTCCCCAAACTTCAAGACACATGTCTATGAACTGGTGTGTTAACCAGGGTAGGAGAACCTCCAGGCCCAGTAGGCAAGAGAACATTTGGGGTGAGAGCTGCCTCTTGTTTTATGAATTCGATAAGCATAAATCCTGGAGTCCCAAGTCAGCATGGCTCAGGGCAGGCGACATGGCACCAGGAGTGAAGAGGCCTGATTTCTGAGGCCTTCTTCAGCCCTATCACTCTGATTCTGTGACTTTCAGGTTCTTTTTGGCACTTTCCTTACCACTGTCCAGAAAAAAATATTAACTAACTCAGGTGAAGCATTCACTAGATGTCATCTCATGGAATCATCACCACCAACCTGCAGGGATCCCTCTCACCCTGCTTGATGTTAAAAAAATTTTGAGGGTTCAGCGAGGTGAAGTTATTTGCCCCAAACCTCACAGTGAGAGCATGAACATTTCAGGGCTACTGCTTATAAAGAAGAGGAGAGTCTGTTTTGCATCTTTGGGTTCCCATAGTTGAAACCTACCTGCTCCTCTGCTCTCTTTCTTTCTTCCTTTCTTCACTCAGTCAGTGAGATATCGCACACCATGTCCCACCCAGCACATGGGAGACACCTGAAAAGTTACCCCAGAGAGGGCATCCATGCACCTGCCGAGGGGTTGTGACCGCAGAGGCTGGGGTGCCAGCATGGGTCAAATGCCAGACACACACTCGCTCATTTGATCCTCCCAACCTGCAGTAAGCTGGGTGCACCTGGCCCCACCTACAGATGACCCTCAGACTCAGAAACAGGAAGCTGCTTTCCCAAGGTCTCTTGATTCACAAGGGACAGAGTGGCAGTCTCAGCCCAGGCCTCCCTGACTCCAAAGCCCTGGTTCTTTCCACCACACTGTTCAGAGGAAAGATCTGGGGTGAGACCAGAATAGTGAAGGGGAAATGATAGTGCAGGTTGCCGGCAGATATGCTTTGGAGAAAGGCCTCCCCAAATTGTGAGCTCATGATGGGAAGAGAAGATGTTTCAGCTTTTATCCTGGGCATTCGAAGGTTTAGGATTTCAGCAAGGCCCTGGCTATCCTAATAGAATAGTCAGAGACACAGACCAAGCTCCACCCATTCATACATCCCTCACCAAATCATGTATAGTTGACAACCATGAAGCAATAATTACCATTTACTGGGTGCCAGGCACTGTTCTATGTACTTATACTGATTTTACCCTCATAATAACCCCATAAGTTATTACCCTTGTTTACAAATGAGGAAACGGAGGCACAGAGAAATTACATCACTTGTCCGTAACTGTATGTTCACACTGCTGAGGTGGTGGCACAGCAGAATCTGAACCCTGCTGCTTGGGGATGGAACCCAAAGCCTTAACTTACAGGAAATATCAGTTTCCCAAATGCATGCCAGCAGGAAATTAGTGAGTAAATTAGGGAACATCTACCCAGTGGAGTACTGCACAGCCATCAAAAATGCGTACAGTTGTTAACATGCAGAAAAATGCAGAATAAAAAAAGATGTAAAATTACATGTTGTATCATTTCAACAGTATCTAAAAATACAAAGGAAAGACTGGAGAATATTCCAAAATAAGTTCAGCTCCCCATCCATCCATCCACCCACCCATCCATTAATCCATCCACTCATTCAACAAGTACTTATTGACGCCTCTTTGTATCAACTGCCCCTGACGTGACCACTGGGACCAAAGGTTAATGAACCACATAGGGGTGTTCCCTGTGCACCTGGAACAATCTGCCTCGTCAGGGAGACAGCAATCAAACAATTAGTATTACATGTAGATGGCTAATGGTGATTATGACATGTGTGTGTAAGACATGGGCAACAGCATCAAAAGGCAGAGGTACAGCCCTACGTGGAGGAAGAAAGAGAGGGCTTCCAGGAGGAAGTGGTGTTTAGGCAGTACCCTGGAGGGAGAGTAGGAGTCACCCAAGGGCAGAGAAGATAGGTAAACGCTGTGGGCAGAAGGAACAGCAATGTTCAAAGGCCCCAAGATGGGGGAAGCTCAGCCCATTCCAGTGACAAAAGAAAAGCCAGAATCGCAGGACAGGGGGTGAGCAAGAAGTGGGGAGAGGATCATTGTGCCTGGGGTCTGAGATGGATGGTAATTGTTTTCTTCCTGTCTTTGTAATGAGCATGCATCTCTTCGATAATGAGAAAAAGGTTTAAAGAGGGTTAAAATAAAAAGAGTGAAGCTTCCTGAGGAAGACATAGAAAATCCAGGAAAGGGTTGTCATTACAGAAAAGAGACTGGGGCCAGAAACAGACCCGGGGCTGGTGAGGGAGGCAAAGACCTAGCTCCTCTCGACCCCCACTCCAGGCTTCCTTCCTTGCTGGACCTCCTCTGGGGGCTTTGAGCAGAGAAAACAGGGAGGGGGACGAGTTGGAAGAATCTGGCATGTGGAATAGATATTAATGTCGCAGAATGGGGAGCTGGGGGGAGGGCAGACTATTAAAATTCTGTAGTCCTGAAAAATACATAAGTCTAAAATAAGACTAATGAGACATTTACTGGTGTGGTTGCCTTGCATTAATGACCCCGCTGAGGATAAGATCGCAGAAGGCTTTCAATGTAATTACCAGGCTAATGATTAGCTGTGACATCACTGGAGACTAGAACGCAGACCTTGTTTTGGATTGCTTTCAAAGTCAGGACGCTGCTGACCGCCTCTCCGCCTGAGCAATCTCGGGGTGCCTGCACCCCACCCCCTGCACCCTCCTCCCACTGCTGTGGCTTGTGGCTTCCAGCCAACACCTCCCCAGTCTCCCTCCTCACCCCCCATGCCTGCATTCCTGGACATTTTAAGAAGGCCTCTGGGACCGTGAACTTCAAGCAGCAATTTGTCAGCACCGGTGGGGCTGGGGGTCAAATGCCTGGAAAAGTAGGAGCTACGAGGATGTCCAGAAAGAATCTTTAATGAACGAGTGATGCATTAACTGATGAATGCTTTCAAAACCCTTCTGCCCTGTGAGACCCGAGCGAGACACAGCAGGAAGTATATAATGCTTCATCTCAGAGAATCATTGGCTCTGAGCCCATCCAGCACACCCACTTGAACAGATGGGGAATGCTGAGGCTAAGAGAGGAGAACCGGCTTCCTGAACATCACCCAGCAAGCCTTCTATTCTCCATGTGGATTCTAGGAAAATAAAAGTGGAGAGTGACAATCGTATCCTGCCTTCCCCCTTCTGGAACCCCACAGCTCTCTAAACTTCTAATTGCATCCCTGTCATCAAAACTCAGATGGAGTTCTTTCTAGCTGTTGACCTTTGATTAGGACTTTGATTAGGACTCATCCTTCCAATGCAGGATTAGGCAGAACTGTCTGGACAGTGACACTGAGGTGGGAAAAGTTCAGTGAGACTTGCTGTAGTGTGTCTGCAAGACTCAGGTCTTTATTATATAGATGCTGGGGAGGCAGGGAAGGAGCAGAGTATAGGGAGACAGCTCCTGGTCTTAAGACTAGCTGACAACACTAGGAACACACAGATCTTCATAAAGGGCAACATGTCCTCTTTATCAAGAATCTATGGAAAATTGGGTTGCAGGAACCATCCACCAGGATGAAGCAGGAATCCTGGAGGAAGACGACGGTCCAGGGCAGTATAAGGAATAGGTTGGGGTAAGTGATTCGGACCCAAAATTCTAAAGAATAGGGTAATAGAGCTCTTCTCTTGCATGAGTTTCACACAAGAACAAGGATGGTGCCTTACAAGAGCCATTTAGACCTAGACAGTAAGCTTCCAATGGAGCAGTTCCAGGAGTGCAGGGGACTGGAGCTTTGCAGGGTGGTGGTAGTCGGACTGGGTACAGAGAGATTCATTCAGCAACACTGAAGTATCCCCAGTGGGGGGTGCATGATAAACATCTGCTTCATTTCTGAGGTCCCAGAAGCTCATATTCTAGAATCAGTCCCTCCTAGGCTTGTATACATCATTGGTGCATATCACTTGCACATATGGAAGAGCATAGCTGTGGGAGGTAGGGCCACCTAGGAGGTTGGACAGAGGGGACAGGATCGGACAGAGCCCTCCTCTCACCAAGTGACAGAGGAAGAAACTGTAGTCCGGGCTAGGACATGACTGGCCTAAGTTCACACACACCCAGCCTCTCCAAGCCATACTTCAATTCCTTCCTTCTTGCATTTTAATTTTAGGAATTTCAAGATGGTGGGCACAACCAGTGCTTCAGCTCTGAAGCTAAACTAGAAAAGGAGGGGATGTCTTCAGCAACCATAACAATAGCACAATTAACTGCTCTGTTTGGGGGAACACGCAACAATAAGACTGAGAGGAAGGTAAGTAGAGCTGGTTTTCCTGGAGCACCAAATGTGTCAGAACTCAACAGAGGCAGCTGTGAGGTCATGCGTGGGTGCCAGACAGAGAATAAACCCCAACCCAACACACAGCCTCACGCACTCGGGCTTACAGATATGGAGGGCGGTCCCCATTCCTCTGGAGCCGGGGTCAGATCCAGGTTTGACCTTCTTGGGTAATGCCAGCCCATTATTCACCACCTGTCAATCTCCCAGGTCCCACTCAGCCTTTGAGACTATCTCAGCGTGTCAAAGCCAGAGATGCTTTCAGCGTTCAAGTGCTGGTTCTATTCCCTCACTAGTGAGGGGGCTTCGGAAGAGCAAGTTAAGTCTTCAAGGTGGCTTAGATCTGGATGTTTGATATCCTGGGTCCCATTTGCCTCATCCTTAAAATGGTCATAGCAACTACTTTTAGATGCTGGGAGGCAGAGGCTGCACCAGATGGAACCAGAGGTCTCTCCCAGGATCTGGGATTTCTTTTTTATTTTGCTGTACGCGGGCCTCTCACTGCTGTGGCCTCTCCCGTTGCGGAGCACAGGCTCCGGACGCGCAGGCTCAGCGGCCATGGCTCACGGGCCCAGCTGCTCCACGGCATGTGGGATCTTCCCGGACCGGGGCACGAACCCGTGTCCCCTGCATCGGCAGGCGGACTCTCAACCACTGCGCCACCAGGGAAGCCCAGGATCTGGGATTTCTTTTCTCAATTTATCTCACCTTTGAGTCTCTGCTCCCCAGATAACTGGGAATATTGTCCCAAAGGCAATAAGATCATAGGAAAAGACTACATAAACTTACTTCAAACAGTCTGAGCTCTATCACTTAACAAAATCTGGGATCTTAGATACATTTCTTAGTCTGTCCAACTTGATATCTATTACTATGGATTAGGTACAATAAAGATACTGTCTTGAAATATGTTCCCTGGAAGGAGAAACTAAGACTGGGACTGGGGCCAGGATGAGAATGAGGCAATCCAGGTACCCAGAGTGGAAAATGTAAGGAAACCCTCTTTCTCATACAAGTACAAGGTCAGACCCTGAGAATGAGTGCCTCCTTGAATTTTGTGCCCTGAGTGCCATGCTTGCCTCACCCTAGTCCCATTCCTGAGGCCCGGATAAGGACTCTTCTGCAAGAGATTAATTGCATGAGAGCTCTAGAGAAAAACTTGTAAGGATAGGGGGAGCTGGCCAGCAAAGGAGAAGAAGAAGCAAAGCAAAGATGTGGTTTCAGTTGAGGTCCAGTCTCTGCCTGATCCCATGGGGAGCTCTTGAGCATGAAGGGCACCAAAATGTTTGCCCACAGAAAGCCAGCGGAGCTCCTGTAAGAGTCAGTCATCATCTAAAGACCGCCCCCGGGTGTGCATAACTCCCCAGGCATTTCTGAGCAAGGTGGCTCTAGGGCACATCTCCAGAAGTGGGGAAGATGTGAGCTATCAGCAGCCAATACTCATAGACGCTGGAGGCTTGGCACACTGGTCAGGTAAATGGGACCAGCAATGTCTGCTACAAGTACCAACCTCACAGAATGGCTGTGAGGTTTAGAGAAGGGGATGTGTACATGGCTTATCTTGTTTCAATCGTGCAATAGTAGGTTCTCGACAAAGCATAACTAATACCACCCTGGACCAGACTGCAAGCTCCAGCAGGGCTGCCTCCATCTCCACCTCCTTCTCTGTTCTAACCCCAGTGCCTAGTTCCGGGTGGGGCTCACAGTAGTGCTCACTCATTTGCCAAATGGCTGCACTGCTACTGCTGGTCCCCATTATTACTATAACCTTTGCCAACTCTGAGCCTGCAACGGTATGGCAGATGAATTAGATTACTCTTTCCAAACCTGAGCTGACAATATGCTTCCAGGGGAGAGGATCTCCCATTTTATTTTAGGTTTTGTTAGTTTCCTTTTGAATTTCCAGTGGATGGATGCTAGAGGCAGCTTCTCAGCCTCCCAAGCTGGAGTGAGCAGCCCATGGTGGCCCCTTCTCTGCCCTGTCTGGTTGAGGTAACTGGCTCTCTGCAGACCCTTGGCACCCTCAGATGGTCCCCTTTAGCCACCCCCAAGCCAAACTCCTATGCAGGTCATGGTGACACTGGGTTCTTTCTCCAGGCTAGCCATAGCTCCCAAATTCTGATCTGAACCTCCCAACATCTGTCAGATTCCCACCAAAGATACATCTAGGGATTTGAGTTTTCCTTTCATATTCTGGAATCCAAACCTTCTTTTTTAGCTACAAGTCCATAATGTTGGGCTAGAGAATCTGCACTCAATTGCTTATTGTCTTTGGGATACAACAGGACCAGTGTGCCACTCCTTTGCTGTGTGACTTTGGGCAAATTGCTTCACCTGTCTGAGCTGCAGTTTCCTCACTCAAATAATAAGGTATCGTTATATTTACCTCACTAGGTTGCAGTGAGGATTTGATGAGATACCTTGAGAAAGGAGAATCTGATCAGTAACTCTCCTGCTTTAGAATCTTCAGTGGTTCCCCATTGCTCTGTGATGAAGTCCAATCCTTTCAACTCCCACAAGGCCACAGCTGGCCTGTCTTCGTCTAAATCTCAGATATGTCTGAGCCCTGTCTCTCCATGCATCAGCCAACCTGGCCTACTTTTTGTTGCTCACAAGTTCCAAAAACCCTACTGCCTCAGGGCCTCCATATGATTCTTCTCTGTCTCCTACTCTCTGCTATATAAATGCACACTCCACCAAGTTAACCCTAATTCATCTTTCAGCTCTCATTTCAAATGTCACCTCTTCCAGGCAGTCCTCCATGACCTCTACTTAAGTCTTCTAAGCCTTCACCACTCTGTTTTTCTCCTTGATGCACTTTTTATGCAATAGGCATGATGGTCTACTTAGTTCTGTCTGCCCCACCAGACTAGGAGCTACATGAGGGCAGCGATGTGCCTGGATGGTCAGCCTATACCCCCAGTGCCCGGCACTGAATAGGTGCTCAATAAACACATGAGGAGTGAATGATTGGTACCACTGCAAGTGGGTAAGTGCCCTAGGCGTCAGTCTGGGAACTTCGTTCAGTGGGTTCTGGTCATCATAATTGAAAAGAGATGCTACCCCTCCCCCACCATCCCCCTTTGCCCCACCTTCAGATGCCTGCCTGCTTGGATGTTATATACTTTCAAGACATTACCTTATGTGATGTATATTCACACCACCCCCGGCAGCTCAATCTTCCCCTCCCTGGCGTCCATTGGCATAATCAACCGGGGGCCTGCCCAGAACCTGCCAAGCTTGTATTAATGTTGGCTCATGAAGAGATTTATTCCTTTCCAGCACAGCTGACACTGGTCTGGGCTCAGCTAGGACTCTCCCCACCCTTACCCCCACACACACACATGCACATGAGCTCAGTGTTGAGTTAGTTCCGATTAGCTTTTTGGAGGGGAAGCTCCTTGGCCCTTGCCCAATACAGCCAGTTGACCCCAGAGGGTTTCAGAATGTCTGCATCGTTGGGACAGAAAACCTGTTTCCTGCCTTGCTGAGGGCCACAAACACATTGGGAATGTGGTCTTACTTGGAGGTTTAAATGCCAACCATGGGGTCGCACAGCTGTGTGATTTGAGTGGATAATTTACCTCTCCGATGGTCAGTTTGTTCATTTATAAAATGGGGATAATATTAGTGGGATTATTTTATAAAGTTGCACATGCATTAAACGTATAATTTGAAAAGGAAGAACTAAACAATCTCTGCCCATGGAGGTGGGAGAAAATTAAGAGAGAGTGTCTACTCCCACCTCAGTCCAAGATGGAATTAATCTGCAGGCTCTGAACCCTCCTGGCTCTAATAACATACACCCCCCAGGCAGAGAGACAAGGATTTGTCCTAGATTCAGGCTTCAGCCCTGCTCACCTGATTCTGTCCTTGCCACATAACCCTGAGCTCCATTCATGCCAAACTTTTCACTGATCCCAGGACACATCGCCCTTGCACATGTTGTTCCATCTGCCTGGATTTCCCTTCCACCTATTCTCTGCCTAGAAAACTTATATTCATCCTTCAAAGTCCAGATCTAAAGCCCCCACTTGTTTGTAATTTTCCCTGAGCCCTCCCCTTCCCCTTCAGACCCAAGCAGAGATCATTTCCTGGTTTCCTGCAGTATCTCATTAAAAGTTTTATTTTAGCACTTTTTGCACTGCACCACCATAACCTGGCTCTTCCACCAAACGGTGAACCCCCTGAGGATAAGAGCTCTGTTCATCTTTAATCCCCAAATGCCTAATCGAGTACCTAATACATGGTAGAAAGTTAATCCATGTCTGAATGAATTATTCTTTATATCCCCAAAGCTTAACACAAAGACTGGAGCATACTAGTTACCTAATGAATGTTTGTGGAAAAAATCAATTGATTATTATTCATCTATCATGTAGCCCTATAACCTCAGAGCCGAGCACTTGAATAAATGAACTGCATTTCACATTCCTGGCACTCAGTATGCTGCCTGGACCACCGTAAATGGCAAGGAAAGGCTCTCATGAATGTTTATGCCCCCAATACCTGTTATAGTGTCTAGATAACCACAGTAACCAATGAACCCCATGTTTCTGCAGCTCAAGAAGCACAGGTATATTTTGCTCACCTGATAATACAATACAGGTTCAGGTCAGTAGAGGCTTGGGATGGGGGAGGGGCTATGTGCCACATGTTCATTCAGGGACCCAATATACTTATGGCTCTGCCAGTTTCAACAAGTGGGTGTTGACACCCAGCAGACAGGTTGCAAGAAAGAGCGTGGAAGATCACAGGTAGGAGGATTTTATGGGCCAGGCCAGGGAGTGAACTGCATCACTTCTGTTCACATTCTATTGCCTAGAATTCAGTCATATGTCCACACCTAACTTCAAGGAAGCCTGGGAAACGTAACGTAACTGTATGTTCAGGAAGAAGATAAAATGGGTTTGATGAGAAGTTTAGCAATCCTACGAACTAGTCAATCATCAGTAAGTATTTGAATGAATAATAAGTTTTTCTCTATCTGGATTCCATCACAATGTTTGCACACAGCATGTGCTCATTAAACAGTTGAAATAATTCATCTTTGTATCCTCAAAGCTTTACATGGTGTCTGACATGAAGATGATACTCAGGAAATGGAGGGAAGGAAGCAAGAATCTCTATAATTCCAGATCCTACTATAATTATTAGCATATATTGAGAACTTAGGAAATTGTTACCTCCATAAGCTTGACCAATCAGCAACTCCTGCAGACTCCTTCCTGTCTTCTGGCCTTTAGATAGTGACCATCTAGACCGATGGGATCTGTCCTTGGTCCTGATCCTTTGGTCCACTCCAGCCCGATCACTCGTAAAAACCTACACAGAGACCTGGCCAACTTCCAGCTTCTGAGAAGGAGCGAGGTTACCCCCATGTTTCCCAAGCTTTGTGTATTCTACAGTCCCGAACAGGAGAACTAGAAGGAAGGGGGTGGGGAGAGAGAGCAGGGTTTTCGATTCAAGGTCTCTCCCTGCTTGAGTGACCAACATCATTTCCATACTATAATTACATTGCCCAATCCTCTCCTGATTTTACTGCTATCTTGTAAGCTGTCCCGGTTGTGAGTAATTTAAAGCTATATGAGATGTCAGACTCCGTGAAACAATCACCCCTCAAAGAAATATGGCCCTAGATCATAAGTGATAAGTCCCATTAGGCAATGGGGACTCTTATTTCCTATTTGGTCTCTTCTGAGATGGTCTTGCTGATTCGCCTAATGTAGACTATGTCCCCAGCATTGCTGAGGGAGAAAGATTCATCCAGCTTTTGGGGACAAGAGCTCCCTTCCCAGCCAGGGAGTAGGAGAAGGATGAGGCTCGGACTTAGGAGGGGGAGGGGGCTCCTGGCTAGACCAGATACACCCTGGCTGGCTTTTCTCCATGATCTGCCTGATTTTTCTGGTGCAGAGAACTCCTACAGGGAGAGTTTACCACTACTGGGATTCAGATCAGGGGCCACAGGATCTGTTCTCATGAAGCTTGATTAGGATGAAAGGAAGAGGGGGAGCATCGGCTCTGATGCCAAATGTGCTCCCCAAGGGATGTCCCAGCATCCTGCAAGTGGTCCACAGGAGACATCCATATTTTCAAAGGCATTGTGACCCTCCAATCCTGCTGTCTCCTTTCCTCGGTCTCTCTCCCCTAGGCCTGGCACTCCAACTGAGCTAGGATGTGTTGAAATAATTGCAGCTATATTGTGCTATTGCAAAATTTAGGATTGATTTGCTCAAACATCCACCCTCATATTCCATCTCTTTACCTGCCTTTCGTAGGTCTGGAGCTCAGAGAGAAGAAGCCTCTCCTGTCAAACAGGAAAGCAAGATGGAGTGGAAGGAAAGTCACTGAACTGAGAGTCAGGCACTGAGGTTCCAGCACCTACCCTGTCATCAACTTGCTGACCTGCTTTGAGCAAGTCCCTTCCCTTCTCCGGGCCTCAATATCTCCATCTTAAAATAAGGGGCTAGTCAAGAATATCTTTGAATTAGCTGTCAGCATTTAAAACACAAGAGAGTCCATCCAAAAGGTTTATAGCTCCTCTAAAAAATTCTGATTGGAAAATTCTTCTCACATTCCCACATGGTCTCAAACTCAGTTTGAAATGAGAGGTAGCTGACCTATTTAAATGGGACATGTGCCATCTGGTTAGCCACAATCCCCACCACTCCCTATTGTATTACAACTTCTCTCCCTTGTTTATGTTATCAACTGGCCCTTGTAGGCTTATGTGTTTATGATTTCTGAATATCTGTCCCCCAACTCCAGCTTCATCAAACCACAATAAACTCACTCTAACACAGGAGTGAATGATTGATAACCGTCTCCTGTGACTTCTCTCCAACACAAATTAACACGGAGTAGTACAATTCAGCACCACGGACAGATCACCGCTCTGTGTGAGGTATTGGAGGCCAGTGACCTGTCTTGTGGGCAAGCAACCACCCATTTGCCCCTGACTGAGATACACTGGCACTCCATCTTCTCACTACCACCCAAGCCCTGAGTCTCTGCTGCTTCTGTTCTCCGCCTGATTGATTTGTTTGTAATTCTGTCATTCCTTGTAATTGGGCCAGGATGGTGGGGGGACAGGGGTGGGGTGGGTGATTCTTCTCTGGCAAGACATGTCAAAACTGCCTGTCTATCTTTTGGGTGCAACTGCTGCTTCCCAAACGCCATCGTCCATGTTGCTGTAAAGAATGATGGATCTGATATCATATATTACTGTTTGTGCACTTTCGTTTTTGATATCTATTTTTCCTTCCAAAAAGTGCTGAGTGATTGAGAGGCCACGGTTGCTTTTTTGAGATACATCATAAGGCCTCCTTCATGAACAACTTGGCCAGTCAACATGGATCATCAGAAATAAGGGAAAATTGTCAAGTGCCTCCAAGCTGTTTCTCCCAGGCATCTCTTTGCAAGTCCCCCACACAGCGACTCTCTGGGGGTCCACAGCTGTCGACAGGAGATTGGTTGGTGAAGCTGGTTTAAACTCCTTATAATTACTTGGCACGGTACTCAAAACCCACCACAGTTTGGACCCCACTGAGTGCCCTCACTGTGCCAAACACCGTGCTAGTAACTAAGACACGGAAGTGGAAAAGTAATGTCTCTAGTCTCAGGAGCTCATATTCCAGTGGGTGAGACAGACAAAAGAAATATATAAAGTATCAAGTAGTGGTAACTGTCCGGAAGAAAAATTAATCTGAGTAAAGAAGGATGATGGCGGTGGATGTTTTAAATTGGAATAGTCAGGCAAGCCCCCCCGCCCCAGATGTGGCATTTAAGCAGAGATCCAGACCAAATGGCAGTACAGGGCATTCATGTACCTACGGGAGGAGCTTTCCAGTGGGAGGAAACAGCAAATGCCAAGGTCTGGCAGCTAGATCATGCCTGGTACATTTGAGGACTAGAAAGGTCTTTGTGGTCGGAGCAGCGAAGTGAAGAATGAAAGAGCATCTCCTGTTGCTCTCACTGACCCTGGCCCTAAGTTCTCACTTGGGACTCTGTATCCATCAGGGGTCCCCAGAGAAACAGGACAAGTAGGATACATAGATAATGACCTAGACTTAGATCTATTAAGAGATTTGTTCCAAGGCCTTGGCTCATGCAGTTGTGGGGGCTGGCAAGTCTATAATCTGTAGGGCAATTCCACATCGTGAAAGTGTGCAAGCAGGAGCTGATGCTGCAGTCTTGGGGCAGAATCGCCAGT
Organism: Leucopleurus acutus; assembly: GCF_964270905.1. Taxonomy (NCBI): domain Eukaryota; kingdom Metazoa; phylum Chordata; class Mammalia; order Artiodactyla; family Delphinidae; genus Leucopleurus; species Leucopleurus acutus. The sequence goes on from NC_139155.1 coordinate 70,021,164, forward strand.
CTGGCTCTTAAGGCCTTTCAACGGATTGGATGGGACCCACCCTCACTCTCAAAGATAACTTCCTTTATCTAAAATCAACTGATAGATGTTGAGAAAGGACTTGAGAACACAGGGAGAGGGAAGGGTAAGCTGGGACGAAGGGAGAGAGTGGCATGGACATATATATGCTACCAAATGTACAACAGATAGCCAGTGGGAAGCAGCTGCATAGCACAGGCAGATCTGCTTGGTGCTTTGTGACCACCTAGAGGGGTGGGATAAGGAGGGTGGGAGGGAGGGAGATGCAAGAGGGAGGGGATATGGGGATATATGTATATGTACAGCTGATTCACTTTGTTATACAGCAGAAACTGACACAACATTGTAAAACAATTAGACTCCAATAAAGCTGTTAACAAAATAAATAAATAAAATAAAATCAACTGATAGTAGATGTTATCCACATCTGCAAAGTACCTTCACAGGAACAGAACGGGGTTTGATTGAATCACTGGATGCCAGAGACAAACCAAGCTGACACAAACAACTTGCCATCACAGGCTCCGTAAGTCCATGCCATTTCCCACCCTGTGCCTCTGCTCATGTCACCCCCTCTGCCCACATCTTCAAGTGCATCTCCTACCTAGTGGCCAGTATGGTGTTCTGCCCCAAGGATGTACTAAAAAGATGCTGTTGTTATTATTTTGTCAGCCACCTTATAGGGGCTAAAGAATGCATTACCAATGAAAATAGATAATTTCAATGCCCATATCTGGGATTTAAGATGTTTGGATTCAGGAAAGGGGAGGTTGGCATTGGTAGCCAAGTCCTAGTAACTTAGGAAGCAAGGAAGTGCAGGTAACAAACTTTCTTTGCTTCGGGGTAAGATCCAGCAATATTGGCTCTTTGGACCACCTCTGGCATAACTGTTAGCAAGCTAAATGCAAAGTTCTCTGAGTCCCTAGTTCCTGGGAACGGGGGACTCAGTAATCCTTTACATTTGTGAAGTATTAGTCACAAAGCATTTCATGCCTGTGAGCTCATCTGAGTCTTGCAACCCTCTCTGTGGATAAGGAAAATGAGGTCCAGAGAGGGGAAGGGACCTCAAGGACACATAGCAGTGAGCTGAGGTAGAGCCAGGCCTGTAATCCAGGCCTCCTGCTCGAACCCCCCAATTCTTCTCAGGCCTCTGCCATGTCTTTCACCTCAGAGAAACAGGGTTCTTCCTAGACACGGAACAGACAGCCTTGCCCCTCCCCTTCTGAGGCTCTCAGACAGTTGACAGATTAAGAGTTGGTCTGTGACCCTCTGAGTCATCTCCTTGTTTCCTAAGCTTTTACTGAAGAGCAGAACAGTGCCAGACTGTCAGGGCCTGAGAGGGCTGTGATGTTATCCTTAAGCATGTCATCCATGAATGTATCCCCATGCCCCAGCTACAGTCTACACCCATGTGTGGAGAAGCAATGCCAAGTCCTATCTATGCAGCTGCCCCAGGCCTGTCCAGCCTGGGCCCTTCTTCCCCCGACAGCCCTGCCTCCCGCAGCTTCACCTCACCCCTTCACCTGCATCCTAATACTCAGTGTTGGACTGATGTCCTTTAACACTGGCTCTGGTTTTGGCAGCCCTTGCTCAAAACTTCAGCCCTCTGTGGACTGAGGAAGGAAGTCCAAACTCCACATCCTGGAATTACAAAGCCCCCGTGATCAGCCCCCAACACCTCCTCCAGCCTCACCCCATGCCCAGACGCCTACACCCCCTGAATGTCAGGTCACAGTCAATGTTCTTGTTTCCTCCAACGCTCTGACCTTCCCACCTCCCCACCTCTGCGCGAACCCCTCCCCCCACTGGAAAAGGCTGCTTTCTGCATTCAAATACACTTGAGAAAATGCTATCCTACTGTAAGAAAAATAAATATCAATAAAATGCACTACGTTAAAAGTAAAAACACCTGCCCGTCAAATGTCACAACTAAGACAGTGAGAAGGCAACCCACCCCACAGAGTGGGAGAGATCATCTCCATAGTATATTCTATCAAGGACTCATATCCAGAATATGTAAAGAACACCTTCTAACCAATAAGAAAAAGGTAGATAACTGAATAGGAAAACAATAGGCAAAAGTCTTGAACAAGCACTTCACCGAAAGAGGACGAGCAAATGACCAACAAACATATAAAAACATGCCCAACAACATTAGTCATCAAGATGATGAAAATTAAAACCAAAATGCAATACCTTCTCACCCCCACCAAGAATGAAAATAAAAAGAAATGAAGTAAAATGAAAACGACAGATAATACTGAGTGTGAGTGAAGATAAATTACTCAGACGCTTACATGCTTCTGGTGGGAGTGTTAATTGGTACAACCATTTTGGAAACCAGCTTGGCAGCATTAGCAAAGCTTAGCCTATACACACCCCTTGACCCAGCAAGTTTACTCCTAGATCATACCCAACAGAAATGCGTACATATGTTCACCAAAAGACACGTACAAGAATGTCATAGCAGCAACACCCAGGATGGCCAAAAATGGAAACAACTCAAATCTCCAGCAATAGCAGAGTGAGCAAAAACAAAAAACAAAAAAAACCTCATGGCGTATTCATACATTGGGATTCTGCATAGCAATGAGAATAAATGAGCTACAATTACACACACATGGATGAGTCTCACAAACATAGCCAAGCAAGAGAAGCCAGGCACAAAAGAGGACACACTGTATGTAAAACAGGCAACATTAACCTATGCTGCTAGAAGTCAGGCTACGGGTTACCTGGGAGTGGCTGGAAGGGGTCTTAAGGGACATCTGGGGAGCTGGTCATTCTGTTTCTTGATTAAGCTGCTGGTTACAGAAGAGCATTCATCTTGTGAAAATTTATCAAGCTGTGCACTGTCTGATGTATTTATACCATTAAAACAAGGAGTTTAAAGAAATTCCACTTGCCCTTGATGTCCAGGGCAAGTCCTTCCCTGACTAGACAAGCCCTTCCCCTTCCTATTTTATGTCACCCTTTCTATATCTGCCTGGGGCCATCAGGTTGTGTCCACCATGAGTCTGTCTCCCCTGCCAATCTGTGAATCGCCTGAGGGCAGAAGTTGGGTCTGGTAGACTCCATGATCTCACCTGCCCTCTGACCCATGCCACCACATGTTAGGTGCTCCGGAAAGCATGTCCTGAGTTGGATAGTGTAGTTGGAAAAGAGAGTGTTAAAGACAGGCAGACCTGAGTTTTATCCCACCTCAGGGCCTGTGCACCTGCTATTTCCATTGCCTGAAGTATCTTCCCTGATGTCCAGGTGGCTTGTTCCTGCCTCACTTCATCCAGGTCTCTGTTCAAAGTCATTTAATCAAAGAATCCTCACCTGGACCATCCCCTGTAAAATAACACTATCCCCTTCATTCTCCAACCACTCCCTCTGTTTTTAATTGCTGTTGTTGTTCTTTTTAGAACTTGATGCCATCTGATTCATTATGTATTTATCTGTTTATTTATTTCTCTTTCCTCTCTAACTACTAGGAACCAAACACCAGGAGAGCAAAAACGTGATTAATTTTTGTCTCTGCTATAATCCACATGCTGGAATGGCACCAGGCACTTAGTAGGTTTGGGGCTGAATGTTGAACAAGTGAGAGAATTCATGAATTCACAACTCTGGCCATTTTCTTGCTGTGTGACTTTAGGCTAGAGATGAGCATCTCTGAACCTTACTTTTCCTCATCTGCAAAGTGGGCTGTTAGCAGCACCTACCTCCTTGTTGTGAGGACTGGCTGTAATAACCCATGAAAAGCACTTCCCACAGCCCCCAGCACAGCACAGGCATTCAAGAAATGGTAGCTGCTCCTCTCACCGTAGCTCATCCTTCTAAGCTGCTAGTCTGGCATGTTTTAACATCTCTGAAATCAGGTGCCTCTGACAATTGATGTGCCATCGTTTACTCAGCAGGCCATGTGTGTTTTGTTTTCCATCTTATGCCCTGTGCCTAGTGGAGGGCCTGGCATGTGGATGGTCAGGAAGAAGGAATGGACCATGGAAGAGGAGCCAGGGATCCTGTGTGACCTTGAAAGGACCTGCTGCCCCTTCTAAGCCTCAGTCTCTATAATCCTAAAATGGGGAGATGGGCAGGGTGATGCCCAAAGTCTTTTCTAGCTCAAATTTTGGTGCTAGCATCAAATTACCAAGAGATGGGGTCTATCCTATTCATAACAATGTATCCTATTCATACACAGTGTGTCACTGCTCCAAACCCTCTCCTGGCGGCTGTTTCCCAGACTCATTAGAACCTACAGAAACCTCAAACATCATACAGCAAAACCAAACCCAGCATCTTCTCCCAACCTGCCCCGCTGCCCCCTGCATTTACCATTGCTAGCTTGGGAGTCATTTCTGATTCTTCCCTCATATCTTCATCCAGTCAGACCAGATTTGCCTACTTGAGTTCCCCAATGTCTCTGGGTTCTATTCACTTCTCTCCTCCTCACCACTCCTACCTAGTTCAGACCACCACCATCTTCCAGATGCCTCAATGCAGTTAACTATTACTTAGTCTTTCTATTAGATAGGGTACAAGCTGAGCTGCCGCCATAACAAAAAGAACCTGAAGTCAGTGTCTAAAACCAGAGAGAAATTAATTTTTCTCTCATCTCTCACTCCTGATATAAATGGGCTGCCAAGGCGGGTAGGTGTCTCTGCTCCATGAAACCACCCAGGAACCCAGGTTCCTTCCATATTGTTTCTCTGCCATCCTCTAGAGCAGGGTTGCACAAATTTCTGAAAGGGGTCAGAAAGTAAATATTTTTGGCTTGAAAGCCATACCAATCTCAGTCACAACCACTCCACTCTGTCACTGTAGCAAGAAAACAGCCACAGACAATAGGTAAATGAATATGCGTGGTTGTGTCCCAATCAAACTTTATGTACAAAAACAAATGGCCAGCCAGTATTGGTTCACAGGCAGAGTTTGCCAATCTCTACCCTCATCACTATGGTTGAAGCTATAGCCCCATCGTCATGACTACATTCAAGACAGATAAAAGAGAGGAAAATGAGGTAAACAGCTTCCTTTTAAGGAGGTAGTGTGAAAGTTGCACCCATGGCATCCACTCACATCTCACTGGTTAGAACCTAGTCACATGGCCACACCTAGTTGCAAGGGAGGCTGGGAAATGTAGTCTCTAGCTAAGCAGCCCTGTGCCCCATTCAGCTTCAAAGGATTCCATTACCAAAAGGAAGAAGGGGAAATTGGAGAGTGGGGGACCATTAATGGCCTTGACTAGTCTCCAAGCCTACAGTTCCAGCTAGCTCCTCTCCTCTTCCTCCACGCCACTGCTCACCCATCATCCACCCAGAAGGACCTTCCTAGAGAGCAAATATGATCTCATTGCTCCTGCACTCGAGATTCTTCCATGTCTCTCCCGTGACTTCTGGAATCAAAAAACCTGTCCACAAATATCTGCTGGGTTCTGTTTTGTGACAAACAAAGTGCTAGGAAGTGAGGCCTCACTGGTGAGAGAATAAAAAAGACATAGTCCCTGCCCTCAAGGAACTTTCAGTCTAGTAGGAGCTAAGTACCTGAGCCCTGCCTAATGGCGTGATCCCTGCCTCACTCTCACCACACCTCCACCCACCCAGTCTATACCCCTTGCAAAAACACACTGTACCCCATGGTACCTCAGAGCCTTTGCAAATGTTGCTCATTCCTACATGGAATGTCATTCCCCACTCCACCTGTTGTCTATCACTTGATTAATACCTATGCCTTCTTTAAGAACCAACTCAAGCTTCACTTTCTCTTAGAAGCTTCCCTGATCATTCCCTGGCTGGATCCATTGGCACCTCTTCGTCCCCCCAGCTCCCTCTGCTTCCACCATCACATCATTGATCACTCTGGGTTGTAATTCCCTTTTCTCCAAATAGCCTGCAGGTCCTTCATCAATATAGGACTCTGGTTTATTTATCTGGCTTCATATGCCTAGGACTTTACAATGTGACTTGTGAAGAGTAGGGACTTAAATAAAATTTTGGAAGAGAAAAAGAGAAGAATGGGAGGGAGAGATGGAGGAAGGAGAGAGGGAGAAAGGAGGGATGGAGGGAGGGAAAAAAGGAAGGAAAGGAGGGAGGGAGAGAGAGAGGGAGTGAGGAAGGAAGGAATTAGGATACCCTCTGAGTCCCAAAGCCTTTCTCTTCCCATCTGCCATAGTCCCTGAATCTTGACCATTAGAGAGAAGAAATTAGTGAAGTTTCCATTGACATTCTTAAGTCTGAGAAACGACAAGTTACCAGCAAGGTTTTTTCTCATTGTCTCCACTTTTTTTTCATGTTTCCTCTTCCAATGCTTTATTTATCTCTATTTAATGATGATACAACTCACATCCTCCTTTTTTTCCCTTTAAACTTCTGAATTTTTTTTTTTTTTTTTTTTTTTTTTTTTTGCGGTACACGGGCCTCTCACTGTTGTGGCCTCTCCCATTGCGGAGCACGGGCTCCGGACACACAGCCTCAGCGGTCATGCCTCATGGGCCCAGCCGCGGACACTCCGCAGCATGTGGGATCCTCCCGGACCGGGGCACGAAGCCGTGTCCCCTGCATCAGCAGGCGGACTCTGAACCACTGAGCCACCAGGGAAGCCCTAAACTTCTGGATTTTTAATCAAGCAACGTAAACTTAATTTTTTGTGTCTACCAGATATGAAAGGTCTTAGACCCTGACAGGAAGCTGAGTGATGAATTATGCAGGCAGCAAGCGCCAATCTGACTTCTGTGATGTGTTGGGTTATAACTGCACAAACTATTGCATCCCCAGATCCGGGAGATGTGCTTTTACACTTTTTCAGACATCTTTACAACAGTCTACCGGTAGATTTCACAAGTGCAGAGAAACAAGAAAACTGGACTGTTTTTCCAGAAACAGCACGGACCGGGATGCCCATCTTCTCCTGGTCCTTCAGAGTGCGGACTCAGCTGCCTCGCCCGTGTTTGGCAGGAGGCCCTGGTGTCAGCTCCAGCCGAGAAATAAGATCTCATGCCTTCCCACAAAGATGGCCACATATCAGCCATGACGCTCGGTGACTCAGGGGACTGGAAATGGGATGTGGCATCTCCTCTCTGAGATTGAGTCAGAGTCCATCCATAACACGAGGACCCCCAAGTAACATGGGATAGAATTCATTTATTCAATGCTTCATTCCACTGATATTTATTAAGCGCCTATTTTCTGCCAGTCACTTATTCAGGCATTGGGGATACCCCAATGACCAAGACAGACACAGCCCAGCTTTCATGGGGCATATGTTTTCATACTGGAGACAGAGAACAGAATAAACTGACTGGGTAATTCCAGCTGTTTTGGTGAATGCTGGAGAAACAGCAGAACAGTGTAGAGTGGTTATGGGGGACGGGGTGGGCAGGAAGACTTATCTGTGAAGGTGACATCTGAGCTGACACTCCACTGAGTGGAGGAGAAAGCAAGTTCAAGGCAGAGGAAACATCCAGTACATCCCTGAGAAGGGACTGAAAATGGAATATTTGCTGGACAGAAAGTCTAGCCAGGTGACTGGAGCATAATAGGAAGGGGCTTTTTCTTATAAATCTAACCAACATTGAGATTCACCATTTAGACATTTCTTTTTTCAGTTTTCAAAGAAAGCATTTGTTGTTGTTACTTGGGAGCCATTGGATGTGAGAGCGAGGGCTTTAGAGGTAGGTGATTCATTTAAGCAGTGAAACTGACCACATAGAGATTTCACTGGACCATCAAAAGCATAGAGCTATAAAGGCACTGGAATTGACAGTATCCAACAGCACAGAGATCTACGGTTTATGAATCACTTCCATACCTATGATGTCAGTAAACCCTCATCCAGTCCCCATGACGGAGACCTCTTTGCTTCCATTTTACCTATAAGAAAACCAAGTTTCAGTGAGACACAGAGGCACAGCCAAGTTCATGTGGCTAGAAAGAGGTGATGCTGGAATTAGGATCTGAGAATCCTACCTCTATGCTCCCTTCTATTTCAGGATGCCTAAATCTCTAAGCCTTGTCCTATAATGGAAAGTTTCATGTTGGAAATAAGAACAGTAGGATTTTGGTCCCAGCTATGTCCCTCTTGGGCTGTGTGACCTCGGCCAGGTCCTTTCCCTCTCTGAAGCTCTTTCAACACCTATATTGATAATAATGACTGCCTTATTACATCAAAGAGTTTAGTTGAGACCATGGCCAGAAAAAAGCATTAGAATTTCATGGATGAGAGCAAAGTTATACAGACTTGTGTTCAAGTCACAACTCTGCCCCTTACCTGCTGGATGACTTAGGCGATACTTTAAATCTCATTCCTTCATATGCAAAATGGAAATAATAATGTAGAGTCATATATATGGATATAATAAATGTAGAGTTATTGCAAGAATCATGTGAAATAATGCATGTAATCTATACTTGGAATGTAATAAAAGTTCAAGAAATGGTATCACCATTATCATCATCATCGCTGTCATCAACCATCACCATTGTCTCCATCCCAATCATCATATTCATCATCAACATCATCATCCTCTTCGTCATCATCACCATCATCTCATCCTCATCCTTTTCACCATGAGCACTCATCAGTATTAAGTACTGCCTAAGTTGTGAAGCACAGTCCAGATGCAAAGAATCATTATGACTGAGTTTCCTTGCTAACTGCCAACCCCTCTCTCACACTTAGTTTAATACCTAAGAGAAACTTGGCCATGAACCCCTGTATCCACTCATTCCTTTATTCAACCAATGTTTATTGAAAATCGTCTATGTGTTAACCGCCGAGGCAGGCAAGAGAGACCAAGCAGTGAATAAAAATGGACATAGTCCTTGCCCTCATGAAGCTCACAGGCTGGAAAGAGAACCCACGAGTAAACAATTAAACCAACAAATCAATACCCTAATTACAGGTTGCTGTGTTATTTAATTACAGAGGGTGATTAATGGCTGGACTGGGAGGAACTTTTCAGAATGTGTAGTACCTTGGAGGTGACAGGCACACCAAGTTCTTAAATCAACAAAACATTGGCATGTAGTCAAATGACCTCTCTTGGGGGTAAGGAAAAGGCCTGTATTAAAAGCTAGTGAATGTGGCTTTGGCTTTGGAGCCAAATATCCCACACTTACAAGACACAAGTTAAAAGAACCCCATTTGCCTCAGTCCAGCGCTGCAGGGGAAAGAAAGAAGGGACAGAATTAAGTGTATCCTTGGTACTGTTTGTGCTGCCTCATTTAATGTTCATTAAGAAGTATTAACCCCATTTAACATAGAAGAGAACTGAAGTGCCAGGTGGGGAAGACCCCACACCAGGCTCACATAGCCAGGACAGCCAGAGGAGGGATCACACCCATGTCTGTTAACTCAGGGGTCCCAGATTGTAACCACCAAGCAATTCAGCCTCCCTTTCCTGGAGGTCTTGGGTATTTAGGCCCTGGATGGATTAGTAAGGGAAACGTGCATGAAATACTCAAGTGTTCCCTTCTCCTGAGCTAGAGAGTGGCTTGCAGATCTGGAGTGGATGATTCCCCAGAGAAATCTTGGAGCCAGTGGAAGTCAAGTCAGTCCTCTCTAAAGGCACATCCTAAATTATTGTCTGACCAGAATGGGCATGGAGAAACCAAATACCAGTGTTCCTGGGGCACTGAGGGCTGTGGGTCTGTTGATCGGATGTTATCACCACCCCTCCCCCGCCACACACACACACCATCTGGGGCCATCACCAGCCACCTCCTGCTGGAAGAAAGGGAAGCCCTTGGCCCTCCATACTGGGTGACAGTGAGCACGGTGGACCAGAGGTCCTTGCATGATCAGCTGAGGCTTCAGTAGCAATTGCACAGTGGATCAATGTCTCATCTCCACCAGTCTTTCCTTCCTTCCTTCCTTCATTCATACCTTCATTCCTTCTTTCCTCCCTTCCAGGTGTATCTCCTGAGAGCATTCTTCAATAAACCTTCCACATGCAACTTTCCATCTCAGAATCTGTTTCCTGGGAGCCCAATCCAAGATAACCCCCTGACCTTCATTTCACTCATATAAAAATGGGGGCGATGGGTGCGTGGCCTAACCATGATTGGTGTTCAGGCGATGTATCTTGAATGACAACATTTTTAAATGTCCCTCCTGCAACGTGGTTCATTCTCTTGGGTTGAATGAGGTTGATATGGACATTTCCATTTAGCCCACAAATATCAAGTTCCAACTCTATGCCATGCTCCAGGCTGGGGCCTGGGATACACAATAGTCCCAGTTCTTAGTCTAAAACCCGAGTCCCTCCTGCTGCAGAAATATGGCCTTGGCTCACTGAGATCTTGCCCAATGAGCATTTACTGAGCCCCTACTGTAGATCCTGCCCTGTGCTAGAGATTGGAGATATGAAGATGAAGAAACAACTCCTTAAGCAGCATATGGTACAGTAGAGGAGACGGACACTGACAGCACCCTGTGATACACGCAGGACAAGGAAGATTGTATCAGATCGGAAGCCCAGATGTTCTGCTCTAAGGTGCCTGGGTTCAAATCCCACATTTAATACATTCTAGCTTCCTGGCTTTAGGGCAGTTTACAAATATTTATTGAGCACCCACAATGGGTGAAGACCTGTGCCAGCACTGAAGAGATAACAGTGAGCAAAAAAGTGTGAAAAAATGGCTCTTCCCCACCTGGAGCATATAGTCTAATGCTTAATGCTACCTTTTATAACTTGCCCAAGGTGACAGCTCTTGACTGCATAGCACCCAGGAGGTGTGGGTTTCCTCTTTGCCCACAGATAACAATGGGTCAGTAGACTCTTCCTCCAAGGCCCAGCTGTGGGTCTCCATCCCTAGGCCAGATCCCTAAACTCAGAGAGTGAGAACAGTGGATTCCCCTGAATGCCTAGTAGATTCCCCTTCTCACCACCGCTATGCACCGCACAGCTCATGTCAGTAGCGGGGCTCCCATTCTGGAACGTTCATTAATGTCTAATTAGACCCTGTTCACCAACTGCTCTATTTTAACAGAAGCAAATGTGGACAGTCTTAGTTTGTCAAAATATGTCTTGATGAGGAGCTACCAAAGAGAAACTCCGAATCCTAGGTGCTCATGGAAACCACGATGGGATCCAATGTAACTGTTTACCTGGAGAGCCCAGACTGCTGACAGAGGGGGCCAGTTCATGAGCATTGGTTTCTGGGTTTTCTTTTTTAACATCTTTATTGGAGTGTAATTGCTTTACAATGTTGTGTTAGTTTCTGCTGTATAACAAAGTGAACCAGCTCTATGTACACATATATCCCCATACCCCCTCCCTCTTGCGCCTCCCTCCCACCCTCCCTATCCCACCCCTCTAGGTGGTCACAAAGCACCGAGCTGATCTCCCTGATGAGCACTGGTTTTTTAAATCAAATGTGACTAATCCCAGCCCCATCAGCACACTGGCCAGGAAGAGCTGCAGAAATGCTAGCTCCATTACATTTAGTGTATAACTCATAGGAGCATAAAACTAAGCCTAATTCAACACGTCCCTCCTGGTTTTACAGAGACAAACGCTGAAGCCCTTCTGCCTCTATCACCCCTAGGCCTGACACAGGAATGAAAATTTCACAAAAAAGGCTTCTGATATTCCTAAGAAGAGTTTCCTTCGGATATGGTGACCTCATGGAAAAATACAGAGACACCTAGAACGGTGCAATGTTGGGGCAGGAAGTAACCAGGAAATCATCTTGATCAACCCCCATTTTACAGATGAGAAGATTGAGGCCCAGAGAGGGGAAGGGAGAATCCCAAGGTCACACAGAGTCCAGGACTCCTGACTTCAGTCCAGAGTTCTACCCAGCAAACACCATCATCTCACAGTAACTTTTCATTCTAACTCTAGCGTGCTTCCTACAAATGAACTGGAATTAAGCTTCACCACTTTCTCAAAGGAGAGAAGGGAGTGCCTTCGATAATTCTAATAGAGAATGTACTGGGTGATGAATGGATAAACAAAATATGGCATAGCCATACAACGGAATATGATTCAGCCACAAAAAGGAGCAAAGCACTGAACATGCTACCATATGCATGAACCTCAAAATGATGAACATGATGCTGAGTGAGAGAAGCCAGACACAAAAGGTCACATGTTGTATGATTCCATTCATATGAAATATTCAAAGTAGGTTAATCCCTAGAGACAGAAAGTAGAGTAGTGGCTGCCAGGGGCTGGGGGGAAGGGGAATGGGAGTGACTGCTTAATGGGTATGAGATTTCCCTTTGGGGTGATGAAAATGTTCTGGAACTGGATAAAATGCCACATGCATGTGGTTGGACAACAGTGTGAATGTATTAAATGCCACTGAACTGTACACTTTAAAATGGTTAATTTTATGTTGTGTGAAATTTACCTCAATTCACACACACACAGACACACACACACACCAGAAAGTACTGAGCCCCCATCAGAAGTCCCACATTTCATTGATGTTATCTCAGTGAATTCTTGTATGATCTGGTGGGACCTGTAAGGTAGGTGTCATGATTCTATTTCACAGGTGAGCAAACTGAGTCACGACACTTTTAGCAATGGGCCCGGGAAGGCTCAGCCTCCAAGTGGCGGAGCTGGGATTCGAACGCCTGTGTCTGACTGCCAAGCAGCCTACGCCTGTGTCTGACTGCCAAGCAGCCTACTTCCTCTTAGTCCCTGCCCTTGAGGACTATGAAACCAGAGGCAGACTGTGATAATTCTCAACAGCGTCTCAAATTTATCTCTTCTGGATACAGATGAGGGGTAATTAGTTCCTCCTTGGGATCTTGGTGCATCTGAGAAGATGGAATATAGAAAGGATCTTTAAAAATAGAGAAAAAAAAAAAAAGCACATAGTGTTTTGATTGTCAGAGAAGAAGGAGTGGGAAGAGAGCCCTGTTAGATGAGGCTAATACTTCCCAAAGGAGTTAGTTCCTTGCAGCACTTGGCTAAGTGGATATCTTCAGAAATCTTTGGATGAAACAAAATTCAACAGGTTTTATTACTGCAGGCCTTCTCAGAGCCTTTACTTTCCCAGTGTGTTCTGTGATTCTCCAAGAGCCCCCTACATCATGTGCACTATTTCCCAACTTATTAGACCCCAGGTCTCTCTCTTCCCATTCCCTGGCCAAGAATCCCTGGGGCTTGCATTGTCACGCGTCTGGGGCAACTGTGGGTTAATGGCTGCTACGGTTCCAATGGAAGAAAATAAGGACTTGCAGGCAGGCAATGGTGGGAACAGTCAGAGTGCACGTAGATCCCAGCAGCTCCTCTGAGTTGTAATGGCATATTCCCCTTTCCTGCCAGAATCTCATGTTTAAGCTAGTCTGAACTCTCTTTCTAGGGAAGGAGGAGAGGCTGAGTGACAGAGATAAAAGGAGGCAGGAAGGGAGAGAGAGACAGAGGCAGAGAGAAAGGGAGGGAGAGGGGAGGGGAGCAGAGGGGAAGGGAAGGGCCAAGGAAAGCTGGAGACTTACAGATAAACAGGAGGGTGAGAGAGAGAAGAGCCCCCCAGAGAGCCCCAAGTCGACTGGGTCTCCTCCAGGCCCAGCAGCATCGATCAGCTGCAGAAAAAGACCCCAACGGCTACGGCTGCTCTAGAAGAGGCAGGCAGCCACTAAATTAATGAGTATTACCCAAGATGAAGGAAACAATTAGGACATTTAGCACCAGAGATAAAGCAAACACTTTTTCCACCAAAAAAAAAAAATATTAAAGCTAATTCAATTGGAAAAGAGGCAATGGAGAGAGGGCCTGGAAAGCCCAGGGAAGGGGGATACAGGGCTTGCTGATGAGCGTGAAGAAGAGAGAGATTTATCCAAACTCAAATATGTGTGCAAGGAGGATGGGGAAGGGGGTTCAGGGGCCGCCCCAGCTGGGCTTGAATAAACAAGTCGATGTCTGCTTTTCCTTTCGATAAGTGAGAGGGTGATGGGCAAACCGTACTTCCCCCAGTTGGCAGACTTGAAATGAATGATCGATAGGGCAAGATCACCGAGCTAATTAAATCAGAGCTTCACGGGACTGATTTCTTTATAGCCCAGGACCAGTGAGAGACTGATGTTCAGGGCAGGATGGTGCTTGAAGGTCTGGTCCAATCTCCTGCCCCCAGTTCTGTAGTTGAAGCTCTTCTGCCTCTTACCAAGCTCACCCCTTCCCATGCCTCTCTGTAGCACCCAAGGCAGCTCATTCTGCAATTTGGAAACATGGAGAATAATATTCATAAATAGCCTTACACTGGGTAGCCCTGAGCATCAGACTTTGAGGTTAGTGCTTCTTTTTCTCATTTCATCCCTAAGACAACACTCTGCACTGGATACAATGATTACCACCATTTTACAGATGAAGACACTGAGAACCAGAGAGGTAAAGGAATTTGCTCAAGGTCACATAGCTGGTGAATATTAGACTATGAATCCACATCTCCCAAAATCCCAACCAGGAGGTCTTGACCACTAATTCTGAGAAAGTCCAGTCAAATCAGCCTTCTAGCACCTTTAATCCACCAGGGCAATACTTTTGTTTATTTCTTCATTCTACACTACTTATAATTACAGCAAGTACCAGGCTTGGCAATGGGAACAAAATGGGGAAAAGGCAGACAGGATCCTTGCTCTCAAACTAGAGGGGGAAGACAGGGGGGGAAAAAAATGTAGCCAATTATTAAACAGATGCTTACAAAGTATGGTAGATGCTGCATGGAGCAAAGAGGGCTGTGACAGAGTACAGAGGGCTCTGCAGAGGCAGAGTAATCAGGGAAGACTTCTCAGAAGAGGGTGGTGCTCACAGTGAGGCCCAAAGGATGAGAAGAGGCCAGTCAGGTGGGAGGTGAGGAGGCTTTAGGGTGCGAGCGGAAGGAAGCCTGGAGCGGAGTGATTGGGGCAAGCAGTGGTGGGAGATTATTAGGAAGGAGTTGCAGGCAGGGCACTATTTTGTAGGAATGCCAGGGTGAGCCTTTGAATGTACTCCTAAGTGTGATGGGAAGAACTTGCAGGGCTCTAAGCTAGCTAGTGACATGACTCAATTTGTGGCTTTTCAAGTTTACTCACCGCTTTATGGAGGAGGAAACAGACTCAGACATGGCCAGTGATTTTCTCAGAACAACAATGCACATTCGTGGCTGTACCAGCCCAGAGCCCAGGTCTCCTGATGCCCAGCCCAGAGCTCTTTCATCTGGCTGTGCAGCCTCTCCTGCCAAATAGTAAGTGCTATGGGAACAGTCACCATGTCTTTTTGATGTGTCAGCATATCCCCAGCACTGAGTCCCGGATCTCATACACACAAAGCACCCACTGAATGTTTGTTGAGTGAATTAATGACATTAAAAGGGGGACTGGAGATCGACTTAACACCTAGCAAGCACCTATTGTGTACAGGGCACCATGACCATTACAATGGGCTCAGAAGTGATGAAAGATCCTCTTTCTTCAAAGGATTCTTAGTTTTATCTTCTGCCACTTCCTAACTCACAACCTCCACTCTGGCCACGCCAGCCTCCTCTCTCTCATGTACATGTCTCACGCACGAATCTCCTCCCCACGGTTTGCCTTTGCCCTTGCTGTACCTCCACCTGACCTACCCTCCACCAATATTTGTAGCTGCCCGAATTGGTCGTCCTCCATGACCCTCCTCCTCTGTGATGCTCTCCCTTCACCATTCCTCTGGACTCTCTACACACACTATCTATGTCTTAGTAATGTGTAAGCTCACCAAGAGCCCAAGCCATGGTTCCTATTTTCCTTGCAGTACTAGACCTAGGGATGTGGGTGAATAAATCAACTGACCCCTAAGGGCCTTGGGCAAGTCACTCCATTCTTTGAGACTCTGGTTCCATACCTGAAAGATAAGATCAAATTTTAACAAGGATGACAAATCTGTGGTATCTGTACCACTGCACCTCCTCCTTGAGGCAAAGCAGACATTATTAACTGATCACTGATTTTTTTTTTCCCACTGTGACCAGATACACATTTAGAATGCTTTCCCAATGCAACATTCCAAGCAGCCACTACTAAGAAAGGCAAAATTTGTGAGCAAGGTGAAATCTATCTGCCACTCTTTAATACAATAAACTCTAAAGTATTTTCATATCTGACCTTTGGGAATCTACTATGAGCCTAATGCAGAGAATATGAGATTAGGAGATTGAAACATAATTTACAGATTGTGCAAACTTGAGTAAGCCTCAACTTCCATGAGCCTCGATTTCCTTTTCTGTCAGATGGGGCATATCTTATAAGATGTGCTCTATATACATAGCACTGTTGTTTACCTGTGGTAATAAGGAAAATTAGATTACTATGTTTGTTATAATTGTATGTAAATATAAAGAAATTATACTCCAATAAAGATGTTAAAAAAAAGAAATGCATATACTAAAAAAAAAAAGAGAATCCATCAGAAAAAAATATATCAGTTCTGCAAAAAATCTTGTAAAATAATTATACTCCAATAAAGATGTTAAAAAGAAATGCATATACTAGAAAAAACAATAAAACAAGAGAATCCATCAGAAAAATATATCAGTTCTGCAAAAAATCCCTGGAAAGTTTCATCTATAAAACCTATAAAATAATGTGACCATCCGCAACAGAAGATTCAGAGAATGTTTGGTACACATTCTATAATGTAAGTCTCTATGGTTTCTTGTAAAGACTTCCTTAAATAAAAACATATTCAAGATTTATAAAAACACAATCATTTTAAATTATTAATAAAAAATTATGCTGGCTATTGATATAAAAAGAAGAAAAGTTACTAGGCTCTAAGTGGGAAGGCCTGAGGATTTCTCTTAGCAAGCTCCTAGCAGTTCTCTAATAAGTGTGGGTTGGTTCTGTTGCCTGGGCAGAAGTAGACTGGATATGGAAACTCCACACCTCAGAGCCCCCAAGCCCACGAGACAGTAAGCCCCTTGAGGGCAGGGGCTCTGTCTCATGCACAGCTGTGTCCCCAACACCCAGCCCTGGGCCAGGAGCTTCATGGATTCTCAGTCAATATTTCTTGAATGAATGGATGAAGGGAGGAAAGGCAGTGACACCATTTAATGCCCCTACGTCATGCATTCTGCATGCGGAGCCGGTGCACACACACTGCTCTCACTTGGACACAGTTATGTTAAAAGAGCAATTAGCAACCTTTTAAGCCTGATTGCCAACTCCTCCATTAATCACTTGCAATTATAAACCCCAAATCTTCAAAACAATTGGTCCCAGATGCCCACTAGAGAGAATCGCTAATAACCTTCCTTCTTCATCTGGAAAGCTCTACACAGCTGGAGTCTCTGGGTCACAGAAGGATGGAGAGGCCAGGAGCAGCTGAATAACCTGACATGGGAGTGGCCACCCTGGAGAAGGGAGTAGAAAAGTCACCCTACAGGGGCCAGAGGACATTCTGGAGGCCGCCCCATCGTCCCCCTGCCTGCTTCTCCCCTGTTACCACTGCCAGCCTGGGCCATATATCTCCCTGTGCTTTCACAAAGCCACTCTAATTCCATATTAGGAAGACACTCTCTCTAATTACTGCAGCTAATTAGCCCCTCACAGCCACCCTAGTTGAGGTGCACGAGAGACAGAGCAGCCCACAAGGCCTCGGACGTGGCTGGCTGCTTCCAGCCACCGGCCGCCACTTTGCTACCACAATGACACCCCATGAGTTGACCCCCATCTTTCAGGGGAAAAGGAGGAGGAGGGTGAGAGATGGCAGGAGGCTGCTCGGTCAATCTGAACCCTCTCTCTCCACCAGTCCCCTGCTGCGGGCAGCAGGCAATTCAGACCTGAGTGCAGCAGCTAATTAAATCAATATGAGATAATGAACAGCAATTAGAGGTCCGGCTAGGCACATCTTCTCTTGTAAATACTGTTTCTCTCCCAACGGGGAGCTCTTTTTTAATAATCTGTTTGTGTTTCATTTCCAGGAGCCCTAATTCCCCCAAGAAGCACTTCGGGAAAGTGATTTGTTTGTCTGTATAATCGCCAAAGCATTCCAGTACACTTGTTTGTTTTGCTGAGCGACTGCTACTACTGGAAAGAAACAATTTGCTTCTCTCCTCTTATTTTCTTTTTTTTATTTCTATTTCCTGACTAAACAACCTGATATTGGACCAGGTCAATGGAATGCATTTTAGAAGTCTGATGAACTGCTTCCTCTCCCCTCCCTGGCTCCCTCGCCACCATTTTGAGGGATGAATAAAACCTGAAACCTTAAATGATCATAGGATTGGAGGAAGCCTGGTGATTCCCATTCTACAGATGGAAAGACTGAGGTCAGGTGTGGTCATCAATGACTGACAAGCTAACCATTCTTCTCTCTGCCATTCAAATATCTCATAAATTTCACGTGGTGCCCAGGGAGAGGCTTGGGAGGGCATTGTACGGAGCCCTCTGCCCTCAAGGAGCTTGCAAATGTGTCTGGTGAGACAGGCTGAGGCACATATCAATTAGAAAGCAATTAAGTGCCTAATTGTGTGGCACCAACAAGCTCAAAGAGTTCAGGGAAGGAAAACATCCCTTGGGGAATAGAATGGAACGAGAGGACACCATAACCATTCGCATCGTAACTCTTTCCTCCATCAAGACCTGTTTTCTGAGCTCTGGCCTTTTGTATCTTCATTTGGATTCCCCAAGGCCCCACAAAGTCAAAATGCCCCAAATGGAAAGCATGACACTTACCCCCAACCCCACTTGTTTCCATGCCTGTGCTCTCTGCTCAATAAATGGCCCTCCAGACATCCAGTTTCCTAGTCTAGAGAACTCAATTCCTTTTCCCTTGGCGTCTACACCCAGTCAGTAGACAGGACCATGTAAACGTCTCTCAATTTTATTTGCTTCATTCCTTCCCACTGTCACTACCCCAGCCCAGCCACCAACCCCTGGCAGCTGGATTCTTACAACATTCATCCTACTGGTCCCCAAATCTAGCCTCCTTCCTTTCCAACCAATACCCACACTGCAACCAGGGGCACTTTCTACAATGCAATCTGACCAAGACATTTCTCCTGATTAAAAAAACCCTTTTGTGCTTCCCTCAAGATAAAGGCCTAACACTTTTATGTTGACATCTGGCCATTGCTTACACTTTTAGACTGTCCTTTTGTCATCTATATTCTCCACTTATACACACTCACGCACACACACACACAAACACACACACACAATACTTCAACTTGTGGCCTCACAAATGTGCACTGCACTTTATATACTCAGGCTTCGAAGTGCTTCTTTTTCCACTCGCAACTCCTCCTCAAACTTCCCTCTAAATATCTGTAGTTGTCAACACTCATTCCTTTCTTAGGCATCATCTTAGCACCTCCTCCAAGAAGGCT
This sequence comes from Leucopleurus acutus, assembly GCF_964270905.1. Classification (NCBI taxonomy): domain Eukaryota; kingdom Metazoa; phylum Chordata; class Mammalia; order Artiodactyla; family Delphinidae; genus Leucopleurus; species Leucopleurus acutus. The sequence continues at coordinate 70,040,465 of NC_139155.1, forward strand.
TCCTATCCTTCACCTCCCCAGGCTGGGTAGTACCTCTCCTCTGGGCTGCCATAGCCACTTGTGCTGACACCAATTACAGTCAGGGAACTTACCACATTCGTGACATTGTACTTGTCTGATCATTTTCCTCTCTGCCCCCTTTTGAGGTCAGGAACATGTTAAGTTCTTCATCAGACCTCCCACTACTTATAATAGTAACAATAGGTGCTTAGTAAATACTCACTGAAAGTGTGTTGAATCTGAAAAGTTGGAAGTCCCCTAAAAATTCATCTAATCCAACCCCATTATTTTCAGATATCAAAACTGAGCCATCAGAGAGCAGAAGAGGATTTTCCAGAGCCATGTGGCAAAATGCCAATAGAATCAGAGTAGATCCATGTCATCCTGACTGTTCATTCAGTGTTTAATCCACTTTATGTGATTTTAATCAAATCCATATTTATTTGACTATATATATATAAATATTATTTGACTAAATAAATATGGAGTGAACATATTCATGGTGAATCTAAAGATGGCTACGATATAAATCCCATCCTCAAGAATTACACAATACAGTTTGTAGGGGGATAGTCAATGACAAGACAAATTATTACTATACAGACAAGTAAGTGTAAAAGTAGATGTATAGCGAGCACAGAGAAAGGGTTTATCGGGGGTGGAAGATAGCACTAAAGGCTTGCCAGAAGGTGATGGGCAATATTCATGAAGAAAACAAACCTTCATCCCATGAAGGATGAACCACGACAAACTTCAAGTGAAACTCAGTTTACATATCACTCCCATTCTTTTCAACAAATTTTCTCCTCCACACAATCCACAGATTATGAAGGGAAGGGACTTTCACCACCAAAACTACTATCATCACGTCCATTTTTCAGAACAGGGAATAGGGGCACAGAGAGGATGAGTGATTTACCCAAAGCTACAAGTGAATAAGTAGGAAACATTAGTGAGCATTTTTGAGGAAGAGTGAAAGGGAAACTTTTGGCTTGAAAGATCCCTTTTATTAACATTTATAAACATGCTGTTTGTGGAGCCCTGGTAGGATCCATTTCCCTTAAATAGCCTATACATAGCTATCTTGCTTATCTCTTCAACTGCCGTCCCCCATTGTACAGATGAGGAGACTGAGGCTCAGACAGATTAAACAATTTGTGCAAGACACATATCTGGTCAAAATTGAAGCCATGATTCAATCCAGGTCTTTCTGCTACCCTATGCCTCTCTTTTGTGCAGAACACAGCTTTCTTTAAAGAAGGTTTGAAGAAATCTGCCAGACATGTGCTGGTACAGCATAGCTGGATCTCATGTGGGGTTTGGAATACAAACCCGGGAACCAAGTCAGGGATTCGAGCTACCCATTCATCTTCCAGTGAGAACTAATGACAAGAGTCGTTGGTAGATGATTCCAGACAAGGTTCAGGGCTATGATATGGTAGAAGGTTATTCCTGAACATATAGGACATGTGTCATAACCTTCAGATTGTATCATGGAGAGGAAATCAAGAAGATTTCTCAAAGGTAGAGGCCATGGACCAGAGCCACAGATGGGCTCCCTTCCACGATGTGAGTGCTAAGGCAAATGTTTCGGCACCACGGACAGCTCCAAAGTGGTAGGCTCACTAACGCTGACCCTTGCATAGCTTACTAGCTTGCGGTAAATGTGCAGTGAATGGTTGTTCAATTAGTTTTAAAAGAAAAAGGAAATAAGTAAGATCATAGTGGACTTTTATCCCCAGAGCGTCATAATTTCTCCCTTTGGTGGAATGACATTTACAGAGGACTCAACCACCCACAAAGCCACATCAACAACCTCACAGCCCCAGCTCTTCCAGGGAGCCCCATCTGAGGTAGGAATTTCCCACAAAGTGCTTGTCTTGGGCTTCCTCTGAAGCATCCCTGTCCTCCAGAGAGTCTGGAACACCAAACCACCCTTTGAAGAAAGGTGGACCATTGACAATCTGTCTTCTTGGGATCCAGTCCATAAAAAGGCAAGTGTGGAGAAAACAGTACCAGCTCTGTTAGTCTCCCCATGAGGGAAAGCAAGGTCCACCGGGAGACATCAATTTAGCTTATATTAGGAATTGGGGAAATCTTAAATTATAACTATGACATTGTTAATATCTACTACTGGCATTTTCTACATTTCAAGCACATTTATAAACATAATCTCATTTAGTTTGCTCAATCACCCTGCGATTAAGATACTACTAACCCCACTTTGTAGATGAGTAATCTAAGGCTCAGAGAAGGGAAGTTATGGGGCACAGGTCGCATAACCAGGAATTGACGGAGTCTGACTTCAAACCCAGATTGTCTGACTCAAGTCAGTGATGTTTCTACCATACTACATTGTCTTTGGTGGGCTTCCTTGATCTTTGATCCAGTAAGACTTGTGACTCTTGACCTAGGAGCAGGACACAGCTAACCTATTCCAAATGCAGGTTGAGACACCCCTTCTGGTCCTTGTGGGATACTGCATGATTTTTTTCTCTCTTCATTATTACCCATGATGCTGTAATGACCAAACCAAATTTCTTTGCTGTTTAACCATTCCCTCTTCCTTCCTGCTGTGCTCATAGCTCAAAAACATGAAACCTAATTTTCTCAGGACAGCAAAAAGCCCCAGACAGGAAGATTTTCATCCACAATGCACTGCTGCCACAATGCCAAATTCACCTTCCCTTCTTACTGTCCTTCCTATCTGTGTGATAAGGTCCAGGGTAAATCTGTAAATCCAGACTTTTGATCACATTCTCTTACCTACAACAGTAGACACACCTGTTATCCTCTTATCTTCTGTACTCAATTTCTTCCTTCTCCTCTCCCTTCAGACTATAAGTCACTTTTGACTTGGAAAAACTCTGTCTAAGCCTGATGCAATGGAATAAAATGGGCTTTGGAACCAGGCAGAGAAGGATTCAAAAACATGCTCATTCCTTATAGCTCTGTTACCTTGGGCAAGTTTCTGAGGTTTAATTATCTCATTTGTAAACTGGAGATGATGCCTATCTTTATCCGAAATTAGCAATCATGTACATATATGTCACAGTAACTCTAGTAATAATAATTTTAACATTAATAATAAAAATAATAACTAACTTTTTAAATGCTCACCATTTACTAAGCACTATTTTAAATGTTTTATAAATAATAATTAAGTCTTCATAGAAACTCCATGAGGTTATACTAGAAATACCTCCATGTTTTCATATAAGGAAACTGAGGCACACAAGTGGCAAGCACAAAATTATACAATTAGTAATTTTCAGAGCTTGTAAAGAGTAGGTGTTCAATAAACAGCAACTCTACACCCCACTTCTCCCTCAATTTCCATCACGTGTTTCCTTTCTTCCATTGATGACGATCTAGCTTGTCACCCTAACTACTGTGGGCTCCATTTTCCTCATCAATAAAATGGGTATCATTACTTAATTTTAGGAATGCACTGAAGACCAATGGTATAAATGTGAAAGTGCACCACACATAGAATGTGCTTAATAAATATTTGTCTAAAACGAATCATAGTCACATTTTGCTCCACCTCCTTCTACTTCTGGAAATACAGTTCTGTTCTCAACATACCACAGTTGCTCTGAAAATAATAATGAGTGACAAAATTGCTACATCTAAGAGCCTATTCCAGTTCTCTCAGAAGTAGAGACCATGGACCAGAGCCACAGATGGGCTCCCCTCCCCAGCGTGAGCACTAAGGCAAATGTTTCAGCACCACGGACAGCTAACAGGAGGCCCTGCCGCTACTGACCACACACCTAAACCTCTCTCCACCCTGGCTCCCACAATCCTGTCCTTCCCTGTTTTCTCCTTCCCTCTGACCTCCCTTCCCCATTGTATGTGTTTTTACCCAAGGTCGGGTTCTGACTTCCTGACTTGCTTCTCTCTTGCCTCCAGCCCCGATCTTCACGATCCGGTTCTGTGCATTTTAGTTTGAGTCCCCCCATAAGCAGAGACTCTGAGCCAAAAGCAAAGTTTTCAGTGTAAGCAAGAAACAGTGGGAAGGAGCATGCAGAAGCGAAACAGGGAAGGGAGGACAGCCGATCAAAGGCACAAAGTGAAGCCAGGTACCACTACGGGCAACCGGAGCTGAATCCCGCTGGAGAAGTAGTGTAGAAATGTTCCTCAGGGTTATCCCACTTGAGGAACCGGGGGATGAGGCCATTTGCTCATCAACTCGCTCCAATCACTGGTTGAAAGTTACTCCTGCAGTGTTAATTCTCAGGCACTTGCTTGCGTGAAAGCAGAGCAGGCTCCAGCCAAAAGCAACAGCCTTAGGCTGCTGGAACTCATCCCAGCCAGCTCTTCAAAGGTAAGGCTCCAAGGATGTGAGTAGGACCCCAAGAGTGTCTGCTATAACTCCCAGATTTTCATCTCCATCCACAGATCCTCTCCCAAGTTCCAGACCTGAATTACCAACTTGTATGGGCATCTCTGCTAGACTTTTCCAGGGCTCCTCAAACCCAGTAAGACCACACCAAACATCCCACTGAACTCTACCCCAAAACAGAAGCCCCACACCGGCTGTCATCATTTCAGGCTAACCATATACCTTCTATATGCCCATAGTGGAATAATGTTGCCTATTTTGTATCCTCACTCTATCACCCTCACTATATCACCACATATCCCAGAGACACAATGCTAGAGAGGCAAATTCCAGGGACAAGAGTTCAAACACTGCCTCTGCTACTTCCTAGCTGCACCACACTGGTGACTCACCTCACTTCTCAGAGCTTCTGTTGCATCATCCACAAAATGGGCATTTTTTAACAGGATTTTGTGAATGTTGATGAGATTATGTATGGAAAGGTACCTAGTCCAGTTTATAATACACAGTAGGTGTTCAGTCTTTTATAACTATGAATATTCTGATCCATGATCAAGTTATATCTTTTTTTTCCTGATACAATTGCATGCCTCATACTAGCCGCCCCCCCCCCCCCCCAGTTTTAATATTCTTGGCTATTCCAAGAGTTTGCAGGCTTGGCAGCTTGCTCCAGCAGCCCCTTATCCTTTCTCCAGACACTGACCTGTCTCCCCTCCAGTCCTCCTTGCAAAATAATGCCAGACTCATCTCCCTGGAATACCACATTCATATTAGACATCACCAGAAGCTCACAGCTGACTTCATGGTGACTTTTAACCGCCTTATTCTGGCATTTAAGACTCTACACTATCTGACCCCTGATTAAATTCACCACTTTAAAAGCAGCCCACCGTGCTTGCTTTCTTACCTGAGCTTCTGTAGCATGTACTATCTGTAAAGCACGTATCTATGCAAGATGCTTACATATCTTAGCACAGGAAAGTGTTGTAAATGGGGATCTAGGAGTCATCTTGTATGCAATGCACTTAGTAGGTGAACATCACTTCAAAGGTGAAGACACAGAAGCCCAAGGAGATTACAGGACTTGCTCAAGCTCATGAAGATGATCACAGAAGAGCAGGAATGCAAACCCAGCATTCTCCCCTCTTGGCCCAGTGCTGTGTGAATTTCTGGCCAGCTTCGTCTCTGTCTTAATCTTGCCTGCACCCCCATTCCCAAGACCTTACACATCAGCAGCTACTAGCCCCGGAGAAATCAGATCCTCAGTCCAATCACTGGGGTCTCCATGGAGGGCCCACCCGTAGTCCCTCTCCCGAGTAACATGACAAGGGGAGAAGGCTGGCTGCGGAGAAATGTTAATTTCCTGTAAGTCCATGACAGGATGAGAAATAGTGCCAGGATAAAATATGCCCCATCTCTTACTCAGCTTGGACGCAAGCCCAGGAGATGTGGTGTGCGGGGACCGGGCTGAGGTATATGGATGAGTAAGGGGAGAGGAGGGAGGGCTGCTGGGGGCAGGGCAGGCAGCAGAGAAGGTGGGAAGGTGAAAAAGTTCTCCAAGCCACCAAGACGTTTGGAAGTGAGATCCAACACCCTTGAAGTGTGTAAGAAAGCCCTGGTCTCCACTCTCAGCTCTGGCAGACAGAATGGGCCTGTCTTAGCCACTGAAGCATCCCCGCTGCCTAGAATGAGGCCTGATGCAACATATACGCTTGATAAATCCTCACTGAATGTAAAACTCAGAGTTAAGAGACCTAGAGCCCTACAACCCATGAGCTGGGAATCCTAGATGCCACTTCCTCTCTCTGGGCCTCGGTTTCACCATCTGCAAATCTATCTGATAGACAACTGGTTAAAAAATTAACTAGAGCAAGCATCAGTTGAGCTTAAGCACCTGGACTCTGGAGTCAGACAGCGATGTGCTTAAATCCCCTCTCCACTCCTTTCCAAAAATGGAAAATTTTCATGCACAATGAGCCAGTGTAAGAATCATTAACATGTTGACTATCAGTTGACTATATCAGTCACTTACACTTTAGCATGAATGAAGAGTCCATACACAGGCTTTCTGTAGGGGCTGAAGGGAATTGCTATTTGTTGAGGGTTTACCATGTGTCATGCACTCTTCCAAGCACTTTGTATGTAAAAGTTTATTTGATTTTCACAACAACCCTGTGGGGATCAAAGCAGGGAAGGAAATCACACCAAGCCACACAGCTGGTCAGTGGCCAAGTCATGATTTAACCCAATGTCTGCGTAAGTCCAGACCCTGGATTCTTAATACTGCATTACCTTCAGATCAAAATTGCCTATATGCCATGAAAATCAGCTTAGAATTTGTCCTGTAGTTCAGTGCTTCTCAGACTTTTTTTTTTAATTAATTAATTAATTTATTTTTGGCTATGTTGGGTCTTCGTTGGTACGCAGGCTTTCTCTAGTTGTGGCAAGCGGGGGTTACTCTTTGTTGCAGTGTGCGGGCTTCTCTTGTTACGGAGCTCGGGCTCTAGATGCACGGACTTCAGTAGTTGTGGCTCACAGGCCCTAGAGTGCAGGCTCAGTAGCTGTGGCGCACAGGCTTAGTTGCTCCGTGGCATGTGAGATCTTCCCAGACCAGGGCTCGAACCCGAGTCCCCTGCATTGGCAGGCGGATTCTTAACCACTGCGCCACCAGGGAAGCCCCTTCTCAGACTCTACTGCACACAGGAATCAGATTCCTGAATCAGTAAGTCCTGGGGTGAAGCCCAAGAAGCTACATTTCTAACCAGCTCCCAGGGCAGTTGAAGCTGCTGATCCAATCTGAGTGACAGAGTTCTAGGCAATGGGACCACACTGCTGGTTTTTAAGCAGGGATGTGATATAGTCAGATCAGGCCTGTAGGAGTTTGTCTGGCTACTGTGCAGAGGGTGGATTAAAGCAGGTAAGGCTAAAGATGGGTGTTTACTCCCTGAGGTTCCTTCAAGTTCAAACACTTCATGATTTGATTCTAAGAGATGTTTTAAGCCTCTTAAGGAAACTGATGGAATGTAAGAATGCGCGAACCTTCCGGTTCCACCCCCTCCCCAGGCCCAGAAAGAACATCAGCTTTGAGGCAGCTTCTGCTTAAAAATGATGCTCTGAGCAGCCACTCAGTATTCCAGGGACCACTCTGGATTCAATACATCAAAGGTTGAAGGATCATATAGCCCCATTAGCTGCAAAGTTTAATTTCCCTTCGGGGCTGGTGGTTACAATGAAACTACAGCAGCAATTACAACTTCCCCTTCACGGACAACCTGCTTAGATCAATAACAGCAGCGTCACAGGGATCAGCCTCATTCATCAGGAGACTCTGGGCCACCCAAGGCCCATCACTGCCCACCACACACCCTCCTCATGGGGTGATGAGGGAGAGAGCATGGGGACCCCTTCCAAGATGCCAAGACTCCCTCCCTGATTTTGCAGAGTGGGGGAGCCTGAGGCCAAAAGAGAGGAGAAACAGCATTAATTAATTAAACCACCATACAGTTAATCAAGTGTCAACTGTTCTAGGCCCTGAGGCCACTGTGAACAAGGCAGATGTGGTCCTTGTCTTCATGGGGAGACAGAGGTAAACAAGTAAACAAACAAGCCAGCGAACAGAGAATTGGGATACGTGCCTGTTTAGTTGAGTGGTCAAGAATGTTGTTGTGGTGACACTGGAGCAGGGCCCGAGGGAAGCAAAGGAGTGAGCTGTTTGTATATCTGGGGAAGGGAATTCCAGGAAGGGGAGAATGCAGGTGCAAAGGCCCTGCGGTGGGAACAAATTTGACTAGTGAGGGACATAAGGGAAATCAGGATAGAGCTTCAGGAGTAAGGAGGAGAGAGGTCGAAGATGAGGCCAGAAGTGTGGCAGGGCCTAGCAAGGGCTTTGCATTTCACTCTGGGCACAGTGGGATCCAAGGAGGGCTTCTGCAAGGGACTGGCTTATATGAGGTCCCACGTGGAGTTCAGCCAACCTGAGATAGAACCAACATCTCCCAAAGACCCAGGTCAGGGCTCTCTTCCCTCAGGCCATGCTGGGCTCTGTTTTACAGGAACAGCAGCCAAACTCAAAGGTGTTCTGGTCAGTCACTGACTCACAGACAGATGTTTGGAGTCGGCAATTATTGCCCCCAGGGTCCGGGCGGCAAACAGAGCTCGTGAACCCCCACAATGTCTTCAGGGCATGAACTGAAGCCTGTGGAATCCACACTCCGTGTGGCTTAATGTGGTCACTGTTTTCTAGGGCCATCCATTCCCTCATCAGAACTTCACAGCAAGCCTGGGATGCCAGGATCTGGTGCAAATGGTTCACTTTGACAAACGAAAAAGTAGCCAAAGGCCAGGGCAGCTGCAGAGGCATTGCTACCCACTGGGAGGCTGGCCTTGAACCGTCCTCTGTCTCCCAACCCTGCTTCTCCTTCTAGATCCACACCCAGCTCAAGCCCAATCCATCAGCACACCTCCAGGATTTCTATGAGACTGGAGCCAGCTTCTCTCTCTTCTCTTCCTCTGTGCCTTCCTTTCTTTTCAATACTGCCATTTTCCCCTTGATTTATTCATACAACCATTATTAAACTCCTGCTCCAGGCTAGGCAGTGGGAAACTGATAAACAGAGACACAAAAAAGACTGGAGGAAAAAAGGAAGGATCAGAGGCCGAAGAACACAGAGGAAAGGAAGCCAAGTGTCAAATCAAATGATGTTCTATTTGTCCCAGGCATTACTCCCCCTGGGCTTGATTAGCCATGCCTCTCCTGCATTTATATTGTACCTTAACCTAGCTTCATGGTAGTCTCTTGAGGGCAAGCTACCAGTCTCAGTCTGTTTTGCAGTGCCTAGTAGAGTGTCTTGCACAGATTGATCATTCAAATGCAGCACAGTGTGAATGCTGAGAGCACACACTCTGGGGCCAGATTACCAGGGTACAACTCCCAGTTCCAACACGTACCAGCTGTGTGACACTGGGCAAGTGACTGAACCTCTCTGGCAATCAGTGTCTTCACCTCAAAAATGGGGATGAGCGTAGAGTCTCTCTCACTGGATATCTGTAAGGCTCAGCAGTATACTCTGGTGAAATTGCCTGCCTGGAGGACGATGTCAATTGCAAGGAAACTGTTATCTGGTTGATGTGTTGCCCTGGGCAATCCATGTCCTCTCTTTGAGCTTTGCCTTCCCCTTTTGTATATCCTCATGGTACAACGGTCTAGGTAGGGCACAGTGGCCAGAAACAAGGGCAGCTCCAGCCTCCCACAAGGCTTGGCAGGGAGATGGGAGACAGGGGACGTACAATGCAGCCCCTCTGCTCAGCTGGTCCTGGACCAACAGAGCTCTTTTTTGGCAAGATAAAAGGCATCTGAGAGCCAGCTCAGCAGGGGATTTAGGGAGGAGTATGGGGACTGGGGAGAGGGATTAGGCAGGGCACGCACCACATTGACAAGCCAGGTGGTTGTGATAAGACAGGAATGGAGCCATTCTCTGGCCGTGAAATGTGGCGTCCAGCCAATGTAAATGCCTTGGAAGAATTAATGCACAGAACGTTGATCTGTAGTTCATCTGCCAGGTGGAGGCATGTGTGGAAGAAAGGCAGGGTCTGTGCATGGATTCCCAACACCCTCCAAGTTCCCAGGAAACTAAGGGCATGTTTCTTACTCCACAGAGGAAAAAGCCACCAAAGTGGAAAGAAGCTTTCTGTCCTTATACAGCTCAGTGGGGAAGATGTGGGTGAGAATCACCAGCGCACTTCGTGCTGTGCAGGTGCCTTGACACGTCACCTCCTCTCCCCAACTCAGAGGGAGGGTGAACATGTCCATTGTGCAGATGGGAAAGCTGAGGATCAAGGAACAGAAATATCAATGTTACATAGCACAAAAGAATTTGAACTGAGGGTTTTCTCTCCGAAAATACTCCTCCTCTAATGAGAAATTCAAGAAAGAAGGGACATTAGGGTCTATGTTACTTAACTTCCCACTCCAAGGTGGGAAGTCTGCAACCAGGCATCTTCCTGCAAAGCACTTATATACCTCTGCTGAACACATGAAGTGGTGGCTAGTTCACTCCCAGCAACACAGCTGGAGACAGATCCCTTGGCAGTCGTGGTGGTCGTTACCTATTTATTTGTCAAATATTTACTGAGAGAGGAGGAAGAGGAAATGAAGCTTGTGGAAGTAGCATTTTCTTGATCAAAAACAGAAATATAGATCAATGGAACAGGATAGAAAGCCCAGAGATAAACCCATGCACATATGGTCACCTTATCTTTGATAAAGGAGGCAGAAATGTACAGTGGAGAAAGGACAGCCTCTTCAATAAGTGGTGCTGGGAAAACTGGACAGGTACATGTAAAAGTATGAGATTAGAACACTCCCTAACACCATACACAAAAATAAGCTCAAAATGGATTAAAGACCTAAATGTAAGGCCAGAAACTGTCAAACTCTTAGAGGAAAACATAGGCAGAACACTCTATGACATAAATCACAGCAAGACCCTTTTTGACCCACCTCCTAGAGAAATGGAAATAAAAACAAAAATAAACAAATGGGACCTAATGAAACTTAAAAGCTTTTGCACAGCAAAGGAAACCATAAACAAGACCAAAAGACAACCCTCAGAATGGGAGAAAATATTTGCAAATGAAGCAACTGACAAAGGATTAATCTCCAAAATTTACAAGCAGCTCATGCAGCTCAATAACAAAAAAACAAACAACCCAATCCAAAAATGGGCAGAAGACCTAAATAGACATTTCTCCAAAGAAGATATACAGATTGCCAACAAACACATGAAAGAATGCTCAACATCATTAATCATTAGAGAAATGCAAATCAAAACTACAATGAGATATCATCTCACACCAGTCAGAATGGCCATCATCAAAAAAACTAGAAACAATAAATGCTGGAGAGGTTGTGGAGAAAAGGGAACACTCTTGCACTGCTGGTGGGAATGTGAATTGGTACAGCCACTACAGAGAACAGTATGGAGGTTCCTTAAAAAACTACAAATAGAACTACCATATGACCCAGCAATCCCACTACTGGGCATATACCCTGAGAAAACCATAATTCACAAAGAGTCATGTACCAAAATGTTCATTGCAGCTCTATTTACAAGAGCCAGGAGATGGAAGCAACCTAAGTGTCCATCATCGGGTGAATGGATAAAGAAGATGTGGCACATATATACAATGGAATATTACTCAGCCCTAGAAAGAAACGAAATTGAGTTATTTGTAGTGAGGCGGATGGACCTAGAGTCTGTCATACAGAGTGAAGTAAGTCAGAAAGAGAAAGACACATACCGTATGCTAACACATATATATGGAATCTAAGAAAAAAAAAATGTCATGAAGAACCTAGGGGTAAGATAGGAATAAAGACACAGACCTACTAGAGAATGGACTTGAGGATATGGGGGGGGGGGAATGGTAAGCTGTGACAAAGTGAGAGAGTGGCATGGACATATATACACTACCAAACGTAAAATAGCTAGCTAGTGGGAAGCAGCCACATAGCACAGGGAGATCAGCTCGGTGCTTTGTGACCACTTAGAGGGGTGGGATAGGGAGGGTGGGAGGGAGGGAGACGCAAGAGGGAAGAGATATGGGAACATATGTATAACTGATTCACTTTATTACAGCAGAAACTAACACACCATTGTAAAGCAATTATACTCCAATAAAGACGTAATAAATAAATAAAGAGGAGGAAAGGAAATGTATACATTACAACTGCCCCCAGATTTGAGATCAGGTCTGGGACAGATGTTTCTGAGCTGAGCGACACTGGGTTCACGTGACTTTACTTCACTTTTTTGAGCCTCAGTTTTCTTCTCCTTAAAGTGGGGGTAATGTATCACCTCAAAAGATAATTGCAGGGCTTCCCTGGTGGCGCAGTGGTTGAGAGTCTGCCTGCCAATGCAGGGGACACGGGTTCGTGCCCCGGTCCGGGAGGATCCCGCATGCCGTGGAGCGGCTGGGCCCGTGAGCCATGGCTGCTGAGCCTGCGCGTCCGGAGCCTGTGCTCCGCAATGGGAGAGGCCACAACGGTGAGAGGCCCACGTACCGCAGAAAAATAAATAAATAAATAAAAATTAAAAAAATAAAAAGAGTGAATTGTACTATAGGTAAATCATACCTCAATAAACATGACTTTTAAAGGAAAGAGTGATGATTTAGTAAGTATTTACTAAAGTAAGTGATGCATGCAAACACTCAATAAGCGTAGATTTCTTCTGCCCCAACAGACAGTAAAACAGGTACAGCTAGGTTGCTATATCCTATTCCAGCAGTAGGTGTCGCTAGCACAGTGTATGCCATTTTCCAGTTCGACCGTCCCATTCATTCACACTCTCAGCACCGGATAAAATAAATCCACCTTCAAAGTGTAATTTTAAAATTTTGTGTTGAAAGTAAGAGCTATCTGCATGCCTCTGATAAACTGCCTGTAGATGGTCAGATTGGTCCTCTCCCCAATCCAGATGAATGATGTAATGGAATTGGTCCCATTCCATACCCCAAGCCGTGGAGGTGAGACGAAAGACAGCACTGGGCAGCATGACATTTGAAGTCCTTTTGTGGCTACCCCCACTGAGCATGGCTTGAACATTTCTTGAAATCTTCCAGCCCACAGTTGAACCCAGTTCCTTGGAATGCTGAGGTCTTGCCAGGCCTGTAGGCAGCAGCAATCTTTGAGGTTACGTGGACAAGCTCCCCCCAGCCCCTCACGGCTGTGCCTCTTCCAATAACAATATTTTCTTTGCTTCCTCTGAAGAGAAAGTCATGTGTTAAATGGAAGATTTGCTTGAGTGGGTCACTGGGAACCTAAGCGAAATCATATTAAGGAAGTAAAATTTATTATATCCATAAAGCAACCCTCACGTCGGCTGTGCGGGAGCCAGATGGGAGGCCCAGATGTGCAGGGAGCCAAATCAAGCCTGTCAAAAGGGGAGCCCTGGCCTGTGAGTTAAAGCCCTCCAGCTAGGGAGGAAGTGGAGGTGGATTCGGTGAACAGGGGAGTACTCTGGCAGCCTTGGAAGTGGGGGCTCCCAGAGGAAGAAGAAGGGATCAAGGGTTCCCTGACATGGCAGTGACTGCTGAGATGGTCCCGGATAACACAGGGGAGAGGTGGCTGGATGGCCAAAAATGAAAGGCCAGATCTGAGTGACATGCATAATAAGAACCAGGAGGGATGGGGGAAGAAGGAAGGAAGGATGGGAAAGGCGGCAGAAAGAAGACGACTCTTGGGGACACTTGTCTGAGTCACTGCTTGTTCAAGGATGCTCAGCCAATGGGGCAAATAGGGACTGAAATCCAATTTACACTGTAGCTCAAAGCTGTATATCCTGGGCAGGAGTAGGTTCCACCTGGAGGAGGAGCCCTTTACTAATGCGCACAGAGGTGCCAAGTGCCGTAATCCTAGATGGAAGGATGAAAGGAAGGTAGAGGAGAGCAGTGATCTTTCTGCTCTGCACCTTTCTAGATTGTCCACTTAATCTCATGGTTAACATTCTTCTTTCCAGCTGCATTCTTCTTGGTCCATGCCAATCCCACTTATAATTCAAAGCCCAGATCAGTCATCACCAACTCCCGGAAGCCTTCCCAGTTGTTCACATCTCCCAAAGGCAGCTGCTGATTCCTGCTGAGCAACCTGAAACTTCATCTACAAGCTAAGTCAGCTTGAGCATAGCTGAGGTGCCTTCAGTGCTGTTGATGTCAGTGGTCCTTTTGATGGCATCTCTTTCCCCATCCACACCTCTCTGGGCTCAGGACTGTCCAACTACCCTAGATTCATCCTTATAGTCATGAGTACAAGGAATTAAATGTTCTCCTTTTATTATTCTTTAAATTTTCATTTTTGATGAACACCATATGGTGGCAATTCCAATACCAGACAAGTGGACAGGGCAATTGTAAACACTGACCTGGACAATGTACAGTAAACATCTGTTATTCTTGCCTATCTAACGTCCATTCCCTATCTTCTAGGAACAGGGTGCTTATATTCCTTTAGGGACCCACCCTTCCTCCATTCTCAGCCCATGGAACTCCAGTTGCACAAATCCCTTTCCCTGATTGGTTTAGGAATGGGCACATGACCCAAGCCATCCAATAAGAGCCATGGCACAGTGATTGGCTTAGGAGTGGGCACATGACCTAAGCCATCCAAATGAGAGACAGTCCTGTGACTTTTGCTGCAACTCACAGGAAAGACTCCCTGGGAGTGGAGGGCAAATAATTTAAATGGAGTTGCAGTTACTGGTGACCATCTTACCACCACAGAGAGAAATTCATTCCCCAAGAATGGAGCCAACTCAGAGAAAAGCCAAGACAAGAGATGAAAACACAGATACTCTTGACATCACTTGAGCATCTGGAGCCAGCCATACCTGAAGCTGATGACTTTTTTTTTCATATAAACCAATACATTCCCTTTCTAGATGAGGACAGTTTCATTTGGATTGCTGGCATTGTTACTGAAAGGGCCCTGATCAATAAGCAAAGTTTCCCAAATCTAGTTCTTTATCAATCATCACTGAAATACAGAAAAATGGGGCTCTGAGCTGGGAGATATTAGATCTGAGATTTTACTCTAGTTCTTAGATTAAGCAGGTAGGTGAACCTAGGACACTCATTTCCCCTCACTAGGCCTAGTTTTCTCATATATAAAATAAAAGTTGTCTTTTGTTTGGTTAAAATTTTCTCTTTTTTAAATAAAATGTTTTCTTTAAATGTTTATGTACAACAGTAACTTCTTTGGGTATAGGAGGACAACATTGACACGAACACATCTCATCTGTCAGCCACTCCCTGTAGTCTCTGGACTACCTCCAACTGTTGGGCACTGCAATCTTCCCCATGCTGTAAGAAGCAATGCTTCTAGAGATAGGTGTCCACCGTAACAGAAAGTTCCTACACTTTGGCACCAGGCAGACACTGGCTCAAATCCCAGGGGACCCGCTCAAGTCATGAGAACTTTGACAAGTCCCATCACTCCTCTGAATGCCAGTTTCCTCCTTGTAGAATGGGGACCACTGTCAAAGCTCCACAGCCAGAGGCTGTACTAAATGCTTTCTGTGTATCCACACACTTTACCTTCACGATGGCCTTCTGAGTTGTCCCAATATTATCTCTATTTTGCAGAAGAGAAAACTCAGGTTCTGAGAGGTTAAGACTCATACATAAAGTCAAGTCCTGAACTAGGATTTGAACCAAGATCTGCATGAAACCGGAGCTCAAATACTAGTATGTACAGCAGTATGTATACATAGACCTAAGACACAGCCCAACACGCAGTTGACACTCAAAAAGAGTAGATATAAATCCACTACTATCCAACAGAATTTCCTTCAATGATGAAAATGCTTTAGTGCCGACCTGCCCAATTCAGTAGCCCAGTGGCACTTAAGACTGAGGAATTTTACATTTTATTTAATTTTAATTAATTTAAATTTAAAGAGCCACGTGTGGCTGGTGGCTAGCATACTGGACAGCATGAGACTAGACACCGTGCTCCCTGAGGGGAAGAGGGAATATGTTTGTAAGATAAATATATCCAGGGTCCGGCTGATCTGTGTTCAAATCCCAGTTGGCCATTGACTGGCTTTTTGACCTTACATAAGTAACATCAATTCTGGTGACAAAAACCCCGACCTCATAGGATCGTCATGACAGGCACTCACATATTCATTCAACAATAGTGAGCAATGGGACTTCCCTGGTGGTCCAGTGGTTAAGACTCCATGCTTCCACTGCTGGAGGCACAGGTTCCATCCCTGGTCGGGGAACTAAGATCCCACATGCCACGCGGTGCAGACAAAAAAAGTAGAAAAACAATAGTGAGCATCTCCTGCAGCTGGAGCCTTTTGCTGGATGTTGGGAATACAGTGAAGAACAGAATAGAAAAGAACCCAGCTCTCAAAAAAATATCCAACTTCGGGATGCTGTAAATGCAAATGTGAATCATGCTCTCAAGGCAGGGAGCAGAGCACCTGGCACACAACACACGCACACTTGAGAGAGGGGAGTTTATTTCAAGAAGCAGACATCTTTAACTTAACACAATGTTATATGTCAATTATAGCTCAATAAACCTGGGGGTGGGGAATGGGAAACTAAAAAAAAAAAAAAGAAGCAGCAGCAGACATCTTCTGGAAGAGACTTGGCAATGTCTCCAGAGCATTTTGTGTTAACTCGAGAAAGTTGGGAGGGTTACGCAAATGGGCCTGTTGAATAAAGAATATTCCTAGGTAAAATCATTATGCAGAACGGTTTCCCCTTTGCATAAGGTGGCAAAAATTATCTCCCTGGTGCCAATTATGTGCTTGTTAGCACTGACATTCTCAGAGTCATTACACCGAATGGGTGCCGTTTATGTAAGCTCTACACTGAGTTCTATTGTAATTTTCCCTCTGTTTACAACTCGGTATAATAAATGTCATTTTTTCAAATGTTAAGGTATTTGGTATTTAATCTAACATTAAGGCTTGGAATATGTTTGCCCCTAAAAGGCACTCACATCTGAACACTCTCAGGTGTCACAGAACAGAACAAATATTCAGGAATGCTTGATGAGGGTGAGGGTCAGGACACAAGAATTCCATTTCTGACTATGTCCTTGAATGTGGAGCTGCCATCCTCTGAGCCTAATTGCCCCATGTGTGATATGACGTGATCAGACAAAGTAATTTCTAAAGTCCTTTTGGAAGTTCAACTTCCTATAACCCTACTGAGATGCTTAGCTTTTGCTGTTGTTGATTACAACCAGATTAATAGTGTATTTTTAAAAAGACAAATGGAGAAAAATGGAGAGCAGAGATAAATTAGATAGATAGATAGATAGATAGACAGCTATATAGATAGACAGATAGACTCATGAACGGGGGGAAATGATGAATTACTGAGTATGATATTGAGACAACTGAATTACTCTATATGGAAAACTCAGGGTGAATTCCTACCTCACACCATATACAAAAATAAAATCCAAATAGATTAAATACCTAAACATGAAAAGCAAAAAGTAGAAAGCAAATAGAAGAAAATATAGGAGAATAGTTTTTGTGACCTTCAATGGGAGGGGGTAGAATTTCTTGAAAACATCCCAACATTAGAGATTATGATACAGGTAAAGGATGAAATTCATTACATCAAAATTAAAAATATCCGGGGACTTCCCTGGCAGTCCAGGGGTTAGGACTGAGCTTCCACTGCAGGCAGCACGGGTTCAATCCCTGGTCAGGGAACTAAGATCCCACATGCTGCACGGTGTGGCTAAAAAAATTTTTTAAATAAAAATTGTAAAAAAGTAAAGATATCCGTCCCATGAACACCACAGATAAAGTTAGCACAAGGCTAATGTAGTGAAACAAGATACTTGCAAGAATAACTATCGAGGAAACACAGAGGTATACAAATCAGAAAAAAAAATCAGAAAATCCAATAGTGAAATAGACAAAATACACTAATAAATAATTTACCGAAAGGGAAAGAAAATTTCTAATATGTATATAACAATGTGTTCAAAATTACCAGTGATGAGTGACATGAAAATTAAATTAACCATGAAGTGTCACGTTATTCCCATTTGGCTAGCAAAAGTCAAAGAGAAAGATAGTATCATGTCTCGGCAAAAATGTGGTGACAGAGGATTCTCACACACAGCTGGAGAGAGTGTGAACAATGCGGCCGTCTGAGAACAGTCTGGTCAGACTTGGTGGAATTTAGTGTGCAGACACCCAAGAGCTCAGCAAACCCAACAATGGTGATACAGGCCCGAAGAAATTCTCATTTGGGCCACAAGAAGATACTCACAGGGTGTTCACTGCATTCTCGTTATGCTGACACAAAGTGGTGGTGTTCCCTCCCTTGAGTAGCAGGTGAGTCATACGTGGTGGGAGGCAAACTGGGAAATGGGAAATACTCTGTACTGTCAGAAAAAAAAGGAGTCAGATCTATATGCAGCAGCATAAGCAGATCTCAAAAACGATGCTGAGAAAGAAGAACAAGAGCCAGAAAGAGAAAACCCAAAACCATTTCTGCAATTTACACAAAATTACATGCATCATACGTTTTCGAAAGATGCAAATATGTGTGAATGGCCTGACGGTGGGTTTGAGGGCATACAACTAGGATGTGTGCCAATGTGGGCAAGAGGAGGGGCATCAGGGTGGGAAATGGAGGCAGTAAAGAGTCCTTGCAAAGAGGGTCCTTGCACACTCAATCCTGTGCACCTGGGCCCCCACTGTCCAAAAAATCATGGTATCCCCATGTTAAGTTCCCAGGCACTATGCTAAGAGATGACAGAGATCAGATATAGATTGGGTATATCTATATCTAATGTCTGTGTCCTTTAATATAGATAGTTTAATCCTCACTTTCAGCATCATTAAGAACTGGGCAGATTTATGTATCCCAAACCCACTTCTCCAGAGTGGGAAACACATGTGATGCAAAGCTATACAGCCAGTCCCAAGCAGACACCAGACAGGAGTGTGTGGTCAAGCAAAAGATAATCAGCTGTTGTTCTGAAGCACAAAGCACGCTGTCACCCCATCTACTGATAAAAGGGAGGTGTTGGTCCTGACTCCTGACATCAATACTGTGATGGTCCTCTTCCTTTCCTCCCTCTCTCAATAAATGTTCCTTAGGACAGAGTCTTACAGCTCTGTGTGACCTTGGGCCCACTGAATGTGCTTCTTCGTGCTCATTGCCATGTGCTGAGAGCTGGGAACTCTGCTAAGTAAGATTAAACCCCTTGCCTAAGGACCCAGAATTCAAATACACAGACCCAGTACTTGAGCCTAGTCCATGAATCCAACTTAAAGCCCATGATCTTGGCCATTACTCACAGCTTCCAAGCACGTGGCATGGCTCACACTTTGCAAACCCCGCTCCTCAGAGTCCCTGCCTTCTCCCTGGACCCCAGCAAGCCTCGGGCCTCTTGGAGCCCTTGATTGCCTTTGCCCCAGAGGAGTCTGCAAGGGCCACTTTGCTGACCTTGCTCCATGCTGGCAATGCTTTACCACAAAAAACCCCACGGGGTCTGGATCTGCAAGTAGCCATCTGTCCCCAGCCTGGCTCATGATGGCTGTCCTCAGGTCAGAACAAAGGGCCCCCAATAACTGGGTTATTAACCTTGAATCACTTTCTCTCCCTAGTCTCTGCCACGTGTCACTTCCCTGTCCAAGAACAGCTTGACCCCATGATTCCTGTTGCAATCCCGGTGGATCCCACAACTCCAGTGTGAAGAGCTGTGATCATTTGTGAAGGGAGAGCTTGCTCATTTGGGGTTCCCCCTCAATCCAGAAGAATGCTTATGCTGTAAGGGGGTTCAGAAAACAGCCACCTGGCAACACTGGTGTGGGGATCCTCACAATTTCAGACAAGTGAACTGACACTCAGATAGGGGAATTGTGGATGAACTGAGCTAGGGACATGGGATTTATTTTAGCTATTTAGGAAGAGAAAGACCAGTGTGGTCAAAAAGGCTCAACTTCACTTTCTAGGCAAGAGAAAGAGTGGCGGCATCATGTGTCGGAAGGGTGTCACATGATATACCTCATGTCTTTTCTGTATCTTGAACTCTAGGAAGCAGTGACAATGACACCAACACTACTTAATTCTTCTATCCAATGCTTGCTCATCTCATGCCAAATTTGGGCCAAGCTAAGTGCTTGGGTACAGAGTATAGCTGGCACAGAACCACCCCCAAGAGGACAATACTTAGACATGTCTGACCTCATGAAGCCATATCTGAGAGCTACAGAGATACAGGGAGAGAAATTTTCCATCTCAGGAAGGTTGATGACCTGTAACATCTTCATGCAAGGGGCCACACCTCAGGTTTGGCCTTCAAAGATGGGATACAGGCAGAGAAGATTCCCAGCAAAGAATTCTTCATCCTTAGTAACTCTTGAATCCAACGCCTCCTCCCCATCCCCACAGCCATCACCCCTCCGCCCTATCTGGCCAAGCCACCGTTATCTCTCACCTGGGATGGCTACTGCACCTTCCTCACTGGCCCTTTCCACACTACCCCTTCAAATCCCTCTGCTGTATTTGAATTCTATAGTTCAGAATCATGTCACACACACACCTGCTTCACAGGCCTCCCACTGCCCTCAGAACAAAAGCCACTCAACTTATCATAGCCTGCAAGGTTCCAGTATGATCTGGTCCCTGCCATCCCCCCCAACGCTCTCTGCCATGCAGTCACGCTCAGTACATATTGAGATGCCCAGAGTTCCCTGCATACACCATGCTGTTTCTCATCCACATGCCTCTATGTACAGCATCACCTCCTCCCAGAAGGTCCTCCATCTCATCCCCAACAGAATCCCTCATTAATTCCTACTCAACTATCAAGATCCTGTCTTGGGAGCACCTCCCGAAGAAAGCTTTCCATGTCCATGACCAGCCCTCACCCCAGGCAAGGGTATGTGCACTGACCTTCAGTCTTTACAATACCCACAAAGGTGGGCACCACTTGTAAATGAGAAAACTGAGGCACAGATAGGCAAAGGCAACTGCCCCAGGCTGCGATTCAAACTGAGGTCTGTGTGACACCAGAGGCCCAGCTGTTAAAGAGAATGTTCATCTGTTGCGGTGAACTGGGATTGGGACACAGGAGGGGAAAGGATGCTGCCACTAGACCCCATCCTGGTGTGTAAGAGGAGAAAGTGGAGAGAATAGAAGGAGAAGCATCACCACACAGATTTGGATGCAGGAGCAGTTGGCCATGGAGTTGACTCCATGTGGTCAGGACCAAGAGCAGTGATTCCCATCCTTCAGACAGTCTCCGCATTAGCTGTGCAGATCACAGCCCCAGGCCAAACCCCAGCCCTTGAGTGTTTCCCCAGCTCACTTTTCAGTGGTTCTACGGTGAAGCCATTAGAAGGGCTCCTTGCCCAGAGAAGAACAAGCATCAAGCCATGATGTGGGTGCCAGAAACGAGACTCAGTGAAGCAAGACGAAGACCCAGATAGCAACAAACCTTGCGCCTCCCTGAGGGAATAGCCTCATCTTTATTCTCAATCCATACTTTTGTTTTTCATTGTACCTTTTCTGATGAAAAGGGGAGATCCCAAGGGCTGAGATGGAGGGAAAAGCCAAAACACAAAAATGGGGAACATGTAAGTTATGTAAAGGCCACTGGTCAAAAGTCCAGCAGGTTTAATTCCTGTGTCTGATTCAGCCGTCCATGGCCTGTGTGACCTTGAGTAGGTCAGATGCCCTCTCTGAGCTTCAGCTTCTGCCTCCATAAAATGGGCAGAGGGTGAGTAGACGATCCTTTTGTTCATCCTTTCAACAGGTTGAGTTCTCCACTAGGATCTGGAGATCAAGTGATGGCCAAGACAAGGCTGTTGCTCTCAAGGAGCTTACAACCTGGAGCAAGAGGAAAATATCAACTAGAAGAATTAATAACCAAGTGGAGTAAGCAAGGGGGAGAGAATTAGGGGCTGAAGCTGGAGGGCGACACAGACAGAACTTGGAGGATTTTGTTCCTAAGGACTGTGAAGCCCTGTATATGTCACCCCTACACTTCCTTTGTTCCTGCATTAATAAAGGAAGCATCACTCAGTGGTCAGACCCCTGATCTCCAGTGCAAGATGCTGCTCTCCCCCAGACTCTGCATCCAAGATGGTGCCTCCTATTCCACTGAGTCCAGCAACCCAATCAGCCCCTTCCACTGCCACCTCCACCCCACTGCATCCTGAGTCCTGCAGCTTCCATTTTGCCCATTTTTCTCTCTGCACTTCTTGCCTTTCATTTCTGACCAAACTTCAGATGATGGGAACACTGATAAATTAATGATTGTAATTAATAAAAATTGACTCTGTGCTAATAAATTATTATGAAATGGCCTGTCAGGTTTTTTAATGAAATGCAAAAAGCTGCAGTAATGAGATGAGTGTGTGCACTTTTTTCAGTCAAGACGTGAAGAAATACATCCATGGGGGTATTCGGTTTTATAAGGAAAGAATCCAGGAGAAGAAAAGCCCGACTGTAGCAATGCTTAGAGGGAAGAGGAGGAATTACCACTCTATGTGTACCTAGTATGTTAGACACATAGCCTATGTTGTTTTATTTTATCCTATTAGTCCCATGAGGTAGATACTATTATTGCTCTCACTCTTACTGATGAGGAAACAGGCCCAGAGAGGGTAAGCAGTTGTCCTAGGTCACCCAGTAATTATGTTATAGATCTTGGATCAAGCCTAGATATTCTGGATTCCAGACCCATCCCAAGCCCAATTATACCACTCAATTATACCACCTTTCAAAAACTCAGGTTTTAGAAGCAAAGGCATGAGTGCAAGAGTCTGATTCATTCATTTGACTTTGTGACCTGCAATAGGTTCTTAACCTCTCTGAGCCTCAGTTGAGTCATCTATTTAATGGAGACAATAATACTTTTTTTTAAGTAAATGTATTTATTTTATTTATTTATTTTTGGCTGTGTTGGGTCTTCATTGCTGCGTGCAGGCTTTCTCTAGTTGCAGTGAATGGGGGCTACTCTTCGTTGCGGTGCGCAGGCTTCTCATTGTGGTGGCTTCTCTTGTTGCGGAGCATGGGCTCTAGGCGCATGGGCTTCAGTAGTTGTAGCACGTGGGCTCCGTAGTTGTGGCACACAGGCTTAGTTGCTCTGAGGCATGTGGGATCTTCCCGGACCAGGGCTCGAACCCGTGTCCCCTGCATTGGCAGGCGGATTCTCAACCACTGCGCCACCAGGGAAGCCCAACAATACTTCTTTGATATGCTTTCGTGTGTGTACAGATAAGATTGAAGCAAGATGATGTATGTGAACACACGTAGCTCTAAGCATCCTTCTTCTCTTCTTCCAAGAGTTTGGCATAAGAACTTCTGTCCCTGAGCAGTTGAAGCGTTACAAGAAATGGGGTCCAATGTCAAGGAGAGGAGGCATGGTAGCATTCTCATTCACGTCCCATCCCAGCTCTATGGAATGTTTAATATTACAAGGTTGTCCCAGTTCTTTGTAAACTATAGCCATGAATGTAAAACAACCAATTTTTACAAGAGAATTGTTTAACCCTGCACCAATTAAAAGTATCTGTTATTAAAAAAGGTAATTATGCTGTAATTAGTTTGACACAAGACATTAAGCAGATTATTATCAAAGCCAGGGAAATAGTAACTTCAAAGCAATTTCCCCTCTTGAAAGAGACATTTACATGCCGCCATTGGAACATGATCCTCACTCGAGGCACTTTTTAATGCAGGGAAATGTGGTTCCAAACTCTTCCAAGCAGCTTGGAGCTTTATGGCAGGGAAAGCCCGCATTACAAATGAACTTGAGTGGCTGGGCTGCAGAAATCCTTCCCAGGAAACCCATATTCTGGGTCGGGGACTGGCTGGCCAGGATGGACCCTGGGCCAGAGCAAATAATAGGCAGATACTTACTGATACCACCAGGAGAAGGGCTAAAGAGAATGCAGTCGGCACCCAGATGTGCCAGGCACCATGTTTGGATTTTTCACTATTCTGTGAGGTAAGGATAATGAGACCCCATTTGTGAGGGAGAGAAAATAGGTTACTGAGCACTAACGTGGCAAGGAGGGGGGAGGGTCAAATGTCTCAAAAGGCACTTCCCCCAGCGATTTTGTTATTCAAAATATATATCAAATCAAGTCACTTTTATTTCTCCTTAGCAACCTTTCAGGAGATTTCTCATTCCAGAAGGCCCTGATCCTTTCTCTCATTGGCTCCTCGTGTTCTCCTTTCCATGTCCTTTTCCCATTGCCTCTTCTCTCACCTGTCAGATTCCTAGGGGAGGCACCGATGAACAAGCATTCTAAGGAGTAGCTCAGCCCCGTCAGCCACTAATGTTTCAGGACCAAGGTCAGCGACACCGGTCCTTATCTGCTCTCGCTAATCCTCAACAATTAGCTCCACCTGTGACTGAGGTCCCATCTCTGCCACTTACCAGCTCTGTGACCTTGGATGAGGTATGTTAACCTCTCTGAGCCTCAGTTTCCTCTCTTCTAAAATTGAATAATAAGAGCACCTAACAAAGAATTATTGTGAAGAATTCATGTCAAATGTTTAGCAAGGAGCCTGGCACACAGTAAGTTCCCAATAAATGAGAACTATTATTATTATTAGCCTATATCTCCTGAATACTGTCCTGTGTGCTTCCATTAGTCAGTAGAGCTCTGCTCTCTAAGAGACAGAAAATATAGCTATAAATGTAAGGCAGGCAAAGGGGCTAAACCAGATGGTTCAAGAAGTAAACTAGATCTCACCCCTCCTGAAGCTACACAAATACAGTGTTTTGTTTTTGTTTCTTTTTTTTCCTAGCCAGCAAAATGTGAAGCTTCTTTTCTCTGGATAGCCTTGTAATAGTATTATCACAGGGACATTTACTGAGCATTTATGCTTTACCAAGCACTACATGAAGCATTTCATATCAGTTATGTCACTCAAGAATCTCAACCACTCTATGAGGCAGACAATATTATATAGCATAAACTTTATCCATTTTGCTGATGAGGAGACTGGGGCTCAGAGAGGGGAGATAACATGCCCTGCCACCCACTTGGTAAGTGGCAGAGCAAGGATTTGAACCCAGGTCTCTCTGACACCTAGCCCATACCCAAGATGCTTCCCTGTCCTCCCAAATAACATAGGTGGAAAAGAGAGACAAGTAATTAGAAGCAAGCTGAAAGTACCAGGCACCTAATAGGTGCTTAGAAAATATTTGTCCTCCTTAATACTCAGTTTCCCCATTTTTCAATTCAGGGATTTGGACGGGTCTTCTCTAAGAGTCCATTGATTCGGCAGATCCCAGAGCCTCCCTTCTCACTGGCTGTCACCCTGAGGCCCCACCTGTGTTCTCAGAGCCCCTATCTGAGCCTCCTGCCTCCCCTCAAAGGCTTTGGAATCCAGGAAGAGCTGGAGGAGCTGCTCCTGGCAGTGGGGCCTCAAGCCCATCCTGTCGTTGCCATGACAACAATGCCGGCATCAATCTTCTTCAAGCCCCTCTTTTCAGCTCTGCCTCTCTCCCTCTCCTGTCATGTCTGTGCCTGCTGGGTGCCCCTGCAGTAGGATTCAGGGTGTGGGGGGAGGACCAAGCGTGCATGCAGCGATGGGGCAAGAGGGAGAAGCAGGAAAAGGAGGAGGCTCAGGACTGAGGTGGACCAGACGCAGTAGGGAGCCGGGAGGGAACCCTGGATCCCCCACCAACCTCATTTCTTATTCTCTTCCTTTTCCTTTATGAGCATATAATTCACATCAGGTATTGTACTAAGCTTTTCACATACATTATCCCCATTTAAAGTTCAGCTTAGGTATAAACTTCTAAGACTATCATCCCCCACTACAAGGGTTAATACTTCCCACACTTCCTCATGCCTCCTGCAAGTCATAGCAATTATCATACCATTTCACTTGAATTAATATATTGGTTATCATAATGGCTTTATGAGGTTGAATCTACTTTAGTCTAATGTTGCCTATTATTATCCCCATTTGCCAGCTGGTAAACTAAGGCTCATGGAGGTTAAGCAATTTGCTCACAAACAAGTGGCCCAACCACCACTGAAACCCATCTCAGCTCGACAGCAAAACTAAAGTCTTTCCACTGCACCACGAGGCCTCAGGAATTGACTTGACTAAGGGAACCAAGAGATACTTATGTGTTTAGCTGTTGATTTGCTTTGTGAGTTTGCCCAAGGTCATGGACTGGACACCAGCAGAGACTAGCCAGCTTGGCCTGTGGCCTCAGGATGCTCCCTAGACCCTAGCCCTCTACTCAAGATGCAGGCTTCTCTTCTCTGAAGGGAGAAGCAAGTGAATTGGGGTGACCACCATTAGGTCTGAGGTCTCAAGAACATAATGTGAGGTGTACATTCACAGAAAACCACTCCAAGAGCTTCAAGTGAGTTACAAAAGTGTCCCCCCCGCCCCTTCCCCACACACACAGTCTGTATCCTCACAAGAAGGTCACAGCTGGAAGGATGCTTATGTGTCATCTCTCCCCACACCCATCACATAGACTGGAAAAATGAGACCCAGATCACATTAAGAACAAGTCCAAGATCATTTTTCCATTAGTGAGAGGCAGAGCCATGACTTTAACCCAGTATTCGTGATCCCTAGTCCAGAATTCTTTCTTCCAGTCCCTCGTTAGAGCAGCCAAACACAGCTAGGCTAGTAGGCCTGGGACACAATCCACCTGTGGCTTTAATAGAAAAGAACACGTTGTTGGCCAGGAGCTGTGCTACATGTTTGATGTCCATTAACTCAATTTTCAACACACCACAAAAGAGGCATGATGATTAAACTCATTTGTCAGATGATGAAATGGGACCTGAATGAGTTTCCTATTGCTGCTGTGATGAATAACCACATACATAGCGACTTCAAACAACACAGACTTATTATATTACAGTTCTGGAGGTCAGAAGTCTGAAACGGGTCTCACTAGGCTAAAATGAAGGTGTCAATGGGGCTGCATTCCATCTGGAGACTCTAAGGGAGAACCAGTTTCCTTGCCTTTTAAAGCTTCCAGAGGCTGCCTCATTCCTTGACTCACGGCCCCTTCCTCCATCTGCAAAGCCAGCAATGTCAGGCTGATTCCTTCTCATGCTGCCATCTCTCTAGTTCTCTCTCTTCTGCTTTTAGGAGCTCCTGTGATCATACTGGGCCCACTGATATAATCCATGATGATCTCTCCATCTTAAGGGCAGTGGAATTGCATGCTTAATTCCATATGCAACCTTAATTCTCCTTTGCCATGCAACCTAAGTCACAAGTCCACAGGGTGGTGAAGATGAGTTTCCAATCCTCAAAGGAGGCCAGTGATGATGAAGGTCAGGAAGCCAGGCATCCAAGCCAACACTCAGAGGTGGGGTGGGGATCAGGGTAAAAGCCTGCTTCTGCTGAGTGTGAGAGGGAAAGCCTACTGCAGGGTAAGAATTCTCAGACCTTCCCCAACCAGCTGCATCTCTTGACCTCCCCATTCCATATACTCCCTGCTCCTGCCACTGAAATTTGCCCTGACCCACAATACAACTGGTTTCCTCATGGCCCCATGGCTTTGCATGTGCTGTTCCTGCCTTCATGACTTTCCCACTTTCTCTGACTAATGGACTCCATCTTATCTTCCAAGTTTCTTCTGTAATGCAAATGAGATGTGGTTTCTTTTAACCACATCTTTCCCTTCTCTCTCACTTCCAAGTTTAACAGTTATCAACACAGATAGTTCAACCAATACATACTTCCACTTGGGTTAGGAATCACTGTCGTTACATTAGAAATTTCTGGTGTGATTCTAAAGACACAGAACTTTCTTTGAACGTAAATTTTCAGCCAGTATCCATCCTAGACTCAGAAAACGTAAGTTACTGTCTTACAAAGACATGGCACAACATATTCCTGTCTCAGAATGTTTCTAAAATTAGACTGAATGTTGTGTTCACCGCCACAGCTAAAATCAAAAGGATGGATTCCTCTTATGAAACCAATCCTAAAATGTTTCCTCTCCTGGCAGTCAGAAAACTTACTCTCGATTTGTACTACTGTGGTCCTTGTAATTGCTTTTCACAATTACACTGTGACTACCCTTCACCTTGGAGGAAATATGAGAAATGCTGACCTCACTCCGAGTCACTTCCCGTCTCAGCTCCAAGACCTGTAAATACTTCCAGCGAGAAGCGAGCCAACCCAGCAAAACTGTGCTGAACCCTTACGGGTTGAAAAAGGGCATTGTTAGCAGAGGGAGGGCGAGGCTCTGATGAGTCAACGTAGAAGACCTTGTGTCCCCCATCCCTCATTTTCTGTTTTCCCGCTGGCCCATCCAGATTGCATCTAAAAGAAGAAAGAAGTCTTTGCTTACAGGAGTGTATGGAGTAATCTGAATGCCAAGGATTTAATTGGTGGCCACTTCCACTCAGACCTAAGTAATTTTGGAATGACTGGAATCCTGCAAAAACTGGAGTGCCTCTCATGTTGACAGCTGGAAAACTTAAATATTGAAATTTCCATTAATTTTCTCCATAGAATGCTGTACCCCCCTACCCTGATTTTAAGTCCTGACACCTCCACTTGCAAATTGCTTCCCCGCTTCAGGCCTCAGCTTTCTTCTCCCCAAAAGGGAGAATCACAATTCCTGCATAGGGATGTCAGGGTGAGTCAAGGAAGTAATATAAGACTTAGCATAAAGGAATGCTTCCTCCCCAGCCAAGGTGGAACACAGGAATTTTACTGTCCTACCTCTGCCCCCCACAGAGTTCAGCCAGCACCCGGTCCTCTGAGGGACAGGAGGAAATGAAAGGCAGAACAGGCCAGTCACTAAAAGTCAGTGACTCGTCCTGAGGTTTGCTTTCTGCCATGTTGCCAACCAGCTGTGTGACCCTGAGAAAATTGCTTACCCTCTCTGAAAGCCATTTTCCTGTAATGTGTACAAGTAAATCTACACGACCCCAGAGAGTTTTAAGGATCAAATGATTTAGCATGTCAAAATGTTTTGAGAACCAGCACAGCCTCCCACCCTCAAGAAGTCATGAGTGACCAATAACAGTGTCAATGTACTGCCTTCCAAAAGTATCCTAAAAGAAGGCTCAAATGGGGCACTTGAAACTTCCTAAAGGAACTTCTATGTAATAATAGTGAGATTTGGGCTGTGAAGAAGGTGGGAGAGAGGGGCATATATGGGGACAGGAATTTAGCACCTCTTATCACATGAGGTTTGTGCATACCTTCTCTTCCCGGTGGTCACCATGGGCCAAACACCAAGTCCGCTCCAGCCCCTTCCAAAGATCCCCTTGAACGTCAGCATCCACCCACATTCGCAAGGAGTTTGGCCCCAGGTGAATGCTAGAGTCAGCTGGGGGCAGGGAACTTAATACAAAATACCAAGGCTCAGTTCCTACCCTGCCCCCAGATTCTTGAATTGGTCTGGAGCATTAGTTCCCAACTTGGGGTGATTTTATCCAGGAGTTCTTTTTGGTCATCATGAGACTAGGGCATTGCTGCCAGCATCTTCAGATGGAGCCCAGGGATGCTGCTCAACGTCCCTCAATGCGCACAGCAGCCCCCGACCACAAATAATTATTCAGCCCAACACGTCAATAATGGTGAGCTGGAGAAACCCTGGTCTGGGGTGCGGTCCAGGCACTGGTATGTTTGGAAAGCTCTTCAGGTGATTCTAATGAGAACCACCGGGGAAATCAAACGCTCAGCAATCAGCCTTGGGGAATCAGAGTCTTTTAGATGAAGCCGCTATAATCAGCCAGCTGTTATTAAATCATCAATAGCTGTGGCCAAATTAAACCCAGAGTTGAGAGTGCTTCAAGCACTGACCTATCCATTCTTTCTAGGGCAACCAACCAACCAATTTTTCCAGGACAAAGGGAGTTCCCGGGATATGAGACCCTTCAGATTCCAATAAAAATTCCTCAGTCCGGGGAACACCTGAGACATGTTGGTCACCCTCATTTCTGCCTCTCTCTTGTTTCCTCCACTATCCATCTGTCCCTTATTTATTGAGTTTGTACAACATGCCAGGCCTATGCAAACACTTTACCCACATCAGCTCATGTCATGCTCAGAACCCTAAGAGGCAGATGTTATGATCATTCCACGGGGGGACTTCCCTGGCAGTCCAATGGTTAAGACTCCGAGCTTCCAATACAGGGGGTACAGGTTCGATCCCTGGTTGGGGAACTAAGATGCCACATGCCGCATGGCATGGCCCCAGGAATCCAGAGGTTAAACTGCTTGACCACAGAGGCCCCTCAGAGAGTTAAGTGTTAGAGTCAGGACTCGAACCCTGGTCCATGGACTTCGTGGTCCTCACCACGAGACCACACTGTCTGTCTCCTTTGTTGAGTGACTGGATTATGGGCTCAGGGATGCAAATCCCCACATGGCAGGAATGCCACCTCCAGGTTTTGCAGAACTTCTGCCATTTCTATTGACCCCATCTCACTGTCTTTTATTTCCAGGTTTGGGCCCAGCCAATTAAAAAGAAAAGAATGAAGGCCCTGAAGATGACCTGCAGCCAAAACTGATTAACAAAGGCCTTTCAGGGTTACTGCAATGCCTCAGACTTGCAGGTGAATGAAACAGCAAAGAAAGCCATCTTGGTTCCCCTTTCCAGTCCTCCTGCATCTCACATCACTGACGATGATCTCCATGGTACAGAGAAGGAAACTGAGGCCAGAGAGGTGAATACCAAAGGCCATCTTCCCGGTAAGGGGCGAATCTGGTGTTAGAACCCACGTCTGTTTCCTCCAATGCCCGTGCTTTTGGCATTTTATTCCATGACGTGTGGGGAAGCCTGACTTCTTGTTGATTTAACAGCCCAGCTTGGGCAAAGCGCCCCTAACAAATCCCAGAAGATTGGCTCTGGGAGGTGTTCGTGTTGTGCAAACAGCATTACACATGTCCTGGGCTTTGCAGCATCGTTTCAAATATTGACGAGGCCCATTAAAGAATTCCAAGACAACAGGCTGCCTTAAGTGGAGCAGGTTCTGAGTTCAGAATGGCTAGTGTGATAATAGACCACAGGGCTGTCCGGGCGCCAGGTGGCCACGTGCTCAGCCCATGCGCACGGAGTACTCTGCACACCCGTGTGCACGCACCTGCCATCCTCTGCAGACCTCACCTCACTCCCTCCCCACAAGCGCCCGCCGAGGTGCGAACCCCACAGTGCCCTGTGCATTTCTATGAGGTGATATTTTATTAAATAAACAAACTGGAGCCGTTCCGGTAGATTTATGAACAGTTCCTCAAGTCTCACTTGTTCGACCCACTGCGGATTTACGGCCCTGCATTAACCTCGTGAGCGCTCATAACGTTTACTAAGATAATGTTGGCAGGAGGGAGAAGGGATTTTTATAGCCGGGTAATAATTACGAAATGCAGGGAGTGCTCTGCTCAGGAACCTGTTTATTAGTTATGCCGGGTGCGTGGTCAACGGTGGGATCGCACATTCCACGCAGGTGGAGATCAACTCCTTCCGGCAAGCTGGCTTTACCTCCATGGCTCCTCTAGAGTCTAGTTTACACTTTTAAAGAATGTGTCACCAGTGTGATTGGGCAGCAATCTTAGAATGCACCAAAGGGACGGCTACTCAGGTGACCCTCGACTCACACCTTCTCCGCCTCTCCAGAGAGTGGACCCCAAGTGCACCCTTAGAATCTGGGGAGGCGGGGTGCTGCCCCTGGAGAGAGGTTGGTCCCCTCGGATGCAGCATCTCTTTCCCCTCAGAGAACAAGTGAGTGGGTCTTCAGGCTCTTCCTTGCAAACGATTTTGCTCAGTGAGAAGGAAGAAATGCATCCCCTTACACATCCAATGCATGGTGGCATTGGATGCTGAAGGGGAATTGGGAAAGACAGGGTCCTGCAAAATGGTCAGGAAATATGAAGGGGATAAACAATAGAGAAGTATTAGTAATAAGAACTGCAACAATGTGGCTGCATTTAAGAACCAAGAGGGGTGGGGGTTTAAAACTGCAGATGCCTGGACCCAACCAATTAAACTTGACCTTCAAGGGATGCCATGGACATAGTGTCTTGCCAAACTGCCCAGGGATGCGGATGCACAGAAAGGCTTTAGGACCAGCGGATCCACCCTACAAAGTGCTTCCCTATTATTATGGCCTCGCTTGATGCTCAGAGGGTGGGGTTCACAAACCAGCAGCACCCGTCTCACCTGGGAGCTAGCTGATAATGCAGAATCTCAGGCCCCATCCCTGCTTGCTAAATCAGAATCTGCATCCAACAAGACTCCCGCGTGATTCCTAAGGATTCAAGCGTGAGAAGCGCTACAATGTAGCATTTGAACCTCAGCAATTCCACTCCCCCTCCACAAAGTAGGGAGAAGAGGTGCTGGTTGGCTTCCCCATTTTGCAGGGGAAGAAACTGAGGCTCAGAGAGGTTTAGCCACCAGCCGGAGCTCACACAGAGCCAGGACCGGAGGCCAGCTGCGCATGCGCGCTTTCGTCCTTTGGCATCTCAAGCTCACACACAACACCGCCACCGACGGGAGAAATCTAGCACCGTGGCAGGTGTTTGTGGGCAGGAGCTGAAAATGAGAGCAGGAAGAGAGGGGCGCCCTGGGGAAAGGGCTCTGTGAGTACTTGTCAATTAGTCACCCGACCTACTGCAGCTGGCAGAGTGGGGCCGTCTCCCCGCCGCCGCCTCTGCCCTCTCTCCCTTCCCCTTCCAGAGCCTCCTTGAGATTTGAAACTCAAACAAGAGGGTATGAATAATGTAGCGCGACTGCTCCTCTCGTCTCCCCCAATCCTCAGAGGGTGAGCAGGGCTCCTTGTCTGCCTCATTAGTGGCCGTTCAACCATTTGATTTCGGTAAGAAAGAGTGTGCCTTCCTCGGAATTTTCATACCTATTTGCGTCACCGGACTCAACACTGAATTTTTGAATCCACATGAAATTTTAATGGGGCGATCTGCATACTGCACGCTCTCTCCGTCTTGCCTGCCGCCCCAGCCGGGGTCCTGACGGGCTAGGAGAGGGGCTGAAGACAGACGAGTTACAGAAAAATGGGTGAGAACCTAGTGGATGCAGAACTTGGAGCCTGGGTGGGGCAGGGGGCCATGGGGGGGCCACCAAGGATAGAGAGGGTTCGTCCAACTAAGCTCCCTGCACCCAAGGTGAGCAGCTTCCAATTTCAGGTTAAGGGTTAAATGGACTCTGGAGCCCATAAGCTTCACTATTTCCTGGCTGTGTGACCCAGGGTGAGTTGCTTTACCACTCTGAGCCTCAGTTTGCTCATTTGTAAAACAGGGATTGTAACAGAGAGTTGTTACAGGAATTAAATGAAGTAATCCAGGTAGATCCCTTAGCCCAGTGCCTGGAACATAGTAGGCACCCAATGCTAAGTAGACTTTTTTTTTTATTTTCCGGTACACGGGCCTCTCACTGTTGTGGCCTCTCCCGTTGTGGAGCACAGGCTCCGGATGCACAGGCCCAGCGGCCATGGCCCACAGGCCCAGCCGCCCCGCGGCATGTGGGATCCTCCCAGACCGGGGCACGAACCCACGTCCCCCGCATCAGCAGGCGGACTCCCAACCACTGCGCCACCAGGGAAGCCCCCAACATTATTATTATTAATAATAATATTATTAGTGTTCCTCCTCTCCCCCAACACATATGGCTGGAATTTTGTACTTTGCAGAACATGATCAAGTCTGCTTTTTTTCATCTGTACTTTGGATTTGGTAGCAGAGAGACCTGGGTTGATCCTAACTTCACCTCTTACAAACAATACAAGCAGAGGAAGTGACTTCACCTCCCTAAGGCTCAGCCTTCTCACCATTGTAATGGGGAGAATAAACCACACCTTTTAGGATTATTGCCAGGACTCAGTAGGAAATGTATGTAAGATGCCTTTCCTTATGCCTCACATGGGGCAGGCACCACACACAGCAGGGAGTTCTTGATTCTAAGCACATTTTTTTCATACGTTAGCACCTCTGAATTCAGGGTACATCTTGTCATTGTGACAGCATCTTAGATATGATGAAATGTGATGATATTATTTCAATTGAGGGCATTTATTGAGCTCTTGCTCATGTGCTGGGCATGTGCTAAAAGCTGCAAAGGAGCTAGCTCATGTAATCCTTGCAATAATCCAGAGTGACACGTGTTATTTCTAAACATGCTTTGAGGATGGGGGATGGAGCCCCAGAGAGGTGATGCAGCCTCCACTGGGTGGCACAGCTGGTGAAGGGGGAAGCCCAGGTTTGCATCACAGCGTTCCTAGTCT
Organism: Leucopleurus acutus; assembly: GCF_964270905.1. NCBI lineage: Eukaryota > Metazoa > Chordata > Mammalia > Artiodactyla > Delphinidae > Leucopleurus > Leucopleurus acutus. The sequence continues at coordinate 70,074,563 of NC_139155.1, forward strand.
GGGGAGCTGTGCTCTGGCAGCTCTGTCCCATCCTGATTGGACAGCTACGGAGAGGAAGGGCCAGGGAGTTGGAGCATCTGCCCAGAGCAGTATGCCCAGTAAGTGCAGAGCTGGGATTGGAACCCAAGCCCATGAGACCACAAATGCCAAGCTCTCTCTGCTAGGACCACACCACGGCAATAAGACAGATGGAGCAGTCCCTTCACTGACCAGCTTCGGTGCAGTTCAGGACACCCTGCCAGAGCCTGGACATCTGCTTCTAATTCCCAAGTGTCTCACAAGTGGCTCCATGTCTCCAAGCCTCACTTTTCCACCTGTACAATGGAGGTGACAACTCCAACCTCAAAGTATTGTGAAGATTAAAAGGAGTGATGCATAGAAAGGGGCTCTGTAAGCTATAGGAAGCCCTCAAAATGCAAGTGGTGGTTGAGGACAGAGAAAGGCAGGGGTGCCTGAGAGCTGGAGCGAGCTGGGGGCAGGACCCTGGGGCTGGAGAGAACAACAAAGTGGTCTCTGCTCCTTTTCACACCACTGCCCTCCTTCCTATGGGGTGCCCAGTATGGAAGCTCCCCAGCCCCACCTGGCACAGAGATGGGAGTGAAATGAAACACAGCCCCCAGCCCACCCCCTGCTGCCCAGTATTTCTCACCCGGTATAATGAAATGGAGGGAATTTCTGCTGAGAAGCGTGATTACTAACCTGCCAAGATGAGTAAGAAAAATCAATTCAGAGAGTGCGGGAGGATAGGGACTCAGCTGAATGGGGGAAGCACTGTGGGGAGGAGAGGGCAGGAGGGAGAGACAGGAGAGTGACCAGGAGGGGAGCGAGAAGGACAGACAGACAGACAGACCCCAAGTCCTGTTCAGTGACGACAGACTTCAGGGGGATTTATCCTCAATCCTCTCCTGCCATTTCTCTCTTCAGTGGTAAGAAAAGAAGATTAAGGAAGTAGGTTCAAGAGGCAAACAAACGTGTGCTTCACACAGAGATTCAGTGGGTGGGGATTGGGACCAAGGTCCTGCATTTCTAACCAGCTCTGGGGATGCTGATGCCACTGCTCTGGGGACTAGACTTGGCTGGATATAGAAACAGTCAACGGGACAATTCATGAATTAACACCACAAATCTTTCCCAAGTGCCTACTATATGTTTGCAAACAGAGAGCCTAACCTTACCAAACACACAGTAGGCCTGACTGAATGTTACTTGAGCGAAGTGTTCAAACAGTAATTAATTGTTTTATGGAAGTGAAATCCACATCACATAAAATTAACCATTTTAAAGTGTCCAATTTGGCGGCGTTTTGTGTATTCCCAATGTTGTGCAACCATCATTTCTCTCTAGTTCCAAAACATTTTGATCACCCCACAAGGAAACCACTTCCCATTCCCTCCTCCCCAGATCCTGGCAACCACCAATCTTCTTTCTGTTTGCATGGATTCGCTTATTCTGGATATTTCATATAATACGTGACCTTTTGTGTCTGGCTTCTTTCACTTAGCATTAGATAAGTACTTATACACAAATGTTCACAGTAGCGTTATTCACAATATCCAAAAAGTGGAAACAACCCAAACGTCCATCAACTGATGAATGAACAAAATGTGGTCCATGTTTACACAATGGAATATTATTCAGCTACAAAGAGGAACAAAGTACTAATACATTCTATGATGCGGATGAACCTTGAAAACATCATGCTGTATAATTAAGTTTTAAACAATGTTTCTTGCCTTTATGGCTCCTCAATGACCTAATCCAAGTGTCATCACTTCCCACTCCAAATAAATATAGCTGAGCATCCATGACAGGTGGGATGCTGGACACATCAGAGTCGAAGTTCAATCAGACCAAGATTAGCACTTGGCTCCTTACTGATTTGCCCTATGACCAGGGGCAAGTCCCTTCCTTTCTCCAAGGCTTGGATTTCTCACCTGTAAAATGGGAATCAAGATTTCTCACTGGGTTGGCCCAAGAGCTCCATTAGGTGAGGGTGAGAGCTCTGGGCAAACTGCAGAACTGGATGAGAGTCAGTTACTGTCACCATGGGTTGAATAAGGGGGAACTTCAAAACTGTCCACCAACTGCAGAGTTTGGGAGGCAGGACACCAGTGATAGAAAGAGAATTTCCAACACAAGTAGAGTGATGGTCGTAACAGAGGATCACAGGGAGTGGCTGCAGTCATATAAAATCCAAACTCCTGCCCACGACCCGTCAAGCACATCTGACCCAGCACTGTCCCCCTCTCGGACTTTGGCTGGACCCTAGGATGCATCCAGCGTAACTCCCTCATTTCATACGTGAAGAATCACAGACCCAAAAAAGAGAAGCAATTTGCCCAAAGTCTAACAGAGACTTTCATTTGTTATTGACTTCCAGTTCAAATGGCGGATTGAACACACCCCTTTAATATATTTCCCTCTACAAAACCCAATAAAATTGCAATAAAGGAAATTTTCAAGGCATAAACATCTAAGGACAGGGTGCATTGAGGAAAAGACAACAGCCATAAGGTTTAGAAATTGGAAAGAAGGTGAACGAGGGTCATTGACTTAGCAGATCCAACATAGCTGAATCTGAAGCCAGCAGTGGGGATGCTGGGGACCAACCCAATTGGAACCCATTCTTTATGGCATCCAATTAGCTTTCCTTTGTCAGCTTCTCCATACAGACCCAGAATAAGATGAATGCGGCTCCCCAGACCATGCCCTCAAGTAGCACATGATCTTTTGGGGGCAACAGAGAGCAAAGCAAACAAGGCAATGTGAAAAGTCCTTCAATAAAGATATATAGATACAGATATATAGATATGGCAGAAGATTCCCCAAAGAAGGAGCAATCAACTCTTTTTGCGAAGATAGAGGGGTGAAGGTTGCAAAGGACAGAGGAGTTAGAGCCAGTTACTGAAGAATGACCAAGAGGAGAAGGAGGAGGAGGACACTTCCAGCTGCAGGAACAGCAAAAGCAGATGGAGTAAGAATACGAGAGTTTCAGAGATTGAAAGTGACTCAGAGAAGGTGAGACAGAGACACCCTCAGGTGCCAGATCTTGATGGACCTGATAAGCTAGAACTCGAGGGTCCTAGGGAGCCACTGAAAGATTTAGAGCAGTGGAGTGACAAGTTTCCAAAAGATCACTCTTATGAGGGCGGAATAGAGGAGTCACTAGAATTCCCATTTATGTCTCAAATTCCCCTTCTTCATTGTTTCTTCCACACGCTTTAATTGAGCACCTACTGTGTGCACAGCCCCATGCTGGGTACCTGAGACCAGGGGTCAGTATCCTCACACACACACACACACACACACACACACACGAGAGCACAGCATGATCAGTACAGAGCAGCAGTAACTGGGACCCATCTCCATCTGCCATCTCCTGTTGCTTGGAAAAGACGTCCCACCAAGTGTCAAATGTGTACCTGCCGGCCGGCAGGCACACTCACATAAAAGTCTCTGAAAAAAAATGGATTATATTCATTCTCTTAACCTCACCCCAACCCGAACATAAATTGTCTCTGTTTATAACACTTCTGGCATTTTGTGCATTTTGCTGAGTGACATAAAATGACAATAAATTTCGGCCCCACCAGCAGAAAAGCACCTAAAATGCCACATGTCACTAATATTGACAGGTTCTAAAAGTAAAACTTGGAAATGGTTCAGGCGACATAAATTAAAATAAAAATATATACTTTGTCCTTGAGAGAGAATCGGCTAAAATTAAACCTCCGTGTGGGAGGGATGTCCAGGAATGTGAGGGAGAGAAATACCAGGAATGCCTGTTTCAGAACAGAGTCCCAGATTGGGAGGCTGAGGAGGACCCAAAGGAAACCCAAGCCAGACCCCTGATAGAAAAAAGAAGGACTATTCTTTTCTTTCTTTTTTTTCTTTTTTTATTTTTTAACATCTTTATTGGAGTATAATTGCTTTACAGTGGTGTGTTAGTTTCTGCTGTATAACAAAGTGAATCAGCTATATGTATACATATATCCCCATATCCCCTCCCTCTTGCATCTCCCTCCCACCCTCCCTGTCCCACCCTTCTAGGTGGTCACAAAGCACTGAGCTGATCTCTCTTTGCAATGCAGTTGCTTCCCACTAGCTATCTATTTTACATTTGGTAGTGTATATATGTCAATGCTACTCTCTCACTTCGAAGAAGGACTGTTCTTTGAGCAGCACCTCTGATACCATAGCCACCACCTTCAGATGGCTGTTCAAATTTAAATATAAATTAATACATTTAAATACAAGGCTATTCGCATTTAAATTTAAATGCAATTAAAATTCAGTTTCTCAGCTGTGCAGCCACATTTCAAGGGCTCAGTAGCCACATAAGGCTAGTGGCTTTTGTATTGGACAGTGGATGGAGAACATAATCACGGAAAGTTCTATTAGATGGTTCTGTCTTGTAGCAAAAGCATCCCCGCTGCTCTCCCCAGGGCTGGAGTGGGGCGCGGGGGGGGGGGGGGGGAACAACTGACACCTGTGAATTTCCTCCTTTCTTCTGATTTTCTCAGTCACCTCCCCTTGATGTCCTCCTTTCCTTCTCTCTCTGGCAATCTGTCTGCCTGTCTCTCTATGGCCTCTGTCTCTCTCTACCAGTTCCCTTTTTTTTCACATTTCTCTAATACACAAATAAATCAGATCCAGAAGGCTAACTAGGATTTGAAACCAGAGTTCAAAGCCCTGCTTGACCACTTCTGAGCTGTGAGATTCAGGCGAGTGAGGACTGCATGCCCGTCCTCTGAACTGGTAATTATGGGGGGAGTAATACCTACTGTGCGTGGCTGTGAAATGAAATCACATGTTTAGTGGCACATGGTAGGTACTCAGGTGCCACGGTTTTCCTTCTTCTCCTTGAACACAAACCTTCAGACGCTTACAAAAATCTACCAGATCTATTTCAGCCTCTTCCGAACTGAAGACTCACCAAATTTTTCCTGTTTCACCTCTGGCTCCAGACCACTCATCCTCTTCCCATGTTCTAAATGGTCCATGCACTTTTCGACCTCCCTGTTTGCCCAGCCTGGGATGTCCTTTTTCCCTTCTGTCTGCCTTTCATTAGCCTACTCCCAGCGGGGGGTCCAGCTCAGACACCACCTACCCTTCTGGGGGCCTTCACCTCGTCCTTTGCAGCTCAGACACAGGACTGGGTGATGATTGCAAGAAAGGAGGTGGGGAGAGAACCCCAGAGAAATTAAAGAGCTGGTCTGGCTCATTTCAGGCAGATGGGAACCTGGTCTCCAGCTGTGGCTGAGATGACATATCTCATTCATCCAATCAACATTTATTGGGTGCCCACTGTTTGCATGGCCCTGCCCAGCTGGATACAGAGGTGAGTCGAGCACAACCCTTTCCTGGAGGAGTCACAGCCTGATGGGGAAAGGGACCCTCCCTGGAGCAAGTACTGCACAGCATGACAAGTTCTGGCCACACCAAAGGGGCTTTCAGTCCACTGGAGAGGCTGCAGGGACGTGCGGAAATGCCCCAAGAGCGGGACGGGAGTTTGAAACCAGGAGGCAGGGGTTTGCCACAAAGAGGCTGGCCTTTGTAGGATGGACATTCCAAGGCAGGTGACAGCAGGGGCAAAGGCCAGTGACAGCAAAACATGTTTAGAGGCCCAAGAGTCATTCAGGGGGACTGAGCTTAGGTAGAAAGAGGGAACGAAAGGGAAGATGGGGTCAGGGGAGCAGAAGGGGTCAGTAAGCTGGTTCCGGTGATGGGACTTAATCCTGAGGGAGCCACCAAAAGGCTTTAAGCAAGGGAGAGCTGTGATCTCAGCGGGACTTGAGAAATCTCTGACTGCACTGGGGCGGCTGGATGGTATGGGGCAGTTCGGGGCTGGGACATGAATGGCGTGGGGAGGCCTGGGGGGGGAGGCTGCTGCAGGGTGGGCCGTGGTAGGGACAGACAGGGCAGCCAGGAGGCAAGGGGGAGGCCCTGCCTTGGGCCGCGCCCTTCCCCCTTGACTGCTGCCGCCTCAGGCATCTAACCACCACCGCCCCCCCTCCCACCTTCCTGCCAGCCCAGAAGCCTTCTGGCTGCACAATTTGTGAAGAACATTATGTAAATGAGCTTTATGCAAATCCAGCCTCTTTCCCTGCTTGCTGGACTCCTGAACCCTAATTAACTTGCCAACGCCTCATGTTGCTGTCCCCTCTACACCAGCCCAGCCCCCAGCCCACTCCCCCAACCAAGAAATCCATCTTCAGAGGCAAGCGTGGTCTAATCGCTCCCTCATCTGGATGTGCGGGCTGTCACCCACACCGTTAACCAGCGCGAGAAGTCGGCATTTCAGCCAGTTGACGCTTCTGCTTCCGATACAGCTCCAAAATAAACGCCACATTTTCCCCCTCCTGCTTTATTTTTGCTTGCTTCGAGAACCAGAAGCGGCTCTGTTTCTGCCTCTCTCCTGCCTCTCTCAAAAGATGTACTCAGGGAAGGAGCAGGGATCTGTTGTTTTTGAAATCAGACCATCAAGGATTTATTCCGCAAGGCACTGATCGTGAACTTATTCCTCAACGTATGTTTTTGACCTAGAAAAGACCTCAGGAGCATCTCACCCAGCCTCCTGGATTCAAACACAGTGGAACCTAGGTGCAGTGAGCACCAATGATATATCCAGGGTCACACAACAGGGATGGACTCAAATCTAACCTTGCCCCCAAGGCTGGCTTCCTTCCCCCTCCCCCACCCAGCCCAGCATCCCTTGGGTCCCAAACAGCTCAGTCTAAAGGAGCTGTTCTTGACAGTCTCGTGCCTGCTCACTTTCAAGTGCAGAACAAAGCAAAATAAAGGCTTTCCCAGGAAACATGAAGAATTGTGTTGTCAGCCAGTTCCTGCTGCTGCAGCAAATTCCCTGATGCGGCTCCAAAGGCAGAAAGGTAGGGAGGGTTGTTAGTGCCTCTGGAGCTCTGGAGGGCAGAGCAGGCACGATGTTTAAGGCTCAACACTGTAAAGCGGTTTTTAAAAGATGCGGCACAGAGGATATTCACTAGAGTCTGGTCTGACAATGCAGAGGGGGAATAAGCAACGTGACCAATCATTCATTCATTCGATCATCATTCATTCAGGAAGTGTTGACTGCCAATAGTGCCTGGAGTGGATCCCCAAAATTCATTTCTGCCTGCAGAACCTGGTAACCCACTTGTCACCCACAAGGAGATCAAGATCACCATATGGAAGCAGCCGTCTGACACCATGTCTGTCCCAGTGGCTAAGTCTCTCTCCCTCTACCCCCAGCATCTGTGCGTATGAATTTTTAAAGGGTCCACATTTGGAAATCCCCAAAATCATCTTGTCCCTTCATTTTTGTTTCTGAACAGGAGTGATGTCTGCTTGTACTTAATCCTGAGAGGAAGTTTATCACAGAAGGAATCTGGAGTGACACAAACATAAGGTTCAAATGTTACGACCTTAGGCAAGGCATCGCTTCCGAAGCCTTGCCTACCTCACAGTTTGAAGAGGTGATTAAATGAGGAAATAGATAAATGTAAAAATATCACCTTCTCTCTGAGATAAAAGTCTGTTCACATACCCTCTATTAAAGCCATCATCAATTGCTCATTGGTGTTCCAAAAACTAAAGTAGGAAATCAGAATTCCTATAAGAATTTTATGATTAGAACTTTATTACATCAGAGATGCCATTGAAGGTGTCTTTATAAAACATGTTTGTCTAATTAGTTCAGCTCTTTGAGCCTCAAGTTTCTAGCTATAAAATGGGAATAATAAAATCAGCTACCTCATAAGGTTATAGGAAGGAAGAGTCTTAGTACTACTTAGTCTTAGTCTGAATCACAGTTAGGGCTCAATGAATCCTGGACAAAGAACACAGACATAAATATACTCAGTTATATGCAGTGACAGGGAATTCTTTAATCAATTAATTAATTTAAAAGTAATTACCTAGGTTGTCTATTAAGAAAAGTTTCCCCCCCACACACTTATGATTTGAATAGAAATACTGTGTTATATTGCTATTTCTATTTGGAAAGAAAACATATAAAAATGTTTTAAAGATTGTAGAAATTAAATGAGTTTGCTTCTTCCAACAGAAGACAAACCTATCTCTGATAATAAGCATTCAGACTGGGGTAGGTAGCAATTCTTTATATCTCATGTTCCCAAACTCTCACCTTAAGTACATAGAAGGTATGTGTCCAAATGTCATTCTTCATATATTCAATGACAAATGCTAGGATATGCATGGTGCCCTTTACAATTATTACAGAGCTTTCCCACCCACTCTGCTTTGGAATGTTTTCTTGGGGGCAATGGAATGTCACTACAGATAGTACTACAGTTCTAGTTCATGGCCAGCAATCAATCTCACCCTGAGACATTATTTAGTCCTATAATGCAAGAAGATCTCATTTAGCATGCCAGCTCCTATTAATTTGTAGTTGTAGCCTGAAGTACTGTGTTAAGAAAGATTCTGATGTCTTTTTTAAGATTAATGCCAAAGAGTACCTTATTGATTAGTGATGTCCGCTATGGAGCTAGGTGATGGTCAGTGTATGTGTGCCTCATATTTGCTAACCCCGAGCTAGTGTTACCCCTGTGTGTCAAAGAAGCTGAAGCTCAGAGAAGGGAACTTATTGCCAGGGTCACACAGCTGTTTAGTGGCAGAGGCAGAACTAGAATAAATATCTCCTGGCTGCATGCCCAGGTCTATTTCCTCTCCATCATGATGCATGCAAGTTCTTAATCAAGACCCAGTAGTATCTAAGAAACAATCATAATATTTGACATTTACCCCCCATATGGTTCCAAAAAGATTTTCAGCGATTACACTCCAGAAATACACACATTCAAGAGAAATGCACACATTAAAAGAGGATTAAAATAAAATAGACAAGGTAAACAGGGGAAAGGAACCAGGAAAATGAGAATAAAAAATAAGAAGGAGCCAAGAGTAAGTTCAGCACACAAAAGTCCGTCCCTATGCAGGTGCCAGGCAACTGGTGGCTGATGCAAAGCAGGAAACAGGAATACAGGAGTTTGAAAATGGAAGATTCGGTTGTTCAAAACAAGGAGGTTTCCTTGATGTTCCTCTGGTAGAAATACCTGCATGGGTGCTCATGCCTAGGTAGCTGTGATGCAGTGCAAGACGTCCCTCAAAGACACTTCTCCAAGAAATAAAGCAATTTTGATACCACTGACTCTTGGAATGTCTCTTGGTGAAGGTCAATGATGAAATGTCAAAGTGTGGTCCAAGAACTCAGAACTTTTGGTGTCAAGGTCACCAGTGACTGCCATGTTTCCAAAGCCAGTGGTCAGGTTGCATTATTCATCTTACTTGACCTCCTGGCTGTCTTTGATATAGTTGATGGCTTCACCCTTGGTTATTTTTCTCAACTGCAGGACGCCACATTCTCTTGAATTTCCTTCTATGTCAATGACAGTTCCTTCTTGATGTCCTATGTTGGGTTTTTCTCCTTTCGTCCAATGTCTGAATGTTGCAGGCGCCAAGGCTCAGCCTGCAGACCTTCTCTTATACTTATCTGTCCTCAGTTCCCAGCGATCTCATGGCTTTAAAACCATCCTTGGGCTGATGACTTCAAAATTTATATCTCCAGCCTGACCTCTCTCCTAGACTCCAGACTCATACATCCACCTGCCCCCTTGACATCCCCAGCTGGACACTAATGGCATCTCAGACTTCACACGTCCATCACCATAGACTTGATGCCATCCCACCCTTTCTCCAATCTTTTACCACTCCCCAGTCCTCCCCATTTCAGAAAATGACAACATTGTTACCTGGTTGCTCAGGCCAGAAACCTGGGACTCGACCTTTACTCCTGTCTTCTTGTCACATCCAATATCCAATTCGTCAACAAGTCCTGTCAACTCAGTGACAAAAACTATTTCAAATGCAACCCTCTTTCCCCCTCTCTACCACAACCTCCCGGTTTAAGCCACCTTCCCTTCACAGCTGGTAGGCAGGAAATTCTCTGATCTCACCTTTCTGCTTCCACTCCTGCCCCTACAGTCTGTTCTACAGACAACAGCGAGAACAATCATTTTTTTAAATGCTGATCTGATCAGACCTGGCTCAGAGCCCTCTGATGGCCTCCCCATCACCGTGAATGACGAGGTCCTTTCAGTGCACTGGGTAGGCCCTGACCCCTCTCCTCTCTTTCTCTCTCACTCTGCTCCAGTCCCACTGGGCTCCTGCTGGGGACACTCTCCTCTCAAGACCTCTGCATTTACTGGTCTCCCCTCCTGAGATGCTCTTTCCCCAGACAGCCCGTGGTTTACTCCCTCACCCATGACTCTGATGAAATACCACCTCCTCCAGGAGGGCTTCCCTGACCACTCTATTTTAAAGGGACCTTACCAGCCTGCCTCCCAGCCCACTCCAGCATCCCTCCGCATTCCCCACCAGCATCCCTCCCACCTCTTACTATCATCCCTCATCCCCTACCAACTTCCTTCCCACCTTCCCATGCATCCCTCCCCTCTCCCACCTACATCCCCACCACCACTATCCAGGAAGAGATCTTGTCTGTCTCTTCCCCACTCTACACTATGAGAGCAGGGACATTTGCCTCATTTTCAAACCACCGTGGCCCCATACCCTGCACATAACAGGTGCTCACTAAACACATTTGGCACGAATGACTCTCTATTCTTTGGACTTATTCCAAATAAATTCTTGAACTGAAAATTCCAATGTGATCAGCCCGTGGGGAAAGCAGGGTGGACTTGGGTCCCTCATCGGTGGCTGACCTGCCAGGAGGAACCCACAGAACTGCAGAAAGAGTTTTGCCTTCGAAGGTGGCACATGGAGTCACATCTGTACCCCTGGCTGATGCCACCAGGGATGCTCTAATGATTTCCACAGCATCCTCTTACTCATAAATATCTCCCCTTGGTGTCAGCTGACTCCTTGGATCTCACCAGAGGAAATACTGTCATCAAACCCCAATAAATTGCTAAAGGCCTAAACAGACTGGGCCAATTTACAGCAGGTTTTGATTTTAATAATGTTTTGTCTTCGATTTGGCCCTAATTATAAATCATTTGCAACTGTGCTTTAAACCATAAGCAAATCTTACATGGCATTCTTATTATCTACTTAATATCACAGAGAGAAAGATTTATGGAATCGCATTCTGGGAATTAAGCAAACGAGGAAACTTTTAGGCGAGGGTGAAACACATGAAAATTATAGTTTTGTCATAAAACATTGATTGACCAATGATTATTGTAAAACTGTAGTAACTATGCTGGCGTCAACATAAATCTGTAATTGGCTGGATTTATTCTTTTTCAAAATGCTGTATTTCCTACAATTTTGACCATCATGTTAATCTTGAGTCTGTGAGATTTACTGTGGTTTTAACTTAATTGACTCCATTTAGCTTATGCATATATGTGTATGCAAGTGTACGTAGTGTGTGTGTATGTATAGTTTAGATAGATAGATAGATAGATAGATAGATAGATAGATAGATAGATACAGATGGATGGATAGACAGGGACAGGTTGGTAGGTAGGTAGGTAGATAGATAAATAGATAAAGATGGATGGATAGATAGATGGGGTAACTAGATAGACAGATAAAGATGGATGGATAGATAGATAGGTATAGGTAGATAGATAAATAGATAGATACAGGTAGGTAGGTAGATTAGATGAATCAATAGATCTATAGATAGATAGATAGATGCATTACCTGTAGTTGCTTGTACTTTTCCATGCTTTGTGTTTTTCTTCAAATCTAATTTTTAAAATATTTGAAGAAAACACACTAAGCTGTATGAAGCCAATCTTGCTGCAGAAATGGGTCTAAAGCACCACTTCCCAAGTCATTCTCCTGTGGGGTGACCACATAGGGTCATGATATTGCATCTTAGAGGCAGGAAGGACTGCAGAAAGATCATGAGTCAAGTTCACATCTTGGCTCTGCCATTGGCTGGCTGTATCACCCTAAAGAACCTACACCATCTCTCTTAGCCTCAGGCTCCTCATTTGTAAAATGGGAATAATTATACCCACTTCAGACGCTACTGTGAGGCTTAAATGAAATGACAAAGTGAAGTGAAGGTCTTGGCACACAGTCGATGCTCAGTACCTGCTGTGGAAGCTCCCCTTTCCTATTCCCAGTCAGGGGATAGACTTGTGATGTAGGGGCCAGGGTAGCAGGGCCTAAGGAGTGAGGTCAAGGAAGCATTCTAACCCTCAGAGGGACCCTCACAGAGAGGGTAGTCCACACACCAGGGGGAACCAGACTGGACACCTGAATCATCCCAATAAGGACCAGGGAGATGGTAGGTCCAGAACAAAACCACACAGGGGCAGAAAACCATACGCTAATGCAAAATTAGGATACTTATAAAATAGTAGCCCCCACTCAATCTTTATAGACTTACTTTTGTGAAAGCTCGGCAGTGCCAACTACCTTTGAGGTGAGAAAATGAGGACGTCAGAGATGTGACTTGCCCAAGATCACATAGCAAACAAGTGGCAGAACCAGGACTTCAAACGCACCACCTTAAGCTCTGAGTTTTGCTGCCCTCTCTCCTGGAGGTGGGTGTGTCCCGAGCTGATGACTCTCCAAAGCTAACCCAAAGGGAACGGGAGGCCCAGCTGAGCCGTTTCGGTCTCTTCTTACCTAATTGCTGAGGACAGACCTGAGAAGTAGCTGGTTTGATGTGGAACCCACCCCCCTTCTCTTCTTGCAGAGTATTGCCTTTGGGTTGAATAGTGCTTTCTTTTTCTTGATTCCCACTATGCAGCCAGTGAAAAATATTTTCCAAACCTATTCTGAGTCACTGCTTCACACTGTCTGTTCTGAAGTTGTCCATGGTCAAGAGAGTCAAGCGTGGCTAAATGAACCCAGACATTGAATTTTGCCAAAAAGTAAACATTCTGAGCCGTGAAAAAAAATGTTGGTTTCAAACATAACTCTCATGTGCAATCTCCCTTCCTCTCTTCTTCCCCATCTCCCTCTCCCAATCTCTCCCTCCTTCCTTCCTTTTCACCTTGATTTCTCTTCCTCTTGCCTTTCTCCATCTCTCTTTATTTTACTTCAATCGTCCCTCCCTCCTTCTTTTAATCTCTCCTTCTTTCTCCTGTTCCTTTCTCCCTCTTATTTCCCTCTCCTCCCTCCTCTATTCTTTTCTCTCTTCCTTTCTTGTCTTTTAAAATATGTCCAAGAGTTTATTAGCAATGGTGAGGCCAACAGATCAGGACACGACTGCCATTGAAAAGACAGTTTGTTGCTCACAGTTCCCAAGAGAAGGGGCCACAGCAGGCAGGGCCATGTGGGGAAGCACCAGGAGATGCATCTGGTCAGGAGGCAGAAGGAGCAAGAAGAAAGCATGCATGTGCCAGAGATTTGGCTGTGGTTTTTGCAGGAAAGACAGGTGAGGCAAGAGTAAGCCGATTTAGGATTGGCTAGTTTGAATAATTTCGGCAGACTCTGGGCTATAGGGCTGGTGGTTCTCCAGTTGTCTGGTACCTGGCCCCAGGGTGACTCAGGCAGGGAGGTGTAATCCTGAGCTGCAGGAGCCTGATAAAAGAAGGTAAAAGAGCGTGGCCTTTGCATCGGTTGGTTTGCATATCAAAGGTGTGCTGGAAGGCAATGTTTGCACCCTCTAGGAATTAGCTAACCTTGGGAGGGGTCTGCAAGGCGCTGAGATGTTCAAGCATCATAAAATACAGAAAACTTTTTAAAAACATAATTAATACAGCTTCTTTTCTCCCTTCCTCTCTCTCCTCCCTTCTGCCTCCCCCAAGCCTGCAAAGAACTCACCACAAATGTTCGGATGAGGGTTAATAAAGGGCTGGGTTGGTGGGCGACCAGGAACCAGGAGAGGAACAGACAGGCTCAAGAACTACCGGGGAGGCAGAGCCCTAGTTTTCGGAGACTGAACGCGCCTTCTACCAGAGGAGGAAAATGCTTCATTCAACTCCACCCACTGGCCTGAGCTCTACCCCTCCACTTCTCAGAAGCTGTCCCCTATCCGGACAGCGGTGGCTGCCGTGTCCTCGCCCTGCCACTATCCCGTGGGTTGGTTGTTTTGCCCAGGCCTGGAATTACCCAAATCCCCTTAAATACACGGCTGCAATGAGAACACTGGAAAAAAGGCAATAATTGTGACAGTAACTCACGGGGCCAGGCCTGACACGTCTCTAATTGCCTGCTAAAATTGTCGCTGTCTCCTAAAGTGCAAATTATCACCCGAAATGACAAGAATAATGAATGAGTAACTCTGATGTAATGCAACAATTAGTCCTCAAAGACACTGTCTAATATGGTAATTCAGAACACCCACTCCTTGTTATTAAGTGCCTGATAATTATTTAATTATCTATCTGCCAGCATGATTTACTTCGTTTATTTAGCTGCAGATGTGGGCAGAAGCATTTGGGTTTAAGGTCAGAACGAGCTGGCTCCTCCATCGGCCATCACATCGGTTTGCTTGGGTGCTGGAGGCTGCTGTCCATCTGACGCCCCTAATTGGCTTTGGCAGTCCCAACCCAGAATCAGAAAATCCTCCCTTCTCCTCTCCCGGCACTGGCCTGGGGTCACTCGAGGGCTGAGGGCCATGAAGACCAGGGCTGAAAGTCTCTACTTGCCTCTTGCCCGTTGGACCCCTGACAACTGATCAGAATATTTGGGGTAAACGGCTGCCTCACCAAGATCAAGGTGAGTGTCCACTCTGTGCCAGCGTCAGTGCCAAGTGTTGCCTAAGCATTAGCTCATTTAATCTTTTCAGTAATGCCAGGAGGTAAAACAATTGGTATCAGCATGTGACAGAGGAGGTCACTTGTCCAAGGTCCCACGGTGATGGGGCCAGCACTGGCCTCACTGTCTCCAGAGCTACTGTGCTCTCCTGGACCTCGATGCCTGCCTGGGTGAGGCTGGCCCCAAAACTACCAGACACAGCTTATTCCAGGGCCAGGGCACAAACAGGAGAATTTGTGTCAGGACTCAGGAGGGTCAGGTCTTGGTCTCCAAATTACAAAATGACTTATAGGGGAAGAAGAAAGAGGCTTAGTCTGCGTTGGCTCAATGAAATCAGAGCCAAGGAGTAGAAGCCACTACAGAGAGACGGGCTTGGTATCTAAAACTGGACCACTTACTAGCTGAATGCAAATTTGGGCAAGTTACTGAACCTCTCAAAGTCTCAGTTTCCTCATCTGTAAAATGGGTGTGATCAGTCTCTCTATGATCACCCTGTCAAAAGGAGCCCTCATCATCATCAGACACTCTCCACTCAGCATCCTGTTGGTTTCCTTTACTAAATGTATGCGTATCTGAAAGTATCTTGTTTATTTATCTAAATACCTTCTACACACACACATACACACACACACACACACAGAATATAACCTCCAAGGGGGCAGGGACCTTGTCTGTCTTATTTATCCATCATATTCCCTGCACCCAATGTTATACATAATATGTATAATGGCACATTGCAGGCCCTCAATAAATATTTGCAGAATGAATGAATGAATGATCAGAAGCCAGGCGTGTTCTCAGGCCAGCATGACCTTCCCTGAGCAACGTTCCAGCATCTGCACACACAGCGCTCTGCCCCACTCTCTCCCCAGCCATCCACTCTAACGATGCCTCGACTTCACACCCACACAGCTTCCGTGCTCAAAAGGCCATGATGGCCACCCAGCTGGGACTCCGTGATTCTCTTGCTCTGGTGCTCCAGCCAACAGACCCCATGCTTCCAGCAGCTTCCCAAGTCCATATATCTGAGGGATAAGTGTGGTTGGCCCAGGCCATCTGCAGCAGATGATCTTGGTTCTCACACACCCGTATCTCCTCAACACTTCCCATTTCCAAGCACACATGCCCAACTCCCACCCTTCTGCACACAGGTCTCATTGCTGAGGGCTTCCTCTGTCTGGTGGATCTCTCCATGGCCCCACACCGGTCAGGCTGTGCTCGTTCAGGCTGGGAATTGAACTCCCCCTGGAGCAGCCTTCCGTAATGACTGGTGGGAGTCAGTCCAGCTCCCTCACACAGAGGTGCAAATTCCATACTATCTCTGCCATGGCATGAAGCTCCAGTTTCCCAGGTAGCAGATGCTCTTGGCGCCCCACTCAGATCTCTTGGAAAGGCCAGTGCATCCAACCCCAGCTACTGTGAATGCTGGCTGTTCACGCTCATAGCTGCAACCTACAGCTAAGAATTGCCCTCAGCTAAGAGAGCCATCTTTCTTGGAAACACCTGGAAGAATACACCCTCCCCCAGGGGTGTCCCACTGCCACTAACTAACTCGTACAAGGGTAGAAAAGGCCAGTCTCCTTGCTCCAGGGCGGGACAACTCTATGGTGCTTGCTATTCAGGCTCCAGAGCTCCTTGGGGGTCAGCTGGAGGATGGACTTCATCTGAACCCACATCTTTTCCTAAGTCCTTAAAGGCAGGACCATCTCTGACTTGCTGACAAAGCACCATATTTGTTGAGTTAGTGAATGAATGAATGAATGAATACACACATAATACATTCATATATACATATACACATAAATGACTGAATCAGAGCTATATGATCCCCATATCAAGACCAGAACCCCTCTTTTCTAAATCATCAGCTTGTGCTGATGGTAGGAGGTTAACGAAGGGGAGGTCTGGGTTGAGAGTCAGGAGACCTCAGCTCTTGCCTTTGACTCACTGGGTAACTTGAGACCTCATGCTCTGGGTCTCTCTTTTTCCATCTGTCAAATCAAAAAAAATAACATTTTTCTCCATATTCTCTTCCAGCTCACACACAGTGTGCGTTTTGTGATATATTTTTAATTTTCTGTTTTGAAATAATTTTAGACTAGAAAAGTAAGAAGAAGAAGAAGAAGAAGGAGGAGAAAGAAAACCAGAACCAGTAGCACAGACAGTTCCCATTACCCTTCACCCAGCTTCCCCAAATGTTAATGGTTTGTGATTTTTAAGCCTTCAGTCCGAATGTCTGGGGGATCATCCTGAGGGTGGAGATGTGGTGGGAGCCGCAGAAAGGAAGTTCGTTTGCACAAACGCAGAGTGAAAATGCACCTGTCTGGGCAGCCTTGGAAAACCAGGCAGCAGACAGACAAAACCCCTTCCCTTCTCATCTCTCTCTGCTGCTCATGGTACAGCCACAGCTTTCTTTTATTTGTGGTCTCTCACCCCCTATGCCACAGCAAACAAGGGACTTTATAAATATTTCAAACACTAATAATTTGTGCTGTCCCTGCTTAGACTTTTAAATGAATCTAAGAGCATGTCTCTCTGAGGAATCTGCCCAAATGCAGGCGGGTGAAAGAAATACCACCACTGGCCGCTGCCTGAGATGGGTACTCGATGTAGAGATGGGACCAGAGGCTGTGGCCTCTCTTTTCTCCCACCCACGTCCCCTACCCCAGTATCTGCTCCGGGACGCTCTGCCTGAAGGGGGAAATGGCCAGACTAAATCCCGGGTCCACGTGGTGGGGAGACCACACCCCCACTGCTCCAGTGATGGAGAGAGAAGTAGAGGGCTGGTTAATTCCATGGTTGGTATTTGGTCTTGGAATCAGATATTCCTGGGTTCAAATCCCAGCTTGTCTACTCATTAGCTGTATGGCCTTGGGCAAGTCACTTCACCTCTCTGAGTCTTTGTTCCTTTATCTATAAAGTGGATATTGTCAGCATTAAAGGAAATTGTGCATTTAAAGTATACAGAGTCTGCCTTATGCCATGCGCTCAATGCTCAGTAGCTGGTATTTTCCCTTTGAATATTTCCAAGATTTATTTCCAATATTTATAATGGCTCAGACATAATAAGTTAGTTTCTCATTCACATAAACTACTCAATGAGGTTCTAGGTTGGAATACGACAGAGAGTAGGGGGGAAATTCTACTTTGCCAAAATTGATGGAGGCTCTGCCATGGCTTCCAAGATTGCCCTGGGTACCCACCATCCAGCAAGCAGAGAGGAAAAGAATTCGAAGGAGGCCCACAGAAAGTTCCTACTGCCCCTCCTGAAGCTCACAGTCCAGGAGTAGGAGAGCTATGCAAACCACAACCTATAATATACAGGGTGGATCTTCAAGTGAGGAGGGGCCAAAACATTCAGGAGAACAGAGAAGAGGGAGGTGTTTTCAGGAGGCAAACCCAATCCTGGCACACCTGCCTGAAATCCTTCAAAGGTTCACCTTGTTCTTGGGATAGAGACTGAACTACTTCTCCAGCTATCAAGGCCCACATGGTCCAGTCCCTGCCAACCTCTCCAGCCTTGGCCCCTCCTCTCCCTGCGGTCCTGACACTCTGGGCTTCTTTTTATTCCCCAAATAGGCCACAATCGTAGGGCAACCGTATAATTTATCTTTCAAGCCAGGCCACTTTGGAGGGAGAAAGATGGTGCTTCTAATTAATGACCCAGGACAAGCTGGACTCTCTGGAACAGACACGAATATGTGGTCACTATACAGCGTTGATCCTGCCACAGGGCCTTTGCACAAGGAATAGTGCTGTTCTCCCTATTCCTTACTCACCCAGCTAACTTGCTCTGATGCTTCAGAATCACTTCCTCAGGGAAGCCCCTGACACAACAATCTAAGTCAGATCTCTTTGTTATACACTCTCCTAGAACCTGTTTCTTTCACTAGTGGCACTAATTTAAATTCCTAAATATATGTTCAATTGTTTATGTATCTGATAGTTGTCTCTCTCTTTTCATCAGGACTATAAGTTCCATGAAGGTAGGGACCATGTCTCTTTTTTGTTCACCCTTTGCCTCCAATGTCCAGCACATAGTAAGCATTCAATCAACATTGGAATACATGAATAATTGCTTACCTCTGCTTGGAGGGATCAAAACAGAAACCTTCTAATACAAAAGGACATTTCAGCATGGTCTGAAAGAGTAAGTATAGGACGGGAGTACATGGAGAAGCAGATGAACAACATTCCAGATAGGGGAGCCACAATAAACAGAGGTAAAGATGCTGGACCACATCTAACGTATTCAGAGACTGTCCTGGAGTTTAATAACTAGAGCACGAAAGATGCAGACAAAATGTAGGAGTGAGCTTGGGGCGGAGCGGGGGTGGGGGCACAGCATCAGGTTGGGAGATGCCGAATGCCAAGGAATGGTGCTTGGAGGGAGAAGACTCACCCTCATATGAGTTTGAGAATGATGTCACAGGAGGTGGATTACAGTGCTCTGAGTAAACCAAGGGACTACTGGCTACAGCAGCAACTCTCAAATTTTTCTTGGAGTATGAATCTATTTTTAATGGAGTTTTAAGACATAAAATCAGGTGTCAGGAGAGTGTCCTGGGGCTGGGCATGGGTGTGGGGGAAGTGGACAGAGCCTCATTCGTAGCCCCTGAGGCACCTCTGTTCCTGCAGCATCAGCAGATGTACTGACATCATCCACCCAAGACCTGAGACTTGACTCTGTGACCTCCCTCCCATTATGCTGCTACTCTGTCTCCTGGATAATAATATAGACCTGGGAGATGGGTACACTGGCACCAGAGTGGCCCTTCAGACAGGGTCTTGTTTAGTCCCCAGATCCAGAGCTAGACCTGCCCTGAGTGATGATGGGCAGCTCCCAGCCTTCTCA
Source organism: Leucopleurus acutus (assembly GCF_964270905.1). Lineage (NCBI taxonomy): Eukaryota > Metazoa > Chordata > Mammalia > Artiodactyla > Delphinidae > Leucopleurus > Leucopleurus acutus. Next base: position 70,094,127 of record NC_139155.1, read on the forward strand.
AGGACAGGAAGGGAAGTAGCTAAATAACTGTCCTTGCTAATCTGGTGCCTCCCTAAAATTATAGTTCCCATTCCCCGAGCATTTACTATGATCGTTATCCCATCCAAGACCCACAGCAACCTTTGAGCTGGGCACTATTCTCATCTTTCATCTTGATGGTGAGAGAACTGAGAGGTTTGGTAACTTGCCTGAGGTCACACAGCTTGTGAAGGGCTCAACCAGGATTTAAGCCCAGATCCTACCCCAGAAAGATGTCACCCTGCACTAACCACTGCCAAAAGAAAAAAGTAGAAGAGGTCTGCGTAGATTTTCCTTTCTTCGTGGAGATTTATAAGAAAGAGAACAGGTAGGCTCCTTCCTGTCTGAGATGAGACAGGAGAGTTCCCACTAAACCCGAGGGAAGGACAAGGTGACTCGGTGGGTCCTGCCCAATCCCTCAGATGCTATTTTCAGGGCTGTCTCTGCTGGGACAGATGAAACATCCCCCAGTTAGGCATACTGTCCATCTGGCTGTCTGCGCGATGTTATTTATAATGCCTAACCCACAGCCAGGCTGTAATGAAGAAGACTTCAGCCCCGGCTCCTTAGTGGGGGAGGCAACTGATTTTGGAGCCAGCTGTCCTGGCAGTCCAGTTCGGCAAATGTGACTCAGATGTGAGCCCCGATCTGGGATAACCTGGCGCCCAGAGAGAAGGTGGGGACCAAGCTGCTCAGATGGGGCCACTTGTGTGTTTGACAGCCGGGAGGGCTTGTGCAGCAGTTCAGATGATGCAAGGCATGTCTCTCATAGTGGAATATGGAGTCAGACGAACGTATTTTTCATGACTCAAGGAATGGGTATTGCTTCAGGAAGTGAGAGATGCTTTCTGAGCCCAGAACTCCTGTTGACTCCTTTTTACTACCGGTGTCTTAACTGTGCTTAATAAATACTCAGGCATACCTGTGTGCATGTATATGTGTGTGTGCACACACGTGTGGTTCACCAGGGTGCATAGTAACCCACGTAAATGGGGAAGGAGGGACCAATATGGATTTAGCACTTTCTGTAGGCCAGGTAACTGGTCAGTCTCTTACTGAGTCCCCTCAACAACCAATGAGGTGTGTATCATGATCCCCTCTATAGAGATGAAGAGACTGAGACTCAGAGAGGAAAGGGCCTGGCCAAAGACAGCACAGAATATACCATCTTCCTGAAAACCAGCCCACTGCCTGGCACACGTGGCTGCCATGTCTGAAGTCCTCAGAGTTAGCGCCCTTCAACCTCATTCCTACATTATCTTCTCTCTAAACCATAAGTTCCTTAGGGACAGGAATCACGTGCCATTAGCTGTATACCCACCAGGCCTGGCAAACAGTGTGTGTTCAAATGGCTGTGGTTACTGTAATGTGCTGTGCCCTAATCCCTAATTGTTTAAGCATGTAAATTCATACTTCTCCCAGACTAATCCTTCTCAAGCTTATTTTAACTAAGGAACCACAGTAAAATACAAAACAAATGGTGGCCATTTAATAATTATGCCACTGAAACCATGACAAAAGAAGATATTATTCTACAAGGGGTCTAGAAGAGATTTTTTAGTTTTTTTCTGATCCACAGAGGGAGCGTCCCCAAACTGCAAAGGTAAAATGCTGAACAAGGAAACTCAGAAAAAAATTACAGTTGCTATTGATTAATCCTCAGTTGTATGTCAGACAAAGTATGAAGTGCTTTACATGTATCAACTCAATATTTATCGTCAAAACACCCCTAGAGTTGGTACTATATTCCTCACTTTATGGACAAGGAAACAAATCCAGAGAGGTGATGTGACTTGCCCAAGGACACATAGGAAGTGCAGAGCCAGGATTCAAATCTATGTGTTCTGCCTAACATCCTCCTCAATAGGACCCCAAAATGAATAAAACTCTACTGAGTCTTCAAAATAGAATGAGCTTCTCAGATTTCTTCCTCTGATCATTCATTCATTTAAACCACATTTCCTCAATGCCCTTTGAAAGGTACTGAGCGCAGACAGGTGAATTAGACATGGTCCCTGCCCCCAAGTGCTCACAATCTAGTGCAGATGAGACCAGTGGCTACTTAAAGTGTTGTGAGTATTCAGGGGGCAAGAAAGGGGAAGGAGATAAATAGGGAGAAATTTCTAATATATGAGATCCAGTTTCCTCGTATTTACACCAAGGAGGTTTGAAAAGGCTATGATTTCAAGGGTTCATGCAAAAACTAACTGTAGTCAAATAGACATTTTATAGATGTTATTTTGGTATAGTATCCAAAGTACCCTACCTTCCTTAAACAGAAAAGATGTTAAGACCATTTATTAAGTTGCACTAGATTGAATTTCATTGCATTGTTGGAACATCTTGTGCAGGGAGCTGTTTTGACTTGAATTTGCTTGTGTTGGGTTGAGTTAGGTTGTAAGGCTGAGAAGTGGTTATTGTATCGTATTGTGTTGAGTTGTATAGGGTTGTAATTTGTTGGGTTGGATTGGTTTGGTTAAATAATATCAGGTTGCATTGGGTTGCATTTTGTTAGTAGAGTTGGGCTGAGTTGGGTCATTATACAGGTGAACTTCAGTGGAACTGATGTGGATTAAGTTGGGTAAATTTTCTAGGGTTCACTTGGCTAGGCTTGGCATGGATGAAACTGATTTGCATTCATCTATTCTAGAAAGTCTCTCTGGTATGGGGCCACTTCCTGTCTAACAACTAGAATTGCTCTTGAAAGTTCTATATTCAGGGCCAAAACCACAATGGACAGAGTGTTTTGTATTAGGGAGGTTTGATGCAAATAAACAGCCCAAGAAGATTGGGTCTTCCTATCTCTGCTAAAGTCCAGTTTACTTTCTACAAAGATTGCAGTAAGGGTGTCAGACGTGGGATATTGCAAAGGTAAAAAGGCTTTTACTCGTTTCTGGCATGTCTATGGGTTGAATTCCATTCAGCCATTTGCCAGACATTATGGAGCACTTCTACATATGATACTCTGTTCTGGGTACTGAAGACTGAGGATGAATAATGCCCTTTTCCTGTCCTTAAGGAATTAATAATGTCAAACAATTACTGTCCACTATAACACTGTCTTCCTCAGGCAAACTCTTTATCCTTGAACCTGACTATAAGCATACTTTGTTTTATTGCACTCCACTTTATTGCACTTAACAAATATTGTGAGGATTTCTTTTTTTACAAATTGAAGGTTTGTGACAACCCTGCATTGATCAAGTCTATTGATGTCATTTTCCAACAGCATTTGCTCACTTCATGTCTCTGTGTCACATTTTGGTAATTCTTGCAATATTTCAAACTTTTTCATTATTATTATATTTGTTATGGTGATCTGTGATCAGTGATCTTTGATGTTACTATCAATACTACAACTTACTCAACGCTCAGATAATGGATAGCATTTTTTAGCAACAAAGTTTTTTGAAATTAAGGTATATAAATTTTTTAGACATGGTGCTACACTTAATAGACTATAGTATAGTGTAAACATAACTTTTTTATGTATTGGGAAACCAAAAAATTCATTTGACTTGCTTTATTGCAATATTTACTTTATTGCAGTGGTCTGGAACCAAACCCACAGTTTCTCCAAGGTCTACCTGTACCAGCAGGGCAACTGCCAAAATTCCAACCACAAGACCTTGGAACAATAGAGAGGATCAACAAACACAATAGCTACTTTTTAAAATAAAACAAACAGGGACTTCTGTGGCAGTCCAGTGGTTAAGATTGCACGCTTTCAGTGCAGGGGTCCCAGGTTCAATCCCTGGTCAGGGAGCTAGATCTCACATAGCGCAACAAAGAGCCCACATGCCTCAACTGAAGATCCCGCAGGCAGCAACGAAGATCCCGTGTGCCGCAACTAAGACCCGGCGCAGCCACATAAATAAAATAAATATTTTTTAAAAATAAAATCAAACAAACAAAAACCTCCAGCATGTCTGATTAAATTAAAAGAGAGGGCATGCACAAACACACAACATGATAATTTTTCAACCTACAGAAACAGCAGAACATTTACAAATTATTTTAAAAGTATTATGACTAACATAATACTAATCATTTGAAACAAATAAAATGGTTAATTTGGAAAAGATTTAAATGACCAAAATTGACATAAGAAGAAAAAATTTTAAACTGAATACTAGTCATTAAAAATTCTAGGGCTTCCCTGGTGCCACAGTGGTTAAGAATCCACCTGCCAATGCAGGAGACATGGGTTCAAGCCCTGGTCTGGGAAGATCTCACATGCCGCAGAGCAACTAATAAGCCCGTGCGCCACAACTACTGAAGCCTACATGCCTAGAGCCTGTGCTCCGCAACAAGAGAAGCCACTGCAATGAGAAGCCCACACACCGCAACAAAGAGTAGCCCCTGCTCCCCACAACTAGAGAAAGCCCGTGCGCAGCAACAAAAACCCAAAGCAGACAAAAATAAATAAATTTATTTTTAAAAAAATTCTATCAAGCCTCTATATTATCCCTTCTCCTCACCATCCCACTCCATTCCTGGGAGCTGATAATTTTACAAACTATTTATACAAAACCCTAAAGGACCAATAAAGGTTTATAAATCCAATAATCTATGCATTATTTTAGAGAATGGATAAAATGGGACACAACACAAATTCATTTGAAAGTAGTAAGACCTTTACAGTAAAATCAAACAAGGGAATTTCCTGGCGGTCCAGTGGTTAGGACTCCATGCTTCCACTGCAGGGGGCCCAGGTTTGGTCCCTGGTTGGGGCTAGGATCCCACAAGCCACATGGCGTGGCCAAATAAATAAAGTAAAATAAAATAAGAATAATACAACTAAAGAAATCTATAGAAGAAATCTCACTTATAAAAATGGATGCAAAATTATTAAATGAAAAGCTAGCAAATCAGATTCAGCAATACTTTTTAAAATACTTATAATAGGTGTATCTAAGGAATGCAAGGATGGTTTTAAAACAGAAAAACTTTAATATACCACATTAAAAGAGAAATTAGTATAATTAGCTAAATAGATTTTGAAACATTTGAAATAGTTCACCTCTCATTTGAGACTCAAACTGTCCTCAACTGAAGAACTGAAAAGATCTTTTTGAGAGAATTTATGACAAAAATTCATGACTGTCCTAATTGCCTAATTGATACAGAAGAATTATTTTTAAATTCAACAGTCACTCATGATAAAAACTCTCAACAAACTGGAGATGGAAGGGAACTTCTTCAGTTGATAAAGGGCGCATGAAAACAAAAAAAAACATAGTTAACAAACAATGGTGGAATAGTTATCATTTTCCCCAAATATTGGAAAAAAGACAAGGATGTCCACTCTCACCACTTCTATTTTACAACATCCTGGATATCATAAGCATTGCAAAAAGTCAAGGAAAACAAATAAACATCACAGAAATTGGAAATGGAGAAGTAAATCTGTCTTTATTCATAGAAAATATGATCGTATATGTAGAAAATCCTAAGGAATCTATAAAAATACTATCAAAACTAATAAATTAATTTAATAAAACTATAATACTTCTGTATACTATCATTAAACAACTGAAAACTAAACTAGGAAAAATAATTTTATTTACAATATCATGTAAGTACATAAAATACTTAAGGATAAATTTAATGAAACCTATACAAGACCTGTATACTAAAAACTACATAACATTACTAAAAAAAACTGTAAAGAATACCTAAATAAATGGAGAAATATACCACATACATGGATCAGAAGACTTATACTGTTAAGATGATAATTCTCCCCAAATTGATCTATAAAGTTGGGGAATCTCAATCCAAATCCAAGCAGTAGGAAATAACAGCTGAATATAAAAATTTTACAAAATGCCAAGAATCTAGAAAAGCCAAGGCAATTTCTGAAAGAAATTCAAAGATAGAAGACTTACGCTACCTAATATCAACACTTACAATAAAGCTACAGTAATAAATACAGGGTAGAATTGGTGAAAGGTGAGCCATATAGATTAAAGGAATAGAATAGAGAATCTAAGTTTTCCAAAGAAGACATACAAATGGACAGCAGATACATGAAAATGTGTTCAACATCACTAATCATCAATGAAATGCAAATCAAAACCACAATGAGATATCACCTCATACCAGTTAGAATGGCTATCACCAAAAAGATAGGAGGTAAGTGTTGGCAAGGATATGAAGAAAGGGAACCTTAGTGCACTGCTGGTGGGAATGTAAATTGGTACAGCCACTATGGAAAACAGTATGGAGGGTTCTCAAAGTATTAAAAACAGAACTACCATGTGGTCCAGCAATCCCACTTCTGGGTATATATCCAAAGAAATTGAAATAAGGATATCATAGAGAAATATGTACTCCCATGTTCATTACAGCATTACAATTGCCAAGATATGGAAATAAGCTAAGCGTTCTGTCAATAGATGAATGGATAAAGAAGATGTGGTGCACACAGATCAATACATACATACATAGATACATAGAAAGATATAGATATAATAGATACATAGATATATACAATGGAATACTATTCAGCCATGAGAAAGAAGGAAATTCTGCCATTTGCAGCAATTTGGATTGACCTCAAAGGCATTATCCCAAGTGAAATAAGCTAGACACAGAAAGACAAATACTGTATAATATCACTTATATGCACAAGGTAAAAAAGACAAACTCAGAGAAACAAAGGGTAAAGTGATGGTTGCCAGGGGTTGGAGGTGGAGAAAAGGCGGGTATTGGTCAAAGGGTACAAACTTCTAGTCACAAGATTAGCAAGCTTGGGGATCTAAAGTATAGCGTGATGATTATAGCTAATGATACTGTGTCATATACTTGAAGGTTGCTAAGACAGTAGATCTTAAATGTTCTCACCACAAAAAGAAATGATAGCTAGGTGATGGGATGGAGTAGCTAATATTATGGTGGTGATCACTTTGCAATTTATAAACGTATCGAATCAACGTGTTGTATACCTTACACTCGCATAATGTTATATGTCAACTATATCTCAATGACACTGGAAAAAATAAAGAATGGAGTCTAGACTCACACATATATGGTGAGATGATTTTCAACAATCCCTGGGACTTCTCTGGTGGTGCAGTGGTTACGACTCTGAGCTCCCAATGCATGGGACCCAGGTTCGATCCCTGGTCAGGGAACTAGATCCTACATGGATGCTTCAACTATGAGTTCTCATGCCACAACTAAGGAGCCAGCAAGCTGCAACTAAGTAGCCCTTGAGCTGCAACTAAGAAGCCCACCTGCCACAACTACGACCCAGTGAAACCAAATAAAGAAAGAAAGAAATATTTTTTTTAAATCCCAAGACAATTCAACAAGGAAATTCTTTTCAACACGTGGTGTCTCTCTCGTGAACTTATATGCAAAAATCCCAAATAAAATTTTGCAAATCAAATCCAGTTATAAATAAAGTGATAATACATCATGACCAGTTGATTATTTATTCCAGGAATACAATGACCCAAATCAATTAGTATAATTTTCCACTTCAACAGAAAAGAGAGAACAATTACACGACCACCTCAATAGATGCAGAATATCATCTGACAACACCCAACGTACATTCATGATGAAAAATTTTAATTAGACATAGGAGAGATCTTCCTCTATCTGATTTTTTAAATTTAAAAACAGCAAAGAGGACTTTCCTGGTGGCACAGTGGTTAAGAATCCACCTGCCAATGCAGGCGACATGGGTTCAATCCCTGGTCCAGTAAGATCCCACGTGCCACAGAGCAACTAAGCCCGTGCACCACAACTACTGAGCCCATGTGCCGCAACTACTGAAGCCCACGCGCCTAGAGCCTGAGCTCCGCAACAAGAGAATCCACTGCAAGGAGAAGCACACGCACTGCAACGAAGATAGCCCCTGCTCACCACAACTAGAGAAAGCCCGCGCTCAGCAGCAAAGACCCAATGCAGCCAAAAATAAATAAATAAATATATTTTTTAAAATAGCAAAGAGGGGCTTCCCAGGTAGCACAGTGGTTGAGAGTCCGCCTGCCGATGCAGGGGACACGGGTTCGTGCCCCAGTCCGGGAAGATCCCACATGCCGCGTAGCGGCTGGGCCCATGAGCCATGGCCGCTGAGCCTGCGCATCCGGAGCCTGTGCTCCGCAACGGGAGAGGCCACAACAGTGAGAGGCCCGTGTACAGCAAAAAAAAAAATAAAAAAAAAGCAAAGATTATTCTTAATGGTGAACTACTGAAAGCTTTTCCCATGAAATAGGGAACTAGATAAGAATGCCTGCTATCATCAATTCTATTCAGCATTGTACTGGAGGGCCTAGCCAGAGCAATAGGAAAGAAAAAGAAAGTAAAGGCTTAAGAATTGAGAATGAAGAAATAAAATTGTCTTTCTTCACTGGTGACATGACTAGGTATGTAGAAGATCCAAAAGAATCTATAAATTATTAGCATTTTTTAAAACTATTTATTAATTTGGCTGCACTGGGTGTTAGTTGCGGCACGTGGGATCTTCATTGCGGCATGTGGGATCTTTAGTTGCAGCATGCGGGCTCTTTAGCTGCTGCATGCAGGCTCTTTAGCTGGGGCATGCAGGATCTAGTTCCCTGACCAGGGATCCAACCTGGGCCCCCTGCACTGGGAACACAGAGTCGTAGCCACTGGACCATCAGGGAAGTCCCTATTAATTATTAGCATTAATATTTTAATTTACAATGTCACTGGATACAAGGCTAATATACGAAAATCACTTTTATTTCTATATACCAGCAATGAACAAATAGAAACAATTTTTAAGAAAATTATGAAACTATAATAGTATTAAATACTTCAAATACCTAAGAAATAAATCTAACAAACAATGAGAGAATTCAGTACACTAAAAACTACAAGACATTGTTGAGAATCAGAAATGAAAAGATGGAATATTTCTTAAATTGTGGTCAGACAATTGGGTACATACATGTAAAACAAATAAATTAGAGTCTTACGTAATACATTATGCAAAAATAAATTCTAGGTTAATTAAAGACCTAATAGGGAAAAATAAAACTTTTTAAATTATACAGTAAATTGTAGGAAGATCTCTTATAAACTCAGGATGGACTACTTATATTAAACCAGACACAAAGCACAAAACATAAAAGATTAATAAATGTGATTAATTAAACTTGACCATATCTACACAAAGATACCCCACACAATATTGAAAGACAAGATACGTACTGGTAGAAAAATTTTTCACTTCACACAATCACAGTATTAGTAATCAGAATATATTTTTAATTGGTTTACAAAAAAGCTAAACAACACTTTGGGGGGAAACAGCATAAGAAATGAATAGATAATTCACAAAAGAGAAAAATAAATGTCCATTGAACATACATAGAGATGCACAATCTTGCTACTAATCAGGAAAATGCAAATTAAACCCACAAAGAGATATCATTTTACACCCATCAGATTGGAAAATATTAAGCCATCTGACAATGCCAATTGTTGGCAAGAACTCTTATCCACTGCTAGTGGGAGTGTAAATTTGTACAACCATTTTGGGGAGCAACTTGGCAAACCTAGTAGAGATTAAGATATGCATATCCTTGCACCTAGAAATTCCACTTCTAAGTATATACCTTAAAAATTCTTGCATATGTGCACCAAGAGATGTGTACAAAAATTGGAAACAGCCTACATGTCCATCAGTGGAAAAAGGAATAAATTAATGTTGGTATATTTATACAATGGAACACCATATAGAAATTAAAATGAATGAACTAGAATTACATATATCAACATGTATAAGCCTTTCAAAAAAACATAAAATGTATTTTAAAATAAAAGTTGTGGAATGATACATATGGTATAATATGATGGATATAAATCTAAGAATATGCAAAACAATACCATGTATTATTTATGGACACATATGTAGTAAAAATATTTTTAAAACATGATAAACACCAAGTTTGGGATGAGACTATATTTCTGGATCAGGAAGCAAATGAATGAGATTGTGGAGAGTAATACAGATGGAGCCAACTGTTTTTGTATTATTTTATCCCTTAAAAGAAAAATGAAAGGTCTGAAACAAATACATATAGCAAAATGTCAAGATTTACCAAAGCGGGGTGGTGGGTATATAAGTGTTTATTATACTAGTCTAGCGGAGTGCTGATAAATGTTTAACAACCGACTTCCCTAGGGGAAAACCCTGATTTGCAGTGTTGGCCAATCGTCATGGTATAAGTACTCCCACCATGGCCAATTTCAAGCTACCAACGTGACTTCACTGATTAGAGTTGGGAAGAGATGGACACAATAGGTTCTTATGAACCAGAAGAAACAGGCTCCAACATACCACAGTCTTAGCGTTCTGTGTGAAACGGAGGAAAATAAAACACTAAGCAGAAACAATTTTAAAAGCGCACATGCATATGGAAGGAAGTCAGAGTACAGGTGCTCTAGAAAAGGAAGGGGTGGTGGGTGGACCCTGCCCTTCTCTTCCTCCCCCAGGAGAACCACAGAGACACCTTTTCTACCCCCCCCCCCCCCCCCCGTAGATGACTAGCCTCGACTATCTCTGATGTGCTAGGATTCACAACAATGTTCTCACCTCTTTTGTTGATAGTGACACTTCGTCACTCAGCAAACAAGCAGGAAGGCATCCGGACAGGGACACAGGGACCTGATTGTTGTCCCACAAGACTTGAGGCACAGGCAGGCTTGTGACTTGGAGGAAATTGTAGACCCATATTCCAAAGTCAGATAGAAATCAATGGCCAAGACCACAGTACCCTCTCTGTTCAAACTCCCAGAGCCTTGAACTGGCTCACCTTGCTCCACTGAGAAGTTCTAACCGTGGGCTGAATCGTTGAGGATGACAAGAGACATAGAATACTGCAGGAGTAATACTGTAGGGACCTTCGGGCCGTCTCTTTTCATACAGTGTCTATGGCACACTGGTGTTCACTGCAGGTGCCTCAGGCACCTCTGGGGAAAGGAAGGGTGCGATCAACACCCGCACTCCCTCTCCACCCACAGCAGGCCCCCTCCTATCTGACTTGAGCGTAAGCCTTTCTTGTGACGATTTCACCTCAGCATCTGGTTCCACTGCTCCACAAACTAAAACAGTATGGAAGCCACTGAAGTGATAATCCAACTCATACGTTTCTGCATTTGTGGGATAGGATGTCCAGGGAGAGACCAGGTTCCTCCCAAAGTCACACAGCTAGTAGGGCCACAGCTCAAGCCTCTGTGTCCTGACTCCTGGCCCAACACTTCCCACCCACCTGCACCCTCAATCCAGAAGCCACTCTGGCCATCCCTGGGACATCAGGCCCTTCTCTTCTTCTGTTTCATTGGGAAGGAGGCCCATGAAGACCAGCAAAAAGAGAAGTGGGAGTAGGTACAGAATCAAAGCAACTCATGAGACTCTCCCCAGGAAAATGGCGACTTCCCTGCCTGACTCGTACAGACAATGGCCTTACCTCCCTGGCCGAGGTCCAAAGACAGGTGCTGCCAGGGGACTCCTCCGAAATATCCTTCACTGAGCTTCTGGAGAAGATGAATACATGGTCCTCTTCCCTCGTCAGCACAGTGAAGCAGGCAAACCCAGGCTTTCCCAGAACCAGCACACACCACCCCTGTGACTCTGAGCACGACGACCAACCTCGCTGAGACTCAGTCTCCTCCTCTGAAGAAAAGGTTAATCGTCGGCTCAGAGGGCAGTTATGAGGGTCAAGTGATCTCACAAACATAAAGCCTTCAGCACAGAGACTGACCCCACAGCAAATGCCCAAAAGATATCGCTCCTTATGCTTTAACCCATAAAACATTCAGTATAAAAGATAGGACATACAGATAACTATAATACAAGTCAGAGCAACAGCCAACATTTACTGAGCACCGACTGTGCGTGAGGCAGTTCAATAGACTCCTTTTGAGCACCTCCCTTAATCCTCACAACAATCCTATGAGACAGCCTATTTTACAGATGAGAAAGCTGAGGCTCAGATGACACACCTAACTCAAGCTCAATGCACTAAAGCAAGATTCCAACCCAGATACAACTGAGCCCATAGTCCATGCTTTCGGGTGGTTTACAAGATGCCTCCCACCCACTGCCTGGAACCAAAAGCTGTGAAGTTTCAAAGGATGGAGCAATCACTTCAAGTTGTGGAAAAGCAGAGTTGAAGGTTTCTTGGAGGAGGTGACCTTGTAGGATGAATGGGAAGGGAAGACCTGCTGGACTGGACAAGCAGTGTCCACAAAGGCAGAAGACAGGCCAGAGCTGGGCCACCTGGAATGCTGTCTGGCAACACACGTGTGATTCCTTGCACTTCCACACACGACCTAATCCACAGCATTCCAGGTGGGGCAAAAGAACCACTGCCGGTATCTTGAGATGGGATACTTAGGTTCTACACATATGGGCCTTGGACTCAGACTGCCTGGGTTCAAAGCTTAACTGTGCCACTTACCAGCTGTGTGTCCTTGAGCAAGTTACTCAACCATTCTCTGCCTCAGTTTATCCAACTGTAAAATGGGGTTGATCAAGAGTTTCGGGTGACTTGAAGATTAAATGAGGTGATGCACAGGAAGCATTTAGCACAGTGCCTGCACATAATAAGCTCTCAATAAATATTAGCTATTAGTGTGGCTCTTGTCAATATTATTCTAATTCTGAGAGACCATACTTCTCAGCAGTCCTGAATCTTGGACTGTCGGATTAATTTATCCTAAAAATCAGACGCCTTGGGAACTTGGATACATAGAACTTAAACAGCTCAGAATTGTTAAAAATTAGACTCCTAGAATCATAGAACCTTCAAACCTTAGAACAAAAATACGGTTCAGGGGCTTCCCTGGTGGCGCAGTGGTTGAGAGTCTGCCTGCCGATGCAGGGGACACGGGTTCGTGCCCCGGTCCGGGAGGATCCCACGTGCCGCGGAGCGGCTGGGCCCGTGAGCCATGGCCGCTGGGCCTGCGCGTCCGGAGCCTGTGCTCCGCAATGGGAGAGACCACAACAGTGAGAGGCCCGCGTAACGCCAAAAAAAAAAAAAAAAAAGATTAAAAAAAAAAATACGGTTCAAGCCAATAAAAATTACAACATAAATTTTCCCCTGAATGCTGCCCTCCTCTTCCTCTCTCTTCAGGGGATTGGAACTATTATTTTGTCACCTGGATCTCTGATTTTTCTCCCCAGAAATATATGTATTATTATTTTTTTGTTTCAAGGAGAAGCAGTTATGGGTTTTTTTCCCCTCCCCTCCTCTTTTTTGCTCTCTTGTACTGAGAATATGATGTGTTGGGTAAAATATCAAGTGCAATAAGTCAAAATTTCTGACAGAAATAATAGAGCCCACATCCATTTCCAGCCATTCTCCCAGTGATAACAATTAAGTTCCGGACAGTTTGAACTTTTTACAAAGAATTAATGATGCATGTGAACACGGGGGAAGAACAATTGCTAATAATTTATGAAGTCTTCACCGGCTCAAAGTAGTAAGTTTGGTAAAGTGAGGGGGGGAAGCTTTGAAAGGTAAACACTTTGAAAAGCCTTTCTGAGGATCTTCCCTGTCAATTGAGAATTTACTACATTCCATTAAACAACCTAAAATAACTTGTATGATAATCACCCTTCAGATATAGGCGCTGGTGCAGACAAAGGTATTATTAAGTTAAATTACCCTAAAAGTGTTGGATTGACAGAAAGGTTCAATCAATGGTTTGGAAAGCCGGGGTCCCTAAATGACACCGACAAACAGATACTGATGTTCTGGGGCTGGAGTCGGCTTTCCAAGACCTGGCGCTAACAGGATTTCAATTTGAGCTTTTAAATATTTCATGCTCCCCCTGCAGATCTCAGGAGGAGGGCTCTGGGATTCACAGAGGTTGGAAGCCGGGGCCCCTCCTTGCCTTGCCTTTTGGGGCCAGGATCTGAAAGATAGCTGTGAGTGGAAATAAAGAGACATGGTGAGGAGGGCTAGTCTCTTTGAGGGACGAAGGGAGCAATGAAAAGGGAATTCACCAGCTGGGTGTGACCGGGGGAAAGAGTCAGGAGTCTCAATTTATAGATAAGGGAAATGAGACCCAGTTCCCTTATCTCTAAGGGAAATGATGTCCCTTACCTGAGGGCACCCAGCGAGTCCATGGCATTCACTAGAATGCCGAATACTTCATTCCACGATGGGGAGGCTTCCCTCTCCATTGATTTTGAAGCCTCCCCAGAGTCAAGCCCGGTTTGCACATTGCAGGACCCCATAAATATTTTTAAATAAACTCTATTAATACCTAACATACATGCAGAAAGATGCAAGTCACAGTGTGCAACCAACAAATTTTTGCAAACCAGACATACATGGACAACCAGTACCGAGCTCAAGTCACACAACATTTCCAACCTCCCCAGCCCCATCCCCACCCCCCAGAAGATTGTCCTAACCCCAAGTCACTATGCCTACCCCAAAGAATAACCACCCTCCCAACTCCTGACACACAGATTAGTTTGTCCAGCTGTTGAACTTGAGGTAGATAGACTCACATGGCACGTGTTCTTTTGGGTCTGCCTTCTTTCACCCAAAATTATGTTTGTGAGATTCATCTATGTTTTTATATATATCTGTGGTTTGTTCACTGTCATAGGTGCTTGGTTTTTTACCATGTGAATGTAACACAATTTATTTAGCCATGCTTCTGTTGTTAGCATTTGGGTTGTTTCTGCTTGGGACTAATGTAAATAGTGCTGCTATAAACTTTCTTTTACAAGTCTCTTGGTGTACATATGTATGTATTTCTGTTGGATTTATACCAAGAAGTGTAATTACTAGGTCATAGGATATGCATAGCTTGGCTTTAGGAGACGCCAGCAAACAGCAAACGGATTTCCCAAATGGTTATCTCAATTTAGTCTCCCACAAGCAATGTAAAACAGTTCTAGTTACTCCATACTCTCACCAACACCTGGTATGCCCTAGCTTTTTAAATATTTTAATGATTATGGTGTGTATGCAGTAGTACCACATTATGATTTTAATCTGCATTATCCTATTGACCTCTGAAACAGAACACATGTGTATTGGTCATTTTGAGATCCATTTTGGTGAAATGCCTATTCAAGTCTTTTGCCCATATCTCTATAGGATTATCTGCCTTTCTCGTGTTGACTGTGGGAGTCCTTTATTTGGTCTAGATATGAGTTCTTTGTCAAGTACATGAATTTCAAATATCTCCTCCCACTAGATTTCTTACCTTTTCACGCTCTTCATGGTGTCTTTCAATGAACAAACATTCTCAACTTTAATCTTAAGTTTAATGTATCTATTTTTGGCCCCCACAAATACCTGTTCCATGAAGAAATGCTGCTAGGAATAGAACCAAGGTGTCTTGGAAGCCTGCATATTCTTATTTCACATGCCTAAAATGAGGAAATCCAATAGTGGATGGTATTTTAAAAGAACTACCTACATAATGTGTGATGTTCTCTGCATATAGCTAACTGCTGTCCCCATACAAGTATTCATTCAGAGACTTCCCTGGTGGTCCAGCGGTTAAGACTCTGTGCTCCCAATGCAGGGGGCCTGGGTTAGATCCCTGGTCAGGGAACTAGATCCCACATGCCACAACTAAAGATCCCGCATGCCGCAACTAAAGATCCTGCATACAGCAACAAAGATTCCACGTGCCACAACTATGACCCAGCACAGCCAAATAAATAAATAAATATTTCTTTTAAAAAGTATTCACTCAGACTTCCTGGTGGTGCAGTGGTTAAGAATTCGCCTGTCAATGCAGGGGACACAGGTTCGAGCCCTGATCTGGGAAGATCCCACATGTCACGGAGCCCATGCGCCACAACTACTGAGCTTGCACTCTAGAGCCCGCGAGCCACAACTACTGAGCCCGTGTGCCAAAACTACTGAAGCCCACACCCCTAGAGCCCGTGCTCCACAATAAGAGAAGCCACCACAACGAGAAGCCCGCTCACCTCAAAGAAGAGTAGACCCTGCTGGCCGCAACTAGAGAAAGCCCGCACGCAGCAACAAAGACCCAACGCAACCATAAATTAATTCATTCATTAATTTTTAAAAAAATAGTATTCAGTCAGTTAATACATACTTTTTTATTGAAGTATAGTTGATTTACAATGTTGTGTTAGTTTCAGGTGTAGAGGACCATGATTCAGTTATATATATCCTTTTCAGATTCTTTCCCCTTATAGGTTATTACAAAATATTGAGTATAGCTCCCTGTGCTATACAGTAGGTCCCTGTTAGTTATCTATTTTATATATAGTAGTGTGTATATGTTAATCCCAACCTCCTAATTTATCCCTCTCCCTCTTCCCCTCAGTTAACACATATTTTTAAAAATCAACTCTGCACCAGACTCTGTCCTCAGCACTGGAGATATGACAACAGAAAACCAAGCCCCTGTTCTAAGAAGCTTATGTTTTAGTAAGAGACAGAGACCATACATAAGTTAGCTGTAAGTGAGAGGTCCAGAGATGTATTTATAAGCAGTAAAAGGAAAATCAAATGGATGATGGGGTGGAGTGATTGGTGAGGGGAATTTGAAATGGAGAGATTCCAGGGGTCTCCTAGTCCAATTCCTCACACTTCCCTTCCTCTGACTTCTTTCTGGTTGCCCTCAAAACATCTCCAGTGAGGAACTAGCCAGGTTACACTTGCATATCCCAATAATGGGGAGCTCACTACCTCTTAGAGCTCTGTACAATCATCCTTTGACTGAGTTAAACCTGTTTCCTTAATATTTCCATTCCAATTTTACCCTCCAAGAAAAAAAGAAAGAAAGAACTTGTGTAGACCATTCATGTTACTGAGGATAGCCTTTCATAAATTAAGAGCATCTCTTCTGGGATGGAATAGAAAATCCCTCCACAGCTCTACCCTCAATTCCTCACCTGTGTGAGTAGCCCACACAATGTCAGACATCAAGTCATGCAACATATCACAGAATGGGTGGGATGTACTTTTAGCATGTCAGTGAAGTCAGCCGTGTATAGTGCCTGGCGAAGAGTAGCCTCCCTCTGCTTTTGTGGTCATTGTTATTATTATTTGCATTGTCATTGTTATTAGGAATAGCAGTGTTGTATTTTTTAATAGTGTTGTATTATTAAAGCTTCTTTTGTTTGAACATCTGCCCTGTGTGCATATCTGAATTTCTTCAGGTATCACGCAACAGATGACATTTATTCTCATACTTTTATCACTTCGTACCTGTTGTTCCTTCTCCTTCCAACACCCTTCCCTCCTTCATTCTCTTGAACAGTATTAACCATTCAGGACTTGGCCCAGGCACCACCTTCTCCATGCAGTCCTCTTTATCTCTCTCTGCCCCTTCTCTTTTACACACGCACACATACACAAACGCACACACACGGCACAGTGAGGCCCTTCCTCTTCTGTACGTTTCACCATCAAAGCATTTCATGAAGTGGGCTTACAATTTTTTGCCCCTTGCAGCAGTTCCTAGGTCAAAGATGGACCTTCCAATGTATGGTGGCTTCATGTGAAGGGAATACTACCATGGCTATGACAAGTTGGGAGCTCACTACGTACCAGCCCCATGCTATCCATTTTCCCTTGTCTCTTGGCATTTCAGTCTCACAAATATCCTAGAATGCAGGTACTACCATCATCCCATTTAACAGACAAGAAAACTGAGGCTTTGAGAGGTCAAGTGACTTTTCACCTGGTTATCCTTTGGTTTTGGTGCCCATGTCACTCCCTCAGGAAAGCCCTTCCTGGCCAACCCCCCCACGGAAGCCAGTCCCTGCTACAGGGAGACCTGTGACTCCCTGACAACCCTCAGCCCAGCTTGTAAACTTGCCTTTCTTTGTGCCATTATTTGATGATGTCTGTCTTCCTCACTAGACTCCCAGCTCCATGGAGTCAGGAACTGGGTCTGCCTGTTTCTTCTTGGTATTTCCAGAGCATAATACACAGTATGTGCCCAAAAATAATTGTGGAAGAAGAGAGAAAGACAGGGAAGAAGCGCACACCAAAAGAATTAAGAAAGTGAAAACAGATCCTCCTGGGGCTCCTTTTCCAGTTGTGTAATTCTAGAATTGCGTGGGAGAAGAGGATTTCAGGGTCTGACATCTTCCGCCTGGAAGAAGCGAAACCCTCTGCAGTCTTCCCTACCTGCCATGAGCCTTTCTCTGTAGGTTCTTTGGCCTGCAGACCAGAGGCCCCTGAGCTACAGGGGTCTGCTCTCTGCCACCTGCATGCCTTTCCTTCAACCTTAACCAAGCTAACCTGTCTCGGCCCCTTGCCTACCTGCTGGGAGCTGGGGAAGCAATTAATCCTGAAGAGTCCCCCACTGCTCTTGGGATCCAGAGACTCCTGGGAGCCTGGCAGCTGTGTGCACTCACATCTGGGAGCTGTGGAGGAACCGCCCAGCCTGCTCTGAGCAGAGGCTGACCTGTCAGGGTGCTCAGGAGGGGATGCCCACTGTGGTCAGGAGCAGAGACAGTTCTGGGAGAAGGCACTAAGGCACTTGTCTTCCTCCTCCCACGACTGTCTAGTGCAGGTCACTTAACCTCTCTGAATCTGGGAAGTAAGAGCAACTCCTTTTCAAAACTGTTGAGGACATTAATGGACATAATTCACTTAAAGGGCTAATCACAATGCCTAGTGCAGAGCAACACTCAGTAAATGAGAGCTATTATCATTTTACGTATTATTATCTACAGCTCTTAGGGCTGTGTTAGGACTAAATGAGATAATGTAACTAAAGCTTCTAGATAGAGCCCAGCACAGAGTAGGTGCTCAATAATCATTAATTCCCATCCCAAATCTGGAGTGCCACCTGTTAAATGGAACTGGAGTTTCCACCCATCATATGGTATACATTTAACCTAAATGTTCCTAATATTTAGATGGATGGATGGATGGGTGGATGAATGGATGGATGATGGATGGATGGATGGATGAATAGGTAAATCTCAAGTAACATGATGCACATTTTCATGGTGACATGGTGTACTTTCAAGTTATTTTTCAGAACAACAGAAAGCTCTCACAAATGCCAAAATTTAAGTACGTTTTTTTCTAAACCTGCTGATTATCTCATTCTTTTTCTTCCCCTGGTATTATACTTTCCTCCAAACATGTACGTAGTCCTTCTCTGAGCTAATTCAGCACTGCTTACAGACAAGAAACACTATTATTATTGCCATTTGACACATGAGGAAACATAAGCACAGATAGGTAAGGAAGAAAAGCCCTGCAGTTAGCAAGTGGTAGAACCAAAGTTCCAACCCAAATCTGTTTGATTGCAAAACCTCCACCTCCTCTTTCACAAAGCCTCCATCTTAAAAGAGGAAAATGAGACCTAGCAAGGGCAGGTGGCTAGTCCAAGGTCACACACATAGTTGAGCTCCAGAGCCCAGGTTAGAATGCCCTCTCTTGGCTCCTTCCACCAGCCAGATTCCAGAGCAATCTTTTCAAAGATTCTCTTGGAGTCCTCTCTCCCTGGTGTGGCCATCTGTCTTTCCAAGCTTGGGGGAGCCCTGGGCGCACTTTGGGGCCATCAGCAACATAAAACGGGTGAAAATATTTTAGTTAGATTTTCTCCTCTTTTTTTTTTTTTTTTTTTTTTTTTTTGCGGTACGTGGGCCTCTCACTGTTGTGGCCTCTCCTGTTGCGGAGCACAGGCTCCAGACGCACAGGCTCAGCGGCATGGCTCACGGGCCCAGCCGCTCCGCAGCATGTGGGATCTTCCTGGACCAGGGCATGAACCCGCGTCCCCTGCATCAGCAGGCGGACTCTCAACCACTGCGCCACCAGGGAAGCCCAGATTTTCTCCTCTTGATGGGTGAGAATTTTCCAGGTCTGGGCACCTTTGAAATCTCCCAACGTCAGCCATCATTAGCTGTAACTGGCACCTCTGCTAATAAATTGAGAATGTCACATCTCCCAAACTGCATTATTACCGTTTATAATTTTGATTGTTCATTTGCATACGAAAATTAGTCCTGTGACATGCATGAATTTTATTTTATTCTTGAACTAATTATAAACAAGAATGCTACATTATTTACATAACTGATTATTGTTCCTTATGTTCCCCTGTTTTTAAATTGGGGGTCCATTCTCCATTGGTTAACTACGCAGATGAAAAATCCAAGAACATTTCTAAAGTTTAGGAACTTGTTCTATTTGCATCAAATACAAATTCCTTTGAATGAAAGATAATATGCTTTCCATTTTAATAGGCCTAAATTAGGTTGATCTTAATTTATAGTTAATTTGAATGAATAATTCCTGTCTACCTGAGTCTGTTTTTTCAGCAGCTCGTTATAAATGTTTATTAACCCATAAATCTGCTGCCTTCCTTTAGGAGGTGATTTTAAGGTCCCCCCGTAAAACTAGAGAGAATGTGGTACAGAGAAAAAGAAAGCACAAGAGCAGTTGAGAAACCCTTGTACAAGTCCCTATGCCGTAAGTCACATACTGTGTGCCTTTGGGCAAATACCTAACCCTCTCTGAGCCTCAGGTTTCTCAGTCATTAAATGAGTGGATACTAAGATTTTGACCCTGTCTAACATTACAGGGTTGTGGGGAGGTAGAGAAGTCTAGGTATCTTCTTCATCTTACCTTTCATTGTACCTGCTCCCAAATCTCTCTATTGATCAGCATCTTAAATCTGTCTCCCCTCATGAGGAGTTGACCCATTTTGTTGGCCACTATAAATAAGGGGGAAAAGATTCTACCCAGAAGAGGACTGTAAGGGCTACCATGCTAATGGTGGTATTCCAGGCATAGTGAACCTTTGGGAAGACAAGGGTTGTGCCGATCGCATTGCAGGGACTCCTAGGCATCAATCACACCATGAAGATATGAACCACACTGCTGTGTGTACAGGGGAAAGAACTTTGGAGTCTGAAAGGCCTGGATTTTAACCTCTATTTTGTCCCTTCCTCTGGACGAGGACTTCACATCTCTGAGACTCAGCGTGTTAGAACAACAATCCTACCTACTTCCCGGGAGATTGCTGGAGAATTACATGAGATAATAAAGTGCAAATTGTCTGGGACATAGCTGGTGCTCAAAGGCTAAATCCTGCCCTTTCCTGCTCTTAAACTGACCTCTGAAGGTGAGGAATGATACATATATCGAATGCTTTCTAGGTGTTGCTTCTTCAGATTTTGGTCCAAGAGTCACTACTTCAGGCAAGCTTTCTCTGACCTCCATGGTCGAACTCCTCACTGGAGACTCGCAGAGATCCATGCACCTCCACTCACTGCAGTGATCACAACTGCAATTTCACATTTCTCTGTGTGGTGTCTAACTCGACGGTTACCACCACCCTCCTACAAACAACAGAGGTAGGTACATGTCTGTTTTTGTCTCCAATATATCCCTCAAGTCCTGGCACCTAGCTAGCCCTCAATAAGTATTTGACGAGATCAGGACTAAGCACTTGTCCTAGAATACCTTACTGAATCTTTATAAGAATGGGGCTCTGCTACTATCATACCCATTTACAGATGAGGAAACTGAGGCTCAGAGAAGGGACATTCCCTGCCCAAGGTTACAAGTAGAGCAAATGGTAGATCCTGGATTTGAACTCAGACCTGTTTGACATTGAAGAAACTCAATCTCTTAAACTGTTTATCCCTCATCCAGAGACAGAAGAATGAGCAGTTCCTGCCTCCAAAAGTCATCCGAAGTTTCTTGTTTTGCCCAATTGCTTAAAAAGGATGGTGACTGGCCTGTGAGGCATTTCTCAGCTGCAGGGTGGGGGTGGGGGTTGTCTCTGCAGTCCTCAAGAAAAAGGAAGGCAGGCTGAACAGTGCTGACACTGGGTAACATTTCTCCATAACCAGTAACTAAGGACCCGCCTCCCCTGGTGAGAAGTGTAGGCACAGTGCCAACAGCACAATCCTCCTGCAGGGTCCACCCGCCTCTGACCACCCCGTTTTTGTTCTCAGATTTCCCCTATAGGAAAATATGACCCTCCCCAGAGCAGACAATCATGTTGATTCTTAAATTCAATCATGCATTTACTGAGAATTGCTGCTTCAGATGTCCCACTGGATGCTGGAGACAGGGATAAATAAGATGCAATTTTAAAAGTCCACAGCTTAGATGGGGAGTTCAAGGAGATGGCCTGGATAACCTTTTCCCAGACCGTACTATCTCCCAGACCCTGCATCCCTCTCCCACCCCAGTGTTGAGGCCACTTGACCCCAAACACCCATCCTCTCAGATATGACCAACTAACAGTTCCTCCAGAGCTACCATTACAACAGGCGAGGAAAGGAAAACTAACCCCCTTTACCTCATCCCAAATTCTGAGATTCTTTTTGGCTCAGGCAGGGAAAAACGGCCACAGTCCTGGGACTGAGAACTTAAGACTTTAGGCAGACACATTTTATATCACATACCAGCCCCCATCTCCCCAGCCAGAGCTGATTGTACCAAGGGTGGTCACCTGACTGAAAGGCAGCCAATCCATAGGCCTATGCAGCCAGCTCTATGCCAGGCACCTCGCCCCTCTGAGACCCTCCACCACATTGGATGTTTGGTTGCTTCAGGTGAATACTTGATTATCTACCATGTGCCAGGTCTGCACAGAGGAGGAAAAAAACCTCAAATCTGCTATTTTGTGGTAGGTTGCAAAAATGACCACTGCCTCCATGCCCTTTGCCATGTGATTTAGTAGTGCCCACCCACTCTGATTCTGAGGTCCACCACATGACTTGCTCTGACCAATGGGAATTTAGCAAATGGGAACGTGGCTGAGCTAGGCTGCTGGAGGATGGGGCAGAGCTGAATCATCCCAGGCATCTGAGCAGGGGCCATCCCGACAGCCCACAACCAGCCCATGAGCAAGCCCAGGCAAGACCAGAAGGACAACCCAGCCTAGCCCAGCCTGCCTGAGCCATAAACATGATTGCTGTCTACCACTGAGGTTTATGGTTGTTTCACAGGATAATTTTTTTCCAGGTTTATTGAGATATAATTGACATATAACATTGTGCAAGTTTAAGGTGTCCAATGTGTTGATTTGAAATACTTATATATTGCCAAATGATTATGTCACATAAGTGCCATTTGTGTTTTGTGGTGAGAACATTTAAGATCTATTCTCTTAGTAGCTTTCAGGTATATAATATAGAATTATTAACTATAATCACCATGCTGTACATTAGATCCCCAAAACTTACTCTTTTTATAACTAGAAGTTTATCATCTTTGACCAACATCTACCCATTTCCCCCACCCCCCAACCACTCTACTCTCTATTTCTATGTGTTTGGCGGTTTTAGATTCCACATGTAAGTGATGTCATGCAGTATTTGTCTTTCTCTGTCTGACTTATTTCACTTAGCATAATGCCCTCAAGGTTCATCCATGTTGTCACAAATGGCAGGATTTCATTCTTTCTCATGGCTGAATAATATTCCATTGTGTGTGTATATGTGTATATGCCACCTCTTCTTTGTCCATTAATCCATTAATGGACACTTAACGTTGTTTCCATGTCTTGGCTACTGTGAATAATGCTGCAATCAACATGGGAGTGCAGATATCTCTTCAAAATCCTTTTTAATTTCCTTTGGATATACACCCAGAAGTGGGATTGCTGGATCATATGGTAGTTCTATTTTTAATTGTTCCATACTGTTTTCCATAGTGGCTATGCCGATTTACATTCCCACCAACAATGCACAAGAGCTCCCTTTTCTCCACATCCTCACCATAATTTATCTCTTGTCTTTTTGATGATAGTCATCCTAACAGCTGTAAGGAAATATCTCATTGTACTTTTGATTTGCATCTTCCTGGTGATTAGTGATGTTGAGCACTTTTTCATGTACCTTTCCCAGCACTGGTGTGTCAATGGGTAACCAATACACATGTGTATATCATTTTATACTTCACCAAGCCACTTCCCATAAATCATTTCATCAGAGCCTCCACTGCTTCAGCCATAAAAAGGGATGAATTCCTTTCTCTCCTCACACAATTAGCAAGGAAAGGGAGCCCTTGTTCTCATATTCATTTATTCCCACATTCACACAGTATAATAAACAGTAATCACCTACTCTGTAGCAATCATTGTTCTAGATGTTGGGTTTTCAGCAAGAAAAGAAAAATAGAAGATCCCTGCACTCATTGAGCTTAAATTCAATTTCCCTTTTAACATTCAGTCAGTCCCTCAGTCAGTCAGTCATCATACATTCAATGAACACTTACTGTGTCTGGCACTCTATAGGCAAGTGAGGTCTGTTCCTTGCCCTTGAGGGTCTGAGAGTCTCAAGGGGGCAGATACAACTTGGGTTGTTGCCTATCACACCCACAAGACAGGACTTCTAAAGAAATGAATAACAGAGACATGAACTCCAAATAGGTCACAAATGTGCGATTAAAATAAATCAAGTTTGGTTGGGGACAGAAGTGGAAGTTAAATCCTTGTTCTCCTGGCCTGGGAGGGGCTTTGCATTCACACAATGACCCTTCTGCTAAATTGATACATTAATTTGTTCAATTGTTTCTGTAATTAAATTGTTTCTGTAATTAAACAGAGAGTGCTGAGGAGAACCTACAACAAAGGTGTCTTATTTAACTCTGTGAGTGACCTCTCCCCCAGTCTGTTCAGCAATCAGACAGTGGAAATAGGACCATTAATTGGGTGTTTTAGGTACACACACTGTTGTCCAAACAGTCATGGAGCTAAGTGGCCCCAAAGTTGCCAATGAACTCTAGTCTATGGCTTAAAGGTGCAGCCTTTGTTTTTCCAAGTCTCAGTATCTATTTATTATGCAAAGAGGTTTGGAATTGGAGAGGACCATAATTAGAACGAGCAGCAACTCTCACTTAGTGAAGACAACCTTTCTAGGGTGTTCCTGAGAGATGGGGGCCCTCCGAGCTTCTCACAAATCAAAAAAAAAAAATGTCCATCAATAAAGCACTCATCACTTTATAAGGAAATGGAACCAAAACGCAATGAAATACCCATGTGAGGAGCTAAGCTCATCAG
This sequence comes from Leucopleurus acutus, assembly GCF_964270905.1. NCBI lineage: Eukaryota > Metazoa > Chordata > Mammalia > Artiodactyla > Delphinidae > Leucopleurus > Leucopleurus acutus. The sequence goes on from NC_139155.1 coordinate 70,119,126, forward strand.
ACTCGGAACTCGGGCATTAATTGGCTGCTGCCCTTCTTTCCACTAGAGCTCAGCTGGGCCCGGAGGGTGGGGGTGGGGGGTGGGGGTGGGGGGGGTTGCATCTCTGTCCAAGGTCCTTAAGTGAGATCTCTGCTCTCTCCATCACCCTGCAGTTTCTTTGGCCACTTGAACAGTAGTAAGAAAGAACGGAGGGAGGGCAGGGAGGGAGAGAGAGGAAGAAAGAGACAGAGAGAGTATTGGAGAAAAACAACTGTTTTGACATGGTTTTCAAGTAACTGCTGTTACCAAGAAAGAAAATTGTTTTCCTCTGGAAAGTCAAGAGAGCACTTTCTTCCCCTTCATCTCCCCCAACACTGTGTTTGTGAGTACAAGGCTGTCAGCCTGTGGTTTTGTTATGTTCAAATTCCCATGCTGAGACTTGGCCCTGCACGGGCCTTGGGTTGAAGAGAATGTCCAGGATCCCAGCTTTAGTGACTAAGGAAGGCTGCTTCTAGTCTCGTCAATAGGGTTTGGACTATGACCAACTACCATACTGCTATCACCTCCTAGAAAGCATACGAGGGCAAATCAGACTGCTGAGTCTAATCTTGGTTCTGCATGCACATGCTGTGTTACCAGGGACAAGCATCTTTCCCTCTCTGGCTCTCAGGTATTACAACTTCAAAGTCAGCGAGTCAAGCTAAATGGATTTGAGGTCATCCATCCCTCTGCTGACATTCTGAAATTCCTCATGCCAATTTTTTTCCAGGAGTGAAAGAAATGACCGCATTTCTCACTTAAAATGGCCAAAAAAGCACTTCTCCACTATTAGGCAACTACTGCGCCAAGCAGCAGAAATGGAAGAATGTAAATTCCTCAGCATAAGAAATACATCTTTGCCTCCCACAAGGCAAAATGCTGACCATCCAGAGCTTTCTGTGTTCACTATTTTACTCACTTCTCACAGCAACCCTAAGAGGTGAACACTGTTGTAATCCCCAATTTACAGATAAGAAAACTAAAGCCCAAGAGATGAAGTGACTTGTTCAAGGTCACCTAGAGGAGCTGGCACTCTAAACCCTAGCTGTCTCAGTCCGAATTATTTTCACCATACTGGGCTTCTACACGAGGGTCATTTTCTTTTCTTTTCTTTTCTTTTTTTTTTTTTTTTGCGGTACGCGGGCCTCTCACCCTTGTGGCCTCTCCCGTTGCGGAGCCCAGGCTCCGGACGCGCAGGCTCAGTGGCCATGGCTCACGGGCGCAGCCGCTCCGCGGCATGTGGGATCCTCCCGGACCGGGACACGAACCTGCGCCCCCTGCATCGGCAGGCGGACTCTCAACCACTGCACCACCAGGGAAGCCCGACGAGGGTCATTTTGAACATACAACCTACCCTGATGAGCCCCACTGACCTCAGGGAGAGAACGTCCAGGCTCCCTCAGCCCCTCTGAACTGGCTGTCCTGACTTCCTGGGTAACACGTTCTCACTCTGGCCTCTGCCAACTAGTTTTTCTTCTTGGATACAGGTTATGCCAAGCTGCAGTCCCAAGCACAGGGACCGAATGAAGGCTAGCTTTTAATTAGGAGGCCATGACTGTTTGCTGTGACTTTGATAATAAGCATTGTGAGACCTGGGGAAATCATTAAACAAGCAGAGAGGTAACAAGCCTTGCTCAGGATTCATGCTTGAGGACCTACAGAGGGAGAAGAAGGGAGGAGGTCCCTTCTCAGGGAGTGTAGTGCTGCTTCCAGGCCCAGGGCTAAGATAAACAGGACCAGACTCTGGTCGAGGAGGGAAGCACTGGTCTGTTTCCACCCCTCCCACCCAGTGCTCCCTACAAGAAGGAAAGCTACTCTGTCTTCTGTCCATGTCTGCCCAGCCAGGGAAAGGTTTCTTAGAGCATTAAGTGTCAGAGCTGAAAGGGACATGAAGACCCCAGGTGAAGGCCACTCACTATCCTCCAAGCATGTGCCAGGTCCAAACATGACAAAGAATTTTCCTTGACTGAGACAAGATCTGTGTCCCTGTATTCTCTCTTTAGACATCCACTGAGCACAGACTCACTCAAGCTTAGATTCTGTGTCAGAGACTGGACTAGATTCTGGAGACATCATGGTGAACAGGAAGAGTCTTGTCTTCAGGGGGGGCAGTGACATGGCTCACATTCCCCAAGTCTACTCCTTGCCAGATTTAACACATACAGTTTAGTCACTTGTTTCTTTTAAAACACAGTTCTGGTCACTCACCAATTTGTCATCTCAGAGTTACAAATCTGATACATGTCAGTCCCCTGGGAAAGACAATCACGTCCCACCCACCTCACGCACACCCCAGACCCAAACTCAAACGCATGCAATTCAACCATTCAAAAGACAGTTACTGAGGTCCTACCAGGTGCCAAGGGGCCAACTGTAAACAAAAAGAACCATGAGTTTTGCTTCCCTGGAGTTTTGGGTCTGCTGAGAATGCGAGGCATTCATCAAACAAGCACAGAATAAATATATTCATGCAACTGGTGCCATGTGTGATGGTGGAAATGAACAGGTACAGTAAGGGAGGCTCATACGCAGGGGTGGGGACCGACCCACTGAAAGTCAGAAGCAGGAAAGGGTGTGAGCTAATTCACATTTTAGGCCATAGCGGGGAAGAGGCAAGTGCGGAAGAAGAGAGAGGCAGGAGGAGGCGGCTACTGCAGGGGGCCACGTCCCCACATATTCACACACCCTCCCCCTTCACCCTTTTCACACTCACAGAGCTTCAAGAGGAAGTGTGCAGAGAGATAGCTGGTCTGTGTGCAGGCTGGAACATGGAGGGCCTAGAAGGAGCTGGGAGACCTTACTTCATTTTTTAAAATTTATTTTTATTGAAGTATAGTTGATTTACAAGGTTGTGTTAATTTCTGCTATACAGCAAAGTGATTCAGTTTTTTATATATATATGTACATATATATATACACATATATATATACACACACACACACATATATACATACACACACACACACACACACACACACACATACATTCTTTTTCATATTCTTTTCCATTATGGTTTATCACAGGAGGGTATTGAATATAGTTCCCTGTGCTATACAGTGGGACCTTGTTGTTTATCCATCCTATATATACTAGTTTGAATCTGCTAATCCCAAACTCCCAATCCAACCCTCCCCCACCCCCACCCCCTTGGCAACCACAAGTCTGTTCTCTATGTCTGTGAGTCTGTTTCTGTTTCATAGATAAGTTCATTTGTGTCATATTTTAGATTCCACATATAAGTGATGTCATATGGTATTTGTCTTTCTCTTTGTGACTTACTTCGCTTAGTATGATCATCTCTAGGTCCATCCACGTTGCTGCAAATGGCCTTATTTCATTCTTTTTTAGGGCTGAGTAGTATTCCACTGTATATATATACCATATCTTCTTTACCCATTCACCTGTTGTTGGACATTTAGGTTGCTTCTATGTCTTGGCTATTGTAAACAGTGCTGCATAGGGGTGCATATAATCTTTTTGAATTATAGTTTTGTCTGGATATATGCCCAGGAGTGGGATTGCTGGATCATATGGCAACTCTATTTTTAGTTTTTTGAGGACACTCCACACTGTTCTTCATAGTGGCTGCACCAATTTACCTTCCCACCAACAGTGTAGGAGGGTTCCCTTTTGGGAGAACTTGTTTCTAATCTTTCTGTTTGGTCCCTGGACCTCAGGTCGCTCATTTTGAACAGTAAGAATAACACATGTATGGGACCTTAGAAAGTCCCTTGAAACAGGATTCTGTGTGTGAGGCTTCTATTCTCTATAGAACTGAACACTGTAAAAGGTAATGAGCTGCCCATCATTAGAGGTATTCAAGTAGAAGCTGAGCAACTACATGGGTGGGAAACTTAAATAGAAAGAATAAAGCTAAACAATTATTTATCTCCTACTGCCAGTTATCGGGACAAATGTTTGTATACCTTCCTTATGCTTTTAACAAAAATGTGAGGTCAGAATTATTAGCCCCCTTTTACAGATGAGAGAACTGAGGCCTATACAAACAAAGTGACTTGCCTAAGGTCACTCAGCGAGCAATGAGGAAAGCTAACATGTTTCAGATGCTAATTGTTTCCCAGGTGTTATACCATTTAACCTCCCAACAATACTACGAAGACAACAGTACTTCGTCCCTGTTTTACAAATGAGAAAACTGAGGCCAAGAGAAGTTAGATGAGTCACCCAGTCACCCAGTAAGGAAGTAAGGATGTCCACATTCTATCTCCAGAGCCCTGATTTCTGACTCTCAACACCAAATTCTCTCCTAAAACTTCAACTCTCACTTTCAAAGTCAATTCTGGCTGACTCCAGAGTTCATCCTCTATGTCCTGACCATGTAGCACCTCCTTGGCCCCCTGGGGATCTGTGAACTCCCTTCTGTATTATTTTCCTAGGCTGCTGTAACAAAGCACCACAAATAGGGCAGCTTAGAACAACAGAAATTTATTGTCTCACAGTTCTGAGGCCAGAAGTCCAAAATCAAGACGTCAGCAGGACCAGGCTCTCTCCGAAGACCTTAGGGAAGGGTCCCTTCCAGGCTCCTCTCCCAGCTTCTGGCAGTTCCTTGGCTTGTGGCAGCATAACTCCAGTCTTCATATGGAGTTCTCCCTATTTGTGTGTCTCCAAAGCTCTCCCTTTTATAAGGACATCAGACATATTGGACTAGGAGTCCACCCTACTCCAGTATGAACTCAACTTGACTACTCACATCTACAACGACCCTATTTCTAAATAATGTCACAGTCTAAGATACTGGGGGTTAAGTCTTCCACATAGGGATTTGGGATGGGGACACACAATTCAACCTGTAACTCCTTCCAAACCCATGTGTCCTTGCCTATGGGGAACAGGTGGGTAATGAGTCTGATGGACCCTGGGCCGCTACAGACATCATGTTCCCTCCCTCCATTCTGCACCACCCGCCAGCCTCACCCCTCTGTCCCAGATGCCCAAGGCTCTGCTTTGGGTCCTGGTGTCATCCTGTATTAGTGACAGCCTGGGGCTTGGCTCCCTCCACAAAGGAGCAGCCAGGAACCAGGGAGGAAGCTCTCATCCCTTCCAGGGGAGGCGGGTGAATATTTCATATGGTGCAAGAGAGTGGAATTCCATACAGCCACCTCCTGCAAATGCAACATGACACCTCGTAATGGGGCAATATCAGTACAAATCCGGCCTCGTGGCAGCCCAGAGCCTCCTAGTAATTCCTCACATATTGTGCTCATGTTACTGTAAATACAATCGCCAAACTCAGGCTTCCACTGCAGCCAACTGATCAGAAAGGATCACTCCCATTTCTGCAGCTGATAAGACTGAGGCCCGCAGAAGGTAACTGACCCTTGATCACACAGCAGATGAATCATCCCCAGCTGGACAAGAGCCAAAGAAGCAGAGAAGGAATGAGGAGGGTTGGTCCCCTGATGCCACATCTGGAAAGAGGTGGGAGCCAGAGAGAGGGCCTCAATGGGCCAAGGCCTGGGGCATGGGATGAGGGAGGGGTAAGGAACAGATGTGGTTGGACAGAATAAGAGCTAAGTGCCAGGGTACAAGCGAGAAAGAAATGGAGCCCAAGGAAGTTACTGGAGTTGGGTGGACTTGGGCAAGAGGTGAGTGGCCTGCTAGGGGAGGGAGAAATCCAAAGTCAGGCATCCAGAGGTACGGCCTTGGGTCTTGACAGAGAGAGAGCCCAAGCCAGAGGGAGAGTGTTTTCATGCTTCCTCCTGACTGGCCCACTGGGAGGAGGCCCAGCCAATGCCTGGGAGTGTAAAGAGCATCCAATCCCTAGGATGAAAACTGAGCTTCAGGACAATCTCCTGTTTTGGCAGAAAATCTACAGCACTTAAGAAGGAACCAAGACTGGAGCCTAGAGGTGGGAAGTGGGAGGGAGTGTTGGTTATTTTCCTTTCGACCTCTATCCCAAGCCCATTCTCCTTCCTTCCCTGCTCTGCTCTGGGTCCCAAGAGGCTGACCCATGGGGACCACCTTACCTCGTCTTCTAACTTGGGGTGAGATAATGAAGCCAATGGTGGGAGGTGGGAGGAAAGGAGCCAATGCCTGATACCAAAAAGCCAATGGAGATCTCACTACAAAGAGGAGAGGGACTTCTTGAGGATGAAGCTATCACAGAGGGAAGAGAGGTTGAAAGATAAATGCCTGCGTGCTTTATTCAGGCACCTGGATTCAGCCATGCCTGAAGGCCTCCTTCAAAAGTTTTCAATTTGATGATCCAACAAATTTCCTTTTTCCCTTAAGTTAGCCCCTGCATCCAAAAGAGTCCTGACGGGCTCGGGTGATCTTGTGGTATTACAAAATGAGCAATTCACTTGTGACTGGACTGTCCAGGGTTTTAATCACAGCTCTGCATGACCTTGGGCAAGACACATCAATCTCTGAGTGTATCCTTTCACACCTGCAATGTCCCGGGCAGAAGAATTAAATAAAATAATACCTATAAAAGCAGCTAGGTTATACTAGATGTGCCAAATAAATTAGTTTACTGCAAACTCTCTCCCCTTTCTGGGCCCCAGGATCCTAATAAGGAAAATGTGGACCCCAGCGCTGATGAGTTTGTATATTTCATAAGACCCCATACACTGTCTTATACTGCCATGCTCTCCCCGCCCCTTGGATTGTTAGTAAAAAGCTACCCATTTTGTGTGATTTTTGCGCAAGTGGCGTGACATCCCTGGGTATCGGTTTCCTCAAATACGTTGCCTACCAAATGTTGTGAAACTGAGGTAACACATGTAAAGTCTTAGAACAGGGTCTGGGACATAATACATGCTCAATAAATGCTGGCTATTTTATTGGTGGAGGTGGTGGTTTTAAGAATAATAAGTATTGTTATTATCTCTGAGCACCTGCTCTAGTTTTGTTTATACACTGTCTCATTTAGACCTTGCCCTGCAACACAGCCCTGCGAGGTCGGTGATGATGTCCCAACCGCACAGATGGGATACAGCTCAGAGAAGCTGAGTTACTTACCTGACTGTTGGAGCTGGGATGTGCTTAAGAACTACCTGGCATCACCTTCCTGGAGTGGTGTCCCCACCCACATTCAGCCAGCCACTATCTCTGAACTTAGAAAGGCATCTTTTTGGCACTCAGCAGGTGCAAGCCCTCCAGAGAAGTTTCCCAAGTTTGCTTCTCCAGCCATCTCCCTTTGCAAACACACTTTCTGTTCATGTGAATGAAACCCGCTAACTGGTATGGTGTCTGCTCTAATTATAGGCTCCCCAGCCTGTGCCAAGAGGAAGCTGGTTAGTGTACACTTGAGTAGATTTCAAATCGGATTTTGTGAGTCCCCAGCATGAGGGAAGGAGGCCAGGTTCTCCTCCGGAAAAAAATAATGGGAAATGCTGGCACATGTGAGTATTCCCAGCTCCTCTCCTGCTGGAGCAGGTGATGTCTTCTGCTCCCTAGATTACAGAGCCCTCTTTCCAGTTTCTTTACCTCTGTCTCTAGCCTTTTCCAGGAGCTGGAAAGCTGGGGGAAGGAATGGGAGAAGCAATCCGAGGTGCTGAAATGGAGGAGGTATAGCAAAGTGGAAACAATACTTTGGAATCAGAGGAAACTATTCAATAAATTCTGAACGCAGCTCTGCCTCATTTCAGCTTTCGCTGCCCTTCTGAGTCTCAAGCTCCTCATCTATCAAACAGGGGTGCCAATACTTTCCCCACGATGATCCAAGGATGTGTGTTGCAGTGTTTATTCAACATTTATCCAGTATTTACAGTGTGGCCTATTTTATGCTGCACTGTACCAGTTACAGCTGTGAATAAGATGCAGCCCTGGGATCTTTAGAACTCCAGGTCAAGCTAGAAGCAAGCCATTTGATGCTTATCACACATTGTGATGAGAGAAGGACAGGGCTCTACAGGAAGGAGGGGCACGTGATCAAGAACTGTTGCATCCCAGAAGACTTCCTGGAGGAGGCGTGTCTAGGCTGCAACCTCAAGGACGACTCAAATTAAAGGAGGACAGGGCAAAGAGTGCTCTCCTTCACATGGGAAGAGTCTATGTGAGGGCCAAGATAGAATAGAAAACAACACATTTCAGAAACATCATTTAGAATAGCCAAAATTGGGGGTGGGGGTTGGGCAGGAATGGCCAAAATGGCCAAAATAAAGAAATGTTTTTTAAAAATCATGGAATTCAACAGAACCAATCAAAATAACATTGACAGGGCTTCCCTGGTGGCGCAGTGGTTGAGAGTCCGCCTGCCGATGCAGGGGACATGGGTTCGTGCCCTGGTCCGGGAAGATCCCACATGCCGTGGAGCGGCTGGGCCCGTGAGCCATGGCCGCTGAGCCTGCACATCCGGAGCCTGTGCTCCGCAACGGGAGAAGCCACAACAGTGAGAGGCCCGCGTACCGCAAAAAAAAAACATTGACAAAGAATACTTTTTTTCTCTAGTCTCTCTCTGGCACTAATTTATAAGCTTTTCAAGGGCAAAACTGTTTTAATCATATTTGTAAGTCCTGTAATGCTTTTCTTACATTTTTTATTTTTTAGTATTTTTTTATTGAAATATAGTTGCTGTATAGTATTATATAAGTTACAGATGTACAATATAGTGAGTCACAATTTTTAAAGGTTATACTCCATTTACAATTATTATAAAATATTGGCTATATTTCCCACGTTGTACAGTATATCCCTGTAGATTATTTTATACCGAATAGTTTGTACCTCTTACTCCCCCACGCCTATATTACCCCTCTTCTCCCCACTGGTAACTGCCAGTTTGTTCTCTATGACTCTGCTTCTTTTTTGTTATATTCACTAATTTGTTGTATTTTTTAGATTCCACATATATGTGATATCATATAATATTTGTCTTTCTCTGTCTGACTTACTTCATTCAGTATGATCATCTCTAGGTCCATCCATGTTGCTGCAAATGGCAATATTTCATTCTTTTACATGGCTGTAGTCCATTGTATATATACACCACATCCTCTATCCATTCATCTGTTGATGAACCCTTAGGTTGCTTCATACCTCGGTAATTGCAAATAATGCTGCTATGAACATAGGGGTGCATGTATCTTTTCGTATTAGTGGGGTTTTTTTCAGATATATACCCTTTTTTCGGATATATGCTGCATTTCTCCTTAACAAATGTTCTAAAGAGGGGCAGATGGGCCTTGATGAAAACAAAGTAAAAAACATGAAGTTTCTGCAGCATTATTGGCACCATCATTATTCTGGCGAGAGCAACTGCACTTATCATCGGTTTTGGAATTTCAGAAACATCCTCACAGACACACCCAGAATGTCTGACCAAATGTCTGGACACACTGTTATCCCATCAAGTTAACACATAAAATTAACCATCAAAGCGTTATAAGAGAGATCAGCCATGGTGGCCGGGTAGGAATATCTTGCGCTCACCTCCTCTCAGGAGTACACCAAAATCACAACTATCTGCAGAACAACCATGGATGAGAAAGACCAGAACCTACCAGAAAAGATCTTCCGCCACTAAAGAAGGAACCACAGTGAGCCGGGCAGGAGGGGTAGACTCGTGATATAGCCAAATCCCATACCCCCAGGTGGGCGACCCACACACCGGAGAATAATTACTCCGCAGAGGTTCGCCCACAGGAGTGAGACCTCTGAGCCCCACGTCGGGCTCCCCAGCCCGGGGTCCTACACAGGGAAGACGAGCCCCCAGAGCATTGGGCTTTGAAGGCGGGCGGGCCTTCATTTCAGGAGTCCCAGGGCGCCGGGGGAAAGAGAGGCTTCACTCCTGAAGGGCTTAAAGGGCCCCCACAAAATCTCACGCGCTCCAGGACACGGGGCAGAAGCGGTCATTTGACAGGAGCCTGGGCCAGACCTACCTGCAGGTCTTGGAAGGTCCCCGGGTGAGGCGGGGAGACTGGGGCTCATCCTGGCAGCAGCCATATTTGGGAGCTCCTTCCACTGAGGGAGGCTGATGCCGGCCTCCAGCTCCTCAGCGACAAGACCTGGCCTCGCCCGACAGCCTGCTGGGGCCAGTGCTGGGACGCCTCAGGCCAAGCAACTAACTGGGCGAGGACACAGCCCCACCCACCAGCAGTCAGGCTGGCCTAAGACGCCCTAAGCTCACAGAGGCCTCCGAACGAAGCCCTGCCCGCAAGAGGGCCCAGAACTCAGCTCCGCCCACAGTCCCAGAATCCCCTGCGCCAGGCTCCGCCCCGGGGAGCCTCTGGACCAGCCCCACCCACCTGGGGCGGACATAACTTGCAAGAAAACGGCAACCCCACAGCCTGCGGACCCAGCCAGATGACGGCAAGCCCGACCCTGCCCTGGGACCAGCTGGGCCCCAGCCCGGCCCACTAGCAGGCCAACACAAGCTTCAGGACACCCCAGACTCTGTACGCAACTGTGTCAGGAACTGCCCCCTCACCTGTGAGCTGACACCAGCTCTGGGACCCCTGGGCCCTGCAGCCAGACTCCAGGATCCAGCTCTGCCTGCCAGTATCCAGCACTAGACCCCCAGGACCTGGCTTCACCCACCAGTGGGGGGCAACAGCCTTAGAGTCTTCTGTGCCCTGACTCCGCCCACCTGTGAGCCAGCACTAGCCCCGGGGTCCCCTAGGGTTCTGTAGTCAGCCACCTCGAGACCCAGCCTTGCCAACCAGCGGCCGGCAGCCTCCACACAAGGCAGGGCCTGGCAACCAACTGGACCAGGGGCCAACCAAGCCTACAAGACCACCCACATAGCCCGCCACAACAGAAGGACCCATGCACCCCTCATAGGGAGAACCGCTAGAGCATATAGCTCGGGTAATGAGAGGGGAGTGTGCTGCTGGGACCCATAGGATGTCCCCAGGGTGGATGGTTTGTCCTATTTAGACCACCTCTCCCTGCCTTCCATTCTTGGCTCTGCAGTACTCGCAATTCACCTGTTCTTCAGTTCTTCAGGGCTTCCATAACCTGCTCACCAGAAAACCACTGAACAACCGTGCCTGAATGTGCCAGACTACACGGTAGGCATTTTGCATTCATAACACCTTGTTTAAGCCTCACAGGAACCCTTCACATGAGAACAAGAGGCCAAGAAAGGGCTCTGTGGACCCTAACAGGATGGGGATGGCTTAATTATAGCTGAATTGAGCATTTATTAGAGTCAGACACTGTGATGAGTGCTTTACATACATTATTTCATTTAACCTAAATATTAACTACCTGGTATTATTGTCACCCCCATTTTACAGGTAAAAAAACTGAGGTCCAGAGAGGTGAAATCATATGCCTAATGGGTGTAATAGTGGGGACTCATGGCTACTCTTTCCAATTAAAAACAAAAACCTTTAAGCCAGTGAAAGGAATTTATAGGCTCATACAGCAGGAAAATCTAAGGTAACAGCATCAGGCATGGCTGGATCTAGGCACTCGGTATCTGTCTTTCTCCATCTCTTGGTGTGCTTTCTTTTGTGATAGTTTTACTCCCAGGGGAATTCTCCCTCGTGGAGGTAAGATGGCCAAAAGCAGCTCTAGGTGTACCCCAAACCAACTCAGCACCCACCATCGAAATGCAAGTATCATTGGACCAACCTGGAGGGTTGTGTGGCCATCTAACCTGCTCTCTGTGGTCAGAAGGATTGGAAGGTACTATTGTCCGAACCAGGATTGCATGCCCACTTCTGAGGCTGGGAGGGGTTTAGGGTGTAGGAAAGGTACATTCTCACAAAGGAAGACCAAGAATCTGTTCTCAAACCCCACAGAGCAGAATGAGGCAGCCGAGCAGCAATAGCCCACCACACGGGGATGTGACCCAGAGCCTCCTCACTCAAAGCCTGCATGTTAACCAGTTTGCTCCAGCCCCTCTGCTTCGATTGCCTCTTTCTAATTCCCTGGCCCTGGGCTGACCCCTCTTGGAGTTCCGTCCCTCAGCGCTCGGCGCTGAGCACTGGTACTTAACAGTCATGCCAAGCGGGTGATGGATGGCGGCTGCCGTGAAGGCTCTTCAAAGGGGATGGGCAGCTGCTGGCTTGGAAATAAGCCTTCTGTAGGGACGAAACGCAAATGCAAACACACACCGTGGGGCCGCCTCGGCCTTTTGTGGATTCTCCCCTTTGGACCCCCTGCCTCTGTTTCCAATTAGCACCCCAGGCCTGTGGGCAAAGTAAAACAGCCCAGAGGCTGCTCTGAGAGGCAGAAAATCTTAGCAGAAATGGAATCATGCAACTGTCCTGCTAGCCAAATGATTGTCCGTCCCTTTCTGTTCTCAGAAGGTTAGCCCTGGAAGATACCCCAGGTGGTTTTCCATCCCACCTTCCCATCAAGCACATGAGGCCCAGAGAGGGTGAGGTATTATCCAAAGGTTGCACAGCCAGGGAGTGGTGGCAGAGCTAGGACACATGGATGGAAAGAGAATGATATTAACTGCACATCTACTATGTGCCAAGCCCACGCTGGGGGCTTCAGCCAAGTTTTAGCTGCTTGCTCGATCCACAAGGAAAAGCTTTAGGGACGAGCCCTCAACGTGTAAGGCAGGAAAGAGCCTGAGTCCCACACCAAGGCCCAGCTTTGCAGTGCATCCTTGGTCAAATCACTTCTTCTTGTCTGGGACTCAGTTTCTTGATTTAGAAAACAGAATTGACGACCCCAAGGGTGATTCCATCTCAACATTCCACTGTGTGATAAAGGCCATCCTGGGGGTAAGGGGGACTCTCTGGGCACCTTTTTAGCCATGAGAGGGAAAGCTATGGCCACAAATTCTTATGTGAGTAGCTGTGACATTGAAGCAGGACAGCCTTGACTAAGAGGATAAAGTCCTAACTAGGAGCCATCCCAGTCTCCCTCACCTCCAGGCCTGTGCCCATGCTGTCCCCTCCCTGGCTAACTCCTACTCATGCTTCCGTTTCTGCTAGGACATCACCCCCTCTTTCCTTGCACCACCCCCTAAATTAATTTCGGAGCCTCCCAAATGCATCCTAGGCCCCTCTACTCCCCATCAGAGCACTTTTCACTGGGTTGCAATCTGCCATCCACTTGTCTATCTCCGCCAGTAAATCATAAAATCATCAAGGACAGGACTGACTCTGGTCAAACTCTATCCCCGACACCCAGGACAGACCTGGCACACAAGAGGTACAGGTGAAGAGTGAACCCCAACTAAATTCGGGGTAATGGGGATCCCAAGAGTCCTGGGAAGATTATGCCCCAGAAGACCCCTCTGAGCAACACTCAGAAGTGATTTTTTTCCTCCCCTATTTACCGGGACATTTGTCCCCCGTCTGCCTAGATTATCAGCGGTCATAGCAGTAATGACAATCACAGTGATCGTATTTCTGGCTGTGAGACTAGAAAGGGGACTTGTTGCCTTATGCCTGAGCCACCACAAGCCTCCCAACCCTGGCCGCAGCCGGGGTGATCCTTCCAAAAGGCAGATCAGGTCACATCCCTCCTGGGAGCCCAACCTTCCAAGCATTCTCCATCTCACTAAAAGCCCGAGTCCTTAAAATTCCCTACGAGGCTGTAGCAGGTTGGATTTCAAGCAAAGGCATGAAAAGCCACCCCGCACCCTGGCCAGAACAGCCTTTTATCACACAATCCAGAAGGTTCAGATGGAAGAATCTTTGGGGTCATCAATGCCATTTTCTAAAAGGAGAAACTGAGATGGGGTGAAGCATGCGCCCGGCGGGATCAACGCCGCTGGAAGGGGAGGGCAGGGAAGCCTGGGCAGAGGGATGAGTCAGGTGGAGAGGCAGGCCCAGGAGAGCCCCGGAGCCAGAAAGGCCCATGGGAGTTAGCCCACGTCGGGCGGAAGTGGCCCGGCCCTCACACCCCTACCGTTGTCAGTTACTGGACCTGGACAGCAAGGAAGGGCAAGGTGGCTCCCTGCAGCTGCGCCATCCCTGGGGCTGACAGCTGAGGGCCGCTGGCCAGTGACAACACCGCGGCCACAAGCCCTTCCCCCAAGGAGAGTCCTAACAAAGTCCCCACCCAACCTGGCCCCCATGACCTCTCTGGCCTCAGTTCTCCTCCCCCACCTCCGGCCACCCTGGCCTCCTCCTTCCTCAAACCCAACCTCACCTTCCCACCTCAGGGCCTTTGCTCTTGCTGGTCCGTCCACCTGGAGTGCTTTTCCCCCAGCTATTTCCATGGCTTGTCCCCTCACTGTCTTTAGGACTCTGTGCACATGTAACCTTACCAGAGCATCCTTCCTTGACCCCCTCAGTAAAAGAGCAGCCCCCCACTCCTCCCCTGCCCTCCTTCACTGCCTCTCTCTGACATACTGTATAATCCTTGTTTATGTGTTATTTTCTGTCTCCCTCCTCTTGAACCTAAGGCCCAGGGGACCTGTCTGATGCAGCACCCAGCTGAGAACCCAGTACATCGTAGGAACTCAGTAAGTACCTGGGGGCTGAATCAGCAAAGCTCCAGTCCTTCACTTGTAGCGGAAGAGCTCCTGGCTCTGAGCTGTTTAGAGCAGCCCTGTGCATTGGCCCTCAACAGGATGCCCGGCTTCAGCATCTTAGCGTGCCCATGATGTCGGTGCCATCGCTGTTTAATTCCCATTAGCCCCAATGTACAGAGGAGGCAGCCGTGAGACAGTGAAGCCACACGCCCAAGGTCACACACCAGGGAACAGCTGAGCCATTGCAGGAAGCGGAGACTGTCTGACATGGTGCGGGGCGGGGGGAGGGTGTGCTCATCGCAGCTGTTCCTCAGCTCAGGGGTCCTGCCGCCCCTTGGCTATTTCTCTTATTTCATGCTCAAGTCTGCAATTGCTCTCTGAGTATAATGGCGTTTATTAACTTCCCACTGAGCTCATTACAGAGCAGCCACCTTATCACCGACCACCTGCATTTGGAGCTGGGAGGGATCATTCCCAGCCTATAAATAGCCCAGTCTCCACCCCAACAGAGTCACAGACTCAGAGGCCACCAGCTTCGCCCAGAAGTTCAAGTCTAAGGACAAGGAGCTGGCCCTTCCTCTGCCCCTCACCCTCACCACCACTCTGGGGCCATAAGTCAAGCAAGAATCCGTCTGAGTCCCCCAAATCTCTCTGTTCCGTCGGCCATCCCTGTGCCGGTCCCACATTTATCTTGACGCTGTGACAAATTCGCTGCCACGTGGATGTCATCCTCAGCACAGCCCAAGAGTGCCCTTGTTGGAACTTTCTCTGATGACATGGCAAACTCTCAGACGTGAGCTTCGCCATGGACTCACTCTGTGCTCCTGAGTGAGCTGGCCAACTTCTCCAAGTCTCAGTTTTCCCATCTCTCTAATGGACATAATCACGCCCTCTATGAACGCTTGTGTGCAATTTAAATGCAGTGATGAATGCTCTGAGCCCAGAACAGGATTGTGAGCTCAGTCACTCAGGCCTGACTTCTCCACTATGCACAGAAGGCAGAGTGTTTAGGGACCATGATATTTTAGGGGCCCATGGAAATGTTTAACTTCTTTTAAAAGACAAACTGTAATATAATCCAGCCTGAATAATGTTCCTTCTCGTACCAACAGTCGTAAAATATAATTTTAATTATTTTTTTAATGGAGGAAGGGACCCACAAAGGCAAAAGTGCGTAGAGCCCAGGAACGCCGTGATGCAGTCCTGCAGCCATATGTGTTTGGGGAGCTGGAGGTCAGGTCTGGTCACAGGCTGGGACCCCAAGGGGGCACTTGATCAGTTTGACCTGTACTTGATTAGCTTGACTTGAACTCTGGTAACTTGATGAACCACAAGGTTTGACAATCAAGCAATCAGTCCGCAGTCTAGCTCTTTTCTAACAAAACCCATTCCTTTATTCTTGCAATAAATATTTATGGACCGCCTCCTCTGAGCTAGGCATGGTCTGGGTTCAAATAACAGTGTGGGCACTTGCTAGCTGTGTGAACTTGGGAACATGACTTTACCTCTGTGTGCCACCGATAAAATGGGAGGAACTGGGTTGTCAGAATTCAGACAGTTAATCCGGGGAAAGTTTTCAGAAGACGGTCCAGTGCATAATGATCACTTCATGATGTTAGCCCAAGGTACCACTACAGACGTGGTCTCTACCCTGAAGGAGCCTGCAAAACACAGTAAATGAACAAGCACGTTAATAAAGCCTTTGGCCTCGGTGGTTATTAATGCTGGGAAGGGAATAAGAGAGTGGCGTTAGAGCAACCCCCCTGGATGACCTTCAAAGGCCACAGTCAGCCCAAGGAGGCCAGGTGGATAAACACCCAACCTTCCTCTCCTCCCATCCCCTCATCTCCTGCCAGTCTCTTCATTGGCTGAACCCAGCCAGGGCCACAGGGCATGGGAACATGTTGATGTGTCCAATCAGGTCAGCTTCCTGGGCTCAGGGCAGGATGGAGAAGGATGGAGCTCAGTCTGGAGGGTCAAGCAGGATACATCCCACATAGAGCCCTCCACCCCCTAGGCTGAAATCATTCATTAGCTCCTCTTTGCCCACAAGTTAAGCTCCAAGCTCCCCAGGATGCCCCCAGCCCCTCACTCCCTACACCTGTCTCCACCCCACCCCTGCTCCAATACCCACTCCCATCTCACCCTCAAGCCCTAAGCCACATCTCATGGTTCCAAAAAAAGCATCAGGTCATTTCACATCTCTAAACCTTTATCCGGGCTGTTCCCACCCCCTGGAATGCCCTCCCCACACCCACACCTGGGCAACAGGACAGTGAGACAGTGCAGAGCCTGGAAACCTGGGTTCCAGTTCTGTTTCTGCCACTTCCTAGCTGCATGACCTGGGGGGAGCCAATTCGTCTGGCTGAACCTCAGTGTTTCACCTATAAAATGGGAAGAACGATAGTCCACTTCATGAAGCTGCTGTGAGGTTCAGATGAAATAATACTTATAAAGTGCTTGGCAGGGGGGTCACTCAATGAGTCATACTAGAGGAAATTTGTAAGAAGCAAATGGTTTACAGAGCCATTCCTGACCATCTGTCCCTTGAGGTATCAGGGCCCCACTTTTCTGTGACCATCACTGGACCTTGTGTGGACAGCTCTTGGGGGCCCTGGAATGCTTTTCTCTGCATCTCCATCAATGCCCTGTGAGCTTCAGGGGAGAAGGATCTGAGGGCATTTCTCTATGTGTCCTCAGCATTCAGTGCATAGTAGACACTCAGTGAATATGGAATGAATGAATGAATGAATGAACAAATATTCAAACCAGTGAACCAATCTGCCTGCTCCTCCACCTGAATAAAGCTTGAACGACTTTAATCCCAGTCTGGACTACTAAACAAGGCACAGGGTGCCCTCTCGAGGAAGCCCAGGCCAAGGTCATGGCAGGGGGAGGGGGTAATAAGGGAAGCACCAGGGCTGGGAGGGGGCTGCAGGCCCCAGCTCATTGGAAATGCAGAAAGAATCCCAGCGGTGGCCGCCTTCTCTGGCAGGGAGCACGCGGGAAAAGACAAGAAAAATGAAGCCGCCACAATCTCATTTTCTGAGGCCTGCAAGTCAGCCAGGAAATAGCTATTATTCCATCGCACTGTCGGTATTAAGTTATTTCCTTCACTAAATACAGGAATGTTCATGAATATCTATTGAGTCCCAGGTACGGACACCTCCTGGCTCTGAGGCTCAGTCACTCTGCCTTTACATTCCTCCAACAACACCCCTCAATCTTGCTCTGAAGTGAAAGACAATAGTATTTTAAATTGGTTAATAAATCTCAGGATTGATGCTCCTTGAAGGCCCAGGAACTTCGTCTCTATTACTTGAATAAAAGGGATCACATTTTAACCACTGCTGGGCTAGGAATTTGGGAGAGTGACCCGAGCCAGCTGCTCCTTCCTCTTCCTGGGGAGGGGAGGGATGGAGGTTTCAGGACCCTGCGTCCCACGGAGCCCTTTTGACGGCCAGGAAATACTTATTTTCTGGCTAATTCAGGCCAGTTGAACATCTTGGGCCACTTTGGTTTTGATGGCTTCATGTTTGGCTAGTTCCCCTGGATTCAAACAAAGAGACTCGGAAGCAAAGCTCCAGGGAGAATGTGGGTGTCTGGCATCCTTTTAAAAAGCACCTGGATGCAGATAAGGAAGGTGGGGGAGCAGAGCATAAATAATACTGCTTGGAACATAATTCCAGGTGTCGATTTTTACACCACCTTCCTCATGAGCACAGGTGACCTTGGGCGTCCCCGTTGAAGTGGAGAAAGCTTTGAAAAGCCCAGACGATAGAGAACGTGAAGTAGGACTAAAATGTCTCCTGTTTGTAGAGTTTCTTGCCACCTGCTTTACGTCCTTTTCCTAATCCATCCTCACAGCCACCTTAGAAGGTGCAAAGTCCAGACATTGTCCACAGGCAAGAAAATCCACAGGCCAGAATCATCCCTGTGTACCCAGCACCCAACACACAGTCTGGCCCCAGAGTAGCAGCTCAGAAAATAGTGGGAAGATGGGCTGTTGTACAACATCCCTAATCTACAGATGTGCAAACTGAGGCTCAGAGCAGGCAAATGGCTCGCTCAGCATCTCACAGTGAGCTGGCCTGTCAATGATTCAGCTAAGGCAGTCTGTATACCCACTATGCCCAGGGACTAAGCTGGGTACTAAAGATACAGACCTGAACAAAAAAGATGCTTTGATGGAGCTCACCATCTCGGAGTGGGGGAGGCAGAGAGTGCTTGATTGAATAAAGAGAGAACCAGGACAACTTCAGGTATACAGTAAGTCCCCTACATACGAACAAGTCCCATTCCGAGAGCATGTTCGTAAGTCCAATTTGTTCGTTAAGTCCAACAAAGTTAGCCTGGGTACCCAACTTACACAATCAGCTATATAGTACTGTACCATAATAGGTTTATAATACTTTTCACACAAACAATACATAAAAACACACAAAAAAATAAAGAAAACATTTTTAATCTTACAGTACAGTACCTTGAAAAGTACAGTAGTACAGTACAAGAGCTGGCATACAGGGGCTGGCATCGAGTGACCAGGCAAGAGGAGTGAGTTACTGACTGGAGGAGGGAGAGGAGGTGGGAGATGGTAGAGCTGAAGGATCGTCAGCAATAAGAGATGCAGGGCAAGCTGCAATTTCACTTATGCCTGACGTCGATGGAACGCATGTTTGCATCTTTGGAAATTCACAACTTGAAGGTTCACATGTAGGGGACTTACTGTACTAATTGCTGAGAAGGAAATGAAACAGGGTGATGGGGTCCACAGGCCTGGGAGTGGTGGGCTGTGGGAGTAGGGCAGTTCCTAGCCCTATCTGCAGACTCTGGAAAGCAAGGGAGCAGAAGCGTATCTCTGAGACCCAGTGAGGTCTTCAGGGGCAGAAATTATACCTGATTTGAGACCCCAGCACCCACACAAGACCTGGCTCACAGCCAACGCTCAGTGTGGGGGCGAGATGGGTGACTGGAGGGTTTCCACTGTTATTAACAATGCTCTGCTCATCCTTTTCTGCACCCCCTTATCAGAACTTCCCTCCAAACCCCACTCTAGGTGATCATCTCCTGTCAACGGGCATCATGCCCTAACCGGGTCACACACATCCCAGGCCTCCCTTCTGCCCTCGGTCTCACTCTCAAAACTGTCCCCATACAGCAGCCAGAAGGATGCTTTAAAAACACCCGGTGATACGTCACTCTGCTGCCTGAAACCTTTCAAGGCTCCTGCTGCCCTAAGAGCCAGGTTGGAGGTCCTGCCAGAGGGGTCACTGCTTCCACGTCAGCCTCACCTTACACTGCCTCTGTCCTCACCCGCTACCAGCCATTGTGACTGAGGCCTCACCCCCAGCTCCTCCCTCACGCTCATGGCTTTGCACATACCTCCTCTTAGATGGCTTCTCCACTTCCCATCACCCTGTTCAGCACCTCCTTCACCCTGTGAGCTGCTGCTCAAACATGAAAACCCACATCAAGAGTGACCTCCTCCAGGAAGCCTTCCTTGATCTCCAAGGAGTGTTTGGTGCCTCTTCGGGGCTCCCCCCACTGCCTTAGCTTCACGCATTGCAGCACTTACACTGGGTCATAATCGTCTGTATCTATGTCTGTTTCTTGCCCTCAGAATGTGAAATGAAAACATCTCATATTCACTTCTTATCCCAGCATCCTACAGAGGACCCAGCATAGAGATGCCAGTAATAATTGTAAGTGAAACTCACTATTTCTGCTCATCCATTATGGTAGATGGTTTGCAAAAAGGCCCCAATTCTCTGCCCTACCTGAATCCACACCCTTTGCAATGTGACTTTGAAACTCTTCCCATCAGAGGATGAAACTTCTCCCCACCTCCAGAGTCTGGACTGGCCATGTGATTTGCTTCGGCCAATAAAATGTGGTGGAAGTAACACCATGCCAGTTCTGAGCTTGGGCCTTAAGAAGCACTGGAGCTCCCACTCTCCCTCCTTAGAACCCTGCCAGCCCCCAGGCAAGCAAGTCCAAGCTAGCCTGCTGGAGGGCACAAGACATGTGGCCCACTCACCTCCATCACCCCAGCCAACAGCCAGTTAACCGTAGAACTTGAGAGTGAGGCCATCCTAGACCAGCCAGCCTCCAGCCACCTCACCAGCTTCCGTGAGAAAGCCCAACTGGGCAAAAAAAAAAAAAAAAGGGGGGGGGGAAGAAAAATAAGAAAACAAGAAAGAAAAAAAAAGTGTATTGGCATATGTTCCTGAGACTGTGTTGCTGTTTATTACACAGCATCATTATGGCAGTGGATGACGATACACTCGTTGAACAGCTCTGAGATGCTTAGCACTGGGTGTAACACACCACCAGTCCAGATCACTCCTGGAAACTATCTCCCAACCCAAGGACTCAAAATATCAGGGTCTCTTCAAGACAGATCAAAGCACAAATCCCACAGCTGTCGCTGGTGGAGCAGGTGGAAAGTGACCCCCAGCTGACCAAGTGACCTGTCGTCACAGGTGGGTCAGAGAAGCCAAGCCCCAAGGCACTTCCAGAAAACTCACAGTGTGGCAAAGGCCCCAACCAGAATGCTGAACTCCATCTGGGGAATAAAGCCAGACACATCACTCTTTTGGACAAGCAATTTTTTTTTTCATAATTGACAATTCTTGGCATATCCTCCCCTTCTCCACGCACAGCCTTCTTTTCATGTCACTCATGCACGTACCAGACACTCCGAGGTGACTTCCCTTGAAAAGAGAATGCCAGACAGACCTCTGGCTCCCTATCCTTAAATATTCCACTTGTTATAAATTCCCCGAGGAGTCTTCTCGGCTCCAAATATCAGGGGAACAGAAAGAGTGAGAAAGGGGGAAAAAAACACATTCTCAGAACAGTTCTTTGTACTTGAGATTCTTTGGTTTGTATTAAAATATTCTCATCTCCCCAGAATTTATGAGCACTCCTGGCACTAAGAGGGTTCGCTTTGTCCCTGATCCTGTGTTCTAGAAATAAAACTAACAGTGTCAGAGTGGACATCTCTAGGAGGGAGGGGGAAATGGGCCAGACCCTTCCAGAGCATCTGAGTTGAGTGGTCAGGGAAAGGCAGACTCATTTCCCGACCTCTCTTATCAGGGAGGAGACTCAGCAGTAGGCACCTCCCCGTCCGTGATCTCATTTGATTTTCCCAACAGTCCTACCAGGCTACTATCATAATCATTATCATGCCCCTCTCTCAGAGGAAACAGTGAGACTCTTAGGAATAAAATGTCTTCTCAAGAGCTGGAGCTGGTCAAATATGGGTCTTGAATTTAAATCCAGATGTGACTGACACCCAAATGCTCCTACCAGCCAACCATACCATCTGGAGGGGGAGTGATCAAGGGAGGCTGCCTGGAAGAGGCAGGACTTAAATTGAGTCTCAGAGCTGCTAGAGTCCCAGCTAGCTGTGTTTTCTGGTGGCAGAGATGCAGCTGTCCTCATACACTCAGTCTCTATAACACCTTGAAGGGAGCATGATCCCTAATTTATTCAACATCATTTTTTAAAATACATGGATCTGATATTTCCTCCTTTACATAAAAATCTCTGCTTCCCCCACCCTTGTGCCAGCTAAGCAAAATTTAATGTCCTGAGCGTGGCATTCAAGGTTCTTAGTAATTTGCCCCAACCTACCTTTTCAGCTTTCTACCTCATTATTACCACCCACATATACACACAAACACACACACACACACACACACACACACACACACACACACACACACAGGTATACCCTCAAAGATATCCCATGTGCTAGTCAAACAACACTTCCCCTCTGGATACAGACTTCCTCCCCTACATCTCTTGTGGTATTCCCACTGCCTGCAATGCCTTTCTCTGCCTAGTGAACTTCTAGGCATCCCTCAGAGCCCAAGTCACATGCCCCACCGGCAGGGAAGCTTTTGCTTTGCCCCTTCATGTACAGTTATTTGTACATGCCTCTGATAAGAACCAGCACAGAACTAATTGGCCCATAGTGTGACATCTGTCCCCCTTACAATGAGTTTTGCAGGTAGGGGCTCAGGTATTATATTTCTCTGAATCCCCACAGCTTTAGCACGGGGCCTGGCCTTTCATCTAGGGGTCAATAACCACAGATGCTGATAGATGAATAAATGAATGAGTGAGTGAATGAATGAATGAATGAGTGTATTTTAGGCTTTCAGGAGTTGCCTACTGGGTGAATGTAAGCCTCTGCCGCACACACGCAATAGAGAAGTCTGCCTCAGCACCTTTGATGGGGTGCACGGGACATCACTCTTCTCACCTAAAACTGCTTGTTTGGGGGGAAATTAAAACAACAAAAATAAGGCCTGGCAGGCGGTCTGACATCCCCACACACACACACACACACGGCCCCAGTGGAGGGAAATAGACTGAGCAGGTCCCAGTGTCTGGCTCTGCCTCTCCCTCACCCCAAGTTCCAGATCAATCTTTTTCTGACAGGTGGCCTATCTCACCTAACATCCTCCCTGAGAGGAGGAGTCGGGGGTTTTCAGACCCACAGCCCAGTCGAGGAGCTGAGACTGGAGACAGAGCTGATAAAACGGTGAAATGGCATCAAACGCGGGGCACGTGGCTTTCATCCCAGATCTGGGGAGTGGATGGAGGAGCCCTCATGTCTCACACTGGCCAATTTCCATGGTGCAAATATTCCCATCACAACTAATTTCAAGCCGATGGTTTAACAAGTGGCTTAGAAAACTCCTGAATAATTAACAATCAGCTCTTGGGAACTGGTGTGAGCCAGCTCCAGCACCTCAGAGCCATCTATTATTATTGTTTACATTATTATTACTATTCATCCAAGCAGCATTATTTTTGGCTTTTTCCTTTCATAAATCTACATAAGATTTCACTTCAACACTGGGATCTGCAGGCTAAATATAGTCTGAAAGTCAACAAAGCAAATGATCCGGTAAGGTCTCCAGCTCTAAATAACATCCCAGGAGTTCAACATCCAAGTCCTCCCCCTTGGAGACAATTCCCCAGACTACCTCCAAGGCACAGAATCCCACCCCATGCCCTTTCCACTCATAGCACTACAATGGGCAAATCAGAATATGCACCCCCAAAGAGGTGCTGTGTGGCTTCAGACAAATTACCCGACCTCTCTGAGCTTCAGTTTCCTCATCTGGCTCACAGAGACGCTATGAGGTGTTAATGAGATAATGTATATGGAACATATTTGAAATGCCCATCACAGAGGAATGCCCAATAAAACATAGGTATTAAAAAAAAAACAACAACAACAAAAAAAAAAGGGCTTCCCTGGGCGCAGTGGTTGAGAGTCCGCCTGCCGATGCAGGGGACACAGGTTCGTTCCCCGGTCCGGGAAGATCCCACATGCCGCGGAGCGGCTGGGCCCGTGAGCCATGGCAGCTGAGCCTGCGTGTCCGGAGCCTGTGCTCCGCAGCGGGAGAGGCCACAACAGTGAGAGGCCCGCGTACCGCAAAAAAAAAAAAAAAAAATAGGTATTATTAAGAATGTTCATAATAATACAAGCACCAGGTCGTTGGCCCCTGCCCATCTGCAAAGGGTCTTGGGGGGCTCCTGGGTCCCCAACAAGTTGTGCAAGGAGCATGGCAGAGTTGGATCCTTGGAGCTGAACCTCCCCATCTGCTCCCTCCACCACCACCTCACTTCCACTCCTGTTCCAGGACTAATTTATTTATTTCCTTCTGAATCCTCAGAGTCTAGCAAGTTGTGGAGTGGTTGGATGGATTTTTTAATTAATTGACAGGGAATCAATGAAGAAGTGATCATTTTGGCTCTGGCTGGGTGGGGCGCCATCTCGGCCGTGGGAAACAAATGGATGGCTTCGGGCAGCATGGTGGTGGGCAGGAGGGGTGGGGGGGTCGGGGGGGGGAGGGAAACTTTATTGAGCTGTGGTTGGGTTGTGGGTACTAAGACCCAGGAGGCCCAGTACCTGCCACAAGACGCAGGATGGAGAAGTGAAAGGAGGTCAACCTGCACACCTAGAGTCCAGGAGATCCGAGTTCAGGCCCTGACACCACCACTTACCAGCTGTGTGGCCTTGGACAAGTCATGGCACCTCCCTGAGCCTCAGCTGCCCCCGAGGGTGGTTGCGAGGACTTGATTCTGACACATGCTGCCACACAGATGAGCCTTGAAGGCATTCTGCTAAGTGAAATAAGCCAGACACAGAAGGACAGGGAGGATGGAATGGAGGGTTACTGATTAGTGGTTACAGAATTTCTGTTTGGGATGATGAAAAGAAACTGGAAATAGACAGCAGTGATGGTTACACAACTTCGTGAATGTACTTAATGCTATTAAACTGTACACCTAAAAATGGTTAAAATGGGAAATTTTATATTATGTATATTTTACCATAATACAGGTAAAGGCTAAAAATAAGGCATGCCATGTGCTTGCACTGCCTGGCTTCTAGAAAATGCTCACTAAATATACATTATTATTATTAATACTATTATTATTTTTAAATTACTGGGCTGAAGCGACATGTTCACAGATGTAGCAGAATGCAAAAGATGACCAAAAATCCTTCCCATCCTAAATGCACACCCTTTATAAAGGGACTTTGCAGTTCCCATCAAGAACTGGGGTCTATTTCACCACCCCTTAAATCTGGGCTTGCTTTGGCCAGTGCTAGCTTCCCATGGCTGCTGTAAGTGTGTAAATTATCACAAACTTAGTGGCTTTAAATAATGCATGTTATTCTCTTACATTTCTGGGGGGTCAGATGTCTAAAGTGAGCCTTAAGGGCTAATGTCGAGGTGTCAGCAAGCCTGCTTCCTTCTGGAGGTCCTAATGGGATAATCCACCTTCTTCCTTTTTTCAGCTTCTGGTGGCCACCGGCATTCCTTGGCTTGTGGCCCCTTCCTCCATCTTCAAAGTCCATTGTTCTAATCTCTGTTTCCATCATCACATCACCTTCCTCCCTTCTGTAGTTCCCTCTGCTTCCTTCTTATAAAGACTCTTGTGATGACGTTGGGCCCAGTCCATAATTGAGGATCACCTCCCATCTCAAGATCCTTAATCCCATCTGCCAAGTCCCTTTGCCATATAAGGTAATATAGTCACAGGTTCCAGAGAGTAGGACCTGGACATCTGAGGAGCGGGGTAGGGGGCATCATTCAGTCCACCACAGCCAGTGAGACTTCAGTAAATGTGACACAAGTAGAAGTTTAAAGAGCGCTTGTGCCAGAGGGCTGCCCTCTGTTGCTATACCGGGAATGCTTCACCACCTAGAGTGCAAGCCCAAGCTAGCCTTCTGGGAAATGAGAGACACATGGCCCAGGCACCCCAGCCAACAGCAAGCCAAACCCCAATGTTGGAGCAGTCCTGCTGACCAGCAATCAATGGATGACTCTTGTGTGAGCTCAGTTAGCACCAGCCAAAGAACTTTCCAGCTGAGCCCAATTCAAATGACCAGCCCACAGAATCCTGAGCTAATTACATTGTTCTTGGTTTAAGCCATTGGGTTTCATGTAATTTGTTACACAGCACAAGCTAACTTAATCAACAGACAACCATTGAGAAGGTGAGGGGAGAAAACATTTATTAAACACATACTATATACAAAGCATATTCCTCATACAATCTCATTGAAGCCCCACAGATTCCTCACAGGTAAATATTAATTGTATCCATATTACAGATGAAGAAACTGAAGCTCAGACATGGGAAGCAATTGGCTTAAGACTGCATGACTAGGACTTTGCAGAACCAGGTGTCACACTCTGACCGGTCTGACCCCAAAGACATCGGTCTTCCAACAGCCCCACTCTGCTCTAAAACCATGCTGAGTCAGCACATTTATCCGTGGCTGGCTCCCTCTTCCCTGATCACCTTTCCAACGGACTCTTACCACATGCCCCCACATCACCCACCCCAGCCACCCCACCATTCATTCGGCAATTATTTGTTGAGGCAGGAGAGCACAGCAGTTAAGCATTCAGACTCTGGCATCAAAGTCAAATTCCAGCTCTGTCTCTTCTCAGCTGTGTGACCTAGGACAAGTTAATTCACCTCTCTGAGCCTCGGCTTTCTCATCAATAATATGGGGAACACAGTAACGTCTACTTCACTGAATGCTTTCCAGATGAAATGAGGAAAGGCATGGAAACCACTTATCACAGTGCTGGGCATGTAGTACATGCTCAGGAAATGCTACCCATTATAACAACTGCCATTACTCCTGAGAGCGTGCCACAGACCAGGCACTTGAAGTGGTCCCTTGGAAGACCACGAAGATGTCAATCTCTACCGAACAGGGGCAGGGCCTCCTACTGACTAAACTGGATAGTACTGAACCATTTCAGAACTTGCTTCCTCCACCTGCTGCTTTTTCTGGACAAAGGGGAGACATCACAAAGCAATAGAAAAAAAAAGCCAATCCGTACTCAGGATGCCAGGGTCCCAGCTCTGCCCCCAACACACTCTAAGACCCTTACCTTGTCTGGTCCTCAGTTTTCCCATCTGTATCATGAAGGAATGAACTTCCAAACTGTTTCATCTCTTTCTGCCATTCTGTCATCTTAGGATAGCAAGCTGTTCATCCTGCTTCCGCCTAATCTGACATCAGAACAAGCCTCCCAAAAAATACATTGGATGCCAAGTAGGTTTTGATAATCTGAAGAATTCTGTTTTTTATTGATGATGTCCACCCGCCTCCTTCTGCAACCCAGGAAATCTACATTAGGGGCTGGATTCAAAAAGAGGAAAAAAAAAACAAAAAGAAAGAAAGAGGGCTGTCTTTGAAGTGAATGACATGAATTATTTCGACCTAACTTACTAATTAAGACCTCATTAGCAGCCCAAATTTGTGATAGATCAGCAGAGGACTTGGCACAATGGTTTAATTTAATGATTTCTTGCATTACTTTGTTAATCATCTTTAGTCTGATTTAATTTATGCCAATGTGACTGTCCTAATTTCTAATTAAGGCATTGATGGCGGGGACGGCCGCCATAGCATAAGGATCTCAATCAAGGCTGATACAAAAGCAGATATTCGTTTTTAAGGCCTGTGAGGTGGCAATTTGCTAAGCCTTCTGCTTATTGTTTTATTCCCCCCACACACAAAGGTTGGGGAGGGTCTGGTCTTCGCCTGGGGCAGATGGTTTCTCACTAATCACAGACCTTTACAGTCATTGATTTTTTTAAGGCTCTGAAAAAGACCTTGGAGATTAACCAGACTAACCTCCTCATTTCACACATGAGGCAACAGGGGCCAGAGAGGGTGAGGGGCTCACCCAAGGTCACACAGCAAGTTAGCAAGATGGAGGGAGGAGACCCCAGGCAAGCGCTGTCCTCCACGGCCACCGTTTGGCAGTCCCCAGGTGGCAGTGGCGGTTTCTACAGCAGTTGCAACTGACTGGGATTTGGGTCAGTGACTTGAAGTTGGCATAATAATTCCAATAACACCCAGCCCTTGAAGACCAGACTCTGAGCCTGAAATCTGATGCACATTTTTCTTAAATCCACAAACAAACCCTACATGTGGGCATTATAACACCTGCCCTCCCATTTTACAGAGGCTCAGAGAGGTAGAATGCCTTCCCAGGGCCCCACAGCAAAGAAGTGGGATTTGGACCTGGGTCTGCCTGATTCCCAAGTCCATGCTACTATCACTGCTCTGGGCTGCCTCCCCAGGTCACCGCTGGGTATCCACAGTAATTTGTATCAATATTACAGCTAATGTGTACTTAGGGCTCACAACGCGTCAAGAGCTGTGCTAAGCCCCTCACGTCCCATTTGATCCTCACAACACCGTATGAAGAAGGCATCATTCCTATGACCAATTATACATAGAGAAGCCAAGGATCAGAGAGGTTACATGAGTTGCCCAAGGACGCACAGCAAGATGGCAGTGCCCAAGGCTGAACCATCCCCAACTGCCTCTATCTAACTCTAAAACTCCCTATATCCCACCTCTGTCCTGAGCATTTCTGAGCGTGACTGAGCCGGAATGTCTGGGCTTTGCCTACCCAGGGCACTAGAATATGCCTTTCTTGATGACAAAGGCAGCCTGAGCCATGGGAGAGCCAATAGCCAAGCCAAGAGTCAGGATGAACATGTTTCTCTCCTAGTTCTGCCACCAATTTGCAAACCCTGTCTCCTCTCCGGCCTCAGTTTCCCGCTCTGCAAAATGAGGTCTGGAAAAGCCGTCCTCCAACATGGCTGCGCATTGGAATCACCAGAGGCCACCCCACCAAAAAAACTCATGTCGACACCCCAGCCCAGACCTGATGAATCAGAATCCCTGGGGACAAGGTCCAGGACTCTGGATGGCGACCAGAATCCTTGGTGATTCCAATACACCTAACATTTGAGAACCACCAGCCTAAGTGATTCCTACTGGCCCCTCGAGTCTTGACTTGGCTACTCAAGCTGTTCCTTCCCATACCCTCTTCCTCAGCACGAGAAATGGTACCCAGATGCTCGGATCACACACTGGAAGCATCCTTGGCTCCTCTCTCCCTGTCTCCTCATCTCTAATGCATCAGCGTATCCTGTCAACTCGACCTCCATGTACATCCCGAACCATGGACTTCTCTCCCTCCCGCATCCCGCCCTTAACGACTGCACCTGCTGACCCCGTTTCTCCCCAGCCATCTTAGCCCCTGCAGTGCATTACCCTCCCAGCACCCTAGTGACCTTGGCAAAATATAAATCTGACCATCTCCCTCTCCTGAGTCTAACAGTCCAGTGGTGTCCCCGTCACACCCAGAATTAGACCCAAACTCCTTTTCTTGATCTGTAAGGCCCTTCATGATCTGGTGCCCCAGCTCTCACTTTTCTCCTAGCACACTCTGCTCCTGCCCCATCGGCACTCACTCTGTTCTTTAAACAAGACAAGCTCACTCTAAACTCAGGGTCTTTGCACCTGCTCTTCCCTCTGCCTGGAAGTCCATGCCCTTGGCTCTGTTACTGGCTATCTCCTTCTCACCATTCTCCCTGACTTTTCCATGTAAAGGAACCCTGCCCACGGCATTCCCCACCCCGGCAGCCTGCATTATTCCCTTCATAGCCCATATCGCTATTTGAAATGATCTCATTTTTCTTTTGTCCATTGTCTCCCCGTGATGTTGTGATACAATAAGAAATATATATTTGGTCTTTGTTCCAAGTTCCTGGCACAGAGCTCCTAAAACCCTTGGAATTTCCTGAGTGACAAGGGTGAGAGGAATATCTTTTGTTATTCATAATAAGTCCTTTTCAACTCTAGTGAGTTTATGTTAATGAGGTGACTTTGGGAAAACCCCTAAGGATGGGGGCTGGTTGCCAAGGGAACCAACCATGTGATTAGAGGGTTGGAACTTTCAGTCCCACCCCTCCAATTTCTGGGGAGGTGAGAGGGTCTGGAGATTGACTTCAATAACCAATGGCCAATGACTTAATCATTGCAATGGAGGTAATGAAGCCTCCGTAAAAATCCTAAACACCAGTTTGGATAGCTTCGGAGTTGGTGAAGCTATCGAGGTGCTAGGAGGGTGGTGTACCCAGAGAGGGCATGAAAGCTCCACGCCCCTTCCCACATACCTTGCCCTATGCATCTGTCACCTACAAATTGGCACCTCTACAAGGATCAAATTATAAGCTGCTGCAGCTGCTGACCCCCTGAAAGGAGTTCAGAGTGGAGATCAGGAAGGAGGCACTCTGTGCTCTGGGAAAAACTGGCAGAACAGGTCTTCAGATAGTTACTATTTGCAGGAGACGATTTTATGAGCCCAATTCTTGGATCTCCTCGAATCTAGAAAAGCACTAAAATCCTCATGGTGATGTCTGCTCCTCGTGACTAGCAGAAACCTTCTGCAAAAATATATGTGCTTGACTGCATGTACTCCCCCTTCACCAAAATCACGTATATATTTACCTTCTCCGCTACCTCTCTGGAGCAGTTTCCCAGAGCTATCTGAAATGCTGTCTCCCAGGCTATAGTCCTCATTTTGCCTCAAATAAAACTTCACTCACAACTCTCGCGTTGTACATTTTTTGTCAGTCAACACATCTCTTCTCTTTGGCTGTTCCTGAGTTGTATGCTTCATAATCGACAAATCATAGTGAGTAAAGCACTGTCCTGAGTTCTGTGAGGGGTTCCAGCAAATTACTGAACCCAAGGAGGGCCCTGTGGGAATCCTCAACGTATAGCTGGTCAGGCAGAGGGGCCAGTCTGTCCTCAACTGTCCTCAACTGAGTCCTCAACCAGTAGAGTCTGCACTAAGCCCAGGTGGCTAGTGTCAGAATTGAGTAACGGGATACCTAGTTGGTGTCCAGAGAATTGGAGAATTGTTTGGTGTGGGAAAAAAACCCACACGTTGGGAGTCAGAAACATCGTAAGTAGGAGAAGAAAAACAGTGTTTTTTCCTTTTAGTTGCTATGCATAGTAGTAGCAGAGAAAAAGAGTTTCTTTTTTAATTTTACCCCCATTAGAACGTCACTTCCATGGGAGTAGGGTCCCTACCTATCTGGTGCACCCCAGTGTCCCCAGGGTGCAACACCTGACACACAGCATGCACCCCAAAAGTACTCATACAGGTGCTGTACACCTGAAACTAACACAACATTGTAAGTCAACTATATTCCAATAAAAAAAAAAAAACTCATCAGATGAACAAATGAAGGATGACACCTGTGCTCCTGTAAGAGCTGGGCCTGAACCCCAGTCCTTCATGATGTTCCAGAAGAGGAATGCTTAAGCAAGGACATCCTGGGCTTCCCTGGTGGCGTAGTGGCTGAGAGTCCACCTGCCGATGCAGGGGACGCGGGTTCGCACCCCGGTCCGGGAAGATCCCACATGCCGCGGAGCGGCTGGGCCCGTGAGCCATGGCCGCTGAGCCTGCGCGTCCGGAGCCTGCGCGTCCGGAACCTGTGCTCCGCAACGGGAGGGGCCGCGGCGGTGAGAGGCCCGCGTACCGCAAAAAAAAAAAAAAAAAAAAGAAAGGACATCCTGGGGACCTTTATTGCACAGGACAGACTCACACCACAACGAGGAGAACTGACCACAACATTCAGTGACTCCTCTGTCCTGGAGATCCAGGCTCCACTATGCCCTTGAGTGAAATCCTAGAGAATTAAAAAGTTTGAAAGAAAGTGCATCTGCTAATGTGCCACATTTATGTTAGTCAATATAGATTTATTTAATGCAATAAATGACATAATTGGACTTTTATTTCCATAATATATTTTTCCAAGATAACTAATACTGTGAGTACCCGTGGCATGCTGATGTCTCCTGGACGAACATATTTCCTGTATTATTACTCTTGTATAAAACTGACATTTAAACAGTTTAATAAATGAGCAGTTGTTTGACTTGTATCAGTTTCAATACATTCCGGGATATTAATAAAATATATTTCATAAGCCAGCTCAATAGACCATGCCATAAAAATTCAATGATTTATTAGCGATCCACTTGCTGTTAGTTGGGACAGATACTCAAAATGCCATTAGGGCTAAAATAATAATCAATCAAACTAATTAGACCCTATTTTTCATATGCAAATATAATTAAGCATACATTTCTCCATAACTTTAAAGAGAATTATTGAAGCTCAACCTCATATGAAGAGCCCCTCACTTGAGTTAATGAAATGACAGTGTGTGAAGTTGGATATGCAAACAAAATTGATGAACTGTTCCGGGCTTTGAGGATCACAGGGAGGTGGGACAGGAGAGCAGGGGCTAAAAAAAAGGACCCCCCTGTACACCTGAGTCTATTCTTTCTACCAATGCTGATTAGGGGAAAGTTTCAAGACTCAAAGTGGGTGTGGATGACAGGTCCAATAGGGCACCATGAATAAGAACATGGACTCTGAACTCACACCGCTGCGTTCAAATCCTAGCTTCACCAACACGGTGGACCTTGGCGAATTAGCCTCCTGTGCCCCAGTTTTGCCATCTGTAAAATGGGAGTGATCATGATGATAGCACATTGCGGTCTGCTGAAAGGAGTAAATGAGTGCCTCGCCCATAACGAGCGCTCAATAAACATTAGCTGTTTTTATCCAAAAGCAGTTTATTTGACCCCCAGCTATTTCTGCAAGACCTCTCAGCTACTCGCTGGCTGAGTGACCCTGGGAAAAGTCTAATCCTTTCTCTCTGGGTGTCAGCTTCCAAGTCCAGACAGTCAAGGGCTGAAACTAGATGATTCAGAAGATCAGAGCTAACGGTTGAGGAAGTTGAAGAATGATGACCGCCAATCATCCTTTTCTGTCTCTGTTCGGGTCTAAGTCACAAAGCCTAGTTGTGCCCAAGGAATGGGGCCAAAGGGGCCGAGGAAGCCAGAACCAAGTCCGGGCCGGAAGTCTGAGCATCTGGGAGTGGTCTCTTCAAAGAAACCCGTATTGGAGAGAGGGAGAAGGATCTAGATTGCTTCTAGCTCTGCCCAGATGCTTGGTGCACTAGTGAAGAGCAGGGTCAGCAAATGATTTCTGTAAAAGGCCAGAGAATAAATATTTTAGGCTTTGCAGGCCATACAGCCTGTCACAACTACTCAACTCTGCCGCTACAGCCTGAAAGCGGCATGGACTGTGTTCCAACAAAACATAATTTACAAACACAGGTGACAGGAGGGTTGGGGCTCATGGATGAAGGTAATGTCGGCTGATGTAACAAGCAAACCCGGAAATGTGCAATGGCTTAACCATGGTAGAGGTCTATTTCTAGCTCTTGCAAAGTCCACTGCAGACGTTTTTGGTTGGGCAACTCTTTAGGGTGACTTTCCTCCAAGAGGTATTAGAGACCCAGGTTCTCACCATATTATGGCTCCTCCATCCTCAGCTCGGGGTCTCCCAGCTCACCGGACTGACCTGAATTAAATCAGTGGACAGGAAAGAGCACACAAGATCACACCTGGGAGGGTTTATTGACAAGGCCTGGGTGTGGAGCACATCACCTCCACTCACACGTGACTAGAACTTGGTCCCATGGCCACTGCGAGGGAGGCTGGGACCTGAGCTGTGTGTCCTGAAAGAAGACAAAACAGATTTGGCAAAGAGCTAGTAATCTCTGCCACAGGAGAGAAAAGAACTTCAACTTGTCTGGGCGTGACAGGATGCTTTCACCATCTTCATTCTGCCTTTTTGCTTCTGGTGGCTATCCAGACAAATAGTATAATTATTCTACAGGAGAGACCTCCCCATCCCCGTTTTCCATAGTCCCTCCCCATTTGTGCCCATAAGAACCTTTCCCCATACCTGTCTCTCCTCCTAGGCAGGCTCTGTCCTTCTTTGGGTTTTTTTAAGTAAATTTTTTTTTAATTTTATTATGTGGGTGCGTCGGGTCTTAGTTGCGGCGCACGGGCTCAGTTGCCCTGCAGCATGTGGGATCTTAGTTCCCCCACCAGGGATCGAACCCACATCCCCTGCGTTGGAAGGTAGATTCTTAACCGCTGGACCACCAGGGAAGTCCCGGCTCTGTCTTTCTTGAGGACAAGGTCAGGTCTGTCTGACTCACAACTGTGCCTGTCTTCACATTGACCACATGGGAGATTCTCAATAAAAATTAATTAATGCATGAATAGATGAATCTAAGATGAGTTATAATGATCAAGCCCATGTAAAATTGGGTTTAAAATAACAGAAAATAATTAAAAGGAGGCAAAGAAACTGATGTGGCATATCCCTGGGAAAAAGCCCATGAATGTCCAGGAAAAAAAAAAATCTGGAAAGTTCAGGAGAAAACCGAGAGCTAAATGTAGCCAACAGCTATAGCCATTCAGCCCTAGAGAATATGAAAGAATGAACCGGGTGCATGTGTGTGCATGTGTTTGTGTCCGTGTGTAAGTATGTGCGTGTGTGTACATGTGTTGGGTTACGCCGATCCCTTTGTCTAAGATAAGAGCTCATGAGTCAGACACTAACTTGGTCTGGTTTTCCAGCCCTTTCTTTCCACCTCAGGACAGAATGAGCAGAGGGCTCTGGAGAGGAGAAAGGTAATTATGCCCAATGGGTAGACAGCAAGCTCAGCATTTTTCACAAAAAGGCAGTGGGCTTTCCAAGGGACATCCACGGCCAGAAACCTGGCTTCAGCCACAAGATGTATTTCCAGCCTCAGGGAGGAGGAAGAATGAGATGGTTGGGGCTTCTGCGGCAACAGCCTTTTTTAAAAAATCATTTCAAAATTAAATTAAATGCTATTAAATTAGCAAAAGTGCCAG
The DNA here is from genome assembly GCF_964270905.1 of Leucopleurus acutus. Classification (NCBI taxonomy): domain Eukaryota; kingdom Metazoa; phylum Chordata; class Mammalia; order Artiodactyla; family Delphinidae; genus Leucopleurus; species Leucopleurus acutus. The sequence goes on from NC_139155.1 coordinate 70,153,656, forward strand.
GGGAGCCTGGGAAGAGAGTCACTCAGATAAATGGCCCAGGCTGGGCAACTTTAAATCATGGAGATGTCAGATGCTGGGGCTGGAATTGGGGCTCCAAAGGTCCCTGGTTTTCTGCCTCTGAATCATAACCTGAATCCAGATTACCCAGGGAGTTTTTTACAAAAGCACAGAGCAGGGCACACACCCTTGCAGAGAATCTGGCTCTGCAGGTCTGCACAAAGTAGGGCTTTGTCTCTTAGGAAAAGTCTGAGAAGGTGATACTGACACACACATCCCTGGTTACAAAGCATGGATGTACCCCAGCGCCTTCGTTTTGCAGAGAAGGGAGAGATAGTGACTTGCCAGTTTCTCCCGACAAGTTACTGGAACAGTGCAGAGGGAGATGGCAGGTTTTTCAGTCCTAATACCATCTCCATGCCAGAGGAAGGAGATGTGGGAGGATTCCAGAGAAGGAGAGGCAGGTGTCTAGGGCAAGAGAGGCCATCCCCATTCTCCGACCCTCGCTGACAGTGTTCAGCAAGTGTTCACTGAGCATTCCCTCTGATCCAGGGGCTACACCGGGCACTAGGGACCCAGTGATGGTTAAGCCCCAGCCCATGATAAACAAAATGATTTCAGCGACTGATAGATGCTATGACGGAAACGAAACAGGAGGATGAGAGAGACACAAGTGAGGCCACTTTAGCGAAGGCAGTCAAGACGCTGCTTCAAAGCTGTGACGTTTGACCAGAAATGTGAACGATGGACAAGTAAATCCAAGGATGAGAAACAAGGAACAAGTATCACCAAAATGTCTAATGGGAGGTGGGCGGGGTGGTGGTAACCTCGGAGTAGAGGGTCCAGTGGAGGGCCCCCCCCCCGAGAAAAGCAACCTTTGAGCTGGGAACAAAAGGATGGGTCGGAGTCCACCAAGGGGAGAAGGGGCAATGCAGCGTTTCCGTTCATTCATTCAACCTTTTAGCAAATCCCTATTGAAGACCCACTGTGTGCCAAGCACTAGGCTGAGCGATAAAATTGAGCAGCGAACAAGACGGCGCGTGCCAGCTTTCAAAGAGGACGGCAGGGCTTCCCTGGTGGCGCAGTGGTTGAGAGTCCGCCTGCCGATGCAGGGGACACGGGTTCATGCCCCGGTCCGGGAAGATCCCACATGCCGCAGAGCGGCTGGGCCCGTGAGCCATGGCCACTGAGCCTGCGCGTCCGGAGCCTGTGCTCTGCAACGGGAGAGACCACAACAGTGAGAGGCCCACGTACCGCAAAAAAAAACAAACAAAAAAAAAACAAAAAAAAAAACAAAGAGGACGGCAGAGGCTGAACAAGGCATCGTGGTAAAGCTGGGCTTCTCAGTCTCGCCACCAGGGGCGTTTGGGGCCGGGTCATTCTTTGGGATGGGGGATGGGGGCTGACCTGTGCATTTCAGGATGTTGAGCAGTGTCCCTCGCCTCCACCCACCAGGTACCAGTAGCATCTCCCAGTTGTGCCAACCAAACACATCTCCGGATACTGCCACGTGTTCACAGGGGGGCAAAATCACCGCCAGCAGTGGTGAGAACCCATGTACTATAATAAGAGGGAGAATAGTAACATATTTTATTTTTAAGAGGAGGTGGGAAATATGGAGAGTTTGAGGAGGAATCTACCTAATCGAGACCCTAAAATACTCCTGACTCAGAGAGCACAGACATCTCTGGGGCATGTTTCTGCAAACCCAAGCCTCTCATTTTAGCAAAGAATCATCTGTGGCCCTTTAACACCTGACTGTAGAGGCCAGGGAGAGAAGGCTGGGAGCACAGGAAGGCGATTCTGTTTTCTCCCACTGGGGTTTAAAACCACCACTCGCAGCTGAATCCCAGTGGCTCTGCCACCAGGGCTCAGAAAGGGTTAACCGGCAATGTTTATTTATGAACTTGGCCTATTACTGTAGCATAATTTGAATACAGTGCCTATGAGGTTTTTTATTGCCTGCTATAATTTCATTTTTAAAGCTCTCCCTATGCCATACTTTAAAAATGGTATCTCAAACAAGAAATAAATTCTGTTTTGCAGCTGTGTTAACTATATTTACCCATGGGACACACTATTTTGTCCTTGACACCAACCCCCGGGGATTTCACTGAGAATTGCTTTAGCAGCTCTCTCTCTCTCTCTCTCTCCCCACACTGCTGCTCTTCCCTGAAACACCTCACACACCCCAACTGCAGCCCAGGGAGGCCTGAGTCCGGGACAGAGGTAGAGCTGTGAAGCTTTCGGTCCAAGAGTGGCCTCAGCCCCTTGGCAGCCAGCTATGTGGACGTGACAGCATTCCTGGGCCCTTCTGAGCCTTCGAATTGGAAAAGAAGGGCATCGGACAGAATATTGTCACCCCTCCATGCCCGCACCCTCCTTACCCCTCCTCGGCCACAGCTGGAAGCCTGTGGAATCTCTCCCTCCTCCTCTCCCGAACTCCGGAAGTCTGGGATGGAGTTTAGATAATTTCTCCATCTGCAGAATGATGGACTGGGAACCTAAGTCAGCCGGCTTCCATAATTTTAAGCTTTCTTCCCCCCCGCTCAGAGTGAAAAAAAATACTGCAGGGCCCAACTGACAGTAACAATAGCTTACATTTATGCAGTGCTTCCTCCCTGCCAGATGCTGTGCTAAGACCAGACGTAAGCACATTTTCATGCTGACGACAGCCCTCGAAGTATATGTGACTCTCCCTATTTTCCAGATGAGGCAACTGAGGCTCAGGGAGTCAGAGGGAATGTTCACTCAGGTTAGCTCGGTGGGGTGGTCAGAAGAGGCTATATGAGATACCATCCTCAGCCCTACACCGCAAGGTGGCCCATGTTAGCTTGTCAGATGAGCTCCTGTCCCCAGCAAGACCGGATGCAATGGGACCACAAAGGCAAGTTTTGATGAAAGAGGAAAAGGTGTGGGATGCAGGGCAGCCTGTTGAAGGCAGATGCCTCAGTGCAGAAAGGCATCAATTAATCAGGTGGAGAACAGGGCAGGCGGGGAAGAGGAGAGAGAGGCCAGAGAGGGCCAATTTCTTATATAACACACAGCAAATGACCCTTCCTTCATACCTCAGCATTGCCTAGACACAAAAACTGCAGGTTTGGTGGCAGGCAGCCCAGAGTTCAAGTGCTGGTTCTGTGCTGCAAAGTCACTTCTGGCTCTGTGACCTGAGCAAGAGACCTCACTTCTCCTCAAGTCAGTTTCCCCATCCTTGAAATGGGGATAGCACCACTGTAGTTCCTGGTGTCTATTATTTATTTTAATTTATTGAACACATTATTTTGATGGACATAGTCTGGTTGCAGAAAGACGGGGGGGAGAGAGAGAGAGAGAGGGAGAGAGAGAGAGAGAGACAACAGGCAGAGGAAACCTCAGATACAAAGACATGCTGGCATGGAGTTAAAGAGACCTGTGTTCCAATCCTGAGTTTGTCATTTACTTATTAGTTATGAGAGCTTGGACAAGTTACTTAGCCTTAGTCTCAACTTCCCTGTCTGTAAAATGGGGATATAAATGCCTTCATCCAAAAGTTGCTTTGGATTAATGATAAGTCATGCAAAACAATTGTCATATAGTAGGGGTTTAATAAATGGTACCTGCTGTTGTGATTCAAGGTGGCTCAGCGTACCTGGCAATTGAGAAGAATACAGTCTTTGAAGCGTTAAGATATTAGCTCCACCATTTAGTAACTTCCTGAATCCAAATCTGTTTCCTCATCAGGAAAATGGGAATAATTTCTCCTTCACAGGAATGTCAGGTGGAAGGATAGACGATAATATTGCATGCTTCTATCACTGCCAAGAGAGTAACATGCACAGCCCAGGGCTGGTCCCAGAAAGGGGAGAGAGCCATGTAGACAGAGCCCAGCCTGGATGATCCAAGTCCCAGCTGCTTGAGCAAGTCCAGTCAAGATCAGCAGAGCCACCCAGCTGAGCCCGGTCTAGAGGAACCAACCCTCAACCATCCCACAAATCTGGGAGAAGAAATTAGTGTTGTTTTAAGCCACCAAGTTTAGGGCTGATTTGTTACACAACATCATTGAGTCCATAGCTAACTGATACAGGGGAATTCCATCCCACAAAGTAATATCTATAGATCACTGACATAGCTATAATTTATCAAGCACAAACTGTGTATCTGGCTTTGTATTAAGCACCTTGCATGTTTTTTTTTTGTTTTTTGTTTTGCAGTACGCGGGCCTCTCACTGTTGTGGCCTCTCCCATTGCGGAGCACAGGCTCTGGATGCGCAGGCTCAGTGGCCATGGCTCACGGGCCCAGCTGCTCCGCGGCACGTGGGATCTTCCCGGACCGGGGCACGAACCCGTGCCCCCTGCATCGTCAGGCAGACTCTCAACCACTGCACCACCAGGGAAGCCCGCACCTTGCATGTTTTACCTTATTGGATCTTCACAACAACCACGAGAGGGAGGCATATTATTACCACCATTTTACAGACAAAGGAACTGAGGCTCAGAGAGGTGTGGTCACTGGCCCAAGGGCACACAGCCAGGAAGAAGTCAAATTTGGATTAAACACCTGGATCTAACTGACTCCAGAGCCCCCACCTTGAACTACTAGGCCACAGGGGCCTCCAGGCTGGCTGGGTTTGATCCCAGGGCCCAGCACATAGTTTGTGCAACATAAATGGATGTTCTCTGTGCCTCAGGAAGTCGCCAGGGGCAGACCGGTTGGCCAAGCAGGACCCTGAACGCAGGCAGACTCTTGCCTGCTCAGTGGCCCCCACCAGAGCCTTCCCCCACCCCAGCAGCCATTTGGGCTGAATTGCAGCCCTCTGGCACCAACCCTATAAATATTAAACCAGCGGTAATTAGGGGAAATCAGTCAGTCGCCGCACTCCAGAGCCCTGCCACGTCTCCCCACCAGGCCCGGGCTGCCTTTGACTAAGGAGCTTTGTTTCTTTTAATTTGGGGACCTCATACAAGGCATGTGTCAGGCTCCAGGACATCAAACTCATCCCCCTGTGAGCCACGGCCCCGCCAGCAGAGCCCCACCCCCTCGGGGCCTTGCAGGTTCTGCCAAGAAGCAGCAGAGGGGCTCTGAGTTGAAGGTGGGGGTAGGCGGACCGCAGAGAACCTGTCAAGGCCCGAGACTCCCCCAGGGGGCCCACATCGTTTTTTGTCGCTCATGTGGCATCAGGCTCCGGTGTCACTACTTTGCGGGGCTGATGACACATAATGCACGGTGACAATGTGTCACATCAGAAAACACAGCCCCACGTGTGCTCAGGTGGGACCACAAGCCCCAGTGGTGCCGAGGAAACCAAAAACAGGAATCTCCAGCAAAGGGGGCTGCGAGGATAAGAAGACACCAGCCCACCCAGCCCCCTCTTGGGAAATAAACAGCCCAACTTCCCGCCAGGCCTTGTGGTGGTAGGGTGGGTGGGAGGATGGAAAAGTGGCCATGAGTCTCCCAACCCACATATATTCATGAAGAAGGAGCCACACCATGGGCCTTGAGACTCACGTAATTTACCTTGCCCAATCCTAACTGCGTCTTTGCCTGGAAGAAGTTAACATGAGCCCCTTATACAGATGGGGAGACTGAGGCAACTGGAGGCAGGAAGATGTAGCAGTGACAGGCATAGGCTCTGGAATCCCAGAGAACCGGGTCCAAATCCTGGTTCTGACAATACCTGGCTGTGTGGCCTCAGGAAACTTACTTGACCTCTCTGAGCCACAGCTTCCTCATCTGTAAAATAGGTATAAAAAGAATACCTACGTCCTAGAGGGTTTAGTGTAATCATATATCACACAGTACCCAGTACACAGCAAGCACCAATGAGTCATTGTTGTAAGTATTATACTGAAGACCATGCAGCTCAGAAGAGTCAGAGGTGGTCAGTTTCATTTGAAGACCCATGACATTTCTTCTGCCTCTCCACTCCCACCCAGCACCCCGTCTGCCACCCAAACAACCCCAAGTAGAGTTTCTCTTTCCCAATATAGCAACTCATCACGCAGCTCATCAGCACCATGGGACAATCACAGCCTCCATCTTCATTGGTCAGGGTACTATTGGCAAGGTTCCCACATGGACATCAGACAGGGCAGATGAAATCATTCCTATTTTGCAGCTGGGGAAATCGAGGACCAAGAAAGTGAAGGCATCATCCCACAGCCCACAGCAAAGCAAGAGGTGGACCCAAGACGAGAATCCCCATATCCAGACAGCCAGCAACTGTCCTGCCATTTTTACTAACAATTTCTTCAGTCTGTCTAGCCCCTTAGAGTTCACCCCGCAACTGTACCTGATACACTTGACCCTGTGAAATCCTCATGGTAACACTAAAATGGGCATAAGCTCCATTTTTTTTTTTCATGGGGAAACCAAGGCTCGGGCTGGAGATGTGCCCTGCCAGGACCTCAGAGCACATCAGAGGCAGAACAGAGACTGGTGTATGGAACTCGCATCCCCCAGCCGCCCTCACCCTCCTTCCTAGGAGGTAGTGCCCGCCAGGCAGAGGTCTGACAGGATGCCTGGGCTGCCCCTCCCCCAAAAATGACAACGCCCTGAAAACAAGCTCCCGCCATCCGCAGCCTGTGGCCCGGGGCTCTGCACCCACGGTGGCTGCACAGAACCATCTCTCCGCACACCCACGGGAGAAGGAAACCAAACCTCAAACCCGACAGACCCACACGAGTGGCAGGTATTAATTGGTGCAATTAGGTAGCCCTTTCCCAAGGCCATAGAAGCTGCAGCATCAATAATTAGACTCAGATTGGAATTCCTTTGGCTCTGCGTGTAAACAGGACACTCTTTCTGCAGTTACGGTAAATGATTTGTTCAAGGGGGGAAACATTTACTGTAATTTGAAAGGAGCAATTGACTGTATTATTAGTGGATGTGAGTGCCCAGCTGGTGACAGACTTCACATTATTCTGTCTTCTGCCCAGGCCTGAGGACAGAAACCTCTGAAGGTAGGGTCCCCAGTGGTTGGGGTGGCCCAGTTTTAGAGTCAGAAAAACCCAGACCAGGGTTCAAGTCCTAACTCCCCCCCCCCCCCCCCGCTTATGAGCTGTGTGACCTTGGGCAAGTAACACAACATCTCTGAGCCTCCCTTTCCTCATCTGTGAAGTAAGGATGATACCAGTACACATCTCATAGCGTTGCTGTGAAGATTAGATGAACCAAGCACATAGAAAGTGCTCAATGAAGTGAGCTGTTGTCATCATTATCATTAAGTAATAATAATTATTGTCATGTTTGAAGCCTTCCTGGGATGCCAGAGGAGCTCACAGTCCGCTACCCACCCACAAAGGGAATAAAACAAGACAAAAGCTATAATCCACCCAACAGATCATGCCTTTGACATTTATTGAGCACCAACTATGTACACGGTTAAATCAGTCAAGGGCCCGGCTCTCAAGGTTCTGAGTCTCTACTGAAGGCAGGTAACGGCCCAAACTTCACATCAGGCAGTACTTTACAGTTTACAATGCATGCTTACCTCCAGTAGCCCCCCCGCAAACTCTCACAACACTTGGAAGGTGGTGTCCTCATGCCCATTTTACTCATGAGAACGCTGAAGTTTTAACTCGCTTTTCCACAATTCCATGGCTAGGAAGAGGCAGAACTAGGAGTTGAACTCAAGTCTGTCCACCTCAAAACCCACTATAGGGCTTCCCTGGTGGCGCAGTGGTTGAGAGTCCACCTGCTGATGCAGGGGACACGGGTTCGTGCCCCGGTCTGGGAAGATCCCACATGCCGCGGAGCGGCTGGGCCCGTGAGCCATGGCCGCTGAGCCTGAGCGTCCGGAGCCTGTGCTCCGCAGCGGGAGAGGCCACAACAGTGAGAGGCCCGCGTACTGCAAAAAACAAACAAACAAACAAAAAAAAAACACCCACTATAATCTCGTAGCAAATTCCCTCCATGGAAGAAGTGGGTGGAGATGGGTTGAGAGAATCCACAGCCTGGAAAGGAGTCTGCCCCGGGGGCCCCAAAATCAGGCGCGAGGTTGGCCGACCCCATCCCAGAGGCCCCTCCAAATGCCGAGATGTCCTTGCCATCTGTCTGCCTCCTTGCCAGGGTCCCACGGTCACTCTCCCAGGACTACCTTCACACCTCATGGGCACCACTCGGCACACTTTTGCTTGGGGACCTCACCACTTCTGGGGTACTCACATCAGACCCTGCGAGCAGCCCTCGGAGACAGCTGAGTCAGAGGTCAGACAGAGCTGGGCTTCTGTCCTTCATCCACCTCGGACCAGCTGGGAAGCCTTGCCCAAGCGCTCACAGCCTCAGTTGCCACATGTGCTAAATGGGGATAAGGATAGGGCTGTTGTGAGTAAAGCTGTGAGCCCGGTACGGGCAAGAGCGTACTCTCCTGTCTTCTAACACTGCATAGGAGACAGGTGTGGAAGGAAGGAAAGACAGAAGGAGGGAAGGGATGAGGGGGAGAGGAGAGAGGAAGAAGAAAGGAAGGGAGGGAGGGAGGGAGGGAGAGAAGGAGGGACAGGGAGCAAGGGAAGTGGGGAGGGAGGGAGGGTGGCTGGAAGGGTCCTATCTAGTCTGAGGGGTCGTGCTGTGGGACAAGGATGCCGTGAGCCATCCCTTACCCCTCCTACCCCCAGCTGGGCTCTGGGCAAAGAGAGGGGCGGTGAACCCTGTGCCATGCACTTGCCCCCTCTGCCCTTGATTCCCGCCACTGCCCAAGCACAGAAACTCTGTTTACCCACAGGTCAGCTGGGGTGGGATTCAGAGCTGGGTCCCCTTGAGCCCAGAACCCAGCCTAATCCTAAGTCCAGGCTCCCTCCCAGAACAGCAGAGGAGCCCAGCACCTCCTGACCCCCATGTGCTGGGAGAACCAGCCATGGACCAGGGAGGAGGGAGGGGAGGAGGGGGGCGGAGGGGGAAGGTCGGTGGGGGGGTGGCGAGTGCAGCAGGGAGGATATTTTAGTGCCCCATGAAAACCTGAATAAATAGTGTCTAACCTTTCCTGCTCCCACTTCCTTATCTCAATATTCCATTTAATAGCACCTTTCAGGCCTCACTAAAAGAATACGAGCGTTGTTATATCAGCTCTAAGTCACTGTTGCAATGGGCCTGGCTGTCGTGCTCAGGGCTCCCAGGTTCCCTGCTCCTCGTGACGGGTCTGAATCCTGTTCTTCTGGAGATGCCCGGAGCCCCTTGCCTGAGACACACCGGGGCCTGGGGACAATGCCAGGGATGGGATTCTGCCAGCAGCCCCCTGGATTTGCTACGAAGCAAAATGCGATGGACCAAAATCTGCATTAGTGTCCTAGGGCTGCCGTAACAAAGTACCAAAAACTAGGCGACTTAAACCATCGAAATGTATCGTCCCCCAGTTCTGGAGGCTCCAAGTCCAAAATCGAGGTGTGGGCAGGGTGGGTTCCTTCCGCAGGCTGCGGGGGTAGGGTCTGTCCCAGGCCTCGCTTCTTGGCCTGTCGATGGCCGTCTTTTCCTGCATCCTCACATCACCTCCCTCTGTGCCTGTACCACTAGGATAATAGTAATAAAGATAGATGACGTCTGCCCGCTGCTCACAGGGCCCCCCCCCACAGTACCTGTCCCTCTACATCGGTTCTCCCCTTGCTCTTCCAGGCAATGCCACAAAGCAGCTGCTGTCCTTCCCCATCTTCACGAGTGAGGACAAAAGCTCCTGGAGGTAAGGAGACCCGCCCAAGATCACGCAGCTGGTGAGCAGCAGAGCCAGGATTCAAACCCAGGCCTGCGCCCCGCTCCCCACGACACCACCAGTGTTGGGAGGTAATCAGGGCTCCATCACCTTCTAGCTGGCTGTCCTTGGGTGAGTCCCTTGCTCCAGCTGCAGCTCAGTTTCCTCATCTGTAAAATGGGAATATGTAAAGCCTGGCCCACAAGAAGGTGGTGGGAACCAAATGAACTTCTGTTCGGTGACAGTGCCTTCAAATGTAAGTGCCTGTAGACGCCACTCATCAGTAGGATGAGTAGAGCTTCGCACAGAATTGGAAACAATAGAGACAGATAAACACAGACTGAGCACGTGTGTGCCAGTGCATACAAAGATCTATGGGTCCCTCATGTAACAGGGTGGGTGTGTTTGTGAATTGCAGTGTCTGTACAATGGCACGTGTGTGTGTGTATGTGTGTATGAGTGTGTGTTCAGTGGGTGCACATTCCTGGATCCAGTACGACCCTCATTTGAAGGCCTGCACGTGTGTGTGTTTCAGGGCACGTGTGTTGACCAGCCTGGCTGTGTCTAGGTGAACAGACAGAAGCACATGTCTGTATCTGTGCCTCTGCAGCTCTGTGTTCCCATGCACTTGGGCACCTGTCGTGTACAGTGTGTGCAGGGAGGTGAGCTTGTTTACGTTTGCACGAGTGTACGTGGATGTGCCCACATTTGTACACCTTGATGCATGTGTGTGTGTCCGTGCTGTGTGGATGTGGGTACCTCCACAGCAGTTACATGTCTGGGTGCACATCTGTGTGCCTGTGTACACATCTGCCTGAGCGTGTAAGCCTGGCCATGCATACTCTGGGCCCGTGACCGTGTCAATGCAGGGTGTGAGGTGTGTGTGTGGCTGCATCCATGTGCCTCTGGAAGCCCCGCTTGGAGCGCGTGTGGCCACCGTGCACAGGGTCCAGCACTGGGGTAAATGAGGCCTTTTCCGCCCCTGGCTGCACCCAGGGCCTGCAGGCGGCTGCACTAATAAGGCTGCTATCCCCGAGGCAGTGGCTGCCGGGAGTGGGTCGGGGAGCCGGAGCCTCGGGGCTAGGCTCCACAGGCCCTCACCGGGGCTGCCTCGTCAGCAAGACCTTGGCCCACCATGACCCTGTGCCCTCTGGCAGCCCAGGGCCGGCCACAGCCGAGGAGTGACCCCTGGGGACACCTGCCCTTCCCCAGGCTCCATCTCCCCTTGTCCACTGAGACAGTGGCCCGAAGTCCTCAAGGGCCTGAAAGGGACCAAGTCCCTCCTACACGAGACCCACCCTGATCAGGACTCTGACTAGCCTTGAACATGGCCTTTTGAGGCCTCAGGCTCCCTACCTGTAAAATGGGGCAAGGCTCGGGTTTTTCTAGATGGGCCACCTCCCACGAAGTCTCCCGAGAAGATAGCTGGGGTGAGGATGGAGCAGAAGAGGGTCTCACCTCTCAGTAAGACCCTAATGGTGAACAGGAAATGTTCCACGAATGCTAATTACAGCCCAGAGCCAGGCTAATGATAGTGATAATAATGGCAGTAACTGTTTACAGCTCTCCTGAGCTGTGATGGTTACTATTATTATGATTATAGGTGTTATTATTATTGCTCTCACTCTGCTAGCAGCTCAGGATCCATGGCTGCCCTACCACCCACCTCCCCACTCTGGGCCGCTGCGTGCCAAGAGCTGACGCTCCGGACCTCCTCGCTGGGGCTTAATTAGGTCTCTTAGAAGGCAGAGCTGGCTCAGGCCCTGCAGGGAGCTGGAGGCAGAGGAAGCTGCGAGGCGGGGAGGAGGTGGCTACCAGCAGAGACAAAGCTGGGCCAGGGGGGCGGGGGGGGGCGGGTCTCCCCTAACTTGGGAACGCCCTTGTCCACCACCAGGGCCCTTCTCTGCAGTGAAGCCCGGGCCTGAGTGAGCTTCACACCACACACACACACACACACACACACACACACACACACACACACACGCATTGTTCTTCAAGCTCCTCATCCATTCTTTAGCCCTGAGCAAAAGCTCCACCAAGTTTCATCAGGGCAGAATAGTGCTGGGGTTAATTCCTTCCTCAGAGTCAGACACACCTGGGTTTGAATCCTGACTCTGCTCCTTCCCAGCTGTGTGACCTTGAGCTACTGACTTTCCCTCTCTGAGACTCTGCTGCCTCATCTTGAAAATAGGGATAGGGTACTTGTGCCCCTCCCACAAGGCAGCTGTGAAGATTAAATAGTAAAATGCAAATAAAGGGTTTAACCCTTTGCCTGGCCCAGAGTCAATTCCCCTGTTATGCCCATTATGTTATTATTGTTATTATTATTGTATCAGTCAGGATGGGTTAAGGTATGCTGCTATAACAAGTAATTCCCACATCTTTATAGGTTTATTTCAAGCCTGAGCCACATGTCTCTTAGGTTGGCAGGGAGCAGGGAGGCTGTCATTATAATCACTCAGGGACTCAGGTTGATGGGGCATAGCCCCCATCTCAAATGTTACCAGTGGCTGTGCTATAGGGAAAAATAAATCCTGAGAGTCTCCAATCAGCCATTAAATGTCCTAGCCTAGAAAGAAAAACATACCCTTGATTCATAGGCCAGAACTCATCACATGGCCCCATCCACCCACAAGGGACCCAGACAGACAAAAATCTGTACGGCTCCCACAATAACAAGAGCCCATTTAGAATCCTGGAACCTCATACACAGAAAGACCCTTGGAATCATCTAGCTTTTTATACTGGGAACTTAGGACCCAGAGAAGGGAAGAGACTTATCCAAGGTCACACAGTAAGTTGACTTCAGAACTGGGACTCCAAATCAGGTCCCCTGGCTTCCTAGCCCAGACGTTCTTGTTCACCCCATGAGTATCCCCTCAACTCCAGTAGTTCAAATGTACCAACACAACTTTGGCCAATGAGAAATCTCCTGGGAGGATTCTGGAAAAGGTTTCCTCTCTCTCTTCAAGAAGTCTGAGAACTAGAAGTCTCTCTGCCAGCTTTGAATGCTGTTGTGTGAGGATGAACTGCAGCAGCCATTTTGTGACCATGAAGAAATAATGTTGGGGACAAAAGTCCACACTCTGAGGAAAGCAGGGTGAATATATGAAAAGAACTTGTGTCTTTGATGATGTCACTGAGCCTCTGAATCAAACAATGCTGGAGCTGCCCTGCTTTAGGACTTCTTATTACACGAGATAGTAAATTGTCCTTATTATTTACTGCTTTGGGTCTTCAGACACTGGCCACCTAACATCCTAACAGATAGAACCCTCACGCTTCTACCCTATCCCACTCCACTCTCTTTTACTACTTGAAGAAAACTCTTATTTCAGGTTTCAGCTTAAGTATCCCTCCCTCCAGGTTTCCTGAATCCCCACCCCCTCACACCCTCTCAAAAAACCGCATCCCTTTCTCTCATAGAGCTTCATCCCAGTTTGTAATGAGTCACTCATTAGTGTGATCCTTTTACTTATATCTTCATCCTCCATTTGTTCCATGAGGGCAAAGAACACACTGTTTGGGCCCCATTTTAATCACCTGTGATGAGCACAGCGCTGTCCATAATTGGCCCTCAGTGTTGAATGAATAAAGCCATTCATGTGCGCTTGCCCATCCATTCATTCTTTTATTCCAAAATAGTCACCCAGTAAGCTTCAGGAGGCCAGTGATCTTTGTTGTGTTCACTGTTGGATCCCGGAAGCCTAGAATGGATAAGCACTCAAGTATTTGTGGAATGAACTGGTAAATTGATTGAACTTCCTATACGTGCCAGGGGTCAGGCTAAGCCTTACCTGTGCATTTGTAAGAAAGCACACCAGAGGAAGCTGCAGTGATGAGCATGGTAGGAATGTTGCAGCAACGCTGTATTTCCACATTCTAGTCCGGCAATGACATTGCCAGCATTCCACTGGAGGAAGACGACCTGAAAGCAATGCCCAATGTTAACCTGATTCCTGGGCTGTAAGCCCCTTGAGGGCAGGGATGGTTTTTGAGAAGTGTCTGTCCAGGTGGATGAGACCTGGGTCCTGCAGGGGGCTGGGTTCCCACCACTCCTCCCACCAGATGGCTCTCCCAGTCCCTGTATCTATCATGGCAAGTTGGTCTTGGAGAAAACAGAAGCGATGCTTGAGAGATGGATGTTCATGGCAAATGGGCTGTGATGATCATGCGTCTCCATTTTCCCCTTAATATACATGATGAATAAACTTAATTACACGGAAAATTGCTGCCGTTGAAGAATGGGGCTCATGTGGCTTTCTCGCGTTGCTTAGTGCTTCCTTGCTCTCCCGAAGGTCCACGGAGGAGACCCAGAGTCACCGCCACTGACTCTAGGATCTGCCTTCATGAGAAAGTCACACTCAGGCAGAGGCAGAACCAACTCCCGAAGAAGCAACACAATGGTGGCTCTGAGAAGACCTGGAGTGTTCATTTCATCCAACCACCCATTTTACAGATGGGGATAACTGAGTCCCGGAGAAATGGATATGATGACTTGAATCAGGGCTGGTCTCTTCCTTCTCCAAGTCCTGAATGTTGCTCTGATCCAAAAGACACATAAGTCAAATTCCTCTTGGTTTCAATCTCTTCCAAAGCAGACATTTGGGAAACTGACCCATGCCATGGACCTACTCCTTAATGGGCAAAGTCCTGAGCATGGGACCAAACCAGAACCAATGCTTAACAGAAGTTAGCTGTCATTTGTATTGCTTTTGTTTTTATTATCATTACAAATTTTAGGCACGGTAGAAAACCAGTTCCCCCAGAATGGAAAAGAGGAGAAAAGTCAGGACTTCGAAGGTAGGAAATCTAGATGGTGGTACAGACTCTGTCACTAACTAATTATGTGCAATTCAGCAAAGCCATGCCCACCACTGAGTCTCAGTTTCCTGTCCTGTAAAATGAACATAATAATCTTTTCTGTTAAACATCAGCAGCAGACTGCTGGAGGCCCCAGTTAGCTAATGAGTGTCTGAGCTGCACAGACTTGTAAGAGGTTGTGTAATGGTTGTAACAGGAGCCTTCCGAACCGTATCACTGACAGCCTTTGACAGAGCTTAGGCTTGGGCAAGTGTCCTATGGTCTTCCAGTCTCTACTGAGATGAAGACAAACTTGCCTGAAACCAGTTTGCAGGGGTGGGATGGCAGGGAGGAACTAATAACACCTGATGTCTGTGTGCAACCTTCATCTTTATTCAGTAGACATTTAGTCTGGGGTGATGATATGCCAAGGGAGGGGCACAAAGATGTACAAGACATGGGTTCTGTGCTCAAGGAGCACAGAGTCTAGTAGAAGAGACAGATGTAGCATCCATCAATTAGTGTGGTGACTGAAAAACAGGCAGAAGTAGCTGCAAAGCACAAGATGCAATCCAGGAGGACCCTCTGGAGGAGTGTGGGTTTGAATGCATCATTTATTCATTCATTCATGCAGGCACACATGCAGTGTGTCTCATGGGCTGGAAATCCAGAAGTGAATAAAATACACGTGGTCCTTGCTTTCACTGACTCTACAACCTACAAAAAGAGGCTGATTCAGGGCCAACAAGTGGTACTGGAAAAGCCACTTGGAGCAGAGGGAACTGCATGGGCAGAGGGAACAGCATGGGCAAAGGCATGGAGGTGGGACATAATTTGGTATTCCTAGAGCAAAAGCCCTAGACAGGAGATGAGGCTAGATGGGAAACCTCTCTAATTCTGCAAGTTACCAAAGAGCAGAAATATCTAATTCCTCACCTTGTGCCACCTACACATCTTCTCTCGAAAGTGCACTGTGCAACAGATAAATGGATAAACAAATGGGGTCTATCCACGCAACGGAACATTATTCAGCCATAAAAAAAAAACAACAAAGTATTGACACACATCACAACATGGGTGAACCCTGAGGACATTACACTAAGTGAAATAAGCCAGACACATTGCATGATTCCACTTATATGAGGTACCTAGAATACGCAAATTCATTGAGACAGAAAGTAGAATACAGGTTACCAGAAGGTGGGCAGAGGAGGAAATGGAAGTTATCGTTAATGAGTACAAGAGTTTCTCTCTGGGATGATGAGAAAGTTCTGGAAACAGATGTCGATGATGGTTGTGCAACACTATGAATGTACTTATAACGCTGCTGAAATATACACTTAGAAATGGTTAAAATGGTAAATGTTATTTATGTTATGTCTATTTTACCACAATAAAAAAAAAACTTTAAAAAAGTGCACTAAGCTACTCTGAGCTACTTGTATATCTTATAAATGCTCAGAAGTTCATTCATTCATTCATTCATCCATTCATTCCATAAATATTTGTTAAGCACCAACAACATACTAGACACGGTCCCAGGCGCTGGGGAAGCAGAGGCAAAAAAGGCAGACAAAGGCCCCTGCTAGCCCAGAGGTGACAGGAATGCGGGAGCCAGACAGTAAACAAGTAAATGCATTAATAAACCAGATAATTATAGATGGCAATGAACTCGGGAGGATATAAACAGGGCGATGTGCTGGGGAGAGATGGGGAGAGTGAGCTCTGGGCTGGGCTCCCTGCAGAGGTAGCTGGTCCCCTGAGTCCTACGGGAAGCAACCATGCAAACAGCTGGGAGAACAGCAAATCCTAATATACAACAGACACCCTGCATATAATATATGTATCCCTGTCTCTCTCTCTCTCCCACTAATTCAGGGCTTTCTGATCCCGGCCCCACTCTGGGAGGGTACTAGGGTCTGGGGATGGATACAGACACAGCTAAGACTCAGAACCCTTACAGAAACAACTTCTAAGCCTCCCCATCAGGAAGTACTTCTCCATGTCTAACTTTCCTCTCTCCTGCTACAGGCATCCCTTTTGGATCTTCAGGGGGACGGAGACCCTTCAAAGAAGTGGCCCTCTCACTGACCCGCCCAGCCATCACATCCCCTACAATCTCTAATGGTGTCACCTGAGACCCACGGTGGCAGAAAGAAACCCGACTGCCAAGCAGTTGTTGCTGGTGCAGCTCGTTAACCATAATAATAATTAAGTCCCAAGCTGGGGCTGGCCCATTAGCGCCTTTAGATCATCCAAAGTGGCGTTATAAGGCAGTGGTTTCCTTAATGAAAGGTTGTCTATTACAAAATTGGGCTTCCATCCGTCTCTATTATGGGGGGCAGTTTACCTGCTTAAACACGCACCACGAGCACGCCCTGGCAGGGGGTGGCGGTGGCTCGAAGATGCAGAATGGCTTTCCAAGCACCAGGACGCTGATAAACAGCCCGTCCACGCCCACCACCAAGGCAGACGGAACATCCAATTCTCCCAGGGCCGGCTGTCTGCCAGTGTCTAGGGGATGAGGGTAGACGGAGATTTCTTGGGATGGGGCATATTTAAGCCAAGACTAGAAGGTTCCTGCCTCAGGGGGAGGAGGGGAGGTTCAGCCAGAGTGATGTGCAGGATGACTTCAGTGCAACAACTGGGAGATGGGATTTCCATCCGAGCCTGATGGGGAGACATGCTGGGTGGGCCTGGGCTTCAGCTTTTGCAATCATGCAAAGAGGCATCTGCGGTTCCTTGTTATTCACTTGACAATATCAGCAACACCCGCTGATTCTACCTTCACGATGCTACCAGCATCTGACCCCCTCATCACCGCCACCATGAACGAGTCATCATCACCTTCGGTCATCATCCTCCCACTGGACATCCGGCTTCCACTCTTGCCCCTTCCAGCCACAGGAAACTTTTTTTTTTTTTTTTTTTTTTGCGGTACGCGGGCCTCTCACTGTTGTGGCCTCTCCCGTTGCAGAGCACAGGTTCCGGACGCGCAGGCTCAGCGGCCATGGCTCACGGGCCCAGCCGTTCCGTGGCATGTGGGATCTTCCCGGACCGGGGCATGAACCCGTGCCCCCTGCATTGGCAGGCGAACTCTCAACCACTGCGCCACCAGGGAAGCCCCAAAGGAAACTTTTTACTTAATTGAGGTGAAATTCATACAATGCAGCAATTTCACTCCTAGGTATACGACCGAACGAACTGAAAACAGGTGTTCCAGCAAATTCTTGTACACAAATGTTCACAGCAGCACCATCCACAATAACCAAATGATGGAGACCACCCAGACGTCCATCAACGGATGAAGGACAAAAAAGATGTGGTCCATCCATACATATTACTTTTTCTTTTTTTTCTTTTTCTGGCCAGGCTCTACGGCTTGCAGGATCTCAGTTCCCCAACCAGGGACCGAACCCCGGCCACAGCAGTGAAAGCCCAGAATCCTAACCACTAGGCCACAAGGGAACTCCCCATCTATGCACACAATGGAATATTACTCAGCCGTAAAAAGGAGCCAAGCTGTGATGCATGCTACAATGTGAATTGAACAGAGGGACCCTTCTAAAAACAAATCACGTCCCTCCTCCTCATGGAACCCTCTACTGGCCTGTTTGAATGACCTCCAGACTCTGTGCAAGGGTCTATGAGGTCCTACACCCCCATTTCCTCTCTGACTTTGTTTCCACGCCTGACCGCCCCATCCCTGGGCTCACCACACTCGGCCCTACTGGCCTGGGTCTGGGACTGGAACACACCAAGCTTGCTCCCACCTCAGGGCTTTGCCACTGCTGTCGCTCCCCGTGGAGTTCCCTTCCGCTGATGGACTCCTTCTCATGTGTCAGGCCTCAGTCCAGAGTCACCTCCACAGAGAAGGAGTCCTGGACCACCCTATCGACAGCATCCCCCACGCCCACCACTGACCGTCCCTCTATCCTACTGATTTCCTATTTTATTGTTTTCACAGCTAATCTAGTGGAAGGTAAAGTAGAAAGTCATCCTGAACCCGAAGACCATCCTGAACCATCGCTCACTTGGCCTCACCAGGGTAGCAGCCCTCCAGTTTCTTCTGGGAACCTCCAAAGCCACAGTTTGCTCACCTCTCCACCTGACGCTCTCTTGGTCCCCCTTAGAAAGGCAACCAAAACCCTAGAACTGTCCAACATCTACTTGTCCCAGGCAACGTGGATGATGCCAAGAAAACATAAGACATGGGCTTTCTATTTCCATGTGTGCCAAACACAGTGGCCAAAAGCAGGTCAGAGATCACAGGAGGGAGAAGGTTGACTGTGTAAGAATGGGAGGGCTTTAGGGGAGAGACCGGGTAAACTTTGGCAAATGCATCATTTCCCACTGTTTTTACAACAAAACTCTCAGTCCTATGAGATGCTCTGTGATAGAAAAAGAAAACTGTTTCATTCTAACAGGTCTGGGAAATTTGGACCAATTCCTTTTGGAGAGTCACAACGTACATCAGAAGTTCAAGTCACTGACAAGGCCTGCAGCAATGATACCTGTTGGAATCCTAGCCTTTGCAATTATGTTAATTGTGGATCTGAGCTAAGGCAATTTTAGGGAGAAGTTTCTGTTATTTTAAGCCCAAAGTCAAGAGGTCCCTTGTTTTTCTCCTCATGACCCCCAGCAAAGTCGAGGAGCGTGAGGGAGAGACCAGCATCCATTGGGAATTTGCCACGTGCCAACACAAGACTATGTACTTCATACAAGGTCTCATTGGATTTTCACAATGGTCCTATGAGGTGTGTACTGTTATGACTCCCATTTTGCAGATGAGAAAACTGAGGTTAGAACAATTCTCTCATGTCCATGTAACTAGGAAAGTCACCTTTTCCTGGCTTTGAGCTCCAGCCCTTTGGCTCAAAGCCATCTTGTCCTACTACCTGTGAGTCTGGGGTGTGGTTTGCAGACCTTTCTCCCTCTCCAGCCTCTCCGTTATCCCCAATCTTCTGTCTGCTCCCCCACCATCATAGCCCCCTTTGGGCATCAAGCAGTTAACCTCTCCCCCATTCGCCCAGACTCAGGTTCCTTACACTGACTAATTGCTTCAAAGTCAGCTATTCCACCATCACTAATGGAAACTGTATCTGCAAGTAATAGATTAACTGGCTACTTGTGATCAGCTCTGAACCAGAGGATCACTGGGCACGCTGGACCCACCCAGCCCGTCCTTCTGGAGCCAGTGGAGGGAACCAGAAGCTGGACTCAAGGGGACTTTGGGGGCATCTGGAGTTTCACTGACCATCGCCCTGAGAAAGGCCTGCAGCCAGTTCTGCCCCTAAGGAGACACATCCTGCATCTTTTCAAAACATTAAAATGTAAGTGTGTTAACTTGAAAAAAATGAAAATCTTATCAGCATAATTAGCCACCAAATAGAATAACAGCTTCCCCTTACCCCAGAATGAGGGAGGGAGTGGGACTTTCCTCAGAAGTTTTAAAGTCATTAATTAGAAAGTAACAGTCACCCGTTTGCACACTAGCTAGGTGCCTTCACTGCCTTGTCTCACTGAATCCTAGCAATAGCTCCTGAGGCAGGTGCTATAATTATCCCATTTTACAGAAGGGAAACAGGGCTCAGAGAGATGCAGCAACCTGCCCAAGGTCACACAGCAAAGAAGTAAGTGACCTGGGGGAAACCACAGGTCTGTGTGACCCCCGAACCAAATCTTTTATCCTCTGTTCCAAGGTCAGAGAAGGAAAGGCCATGCATGGGCTGAATCCTGGCCCAGGGCTTGTATTTGTAAATAAAGTTTTATTGGAACACAGCCATGCCCATTCATTTACATACTGTCTCTGAAACACAAGAGCTGAATGAGTAGTTAGGACAAAGTCTGAAATATGTATTATCTACCCTTTTGCAGAAACAGCTTGCAGACCCCTGCCAGACCCAGTTACCCTTCCCAGAAGGTGGGATTTGCACCTTAGTGAAGTGAAGGGAAGAAAGGTGGGCGCAGGGGCTGGCGTGAACCTGGAGATGCCAAGGAAAACCAGTCTCCAGGATTTACTGACAGTCCCCAGATTATAAGGAAGGTCTCTGTGAGTCTGGAAGCAGAGAGGGGAGTTTAGAATTGAGGAGAACCAGAGGGAAATGAAGCAGGGCTTAGGAGGCACACAGTAGGCACTCAACAGATGCTTGGGGGGTGAAGGAGGAAGACAGCTGGAGTCTGAGAGGTCGAACTCTGCAGAGTTTCCCCCTTTGCCTGCCTGGTAAATGAGGAGCAGCCCTACTCCCCGCCTCCTTGCTCCCTGGCTCTTCGGGGGAGTTTTACAGGCTGCAGAGTCGCTGGAGGGTGTAAAAACACGGGGACTTTTTTCCTTTAAGTCTCCCCTGTAAGTCACCTCGAAGCATTTCCCTGATCGATTGGCTCTTCTCCTCCTTGCAGAAGCCGTCCCTGGGGAACCGTTTGCCGAAAGGAATCGTCCAGTTTGCATTTAGTCACCTTTATCTGACCCAGGAGATAAATCTCTCTTAGTTTGGTTTTTCCGCAAGGAGGGATCCTGGGAGGCCAGCTCTGCACTAGGCAAAAGCTGGAGACCTCACTAATTCAGATGCTGATTATTCCAAATGGGAGCTGTTAGGAGGGCAGGAGAGAGCCGAGTTTCCCTGGGAAAAAGCAGGTTTCTCTAAGAAAAGGGACAGGGTTTGTAAAGGCATGATTGCAAAGGTGCATTTGAGCTGCCTCGAAGCATCAAGCCTCCCTCTGGGGACTCAAGTACATGGATGGTGGCCCCTAAACGGGCCACTAGTGGGGGCACTGTAGGCAGGGAAGAAGTGGGTGCCCTCTGTGAGAGCGACTTTAACCTGTACGGAGAAGACGTGTCTATGCACAGTGCATCCCAAAGGCCACATTTTGGGGTCACAAGCCCTGGGTTTCCATCCCAGCAGCAGGATCTTGCGTGAACGGCTTCCCTTCTGAGTCTTGGTTTCTTCCCCTGTGAAATGGACATAATGATACCAACCGCATAGCTCCTGACCTCCTAAAATGGTCTCGAGGATTCAACGACCTTCTGCATTTAAAAAAAGGGCTCAGCATATAGCAAACTCTGAATAAAGGTCACTACTCCTATTCCTATTCTTACTGTTGTTGGTATTTGGCTGACGCAGAAAAGCTGTTATTCCCCTCCCGCCAATGCACACGATTGGTTTAGCCCACCGTCCCCAGCTTCTGCCTCCCCTAAAGAAAGTTGTTCCACTGGTGGTCAGATCTATCAAGAAGATCCCACTGGCTTCCCCAAGGATGCAGATTTTGTGCCCAGAGATCCTGAACCATTTCATGAATAAATTTCCTTCCACCATTCAAAGACTCCCTCCCCTACAAGTTTTCCTCGGGCTCAGGGCAGACCCTTTGGGATGCTGTGAAGTCAGCCTTTCTGAAGAGGGTTAAACTCCTTAATCTGACCCTCCCCCTGGGGGAAAGTGGGTAGGTGGCAATGCTTAACCCAAGGAGGCCATCACAAGGAGACAGTACAGGCACTACAGCCTTGGTGAGGAGGGATTTTTGGGGAGCAGGCTGGAATCCTGGTGCCGCCACTCAAGCATAGCAATTAAGGGCCCAGCATCAGACAGACTACCTTTCCAATCCCAGATCTGTCACTTTCTAGCCCCCCTGGTGGTTGAATCTCTGTAAACCTCAGTTTCCTCATCAGGTGAATGGGAATACTAGTTGCACCAGCCTCATGGGATTATCATGAGGTTAACAGAGATAATACATTGCAAAACCCTGAACCCAGAGGCTGGCACACTGTCCATGCCCTGTAAAGGGTAGATATCATTATTAACAAAGAGGTCCTGATTGCAGGTCGAATGCCATGACTTTTAATCCCAGTTTAATCCCAGTCGAATGCCATGACTTTTGTGTGTGTGTGGTGCGCGGGCCTCTCACTGTTGTGGCCTCTCCCGTTGCGGAGCACAGGCTCCAGACGCGCAGGCTCAGCGGCCATGGCTCACGGGCCCAGCTGCTCCACGGCATGTGGGATCTTCCCGGACTGGGGCACGAACCCGCGTCCCCTGCATCGGCAGGCGGACTCCCAACCACTGCGCCACCAGGGAAGCCCCTGCCATGACTTTTAATCCCAGTTTAATCCCAGTTTGGCCACAAGCTAATTGATGACCTTGGGCAAGTCCCTCTTGGCCTCAGTTTACCCCTTCTCCTCTCCAAAGGCTCCTTCCCTCTGGGAGTCCACCATGCTACAGAAGGCATGCTCTGTCCTCACCCGGTGTCAGCTTTGAGTCTGAGCATCTTTGCTCCTGAATCTCTGAATAGAAGAGCTGCCTATTCACTGGTTTTTTCCAAGAGCAAAAACTGGGGGTTTTTCCAAGCCAGGATTCACCCCATGTCCTCTGCCTCTTTGAAACACACACACACACACACACACACACACACACACACACACACACACCCCTTGGCAGAAGAGCCATCTCCTGCTGCCCTCATCCTCCCCCACCCCCATCACATGTTCATCCAGAAGTCCTTGTCAGAATATGCCCCCTGGGACGAGCAGGTGGGAAATGTCATTTTGGATCCATTACTAGAGCTTTAAGGTGCTTAGAGATGATCAACACCAATTCCAACTTCCATCCAGGGAGGAGGGGCGGCCAGGAGCAGCCCGCATCTCTGGCAAGGAGACCTGTGTCGGCCACCCCAAGCTTCCGGCTACCACCACCCAGGGAGGGCAGGCAAAGAGGGCTGTCTGGGGGCCGAGGACCCTCTCCACTCCGTGTCCTCAGATTTCCCTGCCGCGGCTGATTTGAATAATTCAGCAACGCCGGGTCTCCTGGGCACTATTGTCTTCAGTGAAGGCAAATCAGTCGGCTGCTCGGCCTGTTACGAGGGCCCCTGCCTGCTGCCTTTTTCTGTAAATCAGGATTAATGAGATGGTGGGGGAAGCGCCGAGCCCTGGGCAGAGACGCTGGCAGCCGGCTCTCCTGGAGCTGTGGCTCCTGCCTCCGTGTCCTCGGGCAGCCTTCTGTGGCAGCCATCAACCTGTCGATAACTAGCTATCACCCAGCCCGCCAGCCCGCGCCTCGGCCCCTCCGCCGGCCCCCATGGCTCCAGGGGAAAGAGAAAGCAAGAGAGGGAAAGCTGCCTGCAAGGGGGCTTTGCCCCCTCACCCCTGGCAGCCCGGCAGGCTAGGGTGGTGCCAGGGGCTGGGCTCCTTTCCCGCTGGCTGCACCCAAGAGTGAGGCATGAGGGAGATCCACCCAGTCCGGGGCTAGCAGACAGCTTATTAGGCTCCAAGACAGTGAGCATCCTGGGCCTGGCTTTTTGACAGCTGTCACTCACACAGGGCACAGGGAACAAGACCCTTGTGCCTGTCACTGGTGGCACCTTCCTCCCCCTCCTCCTGCCTTGTAGGGGCTAAACAGGTGCATTCTGGTTACCCCACTTACAGGCTGTGTGACCTTGGGCAAGTCACTTAGCCTCTCTGGGCTTCAACTGCCTCATCTGGAAAGTGTAGATAAAAACATGTACTTGTCCCGCAGGTTGTCAAGAGGATTCCAGGGTACACAGGCTTGTAAATTCCTACCACCAGCCAGTGTGCAGCCCACAATCATGTGTAATCACATTGTATTCATACCATTATCATGATTAACTCCAGAATCATGCTATTCAAAGTATGGTCCACGGGCCGTGCCAGGTTACAAACTATTTATCACCTCAGCACAGTGAGGTATATACAGAGAAAAAGAGTAAATGCTAATATTAAGAAACTTTTGTAGTAATTTTATATCTATTGAATCTAATGATAAAAAAGCAGGGGCTTGGATTTTGCAGCTATTTTAAAGTTTCATTTAATTTTTATAAGATTCTTTTTTTTTTTTTACTGGATTTTACAAGTGTCATTCTGCAATGAACTGGAAATGTAAAAAGAATACTGATCCTTCAGCACAGGTAGCTTGAGAAGCAGGGTTCTAAACAAACTCTCACATTACACAAATCCCCTAGAGAGCTTTTTAAAATACAGATTCTGATTCAGCAGACCTGGGTGGCACCTGACAGTCTGCATTTCTAACAAGGGCCCAGAGGATGCTGACGATGCTGGTCCCGGGACTGCACTGGGGAGGGGCGAGTATGGAGCACCCTGGCCGACGCCTTATCCCCTCCCTGACCCAACTTCATTCCCTGTAGTTTCCCCAACACCCAGAGATGCTGCCTCCTAGTCTTCTCACAGCTAAGTACTCACCAAGGCCTCCAGACACAGAGGCTACAGCTCAGACCCCACTGCCGAATCAGAGGCGCTGGGCTGGACTCCCAACAGCAGCAGCAGCCAACAACTAATATGAGTTGAGCAGGTACTATGTGTCAGGCTCTGGGTGTGAGGCACTAGAATGCACTTTCCCAGGTTCAGCTCTCTCTCTGCAAGTTCTTGAAACAATGCCTGTCAAACCCCGGCAGAATGCCAGACAGTCAGCACACAACCAATGGCAGCTATTATCGCTTTCCTGTTTGATTGCACTTCCTCCTCATAGCAACTCCTTAAGATACAGGAGTATGTGTTAGCTACTGCTGTGTAACAAATCAACTCAAAATTTAGCAGCTTAAAATAATATCCATGTATCCACTGTTGCCCTTGAGTCTATGACTCAGCTAGCTCTTCTGCTTTCCTGGGTCTGCCTTGGCATATACTGGCTGGCTCACTTATGCATCTGTGGTCACCTGGGTCCCAGGTGTTTTAGAATGGCCTCAGCTGGGACAGCTCATGGCTGCTCCATGTGGCATCTCATCCTCTAATAGGTTAGCCTGAGACTCTCCTTATGGGGGTCAGAGAACTGAGTGAACAAAGCCTCCTGGGACCTAGGCTCAGGACTGTCACACCATCACTTTCTCTATATCCTATTAGCCAAAATAAGTCACATGGACAGCTCAAAATCAAGGGGTGGGGGGACAAGACTCCACCTTGAGATGGGAGGAGAGGTAAAGTCGCATGGCAAGGAACATAAACACAAAGAGAGTGGGAGATTCAGGGCCATTTTTGTAGGCTTATCATTATCCCTCTTTCTAGATGAGGATACTGAGGGTCAGAGAGGTTCAGAGACTTGCCTGAGGTCAGACAGCAGTGAGAAAGGAACAGAGCCGAGCTCTGCCTGACTCAAAACTGTGCTCTGAACCTCTTCCAGACTCTTCTCTGTGTGCAAAAAAGGAAAAAAAAAAAAAAACATTTCGGTAACTCAATTCACCAAAGGGAGAGAATTTTCAAATATTTTGACATCTCCAGTGGAGGTTTTTGCCTGCTTGGGCTCCTGTGCCACCCCCTGCCCTCTAATCACAGGCCTGTTTTCCATCACCTGCTCTCCTCTTTCCTCCTGGGCCTTGCAGCTTCAGGCAATTTATCTTTCCCTCTTTTTTTAATGGTCTCTTTAACACAAGGGTTTTCTAACAAGACAAATTGAAGGGCTTGGGCGTCAAGCAGAGCTCACATGTGCTCATGGGAGGGGGTGCGGTGAGGAGCCAAAGGGAGCCCAGAGAAGAGACAGGCACAGGCTGAGTGGCCCCCAAATCCAAGAACTGGAGAATTATGTATCTTCAGGTACCTTGTTTGACCATCCTTGTCCCAAAAGTCTAGTGGCTCTTGTCCTGGCGTCCCCAGATTCCCACAGTCCTGAAAATGTCTACAGAAGCCCTTTGGAGTGGGTTGCAGCAGTACAGCTAGTCTAGAAACTCAGGCAGTCTAGAAAACTTTACTTTTTTGCAATGGAGTATAATATCTATACAAGCCTGTGTTCTACCAAGTGGCAGAAATACAATTATAGTTCATCTAGGGTCCTCTTCCTCCTTTGTCCAGGGCTGTGTCTAAATTCTGGAGAGATGACATTATGCCAACTTGAGTGTATCAGTTATCAATTGCTGCTGCCCCCAAATGTAGTGGCTTCAATGATAATCAGCTTTTATTATGTCATCTGGCTTCTGTAGGTCAGAAATTCATGAGTATTTAGCCAGGTGGTCTGGCTGCAGGTCTCTTGTGAAACTGCAGTCAGATATCAGCTAGGGCTGCGGTCTCATCTGAAGGCTTGTTTGGAGACGGAGGTTCCATTTCCAAGGTGATTCACTCACCGGAGCCTCCTGTCATTCTGTGTGGGCATCTCCAAAACATGTGTCCCCCCAGCATGGCTTCCCTCAGAGCAAGGAACCTAAGAGAATGAGGTGGAAGCTGAAAAGCCCTTTATGACCCACCCTCTGAAGTCACACATCACCTCTGCTGTACAATACTGTACAATACTGATCACACAGATAGTCCCAATTTAATGAAGGGAGAAACTGCATGAAGGTATGCATTCCAGGAGGTGAGGCTCCCTGGAGAATGGCTATCCATAGGGTGTCAGGAATAGGAGTCATCTTATCTTGTTCTTGGCTTTTGCTAAGATGTCCTTGCTCAGGTGTGGTCCATGGTAATCTACAGACACCCTGATTCACCCTGGACCTCAAGCCCTCCCTGTCCTTTCTCAGGAGGCACCAGCATCCATGTTCCCTTCACTTTGCCCTTAACTCTGTTCTGCAGCCCAGGGAATCTTCTCTAGTCTTAGAGACAGGACTGCTTCACTTTTACATCCTTCCAAATCTTTTGTCATATGCCCAGTCCTTGGCTGGCTTTTAAAATTCAAAAGCCAAAATTGGATTCCCTTCCTTATCTGAGTTCTGCTGTGTCATCCTTTCCCTGAGGCAATGCATGCTGCATGGTCTGGCTGCTGCCTGAGTGAGGAGACTGGCCACAGGACATAAATAAATGCACAGATTTTTTTTTTTAAAAAAAGAGGAACTCAGTTAATATTTCAAAATATTTTCCTGCCATGCTGTAAAACACTGAGTTCCTGTAAGTTGCCTTTTTCGTCTCTGTTGATTTTCTCTGTCACTCTACAAGAAATACATCATATGTCCGCATTTTACAGATGAAGAGACAGGGTCAGAGAGGTTGGATGGCTTGCTAGACCCATATCCAAGGATGGTGGCATAAGTGGGACACAACCCCATGTTTTCTGACCCCAAGTCAACACTCTGGCCACAACTGCACTACATCCCTATGTCCTCTGTCTTCTTTCCCCTCTGAAATCTGCTTTCTTCAAGATTTTTCCCCCAGCCACTGAAAAGGTACACTATTGGGACATGATTACCTTTCTTGGGCATCTTGACCAAACATAAGAATTCCCCTACGCTAAAGGGAAGGTTCTTGAATGGTGGGGTTTTAGGCACAGGTATAAGTGGGAGAGGACCTGAAGGGTCAGTAGACCAATCAAACATTCCTGAAATTATACACCAAAGCAGTCTCTTGCTTCACCCACAAGTGAGTTTGACTTTCTGGGTGAGGAGGATCAGATATGGAAGGCAAGGGAACAGATGGACTTACAGACAGAAGAGCAAGAGAAAACAACAACCAGCATGATCCAACCCATCCTCTTGCAACAAGGATCCTCTCCAAGGAGTGTCAGCTTCTGAATTCAATACCAACTCTAGAAAGTTATTAAGTCTGAACTCCTAATGAAGAACAGATGGGAAATGAAAGAAAAGCAAAGATCAAAATATGCTTTCCATATTTTTTGCTTAAATGAAAAAATTGTCAGGAACCACTGATTGCCTTTTGCAAGGTGTCACATCCACCCAGTTGGATTCCCAAGTCAGCAAAGCGTGCTTTCCCCTTTCCAGGCTTGGCTACCACAAGCAGACACTTGAGGGTGAAAGCAGTCACCCCACCAGCTCCCCTGGAGTCTGAAGGTCCACCACCACATGAGAGGTGAAGGGCACAGACTTCAGAGGCATGCAAACCTGGGTTCAAATTCCGAATCTGCCATTATTTGTGAATTTGGGCAAGTTATTCAACCTCTCTGGGCCTCAATGTCCTCATCCAAAAGGATCTTTAATGATTTAAATAAACTAATGTAGAGTCATGGTCTTATGGTAACTACTAAGATAAGACATGGTGGTTGCAGCAGAAATGGTGCTATGTGTTCACCAAATGCTGTTTCATATTCATCTTTCCTGGACACACAGAAAACCACCCCTTCCCAGCCTCCTTCCAGGTTGTTGGGGTCATGTGACTGGTTCTATGAGTGGAGGTGACAAGCATCACTTCCAAACTAAGGAAATTCTCTTGCCCCCTGTTAATACAGTAGGCCTCGTGTTGAAATATGGAAACACATATTTAAGGAGCCTGGATCCCTGAGTCACCACATGGAGCACAGCTGCCCAGGCCCACGGTGGACTTTACAGGGGCAAAAAATGAACTTTGCTTATAAGGCATTTTTGTTGCAGCAGCCCAGCTTACGCTGACTAAAATGGGGTCAATCATTTCTCTTCTGCAGAAAGGCTGCAATGTGGTTGCTGGCACATACTAGGTGGTCACATTCTCTCTTCTTGCTCTGTTGGGGGTGGATGGGAGCTCAGACTTGCCCAAGGTTACATTGGTTTTTAGTGGAGCACCTGGGTCTCAAACCCAGAGCCTCCAGAGCCCAGTCCCATGCTCTCTGACCGCAGAAGAATACACTGCCCGGCATTCTTGCCGGGTGTCTCCGGGAAATACTTTCACTGTGATTCCTTGGGTTTGAGGCAAATATCAAAGTTGCTGACAGCCTGCTTGCGTAGTGCTGATGTGTAATACTGATGAATCAGGAGCCAGGTCCGGCACTGGCTGTTGGTCCAAGTGCCCAGAATATTCAAGCACTCTGTTGCCATTCCCTGATGTTATCACTTCCCTTTACAGTGTGATTCTTCTATCGCAGGTCACTGGTTCCAGTGTGAATTTCCACTGCCGCCCACACATCCCAGCCTGGGCAGACAACCCTCCTGCCTAGAACTAGATTCCAGGTCCCAATGAGGACAACCGGGCTGCCATCATTGCACAGGGACATCACGGGACAAATAAAGAGCCTGTATGCCCACCAACATCTAGAAGGAGGCAGCCTTCACTCTCCACTCTTCTCCAGTCAGAGGCAAGCAGCTTCTCATTCAAGCCAATTGGAAAGAGCAACATTTTCCTAACTCCCACCCCCAAGACCTGACCCGGACATTTTGGGAACCAGGGACATTTTTCTCAATAAATATCTTCTCCCCACAGCGAGACAGCCTGCCCGTCCTTGCGCCCTTGGAAAATCTTGCCTGTTAGATGTTCCAAACTGCCGTGTGCTTTTCTGGTTAAACATTTATACTGCAGCTTTTGTGGATAAATAGATCCATACATGTGTCTGCACGATTAGGATTAAATATTCAAAAGATGCACAGGCAGGGACCTGGTCGGCCTGAATGAGATGAAACTCAGGGGGTGGAGGGTACAAATGTGGGATCTGAGTGGGGTTGAAGGGGCAGTGATTAAGAGCATCACAGTGGACCCATGGCCTGTCGGGTCCTGGGCTGCCCGGATGGAAAGCAGCCCTAACGCGGCTGAATCTTTTCTCTTCCCCTCTCTTTTCATCTTTCCTCCTCCTCCCTCCTTCCTTTCTCCTCCCTCCAAGGCATGGAGGAGCTGCCTTCCCTTCCAGCATTCACTGCACCACTCCAAATCCGACTGCCTTTCACAATTTTATTCGATTAGGTTTTACGAGCTGACTTGCATGCCATGGCACAAGTTGCCGGATATGTCAGAGGCCTGGCAGAGACTGGAATTGAAATGATTCTAATTACATGTGATAATTTTTGCATTCTGACATAAAACAATGTTACCCCCCCCAAAAAAAATTCCCATTACAATGGTTAAAAGACAAATGATTTAGCAAGTCTGTTTCTTTATTACTTTATTAGACAATTTACAAGGCAACATTTTGAACATTGGGATCGGGTGATGGCCCAAGGCTATCCAACTGTAAGTTGCGCTAAGAAAAGGGAGTTCATCTCTTGTCATTAGTCAGAAAGTCAAATGCAATCATGGGAACTCCATTTGGCTTGTCAAATTAGCCGCTGTTTCAAGTCATTAGCATGGCGGAGCATTGCAGACACAGAGAGGAGGCCCTCAGCTCTGGAAAGAAGCAGTTAGTGGCCACCCAAGACGTTTACGATCACCTCCTCCAAGCAGCCTCCAAATAGCCCAAATCCCTTTCCTGGGGCACCCCTCCTGGAGGAAGGATTTTACCATCCTGCAACACTCCAAGCAGCCTTGGTCATGTGACTTGTTCTAGCCAATGAAATGACAGCAGAAGTGATCCATGTCACGTCCAAGCAGAATCTTTAACAGACAGTGCATGCTTCTCTGGGTGTCTTTTTTCTCTGCCTCCAGACCAGGAATGTGCTAGAGAGAGGCTGCTTCAGTGACCTGAGTCACAGGTAAAAACCATTTGAAGCAGGGCAGCCACCAATGTGGAACATGAGGTACATGATGGATGTGTAAATGATGGACATGGAATGCAAGTGAAAGATAAATCTTCATTTTTTTTTTTACAGGGTGATGAACTGTCCAGGTTTCCCAAGAGCCAAGGGGGTTCCAGTTTTAAAACTGAGACAGTCCAAATGAATGGCCTTGATTTATCTGGGACTGAGGGATTTCCTGGGATGCAGGATTATTAGTGCTAAAACCAAGACAAACCTGGGTGAATTAGGACAAGTCAGTCCCCCTATCTTTGGAAGCCACAGAGATTTTTGGAGATGTTTGTACCTCTGCAGAGCCTGAACTAAGCTGACTGTCATGGACTGAACATCCTCCAAAATTCATATGTTGGAGCCCTAACCCCCTGTGTGTTTGGAGATGAAGCCTCTAAGGAAGTAATTAAGGTTAAAAGAGGTCAAAGGGTGGGATTCTGATCTGATAGGATTTGTGTCCTCTTAAGAAAAGACACCAGGGACTTCCCTGGTGGTGCAGTGGTTAAGAATCCACCTGCAATGCAGGGGACACGGGTTCAAGCCCTGGTCTGGGAAGATCCCACATGCCGCAGACCAACTAAGCCCATGCGCCACAACTACTGAGCCTGCACTCTAGAGCCCATGAGCCACAACTACTGAAGCCCACATGCCTAGAGCCCATACTCCACAACAAGAGAAGCCACCATGATGAGAAGCCCACGCACCACAACAAAGAGTAGCCCCTGCTCGCCACACCTAGAGAAAGCTCACACACAGCAACAAAGACCCAACACAGACAAAAATTAATTAATTAATTTTAAAAAAAGAAAAGACACCAGAGCGGTGTGAGTGTGTGTGTGTGTGTGTGTGTGTGTCTTTCTCTCTCTCTCTCTTTCTCTCTTCACGTGCACACAAAAAAGAGGTCATGTAAGCACACAGCAAGAAGGCAGCTGTCTAAAATCTGCTGGTACCCTGCTGACACCCTGATCTTAGACTTCCAGACTCCACAACTACAAGAAAATGAATGTCTATTGTTTAAGCCCTCAGTCTATGGTATTTTGTTATGGCAGCCTGAGCAGACTACGACACTGACTGATACACCCTCACTTTACAGACAAGGAAACCAAAGTTCAGAGTCAAATATTCTTGACGGAGGTAGTGTGGTGACAACAAAATGGAGACAGACCTTATTGATGCCAGATGGGTCAGCATTTGTTTTCTGACTGTGATGGTTAATTTTATGTGTCAACTTGACTAGGCTTAAGGGATGCCCAGACAGTTGGTCAAACATTATTTCTGGGTATATCTGTGAGGGTGTTTCCAGAAGAGATTGGCATTTAAATCAATAGGTTGAGTAAAGATCGTCCTCACCAATGTAGGTGGGCATCACCCAATCCATGGAGGGCCCAAATAGAACAAAAAGGAAGAGGAAGGGCAAATTCCCTCTCTCTGCCTGAGCCAGGATGTCCACCTTCTCCTGCCCTGGGACATCAGCCCTCATGGTTGTTGGGCCTTCAGATTTGGACCTGGACTTACATCATTGGCTCCCCTGGTTCTCAGGCCTTTGGGTTTGGACTGGAACCATATTGCCGGCTTTCCTGGGCCTCTATCTTACAGACAGCAGACTGTGGGACTTCTAGGCCTCCATAATCATGTGAGCCAATCCTTCATAATAAATCTCTTTCTATCTATGTATCTATCTCTCTATCTCTCTATCTGACCTATTGGTTCTGTTTCTCTGGAGGACCCTGACTAATACACAGGCTCTACTGATTACTGGTTGTATTTCTTTGGGCATGTGTCATGGGTCTGTCCCCCAGCAAGCAGAATCTACCATGCAGGATGTTCAGCAGAAAGTGCTCTTGGGATTAGAACTCAAGCAAGAGGGGAGAAGGAAGCAGAATTGGGAAGAGGAAGAAGCTGAGCTGTGATGATGGTCCAACAAAGGTCTCAGTGGACCCCACGGGGAGCTCTGGAGCTGGGATGGCCTTTCAGAGCTGTCTCGAGTTGGGACAAGGGGGCAGGCCTTTATCTTCCTGCATCTATCAGTCATTGGATGTTAGCTGCCCCCAGAAGGGAGTAACCTTTGCTGAGTCAGCCTCCAAAGAAGGCACCGCTCCTGGAGTGAAGGAATAAATCCTTCCTTCCCTAAAGTGGATCTGGGCTTGCCTCCCAGCATCCAATACAGCAAGTTATTTAAACAGCCTGAACCGCAATCCTCAGCTGCAACAGGGGGCAAGGAGTACATACAGATTACCACTATGATGGAGATAATTTGTTGATACTTACGATATGCCAGGCCCCAGGTTACCATGCACTTCAGCTCATAGGGATATTTGAGGACTGAATGAGGTAAAACATGTAAATGCTTAGAATAGTGCCTGGTACACTATTATTGTAATATATATTGTAATAACTATTATTATATTAAATACCATGCACTTGCACAACTGCAGCCATCTTTTCACTGGTATCACAGTAGCCAGAAGGAGCTCTCAAAAAGGCCAGTATTGCTAGGTTACTCCCCTGCTCTGAACCTTTCCATAGATCTCTATTACCTTCTAGATAAAGCCCAAGCTCCTCCCCTTGACTTCAAAGGCTTTTGCTAATCTCTCCCCGTCTACTCCCCACACTTCCCCAGCCTCACAGCCAGGTGCATTTAATGACTTTCTATAAAACCTTATACCTCTAAGCCTTCTCACGTGCCATTCCACCTGGACTACATCCCTGATCCCCTCCCCCATTTGGTGAATTCCAACTCCTTTCTCAAGACTCAGCTCAGGCATCACCTCCTTCAGAAAGCCCTCCCTGTGCTTGAGGCTGGTCAGACACTTTCCCCCAGATGCCACCGCCCCCCTGGGCTTGCTTCAATCATGCTACCAGGATTCTGGTTATCCGGGTATGAGACTGTCTACCCCATTGGAGTTCCATGAGGCTGAGGCAGCAAGAGTATCTGTGGATTCCAAAAGAATTTTTCCAACAAAAACAAAAAAAAAAAGCCTCTCAATTCCCAGCCCTCATCTGGGGAGGGGAAGGCTGGCACACAGTAGGTGGTCAGGAAACACTCACTCGATGAAGGAATTTTCAGCCCAGCCCTTTCTAGGATAAGCGTGGGAACTTTTCTCCATGTCTCAATGGAATCTACCTAGAAATCCAATTTGAAACCCCTGAAAATTGGCTGCAAATTTACTAACCCCTAGAGAAGCAGATGAGTGAAACATGGCAAATGGCTTCTATTGTCATCGGTAATGGCTGTTGTGTTTTGAATAAGCATTTTTATAACTTGCAGACTGGGCCACGGGCTCTTAAGACTTGGAAGCAAGAAGGTCTACCATCCAATGTCACTCCTGGCCCTTGCAGGCTGGGTGACCCTGAGAGAGTCACTTCCCCACTCAGAACCTCAGATTCTTCCCCCGTTAAATGAGAGCTGGAGACGAGCTGAGCTTTAAACACAGACCTCCCGCCCCAAATAAACAAAACAAGCCAGCATGGTTTCTACAGCTCTGTAGCTCATCAAGCCTGAGACTCCTGCTTACTCCTGAGAATGTTTTAGTGGTTCAATTCCTAAGTCCTGCACCTGGCACTCAACGCTGGCACCATCAGCCCCACCTTCCTCTCTTGGCCCATCTCCCAGTGCGCCCCCTGCAGGCCCAGAGACATATGCCACCTCCCACTGCCCTCCATCCACACCCCCTCCATGGTCCCCACTTATAGATATTGTTCCTCCTCCCCACCCCCCCCCATGCTCTGAGCACCATGTGCCAGGTATATGCCAGCTGGTGCTCAAAAAACACAGCACAATGATTATTTCATTACTGGCCAATTACGGGTTGAACTGTGTCCCCCCCAAAGTATGTTGAAATCCTAATCCTTGGTACCTATGAATGGGACCTTATTTGGAAATGGGGTCTTCACAGGTGATCAAATGAAGATGAGATCATTAGGGTTGGCCCTAAGCCAATAGGACTGTGTCCTTATAAAAGGGGAAATTCGGAGTGACGAGCATATGGGGAAGATGATGTGAAGACACAGGGAGAAGTCTATCTACAAGCCAAGGAACGCCCAAGGCCACCAGAAGCTGGAGGAGAGTGATAGGCCAGGCCTCACTCTGTAGATGACATCAACCCACCCAGCCATGGGGGAGGAGAGGAAGGAACACTGGATCCAGGTTCTGGGCCTGGCTCTGCATGGACTGAGTGTCCTTGGGTAAGCCACTTCCCCCTCTGGGCCTCAGTGTCCCTACTATAGACTGAATGTACGTTCATGTCCCTCCAAATTCATAAGTTGAAGCCCTAACCCCCAATGAGATGGTATCTGGAGGTGGGCCTTTGGGAGGTGATTAGGTCATGAGGGTGGAGCCCCCATGAATGGGATTAGTGTCCTTAGAAGACAAGACTTGAGAGAGATGATGACTCTCTCCACCATGTGAGGACACAGCAACAAGGCAGCTGTCTACAAGCCAGGAAGTGGGCCCTCATCAAACACCAAATCTACGAGCACTTTGATCTAGGACTTCCCAGCCTCCAGAACTATGGGAAATACGTGTCTGTTGTTTAAGCTACCCTGTCCATGGTATTAGTTATAACAGCCCAAACTGACTAAGACAGTCACCATCTATAACATGGGCCAGGAGCACTATAGAATTTCAAAAGGCCCTTCCTGCTCTAAGACTGGGCATTTCTACTGCATGAGCACCTACTACATACAAGACACTTGGCTACGTTCTGCAGAGAGGAGAAAGGAGAATCAAACACTCATCTACCCATTCAATGTTCCCCCAAGTACCCACTTTGTACCAGGCACCGTGCCAGGCGGGGAGAGAGGATGATGACCAAGACAGATGCAGCCCCTGTCCTGGTGGCACTCAGTCTAGGGTTTCACAGACATGCAGCCTGTCTCTGCATCACCAAATGCCAGAGGGGCAGGCAGGGATGAGTTCACGGCAAGGCTCTCTATGAGCCAGACTGCATTAGTGGGACCTCCATGCACAAGTGGGCTATGAGCCCCCCAGGGGCTAAGCACTTGCTTGTGAGGCTGGCTCTGTGATGATCACAATGGAAACACGTCCGGCTCCCCCAGTGGAGCAGATATGGGCCTGTCCACCTGCCTATCAGTCTGTCTGGAGGGGCGGGTGAGGCCGAGCCCCGAACCCGGGTGCCCCAGCACCGCAGCCCCTGGCTTTAGCACAGGAGGCCCGGCCAGCCAGCCAGCCAGACCGATCCACTGCCTCGTAGGTCAGCAGAGCCGTGACCCGAGGGCTTCTCATCTCCAGCGGCTCTGCAGTCGGTAATTGCCCTGCCACCTGCAGCCTCTGGGCCGGAATCAATTTTATCCACTCCATGCTCCAGCAGACAGTGCCCTCCGCTTCCCACCGCCCTGAAAATACTGCCTCTGGGGGTTCCGGGGATGAGGGAATGGTCTGGCCACCACCTCCCAGTCAGGCCAGTGTGAATCCCCAGTCTGCATCTGTTACAAAACTCTTGTCTCGGTTATTGATAGTCATAGTAAACAGTCATAACTACCAAGCACTCACAGAGAGCTGGGTCCACACTCAGCTCGTACAAGGCTCAGCCTTCATTCCATCCTCACGGCAACCATAGAGGCAGGAACAAATATCCCCACTGAACAGATGAAGAGACTGAGGTTCAGAGAGTAAATGGTGTCACTGGATTCCAGCCCAGTTCTGTGTGGCTCCAAAGCGTCTTGTCCTAATGGGGAGCCAGGGAGGTGCACTGCAGGTAGGGGGGCATTCCAAGGTCCTGACTCCACAAGAAGTGGGGCACGTGCCAGGGTGATGCCTGAAGATTCTCAGACCTGGAGGCAAGAAGCTCTTCTTTGTATTGCTTTTCAAGATGGGGCTGTGTGACCTCCATCAAATGGCTTCACCTCTCTGAGCCTTAGTTGCCTTCTTGGTAACAGAGGCTGAAAGGCTATGGGAGCTGGGGCAGGCCTGGGGGGGCAATTTCTAAACTGGAACCTCCGCCTCCCTCTGCCTGACAGTTTAATGGTTCCTTCTGGTTCCCTCTGCTGCCCTCACGTTTCAGCAGGACAAAGGGAAACTATGTTTTGTGTTCAGGCTCCAGAGAAAAGTTCACTGGGACAGAGGCCCAGGGACTCCCGGCCGTGTGCCCTGGTGCCTGGCACCTGAGGGCAAGAGAGGTGCTGTGTGTCTCCAGGTCCAGAGCCCTGCACAGTACTGGGGTGTGGGGAGTTGGGGGGGCTCTTCGTGGCGGACTCAGAGGCCAATGTCAACCCAGCTATGTCTAGGAAGCATCTTCCATGAGCCTGCTCCACCCGCATTTAATCTCACAGCAACCTCGAGGGCAAGTGTGATTATCCCATTGTACAGATGAGTAAACTGAGGTTCAAAGGCATTGAATGACCTGCCCAAGTCACCAAAGAAAGCAATAGCCTGGCTAGGATTAGAACTCAAATCCGTTTGATTCCAGGGTCATTATTCTCTGCAGCTCTGCACCCTCACTCAAGCCTAAGACGACTGACTACCAAATCCTGACCACCAATTTCTACATCCCCCATGGAAGGTTGAAAGCGAAAAGAGCACCAGCTTCAGAGTCACACAGAGCTGGTTCTTAATTATCAACACTAAAAGCATAAGCAACAAAAGGAAAAATAGAGACTTGGACTTCCGCCAAAATTTTAAACTGCTGCAAACAATACCATAAAGAAAGTGAAAAGACAACTTGCAAAATGGAAGAAAATATCTGCAAATCATATTTCAGATAAGGTATTTGTATCCAGAATATATAAAGAACTACAACAACTCAATAATAGACAATCCGAGTTTTTTAAATGGGCGAAGGATCGGAATAGACATTTCTCCAAAGAAGATATACAAATGGCCAATAAGCACAAGAAAAAATGCTTGACGTCATTAGCTATCAGGGAAATGCAAATCAAAACCACAATGAGATACCACTTCACACCCACAAGGATGACTAGAATCAAAAAGTCAGGTAGTAACAAGGGTTGGCTAGAATATGGAAAAACAATCAAAACCCTCATCTACTGTGGGCAGGAATGTAAAATGGTGCAGCCACTTTGAAAACAGTCTAGCAGTTCCTCAAATGATTAAACATCATGTTCCCAAATGACCCAGCAATTTCACTCTTAGGTATTTACCCAAAGGAACTGAAAACATATATCCACACCCATATTCCACAAATGGACATAGCAGCACTGTTCACATGAGTCAAAAAGTGGAAACGACCCAAACGTCCATCAACAGATGAATGGATACACAAAAAGTGATCTATCCATACAATGGAATATTATTCAGCAACGAAAAGGAAGTACTTACACAGGCTACAACGGGGATGAACTTTGAAAACACCATGCTAAGTGAAATAATCCAGTTACAAAAGGTCACATGTTGTAGGATGCCACTTATATGAAATGTCCAGAATAGGTAAACCTATTGAGACAGAAAGATTAGTGGTTCCCAGGAGCTAGGGAGGCAGAGGAACTAAGAGTGCTAACAGGTATGTGGTCTCTTGGTGGGAGAGGGAGGGGGGAGTTAAAATGTTCTAATATTGAATTGTGGTGATATTTGCACAACTGTGAAGAGACTAAAAACCACTGAAATGTACACTTTGAACGTGTGCATTTTATAGTAGGTGAGTTATATCTCAATAAAGCTGTAAGGAAAAAAATCCATCTTTAGCAACCCCCAGAGCTGTGTGACCTCAGAATAAACACTTCCCAGCTCCAAGCCTCTGTTTCCCTCTCTGTGAAATGGGCAAATAATCCAAACACCACCTTACGTGGAAATCAAGAAGAGAGGGGCTGGGGACCAGCACACAGTAGGTGTTCACCCTGCAGGAGGTTCCCTCCCCAGAGTGGGAGGCCACAGGGTCGACCTGGCAGAGTTCACCGCATGAGGTCCAGCCTGGCCCTGGCGGCGGGGCTCCGGACATTGGAGGATGCTCATTGCTCATGACATAATTTAGATGGATGGCTCAGGCCATCCGTCAGGCTGGGAGCGGGCGGCCCGCGAAGAGGCCGTGGGGGAGCCCATTACCGTACACGTGTTAACAGCGCATCCTTTGTACCGACAGCCGCGCGGGCGCGGGCAAGGGCCGCTCCCCACATTGTCTGCGCGCCGCGGCCCCGCCGTGATGATGAATGGGCCGCGCGCTCCCGGCCGCCCCCGCCCGGGTACAGCGGGCCGAGGGTGACACTGCGTGGCCACGCTGGAAACTGCAGGGCCACCTGGCCCGGAGCAGAGGGCACGGAGAGTAGCGCGACTGGCCCCTTCCTTCAGTGCTCAAGAGACACTGTATGCTCAAGAGGCACTTAGGACAGAGCCTGGCACATAGTAGGCCCTCAAGAAACCTAGATGATAATTATCATTACCTTTATTTTCAGACACAACCAAGTTCAAAAACTGGATAGGTTTGCCAGGTAAAATACAGGAAACTTCGTTAAATTTGAATTTCAGAGAAATGGCAAATACTTTTTCAGTATAAGTTATGTCCCAAATATTTCACAAGATAGACTTCAAAAAAATCATTCATTGTTTACCTGAAATTCAAATTTAACTGGGAGCCCAGCTTTGCTTACTTTTGTTTTTGTAAATCCGGCAACCCTATAACTGGGTGACTTTAGACACAACATTTCACCTCTCTGTGCTTTTGTAAAATAAAGTGATCATCTATTCCTGGACTTATATAATGATACCAACAGGATTGTTGTTTGGATTAAATGAGATGATATTTAAAAGAATGTAAAGAGAATCAAGGTCAAAGCTAGCGGGGTTAAAGTTCTCATGTTCACACACAATTCGTTGAGTTTAGGGAAGAAATGGCCAAACGTTAATGGAGGAGTCTAACAACCACTGAGGTTTAAACGTGAACAAGCAAGACAACTCTTGTGCCTTTGCATGTGCAGTGTAGGCACTTAGGTCACCCTCCGGACCTAACTCCTGTTGGCCCTCCAGGACTCAGCCTACTGAAGGCTCTCTCTGACCCTCTCCTTCCCTGTTTGTAAGCCCATTCACAGGCTCTTCCTTGGAGAGGCATAAGACGCTGGAGCACAGTAGGTACTCAACAGAATGGGCGAATATATACATAGGAGCTCAAGGCTCAGAGACTATTATCTTATACCTTGTGACATGGCAATAACCAAAATGTAAGTGCCGGAGGGTGGAGTGGGGTCTGCTCTGCTCCCTTGCTGTAGCCCCAACATCCAAATCAACAAGATTTGTTGAATTAATCTGGATTGCACTGTACATATGGCCCTCTGCCAAACACTTTAGCTAGACACATTCTCAACAATTAACTTCTCACAAGCCAGTGAAGTAGATGCTTTTATTACGCCCATTCTACAGATGAAGAAGCTGAGGCACAGAGAAGTGAAGTAAAGCCCTTTGCTCAAGATGACACAGCTGCACGTGGAGAAACCACACCTAAACCAGGGCACTGCACTGGCTCGAGTGCCCACAGTTCACCGTGGCTCCAGTCAGGGGCTTGAGTGGGGCAGTCCACTCTGGGCATGAACACCGGTTCTAAACTTCTCCAGAGAGTGACCTCAGAAAGTCTCTTCTCTTCTCTGAGTTCCAATTCCTTCCATTCGTAAAGTGGAGTGAATGAATTTAACATTCATTGGAAACGCACACAGCTGGTGCTCAATAATTGATGGTCTCCCCAGTGGTCGAAAAAGCCATGGTAAGGGGATGAGAGAGCAGCCTCTTAGCATTGCCTATTCGCTCCACTTCTGGGACAAAAGAAGATTTTGTGGTTGCTAATTCCTCCTAGAGACAGAAAAATAGCTGGAGAGACTTCCATTAAGATTTTCTCCAGAAATGGGTGTCCTTGGCAGGCGAGGGCAGGGGAGTGACTCTAAGAGCCCCAGTGGAGGCTGGGATAGGAGACAGGAGTGAGGCAGGGAATTCTTCAGGACCTAAGGAAGCCTCCTCCCCACACAAAGGTCAAAGGGAGAGGGATGGAATGGGGGGTGCTTTGGGCACTTTGAGGTATAGTGGGGTGACATCCTGTCTGAATCAGGATTCTCTCCACCAGATCCTGCCCACGACCACCCAATTTCTGCCAGTTTGCTTGTCCACCAAAAGTTTCACTGGTTCCCTACCTCATTCATTTATTAAATAAATTCCTGTTGGGTATCTGCTACGCGTTGGCATCATTCGCTCTTGATACTGAGAATTCAGTGATGAACAAATAGATGTGGTTCTTGCCCTCAAGGAGTGCTCACGGACTAAGACAGGGAAAGGGGGACAGATAATCAGAGCAGAGTGATGGGGAAATCCAAGGTGGCTGTGAGCACTCGGAGGAGGCACCAGACCCACCTTGGGAATCAAGGAAGGCTTCCCAGAGGAGGTGCCATTTAAGCTGGGACAGGAATAACGGGTGGAATGAGCCATGCAGTGGAGAGAGGCAGAATTCTCCAGAAAGAAGGAATCATGAGACAAAGGTCCCAGGTGGAGACTGAACTTCTGCAGAGGAGGGGGTGTGCTTGTGTTAGCACAGGAGGATGAGGCTGCTGAGGGGAGCAGGGCCAGGTCATGCATGATGTTGAAGGCTGTGGCGAGAACGTATAGCTTTTGCAAGGGTTCTAGAGAGCCATAGAGGGTTCTATGCAAGTGGAGTGGCATGGTCAGATTTTCCCACAGCATTAAACACAAACCCCTCTACCCTCCCCCTCCCCCCAGGCTAGTATGACTCCACTAGTCCCTACCACTTCCCTTATCCAGAATCTTCCTGGATCCTCACTCTACACTCTCTCCCTGCCTACAGCTTCCACCTAGACACACTTATCTTGGCCTGTAGTAGAGCAAAATGTCCCAGATCTGGATCAGACAGACTCAGCTTAAAACCTGGCCTCTGCAACCTCTGGACAGGCTGAAACAGGCCCCTGACCTCTCCAAGCCCCAGTTTGCTCACCTGTAAAATGGGGATCATCATAGTGTCCAACTCACCAAGTTACTGTAAGGATTAAATGAGGAGTGTCTTGAAAGTGCCTGGCCCTGACACCTATTGTTTTCTTTCCTCCTTCAGAGAAGCATGCTGCCTCTTCCAGGCAGCCCTCCCTCACTCTCCAGCCCTCTGAACACCAGAAGCACTTCCTGTTTGTGATGCCTCCCAGGTAACACCCATAGTAAGTAGTTAAAACACGGAGAAGTGTGTCTCCCCACAGCAGTCAGAAACCATCTGGGATCAGAGACAGAGAGTCTTTCCCAGCAGAGCCTAGGGAGTCTGCCCAGGGACAGGACAGCTCCTCAAGATGGGGAGGCATGGACGGAGAGACAGACAAAAGGGCTTTGGGGAGCTAAGCGAGGGTCTCGATGAAGGTTAGGACTCCAGGTACTTGTTTTCCGGGAAAACCGCCCTCCTTAGAGCCAGGCTGATAAACAGGCTGCCAGTGTACAGTGTACACGGGGAAGTAGATTCCTTCGCCATAACCACATCTCCCCAAGGCCCCGGCAAATGGACAGGAACCGCTCAGCCTCCTTGGTAGGAGAGGCACTGCGCCCGAGGCCACCCCACCCTGGAACATGGAGTTCTAGGTTTCCACCATCCCTGCC
The DNA here is from genome assembly GCF_964270905.1 of Leucopleurus acutus. Classification (NCBI taxonomy): domain Eukaryota; kingdom Metazoa; phylum Chordata; class Mammalia; order Artiodactyla; family Delphinidae; genus Leucopleurus; species Leucopleurus acutus. The sequence continues at coordinate 70,195,941 of NC_139155.1, forward strand.
CTCATGAAGCCGGGGTTCCCACCCCACCCAAATATGCCTCTACTCAGACCTCTGCCTACCTTTCACTGTCTCAGCGGCCCAGAAAGGGAGGCTGGCTCCTGGGCATGCGCAATGCGAGGTGGGTGGGGAACGACGGAATTTCGCCCGGGGGCTGCGAGAGAGCTGTTCCGTGAATACACGGTGCAGAGAGCTGGGCAACGTTGCTGCCCTGTTGCTGGTTCCCTCTCCCAGGTGTCTCCCTCAAGGGCACCTCAGGCTCACGCCCCTGTCTGGGCCTCAGTCTCTCCATCTACATAATGATCCATGAGGCCCAACAGTAATAACTCTCCCACACACCCCCTCCCCAATGTCAAGAATCTGGCAGAAACATCCATAATCATCAATAATCACTAGTTACCAGGAGCTCCCACTTGGCTCACAGCATGTTACCTAGAAATGCCCCATCCTTATTTCAAGGTAGTCACTTGCCTAAACCCATGTAGCCAGTGAGAGGCCATCAAATAAATACCAGCCTCCAGGTAGTTCAGACTTCATAGGGGCCCAGCACTGTTCCGCACTTTACATAAAACAATCTCCTATTCCTCACTGCCACGCTGTGGATGACTATCCTCATTTTATAAGAGAGGAAATTGAGGCTCAGAGAGGGAGAGTAACTTGCACAAGGTCACACAGCAAATTAGAAGAAGGGCCAGAACTCCAACCCAGTTCTCTCCATGTTCTTAGGCCAGCTGGAAGAATTTCAAGAGAGGCCTGAAGACGAGAAGCAGGACATCCCACCCAGACCAGCCTCCATCCTGCAGCACGGAGACCCCTTCCTTAAGTTTGTTCAGAAGTCAGAAGCAAAGTCATTCACCTCTTTTAAAGGGAAACTTCCCCTGCGGCACCTCCCTCTCCCCCAGCAGCTGCCCCCTTCCCTCAGTTTCCTCCCTCCCCCATCTCTCTCCCACTCTCCAGCACAAAGAGTTGCCGAGGTAACTGCATCACCAATGACTTTTCTCTTTGTCTGGGGCCCTCCAAGGAAATTCATAAGCCAAGTTGCTGCTCACTGACCCCTGATGACCCACGTAGGGCAGCGCAGCCCTGGACCACCCCTTCAAGGCCCCCTCACCTCACCCCTCCCATTTCAGCAAATATACCCTGGTGGCAACTCCTGGTCACAAACTCCAGGTCCCAAGATGCAAGAGGCTGGGGGCTGGGAGGAGGTGTTCTGGGGGACAATCTTCGAAAAATACACTGCTAGAAACACTGCAGGGAGAGACACAAGGAAAGAACACACTATCTGCTTGGCATTGGGCTGGGCATTTTAACAGTTCAACTAATAACATCTACTATGTGCCTGACACCGCAAAGCACCTTGTGTGGCCCTGAGAATGCCACCTACTAAGTGGTTAGGTCTTTGCTAGACACTGAAGGGGCACAGACTGCAGCCCCTACTAGGTGCTTCCCTCTGTGCTAAGATGATGGAAAGGTGTTGGGCAATGAGGTGGGTCTGAGAACTCATCATGGAGGGGCAGGCCTTTGAGCCAAGCTCTGGAAATCCAACTTGGACATACAACATATAAGGGTTGGAGAAAGTGGACAAGGGGGAAATCGATACTCTCTGAGCGACAACTATGTACCAGGCAGGTCCCTTGCTTTAAGCAGCAAAGTCGGGACTTGAAGTCAGATGAATCTGATTCCACATCCCCTTCCCCCCTGCTATGGTATCTGATGATGTCCCTGATGGTAGAGTCTCCACCAGCCTGCATCTCTGAATGAGGGAGATAAGAGCAGAGCCCCCACCAGCCTGAGGAAGACATGGAGCATGAACAAGAAATCAACTTGTGCCACTGTTTTGCTGTTTTGTGCCACTAAGATTTGCACCACCCTAATTAAGATTTAGGGGCTGTGTGTTACTGTAGCATATCCCAACCCTTTCTGACTGTTACACCAACAGTCTGAACCAAAATCCTGAGTCTGGCTTTCATTGGCTAGATTGGGTCCTGAGTGTCATCTCTGAACCAATCACTGAAGGCAGAGGACAGCAGTGCTCTGATTGGCTCAGGCCTGGTTCACATGCTCGCCTCCACGTGTGGGGGAGGGGCAGTCAACCCCACTAAAACTAGTGGAGTGGGGATGGGAGAGGACTCCTTAAGAAAGTAGGGTGCTGTTGGGAATTCCCTGGCAGTCCAGTGGTTAGGACTCCACGCTTCCACTACAGGGGGCATGGGTTTGATCCCTGGTCAGGGAACTAAGATCCTGCATGCTACACAGTGTGGCCAAAAAAAAAAAAAGTAGGATGCTGTTACCAGAAAAAGGAACAGATGCTAAAGAGGCAAAACTGACAAGTGTCCACTTCAGGGGCCTAGGTGCTAGAACACTGTGCAGGAGGTGTCTATGCTGAATGTGAGACTAGTCCCCAGGCTCCGTCTTAGGTGAACACCTTACAAGTCTCTGGAATTCACCTGGAAAAAGATTCTATTGAGTTCCACTGGGTGATGTGGCTTCTCCCCTAGGTCTTAGGATGTCCTTCCGTTTCTGAGGGGCCTGCAGGGAAGGTGGCCAGTTTTCCCCAAGGAGGGTATAGGGTACTAGGCTGGGGTAGGGGAGTCAGGGAGAGAAGGAATGGTCAGCCAGCTCCCAGCTGCCCAGGAGGATGGAGAGAGCTGGGCCTGCTCAGAGCAGTAGGTGGGGGCTAGTGCGGGCACCTATGTCCCTAAAGCCCAGGTCCTTCCCCATCAGGTCTCTCCTTAAGAACCTGGTTTAAAATCAGTGCAAACCTGACGCTGTCCCAGGTGTTCCACAGACATCACTGGGCTTCATCTCCCTGAGACCCTCATGAGCAGGCATGAGAGGGCTACCCCATTATCAAAACAAGCAGTGGACACCTACCCAAGGTCACACAACCTAACACAGAGCTCCCGGTCTTTATCCATCCATTCAACACATCTTAAAACAAACAAAACAAAAAAAAAGCTAAAAAATAATTCTGACATTACAAAAACATAAGAAAGAGAAGAGGAAATTCCCCTTTACTTGCCATACCCATTCCAGTCTCCAAAGGAAGCACCATTAACTCTTTGTTGACTAGCCATCCAGACATCTTTCTATGCTCATCTAGTATGTTTGAGCGTTTTTTATATGCCAAGAATGTGCAAGGGCGTTAACAGGTGACTAACAGAAAGATGGGTTCTCAGGGGTACACAAGTTGCCATGCAAATCCATCTGTTTTTTTATAATCTTAACTAGTCAGGATATGGGGTTGAGGGACTGACAAGACATTGAAACCCATGTTAGATTAGGTCTCTCCCCAGCTCCCAGTTCCCCAAAAATCCCCACCGACCCAGAGGAAAGCCAAAGTCCGTACTGCCCAGACGCCCTGCCTGTTCTGGTCCTTGGTCACCTCTCCAACATCAACCCCACCATCTGTCACCATCCCCTCGCTCCTCTCCAGCCACACCCCATCATTTCTCAAACACCCCTGACACGCTGTGCCTCAGGACTTTTGCACCTGCTGCCTGGAACACATTTCTCCACTTTCTGATAGGCTCACATCCTCACCTGCTTTAAGTCTTTCCTCAGATGTCCCTTTACCTTAAACTTGACTCTTCCCACTCAAAAAACCCTACATCCCTTTTAGTTTCTTTGTTTTTCCTTATAACATCTACTACCCTCTGACATACTATAAAAGTCTTAATTATCTTATCTCTCCTGCATCAGTAACTAGACTGTAGCTTCAGTGAAATCAGGAAATCTGTGTCTATTTTGTCCATGGCTGAATCCCCAGGGCCTTCAAACAATGCCTGGCACACAGTGGGCGCTTCATGAAAAGTTGTTGAATAGCTGCATTTATGAAAGGAGATCACAGGTCAGTCGGCAGCGTGGCTCAGACATGCCTGAATATTTTTTAGAACATTTGAGCCTCATACTTTTTGGAGCCAGTGCTCTGCACTGTAAAATCTTATAGGATGGCATGTATGGAAGGATGAAGGGCTGAAGGGGCGGAAGGGGGCGCTTTGCCCCCAAAAGCCATTTTCTGCAGATACCCCTTCCCAACTCCGCCAAGGGTTGTGGGGTGAGGTGGCAAATCAGAAGGACCTCAAATCAGAGATCCCCAGCCCTGCCTCTAGTGGCCTCTTATCCTCTGGATCTACCAGGAACCGGGGTCCAAGAAACTTGGACACCAAAAGCAGGGGCCCTGGAGAGCCAGCTTGCTGGGGCAGCTAATTCTCATGCTGTTACTGCTGCCCCTGCAGGTTCACTTCCCCAGGTATGATTTATGCTTCTGGCTGAACATTTTTTCTCTGCTTTTTGGATTCTGCTCTGGAATTTTTTTCTCCTTGGCCTTTTCCTGGGTCAATGCAGTCCTGATATTTGATTCACTGTTAACAGTATTGACTACATAGGATTGAGCCAAGAAATGGAAGAAATTGCTTTTTCTTTTTTTCTATCTCCTGGTTGACAACTCAGTCTCAGAGCTGGGTTGGCCAAGCTTTGCGAATGTGCTACACGGCAAAGGGAGTGGGGTTTGTGCCTCCGTGGCTGGACGGTGACTCAGGGAAGGAAATGAGCAAGGGGTTGCCAGCTAAAGGGCTTGCCTTCCATCCAGGTTTTCCCTCCCAGATAGGAGAAAGGTTTGGAGAGGAGGTGCTTCAGAGTCAACCAGTCTTGGATTGAAGCTGTGTGACATTGGGGAAGTCACTTAACCTCTCTGAGCCTGTTTCCACATTCATAAGATGGAGGTAATCTGTAAAGTATTCATGCATGAGAAACACTTTGAATCAAGCCTGTCATCATAAGAGCACAATTTATTGTACCTGCCATGGTCATCCCCATCATCATCACCATCATGACTCTATTCTTGAGTAATCTCTGTTCTGACCAAAAACGGAAACAAGCACTCACTCTATCTCATGAAAATGATGTGGGAAGCCTGGAGTTTTCTGATATTTATTGATTGTGGTTGTAACATTGTTACAATCTGTGTTAAGTGTTATGAAGGGAAAACGGAGGGGGCTGTGAAAGAAAAGGGGAGGGCATTGCTTGATCTGAACCAGAAGGATGCTCTTAGAAGGAACCTCCAGGGTAAGCTCATTCCCAGTAAAAGAAGAAAGGCTCTCAGAACAATGGCAGGTAGTTTCAATTAACATCCAATGATCAGAGAATACACGGTTACAGTGACTTGTGGCTGTACGCTGTACCAGCTCATACCATCCCATGACAGCCAACGGCTAAATTTTCAGGAATTTTGTGAGCCGGTTGTAAAATGTGGTCATGATTAAAAATTAAATTATATAAACTTACAGTTAAATAAATGACATTAAAACTACTCAAAACTCATCACTTCCTAATTATTTGACCACATTTTATTATAATCTATACCCTTGAAGTTATTTACGTCCATTGCACTTATCTGGTAGAAATACATATAATGGTATCTGTGCATCTCCCCAACTTCACTTTAATGACATCATGTTGGTAGCTTGAAATCGGCCCCAATAGGAATATTTACAGACCCCAGTAAATGCTCCAAGCCATGGTTCAATTTATTATTGTTTTGTTAATTCCTTAGAAAGTGATGTAAAAAATGTTAATAAAGCAGATTAAACTTAAAGATATGATATGTGTCTGTAGCCATTCTATTGTGAAAGCACAATCGAGGAAATATTCTTCCAGTATTTGAAAACCATGATTCAATTCAGAAAAAAGTTGCCCACGTCACCGATGAACAAGTGAAGTCCCAACATATGTCTCTATTGTTTTGTTCTCACTCACTAATGTAAACAAAAATATTAACCAAGATTAATGTCAGAACCACACGTTGAATGCTAAACACGTACCAGCACACCACTGAGTCATTATAGCGCCTTCCAAATTACAAATCGAGAGCTATGGCTATAATGGATTTTTCAAATTATTTCTGGACATGGAAAAGCATTTAAGGAAAGGTGGTTTGTCACTTCAAATTAGTGGCCCATTCAGGTGGTCTGTGAGGATACTGGGACGGAGGATCTGAAATCGGGACTGATCCAGAAAATCCTCAGAATCACCATTCTTGGAATAATAGCTTGACAATATCAATTGGTTGAGAGAAGGAGGGATGGATCAATTGATTCCAGCTCTGCCACTAAATACGCATGAGCTCCGGCAATGTTCTGAGCCCCAGGTTTCTCCACTATAAAATTAGGATAAGATGCCTTCCTTGACTACATCCTAGAGAGGTATGGGAATCAGGCACGGCATGAGTGAGCTGACTCATTTGGATGTAAGTGATAGACATCCAGCGTAAGCTAGCTTAGCCGAGGAAGGGGAGATTCACTGGTTCTCAATATTTGCATATTGGGGTAGTTCAAACATTCGAAGAAAACGCTCTCGTTTCTCCCTTTTTCCTCATCTCGTGACGGTGGCTTCCCTCTCCTTCTCCACACACACCTTCCATTTCCACCTTCTCCACGTGGCTGGTACCTGCCCTACAAACTTAAGTGGAGGAGAAGCTTCCTCCTACCAAGTCCACGTACCAATCCCATGGAAGGGCTCTGATTGGCCCTGCTTGGGTCATGTGCTTGCCTCTTGCGCCAGTCACTATCACCAGAGGGATAGGATGCTATGATTGGTCAGGCCTGGGTCTTGGGACCGCCTCTGCAGCCGGCAGAATCTGTTTCCAGAAAAAGGGTATTGGGAAAGCTTTCTAGGCAGGTAAAATTCATAGGTCCTCTCCAGAGGTGAATGTGTGCCGGAAAGATTAAAGCAACAAGCATGAAGGATGAGAATAATTATTCTCAAAATAGAGAGACAAGGCTGTCTATATCTTACACATGGACTTAATTCATTCAACAAACCATCTTTTCACAGTGTAAAATTAATCCCGTAGCTCCAGGCTGGAAACCCTGCAAGGACCTCATGATTCAAGTCCTGCCCACAACTCTGGGCTCATTTTGGACACCTCCTTATCTCTCACAGTGCCCCAGCCCCACCGGGCTTCTGTTTCACACTGTGTCTCTCCCCTTCCTTTCTCAAGATCTTTCACATGTGTTTCCTCTGCCTCGAATGTTCTTCCCGTAACTCCTCACCTCAATTCATCTTTCTAATCTATTTCCCCCACAAGCACGGTAGACAATAGAGACGTATGCCTCGCTCACAGGACACCAAACGGCTGAGCACAGCACAAGGGACAAAGTAGACAGTCAACAAATTCTTCTGAGATTAATAAATAAATGAGCATGTATTATTCCAAGGGAAAAGGAGTCACAAATTCCCTGCCTTTATACACAGATTCGTTCATTCTTTAATTCTGGCACTACTGCACCATGGGATGGAAGAATTAACAGTAAACGAGAAACTCTTCTTGCCTTCAAGGAGATCCTGGTTTGATGGGAGAAGATGGCAGAGAGTCACACACAGAACTGGCGCAAAGTGAGTATGGGGTGGGGCTGCCGAGGGAGCAGAGGACACGATTTGGCAAGGCAGCAAACACCTCCTGGAGAAGGTAAAGCCCAAGATAAGTGATAGATTAATAGAAATTTGGTGAGTGAAGGAGGCGAAGTTAAGGGGGTGGTATGGGGCAGGAAGAGGGTAATTCCAGGCAGAGGGAAGAGTAATGCAAAGATCTGGAGGCACTGTTGTAGTCAGAAAGGGAGAGAGAGCGTGCACGCTGGGGGAGGAACGTTTGTGAGGATTCAGGAGGCTGACTCTGGAGAGACTGAGGCACTAGGCAATCCAGAATGGCCTTGAAGCCGTCCTAAGGAGACTGGACTTGACCCAAATCGTGCCATGAGACCCCACTGAAGTATCTTAAGCAGCAGCATGGACGCCGCCACATGGTGTATTACAAAGAAATCTTCAGCTGGCCCATCACCTAGGGGACACAAGCTAAGATTAGTATCAGTTTAAGGCTTTCAATTTAGACAAATTCATGACTCTGTGGGAGGGGCAGCTGAGCAGTTCTGACAATGGCCCCCCTTTTAAAGTCGATATCATAATCCCTGACTTCTGGAGTCCTCACACTCCAGGAGCATAGACTCAGAAATAAGGGAACCCCTGCCTCTTAGACCCAGGGAAAGGGGTGCATGGCACCTCAGTCTTGCAGAGAACAGAAGGATATAAGTTGGACCCCTATAATCACAGGATTGCAGAGACCTGTAATCATGGAATTATAAACCAATAACATCACTCTTCGCCAGCACAGGGGGACTCGGTGGGGTTAGGTAGCCCAAGCCCTATGAAATGACACAGGAATCCTTTTGGGAAGGTGGCTTTGGTCTCCCTAAACCTCCTTCATCCAGGATCCCACTGGGGCATCTGGTCACCCTCCCATGGCTGCCTCCTAGGAGGCCTCCACCCTATACCTGGTCTGCTGTATCCTTGCAGCTGCTCCCTGCACCCCTCTGACCTCAGACCCACTCCTTCCAGCCCAGAGCCTGAATATTTTCTCAGCTAGCATCAGTCCTTAAAGATAAATGTTGCTTCATTTCTCCCCCTTCCTCTCCACCCCCATCCCTGCCTCCCAGGGTGCCAGAGTTCAACTCAATTTTCTCAGATTAAATAAAATTTCAAAGTGTCAGTCTCTGGCAAACGACAAGTTAGAAGGCGGTTGATTTTCCTAACCCGATCGCCAGTCCAATTACAATTTTTAATCTATATGTAGATAATGGTGAACAAAACCCCACAGAAATGTCAAGAGTGAGGAGGTTATTAGCTTAGTTTTAATTACTGTCCATCATTCTTAGCAACTGGAGGGACCCGGCAAATTAGGGGAAGGCAGCATTCCTCTGGAAGGATCAGCCAGGCCCCCGGGCTACTGGTCCCCAAAACCATCCACAAGCAGACAGTCCAGGGCGCAGACAGTGCACATCCCCCCGCCGGGCTCCGCCACGAGTTCCCGCCCAGAGAAGCCTGCGGACCTGAACTTGGGCAGAATCAGTCACACCAGCTGATGCGATGTGACCGCAGACCTCTATCCTCCAGCATCCCTCAAGGCTGCGCGCCTCCACCCCCCCCCAACTCTCCCACCCGCTCTGTCTCTAAAACATACCTAGAGGTTATTCTTTTGTCTTGATGATAAAAGTAACTCATGCTCACTGAAGGAGGATGTTTGGAAAACTGGGAACAATGAAATGGAGGAAAAAAAAAACTTATCCTAATCTTACCACCTAAAACAATTGTTAATATTTGAGGTTATTCCCAGTCTTGTGAATGTATGTGTATACATATATATGTACATACATATACATATAAATAAAATAAAACGTAAAATACAGATACCTATATATAATACATAATAAAATGAATATATTGAATATTAAATTTATGTAAAATGTTTAAATATATGTTATTATTTTATAGTATTTATAGATATTTATAATATTTATTAATAATATTTACGTTATTATAACTATAACATAATTACAATTAAATTATAATATATGATGTTAGAATTCTATACATACACACAAACTGGATTATGTGGCATGTGGCTTTTTATGTCTTTATCACAGTTTCTCATATCATGAATATTATTTGCAAACATCATTTTAGTAGCTACAGAAAATTCTATAGCCTGATATACATTTCACTAATCCACCCTTTATTTTGGCATGTACAAAGCCAATGCACATTTTAATACAGATGTGACAATACTTTATGTTTCCTATTGCAACCTGGTTTCTTCACTTACTAAAAAATGGTTTTTTGTGTTATTATAAATTCTGTGACTATCATTTTAATAAATCATTCAACCTCTAACAAGTATTTTTTTTTTTGCGATACGTGCACTGCGCCACCAGAGAAGCCCTAACAAGTATTTTTGAGGGTCTAATCTGTACCAAGCACTGTGCTAAGTGGTGGAGATGTAAAAATTAGAATCCAGTAAACATTAGAATCTCATAGGGTTCCTAATCTTTTAAATCACACCTTTCATTAAACTGAATATATATATAAATATATATAATAATTATATATTAAATTAGTCATTCTGTTATTAGAGATTTGGGTGGATTAATGTTTCTCATAGTTGTACAGAACACTGCACTGGACATTTTTGTATATAAACTATTATCTCTCTTCTGAAGTATTTCCTTCTTATAAATGCCCCAGAATGCAATGAATGGGTCTAAGGGTATTAATATTTTTTAAATTCTTAATGAGAAATCTGGTTTCTATTTAAATGAAGTTTCAGGAGTGAAACTGATTTGTGACCTAAAGCAAATACCAAAAAAAAAAAAAAAAGAAAGAAAGAAACTCACACAAAATTAGACCCCCAGGGGGCTCTATTTTAATTAATTAGTAACAGTGTTATTTTTAATATCTCAAAGGTTGTCAGAAGGATGTAATGAAAGAATAACAATATCTTATTCATGGAGAGAGATGGAGACTTTTAAAACTGCTCACCCTCATCCTTTTATTTGTGAAACATTTTTGGTAACTATAAAATAGTATTTTCCACAGAGTGGTATAAGTACAATTCGCTGGCAAAGTGATTTTAGGTAGTAGAGATATGAACCTATTTTTTCTCTTTCATCATTATATGTTTATGTTTTCATGTGTTCTGAAAAAAATACCAGCAGAATATCAAACCCACACTCTCGTGAGAGTAGTTTAGAACAGACTAAGGAAAGAATAAGAGAAGTGGGTTAAAATGCAATTTGAAGAAAGATTTTAAGCACAGAATCATCTAGAGTATGGCAACCATCGGTTGCATGAAAGGGTCACACTGTATATATCAGTGTGACGTGGGACGGTGGTGACGGGAGACTGTTATCAAGGCTAATCTGATGGTACCAGAAAATCTGAGATCTCAGGAAACTTGCTATTCATTAAGCATCTCCGTGTGCCTAAACTGTGATGGCCAAACCTGGGACTTTCTTTCACTCAAGAGATTAAAAATAACATTCCAGCCTTCCTTGGCAACCCATTTAGCTCACCTGGGGGGCTTTTTAAAGCACCAACAGCTGGGCCACTCCCTTAGAGGTTCAGCTTCCAAAGCTCTAGGTGGGGCCTGGGCATTGGTATTTATAAGTCTTCCCCTGTGGATCTGACATGCGTCCAGCGATGAAGATTCCTGGTGAGACTGTCTTCTTTCTGGGTGTAATCCTGTCCACAAATGGGGGCTGGACACACCCTTCCCCTTGATCTGTCCCCTCTTTGGCATTCTAGAATTTCCCCCAGCCCTCTGCTCACAGGATAATGAGGCTAATGGCCAATCAAGTCTTAAGGAGGATTGATTCGTTTATTCAGCTGCCGTTATGTGCCAGGTGCTTCCCACTCCCAAGCCCAGGAGACTCAAGGGCAAGCAGGATATGGCCTGGGAAAGGCTGCGGCTGTGGGGACAGAGAGAAGACAGAGCATCTTCAGGGCTAGAGGGTGGACTTGGGGTCCAAGCACCAGGGGAATCTCAGCGGCAGATGAAATAAACACCCAGCCTTGAGTGAGTCTGGGTAAATTCAAGTCTGGATCACCTGCATGGGTGGGAGTCGCATCGGAGCTGGACAACGAGGTCCTGGTGGAAGATGTGCTGGAAGATGGGTGGGGCACGTGGCTGGCATTTTGGTCAGTGAGGGGCAAAAACCAGTAAATGCCACGGCAGGCAGGAGTCAGTCATTCTTGGTTATTTAAGCTCTGAACACAGGCCTCTGGAGACAGACCCCAACTGCTGGGAGTGTCAAAATCAACAGCCTCAGGCCCACCACCAGATACGTACTTGATCCTCCAGTAGCCCAAAGCCAAGCCTAATTCAGCTCCAGGTCACCCACTGTGGAGAGAAGCTGTACTACTGACCATGACACGCAAAGCCTTGTGGGACTTGCCTCATGCCTGCCTCTCTGACCTCGTCCATTTATTCATTCATTCATGCAACACTATGTATAGATGCTAAGTACCATGCTGGTGGGAGTTCAACCATGAGCAAGACAGATAACAACTACTGCTTTACAAGCTCACAGTTTAGAGGGAAAAACAGACATGGCTTTGAGAATGCCATAAATAACCTTATAATGACAACCAGTCTCAACGTCAAACTCAGTGCCCCTGCTGGATTGGACTTCCTGCAGTTCCCTGAGTGAGCACGCTCTCACCTCAGGACCTTTGCACATGCTGTTCTCTCTCCCTGGAAGTCTCCCTCCACTCCATTGCCTCCTCCCCTAGCTAGTTCCTCCTGATCCTACAGGTGTCAACTTCGAGGTCACTTCCTTCCAGTGGCCAGCCCCAATGCCCCCAGTGTGGGCTAGGTACTCCCCTACTATTCTCCTATCCACACTGGAGAGTGATTGCCTTTTGCACTTCTAGCTGCTGCACTAGGCTGGGAATTTCACTGTGACATCAGTTGTATTGAATGGATGAGTCAAATCCTTATCCTTTGTTCAGTCTCATTCATTGCTTGGCAGACCCTGGGGTCCGCTAGCCCTCCATGAAAATAAGTGTTTCTCTACTTTTTCCTTATTGTGCTGCCATTCCTCCTTCATGGAGGCATTGAAAACTGACCTCCATCAAGAAACTCAAATCAGCTTTCCAGTTGCATTTGCAAAGCTCAGGGTCCCTCTGACCCAGCTTCCACGCAGGCACGGGAGCACAGAGATGACTCGATAACAGAAAGCCAGGAGGGGCACAGGAGTCCTGAGTTCCATCTTCTGCTCTCATCTCCATCATAGGCTGCCAACTCGGGACAGCTCCAGTGGATTTTGCTGTGAAAGGCACACAGTAGCTAGGATTATGGCTTAAATGGGGTCATTTCCACTTCCTTTGTGGTAAACAGAAAAATGGCCCCTCCAAAGACATCTACCCCCTGATCCCCAGAACCTGTGAATTATTACCTTACATGGCAAAAAGGACTGTGAAGGTATGATGAAATCAGTGATCTTGGGATGGGGAGCTTATCCTAGATTAGCCAACGGAGTCCAATGTCACCACAAGAAGGAGGAGGGACAAAGTCAGAGAAAGAGGGAGTTCCCTGGATGCCCAGTGGTTAGGACTCCATGCTGTCACCACCAAGGGCCCAGGTTCAATCCCTGGTCGGGGAACTAAGACCTCACAAGCTGGGCGGTGAGGGCAAAAAAAAAAAAAAAGTCAGAGAAAGAGTTGTGAGGATGGAAGCAGAGATCAGAGAGAAGTTTGAAGATGGTACATTGCTAGCTTTGAAAATGGAGGAAGGGGCTGCAAGCCAAAGAATGCAGGTGCACTGACCTCTAGAAGCTGGAAAAGGCAGGGAAACTGATTCACTCCTAGAATCTCCAGAAGGAATGTAGCTCTTCTAACACGTTGATTATATCTTTGTAAGACCCATTTTGGACTTCTGACCTCCAGAACTGTGAGATAATAAATTTGCATTCTGTTAAGCCGATAAGTTTGTGGTAGTTGATTGCAGCAGTAATAGGAAACAGATACACCCTCCCACCATTGAACCTATATCTCCTGAATGCTGCGACTCAGATGAGGTAGCTTTCATGGTGGTTCTAGAACCCTCTAGAGGCAATGATTGTTCCCTTAGAACTGTTCTGGAAGGATCTCAGGCATCTGACGACTTCAACTTCTCTCCAGGTTCTCACAGGCACTTGACTGATTCTCCCTTTTCTAGATAATCTATCTCATAACAAATAGAGACTCTCTGAGATGATACCACCTTTCCTCTTCCACTCATCCTTCCCATGCCCCAACTGCTGTCCTCCATCATTAGTGGAAAAGGAAAGCAGATTTGAGAGTGACCACCATCATAAGAGTGACCATCTGGCTTGGGGGGAACAGATGTTGAATGACAGTGCCCCATAACTGGCTGCAGTGACATATCTCCCTCCTTTTCCCAAGATGATTTTCCAGACCCAACCCTCAGAATGACATGAGTCACGCACAGCATCATGGGATGAGTGATCCTCGTTCTTTCCCGCTTCCCCGCCCCTCACACTGTCCTCACTGGACAAATGGATGGATTTTGTGGATGGATCACCTTATTAATTCAATCATAGGTCACATGAGATCACCTCCCACTGCCATCTGTGAGCTAGCTCAGACATTCCAAAATTCTATAACTCCAGTATTGTGCCCCAGAGGGAAAATAAACCCAACAACAACCTCCTGGGCCCTGAACCATCGGCCACTTTTCAAAGAAAGTCAAGACTCAGTCACATTTTTTTTCTTCCCTCCCAAAATTAAAATGTGCCTCCAGTATAACTTGTTATCAAAAACAGAAGCATTTTATCTATCTTTATTGCAGAACAGAGATTACATGGAGACATTCAATTTGGAGTCAATTTAAATTTCAATTGTCTGTGAAATCTAAATCAATAGGGTAGAGTTCAATGACGCTTTAATAAAACAGGACATAACAGAGAAATCATTAGGAATTACATATGATAAGAGATTGGAGCCAAGCCTCTGTAATGGCGGAAGGGACGTTAGAAAATTATCCCCAAGCATTCGCAAGTAAACCAACTGCTTCCTTCCCCCATGAGACGCCTGAGAAAGCTTAATTGTGCCATGAGCCCTGGGAATCCATCTCTGTCAGCCCAGTGATTGGGGGACAATTTACAGTAAGTGACAAGGCAGGGGGTTGTCTTGCCTGGAATGTGCCCATCGTGTTTCTCCATCCGGATGCCTTGAACATACGTCGTGCCCTCTCCAATTCTCGATTTTCCTCTCCTGTCTCCTCACCGCTGGCCTCCTTTCCCCTGAGATTTGTCCCCCAGGGGACCCTCAGGAGGGTCCACCTCGGGATTTGATGCTCAGAGGCAGGGAGGTGGGGAGACTGCTGGACACAGTAGATAAAAACTCAGGCTTCGGAGAAAGACAGTTGAGGAAGGAAGCCCAGCCCCTCTCCTGAGTCTTGAGCAAGTGGCTTCACCTCCCTGAGCCTCCCTTTCCTCATTTTATTAATTTATTAATTTATTTGGCTGTATTGGATCTTCATTGCTGCACGCGGGCTTTCTCTAGTTGCAGCAAGTGAGGGCTACTCTTCGTTGCCGTGCGCGGGCTTCTCATCGCGGTGGCTTCTCTTGTTGCAGAGCTCGGGCTCTAGGCACGCGGGCTTCAGTAGCGGTGGCACACGGGCTTAGTTGCTCTGCGGCATATGGGATCTTCCCAGACCAGGGCTCAAACCCGTGTCCCTTGCATTGGCAGGTGGATTCTTAACCACTGCACCACCAGGGAAGTCCCCCTTTCCTCATTTTAAAAACAGACATATGACTATCCGCTTCACAGGTGGGTGTTTCATTCATTCCATAAATATTTGTTGGGGGCCTACTGTGCAGTAAGCAGCAAGGCCAGAGTGAGGGTGAAGCGAGCGAGGCATTCTGTCTGAGTGTAAGATTTAAGGGGGCACCAAAACACTCAGTCCTCAAGATAAATAACTCCTTAAAAAAAATTTTTTTTTTTTGGTCGAGCCACGTGGCTTGTGGGATCATAGTTTCCCGACCAGGGATCAAACCCAGGCCCACAGCAGTGAAAGCCCATGTCCTAACCACTGGATCGCCAGGGAATTCCCCAAGTACATAACTTCTTGATGCAATATTTTTTAAGTCAAAATGAATGCCCCAAATCCATAATGAACGAAACATCAAAATTGTGCACGAAGACAAGATCCAAAACAGAGCCAAGCCATGGCAGAGCTGGCACCAAAGCAAAGATCAGCAATAGCACTGGCCCTGTGTTTGTTCAAAATTTTAATACTTTGTTTCTTGTAAATGTTTGTATTAATTTTGATTTCTTAAAATATTGCATTAAAACGTTATGTATCTTGATGACGGAGATTGTATGTGTCCACCGCTCTTAAATTTTGCACCCCAGAGAGTGCCCTGCTTGCTCCAGACCAGTCCTGGTCCTGCAGGGCAGTGTGGGAAGTATGTCAAGTATCAGCGAAAACAGCAAAAACCAGACAGACCCACACATTACCCCACGGAACTCTTGGTTTAGCAAAAACAGGCAGACAGAAGCAAGTAAACCAATAAATAGAATAATTATCAACTACCATAAGTCTAATGGTAGGAACGTGGCACTGAGAAAGGTAGGAACCTGCTCAGGGAATGATCACTGACGCCATATCCAAGTTTCCAAGTTTGAAAAGCCCTTATTGTTCTCACCTGTAGAATCCTATTGTGCATTAAAGGGTTAACTCAGCAGGTTTCGCATGTTCGACCCTGAATAATCCAAAGAAGGGGCTTGACTGGTTCTCGGGAGATTACCTCTAAGCCCTTGAGATAGTCTCACTAATAGAATGTCTTTGTATACCTGGGACACTGGGCCACACCTGGCCAGGTAGTATATGTTAACAGTGTGATTTATGGAGGGCCCTTGAACCCTGCTGTATCATCTGACCTCTGAAGGGGCAGGAGACTGAGTTATTAAGGTCCATTTGTAGGTGCTCCATGCCTATGTGACTGACGCCCAATAAAAATGCTGGACACCAAGGCTCAGGCGAGCCTCCCCAGTGGTAACGCTCTATATGTGCCGTCACACACCATTGCTGGGAGAAAGAAGCAGCGTCCGCACGACTCCACTGGGAGAAGACAACAGGAAGCTCACGCCAGATCTCTCCTGGACTCTGCCTCATGTGCCTTTTTCCTTTGCTGACTTTAATCTGCAACCTTTCACATAATAAACTGTAACCATGCGTCCTTTCTAGTAAAGCACTTGCAGGGACTCTATGCAACTCATTCATTGAACTTGACGGCTGTCTTGGGGATGTCGGACACACTTGCTCTGATCTCTCCCAGAACCCATCACAGTTCATGATTCTGTATTTGTTTGTATGGTCGTGTGACCATAGACTAGACCCTGGTCCAGGGAGCCGTGGGTGGGTGAGCCGGGATGAGTAACTATTTCCACAGGTCTGGGCCCGTGGCCCTGCGGGCTCCACATCCACGTTCACACTGCCCTCTACACTACATCCCTTACTTTATATTTGCTTTGAATAATATATATAATCTCCCCACCTTGGCAAGGCTGCAAATTATCACCTTCAGCCTCCACGCGAGATGAAATGTCGCCAACAGTCGGTTTCTCACATAGATTAGGGGATCCTGTGCTGAGGGGAGATGGATGGAGTTGGACGGGAGCTCTTTGGGAGAGGACTGAGCAGTCGAGCTCTGGAGCCCGGCTGCCTACAGTGGGTCCCGCCTGTGCCCCCCCTCACCTGTGTGACCGCGGGCACGGGGCCTCACTTCTCTGAGCCTCAAGTTCCTCCCCGCTCCATGGGGATGGAGACCCCGACTTAGAGGGATGTTGTGAGGACCAGGTGAGAGAATTAGCGTGGAGTCTGAACAGTATGAGAGCTTTCTACCTGTTAGCATTATAGGAATGGAGGTGGGAGAGGTCATCACTCAGAGACCAGGAACCTAGACCTAAGCCCCATGCACACCTGCTCCCCAAGCCCTACGTATCCCTCCAAGGTCATGCACTGGGGAGAGCAGAGGGACAGTTCTAAGTGGTGCTCCGTCAGTGCAAGGGTCTCTGGACCGAGATGTTTGGGCTCACCTGGGTCATCCCCTCCCTCTCCTCTTCCCTCCCCATCCCACCACCTTTGAGTCTCTTCAGGTAGGTCCCACTGGTACCCACCTTTGGGGTGCACTATGGAGTCCTAAGCCCTGCAGGGAAATGGAATGAATGGTGGTCAGAACCGTCCACTTGCCAACTTAACTGGTGCCTGCCATTGCCTTCGTTAGCAATTCTGATTTTCCTTCACAAACGATCCTAAAACCTTGCTGGGACATCCCTGGTGCCACAGTGGTTAAGAATCCACCTGCCAAGGCAGGGGACACAGGTTTGAGCCCTGGTCCGGGAAGATCCCACACGTCGCGGAGCAACTAAGCCCCTGCGCCACAGCTACTGAGCCTGTGCTCTAGAGCCCGCGAGCCACAACTACTGAGCCCATGTGCCACAACTACTGAAGCCCGCACGCCTAGATCCCGTGCTCTGCAACAAGAGAAGCCACTGCAATGAGAAGCCCACACACCACAATGAAGAGTAGCTCCCGCTCGCCGCAACTAGAGAAAGCCTGTGCGCAGCAACGAAGACCCAATGCAGCCAAAAAATAATTAATTAATTAATTAAAAATTTTTTTAAAACAAACAAACTAAAGCTTGCTATCAGGTCTGATCATCCGTAGAGACCACCCCTCCCCCAAACGGAAACAACCCCAAAGGAAAAGGTCCCCCCAAGAGCCTATATTTTCTTCCTCACTCAGTGCTAAACTTCTCTAGATTTCTGAAATTTCCCAGGCATGAGAGACCCTGCAGTTCATCTTTCCTTGATGCACCCACAACCCAGGTGATGAAACCAGCCAGGGCGGACCATTCATAGCTGAGAACATTTACCGAGTGGTCTCACCCTGTGCCATGTGCTGAGCTGGCCACTTAAGAGCATCAACTCATCTGAGCCTCATATGACCTGTGAGGCAGGGCTGCTGCTGATCCCGTGGTCCTGGACAAAATTTAGGCGCAGAGTGGTGGAGCCACTCCTACCTGTGGGGAAGCCCAGAGTTCCATGGCTGCTAGTGGAAGAGCCGAGATCAAGACCAGGCCTGACTGGCTTCAAAACAGGTAGTGAGCTCCCCGTTGCTGGAGGTATCCAAGAGTCTTCATAATCACATAGCAAGAAGGTAGTAGAGGGAACTGAGGAAAAGGGAGACTCCAGGACCAAAGCCACATGAAGAGGCTCCCTCTACAATAGGGCTTCTCCACTCCAGGACCACTGACATTTTGGACTGGATAATTATTTGGGTGGGGCGGGTGGGCTGTCTTGTGCATTGAAGGATGTTGTGCAGCATCCCTGGCCTTTACTCCCCAGATGCCAGTAGCAAACCCCTAGTTGTGGCAACCAAAAATGTCTCTAGATAGTGCCACGTGTCCCCCAGGAGAAGGGGACGGGCACAAAATTTCCCTTGTTTGAGAAACTCTGCTCTGCAAGAATTTCTGGAGAAGTCAGTAGACAGCCAAGAAAACCAACGCTGACAAGGAAGTGCAGTTTTACACCCAGCAGCGCCTTCATAGGAGACAGCTGTGCACTGCAGCAGCCCTTATATCATGGCAGAAATGCTGTATATCTGCTCCCAGTATCAGCATCCCGGAGCGGCAGGAGGAATATCTGTTCATGTGTAGAAAATACAGAGAGAGAGAGAGATGGAAGGAAGAGAGAGGGAGGGAGAAGGAGAGTGGGGAGGGAAGGAGGAAGGAAGGAAGGAGGAAAGGAAGGAAGGAGGGAGGAAGGAAAGAGGAAAAATCCCATGAACCAAAAACCTGACATCTGAATATAGGCATTATTTGACCTAATGTAACAAACTTGTGCCATTAGTACCAGACCAGCCCCCTCCAACTCTGAGCTGCTACAATAGGACCTTGGTAAGGCTGGACATATTGAAGAGTCTGTGCATGATAGACCTGGAAGGACCCTTGGAAAGCGGCGATCTGGGAGCTAATCCTGGCATGTGTTTTGCAGGGTCGGGGGTGTTGGCCGCGGGCATCCTCCTTTTTCACCACCCCCATCCCCTCGCTACGCTTCTCCCCCAACTATCTGCCCCAGAGGCTGACGCGTATGGACTGCAGTGGACTGTCTTGCCTTCTGCCTTCTGGTTGGGCTCTGCCAGAAGGAAATGAGAAGTGGGTGGTGGAAGGGGGAATGGAGGTCAGGGTACTTATCCCCTCTGCTCCTACCTGCCAGGGTCTCTGAGAGGTGGCTGCATCCCTTCACTGAGAATCTCAGCCCCTGCCTGGAGACCACGTAACCCTTATCCCTCCCTGGTCACATCTTCTGGTCTAGGAATGATGCTCTGTAACTAGACCCCAGAGACTGTGCTATCCTGTGTGGTTTCCCTATACCCTGCCCACACCTTTGTCAGCAATTCCTTTATTAAACTCTCCTTGAATTATCCCGATTTGTGTGTGCTGTGTGTTTCCTGCTGGGGACTAACTGATGAACCATGTGATTCTTTGTTCAAACAAAATCATATGCAAAAACCCAGTAGATAAAACAGACCAAGGCAGGGCTCCTCCATCCGTGCAACCTGCATTTGTCTGGTGTCCGTCCTCTGCCAGACGCCGCGTGCTGGGGGCTAAAGAAGCGCTGGGGAGGGAGAGAAACAGGGTTCCTGCCAGCTGGAGGGTAGAGTCTTACAGGTGGCAGAGGTGGGGCCAGTGGCCTGAGCTCCTTGGACCCATGTAAACACCTGCCATGTGGTTCCATCTGTCCCACCCTTATTTTTCAGATGCGGAAATTGCGGCCCAGAGAGGGAAAGGGACTTGCCCAATATTTAAGACAGTCCAACCTTCTGGAAGTCGATTCTACAATTGGAATCCTGCCTTCTTTGTTTCCAGGCATGGCTAATAGTTAGTGAGCTGTTACTGGGTGCTGGACCCTTGGTTACATAGATCCCATCACTGAATCCTCTAACAGCTGTGAGGTGGGAACAATTGTTACCCCTACTTGATAAATAAGGCTTGGAGAGACGGAACATCCTGCCCAAAATCACACAGCAAGAGCCAGAGCTGGGACTGGAACCCGGGATGTGTAGCACTGAATCCAGCACCTCTCCTCCTCTCCCCTTCTCCCCACTCTCCCCCTGCTTCAGAGAAGACGGGGCCATGAAAAATGTCACCCTTCAGAGAAGTGTCTTAGTGCATGGTTCTTCATCATCCTGTGACCATAAGGAAAATGCTCTGTGGCCAGATCGTCCACCTGAGACAGAACAAGGAGAGAAGTGCAGGGGGTGGGCACGAGCCTCTCGGATCTGCCGGGTTTGGGCCCCAATTTCAAAACATTTTTGGCTGGAATGAAAACAATGCAGAAGCCAAGGTCAGTCTGGTTCCTGAGAAGGGCTCAGAATTGACAGGAGAGTCTCTCAAAGTGGCCCCCACACACACCCCCAGCCTGAAACCCCACCATTAGAATTGTTGTTGTGCAGAGGATAACACACGCTCCTCAGTGGAAAACAGAGAATGTGTGTAAATTACCTGGATGTAGGGACACGTCAGGGTAAGGAATAAAGGGACCAACATTTCTTGAGCATCTACTATGGGCCTTCAATTAGGAGGACTCAGTCAATATTAGTTTAATATCACATAAATCGTATCACTTATTCCTCACAACAGGGCCGTGAGGTGGGCGTCACTAACTTTATATTTACAAATAAGGGAACCAAGGCTCAGAGAGGGTAAATGACTTGCCCAAGGTCACACAGCCGATGGGTCACAGGGCCAGGTTGGATCTCTGCCCTAATGCCTAACCTGTCTTACTTTCCATCACACCTACTAACACCTAAGGTTGGGGAACCTACTCTAAGCCTAGGGGGAAATGTCCAAAGAGGTAGAAACAGAAAGTGGAGACATTTGAAGGACAGCCCCAATTTTGAGAGGCTCTATGACATGAATTAGCTGTGTGATCTTCCCCGAGCTGGTCCTCAGTTTCTTTTCAAGAAGAAAGTGCTGAACTTGACCACCATCCCCCCCTTAATTTCCTCCTAGCTCTGACGTTCTGCACACCGCCAGTTCACTGATGGAATTCAAGACTAGTTTATCCAAACCCACTCTGGTCACTCGGCAGGTTTCAACCTAACTGAATATTGTTGACAAGGACCACTTTAAGAAGGAAAGGAAGGTATACGTAATGGGCAGAAAGAGGCGGCACCCTCTGCGCATCTCACCTGTCCTTCATCTGTGCCCCAGAGCAAAGGCACTGGGGTTGGGGGAGGTCTTTTCCCTCAGGATGAAGACATGGGAAAACCAGCAAGACAAATACCCCTCGCAGACTATGATTTGGACCAGCTGTTGCTGGGCTCCGTTTCCACTTACTTATTCCATGGAGGGTGGAAGAGGGGGACGAGCATCATTAGGGCTAAACTGGGTCCCAGAGAGGGAGCTTGAAGTCCTCCTGTGGTGACCAGCCCCTACCCAAGTTGAGATCTCAGAACTCCCACCCTGCCCCCGCTCCTTGCACACGTGGCCAGCTCGCCCTGAGGCTGTTAGAAGCAGAGGCTTACCTCTGCTGAACAGATCAATTCTAGATAAGACCCCTTTGATGGTCTAATTATCCTCGGCTCACTGTTCTATGTTATGTAAGGAGACCGATTGGTGTTTCTGAAGAGTTAACACATTCCTCCAGCCAGGTCTCCATGGTGAGTACAACGTTATCCCTCCTTCTACACTTGTAACCAAAACAGCCTCACTATCCAAGCCCAAACGTGATCAGTGTAACTTGGATGCCTCCTGTTCTGAGAGTGTCATCAAACAGTGCTTTGTGGGAAATTCCCCGCATGCAGGCTGTTTGTGAGAGAATCACAAAAGGACATTTAAAAAAATGAACCTCCAGTATGGTATGAGTCCACAACATCCAGGAAAGGACAATCAGTGGGACAAAGCTATACAAAGAAAAAAGAAATTTGATCTGACCTTTAAACTGTAGGTTGGATTTGGTAGATAAGTGAAAGAAGGGAGGACATGCCCAGAGGGGAAACAGAGAGCAAAGGTGTGCAGTTAGGAGTGAGTTGGTGTTGTGGCAGAATAGTAAGGAAGAGGAACCAGGCCCAGGGAGAAAGGAGATGGCCCCAGGAGTAAAGGGAAACAAGTTTTAATAGATGGAATGGGGCTAGATTATTAAAACCCTTGAAAGGCAGGCAGGTAAAGTTTCTATTTATTTGACATAGTAGACGGTAAGGAGCCTCAGCAGATGTCTAAGCGGGGGAGTAATACAAAATACCGTCAATCCTTATTATTCATGGATTCTGTATTTGCAAATTCGCCTACTTGCTAAAATGTACTCGTAACCCCCAAATCAATTTCCACAGTCATTTGTGGTCATGTGCAGAGCAGCAAAAAATTTAAGTCACCCGTTGTGAACATCCCCAGCTTGGGCTGGGCAAGGTGGCACTCTGCCTTCCTGTTTCAGCTCTCATGCTGTGAACAGGTGTCCTTTTGTGGTCTAAATGGTGCCACATTTTTTGCATTTGTAGGCTTTTCGTTGGTGATTTTGCTGCTTTTGTTTGTTTCTTTGTTCATTTCATTTTGCTGTTTAGCTAACTAGTGTTCCTAAGCGTAAGAAGGCTGTGATGTACCTTATGGAGAAAATACATGTGTTGGAGAACCTTTATTCAGGCAGGAGCTATAGTGCTATTGGCTGTGAGTTCAATGTTAATGAATCAGCAATATATATTAACTCAGGTGTCTTTAAACAGAAACACATATAAAACAAGTTTATGTATTGATCAGTTGATAAAAATGTCGTGACAAGAGGCTTTCAGGAACCTAACCCTGTATGTCCCCTAGGAGCAATGTTTCGATATTCACCAGTTCAGTGTTTGAGACTACTTTATAAAACTTAACTAGCTTGAATAACAAGAATCAACTGTAGCAGTGTTTGGGAACTGGATGGAGGCCACAAGACCATGAAGAGGAAACATCTCTTGAGAGCACATGCACTAGAGCCAGTGCCTGGGTTTGCATCCCTGCTCTGCCACTTGTTAGCTGTGTGGCCTTGGGCAAGTCGCTTAGCCTCTCTGTGCCATGGTTTCTCATCTGTAAAGCTTTGTTATGGGGTGGCTAGGAGAATCTCAAGGTGTCAATATTTGGAAAGTATTTAGAACACTACCTGGGACATCATGAACACTCTTTGCATCTTTCGTGTTTGTTAAATAAATGAAGAAAGGAACAAAAGAAAGAGAAACCAACTTATTTCACAGGCGAGGAAACTGAGTTGGGGATAGGAAGAACTTGCCACACCTGGATTATTAGCAGAGCTGCTGGGGTCTTTCCAGCGATGGCGTGGGATGAGGCTGGCGCCAGAGAACCCGTTCCCAGACTGTTGTGATGACACTCTGATGCAGAGACGCAAGGGGGAGGTGGCCGCAGCAGGCACAGGAGCAAACCCACAGCGTGACCCAGGGACCCACCAAGTCCCCATCATGGGAGCCACTCCCCATCATCCCTCCGTCCACAAACCCCCATGTGCCACTTCAAGCCACAGGCCAGATGGATTCTAGAGCGCTCTAAAGGTACGCCTCTCCATCTCTCCCTTTAAGAATTACTAGGGATCTCCAGGCTGTGCCGCGGAGGAGCAAGAAATACTACCAAGCTCGGCCAGAAACCTTATGAGAAACCGAACATGGCCAGACAGAAGCTTCACAAAAAATACTGGCCCGGGCTCCTGAGAAGAACAGCGGGCCTCGGCGGCCGAGCAGGTGGCCTGCCATCTCCCCCCTTCCCCCTCCCCCCACCCCGCCCGCGAATCGATTGTGCGCAAGGCTACCTAGTGCTGGGGAAGTAGATAAAGGCAAGATATACGACAGGAGGGGCCCAGGGCTGATGAAAGGGGAAGAGAAGGCAGCTTAAATCAAGGGGCAAGTGCTGCGAGAGAGGGGAGATAACAGGATTTGTGTTTATTGTTAACAAGGAGAATCGGCTGAGGTGCTGGGGCCGTGAGATGGGTGCGCACTCGGAGAGGAGGGCGGGGAGGGGCCAGAGGGAGAGTGCCTGGTGCTCCCAGTGAATCACGGGAACCGAGCCAGAAACAAGTGCCTGAAAGGGCAAAATCCCTCCTGGTCCATTTGGTTATGTCCATAACTGCCTTTCACCTTCTGCCCTTTGTTCCCACACTTTCCTGCGCATCACAGAGCACTCTAAAAGATATCCGCACCTGCCACCTCCTCCCACCATGGGCTCCATCAGGCTAGAATTCAAAGCCCACGATGGAACCATACACACAACGGCAAATGCTTACTGGGAACTTCCTCTGTGCCTGTGGCTGAGCGAAGAGCCTCCTGTGTCTTATTCCAGCCAACATTCACTCCAGGACTGAGGCCCTGGGGTTGTTCCCATTGTACAGAGGAGGAAACTGAGGCTCACAGAGGCTAAGGAACTGACCCAACACCATAGAGTGGCCCTGGAATTCCAGCCCAGGCAGTCTGGCTCCAGAGGCCACCTGGCTTCTAGACTGACTTGGTTGCCATCCTTATTAGCCACATCTAAAGGGAGACTGTGGGGCTGCATCACACCCTCTCGGTGTCTCTGCGGCAGACGGTTCCATGCACACTGGCCGTGTCCCATCTCAAGGACAAGCCAGGGAATCGCTCCACTGTTTTGCCAATGGGTCTTCCCCAAACTGCAGAAACAGCTCAGTTCTCCAGCAGGGGCAGCCAGGAAGTAGGGGGAGTTCCCCCTCCACTGGCGGTGGTGGGGGGGCGTGGACAGGAGTTGGGGGATGAATGCTGCCCCAGTCCCTCAGAGGGACATTTCTGAGGCATTCTCAGCACAGCTCCTCAGAGGGTGTCTCACAGGGCGGAGCCCTGTTGCCCAGAGAGACACCAGCTCCCTACAGCCCGCCATGCTGGCTTCTCCTCCTTCCCACGTCCCCGCCCCCTCACTCCTGCTTCCTGCACCTCCTTCCAACTAGACCTCAGCATCCAAACCCTCATCTTGGGCTCTGCTTTGTGCGGGGAACCCAGACTGAGACAGGACTCCATCTACCTTCAATACATGACAATACAACAGCAGGACTGGCTAAGTCAAGACATAGGTTGAGGAAGTATATAAGGAAGGGTATTCCCCTTATTCTCTTCTTCTGCCGCAGCCCAGAATATAAGAACTTGGGCCAGTACCTTTTCCCCACCCAGAGAAGTGCTGGGGGAAATACTTCTATCTTTCTTTTCACTCTTGACTTTTTGCCCAACCTGCTGGTGACAGCTTGGCTTCCGAGAGCCACGATGTCTAATGGGTGGCACTGCCCACCCTCCAAAGCAAGAAACCACTCCCATGGTCCACGGGTCACTTTTGCTCACTTGGGCAGCCTGGGCCACAGCTCCGGGGGCTCACCCTGACTTCCTGGTGTCCATGTAGGAAGTCCCCTAAGGGGCATCTTCGTGGGCCGAGGCCTGGCATCCCCAGCCTCTCAGCTGGGACACAGTGATAAATCCCGTGTAGGGGTGAGTGGTGGGAATGAACCCTCTGAAGTGTAAAGAAAGAACTTTAAAACAGGAAAGAGGGTTTTCCTAGCCTGGGAACTCCTGCAGAGTTTCCATCAAGGCCCCAGACGGCTACATCTTAGATCTTGTGACTCATGGTGACAACGGTCAGCTCTCGTGGTTGGGACAATAGACAGGGGTCTGAGCTGAGGCTGAATCCTCCTCCCCAGAGCCCTTCTGCCCCTTGGCCTCCCTCTGCCCACTGTCAATGCCTCCCTGCTCCCCCATTCTGCCCAGGAAGGTGACCTCAGTCTGCACTTGGCCACTGTGGTATCTGCACCAAGTGGGGAAGTACACGGAAGGGCAGGTTCTTGGTCCAATGGGGACAGTTGCCCACACACAGCTGCAGGCCCCCTGTGCCTTTGGGCCTCCAACCAATCTATCAGACACTTCAGCTTAGCTTTCACCCCTGTGCAACCATCCAGTTATTGCACGCACATGCATGTTCCTACTAAGTCCTCCCAGAAGGAGACGAAAGAAAAGGCTCTTCTCCCCTGCAGTGACCACGGCACAGATCTCTTCCTGCATTAGAAAACAAAGTTCAGACAGCCAGATTTGAGAAGATGTGAAATTGAGGACCCTCTTAGGAACACACGATCTCGTTATTCAGTGCCACGTGGAGGCTCGTACAAGTTGTTAACATTTATAACCATTAACAACTTGTCTTGAAAGTACACAGAGAGCAAAAGGGTCTTGAAAAATTCTTAAGACTTTAGAAATGGTTGCCACATCCTGTAAAAATAACTTCCCAAGAAAATCATGGCATTTGGATTGATGTTCTTACCTGATGGTGGACTGCCCTTGGAATGATGTTGCAATGCACATCTCTGTGTTCCCGACAGAAAAACAAACCAGAGGTGGGTCATTGGTGTTTTTCTCTTCCCCCTCCAGATTGATGGAGGGGAAGGTCTGCGATGCCCATAGATTCTTTTTCTCCAACAAAGAGACGAGGAGTCTAGTTCTGTAAAGAAATGATTTTGATTTGGTGATTAGGGAAAGTAATCTCTTGAAAAGGTGGCAAAAATGCTAAAGAGCTGAGACCCAGGGTTAAGAAGTCCAGCCATTAAGAGCAGGAAGCAGAGCAGTCTAGGCAGAGGAGATATCACATGCAAAGGCCCTGGGCAGGAGTGAGTTTGGCGTATCTGAGACACCCAAGGGAGTCAGTAGAACTGGAACAGAGAGGAAGTAGGTGGAGAGTACTCTCCACCCAAGGGTTTGTGGAGTGTGTATTTTAGTCTTCTGGTGATGAGAGCCAATAAAACTTTTCAAGCAGGGGAATGAGCTTTCAAAAAGCTGGAAGATCAGGATTTAAGATCTGTCACTGTTGGTGCTAACGTCTCCTTCTGCGCTCAGTGGATGTGTAACTGCAAAGCTTTGACCCCATCACCAGATTGTAGCTTAGCACAGATGAATTTGCTTTTAAACTTCTCATAAAATCGCCTGTACTCTGTAAATAATCTGATTCCCTTGGTCCAACAGACTCAGAAAGGAAAAGATGTTTAAAGCCAAACAAGAAATTTCGTTTAACTTGCTCACACCCGAGAGACAGAGTTCAGAACTAGACTTCCTGGTCCGAGCCTGAGAGGCATGCCGTCTGCTGCCAGCAGAGTGGGAAAAAGAGGAAAGGTGTTCAGAGTTGGCTCTCTACTGGGGGACTTCACTGTTTGCTGAAACTGTCAAAGAAATCACCCGTGTTTGGCAACTGTAATGCTGTTTGGGTAACGCCTGACACTCCGGGGGCCTGTGTTCCCCCATCCTCCAAAGTCCAGTCTCCCTTGCAGGCCCAGCTAAATGGATAACATGAAAAAGCCCAGTGACATCAAGTGTTGGCAGGGAGGTGGAGGAACTGGAGTGCTCATTTATTATGGTTGGGGATAAAAAATGCTCTAGTCACTTGGAAACCACTGAGCAATTTCTTAAAAAGTGAAACACATACTTGTCATGTGACCAATTAATCCCACTCCAAGAAACTTATCTAAAAGAAATGAAAACAGAGATTCTCAAACAAGTCTTGTGCAAGAACGTTCAGAGCAGCTTGTATTCATGATAGGCAAAACCCGGAAATACCTCAGGTACCCGTCCATCCACAGGAGAATAAATAAACACACTATGAGATATTCATATTCTACTGCGGTAGAAAAGAAATGAGCTATTGACACGTGCTACAGCATGGGTACCTCTCAGAAGCGTTCTGCTGAGTGAGGGAAGCCAGATGCGAAAGGGCACTTGCTGTATGACTCCATTTACAAGTGCTGGAATAGGAAAAACTAACCTATAGTGACAGAAATCAGAGAAGGGGCTGCTCCTGGGGATGGAGGGATTGCCTGAGACGGGCACGAGGGAATTTTCCGGGGTGGCGGACATGCTCTCTCTCAATGGGTATGTGGGTTACACAAGTGTACGCCTCTATCAAATTGATCTATCTGCTTAAAGACCAAGATTTCACTAAATGTAAAATACATCTCATTTTTAAAGACGTAAAGATAAATAAAATTCACTTCCTTTTGGGAGTCTTCTCTCCCTCCTCCAGACTAGATTAGGGGCTCTTCTTGGCCTGGAAGCCCCCAGAAGCAGATCCAGAGATGAATATTTGCACGCAGGTGATTTATTTGGTAGGAGGGAAGAGAAGTGAGACAGGGAAGGGATATGTTATCAAGCAGGTTACCACCGCAGGCAACAGGGCTCAATCCTGTCACTCAAATGACACAGGGTGTCACCCAGAGAGGAGGGAGCTAGGTGATCTATACACCAGCTTCTATTAGTCATTGGTTGGGGCGTAATTCACCAGTTCTTTTAGCTGACCAGAGCATGGGTAGCGCAGGTCCAATGGCCAGAGAGAGCCTCTCCCCACCCCAGGGAAAGAAATGCAGGGCAAGGGACTATGGGCTGGGCTCCAACAGCGTCTGCTGCATGCCTCGTCTTGTTTGCTCCCATAGCCTCCTGCATTCATATTTATCCCACAGTCGTAGAAAGAATGATTAAAAGCTCAGGTGATGGAATGAGGCAGACTTGACCTCAAATTCCAGCTCTGTCACTTTCTACATGACAACTTGAACAAATGGGTGTTCTTCTATAAAATGGGGGTCTTGCACTGTTGAGGGGATTCAATGAGTTCTTCCCTGTTCCGTGCTCACCACAGCACCAAGCACATCACAGGACCTCCAGTGAACACTAAGAGCAGTGAGCAGTATTGTTACCATCTCATTCATTCTGTTTGCCCCCAAAAGTCCAAAGTAATGTTTTTCCAATTTCTCTCTTCAATTATTTTTAAGATTTAATTGTTGAAAGAGAATACAGGTACATAGTTCAAAATCCAAAAGGTATTACAGAATCAACTGTGAAAAGTCTCCCTCCTTTTACAGCAGCCACCCGGGGCCCTGCTCACAAGTAACCGAGATGATCAGCATGCTTGGGTATATTTCCTGAAGATATTTTCATCCAGCATTCTAACATACATTTTGGGCTTGCTTCTGGTTTTCTATGGCTGAATCCAGTGCAGGATGGAGTTTGATTTGGCATAACTAATATATGCATTTTTAGCTTTCTATTTTGAAATAATTTTATTTGTTTGTTTGTTTGTTTCGTTTTTGGAAATATACATGAAGCTTCACTTCCGTTTGGGGTTCTTTACTTCCCATTCTGAAAAGTTACTTCTGAGGAACTGAAACCCCAGAAGGCAACCACAACAAAAACATATTAAGTGTTGGTTTTTTTTTTTTTGCAAATGATGATTCAAAGGCAGACTTGTAGACTTGTATCTCTTCAGGAGATAGAAGGCAAAGGCAGCCCCTGAAGGGAATTGTTCTAATTATTGCCAAAAAAGTAAAGTTATACAACTACATTCAAGGACATAAGACAAAGCACTACTTTAAAACTAGAATGGCTGAACAGTTAGGTGAAAAACATAGCTGAAATAGGAAAGGGAAATGGACTTAAGAATAATTTGAATTGAGACAATAAACCATCAGTCCTAGATGCTCCTGTTAACTGAATATCTTTTCTTTTTTGCGGTACCCGGGCCTCTCACTGTTGTGGCCTCTCTCGTTGCGGAGCACAGGCTCCGGACGCGCAGGCTCAGCGGCCATGGCTCACGGGCCCAGCCGCTCCGCGGCATGTGGGATCTTCCCGGACCGGAGCACGAACCCGTGCCCCCTGCGTCGGCAGGCGGACTCTCAACCACTGCACCACCAGGGAAGCCCTTAACTGAATATCTTGAATCACATTGTTTCCTTTTTCACCTTCCACAATGTCTTCACTGAAATCTCAAAGCAGCATTCTCACAGAACTAAATAAAATTATCATTTTGTTAGGATTCAAAATTTCAATCCAGTAGCCATCAGGATCTTGATAAATGCCAGGCCTTTCATTTTACCATCATCAGGTTTCTTCACAAATTTGACTCCCAGTTCTTCACATCCTATACAAGCACTGTGAACATCAGGTACAGCAATTCCAATGTGACCAAATCCCCGAGGGTCTGAATTGCCCCTGTGGTAACTCTGCATCTCATCCTCTTCAGTGCCCCAGTTGTGTGTCAGTTCAAGCATAGCTTTTCTGGAGAATGGCCCATGCTACTCTTTCATCTTTACCTTTTGGGATGTCATTTTTATCCTCAGAAGCCAAGGAACAGAGTGAAAATTTCATAGTGGGAAAATCTAAGTTTTGGAGTAGTGTCATTCCAAGAATTCTAGGATGAAAATCCAGTGACTACTTAGGATCCTTAATCAGCAGCATGGTCTGCTGCAAGAGAAGATCCTTGGTGCTGGGGTCCGGGTAGGTGCCGCAGACAAGGGCGGCCTCGTCGGTGAGTCTGCTGGACGTGGGCTGCAGCTCTGCCATGGCTGCACTGCTGTATCGCGGACGACGGTCCCCGGGAACGCAGCAGCCACCCACACTCTGCAGGCCGTGAAGCTCCCTTTTCAGAAATCCTTTTAGGTTTATAGAAGAGCTGCAAAGATAAAACAGAGCGTTCTGGTGTATCCTTCACCCAGCACCCCCCAGTGTTAATATCGTACACGACCATGGTACACTGATCAAAACTAAGAACCTGACATCGGTGCTGTACTATTAATTATACTACAGATTTTATTTGGATTTCACCCGGTTTTTCACTAAAGCGGATCCACCCCAAGAAAGCACGTTGCATTTAGTGGTCACGTCTCCTAACTCTCCTCCAGTCTGTGACAGTTTCTCACCTTCCCTTGTTTTCGTGATCTTAACACTTTTGAAGGATCCTACGCAGTTATTTTAAATGTAATGAATCTAGGGGGTTCCCTTGTGGCCTAGTGGTTAGGATTCAGCGCTGTCACTGCCGCAGCCCAGGTTCGACCCCTGGTCGGGGAACTGAGGTCCTGCAAGCCGCGTGGCGTGGCCCAGAAAACAAAATTTAGTGAAGCTACATGTCTTGGTGTCCCTGAAGGTCACCAGAACACCTTGACGCTCCACGTTTAGAGCTGCTGGTGCAGGGAGAAGGCACTGAGGACTTACGACATTGCTGTCACGGACACGGGAAGGCTAGAAATTCAGATCTCCACCGTCGATGTGTGACACTGGACCAGTAGCAGTCCCTCTCTGGGCTTCAGACTCCCCTTCATGACACTAAAGCAGTGAAACCATATTGGCATGTCTGAAATTGTGTAGTCAAAGCAGTCACAGACTCTAAGACCTCGTAGAGATCCCAATGTACGTCAGCATACTAGAGGCACTGAAAAGTCCTGCAGCAAAGAGACCCGCTTTAACGTAGTTTCACCCCGAATTGGTGAAACTATGTATTTGACTGGAGGAGTAAAATGGTTCCCTTCCACCTATTCACCTGCAGAGAAGACCCTTTGGGACATATGGACTTGGCGATACAAAAGACCCGTGAATGGAGCTTCAGTTTGTTGGGGATACAGGAGCAAGCACACTGCCCAGAAAAGGTTGGCCGTGAAGCCGGAGCTGGGGGAAAGTTTGGAAGGAGGGACACAGAGGGTAAGGCTGAGCAAAGAAGAGGAGGCAGACTTCCCCTTGGCGTCCCATCCCTTCAGAGCCAGCCCAGACCCTGGGCATTGAAGGATCCACGTAGAGATGTATATGGCGCCTCCTAGGAACAGAACTTAGAAACATCCGTTAAAATTGGCAATGCCCTTGGCATTGAACTCAGTGATGACACGTCCCAATCCATCCACACCCGAGAACAGAGGTGTTTGTGCAGGCTAATCTCTGCCTCATTGGTTGAGGCTGAAAAAGAAGGGAAAAGTGTAAGTGTGTATGTATGCATGTGTGTGCGTACACCACGTATTACACAGCCCAACTCAAGAAGGATAGTGTGACCCTGGGAATGGTGTTTGTTTCCAGATGGA
The DNA here is from genome assembly GCF_964270905.1 of Leucopleurus acutus. Lineage (NCBI taxonomy): Eukaryota > Metazoa > Chordata > Mammalia > Artiodactyla > Delphinidae > Leucopleurus > Leucopleurus acutus. The sequence goes on from NC_139155.1 coordinate 70,228,179, forward strand.
GGAACTGAGTAATCTGGAGACAAAAGTGGGAGAAACTGACTTTTCACTGGCTACCCCTCTGCACCTTGAGTTTTATACCTATGCTGTATCACTTATTTAGTGAATTAAAATAATAGTTTCTAAAAGAATGAACACATTTTGATTTATCCATACTGTGGAATGCTGTGCTATATGCAGTTGTTTAAAAAAAAAAGAAAGGAAAGAATGAGGAAACTGTTTATGTACTAAAATGGAAATATCTCCAAAATACATATATATAGTGTATCACTCTTGAGTAAAAAAGAGGGGTAAAGTAAGAATATAAATATACTCTGGATATATATATATGGAAAGATATAAAAAACTAAGAATCATAGTTATTCGTGGGGGAGGGGTTACATAGACATGGGAAGGAGAGTTCTCACTGTCTTCCTTCAAATATATTTATATATTTTACACATAAATACGTTTAATATATTTTATTATATATTTTAACAGTGGATATATTACTTCTTCAAAATTAAATAAATAAATGTGAACACAGGACGTCTATGTGGACTGAGGTGTAACAATTTTCCAGATACATTGTTAAATGAAAAAGAAGTGGGAACTCTGCTCAATATTATGTAACAACCTAAATGAGAAAAGAATTTGAAAAAGAATAGATACATGTATATGTATAACAGAATCATTTTGCTGTACACCTGAAAACTATCACATTATTAATCAACCATACTCCAATATAAAATAAAAAGTAGAAAAAAAAAAAAGAATTACTTGGCAGGTGGCTTGTTAGAAAGGCAGATTTTGAGCCCACCCCCTGAGATGCTGCTTCAGAGGGGCCTGCATTTTTTTTTTTTTTTTTTTTTTTTTTTTTTTTTTTGGAGCGGCATGTGGGATCTTCCCGGACCGGGGCATGAACCCGTGTCCCCTGCATCGGCAGGCGGACTCCCAACCACTGCACCACCAGGGAAGCCCGGGCCTGCATTTTTAATGAGCCCACCTAGCCTCAGAGATTGAGAGGCAGTGGGGGAACCTCATTTTAAGACACAATGGCCTGGTTAGAAAAAAAATCCACATGAGGAAACAAAAGTCAGAGCGCTGGGTGCCGGGCTGGAAGGTGGTCCAGGGTCCAGCGGGACACGAGACAAGCAAGGTCGGCTGAACCTGGGAGTCTTCGCGGAGCAGGTGACACTGGCACTGGGCAGGAATTTCCAAGGTGAGCCTGAGGAGCAGTTTGCCCCCATAAAGGGTTCCGTTTTCTCCACACCCCCTCCAGCATTTCACATACAAGTTTTTTGTTTGTTTGTTTTTTGTTTGTTTTGCGGTACACGGGCCTCTCACTGTTGTGGCCTCTCCCGTTGCGGAGCACAGGCTCCGGACGCGCAGGCTCAGCGACCATGGCTCACGGGCCCAGCCGCTCCGCGGCATGTGGGATCTTCCCGGACCGGGGCACGAACCCGTGTCCCCTGCATCGGCAGGTGGACTCTCAACCAATGCGCCACCAGGGAAGCCCACACATACAAGTTTTAAGAGTGTCATAGAGACAGGGGCTGGTGGTACCCACACCACACTCTGCACTGGTTACCCTAGAATGTGAGATTCGAGTGGGGCAAAAAGAGCCTTCACTTTCTATTATTTGAAACCTCTTTTAAACAACAAGCATGCATTCTGTTATAATTAAGAGATAAGAAACAATAAAAATAGATAAGTTAGTTGGGGGATGAGGGTGGGGGGAGCTCCATATGGACTACAGTGGAGGAGAAAGGAGCTGCATGCACGTGACTGTGCTTCAGAACTCGCGCCCATAAAGCAAGAAGACAGGACCCAAAGCAGCTGCAGCACATCCCACTGCTAAATCTGTCCACCTTCCTCCCTCCTGCAAGACACAGGTGACCAGACTCAGGAATTACATCCAGGATGTTCAAATTTGTGACCACAAACCCCAATCACTCAGGGTACCAGGAAATTCGGCCAGTGCCACTGTTTATCAAGCATCTCAGACAGAGGAGGGTCAGGAAAGGGAGGAGACATGAGGACTGCAGCCCTGGCCTCCAGGCCCAGAAGTGGGTTCACCCAGCAGGGTCTGAACCACTGATCTCCATGGAAGGATGTTGGGGGAAGCGGTATTTCTCCAAGTACATTTGCAAAGGACTTTGGTTAACCGAGGGCTTTGAAACCATCCTCTGTGAGATCCTCTCTGCAGCCCCCAATGAAGACCCTCAGTGGGCAGACCAAGAAATGGGTTCTTGGAAAAGAAGGAAAAGACTCGCCAAGGTCACAGCTGGAAAGTAGAAGAGGCTGCATTCAAATTCCAGTCTGTCCACCCCAAAGCCGTGCCATTGACACCACATAGAAGCAGAGATGGGATCCACCAGACCATGGAGAACCCATTCATTTATTCAGCACAAACGGAACCAGTTATTTTGCGACGTGCCAGGCCCTGACTCCAAGAGCACAAAGATTCCTTCGCTATTTAACATAATTTACTTAATGCCCCGTCTGCTCCAGGAACTGGGCAAGGCGCTGGGGCTACAAAGGAAGACAAACAGGAGTGGTCCCTGCTCTCAGGACCTCTGCAAGGGGAGACAGTTGCTTATCCAATCATGAAAGCAATGACTAGTCTAGGAAGGAGGGATCCTCAGAGCTGATAATGAGAATTTGACCTAATCCCTGGAGAAGTGAAGCTTGTGCTGAAATCTGAAGGATGAGTGGGCATGATCAAGGGAGGAGGGAAAGGAAGGGCAACCATTCAAAGAGAATGGCATGTGTCAAGGCCCTGTGGTAGGAAGCATAAAGGACCCGAAGGTGATCCTCGTGGCTGGAACAGAGGGAAAGGGCCGTGCGAGGTCATACAGAAGAGGGGGACAATGCAAACCCATGCAGGGATCTGAGGTCAGAGTAAGGATTTGATCTTCAAAGAGTTGGGAAGCGATGGGAAGTCTTCACAGAGTTCTGAGCAGGAACTGACGTGATCAGTTTGTACCCTCAAGGTGGTGGGACATGCCAATGAGAGTAAAAGACATGTAACAGGCAATCACAGCCAAATAGAGATATGGATGGTAGGGTAATCCAGGTAGCTGGGCAGTCGCCTGATGTAATCTGAGGGGTCAGAGGCTACTGGAGGAGGTGATGCCCTGAATGGGACATTTCTTAAATCTATCACAGAATCCCAGTTTTGAAAGTTTCAAACCAACTGCTTCTAACAGGGATACAGGCCCATTTCAGAGATGAGGCCCAAGTACTCCAGGTGACTTTGGCAAAGCCACAGAGCTCCATGGTGGCAGACCACAGACCAAAAGCCCTCGGGGGCTCCCAGGCTCTCCTGGCTGGATTAACTTCCTAATTTGTCCGTAAGCCTCGGCAAACTCCATGATGTCACCGAGACCTGATGCAGGCAGAATTCTGGGCTGACCCCAGGGTCTGAGTCGCTAACCCACAAGGTGGGAGGTGAGACAGGAGCTGTACACCCACACTCCTCCCCAGAGAACCCCTTCCTCTTAGCTGGAGAGCTCCCCACAAAGCTGGCTGAGCAGTGCCCCAGGGAGGCATTTAGGTGAGAGGACCCCAAGAGCAGTGCCCCAGGGAGACATTTAGGTGAGAGGACCCCAAGGAACCTTCACAGTAAATTTCAATGAAGGCTGAGGCTGATGGGAGAAGGGATTATTGGCTCTGCTCTCTGGAGGGAAGTTGATGGAGATTAGTGAGCGAGAGGGCAGCTCAAGGAAAGGGACATTTCTACCCCTTTCCTATTAAGCAGAGGACACTCCTGCTGCCTGTGGATCCAGGCAGAGCCCTACTGGGAGCAGTGATAATAGCTCCATAAAAATAAATCTATATAGGGCTTCCCTGGTGGTGCAGTGGTTGAGAATCCACCTGCCAATGCAGGGGACGTGGGTTCGAGCTCTGGTCCGGGAAGATCCCACATGCCGCAGAGCAACTAAGCCTGTGTGCCACAACTACTGAGCCTGTGCTCTAGAGCCCTCGAGCCACAACTACTGAGCCCGCATGCCACAACTACTGAAGCCTGTATGCCCTAGAGCTCTTGCTCCACAATGAGAAGCCACCGCAATGAGAAGCCCGCGCACTGCAGCAAAGAGCAGCCCCCGCTCGCCACAACTAGAGAAAGCCTGCATGCAGCAACGAAGACCCAACGCAGCCAAAAAAACAAACAAACAAAACCTATATAAAGAACTCTTACAATTCAACCACTAAAAGACAAACAACCCAAGTTTTAAAAAATGAGCAAAGGAGCTGAACAGAGATTTCTCCAAAGAAGATACGCAAGTGACCCAAAGCACATGAAACGGTGCTCAGCATCAGCAGTCATCAGGGTAACGCAAATCAAAGGCATGGGAAGATCCCACTTTGCACCCACATGGATGGCTAGGATCAAAAATATGGATAATAATAAGTGTTGACAAGGATGTGGAGAAATTGGAACACTCATACACTGCTGGTGGGGATGTAAAATGGTGTAGCCACTGTGGAAAGCAGTCTGGCACAAGTTAAACATACAGTAACCGTATGACCCAACAATTCAACTGCTATTTGTATAGGTGTATACCCAAAAGAACTGAGATCAGGTGTTCCAAAAGACGCTTGTAAACCAATGTTCATAACAGCATTATTCATTATTCACGATGGCCAAAAGGTAGAAACAACCCAAATATCCATCAATGGATGAATGGATAAGCAAAATGTGGTATGTCCATACAGTGGAATATTATTCAGCTGTAAAAAAGGAATGAAAGTCATGATGCATGCTACAACGTGGATGAACATTATGCTGAATGAAAAAATCCAGATACGTATTACGTGATTCCCTTTATATGAGGTGCCCAGAATAGGTAAATTCACAGAGACAGAAAGCTGGTTAGTTGGTTGCCAAGGGCTGGGAGGAGGAGAGAATGGGGAGTGTTTGCTAATGGGTAACGGGTAGTGGGTACAGGATTTCTTTTGGGGACGATGAAAATGTTCTGGAGCTAGATAATGGTCATGGTTTCACAACACTGAGAATGTACTAAATGCCACTGAATTGCACCCTTTAAAATGGTAAGTTTTATGTAATGTGTATTCTACTGCATTTTTTTAATTTAGGAAAAAATTAAGGTAATAAATCAGATCTTAGTATTCCCCTGACCAAAACTCTCCAGTGACTCCTTGTCACATTCAGAATAAAATCCAAAAGCCTTGCTCTGACCTGCAAGGCCCACGTGATTTGACCCCCTCCCCACAACCCTTTCAACCTCTTTTCTTACCCTCCTTTCTTGCTGCTCTTTAAACCCACCAAGCAAGGTCCTGCCTCAGGGCCTTTGCTCTTGCTGTTTCCCTCTGGCAGACCAGATCTCCACTTGGCTGGCTCCATCCACTTCATATAAGCTGTGGCAGACAGATGCTAAGGTGACCCCCAGTTATCCCCACCTCCCAGTGCTTACCCCCCCATATAATCTCCTCCCCTTGCATGTGGTCAGGACTTGTGACTTCCTTCTAACCAATAGAATACAGTAAAGAGGATGGGAAATGTCCCCATCATGTTCATAATGACATTATGTAGGACTGTAATGCCCATCTTTACAGCAGAGTCTCCCTGCTGGCTTCCATGAAGCAAACAGCCATGCTGGGGAGGCCCATGGGACAAGGAATTGACGGTGGCCAACAGCCAACAACCAGCTAAGGCACTGGGGGCACCTTCCATCTGACAACCAGCAAGAACCTGAGGCCCTCCGTCCTACAGCCCACAAGGCACTGTATTCTGCCAACAACCATGTGTGCTTGGACGCGGATCCTTCAGCTTCAACATTAGCAATCCGACTAAGTTGTCTTCACTTTCAGCTGTGATCATGTATTGCTTTTCCATGTGTACCTGTAAGAGTTTTCTGTCATGTCTGAAAAGTAAAGGCTTTAAGGAAGAAAAAAATAAGAGAGACCACAATGAGACCTCAAATGAGACCACAGCCCCAGCGAACACCTTGATGGTAGCTTTCAGATGAGATCCTGGAGCAGGGCACCCAGCAAAGCTGTGCCTGGACCCCTGACCAACAGAAACTGTGCAATAATAAATGTATGTTATTTTAAGTTTGTAGTGATTTGTTACACAGCTTTGATAACTAATACTCGGGCTTCTGTTTAAATGTCACCTCCTCAGAGAGGCCATCCTTGACTGTCCCTTCTATGATGGTTAATTTATGTGTCAACTTGAGTGGGTCACGGGGTTGCTCACTTATTTGGTTAAACATTATTTATTTCTCTCCGTGTGTGTGTGTGTGTGTGTGTGTGTGTGTGTGTGTGTGTGTGTGTGTGTGTGAAGGTGTTTCCAGGTGAAATTAGCATTTGAATCAGTAGCCTGAGTAATGCAGAGCACCCTCCCCAATGCAGGTAGGCATCATCTAATTCATTGAGGGCCTGCATAGAACAAAAAGGGCAGAGGAAGGGAGAATTTTCTCCCACTGTACGACTGTTGAACTGGGACCCTAGTCTTCTCCTGCCCCCCAGAAGACTTACACCATCTCCTGTAAGTCCTGGACTTATATCATCATTGCCCCTGGTTCTCAGATCTTCAGACTCAGACTGGAATTTATACCATGGGCTCTCCAGTTCTCAGGCCTTTGGACTTGGACTAGAACTTATAGCACCAGTTCTGGTTCTCAAGCTGGAACTACACCATCAACTTTCCTGGGTCTCCGACTTGCAGACAGCACATCATGGGACTTCACGTGAGCCAATTCCTTATAATAATCTTATAGATCCTATTGGTTCTATTTCCCCAGAGAACCCTGATCAATACACCTTCTAAAATAGAACCTCCCCCACCATTAATTTCCAGTCTGTTCCCCTGATTATTTTTCTTCTGTGATTTTTTTTTTTTTTTTTTTGGCCACACTGCATGGCTTACAGGATCTTAGCTCCCCGATCAGGGACCAAACTTGGGCCCCGGCAGTGAAAGTGCTGAGTCCTAACCACTGGACTACCAGGGAATTCCCTGATTTTTTTTTTTCTCTGTAGCCCTTACCACAACCTGACTCATTATTTGTTTATGAAAATACAATATACTCCGTGGGAGCAAGGACCTAGTCTGTCCTGGTCCCCTCTGCATCCCCAGTGCCTCTCATGGAACTTGGCACATAGCAGACATCCAATAAATGAGGAATGAGTGACTATCCATCTTTTTACAGTGTTTACTAAGTGCATGTGCCTTGGTTGCCCTCACAATGACTCAGCGAGCTGGTATCATTCCCATTTTGCAGATGAGGAAACTGAGGCTCAATCGTAAAGAATGACATGTCCAAGATCACAGAATTGGTAAGTGGCAGAAATAAGACTTAAATTCAGGCAGCCCGACCCCAAAGCCATGTACTTAAGCACCATGCAGGGAGCCTAAGGGGGTCAGTAGCAACCTTCCTCCCATTTTCTTCCTTCTGGAAAAGGGGATGCTGTTATCCATCCTAGAGCACTAAGATGAGGGACTCTCCTAGGCCCTTCCCCTGGCCCTGCTGTTTATGGGCAGGAGCAGGTACAGATCTTCAGAAGCCCTAAGCTCAGAAAAGATTACGGATCCCCATGTGATCCCCTACGTAAATCGAAATTAAAACAATGTAAACCATAAAACACAAAATGTGTGCACATGCGGAGGTTAAATGAACTCCTTTCTAGATTTCCTGGTTCCATTGGTTGAAGTTATTTTTAATCCCTTTTGTGTCCTGATCTTTCTGACACCCTAAGCCCATGCTTAGGTCTCCATGGACCAGCTGTGCCCCTCAACCAGAGGTCCAGCTTCTGCTAGGTAGCCCTCCCCCACAGCCATCCCTCTCTCCCAGCTCTATAACCACCCCCTTTCCTCATCTATTCATGACTAGGGATGGTCAGCAAGTCCCTCCATGACTATCCCCAGGGAACCCACAAAGCCTGGTAGTTTCTGATCTCCTGCCTCTTGGTGGCAGAATACAAAGATGCCCCCCATGGTTCCTGCTTCCTGGTGAACACACCCTATATAATCCCCTCCCCTTGAGTGGGGACTGGACTTGTGAATAGGATGAGATTTCACACTGTAACTCAGTGACTAGCCCATTGACTTTGAGTTCATCAAAAGAAAGATTATCCCAGGTGGGCCTGGCCTAATCAGGTGATCCTTTAAAAAAATCAAAGAGATTGGAAGTCTGAGACAGTGTCTCCTGCTGGCCTCAAAGGAGCAAACATCCATGCCATGAGCTGCCTATGGAGAGGGACACAGGACAAGGGTCTGAGAGTGGTCTCTAGGAGCCAAGAGCAGTCCCTTGGCAAGCAGCTAGCAAGAAAATAGGGACTTCAGTCCTACAACTACAAGGAACTGAATTCTGCTGACACCCTGAATGAACCTGAAAGAGATCCCTGAGCCTCAGATGAGACCACAGCCCCAACGACATTTGATTTCAACTTTGGGAGACCCTGAGCAGAAAATCTAAGTACACAATGTCTGAACTAGTGACTTACAGAACTGTGAGCTAACAGACGGATGCAATTTAAAGCCACGATGTTTGGGGCTATTTCTTAATGCAGCGATAGAAAACGAATACACTACCCTGACCTCTGTAAACGGTACCTTTATTAAACTAGGCTAATTTGAATGTACCATCTGTGGGGTACGTTTCTGTGGGGCTTTGAAGGGTTCATTATTTAATTTCTCTGGGCCTCGGTTTCCTCACCTGTAATAGGAGATAACGGTAACAAAGCTATGGCAAGGATGCAATGAAGCAGCGCATGTATGGCTGTTCTCTTGCTCTCTGTACGTCCCCTGATCGGCCAGCCCCTGCTTCACCTGCACCTGCTCACGGGACTGTACCTGCCCCCAGCCCCCAGCAAGTGATTGTCCTAATCCTTAGCCCAGAGCGGCTCCACCTGCTAGTTTATTAAAGGGAAACACCTGGCCTCGTGATGCTCATTAACCTGAGGGCCGGGAGGGGCGTGCCCAAGCTTCTGGTTTCCCGGGTAACTGATGAGCCCACGTGATGGCGGTTCCCCGTATAAATGGCAGCCCCCACCACCACCATCACCCGGGGTAAAGAGTGCCGCCATGTTCTGCTCGCTGCCTGCTGCGCGTGGCGGGGTGTCGCCTCAGGACCCTTTGCTTCGGACGTGTAAGGTCCCGTGTCCAGTGACCGTTGATGTACCAGGCTCAAGACTGGGCAATTACAAGGCTCACAGGCCCGCGGGTGCAGCCCAACAGTTGGCCGGCCAACCAGGAGGCCGAGGAAACTCCCGTGAGCGCCGAGCTGTCGGGAACGGAAAGTTGCGGGGGGTGATCCCGAGGCGGCCGTCCACTAGCACGCGGGGCCCTGTGGCGGCTGGCCACCACCAGAGCCGCCTTCCTCTTCCTTACATTGAGGATGCCCTGTTCAACTCAGAGTCTCTTTCCAGTTTAGAAGTAGCAGCTCCACCCTCGGGGTTCATCTGACTGCACGGGGATGGCTGGTATGAATACGGAGGAAACACAAGGACCTGGATTATCCATCAGATACTCGGGTGTTATCTGGACGGGTAAGACAAGCCTACCCCGAAACAGCACCCCTACGCAATTACAGACACAGGCTTTAGGGATATTAACTCAGGGACAGCCTTGTGAATTGGACGCGGCCAGTTACCCAGAGGGGTTTGGTTAGGGACTGTGGCAATGGCAAAATAATAAGAGAACCCTTGGGTTTCTGGGCCCAGCTATGGGAGGGGGCAGAGCAACGATATAGGGGGATAGGACCACAGCTACAGGCCGTCTACAACGCGTTACCACAGGTGGGAGCTGACCCAAGTCATCGAGCATCACAACCACTATTCAGGGTCTAGAACAGCCATGCGTGACCTACAGGACCCCCGTGGACATGGATAGCCACCAAGGACCGTGAAGCCCAGGGATGGGCTGATAAAAATGCCATACACTCGCTTTTCCACCTGCCTTGCTACCCCACCACTGCGGAGCTATGACGGGACCACTTGAACGATTGAGAGGGGAGCTCGCTCTCAACACGTGGACCAGGAGGCTGACTTGAGCCCTGCGAAATATCCCTGAGCGCCCCGGAGCATCGTCCCGGCGCCTACGCCGTGTTAACCTAGAGGCAACTAGTCAACACTAGCTCAGCTGTTGACACCGAGGGACCAAAGGACCGTTGCCAAGCACCTGTCAGGACAGCATCTCACTTTTGGCCTTGCCGCAGGGTCTACCCCCGGGGAACAGTTATAAAGTGGCCTGGGACTGGCAGGTAAGTCCCGGTGGTTTGTGTCTGCCGCTTCGTGGGGAACAGCATTAGAAAGGGGCTTACAGATTTCCCCTGTCTTCTCCCCGACCCCGCCTAAGGCCGCTAAGGTAGTTAACCTGGGCCCCTCCTGGAGAAAGGCGCCATTATATTAACCCGGTGGCCTGTTGTTTAACCTCTTCAGTATTCAGCGCCGGCTGTGGGGACCGAGGGTGGACGGGGGTGTGGCCTGCAGGCAGGTGGGTTGTCTCAGTGCCGTGACTGTTTGTATTTTGCTCGATGGTCGTGATATTCCCTGTCTTGCGCCTGTTGAAGCTTACGTTTCGACCCTAGTCTGAGTGGAGGGAATCTGTTCTCAGACTGGGCGGCAGTGGTGGCCTCACTGCGAGATGAGTCTGATTGCCGTTGTGGTCCTCCGCTGGACTTACATGAAAAGCTGACCCGACAAGCACCTGGCTTCCTTGTGATGCTCCTTAGCTGCTGGTGTCTAGATTGCATTTGTGGTGTTTGGTTGCAGCGCGCCCCGGCCTGACCCCAGGGATATCGGGGAAGTGGGGTGGACCAGGATTGCAAGGGTCGTGTGGGGTCTGTAGGGGTGGCGTGTATGGTCAGGCCCCTCAAGATGGATGTTCTCTTGCTCTGTGTCCGTCGCCTGCTCGACCAGCCCCTGCTTCACTCACATGACCACCCAGTCGTCTTCATTATAGGGCTTCCTTAGTCCCAGTTAACTGACCTGACGTCAATTCCCCCCTATAAATGGCAGCCTCCTTCTCCCCCAAGTAGCTGGAGAAGATGCCATGTCCTGCCTGCCGTTGGCTGCACGTGGTGACGTGTTGCTCCAAGACCTTTTTTGTAAGATCCCCCGTCCAACAAGTCATTTGACATCTCTCTCGCTGTCCTGGCTCTTTCTTCGGTCTCGAGGCTGGGTAACTACAAGCCTCACAGGCCTGCAGGTGCAACCCAATAGTGCATTTAAAGTGCCTTGCATATGCTAACCATTCCCTACTCGGAGGGAGAGATGGGTGGGCTGAGTGGACTTGACGCTGACCAGGCCCCCTTTCCGCAACACCCAGCAGAATCCTCTGGCTCTCCGGTGTCCTGCCCTGTCATTGCACCCTCAAAAGGCAAAGCCCCAAATGTGGGTGGTTCGGTCTCTCCCTAAGTTCCAGATGCCCAAGTGCCTTTGGGATGAATACACCACCTTTCACGGTCTAATTATTTTGGTTGAAGATTAGTGGGATCTTAGTGCTCCTGGGGCGTAAAGTGCCGTTGTGAATGCTTTATGCGTGCTGAATTTTACCTGATTTCCAACACGAGCTCCCTCCACAGAGAAGCCCATTTCAATAGCCTTGGCACCGCTCTCTTCAATCCCCTGGTGGCTTGAAAGCACAGGAAATGGAGCAACGGGAAACTTCTTGTCTTGACCGCTTCTCTCAGGAGGGCTCATACCTGGGAACCAGTTTGTTCAGAGGCAAATACCAGAGCAGTGGGAGAACACACCTCGGAGAATGAGGTGGGTGGCCAGCACCCAACACCCAACGCTGCCAGCTAACCAAAAGCGCTTTTACAGGCGTCCCAACTATGACCACCTGTAGGATGAAAATCAGATTCACCTCTGGGAAGATCAAGGGGAAGTCGTCATCCCTTTGCTCTAAATCTCTCCCCCAAAGATCAGTGTTGCCATTGATAGGAAGAGAGGAAGAGGAGAAGGGGGTCATGTCTCCTGTTCAGAGTTGATTTGGAGAGACATTAGTTTGCTCAGGCTCTGTTGGGGGGGATGTGTTTACCAGCCAGAGCTGGGACCCAACTCAGCTTCACCTGCTCGTTGCTCAAAAGTCAACGTTTAAGAGACAAGGATTGGTGGAAAACGATGCATCATTCAGGAAGCGGTGACCTTGGGAGATGCCAGACTAGCATCCCCCCAAACCAGCTCCCCATTGTCAATCGGGGGCAAGAGCTTTTAAAGGAAAGCTTCAGGGGTGTGCGGGCAGGGCTTACGTGCAGAACGGCACACTGGGCTCCGTCGATCATCTTGAAATCGGTCACATGGTGGTCTGGTCAGCGCCATCTTGATTGTCTTAAGAGCAGTTAATCTTCAGCTCCAGGGTCGGCTTGTTCCCATATCCTTGAGACCAGTTCCTGGAATTGTGCAAGTGGAGCAGTTTATGTCGTGGCTACAGTCTGGTCATCATGCGGTTAGCTTTTTCCCTCTGGAGGTGGTTTTATATCCATAAAACAACTCAGGAGTGGGCTTCAGACACTTATCTGTGTCCTTCAGGGAAAAACTGAAGATTCTGTGACTCTATTTCCCTAATTATTAACTGCTTGAACTTGCTCTTTTGGGACTCAGGTGAGGTCCGGGAGACTACAGCTTTTCTACTAATAAGAAAGGGGACTCAGAAGGGCTTTTGTACCTGGGAGGGCCCTGCAGGGTCCTTCTTGGTTTCACTGTAAGGCAGATACTATACTTACCCTTAGGGAGAGAACAGCCCAGTGGATTCAGTAAAAGGGTGGGATAGACATGAAAGGATCACTGGAGTTATGCGTATAGAATTATTAAGGAAAAATGTTGGTAGACTCTGAACAGTGGACCCAGTGGACCTCGTGCAAACAGGTGTTATGTATCCCTTTATATATTTTATTTATTTCAGGTTAAGTAACTTTAATCAACCGGGTGCAGTGAAATTGACAGGTGTATCTATTGAAGGACTTATCAGTGCCTTTAATATAAGAATATGCCCTGGGCTTCTCTAAATCTGGCTGATTGTCAGAGTCCTCTGGGAAGCATCTCAGAAGGACAAATGCACCACAGACCTATGGAATCAGAATCCCCCAGAAGTGAGGCTGAAGAAACCGCAGTGTTACAAGGCCTCCAGTTTGGTTGGTTGGTTGGTTGGTTTTTTTAATGGTCAGCCAAAATGATTTGGAGATTAGAATTTGGGACTGTTAGGGACTGGAATGTCTATGGTCCCTCCCCCCGCACCCACCAATTCATGTGTTGAAATCTAGTCCCCACTGGGATGGTACTGGGATATGAGAGTTTGGAGAAGTAATTAAGTCATGATAGGGGAGCCCTCGTGAATGGAGTTAATGCCTTTATAAGGGGGGGTAAAAAAAAAAAAAAACCTAGCTCACTTTCCTCATGTGAAGATATGAGAAGTTGGCAATCTGCAACCCAGAACTTACCAGGATCCCACTATGCTAGCACCCTGATCCCTGACTTCTAGCCTCCAGAACTATGAGAAATTTCCCTTTATATACCATCCAGTCTATGGTACCTTGTTCTAGCAGCCCAAGTTCAGACAGGGACTACAGGAATTTCCCAGTCTTCTTGGACTCTTGAATGTATGTGCTGAAACACTTCAGTATACATTAGTCTGGATACCTGGTCCTAGCTGTGTTTATTTCCCTATTGCCATCCATTCCCCATTAGGAAATCTGCTGTGGGAATCCCAGTCCAATCCAGATGTGCATATTAAAGAGAGCCTGGTACACACACAACCATAGCCCAGTGTCGGGGGACAAAAATCACTGAGAGCATCAGAGCAGGTCATGCACCTTGGTCCTCTGGATTTCCCCTTTGCAGAGCCTCTTTGGGAAGATCTGGTTTTGCTTTTCCTAACACACAGGTGCAGATGCTGGCATGATCTCAGTGGCCACACTGAGACAACAGTGGCTGATGAGACATCCAGAGGCTGGAGGTGGGGCTGCCTGGGTGGTCCCTGACGGGGTCCTGAAGCGATCACAGCAATGAGTGGGTCCTATAGGGGATGGTCTTTAAAGATAGGGGGCCTTGGGCGTCCCTGGTGGCGCAGTGGTTGGGAATCCGCCTGCCAGTGCAGGGGACATGGGTTCGAGCCCTGGTCTGGGAAGATCCCACGTGCCGCAGAGCAACTACGCCCGTGAGCCACAGCTACTGAGCCTGCGCTCTAGAGCCTGTGCACCACAACTACTGAGCCTGCGCGTCTGGAGCCTGTGCTCCGCAACAAGAGAGGCCCGCGCACCGCGATGAAGAGTGGCCCCCGCTCGCCGCAACTGGAGAAAGCCCTCGCACAGAAACGAAGACCCAACGCAGCCAAAAATAAATATAAATAAATAACTAAATTTATATATATATAAAAAAAAGATAGGGGGTCTTGGTCATGTCTGAACTCGTGGCCCTGTGTCTCCTCTGCAGGACTTCAAGGGGCTGACCTTGACTTTTGGCTGATTTCCTCCTGGAGTTCCCATGGGCAAACTATCTCCCAGCAAGCCTCACCCCGGTATTTACAGCGAGGCAGCACACCTCTTTCAAAGAGGCAGCATAGGGTGCTGGACAGTCACAGAACTAGTCAAAATCATTAAATCCCCAGTTCTTCTCTGGACAAGTTGTTCACTTCCAAGCCTCGGATTTCTCACCTGCAAACAGAATAAAATCTGCCTCCCAGGATGGGAGAGATTAAGCAGATGTGGACAGAGTAGATCTTCAATAAGTGGGAGTTATTCCTTACTCCCTTCTTCCCCCAAAGGGCTCTTCATTAGAGAGTCAGGAGAAAGAGGATGATTCTACCACCAGCCTGTGTGTGACATTGGACATCTCTTGGGCTCTGAATTTTGGGGAATACGTTTGTTGGAAAGGAACTGACATTCAAATTCACAAGCAGGGGAGGTAGGGAGAAAGAATAATTATCATTAAATGCAGGGGTGACTCATAGAACCTGATCTGGAATGCAACTAGGTCTCAGAAAAGTGCTGGAAATAGGGATCAGGATGTGCTAGGAAACCTGTATCCCTTCTCTGTGCCTTCTCTCGCCCTTTCTCCTCTCTTGGCATTGCTTTCGTTTATAACTACTTCCCAGCCCACAGGACAGATGATGGCAGTCAGCACTCCCCCGAATACCCATGCTGGGCCAAGGGACCACTTCCCGTAAACCTACTTCCAAATTCCCAAAGGCTTTCATTGGCCCACCTTGGGCTGGGCCTTACCCCTGATCCAATCAACAGCGTCCAGGGGTGGGGCCATGTTGCACAAACATGGCGATTCCTATCGTAACAAGGTAGATGTAAAGAGGAAGGGACCATCTCCAGAGCAGGAGAACTGGATATGCCAAACAATAAGTGACTTGCTGGGATGAACGAGGCATGATACCTGGCTTCAGGGAGCTCAGTTTCAAGAGGGAGGCAGACCCAGGGACAAACTCCATTCCTACTTAGAAAAGGCCATCCAATGATAGGATTCAGAGGACCACATAACCAGCCTGTGATGGGAAAAGTTCTCAGAAGCTGCACCGACCACCGCCCCAAAGCCATCCTAGGATGTGATGAGCAAATTAATCACAATTGTTATTTATGGCAGTGCCAATCCACCTGCTCGTGTCTCAAGACATTAGTTACTGCCAGGAATGATGAATCCCAGGATGTAGAACATGCTAAAAATATTAATCTACAAGTGAAAATGATTTTAATTGGATTTTGCCCTCGGGGTCGTGTCAGGGTCCCGCTTTCAATCAGACTTGTCCAGTCAGCAAAGCGGAGCCCAGCCTTTCAAATTGAAACCGTGATTGGCTGGCAGAGGTTAATAGAAATGTTGGGAAATAAATAGGTTATTGATTGATCATAACAATCAGCTGGCTCCCGGCTTGCTTTGCTGACCTCGCCCACCCAATTCTACGGGCAAACTCGGTTAGCATCTAATTATAGATCACTTTTACAATACTGTGTATTAATGAGCAGATTATACAGTGGGGGAGGTAGGGGAATTCTTACTGGAGAAGTTTCCCCCTGGCAGAAAAATATGATGAGACTGCCTGCTTACCTGGGGACTATGCGTGAGACAAGGCAGGGTCCTAGGAGGGATAGATAGTTGCTCTCCCCACATGCCTGCTAGAACCTCATCCCTTCACTCAACACACACTGAGTGGGGTGAGCTTTGTGCAGGGAGCCTGGGGACCGTATTCGATACAGCCCCTCTGCTCAGGACCTCGTTCTGGGATGCGTTGCTTCTATACTGCTGTATTTAAAACGGATAACCAACAAGGACCTACTGTATAGCACAGGGAACCCTGTTCAATGTCATGTAACAACCTAAATGGGAAAAGACTTTGAAAAAGAATAGATACATGTATATGTATAACTGAATCACTTCGCTGTACACCTGAAACTAACACAACGTTGTTAATCAACTATCCTCCAATGTAAAATAAAAAGTTAAAAAAACAATTACTTGGCAGGCAGCTTGTTAGAAGGGCAGACTCTTGAGCCCACTCCGAGATGCTGATTCAGAGGGGTCTGCATTTTTAACAAGCCCACCCAGCCTCACAAATTCAGAGGCAGTGGGGGAACCTCATTTTAAGACACAATGGCCTGGTTGGAAAAAAGATCCACACGAGGAAACAAAAGTCAGAGCGCTGGGTGCCGGGCTGGAAGCTGGTCCAGGGTCCAGTGGGACACGAGGCAAGCAAGGGCAGCTGAACCTGGGAGTCTTCGCGGAGCAGGTGACACTGGCACTGGGCAGGAATTGCCAAGGTGAGCCTGAAGAGCAGTTTGCCCCCACAAAGTGTCACTTTTAACAGGCACCAGCAGCGGTATGGCTGGCTGTCCCCACCGGGAGACAGTCAGTGTCTCTTTGCCCTCCAAGGGGCTAGTAACCTGGTTGGGAAAACAAGTGTATAAAATAACTTTGAATCACCTCCTCTATTCCACGTGATTCCCTGCTTGCCCCCTACCCCACCCTCATGACCTGAGCCCCAGCCTCTTGCACCCCAGCCTTGTCTCTTTCCCTCTAACATACCAACCCATCCCCACCTCGGGGCCTTTGCCCCTGCTTTTCCCCCTGCCTGACACTCCCTTCCTCCTGATGTCACGTGGCTGACTCCTTCCCAGCAGCTCAGTGCCACCACCTGACCTTGTCCACCCCCTGGACACACTTCCCCATCGCTCTCCTCGACTTCTTCCATAGCAGTGAATGGCCGGAAGTACCTCACGTGTTAGTTTCCATGTCTGTTTCCCCCGCTGACCTCTGAGGGTGCTGTGCACAGACAGGACATGGTGGCGGGAGTGGCCTCCTCCTGGGCCTTGGGGAACAAAGACAGGCCAGGAAAAGACAGATGAAGGTTGTAAGCTGAGACCCAGCACTCCAGGCAGATGAAGTTCTAAGCCTGTGATTTACCCACTCTGCCCATCATTTATATATCAGATTCCTGTTCTGTGTAAGAAAATGGGAGTCAGGAAAGGAAGCTGCCCCGGCTGCCCAAGACGGAAGTGCTGGAGGCGTGGGTGAGGGGAATGGCAGAGGGATGGAGGAAAACGGACAGAATCAGGAGCTATCCGTGACTTCTCCCAGATTTCATCTTTGGGCAACCAGAGATGAGATGTGGGGCTCTTCACTGAGGTGGGAGATGCTGGCAGAGGACCAGGATGAGGGAGGAAACATCCTGAGTCCAGGCAAGAGAGGAGCAAAGACATTTCTTAAAAGGAACTGTATCTATTGTCTGTTTCTGCATAAGGATCCACTCCAAGACCTAGCGGCGTAAAACTAGAATCATTTCTTTTGCTCCTGAACCTGCAACTTTGGAAAGGCTCAGTGGGGACCGTTTGTCTCTGCTCCATGCAGCATCAGCTGGCTCAGCCCAGCTAGAGCTAAAGGATCCGCCTTTGAGATGGCCCAGTTGGTGGGTCTGGGGGCTCAGCCAGGGCTGTGGATGGGGAAAGGGGTTGGGGGCTTAGGTCCTCAACACGCCTCTTCACAGCTGCTTGGGCTGCCTCACAGCATGGTGGCTAGGCTCCAAGTGAGCCAGACTCGGCCTTGGAAATCACATACCATCACTTCTGCCATGGTCACAAACCCACTGAGCTTCAAGAGCATGGAAGGGGATGGGAGAGATTGGAAAATACAACCAACCACAGTGACAATAATAACGAACATTTGCTGCACACGTACTCTGCACCAGAACCTGCCAAATGCATGGGGTCCTTTCACCCTCATGATAATCCCAAGAAGGAGGTCCCATTATTAACCCCATCTTACACATGGGGACACACAGGCCTGGACAGGTGACGTGACTTGTCCCACATGACACAGTATCTGAGTTCAGATTTGAAACTGGATCTTTCCCACCCGCAGCTGGCTCAGAGCAGAGCTCAGTCTGATTTTTCTGTACCCCTCAGTGCCCAGCACAGGACCCGGCCCCAGACCCCAGGGGGCTGGCACTGGATGAGAGGCTGAAGTCAAGACAGTACAAGGCCAGCAGGAGCTCCGTGGCTGCCAGACTGAGAACCTGGGAAAGCTCCGAGGAATTTGAGGCCTGACCCCAATGCCAAAAGGTGATGTCTGGCATGAGCTCCCCGGTGGCCCAGCGGCCCTGAGATAATCCCTGGGAAAGTGCCCCCACCGCCCTGTGCTTCCAAGGCGCTTCTGTCCTGGGGCCCAGGCTGGAGGCTCCAGAACATTCCTTGCATTCCAGGGCTTTTCTCTGGGAGGAGGCCTCCTTCCCACAGGAGAGGACTGGAAAGCTCGTTGTGTTTTAGGCTAAACAGCACCAGCTCTCCACGGCGGCTTCCGTCTCCCCACCGACCCCAGCTGTGTGGCTTCGACCCTGTTGTGACCACTTGGCATTGGAGATCCTGTTTATCTGCCACGGGACCTGGTGAGAAATGCCCACAGGGGGTTGACCACCAGGACCGCGGCTCCTGGGTTGCCTGCATTCAGGTGGGCTCAGGAGCTGGGAGGACACGGCGGCCTGAGCCCCAGCTGGGCTGCCTGTCAGTTTGCTCAGTGACTTGGCCCAGTTGCTCCCCCGTCAGATTCTCAGGCTCAGTTCTACCTTCTGCCTGGATTCCATCGACAAACCTTACCCACCCGGCGCCAGTAGAAACCACAGGTGTGGGGAAAAGGGACTGGGGACCCTTCACGTGCTGATACTTTGCATCTCCTCTTATCAAATCCTCACAACTTCTTAGAGGGACATGGTGTTATCTCCATTTTACAGATGAAGAAACTAAGGCGTAAAAATGGGAGATCACTAGCTGGAGGTCATGCAGCCAGCGAGGGGTGGAGCTGGCTGCTCCCGAGTCAGCTGGGGGCACCGCCCACTTTCAAGTTCCCACTGGCTCCCCATTTCATTCATTCAACAAAATCTTCTGGACTCCCAACTCTGTGCCAAGCACGATGCTGGGTGCAGCACAGGGTATAGCCATGAAGCAGGCAGGCATCATCCCCATCCTTATGGAATTCACAGACCGGAGGAGGCAGCACGTGAGCAAAACAAATATGAAAGCACAAACTAGGTTCAGTTCTCCAAGGACAGGGGACACCTCGCAGGGAGAAGGAGTAACAGGAGAGAGAAGCCGGTGTAGAGACAGTGACTCAGTCTTACTGGGAAGATGGGACTCAGCATCTGGGGATGATGTACCCCTGTCGCCATGGTAACCATCTTGGACCTGGGATTCCCCATCCTCCAGCTGTGCATCTCTGGGCAACTCTCTTCACCTCTCTGAGCCTCAGTGCCCCCCTTCCTTAAAAATGGGGGTAGGGAAGCCCACCTCTCAAATACCGTGAGTGCTCCAGGAGCCAACACGTAGGAACCATTTAGCACAGAGCGAGGCACGCAGTAAGCACGTGGAAAATGGCAACGGCCATCTTACGTCGACCCGGGTGGGCTGAAGCCTGGGGTTTGAAGGCGGGATGAGGAGAGATGGTCTTGCCTGCAGGCAGAGCCCGCAGCATCAGCTTGGTTCTCGGAATACTCTAGGGGGAGAATCTTAGGGGACCCTGAATTGTCAGAAACACCAGTGTCGTCAAAATAAAGTGACCCCTGCCGAGAGAACCACGGTGAAATGGAAGCCAAAATCATAGTTTGCCCATTTTGCAGAGAAGAAAACTGAGGCTTCAAGAGGAGAAGTCACTTGGCTTGGCTTCTATTAAGAACAGAAGCCCTCAGCAGAAATGAGCAAAGCTTTTCCAAAGCTTCTGTCCAAAACTGCATTCTCTCCCGCCTTTTCCCTTCCCCCACCCATACCAGGCCCTCCCAATGCCCTGAAACTCTGGAATCCAAAAAGTATCCCCACAGAGCCTCCCCTAGAAGCCCCAGAGAGGAACCGGGTTTCCAGTAGAGAGTGCGGTGGTCTTGGTGCAATGCCGTCACCTGCTGGCCATGCCTGAGAACTGCAGCTCTGGTTCAGCCACTTTGAGCACCTCCAATGGGCTCTGGGACCCTGCCTTCTAGGAACGTACAATAAACAAGACCAGAGACAGACAGTAAACAAGGAATCAGAGGAGTAAGCAAGGTCATGTCAGATGGGCACAAGTTTTCTGCAAGAAATAAACAGAGCAGCGGTTCTCAAGGTGCAGTCCTGAGGTCTGGGGACCAGAGAGAAATTAATTTGTCCATTTCATCTCCTTCCCTCACAAGTGCACGGTGGAGTTTTGCAGGGGCTACATGGACATATGATATTGCAGCAGATTGAATGCAGAAGCAGATATCAGAATCCAACAGACTCTATCTTCTATTAAGCCAGACATTAAAGAGATTTACCGAAAAACAGAGTCTTCTCGCTAACTTTGTTTTAGAAACAGTTGTTTTTCATAAAGTGTTATTTGTGTTTGCATGCGATGTTTATTTTTATTGTCTTTTTTTAGTGAATTAATAAACAAGTCTTCTAAAAGTCTCAGTTTTCATTTCTATTATGGTAATGAATGGATAAACCAGTCTTTCTAAAACATCTCAGTTCTAATTTATAATATGGTAGACTTTCTCTATGCCGATTTCTCTCTCCTCTTTTTCTCCCTGTGAGGTGTTCCCTGTCCTTGAAGAGCTGCGCGCAGCTGCCTCCCCTGGGCTGTGAGTTCCACAAAGGCAGGGGTGATGCCTGTCTGCTTCTGCCTGTGCCCTGGGCACCCAAGGTGGTGCTTCACACACAGTAGGGATAAGAAGATCTTTTTAAAATTTTTTATTGGAGTATAGTTGATTTACAATGTTGTGTTATTTCTGCTGTACAGCAAAGTGAATCTGTTATGCATATGCATCTATCCACACTCTTTTTTAGATTCTCTTCCCATATAGGTCACTACAGAGTATTGAGTAGAGTTCCCTGTGCTATACAGTAGGTCCTTATTACCTATTCTATATATAGTAGTGTGTATATGTCAATCCCATCCTTCCAATTTATGCCTCCCCCCTTCCCCCTTGGTAACCATAGTTTGTTTTCTACATCTGGAACTCTATTTTTGTTTTGTAAATAAGTTCATTTGTACCACTTTTTTAGATTCCTCATATAATATTCCTCATATGATATTTGTCTTTCTCTGTCTGACTTACTTCACTCAGTGAGACAATCTCTAGCTCCATCCATGTTGCTGCAAGTGGCATTATTGCATTTTTTATGGCTGAGTATTATTCCATTGTATATACATTGCCACATCTTCTTTATCCACTCCTCTGTCAGTAGACATTTAGGTTGCTTCCATGTCTTGGCAATTATAAGTAGTGCCGCTATGAACATTGGGGTGCATGTATCTTTCTGAATTAGAGTTTTCATTTTTTCCAGATATATGCCCAGGAGTGGGATTGCTGGGTCATATGGTAGCTCTATTTTTAGCTTTTTAAGGAACCTCCATACTGGTCTCCATAGTGGCTGCACCAACTATTACATTCCCACCAACAGTGCAAGAGGGTTCCCTTTTCTCCACACCCTCTCCAGCATTTATTGTTTGTAGATTTTTTGATGATGGCCATTCTGACTAGTGTGAGGTGATACCTCTCTGTAGTTTTGATTTGCATTTCTCTTAGTAATGTTGAGCATCTTTTCTTGTGCTTTTCGGCCATTAGAAGGTTTTGTTGAATGAATGAAATGGGAAACCAGTTGAGCCTTGTGAGTGGGCAGAGCCCAAGAGGACTCGGGGGGTGACCATTTACTATATGGTAGGAGTATAAAGGGGTCCTAGGACCAAAATATTTGAGAACAAAAACGATAGAATCACTATGGATGGGGTGCTCAGGGGAGATGTCTGTGAGGAGGTGACATTCGGCTGAGACCTCAGGGCCACAAAGAAGTCAGCCATGGGAAAAGGGAACAGCCAGTGCAAAGATCCTGGAGTGAGAAAAAGATGGTTGCCTTAGAGAAACAGAAAAGCAGGCAGCCTGGCATCCCAGAGAGTAGGGCAGTGCCCGATATAAAGGATGGACTCAGTGGATGGTTTCTAGGTGAATAAAGGGAGAGAAGGAAAGAGAGAGAAGGTGAGAAGAGAGATGGATTTTCTCTGAGGCACTGTCCTAGGCACAAAGTAGTGCTATTTAAAAAATACATTGATAGTGGTGACGGTTGCACAACAGTGTTACCACTGTAACTTTGTAATTCAGTACCACTGAATTGTATACTTAAAAATGATTAAGATGGTAGGGCTTTCGTGGTGGCGCAGTGGTTAAAAATCCGCCTGCCAGTGCAGGAGACGCGGGTTCAAGCCCTGGTCCGGGGAGGTCCCACATGCTGCCGAGCAACTAGGCCCGTGCGCCAGAACTACTGAGCCTGCGCTCTAGAGCCTGCGAGCCGCAACTACTGAAGCCCGTGTGCCTAGAGCCCGTGCTCCGCAACAAGAGAAGCCACCGCAATGAGAAGCCCGTGCACCGCAACGAAGAGTAGCCCCCACTTCCCGCAACTAGAGAAAAGCCCGCGCGCAGCAACGAAGACCCGACGCAGCCACAAATAAATAAAATTAAATAACCATTTTTAAGATAAATTTATTTAAGATGGTAACTTTTGTGTGTTTTCCCACAAATTACAAATGAAATCTGTACCCTATTGTGTTGACTTTTAAGGTCATGGTCTTGAGAAAAGGCTGGCAGAGCCCACTCCTATTCCTTGAAAATGCCACTGGCTCTCCCCTCCCCACCCACCCTGCCTCCAAGCCTCTTAAGCCACAGTCATCCTTTGGGTGTGAGTTAGTTTTAATATCAAAATGGTATTTTCAACAAAAGAAACTACATTCGTGGGTGAAAACAAAATGCCAAGTTCAAACTCCGTTGCTGGATCCACGTAAAAATATTGTTTTTAATCAACAGCAGAATTTCTGTCCCCACCTTCAGCGTCCCCGGAGGCAATGACGTGGAAAATGTCGTCTCTGGTCTATTCAAGTAAAACAGTGGGTCCCTGGGTAGATTCTCAAGAGGGCCTTTGGGGTCTTCTGTAGGGATGGGACCAGCCCCATCCCCTGCAGCATATCCCTCCAGCTCAATATGTACACTATGAATAGCTACGCAAGCACAGCCCCCCGGCAGGGACCACAGTCACCAGTCCCTCCACGCTGCCTATTAAAGGATTAAGCCTCCCCTTCCAGCTGGGAGGCCAGCTCCCCAGCTCCGCAGCTCCCGAGGTCCTGCTCCTAACGAGCTGGCTGTTCAGTGGAGTCAAGGCCAGGGTGAGCATAAGCACGGCCGGGTCAGGGGGCGGAGGACAGAGTTGCCTTCTTGGGCTCAGCTTCCTCTAGTATGAAGTCGAGGACATACGCACTCACACAGGATCCTAGAATCCCACCACCATCGTCAGTCTCAAAGGTGGCCTGGTCCCAATCCTTCTGCCTCCAGCAGGTTCGTTACCCACGAAGACATGTTTTTCCCTCCCCGGGACCAGCCTCTCGGAAGCTTCCTCCACGCCTGCCTGCCCCCGCTTTGCCTGCCCCCGCTTTGCAGCCTGACAGGACTAACAGGGTCCCTCTCCAGTGAGATTCTCCCAGCCAGTGACCACATGCCCTCGGATGAAGAGTGGCATGGAGTGGCATGACACCAGGGGCTGGGGATGACGTGCCTTTAAGGCTGTTCTCCTTCCAAGCCGTCCGTGCTCCCTCCACCAGGCCCCCGCCTGGCAGGAGCATGGCCCACCTTATTTATCTTAAGGTGGATTTGAGGGTCCTCCTCCTTTCAAGCACTTCGAACCAGTTTTCTAAAATTTGGCCAGAACGTATTAGAAGCTCCCCAGAATTCCACCTGGGCTGAAACGGTCACACGGTCAGCCTAGAACCCAAATCTAACCTCTCACCTCCTCAGCTCACATGCACAGCGCACCGCCACTGCCCCTGGGATAAACTCTCTGGCAGCACCATCTGGTATTTGTCCATTTCCCACCTGCCTCCTGCTGCGCTCTCCACGACCTTTCCAGAATTTCTTCGATCCTCTCTGATCCCCAGAACTTTGTGTCCGCCATTCCCGCTTCCTGGAACTCATCCCCACTACACTCTGCCCAGCCAGGGCTCGGCTTAGATGTCTTCCTCTTAGAAAATTTACCCTGACTGCCCACACCTCACACTACCCCGCCCCCACTAAATACGCTAGCATTAAAGTTCCTGACGATTGTGTGATGTTTAATCACCAGTCATCCCCAACGCCTAGCACCGTGCCTGGCACACAGTAGGTGCATCTCATCCTTGTCTGTCTCCTGGGTGCTTTCACAGCCCCACCATCCCTATCATGGCACCCATCTTACTGCATTACCTGTTTATTTTCTCCATCTCCCCCATTGAGCTAGACGAGCACTTTGGAAAAGCCCGTGCGTGGGTCCCAGACCCAGAGCAGTGCTGGGCACATAGTAGGTCCTCAGCAGCATCAAGTGTTTGTGGTTGAATAAAAAGGCCCCCGGAATGGGAAATGCTTCGAGTGAAATGGGGCAAGGCAACCACTAGAGGGCAGCAGGCACGTGCTTTCCCCAGTGCAGGCTCCACCCCAGCCCCGGTTCTGCAGGCTCCTTCCGATGCATTCTCCTCTCCTTCCCTTTGCAGCTCAGGCCTCTGGATCGCCCTTCAGGCCTCACCACCAGCTCCCTGAGTCCCTGCCTATCAGAGAAGCTTTCAACCCCAGAGCAGTATTCAGTGACCCAAGCAACTTGCCTGCAAGGCCTCCAGGCAGGTCTCTGACCCTGCCCCTGAGCTGATCCAGTCCTCCAGGCCCTGCCTTGAGCTGTCCTCTCCCACAGACCCTGACTACCAGACTGAGCCAGCAAAACTGCCCCCTCTTCTCATCCCCCCCCTACTTGGTGCCCCCTCTTACTCCCACCCAAGAACCCCTGGACTCGTTGCTTCTCCTCTCTGCGCCCAGAGGACCCTCCCCCAGCACTGAAGAGATCCAAACTCCCTCCCAGCCAAACTCTCATCATCTCAGGGCAGCTAAATTGCACAGCAGTTAGAAGAGAAAGCTGAGCTAATTTACACCAGGGTGTAAATGGGTGATAGATTTACAACCGGTCTGACTATTCCAATCTAAAGTTTTATGTCCTAGAGCTTCCAAAGCTCTAAAGTCCCCAAATCAAGGAGTCTAGGCCCTCACCTGATGACTGATAATTCCATACACAATGGCATATCCTCTGTACACACCAGACGGGCATTTTTAGGGCCACAAACGCTGCATCCACTATTGCAACTATCAGGCTATTGTTTAAAAGAATCAGAGCCCAAATGCAGGTTATAAGGGGTTGATAGCATATGTCCAGTGGCCAAAATCTTGGGAGGCTGACTTTGTTTCTGACGCCACCTCAGCAGACACCACTCCTCCATCAGGCCTGAGCCACAGCCCAGCCCCTCCTTTAGAGCACTGAGAACTTTCCTGACTTCAGATAGCTCTTCCCCAGAGCAGTGACCACGTCCAACACGACTAGCTCCACCTCTCCCTGTGTTAGTCAAGTCCCAAACCTGTGTCAGCCCAGTCCCAGCCATGCCGACATCCAAGCTGTTAATAGTAATAGTGACTGAGGAGGGTTAGACCTGTTGTTAGTCAGAAAGAAATCCACGAGCCGTTAGTTTCTGCTGAAAGGAACAGATCAGGAGGGTAGGAGTTAGTCAGGTGAAGGAGGGGTTAATTCAGAGCAGGTCAGAGCCAGGCCAGGGGGCTGGAGCCCCCAGATGGGTAGGGTTGGCTGTTAGTGGTCAGCCCTCTGGGGCAGTCAGGGCGAGACAGGGATTAGCTGGGTGAGAGCAAGAGTTAGTGCAAAGGAGCCAGAGATTAGCCCAAAGAGACCAAGGTGCCCACTGGAGGTGAGGCATAAAATCACCCCCAGGTGTGGCCCTGGCTTAGCAGCTGGCGGGCTCTGGGGAGGCAGGCTGGTGTAGGGACATGGGTGTGAACAGGACGTGGAGCCAGGGATGAACTTCTGGCTGGCCCGACGGTCTGCAGGGTTCTGTGGGCGCCTGGGGTTCATTTGTTGCTTCCCGCTTTCTCCTGCAAACCCCGAACCCAAGATCTGCTTTCTTGCCTGGTTTCTCAAACTTCCCCCTGTGGACTGCCCTTCTCAATGACTTCAGTAGGAAAAAAGGCCCACATCTACTTCCAGTGTGGGAAACCCGGGTCTCCCAGCTCCAGGGATGGGAAGGGCTCCTCTAGCCAACTTCCGTTCTAGGAAAGGCCCCTCTCACTGATCTCTTGGCCATTCCTTCTCAGCACCTTGTGATAAGGCCAAAAGTCCCCTCTCCCTGACTTCTGGTGTAAAAGATACCCCTCTTCCCATCCTTCAAATGTGGGAAATGCCCCCTCTGGCTGACTTTCCTGTACTAAATGTTCCACTCATTGATTTCCACTGCGCCTTAAGACCCTTTCAGCGACTTCCAATGTGGGGAAGTCTTCACTTACTGACTTCCGTGTGGGACACGCCCCTTTACTAACTTCCTGTGCGAGACACGCCCCTTTGCTGACTTCCTGTGCAGGACGCGCCTTTCGTTAATTGCACCGCGCCTCTACCGGCCACTCGCCAATGTAGAAGATTCTACCCTCGCTTCCCTCCAGAGAAGGACACACAGGCGCCTTCTCTCTGCTCCCTTGGCTGGGAGGAGCCCAGAGCTCTGCATTCTAGACCCACAGGCCTCCACACTCACACCCCAGAAGTTGCCCTGCTCTCATCCACTCCCAGTGGCAACCAGCCTTGTGCACAGAGGAGGGATGCTATGCTCAGAGGTCGGCCTCCCTCCCACACCCGCAGGACCACCTCTTCCTCTGGGCCACTGGTGTGGTTAGTAGAACCGGCCCAGAGGACTCTGAACTCACAGCCGATCGGGGCAGCAAAGTGGGGCATCTGTCTGCAAGGCCAGCCCCAGGACATCTGCTTGCCAAAAGGAGGGGGACCAGCCCCGAGGGGGGCCCAGAGCTCGGCAGGGCTGGGGTTAGTAAGAAGAGAAAACAGAGTTAGTAGGGGCTGGGTTAGTAAGTCAGAGCACAGCACCAGCGGACAGTGGCACCTCAGCAGACACACACTGGGAGTCGCTAGGAGAAAAGGAAGAACACACGCAGGTCCATTAGTTTGTTAAGGGGTGGTCGGGGTGCAGTTGAGGCCCCCCGGGGTTAGACGGGTTAGTAATTGAGAAAAAGAGCTGTCTACGGAAAGAAAGCTGAAGAGGAGGGAGAGTGTGGGGAAGAGACGGTTAGGGGTTCAAAGCAAGTGTCCAGCCCCAGGCAGAGGGGTCTGTGTGCAGACCACCCAGAGCGACCAGGGTCTGCCAGGGTACATGATGGGTCAGGTTTTCTGGGTCTCCCACCCCTGCCCTCATATATATGTTTTAAGCACCTGCCATGTGTCAAGAGCTTCATATTCCTGGGAATCCTCACTGCCACCGGTGAGGTGAGGAACAGGCCTCCCACTCTACTGCCGAGGAAGCGGGTTCAGAGAGGTGAGGGGACTTGCTCGGTCACCCAGCAGGAAGCAGCAGAGGTGGCGAGTCCTGGAATGTGGGTCTGCACAGAGATCCCAGGCCCTGGGCAGGGGCTTCCGGAGCCTCGTCTGCCCCACATCCTTGCCCCGGGAAAGGCCCACGAGCTGCAAGGTTAGTAGGGTCTGGCTGCAGGGGGTTAGTAGGGCATGCTCGGGCCTGGTTAGTGGGTTAGTCGGTTGGCAGAAGGCCAGGCACCTCGTCACACGCCACAGCGTCCCCCGGCCGAGCCCTGTGTTAGTAGGTTAATCACACCATGCAACACTGCCCCAGCCCCTCCAGCTGCAGCTCCAGAGGCCTCCCGCCCCCACCAGCCAGGGAGCCGGGTCTGACCAGGGCAGGGGGTCTGCCTCCCAGCTCCTCAGCCCCACCAGAATCAAGGCTAGCCACGTAGACCCTGCCCAGAAGAATTTGGCTTCCCTACTTCTCAGCTCTGGGCCTCAGGGGCCCTCCCACACACTTCAGTTCCCCTGAAAATGGGCCCTGCTGCTCTGGCTGGAAACCCCCTGCCCGGTTCTGGCCATCCCCTTCCCAGAAGGCTGGGTCCCATCACACTCAGGCACGCGCACATACACACGCACGCGCGCGCACACCAGCATCTTCCCACAGAAGGTCTGTTGCCCTAGAGCCGCCGGGTCCAGTGGACAGCTTCTCCGTCCCCTACTGCCAGGCCCCTGGCTACTCCAACCAATGGCCTGCCCTCCCCCAAATACTAAAACTGCATAGAGCTCACCTGGCTCCTGGAACCAAGTTCAGACTTCCCAGCCCCAGGGAAAGGGCTGCCTTTCCAGCCGCTGCTGCAGAGCACCTGAGTGCGCCCTAGTTTTGTCATCTCTTTTCACAGTTGTGATTTTCCCACATAAACCCCCTTGTAGACTCTCCACGGTTCTAACTGATGCTCTGTAAGAAAGGGTTCTGTTGCCAGTAAAGTTTGGGGGAAACACTGAGTCTTCTGTCTATCCTTGAGTATTCACAATTCCCATCAGCACTTTCAGAGGCTCTGATAAGCCCTGCACTACAGAAACCTACTGAATTTGAACTTTTTTTTTTTTTTTAAGAGCAATGACGTCTCCTAGAACTTACTTTGGGCATGTCTGCTCTAATTTTCCCTTGGAAACTCTCAGCTAAACCACACCTTTCTCATCCTCCAAGGTCCTGATTAGTTCAGCCTCGCTGGGAAGCCTTTTCAGCCTACTCTGGGGTCTTACTCCCACCCACTCAAGCACCGAGAACCTGTGCCTCAGTAGACTGTTTTCTGCCCCATCCCCTAATTCTCTGTGTGAGATGGTTTTCTCCCACTTGGCATGGCTGTGAAATCCTGCAGGCTTGCATCAGGGCCACATCTTCACTTATATTCCCCCCAAGCGAGTAGTACAGGGAAGGGCTCACAGTAGGTGCTCAATTCTGATGAGAGGGGTGGATATTAAATTCCCCAGGAAGCATTTGGAGCTACTATGGAGGCCGTGCAATGCAGCCAATTTCTCAATTTAGAGACGGATATTATAAATACAAGAGTCAGAAATGCCTCTGGATCAAAGATGAGGAGTTTAAAGTCCAGAGTACCAAAAAGAGAGAAGCCCTAAATCTAAACTCCAAGATGGATAGGAGTGTTCATTGAGCACCTACTAAGAGTCAGGTGCTGTGCCAGGTGCATGATCTCACTGACTTCTCCCTGTGCCCGCCCCCCCCCCACACGCCCAGGTGAGCAGATGGCTCCAGTTTCAGAGTGGAAATTGGACTCACAGGGGTGAGGTGAGTTGCCCAAGGTTGTACGGCAGACTGCGCACCCTCAGACTCCAAAGCCCAAGCTCTTCCCGTAACAGCCCTCTGCTGGGGGCGCCTCCTCGCTGCACTGGGTCCGGTGTCTCCCCGAGGCCTCCAGGGCCACCCTCGCACAGACTCTCCCAATGTTTCTACTTCCCAGGCCTCTACTCCAACTCCTCCACCCTACTGGGGGTGGGAATTCTAAAGGGGAGTTGGCTCCAGCTGTCCATGTTTGTGGTGACCACCAGCTGTGGACTGAATTGTGTCTCCCCCCAAATTCATACGTTGAAGCTGTGACCCCCAATGTGACTATATTTGGAGATAGGGCTTTTATGTAGGTAATTAAAGTTAAATGAGGTCATTAGGATGAGGCCCTAATCCCATAGGACTGGTGCCCTTATAAGAAGTGGAAGAGACACCAGATAACTATTTCTCTCTGTCTCTCTCTGTCTCTCTCTCTCTGTATGCACAGAGAAAAGGCCATGTGAGAACACAGCAATAAGTTCCTATCTGCAAGCCAAGGAGACAGGCCTCACCACAAACCATCCCTGCCACCTTGATCTCCGACTTCCAGCCTCCAGAACTATAAGAAAATGCATTTCTGTGGTTTCAGCCATCCCAGTGTGGTACTCTGTTATGGCAGCCCAAGCAAGCTGACTAAAACAGGTCCCATCCCCACCCTGGGAAAAGGATGGTGGGGCTCTTAAACTTGCCTAAGGAAAGCCGAGGCAGCTCTTGTGCCGGCACTGGGACTGGCCCCGCTGCGGGGGCTGGAGGGAGTGGAGAACGAGGAGGGGGGCGTGCAAGTGAGTCTGCGCCGCGTGATGCGGAAGCTGCATGTGTGGGGAGCCTGCCCTGCCTGCCTTTGCTCCCCAGGGACAGGGGTGTGGCAAGGGGCAGGGTCTGAGATTGGGCTGGGGTGAGGCTGATTCCAGACCATTCCCTTTGGATGTCGGGAGCAAGGCCCGGTGTCTGTCTCTTTCTGCTGAGTGCCAGGACGACGCACACCCCTCCCCCGCCTCCAGCGGGGTCTCTTGGAAACTCTCTCCTTTCAGGATAGCCCCTGCCAGAGCTCCGTAACCCTAGGGAAAGGCCCAAGCTCCCCCCAGGCCCACCTGCCCCCTCCTGGTCACCATCAGGGAGAGAAGCAAGGAAAAGCCCCGTCCAAGAAGCTCCCACAAAAAATGAGAATCACTCACACAGCAAACGGCGCAAGACAGACTCCAGCCAGTGGCGCCCCGGGAGCTGCATCCACCCTCCATCCCACTGGGAGCTACTCCCCGACTCCCCTGTCCTGTAGGGTCCTTGGAGACCCAGCCATGGCGAGGGTGTGGTCAGCGGGGCCTTGGCTCAGGTCCAGCTCTGCCTGGTCGCTGGCAGGGATTCAAGGAGAAATCAAGTCCTCACGGGGTCAGGAAGGGCCTCCAGGCCTGGACCGTAGGGCCCAGCAGGCAGGTCCAGACAGAAGCGGGGGGACGGTGAGCTGCCAGCCTCCCTCACAGCCCTCACGCTGTCCTCCAGAGCCAGGTCCTGTCCTCCGCGGAGCACCAACAAGGAGGGGCCTTTATCCCCGGGGTCTCCAGCCCAGGAGCTGGGAAGGATGAGGTCTCCGGGGAATTGTCCAGGGTTCCAGAAAACCACCAAAGGCTGCTCCCTGTGTCACCGTGGCCAGAGTCCAGGGTCACCCGGGAGTCCTGGAGAGGCAGCCGGAGCAGGCACAGCACGTGAGGATGGGGGCCCAGCCTGCACCCCGGCTTCCCACAGCCGCACCTCTGAGGGGGCCCTTCAAAGACCCCCAGTCTCCCTCCTGTGCCACCAAGACTGAGACAGGGCGGCGTGAGGGCTTCGGATGCTCGTAACGCATGCAGAGGGTGCCCCGTCTTGGCAGGGCTCACATAAGGGGTGTAAAAGCAATAAAGGGGCCCTGGAGCCGGCCCACAGGCTTCACGGGCGGACAAGAAGCAAGCGTCCAGGTGGGCAGAAAGGGCCTTCAGTCCTCGGGAGGCTCGGCTTCCCTTTACAACAGTCCCGCTGAGGGGACCTCGGTACGCCTCTCCCCCAACACACACACGTACACACACAAGCGCGTGCGCGCGCACACACACACGTACACACACACATCCCTCCCAGGACGGGGAGCTCATTCCCTCACAGAGACTGTGATAAAGCACGTTCTTACATGAAGACCTGAGAGGGCGGGACCGCATCTCATGCTGACCTCCGGATCCTCAGCGTCTAGCCGGGAGAAGGCGCTTGGTCCGTGTTTGCGCTGGATAAAGGCATGTGCTGAAATCTCTGACGTGGACCCACCCGCCGTGCTCTTGATTCAGTCCCACCACCTCCACGAGACCACGCACAACGGCCGGAGTGTTTGGGCCAGACCTGGGTACCTGGGCCTGGATGGGGGGAGAATCAGCCTCCAAGAAACGAAGCGCAGCGGAACCCCTCCCTGACACCTACCCGGGCTTACCTGGCAGCGTGCAGCTCCCAGCTCCTACCCCACGCAGACCCTACAGGTCCATCCTGGAAGACAAAAGAGCCAACCACGACACGGGAGAAAAACGCACCCAGGCCCCTCCCCAGCCCGGGCCGGGCCGCGAGTCTCTGCTAACAAGAGGGCCCCGCCCCAGGAGCCAGGGAGGCCGGGCCCAGGCTCCGCGCCCCCTCCCTCCCTCCCTCCCAGCCCAGAACACCCCTGGCTCCCTTCAGCCGCCTCCCTGTTCCCTGCCGGCAGCGGAATGTGACCCCAGAGAAAGGGGAAACAGCTCGAGTGAGACAGGCAAACAGAGCCGGGAATCTGGAGATGTGGTCCCAGCTCTGGCATCCCGTGTAGCCGTGGGAAGTCTGTCCCCCTCTCTCTGAGTTGTGGAGCCCAGCCCGTCTGGACACTCACCCAAAGCACACAGTAATAACCCGTAGTTTGAAGCAGTGGATGGGACATAGGAAGTGCCCTTCTGCTCAGCCTCAGTTATCTTTATGGCCCCGCCCTCATCTCCCATTCTCTCTTCTGATGCCCCAGAAAAAGAAAAGCTTGGGGAGTCAGATGGTGGGCTGGGGCTCTTTGATGACTACCCCAGGTCTCCAGTCCACTAGCAGACCTGGGCCAGGAGAGTCAGGGGCCCTCTTGGCATATTTTCAGAGCTTGCTGTCAGCACCTGGACTTAGGGCATGGGTCCAGACCTGGAGATGTACTCAGACACTTACATGGCGAAACACATGCCATAGGGTCACAGTGCCAAGGTCCCCACTTGACTGCCAGGCAAAGGGGTCCTAGCCAAGTTTTATAAACATGATGACAGAGGGTCAGAACTGAGAAGGGAAGGGCCAGCCCAAATCACCAGGAGTCCCCAGTCTCCTTCTGACACCAGACCTACAGGTGCTCAAGATGAAGTCATTAAACTCGGTTCCTCAGAAGTTCCCGATGGTGGAGTTTGTAAAATTCTAGCCTTGATGCCAAAAGTGGGGTAGGAAAATTACTTTCTGGGGCCCCATAAAGCGGGGACAAGCTCTTTCTTTGTGGCACAGAAGTGAATGAGCCGCAGCACTGATTTCTCCCCCGACTTGGGGATTCGGGGATGCTGTACTTTCCTGTACGGACCAGGAGAGGGCAGGCTGGTAGGCTGTGGGCTGCTAAGTTTGAATACTTATCTGCAAGGCTGCTTCCCAGTGTGGTCCCGAAGAAAGCGGAAATCCCTTTCTTTCTCCTCTATCCCAGGAACCTGCTGCACTCTGTAAAGAGACCCTGCATTGCTCAGAGGAACATTGTTTAAACAAAAACCCTTTCCCCTCACCCTGTGGACCCAGAATCCCTGTTATGAATAAGGCAATAGGGCTTTCAAGGGGAACTTTAGCTCCTGCATCAAGCTGACAGCTGTCTAGGAGGGTATAAAGGGCTCTGAGGTCAAACAAAACATGGGTGAGATTATGGCTTCCAAACCCCACGTACCCGATGTATGACTCAAAGTTAATTATTCTCAAAGGCTTAGCCAGTGCCTGGCACACAGTGCATGTTCCAAAAATTATTTTCCCCAGTTAATGATTTAAACTTGGAGTAAATCTTTGTGTAACACTGATGTCCCAGAAATATGGGCCATGTTTATCCTTCAGGATTATATGTCTCCAGGGGCGGGGGGGTGTATACACCCCACTTAGGAGGCACGGATTAAATTTAAATCCCCTGTCTTAGTGAATGGATAAATAAACTGTAGTACACTCATATAATGAAATCTACTCACCAGTAAAAAGGAACAAACTATTGCTACCCACTATGACAAGGATAAACTTCGAAAATATTATACAGGGTGAAGGAAGCCCGGCCCAAGAGATCACATGCTGTATGAGTCCATTTATATGAAATGTCCAGAAAAGGCAAACCTATACAGACAGAAAGCAGATTACCAGCTGCCAGGGATTAGGAGTTGGCTGGGTTTAACAGTAAGTGGGGGTGAGGGATCTTACTGGGCCAGTGGAAATGTTCTAAAACTGATGTGTAGTGATGGGTACAGAACTTGGTAAATTTACGAAAAAGAAACATTGGATTGCGCACTTGAAATGGGTAAGTTACATGATATGCCTCCATGAAGTTAGACCAAAAAAGGGTGAATTACTGACACAGGTGATAACAGTATGAACCTCAAAAACATTATGCTGAGCAAAAAAAGCCAAGAACAAAAGATTCCCTAACAATGAGACGTTAGAGAAAATGTCAAATCTATAGGCATAGAAAGCAGGTCAGTGGTTTCCTGGGGCAGGGGCTGGGAGGGGATTGGCAGGGGGACATTTTAGGGTGATGAAAATGTTCCATATCTTGGTTGTCGTGGTGGCTACACAGGTGTATACAGTTATCGAAACACATTGATGCTTTAAATGGGTGTATTTTTACTGCACGTAAATTATACCTCAATATAGTTCGCTTTTCAAAACTCACTTAGATGTGATGACAGAGGGCAAGAATCAAGAAGGGTCAGATCGAAGGCCACACAGGGACCTGGTGGTGGGCTCCCAGCATCTCAGCTCTCACTAGCCCAGACAGACTCCACCCCACCCCTACTTCAAGCCAAGGTCGGGGGCCCCATCAGGAAAGCTTCGATCCAGGGATTGGACACCAGAGAATCCTAGAGGTCCCTCCTACTGCTGAAATCCACAAGGTCTCCTGTGCGTGTGGATTTCGTGGTGGACCTGACCACACAGCATGAGGCTGGTCTCCATCACCCCCAGGGGTGCACAGGAGAGGAAGGGTCACCTTGGTTACTCCTGTGATGCTGTTAGGGTCCTGGTGGCCACGTGAATGTGTCTGGTACCACATGGGTGGACAGGGAGATGCCTCCATCTGTCATTGAGAGAGAAAGAAAGAGGGATGGGGGGATAAAGCTGTAGCCATGGGCACATCGGACAATAGATGCCAGGGTCCTGTTCTGAAATCACAGCATTTGCCAAAACTGATCTCCTCGGGTGCAGATCAGAAGTGAAATGAGAAACCAGGAGGTGTCTTGGTGGGGCCCATGCCAACCAAAACATCCAAATGTGTTGGAAAGGACTTAGGCTTTACGGTGTGGCTTCCCATCCTGCTCTGCCACCTCTAGCAAATCCGCTGCTTCCCTGGGCTGGTCTTCTTATCCACGCAATGGGGATAACGATGGTGCCCACCACACAGGGCTGTTGTGAGGATTACATGAGATGATGACTATTATTTATTAGCTTGCATTCTCTTATGATCTCATATTATTATGACTACCGTTGTCCACAGTGCTCATTAATACCATCCATGGATACTCATTTTTTCCCCCTAAAATCTGCGCTGTTCCTGGTAACAGACGACCAGCTGCCAGGGAAACATGCATTTGGTTGCATTTTAGGATCCCTCTGGGTTTGGGGTTGTTTTTTATTTCCCTGACTCTGGAATAAAATAGCTGCTCAGAGGGCTGAGGTATAGGAAAGACGTTGGCCTAAATTGCTTTGGACGAGTGAGTGCTGAGACATAACGGAAGTTCCTGGGAATAAGCGGATGTGCAGGGCGCCTTGCAGGAGACTCGCACAGGAACAGGCTTCTGCGCATGCGCAGAAGGCACCGTTTCACAAAGTATTCAAATACAACCTACACAAAAGAGGAGCTTCAGTATTCACCTCTTCCTCAAGCAAGGGAACCCCGGAACTGCGGGTGGGGGATGCCTTTACCTGACAAAACAATGAGTGGGGTTTTTATTCCCATTTTACAGATGAGGAAACTGAGGTTCAGAGTCCAGTGCCTTGCTCCACGATTACCCATCTAGAAAATGATGCCTCTGGATTCTAACCAGGCCTGTTGAACCCCTAAGGGGCAGAAGGCTCCTGTTCAGATATGGGGGTGGGGGTTAAAGGAGAAAAGACCTGAGGAAGGGATGTGTCAAATGCAAACAATAGTCATCAGTGTTAGTGTTACTGTGAGGGAATCCGTGATGATTGCTAAACCATCTGGGTCAGTTTATTCCAGTGGCTTCTGTAGTCTTGAGGCAACTGATTATGTTCACTTTTAGGAGAGGAGGTGGCGTAGCGTAATAGGTGCACAGACACTTTTCACAGCCATACTAGTTCCAGGTTCAAATCCTGATTCTACAACTAACATGCTGTGTGACCCTGAGTTAGTCACTTCACCTCTCTGAGTCTCAGTTTCCCATCCATAATGCCCAATTCCCAGCCTTATCGTGGGGTCTCCAAGAGGCAGCACCCAGCAAGAGCCTTGGTAAACGGTTAATAAATGGTAGCTGGAGTCAGTTACCATTAATCATCTGCTCCATACCCCTGAGTACAGGATAGCTCAGCCCCTCCCTCCCCTCCATGACTCACCTGGTAGCTTCCAGAGGGGCCCACCTGGCACAACAAGGGAGCAAGGGACACCTGCCTCATCTGATCCAATCAGCCTGGAGAGGGAGGAGGAGACATGTCACCCTCAGCCGGCCTTTGCCTCTGCCCCTGAGTATCGCTGGCTATTGTTCCACGGAGCTCCAGCTGACAGATGAGCCAGGCCTCAGAGACACGGGGAAGGATCCTTTCCAAACAAAGGACTAGCCTGTAAGTTATTCACCAGCCCATTGAACCTGCACAACGGCCCCAATGCCCCAGAAACACTGCTGCTCGAACAGCCTGAGTTTCACCCAGGAGAGGAACCGACAGCCCCGTACAAATAAAAGCAAATAACGAAGTTTTCTCTACAAGATTCAGGGGCGGTAGAAGTGACCTGAGCTGATAGTTGATGCACTCAAGCAGCAATGTCTTTACTGCGTGTCGGGCACTTTGCACATGCTGGTTCAGAGCCTCACAACAGCCTTTTAAAGCAG
Organism: Leucopleurus acutus; assembly: GCF_964270905.1. NCBI lineage: Eukaryota > Metazoa > Chordata > Mammalia > Artiodactyla > Delphinidae > Leucopleurus > Leucopleurus acutus. The sequence continues at coordinate 70,265,108 of NC_139155.1, forward strand.
GGATTATGATTCTCACTTGACAGATGAGGAGACTGAGGCTCAGAGAAAGGAAATTACTTCCTCCTGAAATTGACACCGTGTAGGTGGGGAGGAGGATTCACGCAGAGATCCGTGTAACTGGATGCCTTCTCTTTCTACCACACTGCAATGCATCCAGGAGGGACCAATTCAAAGAGCAGAATCCTGCCCTGGGTGGAAGCAGGGATCAGGTCCAGAGAAAGGATCTTCAACGCAGAGATGTTAAAAACAACTGGCAGGGGGCTTCCCTGGTGGCGCAGTTGTTGAGAGCCCGCCTGCCGATGCAGGGGACACGGGTTCGTGCCCTGTTACGGGAAGATCCCACATGCCGTGGAGCGGCTGCGCCTGTGAGCCAAGGCCGCTGAGCCTGTACGTCCGGAGCCTGTGCTCCGCAACGGGAGAGGCCACAGCAGTGAGAAGCCCGCGTACCGCAAAAAAAAAAAAAAAAAAAACTGGCAGGACCAATAATAAGGAAACACCAACTCGCTTACAATGATTTCTGCCAAGGGCATAAAAACAGAGAAACACCTCTGATGTAACGTTTTAAAAGCAGTATACATAGAGCACAATTTCAATTAGTATCTTCAGGAATAGAAAATATACTGCAGGGGAATATGTGAAAATAGTAAATACAGTAGTTATTCTTGGGTAACGACATTATGGAGTTTTCATCTCTTTTTTTTTCCAGTCGTTTGCAAATCTTCTACAGTTATCATGCATTCTATTAAACTTACTATGGTCATTTTAAAGATCACCAAAAAATTACATTTTTGAATTCATTTTGAATGCCAGCATAGAGAGTGTTTCTTCTAAAGTTCGTGGTACGAAGTTATGCTTCCTTTTGGGGAGCTCCGAAGACTTCACCGCTCTCCTCCCTGAAGGAGTAGAGAGATGGGCCAAAAATGCAGCAAGAAGGATATAGGGTAGATTTCAGAAACTTACTCAGTAGCAACGGTCATTAAATAATAAAATAGGTGGGCAAGGAAGGCATAGGAGATGTTACCCTGAAAATGCTTTCATCGTGAAATTAACCAAACTCAAAGCTAACCACTGCCCAAGTGTCCCCGAGGATACCTTTTTGCCCAGAGTGCTACATGGTTCTGGGCTGGGGTGAGGGGAGAGGTCTGATCCTCTGCACGATGAAGGGGAGGAGGGGATCCGAGTAAACATCCAGATGCCCAGCCCCACCCCAGTCCTGCTGACTCATCCCCCTGGCCACGTGGCCTGGACATCTGCGTATCCGAAGCAACGCCCCTAAAGTCTGAGAACCACTGTCCTCAGGTTTCCCAGTCTGTCAAGAGGAATTACTCATCCCTCCCCTCCCCCACCAGCCCAGGCAATCGCGAAGCTCCCAGGCGCTCCCAAATGGCACTGCGCTTTGGAAGGTAGAGCACCGTAGCCTGAATGAGCGTTTGGCTCTGGGCCTCACTCAGACTGAGGCTGGCACCGAGAAAAACAAAGCCGTTCTCTCCCCACCTCTCCCCGCACTACCACCTTCCCCCTCCCCGCCCCCGCTTCCCGCCGCGGCACTGCAGTGGGGTGTGCGCCCCAGCGATCCCGGAGCAGGGCAGCCACTGGTCTGGAGTCTGGGATGACGGTGAGGAATCTAGGCCCCTGGCCTCCCCTTTCGCTGCAGAGAAGCAATTTCTCTAGCCGAGCCTCCGGTGGGGGAGAGGAGAGATCTGACCCCCTCACTCCTAAATTCCCAGCCTCTCTAGAGAGTGTATTGGGGAGGAATAGGTGGGCAGCTGGTGGGTTCTGAGGTCTCCCCAGACCGTTTTAAGGATGTAACATAGGCTTTAGAGTTGGACATATCTAGATTCAAAATTACTGTCTGTGTGACCTTGGACGTGTAGCTAACCTTCTCCGGAGCTCAATTTCCTCATCTTTAAAATGGGGTTCTTACCATCTCCTGGGACTGTTGTGACAATGCATGCAACCAGCGTGTTGCTGGCATACGGAAAGCTCTCCATAAACTGACGTATTATTATTATCATTGTCAATATCATTATTCTGCTCAATGAAGAGGTTTTCCGACCCTCTCCATCCTTTTGGAAGCTGGACATCTGGAATTTGAGTCCCAGAAGTGGAGCATGGGCAGGTGCTGGGCGGGGGGTCGGGGTGGGGGGTTTGGTGTGAAACAACAGGGACTCAAGAACCCTGCTCCACCACCCCATCCCCCATCTCCAGTTCTGAGACCATTGAGGGTCCCTCCAAGGCTTGGCCAATTCCGGTGGGTGGAAAAGGTCCAGGGGGACCCCTCCTGTTCTGTCTGGTAGCGGGGGGAGGGGAGGGTCTTTGTTCCCCCTCAGATCATGACTGCAAGACTCCCATGGGCACTAGACTCCATTGCGAACCTCCCCACCTCTTCCCCTATGCCCCACCCAGGCCGGAGTCCTGGCTTCATTTGACAACTGCGGGCTGGAGAGGTTCTTCGTCCAACAAATGAGGGGCACTTCAGGCAGTGTTTGCCACCCCTGCACCCTGCCCGGGACCCCAAGCTCGGGGAAGTAGGCTGTTCCCAGCGTGCAGACAAGGACGCTTGGGAAGGGAGGGCTGTTAGAATGGGGCGGCGGCTTACCTCGGGTCCGCGGTCCTGCGGCGCCAGTGCAGAGGGCTCTTTGTGCCCCAGCTCACAGCGCAGAACTGGGGGAGCCCCTGCAAGCGCCTCCCATCGCAAACTCCTCCCCGCCCTCGTCCGCAGCCTCCCTCCCTCTGGTCCCCCGAGCGCAGCCGGCGTCGTCTTTGTAGCTGCTGCAGCGCCCATGAAATTTTAATGCGGGAGCGGCTGGCGGGCGGAGGCGCCCCCCCCCCCCCCCGGCCCTCGCCTCTGCCCTCCTCCCACCTCACCGCGCCTCTGCAACCCCCCCACCCTACCCTTTACTCCCTCCCGGGGGTCGGGGCCGGGGAGGCGGGGTGCGGCCGGGCGTGGGGGGAGCGCACGGCCACCCCCGCGGCCCAAAGGGACGAGCCGGGCAGCGCGCTCTGCCTCCAGCGTCCCAGCCAGCAGCGGTGCCATGGCAACGCTTGCCAGGCTGGACTCGACAGCGGAGCGCGAGCGCGCAGGGATGGAGAGGCGAGCGGCGCATGACTGCGGACACGGGGAGCAAAAGCCTGGAGCCGCGCATAGGACGAAGAGGCTGGTGCCGGAGTACCAGGTGCTTAACCAGCACGACTTGGGTGTATGCCTCTCAATTAACCCTGCACGTGGTTATGGTGGAGTCAAGATCCGAACCCATGTCTGAGACCTCATGGCCCGTGTTCGTGCCACTATACCGCTTGGCCTAACAGCTCCTATAGGTGTGGCTTTTTTTTTCCCCCCAAACTGCCCACTCCTTTGTACCTACTATTTTTCTAGAGTAGCAATGTTAGAAAATGGTCCTAGAGCAGTCGTTCTAGACCGGGTCCTAGACAGGCACCATTACATCACTAGGAATGGAGACACTCAGGCCTCTCCGCAGAGCGACTGGATCAAAAACGCTGGCGTGGCGGGCCCAGAGATCTGTGTTTTAACAAGCCCTCCGGGGGATGCCGATGCTTGAGAACTACTGTGACTAGACAATTCCAGTGGCCTCTACAACCAGGCTATCCTGGGGTTAGATTTCAGCTCTGTCCATGCCCCTTAGCGGATGACCCTAGGCAAGCATCACTCCCTTTCTGAGACTCAGTTTCCTAGTCCACAAAGTAGGGATAATAATGGAGTCCTCCTCATCGGGTTGTGCGGGTTAAATGCAGGAATACATGGTGGGAGGGGTGCTGAGCACAGAGCCTGGCACTTAGCAAGGGCTCAGAACATATTTTTATTCCTATAATACTATGACATCTCCTTTAATGTTCACCCCTCTGTGTATATTATTTATCGTCTCCTCTGCTCCGGAAAGGATATTAAGGCTCAGAGAGGCAACCGGAGCTGCCCAGGTCCCTGGTAAGGGATTCAGGTGGGATTTGAACCCACCATTTCAGGTTCCAAGTTTACTAGCTATTCACTCTACTACACACCTCTTGCTGGGACCCCCAGCTTTGATCTTCAGAAAATCCAGACCCAATTCAACAAACCTATAGCACATTTCCAGTGTGCACAGCCCAAGGCCATTGCAGGAACCACGAAGATCCCGGGGAGGCCAGAGATACTGCCTCCACCCGGACAGACCTGGCAGTCCTGCCAGAGAAGTAAGACTCACGTGGAACAGTAAGAGAACAGGCAAGATGGGGTCTGGTCACAGCATAGCCCGGAGTCCACAGCCAAACTGCTGTCATTACAGGTCTACGACTTTCCCCTCTATCACCAGACCACAAACAAAAAAGGAAATGGGGTTCAGCGTGACAGGTTCTAAATCAACACGAGGGATGCCTAGGGATCACTCCTTTCTTTGTGAAGTATTCCCAAACCACCTAGTTCATAATCAGTTCCCAAATCCTCCTGAGGATCCACCCATCATTTCCAATATCCATTTTGGGGGGAAAAAAATCAAGGCACTTGCCGCTCACAAATTTTCAATGCTTCTCCCGTTCTCTGGGGCTTCTCAGAGATGAACAATAATGATCCTGTGATCCTATTCCCAAGCATCTTCGGTTCTAGGGATATCTTTTCAAGGAGCGCAGTGGGAAGAAGAGAGGAGCAAAAAAATCATCAGAAGCTACTGTGGATTTGCTGCGAAGACACCGTGTCTAATACAGGTGGATTCAGCATGAATCATAAACTGAATGATGAAGGAGAGGGCAGACCCCTTGTCCAGCAGGTACCGAAACCAGTGAGGTGTGGTCCTGCCTGCTGCCCTCTGTCCCTGGGTCTCTAATTTCTTTATCACGGCTAGCTCAAACTGGTTCTCCTGAGGGATTCTGTTGGTCCGTTGCCTTTCCTCTGTCCACCTGCTGAGTACTTTTGCAGTGAACAAAACCTTCCCTTGAATTCTCCATTATCTTGGGAAGGGGAGGGACCCACGGTGGTCTCCGTCATCTTTATGCTCCAGGTACCGCTGCCGCCTCCTCTGGGATCCACGCCTCGTCTGATATCGAGAGCTGGCATCCTTCTTGTCTCTAACCCTCACCTTATCCTGCGGGTAGACCCATGACACGGCAGAGTACATCCCCAACATGGTAGATGTCATTCTCACCACAACTCACCAAGAGCCCCAACCTCCAGGGGACATTTACGGGGCTAACCTGGGCCCCGGGCAACCCACAAGTGGATAAGAGCCTCAGATGGCACCCCAAAGGGAAGTGGCAATGTCTTCTCTTCTGCCTCTCTTGCAAGTGGCTTGAGCTGCTTATAATGGAGTGCCGGTTGCCATGGCAACAGGAAGAGGCGCCACCGTTCTGGAGATCCATTTCAAAATAAAGTTTCCTCCTGTAAGCTGGACCGGGTGGTTACCTCACCTATTCCCATGAGGCTCTGCAAGCCTGCGTAGTCTTGGACTCATTATACCTGCACCCCCCACCCCGCAGCCCAAGATTCCCAAGGGAATTCTGACGCTGGTAACATGTCCAGGAGAGGGGACTCTGGTTTCTCTTTATCCCTAGAACAGCCCCTGGAGACATTCAGGTGGTCCAGGAGTCCAGGGTTCCAGTTACAACTCTGTCATCAGCCTGCCCGGTGCCTCTGAGTAGTCACTTACCCCACTGTGCCTCCTTTCAAAAGAGTTTTTTAATTTTTTGATTTTATTGAAGTATAGTTGATTTACAATGTTGTGTTAATTTTTGCTATACAGCAAAGTGACTCAGTTATAGATCTGTATATTCTTTTTCATATTCTTTTCTGTTTTGGATCATCACAGGATACTGAATATAGTTCCCTGTGCTATACAGCAGGACCTTGTTTCTCCATCCTATATATACTAGTTTGCATCTGCTAATCCCAAACTCCCAATCCATCCCTCCCCCACACCCACCTTGGCAACCACAGTCTGTTCTCTACGTCTGTGAGTCTGTTTCTGTTTCGTAGATAGGTTCATTTGTGTCGGAATTTAGATTCCACGCATAAGTGATATCATATGGTACGTGTCTTCCTCTTTCTGGCTTACTTCGCTTCGTATAATAATCTCTAGGTCCATCCATGTGGCTGCAAATGGCATTATTTCATTCATTTTAATGACTGAGTAGTATTCAACTGTATATATGTACCACATCTTCTTTATCCAGTCATCTGTCAAGGGACATTTAGGTTGTTTCTATGCCTTGGCTATTGTGAATAGTGCTGCTATGAACATAGGGGTGCATGTATCTTTTCGAATTATAGTTTTTTCCGGGTATATGCCCAGGAGTGGGATTGCTGTATCATGTGGCAACTCTATTTTTAGTTTTTTGAGTAACCTCCATATGCTGTTTTCCACAGCGGCTGCACCTAAAAAAAAAAATTAGGTGAATTTCACATAATGTAAAACCAACCACTTGAACACAAGCAGTTCAGTGGCAATTAGCACATTCCCAGTGTTGTGCAGCCACCATCTCTATCCAGTTCCAACACATGTTCATCCCCTCCCAATACTACCCCACACCCGCTAAGCAGTCATGCCCCTCTCCCCTCCCGCCAGGCCCTGGCAACCCTGAATCTGCTTTCCGTCTCTTATGGCTTTACCTATTCTGGTTATTTTCTATAAATGGAATCATATAACATGTGTTCTTTTGATTCCGGCTTATTTCACCAAGCATATTTTTGAGGTTTATCCACATTGTCACACATACCAGCACTGTGTTCCTTGTTATGGATGAATCGTATTCCATCATATGGATACAGGATATGTGTGTCCACCCATCCGTTGATGAACACGCGGGTTATTTCCACCTTTTGGCAACTGTGAATCATGCTGCTGTGAACGTGTGCGGACGAGGATTTGTCTGAGTCCCTCTTTTCAAGTCTTTGGGGTACATGCCTCTCTGTGCTTCATTTCCTTTTATACCCCCCTGACCCTGCACCTGGTCAGGGCATTCTGGAAAGGTGACAAGATGGGCTTCATCACCTTGTTACCTAAACGAATCACACAGACCCCCTCCGCCTCCCCAGCACCACCTCTCTTCCTGGCCACACCGGCCGTACCCTCTAAGGAAGGGCTCTGAGAAAAGCCAGATTTCATCTGCCCTCCAGCCAAGATATTAACCAAGCCTGTGTGCATCCTCGGGGCCTCAGGGGAGCTTCTCTCTGAGGGCTCTTCCCCGAGCCAGCAGCTTCCAGCTCACTCAGATAGAAATTTCATTTTGACTCATCCTCCCTGGGGGGAGGGTAGAGCTCCCTACATTCAGGGGAAGGTGCTTGTACAGCAGAGGAGAGGAGCCTTTGGTGTGGCCCCGAATAGCATATGCTTTTCAACAGTTCCCCCCCCCGTGACCTCTGCCTTCCCTTGTCATCACCTTCAGAAGCAATGAACTTAACCCCTGGCCCACTTACTTGACACTATTCAGAGGGCTTTACCCACATCCCCTGCCCCCGGCATTGTCTGAGGAAATGTCAACATCATCTCCATCAGATAAGGAGAGAGAGGCTCAGAGAGGGGGAGTGATTTACCCAAGGTCAGCCAGCTAGAAAGTGTTGAAGCTGAAATTCAAACTCAGCATTGTTTCCAAAAGCTGCGCTCAGATCTCTGAAAAAACCATCTGCATTCACGCTCACCCGATCCTTCCCCTAGGAAGGATGCAATGGCCCACAGTCAGCTCAGCCCCACCACCTTGCTGGGGTCTGTTTATTGTCCTGCCCTGGGCATGCACAGCAGCGGTTAATATCCGTCCAAGAAGCGCATCATTGGTTCAGGATCATTGCCATGGGCGAGTAGAGTTCATGTTTTCCAGTTTTATCTCTGTCCTACCCCCAGTGGCTGCCTTCCTGTGCAAAGGCCAGCAGTCCCACTAGATAAGGCATGGACAGGAGCATGAGCCTGGACTACCGTAGATACAGACTCCAAGACAAGGATTCAAGTGCGTGTAGTTTATTTGGGAGGTGATCCCAGGAAACACTGAGAGTGGAGTAAAGTAGTGAGACAAGGAAGGGAAAAAAGCCAGACGAGGTGGATTAGCGAGTGCATCACTCTGCTAGGGCTGTAACAGAATGCCACAGGTTAGGGGGCTTCAGCCACAGCCACTATTTTCTCACAGTTCTGGGCTTGCAGACAGCCAGCTTCTCCCTGTGTCCTCACCTGGCCGTTCCTCTGTGTGTACACCCCGGTGTTTCTTCCTCATCTTATAAGAACCCCAGCCCTGTTGGACTAGGGCCCCATCCTCTGACCTCATTTAACCTTCATGACCTCCATAAAGGCCCTGTCTCCAAATACAGTCACATTGGGGTCACATTCAATTCATCCTATGAATTTAGGGAGACATAATTCAGTCCATAACAAGAACCAAGTTGTTGTGGCAACTAGGACACAGTCCTGCTGGGGTCCCTCTAGGAGACTGGGTGGGACATGCCTGAGTTGTCCCACCTGAGGTCCAGGAAACCAGGGTACTTACTCACCAACTCTTACCTGTCATGGTTGAAGGATGCTCCCCAGGCATCAACCCCTTGCCCCCTCCAGGCTGCCCTTGGTGCAGACCAAACACATGCCCTTGGCCAGAGAAAACCGTCAGCAGGGAGTCACAGGGGCCTGCAGTACGAAGCCACTGGTGTGCCTGGGCACAGTGAGTGTCCAGGGGACATCCCATGGGGTCAATGGATCATGCAGACTCCCATCACCCACCGCGGCCCAATGTCACTCAGCAGAGCCCACCCTGGGCTCCAGGAATCCAAGGTCTCCCCAGTTTGAGGAGCTTCCACCCTCTATGTGCCAACCTGGCATAGGATGGTGAGTAACACAGAGTCCTGCCCTCTAGAAGCTCGCAGCCTAGTCAAGGAGAGGGCAGAAGTCACTGTGAGCAAACCATCACGGAAGAAGTTCAGGGAGCTTATGGGAATATACATTAGTGACCCAACTTGTCTTTGAAGTCAAAAGGCCTACTGAGTACCAGACGCTGTACCAGGGACTGAGAATTGAAAGTCACAAGAAGTATAACTATTCTTTTTCAGGACCTTTTCAGTTTCGAGTGGCAGAAATAAGTCCACCACTATAATGGTTTCAGGCACAGCTGGATCCAGGTGTCCAAACAACATTACCAGGCATCCATCTTTCTCCAGCAGTGGGGAGGCACTCACTAAAGACTGCCAGGCTCTCTGCCACTCGGGTCTTTGTCTTATTTCCTTTCTCTGCCTTCCTCTCAGCTCGGTTGGCAGCTAAGACATAGACGCGGGAGTCAGGCAGACTTGAGTTTGAATCTGCCCTTTACTCAGTATGCGACGTCCCTCTGGGTCTCAGTTTCCTCTTCTGTAAAATGGGCATAACACAACCTGTCTTGCAGGGCTTTCCAAAGAATAAGTGATTTGATTACAGAAAACACATGGCATGGTTATGGGATTAGTAAACATCCTCTCTCTCTGTCTGTCTCTCTCTCCCTTTCTCTCCCTTTCTCAGTTGGAAGGACCATTACAGACTATACAAGACTTGGAGTTCTTGGCCCTGGGAAATTATTATAAGTGGGTCTTACAAACACCACAGACACCAACCCTGTCTGCAGAGCGTATAAGTAGCAAGTCCTATCCACAAATCACTTGCTCTTTCACGTGTGTGTGTCCAAGCTGTTGGTTTAACTAAATGCCGGTTGACGTGGACCCCACACCACATTCACGGTCACTTTCTTTATCATCAGCAACCACAGGACCTGAAAGTGTACTCTCAAATTTATGGAGTCCACGATCAGTTTTCCTTTGAGGAAGAGACCACCGGACTGGCGAGGTCCGGGGCCTACTGGTGTCCCGCAGCGTCTTTGTTTACGGCGCCCAGAGCAAGGCCCAGACACCAGGCGGCCTTGCCCCCTCCCTCGCTCCTGTTCTGCGCAGACCTGCCTCTGTCCTCCTCGCTTTGTCCCCGGTGTGTGCGTGCTGTGTGGGCCTGCCTCCTTGCGTGGCTGTGCCCTGTGTCCCTGCTGCTCCTTTGTCTGGGTTTTTGTGTCCAGACAACAGAGAAGGAGGACAGCGTGTGTGCCATTCTCATCCATCCCATCTCGTGATCCATCTGCAAACAGAGCCCCTCCAGACGCCCCGCACCTGCTCCACAGCCGCTCCAGCAGGGGCTGCAGCCAGCCTCTCCTGCTGCTGTGGAGAGCAAGGCGTCGCCTGCAGCCTCCAGCACAGCCGCTGCCGCCCCATCCGCCCCGCCCCTCCATCCGCCCCGCCCCTCCCACCTCAGCTCTTTTGCGGTAAGGGCAGACGCTGGCAGAGCCAGAGATGGGGCCCAGAGGGAACTGGAAAGGGGGAGATGAGCCCGGCAGAGCCTCGCTCGCTCCCAGATGCAGTGCGCCCGCAGCCCCGTCAGTGCATCCTCTTGTCATTTCACCAAGTCCTCTTCACCCCACCAATTGCCACCAGGGTCTCTCCCTCCATCGTCCCCAGCTGGGACCTCCAGCTTCCAGGCCAGCGCCCTCCAATCTGTTCCCCCCACTCCAGCCGGAAGACTCTGGAAATGCAAAGCTGACGTCATCACTCCCCCTGCCCACAGCCCTTCAGGGTCTCAGGATGGAGAGGAAGCTCTTTACCTTTCCCAGCAAGGCCCTGCCTTGGCCGATTCCTGATCATGGCTCCGTGTCCATCCCTCACCAAGCTCCTCCTCCAGCCACGCACCGCCCGGCCGCCCCCAGCCCTGCCCGAGCATCCTTGTCTCCAGTGAAACCTTCTCCAGCCTCCTGGTCAAAGTCAAGGCCATTAGTTACACACACTCCATGACTGACCCACGTCCCGCTCCTTCAGGGCTGATTTCAGTTTGAGATTATACATTCATTTGCTTGTCTGTTGTGTACACGCGCGCGCACACACACACACACACCACGCACACACCGGCTCGCAAGATCCTTCATGGGAGGAACCTGCTGTTTTTCCACCATCGCATCACCAGAGCTTGGCCCAGGGTCTGACTCACAGGTGGCCCTCCATGTACGTTTGTCGGAAGTGCATCTGTGAACCTTGAAGTGTAAATGCTACACTTCTGGAATGCCTCTCAGAAACCATTTTATAGATGGACAAACAGAGACCCAGAGAAGGAAAATGACTTACCCAAGGCCTCTCTTCCAATGCAGCCACGCTAACGGTGTAATCGATGTCCCCAGGGTCCCCAGCTCCTTCTGTCTTCCAAAGATCACACTGTCCTTTAGAAGCCAGTCAAGCAGTTCAAGCACCTGCGCAGAAATGGCTGCAGAAATGCTGTCCCCTTTCCGGAACTGGTCTGGCTCTTGTGCGTTGGTGGTTGTGTCTTCATCTCTTGTTCCAAACACCTGCTCCTGTCGCCTTGAGCCTCTCTTCCTGTTTCCTACCCTTCCTGTAGCCTGTAATCCTCTCCCCACACTCAGGCGCAGTGTGAACCCCATCCTCATTGCTCCCCAGAGCAGAAGCAATGCAAAGCTCTTGGGGAAGAGACTAAGGAAATTCGGGGCAAATATATAACAGTTACTGAGCATTTACTGTGTTCCAGCTCGTGAGTTAAATGCTTTAAGTGCAATGGCTATAGCAGCCCAATGGCACCGGTACTGATATTATCCCCATTTTACAGATAAGGAAATTGAAGCTAAGGGACACAGTTAGAAGGTGTCTGAACCAAGATTCAGCCTCAACAGGCTGCATCCAGCTCCTGCTCTCATGGAGCCTCTTCCCCACCCTGGCCCCATTACACCTTCCTAGGCTCTCAGCGTTCCCCCCACCCCCAAGCCGCCGCTGGTATGGGACCAGAAGCACATACAGTCCTCCCCACCTCCCGTGGCTCCTTCTAACCCAGGCTTCTCACCCCCGCGCAGCCACGCTGCAGCCTTTCTGCAGGAAGAGTACATACTTTATTTATGAGATGTACCTGGACTCTCTGCAAATCAGCTGGGAATGCTGCAGCGTCTTCAGGCAGGAGGCAGAAGGTTCTGGAGGCCAAAAGTCTTCCAGGAGGTAGACAGGGACTGGGCTCAGGGCGCCAGGCTCAGGCAGGGGCACCCAGTAGGTCTACAGAGCACAGAGTGTGTCTGCAGGCAAAGTGATCTGTGCTTTGGATCCCCTTTGCATCCCGGCCTGCCCTAGGCAAGCAGCAGAGAGCCCAGGGCAGGGGGTTGGAGAGATGGGAAATAAGGCAGGCACTAATATTTACCTGGCACCCCAAACCCACACAAAACCCTACAGGGCCGGGATTCTTGTGCCCACTTTACAGGGGAGGAAACTGAGGCTTGCAGAAGGTAGGAAGTGCTTTCTGAATTTTTAATCCTGCTTTTTCATCCCTCTTCCCCACAAAGAGGGGAATTAAGGTGGTTTATAAGGATGCCCTCAGCCCAAGCAGAAAACTAAATATAAAATAAGATAGAAAAATGAGGCTCAGAGAAAGGAATACGGAGTCAGGGATTAAGCTTCTCTTCCAGATGCCTGCCACATGGTAATTTAGTTGCCAGTAGTGGATTGTACATTGGTCTGAGCATCCTGGCAGCCAAGGCAAAGAGGGAATGCAATTCGTTTCAAAGGTGTCCAAGGACTACAAGGAGAAAAAAAAGAGTATAGAGACACAGGCGTGGCAGAGAAACAGAGAAGGAATCTCAGGACCCTAATCAAATCTCAGATTCCAAAATTCCTAGAAATTGCCCCATCGATCCCTATCCCACCACCCCTTTCCCTATCCCATCCGCCCCAGGGCAGAACAATCTCCCGACAGCCCCTTGGAGCGTGTGTTTTTATATGTGACCACCAGGTGGCGGTGCGGCGCAGGTCTTCGGTGGACGTTTGTTAGATCCGGAGGCAGCCTGGTAGGCTGAAGAGGCCGGGAGGTGCCTGAGGGACCTCCACGAGTTGGTACCCAGACTTTGGTTGAACCTCAACGAAGAAATCGGTTTCATACTCGGCAGAGCTAGGCTGCACTGCTTCCCCACAGGGGGAAGGAGGAAGAACCCTGGCCAGAGTGTCAGTCCCCAGTTCGAGTCCCAGCTCTGCTTCCGGTGCTCTGTGCAAAGGAAAACATTAGCTTGCACGTCTCAGCCTCAGTCTTCTCACCGGAGCAAGGGTGTGAATAGTGCCTGTTGGGGGAAGAGGAGACTGAGACCGGGATGGAGAATGATCGTGGTCACTAAGGTCGAGAAGGGCCAGAGGGTAAAAGACCGAAAGCTTCTGAGCTACGGGCGAGAAAAAAAGGGGGCCCACATTCCCCGAAAGAAAAGCCACCAGGGCCCCTTGCTGGGACAAGGAGAGGAAGTGGTCAACTCCTCTCTGTTTCCCCTCTGGTGGGTTTGGAAGAGCCAGGACTTTTTCAAGTGTAAATTACAGAAACCCATCTTAAAATGTCTTAAGAAAAAAAAAACAAATAAAACAAAAAACGGGGAGAAGGTGTTTTTTGGTTCATGTGATGAAGAGCACAGGCGGCATTTGCATAACAGGAGGGTTGGACTCATTCTCTGGCCTCTAGGGTTTTCCCCACCTTGGTTTTGCTTTCAGGGCTGCCTTCAAAGGCAGGTCACAAGCTTACACCTGTAAACTTCACAAGCCCAGAACGTAGAAAGCGTCTCTTTCCGAACGGTTCCAACCAAACTTCCAGAGCAAACTGTCATTGGCTCCCACTGGGTCACGTGCCCATCCCTTGGCCCAATCACGGTGACTGTTACCGGGGTCGCTGGTGTCTTCATCTCTGGAATCAGGTGAGTCAACCTCATTGGATGCGTTGATTCGGAGAGGAGAATGGGCAATTCTCTAAACCGAAACTGGGGTGAAAAGGGCAGACTGCCACCTCAGGGAGGAAAAGGTCATGACCTGCGGGCTTGCCTCCCCGAGGTTTTGTGTCAAGAGAAGAAAGAGCCTCTGCACCTTGAGATATTTCATCTCCATTAGTCTTGTAATTAGGCGACAGGTAAACAGCCCCAGGAAGTAGGGATGGGGGGCGGTCATCACCCACCGAGTGGGCTTGTGCCAGACTCCGCCCCCCATCCCGGGTGCTGTGGCTGGGTGGCGGCTTCCCAAACTCAAGTCCCTCAGCTGGTGAGCTGGGGGCCATGGCCTGCTTGGGGGTTGAGTGGGGGAGGAAATGGTTGAATGCCTGGCCCTGTGCCCAGCTTGATGCAAACCTCAATAGATGCTGTTTCTTTACAAAGGGCTGCGGTGATGAGCTTTGTTACTGTAATCATCATTGCTTTGGTCCTTGTTAGTGATGAATAGGTGTTCCACGCAGCCGCTTATGGCGGGATTTGCAGGAAAAAGCCCAATATCTCCCTCCCTCCCTCCCTCCCTCCCTCCCTCCTTCCCTCCCTCCCTCCCTCCCTCCCTCCCTCTCTCTCTCTCTCTCTCTCTCTCTCTCTCTATCTATCTTCCACTTTCATTCCGGGTGGTTTCTTTGCTTTCTATCTGACCGTTCCCACCATCACCTTTGTCACAGCCTCTTTGCTCGGTAAGACAGTAGTGTGAGGACCCTGTAGACCAGAGAAAGAACCGGAAGGGCGGGGGCGGGTGTGCAGAGCAAGTGAAGAATAAGAAAGAGAAACGGCACACGATGTCCCATCTCATTTTTTACAGCACTTTTTTTCTTCTGGTATTGTCACTTTTTTTTTAATTGAAGTATAGTTGATTTACAATGTTGTGTTAGTTTCAGGTGTACCGCAAAGTGATTTAGTTATACATATATACACATATATGTGTGTGTATATATATATATATATTCTTTTTTTACATTCTTTTTCATTATAGGTTATTACAAGATATTGGATATAGTTACCTGTGCTATACAGTAGGTCCTCGTTGTTTATCTATTTTATATAAGTAGTGTGTACCTGTTCATCCCAAACTTCTAATTTATCCCTCCCCTTTCCCCTTTGCTAACCATAAGTTTGCTTTCTATGTCTCACAGCACTTTCTCAAGTATCAGTTTCCCCTTTATGAGATAAGGAAATTGAGGCTCAGTGAGGCAAAGCACCCTCCCCCCCCACACACACAGAAAAGGTCATCCTGTCTGGAAAACTCAGGATCCAGGATTCAGACTTAGGTGTGTGCAGTCCCAGATGTGTTGCCGTCCTTTGTGCCATGCCACCCACTTGGGGTGGGAGTATCTGGGTGATGAGGCTTTGGACCAGCCACGTGGACAGTGCTTGCTGTGTGGTCTTAGACAAGTCCCTTTCCCTATCTGGGCTAAGAGGACGCTGGTTTGAGATCCGCAGTCCCAGACCCTTTGGTCGGTCATGTTCTCCAAGTGTGGAATTCTGGATGGTGGGTGTTCTGTGCTTACCACTTACTTCTGAACAAATAGCATCAATAATTCAAATTCCCCTTCCTCTATAACCTGGGAGAATTTGTCTCCCAGCAAGGTATGAAAAACAATTTCACGCTCTCTTTCCTTCCCTCCCAAGATCATCCCTGAAAAATTGTCTCTTTATTGCCTGTCTCTCCAGCCGTCATCTCGCATCTGGGGTCCCATTTTTTGTAGTTGCCAGTCTCACTCTTGGCTCTGACTGGGGCTGACTCTTAATAGGGCTGCCATCAAATGCCAATGAGGCTCCCCCTATTCATTCATTCCTTAAGCAAATATTGCCTGCTTTGACCCCAGGAATCCACAGCTTTCCTGTGGTAGATGAGAAGTCCCCTGGTTATTCATACTGAAGTGTGAGGGGCTACTTTCTTAACTATTTTAAAGGAGGACATGAACCTAGCAATCTACTGTTTATAAGTCCCATTCGTGCCTAGTATCTCTTTAATACTTCATGAAACCTTATACAACCCGTAGTGAGCTCAATGCTCATACAGGCTGGGTGGCCTCAGGCAAGTTGCTTGACCTCTCTGAGCCTCAAGTTCTTGATGAGTTTTATAGGGATAATAATAATGTCAAGGAGTTATTGTGAGGTTTAAATTATATCCCATGTGAAAGAAACCAACGCAATATGTATCATCAATGTCACCATCATCATCATTATTATGAGGAAGGCATACCCCAGGTAAGGGGGTTGAGGTGGAGATGGGGGGCTATGAAAGCAAAAAGACAGAGAAAGGTAGACTAATACTAATAACAATACTGAGAATGATACCAACAACTTCCACCAACTTTTCCTGAGAGCTTACCAAGTACCTTGTATATGTTCTGGGCACAGGCATGTGTAATATGTCATTTAACTTTTCACAAACAAAGAGGTGGGTATCGTGTTTCCCCCGGTAACAGATAAGGAAACTGAGGTGACAAGCTGGTAAGCCCAGGATGCAAATCCAGGGCTGTGATGGCCTCTGCCTCAGAGGGTGGTACCAACTCAGAGCTGTCAGGGTCAGAAAGCTGCCCCTGTATGGTGGGTACAGCTTTAGGGGTACAACCTCCCTACATCCAGTGCCTTCTAGGGTCTCAGGGGCTCAGGGTGAAGACACTTCTGTTTGGAAGATGGTGACCAGGCCCAACCTCCATCCTAGGCCTCAGCAAAACCTCAGAATCCACAGTGATTGACTTCAGAACCCTCTCTCTAAATTGTCCTCATCCCTGTGTCTTTCTAATGCCCATTCCCTAGGACTGACCATGAAACCACTTCCAGGATAGTATCCCTGCTCCCACAGCAGCACTTAGCACTTCCACAGTGCCTTTCCTAAAGCCCTGCTGAGTGCCGGGACCTAAACGCCCCCCAAACTAAGTCATACTAGGCTGTGAATGACTATCACAGCTAACTGCCGGTTTTCCCACCTATATTCCTCAGGTCACTCATGATGCAAGATGCTCCGCCAAAAAAATAAAAGATAATAATAGTTGTGTGGTCAAATAAGTTTGGGAAACTCTGAATACTCTATTCTCTCTTCCAGAGAGTCATAATACACATGAAACTCTTGCAAGCTGTGAGAACTCCTGCAGTGTCGACACCAATGGTACCCAAAGCTATAGGACATAATTTTTTTTCAAGGAACAAAGTAACAATATCCCCAAATGACCACTGATAAATCCTAACTGAGGAACCCTGGAGTGTGGGGATAACATCAGTGTCCCTCCAACTAGAATGTAACTCCTTCAAGGGAAGGGATTTGTATCTGATTTGTTCCCTTTTAGATCCTCAGTGCCTGTAATAGTGTTTGGTACATAGTAGATGTTTGATAAAAGTTTGTTGAATGAATAAATGAATGAATGAATGGAGGTGAGTTGGAGAATGTCAGGAGGTCTGTGTTCTAATCCCGACTTTGCCTCTAACTCACTGTATGTCCTTGGGCAAGTCCCCATCCCTCCCTGGTTTCCACTTCCCTACAAGTAAGAAAGGGATGAGGCTACATTACACATTTAGAGTGGGGGCAATAGTGCCCCCAAAGAGGTGAAAATTGGTTCTTGAGGAGCAAACAAACCAAAGAAACCCCCTAAACTTTATTGTTTTTATGTATAAAGCACAGATATACATATTGGACATACACAGATATACATTATATCTGTGGTATTAAGATTCCACAGAGGAGAGGGGTGGCAGTTTGGAAGACAATGTCTAAAAAGACCCCGGAGGGTGGCAATAATGAAAAAAAGCTTGAGAAACACTAGACTTGATCTAGAAGTTTCCTTCTAGGTCTAACAGTCTGTGAATCCCTGATTCTAAGTGAAAGGATTGGTGGGAAATGTCTGAGGGAACAGGGAACAGCAAGAATCAAAAACCTCAGGCAGGAATAAACCTGGTGTTATGGACTGAAGTGTTTCCTCCCAAAATTCACAAGTTGAAGTCCAACAACCCCCAATACCTCAGAATATAAGGGTATTTGGAGAAAAGGTCTTTTAAGAGGTAGTTAAGTTAGGCTTTTAGGGTGGGGCCCTAATCCAAGAGGATGGGGGTCCTTATAAGAAGAGAAAGAAGCACCAGGGGTTGACGCACAGAGGCAAGGCCACGGGAGGACACGGGGAGAAGGTGGCCGTCTGCAAGCCAAGGAGAGAGCTCTTACCAGAAACCAACCCTGATGGCACGTTGGTCTTGAACTTCTAGCCTCCAGAACTGTGAGAAAGTAAATTTCTGTGGTTGAAGCCATCCAATCTGTGCTATTTGGTCTTGGCAAACATAGCTAACGAATACACCTTGGATGTTTAAGGAAGCATCGCTATAGGGACATGAGGTCAGAGAGATCACAGGGGAGGCAAATGATGGCCTGCCTTGTAGGACTAGGAAATGTTTTGTTTTGTTCTTGGAGTGGAATGGGAAGAGTGGGAGGGTTTCGAGCAGGGGAGTGAAGATCTGCCTTACATTTTTAACAGGACCACTCTGGCTGCTGGGCGGAGAACAGGTTGTTCAGAGGCAAAGGTGGGACTAGGGAGACCGAGGAGAGAGGGGAGGATGGCTTGGACCAGGGTGGGAACAATGGGGATGGTGATAAGGGACTGGGTTCTGTTCCATTTTGAAGGTGCAGACATCAGCATTTGCCAGTGGATTGGATTGTGGGTGTGAGAGATTTTGGATTATTCCAAAGGTTTGGCCCAGACAGCTGGAAAAGTGTAGCTTTGGTTTTGGATGGGTTCTGTTTGAGATGTGCATTAGACATCCACTCGGAGGCATCCAGGAGGCAGCTGGTATTCAGGGATGGAGTTCAGAGGAGAGGTCTGAGTAGAGACAAGCTCCAAGGAAGAACTGCCTCCCCATCCCTCTCCCATCATCTGCCCCAGGCCCATTCTTATCTACCCTACACACCTGTGCTTCCCCATCACAGCACGTATCACAGGATACTATAGTCCACTGTAGACTTGTCTGTCTTGCCCATCCAGCTGGATGAGAGAAAGGACTTTGTGTATCTTGTTTACCATTTCCCAGGGCACAGTAGGTCCCAAGCAAATGATTGTTTGAATGAATGGGATGCCACAAAGAGGGGTTAAAAATTACTGAAGTGCAAATGTTCCCAAACACTTCCCTCCCCTTCCTGAGCCAGAGAACGTTATCTTTTCCAGCAGGCTGTTCAGAACCCCACCCCTTCCTGATTCTGTCAGACTTACTTATGACAGAGGAAGATTGTCTAGAAGAATAGCCAAATGGCTTATGATTGTTGAGACAATCTATATGTACAGAACCAGGAGAGAGAGTAAGCAAGGGTGGGGGTGGGGAACGTATGCGTAGATCTTGCCACTCAGGCTGCAAATGGAGTAGGAGTTCATTTAGTTTTAAAAACTTTTCAGGGCTTCCCTGGTGGCGCAGTGGTTGAGAGTCCGCCTGCTGATGCAGGGGACTCGGGTTCGTGCCCCGGTCCGGGAAGATCCCACATGCCGCGGAGCAGCTGGGCCCGTGAGCCATGGCCGCTGAGCCTGTGCGTCCGGAGCCTGTCCTCCGCAACGGGAGAGGCCACAACAGTGAGAGGCCCGCGTACCGAAAAAAAAAAGAAAAAAAAAAACTTTTCAGGTGGAAGATGTTAAATGAGACTCCAGCATAGTATGTGTGAGAAAGAACTGGGGAGAGAGAAAAGGAATGTGAGAAGCTTTAGGGGAGAGAACTGGCTCCCTCCATGCGTGGCTTTAAAAAACACAAGCTTGGGACAATTTATCAGGAAGACAGCAATCATAAATATATGTGCACCTTAATAACAGAGCATCAAGATTCTTGAAGAAAAAAAAAAACAAATCAGGAAGCAAAATTGGACAAAACTAAAGGGAGAGGCGGATAGAGCCAAATCATAGTAGGAGTTACTAACAGCCCTCTCTGAGGGATTGAGGAAAAACTGATTTTTTAAAAATTTGGCAAAAGGATATAGAAAAATTTAACCAACATTGTGAACCAGCTCAACCTAATCAACATTTATAGAACACGATATAGTAAGCCCCCTACATACGAACGAGTTCCGTTCCGAGAGTGTGTTCGTAAGTCCAATTTGTTCGTTAAGTCCAACAAAGTTAGCCTAGGTACCCAGCTAATACAGTCAGCTATATACTGCTGCTTTTACACTTGCTTCTGGACATCCTGGGCTTAAAATAAAGATACTGTACTACTGTACTCTATCCAGTACTGTACAGTAAAGTACACAGAAACACAACCACTTGTAGAGGATGCACGCACGTGACAACGTACGCCAGACATGCGAACTAACTGACGTGACTCGACGTATGAACGCACATTCGCATCTTTGAAAGTTTGCGACTTGAAGGTTTGTACGTAGAGGACTTACTGTAGCTAACAACTGCAGGATTTAAACAGTTTTCAAGTCTATCAAGAATAGACCAGAAGCTGGGCCATAAAATAAGTTTCCGTTCATTAGAATATTGAAATCTTGAGTATGTTCTCTGACCACAATGGACTTGAATAACAAATCAATGACAGTAAACTACCTAGAAAATCCCAATAAAATATCTAGAAAATAAATATTTATATACCACACCTTTAACCCATGGGTCAGAGAAAAAAATCAAGGGAGACTAGAAAATATCAAACTGAATGATAATGGAAACACATCAAATCAAAATTTCTGGGAAGCAGCTAATGTAGTACTTGCAGGGAAATTTATAGCTCTCAACGGCTCTATTGGGGGGAAAGAAAAGAGGGGCCAAAATTAATGACCCAAGAGTCTACCTTTAAAAGCTGGACAAAAGAAGAATAAAGTAAACCCAAAGTAAATAGAAGAAAGGAAATGTTAAGGATGAAAGCAAAGCTCGGCAAAATGAAACACAAATGATAGAGAAGAATCAACAAAGTTAAAGTTGGTTCTTTGAAGGATTAATAAAACTGAAAACCACAGGCTAACCCTAGACTTTTTTTTTTTTAATTACTTTTAGTTTATCGTGCTGACGGTGCGTGGACTTGCCCACATGGGTGCTGGGGTCGAACGGGTTACAGGGGGAGGCAGAGGAGAGAGCATGTAACAGCCTCCAACGCTCGTCTGATCCAGACAAGCACATGTTCACTGCTCAGCGCTGGACCCCCTGCTCACTGCTGGATCCTTCGGATGCTCTGCACCTGGAAGGTCTGGGCATGAGAGCCCCACTCCCGGAAATGCTTGTAGTCGCCTGAGTGGTGATCACACTCCAGCACATACTGAAAACCTCGGTAGCCAGGAAACTGGGAGCCAACCCAGCTGGAAAAGGGAAGAGGCAGACTGTTACCCTGAAGAGGCACCGGCATAGTGATTAAGACAGGGACAAGGGGACCCCATGCTGCAAACACACGCCAGCCATCCTGGACTTCCTTCCCTGGCATTCCTGCCCAGAATGTGCCCTGCTCTCCCCACCACTGGGTCCTTTTGATCACGCTGTTCCCTCTGCCAGTAACACCATTCCAACCCTTCTTTGCCTGGTTAAGTTGGATTTATCCTTCAGGTCTCAGCTCAGTCATCACTTCATCAGGGCGGTCTGACAGTCCCCTATTGAACCTTTGTAGCACTCATGTAATTAGGTAATTAACAGATGATTTGTAAAAATGTCAGGCTCCTCTGCCAACAGGAAGCTCCTGGGTGTAGGGGTGTGTGTGCTGGTTCATCATTATCTAGTGCCTAACATGACACCCAGCACAGAGGAGCTCAATAAATATTTGATGAAGAAAGGGAGGGAGGGAGGAAGGAAGGAAGGAAAGGACAGAGGGATGGATGGAGGGAGAAAGAAGTGGGGAGTCTTATTTTTCCCCCTCCTGCCTTATTCAGGGGTACCTCCAAGGAAAAGGCTATTCTTTCAATTCATTGACCCCTGCATTGTTCAGGACTAGATAAGGATTGGTGTCTCCTTTTCTGAGCTTCCCTTTCCCTTTCTGTAAGAGGGAAGTGGACTCAGGAATCACAAGAGGTCCATCCTACTCTGAAACAAGATCCTCTGGTGCTTCCCGAGAAAACTAAAAAAATAAAGTAACCCTACCTCCCACCTTTGCCCCTGCCGGCCAGGAGCCAAGGGGTACCTCAGAAGGTGACTCTCATCCTATATAACTGAGGATCTCACACCTCAGCCATCCCCTGGGTGAAAAGGGTGGGAAGGGTCAGTGAGTCCTGGGCTTGAAGCTGGATTCAGTTACCTACCTGCTGTTGGATAACTTGCTGTTGGAGCAAGTTGCTTAACCCACATCTGTTTGTTTACTCCTGGCCATCCATCCTCTCCCCTTCTGGTGACAGACCCTGTCACATCCACCCGCCTCAGTCAACGTGGGAAAATCCTCACTCTAGCAATGAGCACGTGACCAGGTCTAGCCAACCAGAGTACCCCATTCCTGTGGGCATGGTGATTGGTTTAGAGTTGAACCTGTGACCCAAGCTGGACCAATGAGAGCCTTTCCTGGAACCTTTCGTGGAATCACTGGGGCTGGCTGGAATATAAGGATGAAGCTGCCATCTTATCTTCACATGAGAGGAGCTTGCCTAAGAATATAGCCACACTGAGGCAGGCAGAGCAAGAGGGGGAGAAAGACAGAGCCCTACTGTCGCAGCTGGATCCAGCTGTGCCTGAAGCTAGTTATAGGGGCCAATAAATAACCTTTGAGCTCAATATCAGTGTGATCTGGGTGTCCACTACTTGCAATCCCAGAAATTTTGCCTGATAGCTCCCTGTGCCTCAGTATCTTCCTCTGGAATGTGGGCATCAGATCCCCAAAGTCCCCAGCATAGTTTTCACAGGAGGTGTCCCCATCCTTCTCAACATCCTCTCTGTCCCTGCCAAGCAGAGCCTTGCATCCACTTACGCCCCTGAGTTGACATGGAAGGAGCCCACTTCATTGCCATCCCAGCCCATGGCCTGGAGGGAGGGGTAGTCATCACTCAGCTCTCCTTTCTTGCCCAGGAAGTTCTCTTGCTCAAAGATGGTCAGCCTCGACTCGCGGTGGTTCTGCAGGTACAGGGAACAGAGTCAGAGCATCAGGTCCTCAGTCGGAAACCCAGGAGCCTCTGCTGGCCCCTATACCCCTGTTCTTGTCTCCAAAATCAGCCTTCCTTGAAACTTTCTGGAAGGACAGTAAGGCAACAGGCACCAGAAACCTTACAAGAGGTGTACTGCTTGTCCTTCCCGAAATTCCTGTTTCAGAAATTTACACAAAGAAGATAATCAAGGAGAAAAGAAGCCTTGTGGATAACAGGAGGGGGCGGGGGAGGGAAGGGAAGGGGGAAGGGAAGAGAAAAAACAACCTGAATACCCGATAACAGAGGATCAGGTACACTGGGATATTGCACTACGGTTAAGAAGGGCGTGGAGATCTGGGTTCAAATCCTGACTCTCCACTTAGCAGCTGACTAAGCTTAATCATCTAAAGAAAAAAAGTATGGGGACTTCCCTGGTGGTGCAGTGGTTAAGAATCCTCCTGCCAATTCAGGGGACACGGGTTCGAGCCCTGGTCCGGGAGGATCCCACATGCCGCGGAGCAACTAAGCCCGTGAGCCACAACTACTGAGCCCGCGTGCCACAACTATTGAAGCCCGCGCGCCTAGAGCCCGTGGTCTGCAACAAGAGAGGCCACCGCAATGAGAAGCCCGCGCACCGCAACGAAGAGCAGCCCCCGTTCGCCGCCAACTACAGAAAGCCCGCGCGCAGCGACAAAGACCCAACGCAGCCAAAAATAAATAAATAAATTTATTTAAAAAAAAACAAACAAAAACACGTCACACAGCATTTCTGAGCCTGTTTCCGCATCTCTAAAATGAAACTAACCACATCTGCTTTTCAGGATTGTTTTGAGAACGAAATGAAACCAGAAGTTGTAAACTGGGTAAAGGTAGGGATTGCATCTGTGAGAGTCCTTCCGAGTCCCCGCATTGGCGCAACGCCTGGGCCGTTTGTGAAACAAATGAACATTCACCAAATGATATACTAGGGCGCTATGGAAAATGATGCCACAGGTGAGATTTAATCATCTGGGAGAGTGATTGTGATATACTTGCAGAGGGAGAAAAGCTGGTTTCCAAGCTTTAGGTTCGTTATGATTCAACTTTTATAACCGAGTGATACGCGTGCATAGATATCTAGACATAGATGGATATACAGATCTAGACATAGATACTGATATCAACACTGCAGATATAATCTGTGGGTAGCATATAAGACCAAGGAAATCTCCAGCACTGATAACAGTGAGCTTTTGTCTCAGAGGTGTGCGTATAAGTGACGTTTATTTTCTTATTCGGCCATATCAGGTTTCCCCCTGAACCTTAAGTGATAAATGTGCGCCGTGTGGTTTAAAATCCATAAAAGTTGTTTTTGAAGGAAAAAAAGTACACCTTTCCAAGCCTCAGTTTTTTCATCTGTAAGATGGGAGTAATAATGCCCACCTCCACCCATACTCTGTAAACAGTAGGAAAAATATAAAATCAAGAACACTGGTAATGAATTAGGAACAAGAAATAGAACGCTTCTCCCTCACTTGCCCTGCCACCTCTGGCACCCAGACTCTCCCACTGTCCCTCAGTCATGAAAAGAAGGACACAGGACACGGAGGAGCTCATATTATGACCAAAGTTGCCATGGGCAGAACGTTTGTGGAGGGCTCCGTCCAGATGCTCTACGTACATCCTTTTACCCCACAACATAGGTACTATGGCCCCATTTCAAGATGAAGAGACTGAGGCCCAGGGGAGGGACCGCCACCTCACACAACTTGAAGCAGTGACGTGAGAATTTGAACTCTGGGACATCTGGTTCCCAAACCCCCACTGGAGGGGCTCAGGCCACCCCAGGCTCAGGCAGTGGCAGGACTCACAGCGCAGGCCACGGGCCGGAAGGAGGTGAGCCTCTCGGCGGGGTAGGACGTGTTGCCACTCCAGGCATCCCAGGACGGGTACTCACCCCGCTCCAGCACATACTGCTGCCCTTGGAAACCGGCGTGCTCAAAACCCACCCACCTGCGGACAGAGGGTAGAGAGTGCAAGAGGTTAAGAGGCCCCCCACCCTGAGTTCTAGACCAGTGGTGGTCACGCAGGGGTGACTCTGTCCCCCAAGGAGGCATGTAACAATGTCTGCAGGCATTTTTGGTCCTCGTGCTGGGAGGAGGGAGCAGAGGGTTTTGCCGCTGGCGTTTAGTGAGTAGAGGCCAGGGATGCTGCTGAATGTCCTCCAAGGCACAGGACAGCCCCCAGCACAGAACTACCCGGCCCCAAACATCCAGCCTGTTGACATGGAGGAGTCCAATCTAGACCTAGTAGCCCACTGCCTCGCTGTGCATACTGTAGGTAGGGGACCGGCTCCGTGCAGGTAGCTGGCACTCTTCCACGTGTCCCTCTAGGCCATGTAGATGAGGCTTGACCACACGCTGACTTAAGCCTTGGCCATCTCATGACTCTCTCTCTCTCTCTTAACAAAACATATCTCATGCTCAGAGCCTCAGTCAGGCAACAATGTTCAATTACAGAATGCTAGTATTATTATTATTTTTTTTACTATATTTAGTTATAGTTACCTTCTACTTTTGGTGAGTGATATTGGCTTTTGATTTGTGCCTAAGAGGGACATTTCAGATGCAACACTGGGTTTTAAAGGTCTGCCCCCACAGGGCTGCCTCATCCAGTGGGAAGGCTCTGTGTGAATGGTGCCCCTTACATTTGAGCAGTCCACAACCTGCACGACCTTACACTGCCATCCTGCACACTCCCCAGCATCTCAGACCCAAGGAAGGCACACCGGTACACTTAGAGCCTGGGAAGATAACACCTAGAACATCTAAAAGTCCCAGCACCCCTCTCTAGATCACTTCCTGTCTCCCCCACCCTGATTCCAATCCCCCTGGACTCACGCTCCACTCAGCACTTTCAAAGATCGCACAGTCTCAAAACCAAGCTCCAGCACACTGGGGCACTCAGCTGTGAACTCATGCCGCCGGCCTTGGAAGCCCTCCTCATCCCACACCACGATCTATGCCGGAGAGAAAAGGTGGAGACGCGCATCAGAGTCCCGTGAGCGGTTAGGGCTTCACCCTAGGAGTCAGGGTGGGGCAGATCAGGTAAAGCAGGGATTGCAAACTCACATGCCTCTAGGGGCCAGGAAAGGAGCGTGAGGGCTGAGGACCCAGGAGCATAGGCCCTGTGGAAGTGGGTGGCGTCTGCTCAGCGCCACCTACTGTTGCCACATGATAATGCAACCAACTGTTAAATTTCCCAAGACAACCCCTATATCTGGACTTTTCTGTGGACCTTCCATGTTTTCAAAGGCTGATGACAAACTCAAAGGTTGGGTTTTTTTTTTTTTCTTCTCTTTTTTAACACAGAGGAAGTCAAAGAAATCATGCCCAGAGACTATGTGCTATTACCAGTTTGCCATCTCTGCCAGAGACAAGGTTGAATTTGGGACCATAAGACACAAGTTCAAATCAAGACCCCAGTGTGTGAACTTGGGCAAAACCCTCTCCCTCTTGGAGCCTTGATTGCATCCTCTGTGAAATGGGCCCTCATTACCGCCCGCCAGGGGTGAGGTGGGGATTCAATGAAGGTGGGGGCGGTGGTCCCCAGGATCTGGGATCGACCTGTGCCCTCCCACTTCCCAGACATCGCCCCCTTCCCATGCCTCTTCCTACCTTCCAGTGTCCCGCTGACTTGGTGCACTGCAGAGACATGTTGCTTGTTTCCTACACAAGAGGAGAACGTGATACGCTTCTGCCCTGACTCTGCTCCCCTCCTTGAGGCTGAAGTCTAGTTTGGGCTGATTGGGCTCCAGATGGGTCCAGATGTGCCTGAGGTTGGGGGCAAAGTGTGGCTTCGGCCTGTCCCTCTCCTACCCTTTCCATCTGTGACCAATACCGTCTGCTTTTCTTCCATCCTACCGCTATCTCAAAACGTACCCATTCTGGGTCCCATTCCTCTAAGCCCTGCTCTGTATTGTTTTATCTGCTCACTATGGGAAATTTTCTGTAGCTGCTGGTGGGCGGATGTTTCACCCCAGGCAAGAACCAAGGTGCTCAGCTTAAGATAGCCTCCCAAAGACAGCATCTGACCCAAAAAGGGAACTCTAATAGTGGAAGCTGAGGCAACAGGATTGCAGGAGTAATTCTGGTTTTAAATGGGGGTTGCAGGTACTGGTCTTGATGTCTGGGTCCTAGTTAGGATGCCTCGGTTAGGATGAGGATGGCATTCAGGATGGCACAGTGATGTCCCCAGGATTGGGGACCTGGGCTCCCCTCCCTCCCAGGATGCTCACCCAGAGCTCAGATCCCACTCCTTCTCCGAGCCTGGGACTTACCGAAATGGACCCAGAGAACATGCCAGACCTGGCACCAGCGGAGGTCAGGCTCTTATAGGCAGGGAGGAGAGAGGGCCCCTGGGGGACAGAGCCCTGACTCAGCAAGCGAGTAACGGGAACAAAAGCCAGCCCTGGCTGGAACTCCAATAGAGAGGTGTCAGCAGCACTGGCTTCGGCTGGGAGGGAAAGGTCAGGTTGCTCCCACTCAGGGATTACCCATGAAGAAGGCAAGAGGAGGAAGGTCCGCCTTAATCAGCTCCATGGGACTCCTGACTGGAGAAGGATAACAAGCGGTAGACACAGAGTCTAAAAACCTCATCCTTCCTAGCTGTGTGACCTGGGGCAGGTCGTTTCCCCTATTTCTTCCTGGAAAATGGGACAAGAATAAACCATATCACAGGACTGGTGTGAGATTATGTAACATGCCTGGAACAGACATTCAACAAATGCCTATACGTTTCCCCCTCCCAGGTCCCTTCCTCTTCCAATGGGAGCAATCAGGGTAGGCTTCATGGTGGAGGTGGCATTGAAGCTAGGCTCTGAAGGGTGAGGAGGATTTGTACAAAGTGAGATGGAAGGAGACGCTTTTGCTGGGCAAAGCTGTAGAGGTAGGAATATGGGGCTGGTGGCCTGATGGTGCTGGAGTTCAGGGACCCTGAAGGAGAGCAGAGGGACACAGGCAGGAAAGGTGGCTGGGCCAGGGCCTCCAGGGCCCACAAAGCTCAGAGAGGAGCCCAGAGGGCTCTGTGGGCAGAATGAAGGAGCTGGTGGGTGTGAACATGCTTTGCAAACTGTACCACACCTGCTGAATATCCAGGGTTTGTAGAATTTGCTTTGTGCGCCCTCTCCCCACACTCCCACCCTCTGAGTTGGCCTAAGAGGGGGCTTTCACAGCATGGGAAAGAGCATGGCTGGAAACCAGATCGCTCTGGGTGACCTGGAGGATGTCCTAGGTCAGCTCATGGCATCTAAAATGGCAATATTAGTTCCCTCCTGAGAGGGTTAAAGGTAGCCCTATCAAACGCATAACTTTAGGGCTTCCCTGGTGGCGCAGTGGTTGAGAGTCCACCTGCCGATGCAGGGGACGCAGGTTCGTGCCCCGGTCCGGGAGGATCCCACATGCCGCAGAGTGAGCCATGGCCGCTGAACCTGCGCGTCTGGAGCCTGTGCTCTGCAATGGGAGAGGCCACGACAGTGGGAGGCCTGCATACCGCAAAAAAAAAAAAAAAAAAAAAAGCATAACTTTAATATTAGTTTGCCATGAAGATTAAAGGCTAAGAATGTAGGCTCTGTAGCCAGACTGCCCGGGGTTGTGTCCCACTCTTGTTGGCTCGGTAACCTTGAGTATGTTACTTAATCTCTCTGAGCCTCAGTTTCCTCATATGTAAAATGGGTATAACAAAGTAAATTGGGTTTAACCTAAGAGATAGGGGTATTGTGAGGGTAAGTGTGAATTACACATGAACAGCACTTGCTGTCCCAGAACTTCGCCTGGGACATAACATTCGTCATGTGTCTCCATCATCACTGTCATCATCACTGCTAATAAAAAAAATTACTATGGACACATCTGCACTCCCATGTTTGTTACAGCATTATTCACAATAGTCAAGAAGTGAAAATAACCTAATTATCCATCAATGGATGAGTGGATAAAGAAGAGGTGGTATCTAGATATAATGGAATATTATTCAGCCTTGAAAAAGAAGGAAATCCTGCCAAAAGAAGAAGGAAGCATGGATAGACCTTGAGGGCATTGTGCTAAGTGAAATAAATCAGACAGAGGAAGACAAATACTGTATGATTTCACTTACATATGGCATCTTAAAAAGACAAAATCAGAGAAGTGGAGAGTAAAATGGTGGCTGCCAGGGGCTGGGAGGTGGGGGAAACAGGGAGATGGTGCTCAAAGGGTATAAACTTCCAGTTATAAGAATAACAAGTTTGGGGACCTAATGTACAACATGGTGATTACAGCTAATACGTATCGTATACTTGAATGTGGCTTAGAGAGCAGATCTTACATGTTTCCCAACAACAAAATAAATAGTAACTATGTGATGGGATGGAGGTAGCAATCATTTTGCAATTTGCAAATGTATCAGATCAACATGTGGCACACCTTACACTTACACTATGTTGTGTGTCATTTATATTTCACTAAAGCTGGGGAACATGATTACCCTTAAACACAGGAGGGCGTCGTTTTTAAGAGCTTGGGTTCAGGAGTTAAAAGGATGTGACTGGGGGCTTCCCTGGTGGCGCAGTGGTTGAGAGTCTGCCTGCCAATGCAGGGGATACGGGTTCGTGCCCCGGTCTGGGAAGATCCCACATGCCGCGGAGCGGCTGGGCCCGTGAGCCATGGACACTAAGCCTGCGCATCCGGAGCCTGTGCTCCGCAACGGGAGAGGCCACAACAGTGAGAGGCCCGCGTACCGCAAAAAAAAAAAAAAAAAAAAAAAAAAGGATGTGACTGGGACTTCCCTGGTGGTCCCGAGGTTCAGACTTCGCCTTCCAATGCAGGGGGTATGGGTTCGATCCCTGATTGGGGAACTAAGATCCCACATGGCTCGTGGCCAAAAACCAAAATAAATAAATAAAACAGAAGCAATATTGTAACAAATTCAATAAAGACTTTTAAAAAAATGGTCCACATCAAAAAAAAAAACTTAAAAAAATAAAAGATGTGAGTCCTAATTCCATTTTACAGATGAGGAAACAAGCTGAGAGAGGGGAAAGGGACTTGCCTCGGTTTCCTCATCGGCAAAGAGGATTGATCTCAGAGTCCCCACCATCACAATGAGGATTATAGGAGCCACGTCAGTCAGATGCTCCCAGTGGAGCCATCAGCATGGGGCCGTGCACCCCCTACCTCTGCCCTCACTGGTTGGCTGGCAGCCCATTACCACAGGGATCATGGAACTGCCCCAGACATCTTGACCCTGAAACCCAGACCTGTGGGTGGCCCCTACCACAGGCATCTTGGCCCCCATTACAGTGGCTGCCCCATCCTGCGGTCGCTGGCCCCCTCCCAGGCCTTGGCCCAGGATGAAAGGCTCAGGGGGAGGCCAGGAAGTGAGGCGGGGGTGGAAGGGCACAAGGCAGAGCTGGCCCCAGGCCACGGTGACCTCCAGGCGCAGCTGGGCTCCGTGGGGAATCTGGGTTCCTGGACCCCCATAGAAGAAGCAAAAACCTATGCAGAATCCCCTCTCCCTGCCCCCCCCCCCCACCACCTGGGGCCAGGGAGTCAGACTGCAGGCTGGTCTGGCCCAGCAGCGCCCCTGGGTCCCTCCAGCCCTGGCTCTACTATGAGTTCGCCCTGTGTGACCTTGTTGAAGTCCATTGTTCTACCCGGGCCTCAACCTCACATCCGTCTCTGTCTGTCTCTCTCCCCATCACCGTCCACCTGCCGCTCTGTAGGTCCATCTCCATCATCTCTCTTTCTCTGTCGCTCTCCACGTCTCCCAATCTGTCTCCCTGTTTCTCTCTCGCAACCTGGTTTCCCTAGCTCCCCCTTACCCGGGCCAGTTCCTGACTCTGACCTCTCTGGACCCTAGTTTTGCTCATCTGGCAAATGGGTACAATGAAAGTGCCAAATAAGGTGGGTTGTCCTGGGACCTGACCAGAGGCAGCGGTGATACGTTTAGCGCTACTCACGGCCCCTTCTTTCCTGTGCAGCACCCCACAGGGACACCTGCGCCACTGATAACTGCAGACACGGAGGCCCTGAGGGATAGAGACTTGCCAAATGCCACACAGTGCAGAGTGGCTGAGCCTGGACTCAAACCCAGGTCCCCTATCTTCTGGGGGCTCCCCTTTTCCCTGCCCCAGGATTGGCAGCCAGCGGGGACCCTGTGGGCCCAGCCCCGGCTGGGGTTTGTGAGAGCGGCACCCGGGCAGGGGCTGGGCAGAGGCGAAGCGATGTGGCTACTGGCCAGGGTTTCTGCTGTGCCTGCCGGGCTCACAATGGGAAGTGCTGCCCTTTGCAGGAACCCGGCAGGGTCAGGCCTCTGAGGCCCCTGACTCTCTGCCTGGGGCCTGCTGAGCCAGCTCCCCCTTTGTGCCACAGACCACAGGGTCTGGTGTCTGCCAGACTATAAAATGGGGGGTCGGGCCCTCGTCACCCACTGCACCAGCCTGCCCTCCTGCCTGCCCTCCAGCAGGAAGTAGCAGGGCCCCAGGTAAGAGGGGACCCACCGCAGCTAAAAGCCCCAGGGGAGGGGAGGGGACAGAACAGAGGCAGAGAGAGGGGGAGGCAGAGAGATCAGGGACAGAAAAGAGTCAGGGAGACGGGGTAATCAGGAGAAAGGCAGAGAGAGAGAGAAAGAGAGAGAGAAAAGATAAAAATAGAGACAGGCAGAGAGAGGAAGAGAGGGAGGGAGGAAAAGAAAGAAGAAAGACAAAGAACAGATAGAGAGAGAGATGCAGAGAGCAAGATACTGGGGAGAGAAACAGAAAGACAGAAGCATAGGCAGAGAGAGAAGTAAAAACAGAAATAAACAGGAAGGCAGCAAGAGGGAGGGGGAGGGGAAAGGGAGGAGGCGGGGGTGGGGGGGGAGAGGAGAGAGAGACTATTGAAGGAATGAGCACATGTCCAGAACGCAAGGAACCCAGCTACCATACGAGGGGAATGTTGATTCATAGACTGACTTGGCCGGGGTCAGGGTGGGGGTAAGCAAGCGCCTGGAAGCCACAGATGTGGCCCAGATGTGTGGCCTTGCCCATCGTGGGCAGAGCACCCCAGAGTCACGACAGTCTTTCTCAGGGGAGACGCAGGGAGGGATCCGCTTGCCCCAACCAGCTCTTTCTTACAGAAAGTGTTCAGGAATCCACTGCCAGAGGGTCTTGATGATCTGCGCCCTCAGGGGGTCCTGGAGCCCCCTGGAAACTGTCTCCAAAATTAAAGGGGGCATTTTTTTTCCCCTGGGGACAAGGACAAGGCGTTCTTCAAACACTCAAAGGCATCCATGACCCCAAAGTAATGAGGAACCACTGGAATTGACCAAAGGCCTCTCCACCCAAAGCCTACACAGCCACAGCCTCCTTTTAGAACCCTGCCATGGGCCAAACACGTCCTCCTGGAGCCTCCTTTACGCCCCAGTCCCAGGCCTGTGTCTGCACCCACACACCCGTTCCCAGGCAGTACCAGAGGCAGCAGTTTGACTGGGAAAGGAGAGAGGAACATGCATTCATGCAATCTCTGAACAGATGTTAGTTGAGCATCTCCTGTGGGCCAGGCGCTGAGCCAGGTGCTGGGGATGGAAGGATGAATCAATCCGAATAAGTAAATGGCAAAGCCCAGTTGCTGGGTGCTTGCACTGAAATTGGAGTCCTACCACTTAGTAGCTGTGTGGCCTTGGGCAGGTCATCCACCACCCCCACCACCCCCACCAGCCTCAGATTGCTCAGAGGAGATAAGAGGTTACGGTGAGGGACGGATGTGTTCATTCATGAATGTAACAGAGCCTGGCCTCCCTTAGGCTTTCCCAAATGGGGCTTCTTGTTATGAATCTGCTGAGGCAAGTTGAGGTTGCCCAAGCCAAGAAGCATGATAAGTGACTCCGGGGAGGGGGGGGGGGCAGAGGAAGGACACAGCAGGGGGACAGCGAGGACACGGCTTGGTGGAGGTACCGGCAGGGTCTGAGGCCTGGAGAAAAGCATAACAGGGATGAGTGGTCCCCAGACAGGAAATCCTTGACGGCAAAGGGAGATGGGGACAGAAAACATTCAGGCTTCTGTTTTAGAAGGAGAAAGACTAGATGAATTCAGAGAAGCCTGAGCACACAGGGTGATGGGGGATGAGAGCCAGGGAGGCAGCTTGGGGGCGCCATCCCTGACTGAACCCAGGCCGAAGGGTTCTTTACAGACTTTTGCAGCTGGGAACCATGTCTCAGCCAGCGGCCAAGGCCTCTGCAACAGCTGCGGTGAACCCAGGGACTGATGGGAAGGGCTCAGCCCCGGGCTCCGGCCCCGCCCAGGCCCCAGCCCAGCGGGTGCCCGCTGCCAAAGGGGACCTGCCTCCCGGGAGCTACAAGGTGAGGACCTGGAGGCGGGGTGGCTGGGCTCCACCCCGCGCTTCCTCTCCCTCCTCCCCTTACCCCTCCCCTCCCTCTTCCTCCCCCTCCTCCGCTCCCCTCCCCGCCAGTCTGCGCAACCGGCTTGCACCTGCTTACATTTTGTCGCATGCAAGAAACAGATGGAGAAGGAGAGAAAGCGGGCTGGCTTAGCAGCAGGAAACGGCTGTCCCAGGAGGTCCTCCAGGGCAGAAGGCCGGCCTCAGACCCTCTTGAAAAGTGTTCCAAGCGGTCGGTCAGGCTGAAAGGGCTCCTGGAAAGCGAGGCATCCGGTCCCTTCGGATTGGGTTGGGTTGGGTTTCAACCTTGGGTGCACAGAACTGGGTCATTTCACCACCCTTGGTTCATGACAGGCTGTCATGCAGTCCACCCCTGGCCAGATTTTATTTATGTCGTCGCTTATTTAATGGTTAATTTCAATTTAATTTTTAATAATACAACACGCACCTGCAAACCCACCACTTGTGTGAAAAGCCAGGACTTGGTAAACATCCTCAATCTAACTTCAAAGTGTTCCCGCCCCACTCCGTTCCCACCTCTCCAGCCGCCTACCCGCCCCCCACCGTCCCGCGAGCCCACCTCCT
Organism: Leucopleurus acutus; assembly: GCF_964270905.1. NCBI lineage: Eukaryota > Metazoa > Chordata > Mammalia > Artiodactyla > Delphinidae > Leucopleurus > Leucopleurus acutus. The sequence goes on from NC_139155.1 coordinate 70,298,822, forward strand.
TCCTCCCCTACGCGAGGCTACTGCCATCCTCACCCCGTCCATCATCTGCTTGCTTGCTTTTCTATGTACTTTGATGCATTGTTCCTTTAAAAGTATATATGTGTATTCTATTTGTTTTTAACTTACTGAAATGAACCATATGTAATCTTTCTGGATTTTTCTTTTTTCTTCCTATGAGATTTCTAATAGTCACTGATACTGTTGTGCGTTGCTGTGGGTCATTCGTTTTGGTTGCTGTGTGATGTTTCCGAGTGTGACCGTCACTCCTGGGTGATTGGTAGCTTTGCTGTCGTGAACGGCTTGGTTAGGGTGTTCTCAGCCATGTCACCTGCAAGAGTTTCTCTTGGGCAGATAAGTGTAGGAGTGGAAGGGCTGGGTCAAGGGTATGTGAACCTCTTTCCCTTTTATAGCTGGAAACTGAGGCTCAAGAGAAGGCATCCACTTGCCTCGGTCCAAGTGAATGGCAGCGTTTTCCCAACTTGGGGCAACAAACAGATAAAAACCAAAATTGGATGCTTAGTGAGAGGAGGGGATTAGCCCACGTTTACACAGGGGCCCCTGCTTCTGGCCTCCCCTATGGTTTGTTGGGTAGACTGGTGAATGTTTCCTGAGCATCAGCTCTGTGGCAGGGGCTGGGGCTTGGAGATAAAGAAATGGATCCACCCCGTTGGTCTTTGGAAGGGTTGAGTGAAAGGGGAGAGGGGTGAGAGATACCCAGAAGCAAAGCAGCAGTGACTGTGTAGTATGTTACTTGTGCTGCTGATGGGATGAGCACAGTGGGGGGGGGGGCACTCAACCAAGCTCACCCAAGGAGAGGGTATCAGGGAGGGCTTCCTGGAGGAGGTGACAACTGAGCCTAGAACAGGACAGGGGACATGAGCTCCAGGATGGGGATATGTGATGAAGAAGGCATCCCAGACAGGAGAAAGAGCACAGATAATGGCCTGGAAGGAAGATCCATCAGTTCCTAAAGATGGTACAGATATTAAGTTCACAGATCTTGGCTCATGGCAAGCTCTCGTGTGATCTGGGCACAGCCTGCTCTTATTTACATAGGTACTTAATGCATATTTGACCTGGAGCCTCTCCCTGCTCACTCTGCCCCCTTGACATGGGGGCTTCTTTCCTGCAGCTGGTGGTCTTTGAGCAGGAGAACTTCCAGGGCCGGCGGGTGGAATTCTCCGGGGAGTGCTTGAACCTGGGAGACCGCGGCTTCGACCGAGTGCGCAGCCTCATTGTCGTCTCAGGACCGTGAGTGTTGGGCAGTGGAAGGGCACTCCCACAGCCCTAGTAAAGTAATAAGAAAACGACCGTAGCTGCCATTTACTGGCCACCCGCTCCACTCCATGCCTATCACCATGCTATCAGAGACACATACAGCCATCCCTCAGTATCCGAGGTGGATTGGTTCCAGGATACGCAGTGGATACCAAAATCCTCGGATGCTCAAGTCCCCGTGGTACAGCCAAACCTCTGTATCCGCAGATGTTGGATGCATGGGTACTGGGGCCAACTGTATATTATTTCCAGTACTTCTTTCAAACCCAAGAGGGAGGAAAGAGAGGTATGATTCTCCTTCCCATTTTACAAGTGAGGAAACTGAGACTCTGAGAGGTGATTTGATTAACATAAGGTCACACTGACAGTAAGTCATGATTCCAGGCTCTAGAGAGATGTTTTTTTCTGCTATAGAAGGAACCCTGCCCATCACTGATAGCAGGAGGAGGCCAAAGAGCCAGGTGTCCATTAGCTGTCCCCTCTCCTGGGCATCAAGCAGCCTTAAAGGTAATACTAAGCATCTGTTGAGTACCCATTAGTGCCAGGCACTGACTGAGGGCTTTACCTAGAGGATCCTACAGTGCTGTATGAGGTAGGGGCGATTCTTATTCCCATTCGACAGATGAGGAAACCGAGGCTCAGAGAGGTTAAGTCCCTTGGCCAAAGTCACCTAGTGGTAAGTGGTAGACCCTGGGTTCAACTCAGGTTGATCAGTTTCATCTCTAGCGCTTTAGTCACCATGCTCCACAGCCTGCCCCTCACTCTCTGGGCTTCTCTGGGCTTTAGTGACCCCCATATAAAACAAGAATCATTGTCCCTTGGACATAGTGGCTGCACCAACTTCAGCCCCTGTGCACTAAGCTCAGGGTGCAGGGCCAGCCCCCGGATAAGACCCACAGGGCCCCCTTGCCTCTTGTCTCTCCAGCAAAAAAGCCCTCAAGGAGTGTGATCAGCCGGTACACACAGCATACAAAGAGCAGAGATAAGCTTTGAGGTCAGACAGGCCTGGGTTTGAGTCCCAGCTCCCCTGTTTGCCTTGTTCAGCGTCCAAGCCTCAGTTTCCTCATCTCTGAAATGGGCAGAGTAATGGTCCTCACTACCCTCCACTAGATTATTCTAAGGTCTGCAGGTGATAACGCAGCATGGGCCTGGCACTTTGGGGGTGCCCAAACATGGCAGGTGGCAGAGGATTATTTACCCACCCTGTTGCCCTGTGAGTTTAGCCAAGTTACCCTGGGCCAGGGTAGGCTGGTAACCTCAGCCCCACCCTCAGACTGCCCAGCTGGGGGCAGAAGCTGCCGGATGTGGCCAGTTTGGGTTTGCAGGCTTTTTTCATTGTCTGTGACTCAAACCCAGAGCATCTCTCCTCAAGCAAAGATGCGGCTGGTCTTTGGTGTGTGCTCTGGGACTGCACCTGATGGGAGAGAAAAGATCCTGTGTTCCAGGGCCCTGGCTCTGTGTCAGGACCAGCAGAGTCATGGGAAAAACAGTGGTGGAAAAAAAAAAATGAGGGGATGAGGTGGGCAGGGGGAGGGGAGGAGAGGTGTGCCCTCACATAGTTGGGGAGGGGAGGCATGCCTGCCTGAAACCTAGGAGGCCTCAACTGACACCGACACCATCATGTGACTTTAGACCAGTGACTTAGCCCCTCTGAGCCTCAGTTTCCATATCTGGGAATTCAGATTTCTGCCCTACCTCTCTCCTTGCTTATAAGACTCAAATGAACCGTAGGAGATGAGAAAAGACACTAAAATAAATATTGACAATTCCTCACTCATGTAACGGGTCCTCACTGGGCATTATGACTCCTGAATAAGACAGTTTCGGGGGAGGGTGGCAGGGTGGCAGGACCACATCAGTGTCTGTCTTTCTATAAGCTCAGATCTCCAGCAGCTTCCCTTCCTCTTTAGTCATGAAAGATATTACTGATTATGCTTTCTCTTTTAAACTCTCATAACCTCCTGACAAGGTAGATACAATCATTTCTTCTCCTTTTCGGAGGCTTAATGAGCTTAAGTGACTTGCCGAAAGCCATACAGAAAATAAATGATGAACTGGGATTAGAACTCAGGTCCATCTGTTTCCAAAGTCTATGTTCTTAACTCCTACAAGGCACCATCTTCCAAGGCTCCCTTCCCATCCACCCATTCATCCATCTGTAGATCAACCCATCCATCCATCTGTCCATTCATTCTCCACCCATTTCTTTATCCCTCTATTTACCCCTCCCTCCATCCATCCATTCTCCATCATGCATCCATCCATCAATACACTCATCCATAGATCCAGCCATCTATCCTTCTATCCACCTGTCCATCCACCTGTCCATCCACTTATCTACTCATCCATTTAAACTCCCTCCCTCCCTCCCTCCCTTCCTTCCTTCCTTCCTTCCTTCCTTCCAGCTTCCTTCCTTCCTCCCTCCCTCCCTCCCTCCCTCTTCTCCTCTACTCTAGACTAGGGAGGACTGAGGCAGATTCACCTCTATTCTGGAAGAATCAGTCTGCATCTTCAATTCTGTCACTCCAGTGTGGGTTGGCACATTCCTCAGACAAGACTTGAGGCTCCTGGGACACATTCTGTTTCAGTCTGTGGTGGTAGCCCATCCCTCCTCCATCTGCCGCATCTCCTTCTGGGTAGAGGAAGGTCCCAGCAGCCCCCAGGGAGATAAGACTAATGTCAGTGACCCCTCAGCCCTCTCATGTTCCCTCAGAACTCCTGAACACATAGAGAGCAAAGTTCGAGAGGCTCCTTAGTCTCAGCCTTCTCATCTATGAAATGGGGATCATCTTATCTCCCCCGGAATCCCTGGTCCCTCTAACACAAGCTCACTGCCATTCTCAATCAGGTGCACTGAGAAAGCCCCCATCTGACATCAAGCTTAGTTAGTCCTTTTAGAGAACTGAACACCTGCATAAGCGCAATCACATTTAATTCTCATAGGTATCTGAGAGGTGAATATTACTATCGTTTCCCTCCCACTGCCCTCATACCGATTACTGTCTTCTGTGTGCCAGGCCAGTCTTTACCAAAAATACAGGTGATTTAAGCACTGTATCAATTTTTCCCTACCCCCATACCTCCAGGACTATTATTTATTTAATATATTTCATTTTAAGTAAACATATATCAAAAGAACCTTTGCATCACTTTTACAAATGGACAGCTGATATCATCTGCTATAGGTAAAAGGTATCCATAAACAAATTTATACAATGAACAAAGTATAATAGCCTGCTCAAGGCTCTGGGCTGGTGACCTGTTCTTCCTTTGCTACTAAGAGAGATTAATAGGTGTTAAAGACACATAAGTATCCAACAAAGACTTTCTCCTAGCTGGAATCCATTTTTTAAAAAATGTCTTCTTGTGTGTTATTTCTCCCAAGTCCTTATAATACTTAAATTATATGTAAATCCTACATCTGGGGAAACATTTTGCTCGTATCATTACATACATTGTCTCATTTAATCCTTCACCAACTTCAAGAAAATAGGCGTATTAGATGAGGAAACCGAGACTCAGAGAAGTGAAGCAACTTCCTGTGGTCACACAGCCAGTCAGTGGCATAGCCTGGGATCAAACCCACCGGCCTTGGGGCTGCCTTGCAAGGGGAAGATCGGAAGGCAAGTGGTGGGAGGGGCTTCTGCTAAGGATTCCTCTCCTCTCTGCCTTTGCCCCTCCTGACTCTCCCCGCCCTCCCCATCTCTCTCATGTCCAGCTGGGTTGCCTTTGAGCAGTCCAACTTCCGGGGGGAGATGTTCATCCTGGAGAAGGGCGAGTACCCGCGATGGGACACGTGGTCCAGCAGCTACCGCAGCGACCGGCTCATGTCCTTCCGGCCCATCAGGATGGTGAGTGGCTCCTGTACTGGGCCTGGGGGATTAGTGCAGCAGGGCAGGAGCAAGCGTGAGGGCTGATGGCCAGGAGAGCAAAGGAGTCAGGTGAGCAAGAAAAATAAAGAAGGAATGGTGGGCAGGGAGGCGCAGCGACCTCTGAGTTGTCCAAGGGCAATGGCTCTTGTGCTCAACAATTCATAAGGCATCCCTGATACACTCATCGTGTGTCCAGCTCCTACTAGGAGCCCAGGGCCAATGGAACCTAGTTTTTTCCTTCTCTGCTGCTGTCAAGAGTGGACTGAACCTCTCAGTTGTTGTCTTCCTTGACTCTCTTTGTGGAATGTTTCTAATTGCCGACTGCACATTAGGCACTCCTGGGGAGCTTCGAAAAATCCCAAGGTCCATCCAAATCATCAGACATGCAGGTTGAAGCTCGTGTAATAGCTGAAAAGAGGGATATTGTAGAAAGGCACCATGAAAGGCACCTTATCCCGATGATAAGACTATATACTGAATCAGCCCTTTTATAATGTTCAACTAGAGTAGGTAGCATAACTTCAAGACTCAAAGCCAAAGTAGGTGGAGTTATCTCCAAGCCAATCACAGGTTTCTTCTAGAATTATGTTGATGGTGATTCATGAACCAGCCACATCTTCACTCACCAATGTTAATGTCTGATGGTAACCAACTTTTGCCATCTGAGATGGGAATTTTCGTGAAGAGTTTTTTTTTTTTTTTTTTTGCAGTACGCGGGCCTCTCACTGTTGTGGCCTCTCCCGTTGCGGAGCACAGGCTCCAGACATGCAGGCTCAGCGGCCATGGCTCACGGGCCCAGCCGCTCCGCGGCATGTGGGATCCTCCCGGACCGGGGCACGAACCCACGTCCCCTGCATCGGCAGGTGGACTCTCAACCACTGCGCCACCGGGGAAGCCCCGTGATGAGTTTTCATGCATGTCCTTTTGAGGCTATCATGTGCCCACAGCCAGCTGTTTTGGCATCACCAAACGTACCTTAATGGATTATCCATGCCGATCATTCCTAGTGTTTTTCTCAAATTGAGGCTGAATTATCAGCCTTAATAATGGACTCTTTGTGAGAATTCGTAGAAATCTCTCCGTCAATCGTCCTTATAAGGCGGTCTATGTCAACGGACCTTGTTTGGAAGAGCGATCAGCTAGGGCATTTCCAGTAGCTTCTAGAACCTTGCTGTCCAATATAATAGCCATATATGGGTATTAAACACTTGAATCTTGGCTAGTCTGAATGGAGGTGTGCAACAGACATGCCAGGCTTTGAATACATAGTAAAAAAGGAGAATAAGAATGTAAAATACCTCATTAATATTGCCATGTTGGCTACATATTGAAATCATCATCATTTAGACACATTTGCTTAAATAAAATATATGATTAGAAAAAAATCCCCGAGGGGGAGGGAAAAATGAGGAGCTTGGGATGAACACACGCACACTTCTGCATATAAGATAGATGACTGACGGGGACCTACTGTATAGCACAGGGAACTCTACCCAATATTCTGTGATAACCTATATGAGAAAAGAATCTAAAAAAGAGTGAATATATGTATGTATAACTGAATACCTGAAATTAACACAACATTGTAAATCAGCTATACTCTAATAAAAGTAAAATTTTAAAACAAAGAAAAAATTCCCGATGCCTGGACCCCGCCCCAGACCAATTAAGTCCACATCTCTGGGGCTAAGTCACAGGCACTGATATCTTTTCATGCCTCCTAGGTAGTCTCTGGGTAGCCAGGGCTGAGAGCCACTGGTCTAATTCCTCCTCTGTATCCCTGCCACCATCCTAACGTGGCCCATCTTCTCTCATACCTGAGTGGCTCCAACTCCCTGCCAGCTGGTTCCCTGACTCCTTTCCAGCCCTCTCTCCTGGGAAGTTAGAGGGATCTCTATCTCAACCATCTTCCACCTACAGTCATTCATTCAACCACAAACACATTGATGTGTTTCTGCCAGGCTGTGTCGTAGGCCCTGGGTATGCAGCTGTGCTTGGGACAGGCAAGGTCCCTGCCCTCGTGGGAGGTATCTACTGAAAACCTCATCACAAAAATGAATCTGTAATGGCAAACAACTGTTGCACGTGCTGCACGGGGGCCATGCAGTGTGCTAGGAGAGGGGAAGAGGAAACCGGAGCTCTGATGTTGGGGAAGAGGGGGTGGGAGGGGTCAGGGGTGATCAGGAGAGACAGCTTGCAAAGGATGGGAACTGAGTCAGCCATTTGAACAGTCTCCCAGGGAACAGGTAGGGCAGAGTTCCCGGAATGAAGATGGAGTGGGTGGGACCAAGGAACTAAAATAGGGCCACTGTGGCTGCAGCAGAGGGAGTGGAAGGGAACAGGGTGCAAGATGGGATGGGAAGAATGAAATGCTTCTCTGGAAGGTTCTGCCCTTCGCTGGCTGTGTGACATTGATCAAGAACCTTGACTTCTCTGAGCCTCTGCATCCCTGATCGTCATAATAAAAATAATAAATTTGCTTGGAGCACTTGGTGTATGTATGCCAGACATCATGCTAGGTGCTCTGTATGGGTTAACTCCAGGAAGTAGAGGCTGACACTCCCTTTTCCCAGATGAGGAGGGCGCTTTGAGGCTGGACAACTGCAATCCTGGGCAAGTCCCATGGTGGCCTGAGCAGACTCCGCTCTCTCTTTCCACACCCAGAAGGCCCTGCTAAGTCACTTCTCTTTGCCCCATTCATACTTCACAGCCCTGACCCAGTCTCTCCTTCCCCAGGACGCCCAGGCGCACAAGCTCTGCCTGTTTGAAGGTGCCAACTTCAAGGGCAACACCATGGAGATTCAGGAGGACGATGTGCCCAGTCTCTGGGTCTACGGCTTCTGTGACCGCGTGGGCAGCGTGAAGGTCACCAGCGGAACGTAAGAATCCCTCCTGTGGGCCCTCATCCCCTGCTTCAAGCTCAGACAGATTCGGACGCCGTTTCCCTTACAGGATGTGACATCAGACATACAGGAAAGGCCCCAGCTCCTCCTAAATTCTCTCTGTGCCAGTGGCTGGGATTCCACAAAGAGAGCTTCATCCCTCTGGGGAGTGGAGTCATTTGTTGACGAACTACATGTCAATGTAAACAGACCTAGCAAGTTGTTCTAAAAAGTGGGAAGATGGAGCGAATAGGGGCTTCTAACTCTGTATTTGGGTTGGAGGAATAATTAAGTGCAAGGGGCAGAGTTGACGTGAGTAGATGAGTCTGGATGTGTCTAGGGAAAGGGAATATTCAGGGAAATTGTAGCCTCTAGGGACATGAGTAGAATGACATCTGAGAGGTGAGACTGTGTAATGAAAGGTCCTTAACCGCATCACTGATGCACTGTGGGACCCGGGTGAGCCACATGCCCTCTCTGTGACTCAGTGTTGCCATCTATACAATGGGCTCAGCAGACTCCTTATTCCAAAGGACTCCTTCTGCTCTGAACTCTCAGGATTTGAAGCTTTCAAAACAGAGCCCCATGTCCCCATGTCCATGAGAACACAGGGAAGGGCCGGATACCTGAAGGAGGTCACTTTATCGATGCCCCTGCCTCCAAACAACCACCCCTGGTCTCCTCTAGGCAAATGTAAGGTGTCTACCTCTCCACCCCAGACTCTTTCTGAGCTCCTGTAACACCGTCAGGGCTCTGACCTTTTTCTTGCTATTTTCTCCTTCCCTGAAACCCAGTATCCCTGCATTCAAGGAATCTGAAATTTACTAAACATTGCCTGTGAGCCAGGCTCTGTGCTCAGCACACTGGGGGAGGCAGAGATGAAGAAGGGCCAGTTCCTGCCTTCAGGGGGCTTACTCAGTCTAGCAGGGAGATGTCAGTACACCTGTGAGATGATGTCCAACAATAATAGGTAAGAGATGGTCCCCACAGGAGGTCAGAGGAGGAAGGAAGGTTTCTGGGACCAGGGTATGTGTGCTGGAGTGGAGGGTGGGTCCGAGGCTTATCTGGCAAGGCTGGAACTTAAGTCAGACTTTGAAAGATGGGCAGGGGCTCTGGGAGAGGCCTGGAAAAACCCTCCCAGCAGAGGCAAGGACAGAATTAGAAATAAATCATGGATAATAACTGGTATTAATTGCTTACTGTGGACCAAGCACTGCACTAACTACCTTCAATGAATAGTTATTGAGTCTTTACAACACACCAATGAGGCAGGTATGTCATCACGCCCACTTCATAGATAGCAAGCTGGTGTTCTGATAAGTCATCTACCTAGTAAATGGCAGAGCTAGGATTTGAACCGATTATATCCGATACCAGAATGTGTGATCCCAACCACTACATGCAAATTCACTTTCATACAAAGGAAACCATTTTTTGAAACAAAGCTCCCCCTTCTTATCTGCCTCATTGCTAACCAGTCCCCAGGCCCTATCTTCACTCCCTTTAATCCTGTTCTCTGAGCTCTGGGTCACCACTTTCAGTGGGATGTGTATTAATCTCCCTACCATGTACATGTAACCCACTTAGTAAGTACTTTAGATGCATTTTCCCATTTGGCCCCCAAACACCCTAATGAACCAGCTCCCATGACCATCCCCACTTTCTAGAGGAGAAAACTGAGATCTGTCAGAGAGGTGAGATCACTGGCCAAAGCCAGCAGGAAGCCAGCAGGAAGGGGCAAAGCCAGGACAGAGGAGGCCCCGGTGAACCCAAGCCCGAACCCTCACAGGTGAGGGATGGAGAGCAGACTGCAGGGATGGATGGATGGATGGAGAACTGACTGGTCAAGGTGGGGGTCCAAGTGCCAGGTAGTGAGGCTAGCCATCTCCATGCTGTCCTTGCTTTCCTACCAGCTGGGTCGGCTATCAGTATCCTGGCTACCGCGGGTACCAGTACCTCCTGGAGCCTGGTGACTTCCGGCACTGGAATGAGTGGGGAGCCTTCCAGCCACAGATGCAGGCTGTGCGCCGCCTGCGTGACAGACAGTGGCACCGTGAAGGCTGCTTCCCCGTGCTGGCCGCTGAGCCCCCCAAGTGAGTCTACACACCACTCTTCTCTCGTGACCCACCCTTCCGGAGACTCATCTTCCCCATGCAAATAAAAGTTCCTGAAGCCAAACTGTCTCCTGGGTCTGTGAACAGATGGATGCCTCAAGGTCCCTTGTCATTGCTGGCATGTGACTTCCTCTGTCTTGATAATTATAATAATAATCAAAACAGTGAGCACTGCTAAGCTCTTTACATTCTCTTAGTGTATCTTTTGGACTACTCTAGGAGGCCAGTATTATATAATTATTCCTATTTAAAAAGTGAGGACATTGAGGCTCAGAGAGGGAAAGTGACTTGCCCAAGGTCACACAGGTGTCAAGTCAAAATCTGAACCCAGGCAGTCTGGTTCCAGAGACGCGCTCTTAAACAAGTCTGTGTTTTCAAATTCTACTCCTTCAGGTACCACTCTCCTGATTTTTGCCTTCTCTGCTTACCACCTGTTTTATTAGTTACTTAATATATTTATTTAAATAAATAATATTGTGTGCTTAAATGCACTGACTTGTAAATAAAATTTGATAACACTACAGGATGTGGAAAACAGGCATCATATGGTATAGATAGAAAGCAGTCATATAAGTAAATACAATTTAAAAAGGCGAAGTATTGAATTCTCAGCAGACACCTCGCTTGCTGAAGGTTTTAGCCTGCATCCCGCTTGCTCTTTGACAAAATGGGTGATTAGCAAGAGTCAGAGAGAGGTCTGAAAGACACGCTTGCCCAAACTGACATGTTTCTCCCTGATTTAATCAAAGAAGAGTAAAAAGAGGCTTATTTCCTTGTATCTGATTTAGTGTTATTTAATCCTGGGTCCAAGTTCCACCTAGAATCATCTCTCCTGCTACAAATGACACATGCCCTGCTCTGGAAATCTCCATCAGGCAGTATTGACTCCTGAGTCAACAAGTAGCATTGATTGATGTTATTAACCATTAATCTATGCAGAAAGCCTAGGGGAGGTGTTGCCATGGATACCTTCCTGGAGGAGGGGATATTTGAAGGGGATCTTGAAGGATGGACTAGGAGCTTGCCTGGTGGCGAATGAGGGAGATGACATCCCAGGCAGAGCAAACAGTATGGTCTCTGCTACCCCATATGGCACCTTTGTGCAAATGATAAAAAGATGCTACTTCCTCAGGACATTTGACGGCCATCTGCCAGAAAGTATTGGAATAAATCTGTGATGTCTACGATGTCATTATGGTACCCTTGTGCAGTGCCCAACCTGCACAGCTGTACTCGGCAGCCGTGGAGCAACATGCGCAAAGGCACAGAGGCTGAGAGAGCTTGTGGTGGGTCCAAGCTTATTAAGGTGGGAGGAGTAGTTTGGTGGTTGTGTGGATGGATGTCAAGGGTGGGAAGGGAATGCTAAGTGTGGCAGAAGAGGAAGCCGGAAAGAAAAGTGGGGCCTCATGACACCCCACTCCGTGGTTTTGCTGAGCTTCAAAGTTGAAGCACCACCTCAGATCTTACCTTCTGAGACATGCATTTTCCATCTTCTTCCCACCCTAGTTCTCCCAACATCCACCCTCCAGTTTGACCAGCATCTTGTGTTAGAAGACAGGCTGTCTTGTCTTGGACCAGAAGATAGGATTCCTGGGTAGGAATCAGGAGATATGGGTGTCAGCCCTGCTCTACTGCTAGAAGCTACCAAGTGTTGGTCAAATCACTTCCACTCCCGGGGACTTATTCTTCTCATCTGTAAAATGACAGCTCCAATGTCCATCCAGCCTCAAGATTCTGATGCTGGGATTCTATGGTTCCAAAGTTCTGTGATCCTCCAAGATTCTGTAATTTATGTCTAAGTGTCCACTATTCTCTGATTCTGGTGTCAGGCTACATAGATTCCCATCCTCGATTCCTAAGGTGTGTGAGGGCAGCTCTAAAATTCTACTGTGGTGGAATCACACAAAACCAACTTTCACATTTCTTCAATGCTAAGACTTCATCGATGGCAAGATGCCCCATGATTTTATGATTTGAGAAAGAAAAAGAGAATTACTATCCACTCAAACATAACACAGCTGCTTTCTGATCACTTAGAATTTTTATTTCGTCCTTATTGAAAGAACTATTTTAAACTTATTTAGACATAACTTTTTCAGTGTGTCAATCTTGTGAGTCCTATAAAAGAAAAACACAATAGGGGACTTCCCTGGTGGTCCAGTGGTTAAGAATCTGCCTTCCAAAGCAGGGGACGCGGGTTCGATCCCTGGTCTGGGAACTAAGATCCCACATGCCGCGGGGCCTGCACGCCGCAACTACTGAGCCCATGTGCCACAACTAGAGAGCCCACGTGTCACAACTACAAAGCCCACGTGTCACAACTACAAAGCCCACGCACTCTGGAGCCCGTGCGCCACAACGAAGAGCCCATGCGCCACAACTAAGACCCAATGCAGCCATAAATAAATAAATAAATATTTAAAAAAAGGAAAACACAATAGACATCCATCAATGAAGTGAGTCCTTAAGTCTTTTGCATTCATAGTCTAGACCTTCCAGATTGCTTTCAACTCAAAGCTGTTGATGTCCTTATTTTCTCACAGGTGTTATATAAAAAAATATGCACATTAGCATTGCTGAAACAATATACACACTTGGCAAAACAAACCAACATAACTTGGAAGAAAATAACAAAGCAATTATTTTATATTTAATTTGTTTTATCCATACATTTATGTAACTTTTGCTACTGAATTTATGAATAAATAAAACACGGTAATAGAAAACAGAGAACAAATAAAAATTACAAGCAAAAATAAGTAACAAAGATAAAAAGAAACAAGTAAAAGAAAAGAACATCTAAAAGGGCCAGGAGTGTGACATGAGAGTTATAAGCCTATTGTTCCTTCCGTGGGTCCTGGTTCCAAAACGTCTCTTGAAATGTGAGCATCTCACCACCTGGAACAGAATTTCAGAGCTTAAATATGTCACATATTTGCCTCAAAACAGAAACTTTCAGTTTCGACTTCATCAAGTGCTCAGCAGAAGTGATGATGGGTACGATGCTGGAGGATAGCAGTAGAGCTGGACTTGATTGAGTGGCCGTGGGTTCTCGGGGGCTTCTCAGCGCTGTTTTGATTCTGCATGAGTTTTGCTGTAAACGCTGGCTTCAGGATGCAATGCCTGGGCAAACTGGGATGTCACCATGTTTCCACGCTAGATCTCAGCTCATGAATCTTTGAGTCTCAGGCCTTTGGGAAAATAAAGGATCTTGGTTACGGAACATCATCTCGCACCCACAGTGACCGGAGGCAGCCCACAGCCTTTTGGGCATAGAGACATGGACACAAGGTCAGCGATGTGTGTGCAAGAGCAGGATGGGGACGGAAGGACCACCTGAGGCGTGATCCCTTTTGTGCCAGCGCTAGATGGTGATGGATACACAGCAACTGAGCTTTGGAAAGAGGGCATGGTGCCAGGGTGCCCTGAGGAGGTTCTAGAGAGATGAGCATATTTTTAGGGCCATGTTGCCATGACAGCCAGTCATCTGGATCAAGAACCCAAGATCAGGGTACTTTATGAAGCCTGGGTACCCAACTAGGAAGGATAACCCCACATCCTTCCAGCAAGAGGAGGGAACCTGCCCCTCTATCCTAGCTTCCTGCCTGCTGCTGGACCACCTCCTTCCCCCACTGTCCTGAGTTTGCATCTCAGCTCTGACATTTACTAGCTCTTGCCCTTGGTCGAGCCCAGTTACCTGATGGAGTTACCATCAGTTACCTCTGTTTCCTCATCTGTAAAACGGGAGTAATGGTAATAAAATCTTGGAGGTTGTTGGAAGGAGTAAATGATTAGCTTGAATGTAATTCTTATAAGGTGCTTAGAGCATAGCAAGCATCTAAATCATCATCGGCATCATCTTCTTGAATGTCAGAGATGGAAAGGGGTTTACAATCCACGTGATTGATTGATTGATTGATTGATTTAGCCACACCGTGCAGCATGCAGGATCTTAGTTCCCTGACCAGGGATCGAACTTGTGCCCCCTGCATTGAGAGCTCAGAGTCTTAACCACTGGACCACCAGGAAGTCCCAGAATCCACTTGCTTTATGCTACATTTATTCTTCCTGCTTTCGATGAATATTGACTGAGGGGCTCCCATATGCCAGGCTTTGTCTAGAAGCTGGGGAGACAGGTTGGGGAAGAGAGAAGAGGCCCCTGACCCAGTTGTTCACAGGGTGGAGGAGCAAAGAGTAATGAGCTCGTTCATCTGCCTTCAACGTCACATCAATTTCCCCGGCTGCCTGGTCCAATGCCCGTCTCATCAGAACATTTGCCAGGGGTGGGGAGGTGGGGTTAGGCTTCCTCAAGGCGGGGACAGCCAGCTTGAGACCTGAGGGGGTTAGCTGAGTTGGGGTGCTGAGAGGAGAGGTGCAACCTAGAAACCAGGCGATCATTCTGGTCCCCTTCTTTAGCGCCGCCGCTGAGATCTGCCAGTTCTGTCTTCCAGACATCTCTGGAGCCCGAACACATCCCTATGTCCCCAGCCCCACCTGGGTTGACCAGCTTCCCCCGGAGAATTTCAACAGCCTCCAAACCAGTCTCCCTGCCTGTCCTCTTCTGCACAATAGCCAGAGGATCTCTGCAGAAAGCAAAGCTGGCACGTCCTTCCCCCGCTGAACGCCTTCCATATCTCTCCACCTCTGCAAGATAAAGTCCTGACTCCTTCTAGCCCACAAAGCCCCGCAGCATCAGCCCCCGCAGACCCCCGCAACCTCCTCTCACCCGCCCCACATCCTGTCCACTCTGCACTTCATGCAGTGCCCCTTGACAAAGGTCCTTCCTGCCAGACCTTTGCACCTGCGGGGCCCTGTGATTAGCACAATCTCCTATGAACCCTCAGCTGTGCTTCAGGCCTCAGTGTAAACACCCCCGGCCCTCCCTCCTTGGACCAGGTTGATCACCCTGTTCCCAACTCCACCATGCTTGTTGGAGGGTCCAGATTACCCCAACTGGATGCAGGACCCTAGACCTCCTGTTACCTGCTGACTCCCAACGCCCAGCACAGGGCGCTCAGGAAATGCATGTTGCTAGAATGTTCTTAAACACATGCCCCATTCAGACCTCTTCCTTTGATCTCCATTTCTCCACCCAGAAAGGGACATTATAAAACATCCAGCAGGGCTACCCCATAGTGAGTCATACAAAGCCTGTGATATGTGCACAATAAACACTATATAACATTGTTCCGTTGTTTCCAGGCCAGTAGCAGCTGGCTGCATGGAAGCAGGCGGTTTCATTTTGTCAGTTCCAGCACTTTGTACAGGGCAGGTACTATTTATTAGACATATAGATGAATGAATTAATGAGCTATGAATAAACACATGGTTGGCCATGGACAAAATACTTCACATCTGTATGTCATCTTTTCCTTATCTGTAAGATGGGGATGATAATAGACCTCTCACAAGGTTATTAAAGGTTTAAGTGTGTAAATATAGAGTGCTTAGAGCAATGCCTAAATAGTATGTAATTATATAGATATACTATAAAGGTAATTATATATATATATATGTGCATTTGCTGTTATGGTGGTAACTACTATAGAAATTTATTTTATTTTTTGTTTTAATTTTTTTAAATTAATTTATTTTTGGCTGTGTTGGGTCTTCGTTGCTGCGCGCGGCATTTCTCTAGTTGCGGCGAGCAGAGGCTACTCTTTGTTGTGGTGCGCAGGCTTCTCATTGCGGTGGCTTCTCTTGTGTGGAGCACGGTGGCTTCTCTTGTTGTAAAGCACGGGCTCTAGGCGTGTGGGCTCAGTAGTTGTGGCTCGCGGGCTCTAGAGCACAGCCTCAGTAGTTGTGGCACATGGGCTTAGTTGCTCCGTGGCATGTGGGATCTTCCGGGACCAGGGCTCGAACCCGTTTCCCCTGCGTTGGCAGGCGGATTCTTAACCACTGCGCCACCAGGGAAGTCCTAGAAATTTATTTTAAATAGGTAATATATACAAATGGTAAAAAAAAAAAAAAAAAAAAAAAAATTCAAAAAGAACAAAGGTTCACAGTGAAAAGTAAGCCTTCATCCTTTCCTCCCCTTCCTTCAGGTATTCAATGCATATGCACATGATGCATAGATAGATCTATTATCTTCCCAGATTTACAGACGCAGAAACAGAGGCACAGAGAGGTTAGACTGAGTTGAGCTCTACCAGCCTGGAGTTTTATTTTATTCTTATCTAACAGGGTTTCTCAACCCTGCACTACTGACATTTTAGGCTGGATGGCTTTTGGTTGGCAGGGTGGAGGGCTGTCCTGATCATTGTACGATGTTTAGCAGCATCCCAGGCCTCTATCCACTAGATTCCAGTAGAAACGTATCCCCTCCAACCCCCCAGCTGTGACAACCCAAAATGTCTTCAGACATTGCCAAATGTCTCCCTGGGAGGTTGGTGGCCCGCAGGGCGAAATCACACCCTCCTTGAGAACCAGTGATGTATATGAATTGTATGATAGCCCTTCCCAGTTTTCCTTTTGTTTTCTACAGACAGTAGCATTAAAACTCTCTGCTCAGGGTCTAGTTTTCTTCTTTTACACCACTTCTTGGCGATCATTCCACTCCCCTGCTTGTAGACAGAGGGAACTTCTCTTAAGCAGAGTAGTAGCAGGGGGTGGGGAAAGCGATGAGCTGCCCGCCCTGTGGGTAAGCCGGCCGGCCGATCAGAGTTTCCGGGGCGGGAAGTCAGCTGCCATGGACGCCCCGCCCCACAGCGCGGTCTGGAGGCGGGACGGGGGGCGCGGGGAGCGGCCGTGGGCGGACCTGGGGGCGGGGCCACGTCCCGGACCGCCCCCGTGCGACGTCACGGCGCCATGGTCCCGCCTCCCCCGGCCGGGGCGGCTGGCGAGCGCTGAGTCGCTGGGCACGCGGGGCTGCCGCTCCGTGCCTCTCGTGGTAGGTGTCTCCGGGGCAGCGAGGGGGGGACCTGGGCTGCAGCTCCCGGCAGGGGGCCGCCTGCGGGTTGGTCTCGGGCGGCGGGGAGCCCTCGGCCCTCGCAGCTTCTTCCCGGGCCCGGCGCAGCTGCTCGGGTTCCGCGGCTGGGTGCTGGTAGGGAGGCGGCGCAGGCGGGCGGGAGGTTCGCGGATTCTCACCCGCCTGGCGCTGCGAGCGCTTTCCCCCGGGTGCGGCGGACACCCGGCCCCCGTGACCGCGATTCTCGCTTCGGACCTTGCGCGGGGGAGACGCTCAGCGTGCGTGTGTTTTGGGGGGGAGGCGGCGTGTCTCCGCTGTCTGAGCCCCGGACCCCTCCCCGGCGCGCCCCACACGCGGGCGCCTGGACGCGCGGGGGACGCGTTGAAGTTAACTTGCAGCCGCCGTGGAGTTACGAGGCGTATCTAAAGTGAAGGGGTTGGGGGTAGGAAATTGCTGCCTGGGGAGGGGGGCGCCGAGAGCATGGGATAGGGGCAGCCCTGGTGAACTTGGGGGTCACCCGCAAGGAGGGGGGGCGGAATTTGACCAGAGGATCCCACCGCCCAGTAACCTCCCCTTCTCAGTGTGCACAGCTGAACGGGAGATGCCTTGTGAAGCTGGGACGTGAGTGGCAGCAAGGGAAAGGGGGCATGGTCACCAAGGTTGGGCACGCCTGACCTGGCAAAGCCTGTTATTATTATGTGGGACAGAGGTCGAGGTCTGGCTCTTCCACTCAAAGGCTGGTCCCCTCGGGAGGAAGGGTGGGAACCATCCGATTGAGTGCAGTAGTTAGAAGGGCTGATCACCTTGTCTACTTCCCCTTTCACAGCCGGGGAAACTGAGGCTCAGAGAGGTCTTGTGCCCACGGCCCTAGGTCCAACAGCTAGGATGTGGCAGAGCTGAAACTCACCCTTATGTGGCAGAGCTGAAACTCACCCTTAGGCCCCCTGACTTCATGCATCTTATAGAGGTGTTGGGGCAGGAGGGCTGGTAAACTCCTACTCATCCTTCAGAAGCCTCCTTGGGCAGCACCTCCTCCTGGAAGCCTTCCCTGGCACTCCCCAGGCATTGTTGGGTGCTTCGTGTTTTGAATCCCACAGATGTATCTGGCCCTTTCCCTCACTTATTAACCTCTTTGCAGGTCTGTCCCCCATTCTGGGCTGTGGGCACCTCTCCCCATATCCCATCTCAAATCCCTTCATTCAGCTGCGTGTCTAGATGGTTAGGCCAAGCTTCTGTGTTTGGACAAATTTTGGTGTGACTCACTCTGGTTTAGTAGTGATGTGGCCTGGGCGAGTCATTCCCCCTCACTCAGCCTCAGTTTCCATGACTGTGAAATCGGGTTTATTGTGTCATTTATAAATGAACCGTTTTAACTCATCGAATCCCAGTTGTATAATATTGATACTATTATTTACTTAATATATATATCACCTTTTTTAAAATCTCATGTAATTTTTTTATAGCAGCCTTATTGCGATGTAACTCATATGCCATACAATTCAGCCTTTTAAAGTATTTAATTTAGTGGTTTTTAGGATTTTCAGAGTTGTGCAGCTGTCACCACTGTCTAATTTTACAACATTTTCATCACCCAAAAGGAAACCCTGGGCCCATCAGTGGTCACTCCCAATCCCCCCACCGCCCCACCCCAGCCCCTGGCAACCACTAATCTACTTTCCACCTCTGTGGATTTGCCTGTGCTGGACATTTCCTATAAATGGAATCATGCACTACGGCCTTTTGTGATTGGTGCTCTTCACTTAGAATGTTTCCAGCATTTGTCCGTATGCTAGTATGCAGTACTTCATTACTATTTTATTTCAGCATTTCATTCTTTTTAGTGGCTGAATAATATTCCATTGTATGGTTATACCACATTTTATTTATCAGTTGTTGGGCATTTGGGTTGTTGCCACTTATGGGGCTGTTACGAGTAGTGCTGCTGTGAGCATTCGTGTACAAGTCTTTGTGTGGCGTATGTTTTCAGTTCTCTGGGGTACAGCCCTAGGAGTGGAATTGGGGGGTCATATGATAATTCTGTGTTCCACCTTTTGAGGAACCGCTAAAACATTTTCCAAAGCAGCTTCACCATTTTATAATCCCAGCAGCAGCAGATGAGGGTTGGGGTATAATCTTAAACAAATTTAGTCTTCAGCGGTCCTAATCTTTGAAATCACTGGCTTTGATGTGCTAGTTAGAAATTAACGTACATGAAATTAATGTACATGAAACTAACACACATGAAATTAAGCTCCCCCTTAGAGTAACTGGGAATGCCTCTGGGACCATCAGTTAGGGAAACAGATCAAGCCTGTGGGCCTCTTAGCCGAGGTACGTGTGCACTGTGTCCCTTCTGTTCCTGAGCGGGACCAGAGGAGGCCATGAGGAACCCAGGGGCTCGCAGTGCCCAACCCAGGACCCAGCACAGGATCTGGTGGTGCCTTTACGGACCTCTGCATGGGATGAAGGTAAAGCGGGGGTGGGGACAGCTCAGACCTTTCCACACCAGGCCAGCGGGGGTCCTTTGACAGCTGAGGCTCCATGTGGAGGCCAGGGAGACCCTTGGCGGGTTTCCTAGACTGCTGCCCTAAGGGAAGGCCTGTCCCTTGGCTCGGAAGTGGGGTCTGGTCCTGCCTATGTTCCACCCGCTACACTATGCTCATTCTGAAGGTGACCTCCGCTGGTGGCCATGTGGTTCCCTTAGATATACCCTAAGTGAGCCACTGCTTATTTCCAGAGCTGCCACCCCTAGGCCTGAGGCCAGCAGTCCTGAGCGACAGATGCCCCACCCGTGACACGCTGGACACACACACACCCCCGTCCCTCCTCTCGGGTGTCGTCCCCCCACCTGGGACGCCCACCTCTTCCCACATGCTCTTTGCCTTCCATGAGGCCAGGCTGCAGGGAAGATCCTTGGTCAGAGGGTGGCAGCATCACAGGATAACAAAGGGGCTTGAAGGTCATCCGTTCTTCACGAGGTTCAACCTGTAGCCTGCTGGTTCGGGAACTTCAACCAGCCTTGGGCTCTGCGTTCCCGGGTGGCAGCCACCGGCCTCCTCCCACCTGGGCAGCCGCCCTTCGGGAGGGCTGTGGAGACCAGGCCTTCTGGTGGCCGCGCCCAGCCCCTCCTGCTTCATTCACTTGTGCATACTGTCACTCTCTTGGCCTTTTAAAGTCCTGATTTCCGGTGCACGAAGAAGGCAGCCTGGGGAAATGGGAACAGGGTTGAGGAGGCTAGTCAAGGGGCTGCCCCTTGCTGGGCCTCAGTGTACCCTGCTGGGGAATGGGCATGGACTGAATGCAGTACCACTTTGGGAATCATAAAGTGTTCAGATGCTTTATCGACGTGACTCTGTGGATCAATTTGTAGCAGGAGTGGCAGGTCAGAAGTGGCTGGTATTGATGACTTGAAAGCTCGGGTGTGGCCTGTGTGGCTTTGATTTGCCCTGTGGCGGCGTGGAAGCTTGTCTGGTTAGCTGGCTCCTGGCCTCCCCACTTACCGCCCGTTCCTACTGCCAGCAAACCCCTTGCTCTCTGCAGACACATCCACCCTGAATGGGGCTGCTCCAGAGAAAGTTCTGGGATGCCTGCCCCTTCCCATGACCCTGCTTGGGTCTCCTCCACCCTGGGCTGCTGCGGCCCGAGGACAATTTGTGGGAATGATTCATTCAGAGCAGCCCGAGAGCTGGGCCAAAAATTGCAGGGAAGGACCGAAGAGGGCAGTGCCCACGTGCCCTGGGGGACGTCTGGGGCTGCCGCCCGGAGAAGCTGCTTGTTATCCTGCATGCTCAGAAGGTGGGCAGCAAGGGCAGGGCAGCTGCCCTGGCTGCCAAGTGAATTTTGCATCAACCAGACTTTTGACCCACGTGGCTGTAGCCAGAAGGTGGGCAGGTGGCCAGAAAGTGGGCTTGGGTGATAGCATCCTCCAGGGCTCAGGCCTGTGTTAGAATCCGGCCAGTCCACTTAGGGGCAATGGGTCTGGGTTCCCTAGCTGCCTTCCTATGCCTCAGTTTTCTCATCTGCAGAATAGAAGCGCAAATGGGACCTACCTCCTGCAGTTGTTGACGGGAGGGATTGGGGATAAAGTATTGGGGTTGGCCAAAATATTCGTTCGGGTTTTTCCGTAACATTTTTTCCCTTAATTTTATTTTATTTATTTATTTTTATTTTTGGCCGCATTGGGTCTTCGTTGCTGCACACAGGCTTTCTCTAGTTGTGGCGAGCGGAGGCTACTCTTCATTGCGGTGCGCAGGCTTCTCATTGCGGTGGCTTCTCTTGTTGCGGAGCTTGGGCTGTAGGCGCACAGGCTTCAGTAGCTGTGGCACTCAGGCTCCGTAGTTGTGGCTCGCGGACTCTATAGCACAGGCTCAGTAATTGTGGTGCATGGGCTTAGTTGCTCTGCGGCATGTGGGATCTTCCCGGACCAGGGCTTGAACCCATGTCCCCTGCATTGGCAGGCGGATTCTTAACCAATGCGCTACCAGGGAAGTCCCTTTCCGTAACAGCTTATGGAAAAACTCAAACGAACTTTTTCGCCAACTTAATACCTACCCTTCTATCGGGCAAAATGCAAGGCCCCAAGGTCAGACAGGATCTTCGGAGACACTTGAACGTGTCCCTTTGTGAGCCTCGACTTCCCCATCTGTCCAGAGGCAATAATGATAAATAAAATGTCAACAGGGCTTACTGGGTGCCAGGCAATGTTCTAGGTACTTTATGTACTTGAACTCATTTAATTCTCCCAGCAGCCCTCTGAGATGTACACGCTGAGGCACAGAGAGGTGAAGTAATTTGCATAAGGTCACCCAGCTAGGAAGTGGGAGAGACAGGGTTTGAATCCAGAGTCTACACTCTTAATTTTCATCTTACCCCCTTCTTGACACCCTGTCTCAATGCCTAGCACACAGAAAACGCTCAGAAAATGTCAGTTGCTATTATTACATTATTATAGAATTATTCTTACATATTATATGATTGTAAACTTATGTTATTAATAATTGTTCATCCCTTTTCCTGCCTCTTTGCCCACATTCTTTCCTGGACGGACAGAACAAGCAGGGTTCTTGGCTTGTGAAGACTAGATTCCTACCCCCCTCCCCAATGTCCCCCCACTCCCCCCACTCTCATGAGCAGTTGGGGGCTGGACAAGAGCTTGGAGGCAACTGAGTCCCAGCTCTGCTTCCACATTGCTGTGTGACATTGGGCAAGGTGCTTTCCCTCTCTGAGACTCAGTTTCCCCACCTGTGAAATGGGCAGGTAGGGCTGTAGCAAGCTGCTAGTCAATGGCTTTGCCCTGCAGGTTGGTTTTTGTGTAGCTCCCACAGTGCTGTATTTTATTTTATTTTAATTAATTTTTATTGGACTGTAGTTGCTTTACAATGTTGTGATAGCTTCTGCTGAACAGCAAAATGAATCAGCCATACATATACATATATCCCCTCCATTTAGGACACTACCAGTGCATTAAGTAGAGTTCCCTGTGCTATACAGTATTAAGTAGAGTTCCCTGTGCTATACAGTATCCCATCAGTTGTCTATTTTATACATAGTATCAATAATGTATATGTGTCAATCCCAATCTAGTGCTGTACTTTTTTTTTTTTTTTTTTTTTTTTTTTGCGGTACGCGGGCCTCTCACTGTTGTGGCCTCTCCCGTTGCAGAGCACAGGCTCCGGACGCGCAGGCCCAGCGGCCATGGCTCACGGGCCTAGCCGCTCCGCGGCATGTGGGATCTTCCCGGACCGGGGCACGAACCCGCGTCGCCTGCATTGGCAGGCGGATTCCCAACCACTGCGCCACCAGGGAAGCCCCTAGTGCTGTATTTTGAAACGAGAAAACATTCAGATATTTTTAGAGAATAATTCCAGTGTCTCACTTCTTATGGAAACTCAAGAGCTTGGGCCAAACTAGAGTGGCCTGAAGCTGGCGTATCAATGGCCTGGGCTGTCCTGGTCGCTCCCCACGGTCCCCTGGCCCCGAGAGCCCCCTGGCCCAGTGCACGCCTTCAGGGCTCTGAGGACACCAGGGACCTGCCTGGGTGTCACTTGAACAAGCAGATCCGTTGCTTTAAAAAATAATATAGGGCGTCCCTGGTGGTGCAGTGGTTAAGAATCTGCCTGCCAATGCAGGGGACACAGGTTCGAGCCCTGGTCCGGGAAGATCCCACATGCCGCAGAGCAACTAAGCCCGTGCACCACAACTACTGAGCCTGCACTCTAGAGCCTGTGAGCCACAACTACTGAAGCCCACGCACTACAGGTACTAAAGCCTGAGCGCCCTAGAGCCCATGCTCCACAACAAGAGAAGCCACCGCGATGAGAAGCGCACACACCGCAATGAAGGGTAGCCGCTGCTCACCACAACTAGAGAAAGCCCACGCGCAGCAACAAAGACCCAACACAGCCAAAATGATTAATTAATTATTTAAAAAAGAAAGTTAAAAAAAATTGATATATATATTTTAAACCACTGGTTTTGATGTTCTCCAAGAGTCTTTCCAGCTCTGCTTTTCTAGGTTATTGGAGGCTGTCTGAGGCCTCTGATACCTCTTCTGCCACTGTAAACCCTCAAGGCTTTTAACACACCCTTGTCCCCATCCCCACACTCCTCAGGTGAGGAGCCCCTGTCTCTGGGCCCCAGGGTCCCGCCTTACCTGGTCCAGGTCCCTGCTTAACCCACAGAGCTATTTGGGGCCGGCTGAGGTCCCTGTGCCATGAGCACTGGCGGGTGTGTGTCTGCGTACCAGCGCATCCACACCAGCTGCACAGCTGCTGGGACACCATCCCATACCCTCTCCCTGTCCTCACAGGGTACCAGGGAGACATTTTTGTTATTGACAACTCCATTTCCTGGAAACTGAGACTAGAGTCACTTTCCCGAGGTCACACAGGCCTGAAGTGACAACACCGGGATTCGAACCCAGATCTGCCCAACTCCACTGGCTTCCCGAGCGAGTCATCCATCCATCCCATCACTGCACGGAGAGCCACGGAGTGATGTCTGCAGTAATTGGCGTGTCCCCTGCACCTGGCCCTGGGCCTGGGTCATACTGGGCACTCAGTAACTTGCTGAATAGGGACATGCTACAGGTTCTCAGCTAGAGGCTGGGTGCAGGATTCAGGAAGCCATCAGGTCCCACTTTTTCCTCAGTGCACCTTCTGGTGGAGACAGCAAACAAGAAAAAGGGTAAATCACATCTCTGACCCGAGGTGCTGAGCTGGGAAATTGGGGACCACACCTCTCAGACTTTTAAACACTTTCACGAATCCCCTAGAGCTCTTGCCAAAGTGTAGATTCTGATTGAGTCGGGTGGGGACAGGGCCTATGACTGCCTTTCTTGCCAGCTCCTAGCGGCTCCAGTGCTGCTTGTCTAAAGACCACACTTGGAGCAGTGACAGCCTATATCAGAGGTCAGGAAACTACAGCCCCTGGGCCAAATCCAGCCCATTTGCTTGTTTGTGTAAGTAAAGTTTTATTGGAACACAGTCACGCTTTTACTTACATTTTGTCTCTGGCTGCTTCCATGCTACAACAGCAGAGTAGAGTAGTTCCAACAGAGACCCTGTGGCCCACAGGACTGAAAATACAACAATTATTGGGCCATTTACAGAAAGTCTGGCAGTCTCAATCTACTCATCTCTTGGGTTCCTTCAAGTAATAATATTTTGTGATTTGGTGACTATAAGGTGGTAATAAAAAGAATGATTGCAGTTAACATTTGAGGGCCTCCAGGGTACTTAGCTCTTTACGGGTAGTTCACTGCTGTATCCATTTTATAGGTGAGAAAACTGAGGTTCGTAGGGATTGGGTCGCTGGCCCAGAGACGGGGGGGCCAGGAGCTGGGTGAGGCCGGTTGGAACCAGGTCAGCTCATTCTTTTTACATGAGAGCTTCTGCCTGGACATTTTTTACGGAGCACAGAGAAGCTTTTGTTTTGATTTCAACCCATCCAGGGGTGCTCAGGTACCTTCATTTCTTTATTTGTCCTTCCCTTGAGTCAACAAATACCCTCGCAGCCCATGCTGGGAGTTGGGGGCCTTGCTGAGTCCTGAGAAGATGTGGGGGATGCCTAGCCCTTCGCCTTGCGGTGCAGATGGCCATGCAGGCTGCTAAGCGCTTTGAGGGACATTGACACAAGGATGGGAGGCAGTCAGGGAAGGCTTCCTGGAGGAGGGGGTATAAATTTACCAATAGGAGTTAGCTGGGTAGAGGAAGGCAGGAAAGGTTTTCTAGGGGAAGGGAACCACAGCCACAAAACTGTGGGCTTTGTAGGTTAGAGTTCATGGCACTGAGATTTTAGTATGTTTGCATGTGTATGTTGGGGGTGGGAGGGTGTTAAAATTGGCCAGGTCAGAGAACCTGGATTTTACCCTGGAGAATGAAAAAGAGTTTTCCTCTCCAAGTCCCCTTCTACCCTCTGATGGCTCCCTGGACAGACAGAGTCTTCACTAGGTACTACCTCCATGTTTCTCTCTAGAGTCCTGTGGATTAACAAAGAGCAGACCCCCACTGGGCCCCCCTGGGGTCCTTGGGCAGGCGGCAGTCTCCAGCTAGAAGGCAGAAGGATCGCTTCCTTTGCGTGTGTTTTTGCAGTTACTTTTTAATTAGAGCGTGTTTTTAATTTAAGCTGGGGGGTAGAGTTTCCTTTGAAAATGTTTTAACGATATTGCATCCATCTAACAAAAAAAGTAGGTGAGAGTAAAGGGGGTTCTGGCTGTAGCCAGCGTCATGAATGAAGGTGGTCTTCAGCAGGTGGGAATTTGGGGAGCCCCGTGGCAGGAGGGGGCCAGAACAGCAGCAGCCTTCCTCTTAATATTCTGCTCTTTCTCTGAAGCCGCAGGGGCCTTGACCTGGGGTGGGGGTGGGGAAGGACTCCGTTGGCCATGGTGGTGCAGGCGCGGGTCCTGGTTCTCGCTGGGCAGCTGGGGTTCCTGTTCCAGGCTACTCCCTCTCCGCGTCTTGCTCCTCCCCCACGCCCTGTGTCTGTCTTCGTCTCTGTTTTTGTTGCTCCCTGTCTGTCTCTCCGATCCCTGTCTCCCTCTTGTTTATGTCTGTCCCCTGACTCTGTCTCCCCTGTCTCTGTCTCCCTTCATCTCTGTCTCTCCTTGTTTCTCTCTCCCCACATCTCTCTCCCACCTCTGTCTCTCCGCATCCCTGGTTCTCCCATCTCTATCCCTGTCTGTCTGTCGTCTCCCTCCCCCACCTGCACTGCTTCCCCTTCTCCCCACACGCACACACCCTAACACCGCTCTTCCTTGTTTTCCCTTCCTCCATCTCCTTCCCACTTCCTTTGGCCGTGAGTGATATCCTGCCTCAGAACCATCAGAGCCCTTGCAGAGCCCGAGGACACGGCCAAGCATCCCCAGTGGAAGTGTGGGAGACTTGGTGTGGGCCACGTCCCCGGTGAAGAGAGGGAGATTAGGAGGTCTGTGGAGGCCATGCCGTAGTCCAGGGTTTGGAATCCAGCCCTGGCCCCGGGCCCTTCGCCCTGCCCAGCTGGCCCCAGGGACGTGGGGGCCCGGGGTGCGGAGAGGAAGCCTGGGTTACAGCAAGAGGGCTGAATGCCGCTTTGGGTTTGATCGAGGATCCTGGCTCCCAGGAGTAGGTGCGAGGCCCGCGGCATGTCGCCTTCGCCCTTCCTTGGGCCACCGAGAGGCTGTGAGCTCCATGGGCAGGCACCAGGCAGTGTGTCCTTGGCTCCCCTTGAGCACACAGTAGGCCAGCAGTGCATATTTAAGGGCTGAGAGTTTGGGGGAGCACAGCCAGATTGGAGGTTGGGTCCAGCCCCTTCCTTTCGCCAATGCAGAAACTGATGTCTAGAGAGTTGAGGTGATTTGCTGAGGATCATGCAGACAGGTTTGGAGCACAGAGCAGAGTCTGGGTCCCCGACCCCCAGCAAGACCGGGAGAGCAGGTGGGTGCTCTGGTGGCCCTCTGTAGGTGTCCTGTGAAAAGCACCTCTTAGGAGGCGGGAGACTCGGGTTTGAGGCCACCTTGCCCTCCTGCTGGGGGACCCTGGGCAAGCTTTTCCTCCCTGGAGGTCCTCTCTGTCTCTACACACCCTCCAGGTGATGATGCACAGTCCTGAGGATTGCAGACGGGGTCGGGTCTCTGGGGTCAGAGGCTGCTGACCTCACAGCGGGTGGACAGCGTGCTTGTTCTCAGCAGGGTCTGTGGCTGCCCTGGCCTTGGGAACCTCAGTCCTCTGGTTATATGTTGCCTGGTCTGCGTCACACGGAGGATGCTGTTGTAATCACAGGCCTATTGTGGGTTCGCTGGGGAAACCCAGAAGGAGAAGACGTAGCTCCCTGTTGCCTGCAGAGGCGATGGGATACTCCTCCTCCCCCGACTCCAGGCCCCGAGATCGGCCCCCGCCCGCCTCTCGCCTCCCCACCCCTTGTGAGAGGGTTCCTGGTAGTGCAGTGCCTTTGAACAAGCAGCAGCACCCCCTGGAGGGCTTGTTCTACACAGCTTGCTGCACCCCATACCCAGAATCCCCCATCCAGCAGGTCTGCAAGGGGCCCGAGAATTTGCATTTCTTACCGGTTCCCAGGTGCTGCAGCTGTCTGGGAACCCAGTTCGAGAACCACCATGGTAGTGCATGCTCTAAAACCAGGCAGTGTAGGCTTAAGACCCTGCTCCACTATCTCCCTGCCTTGAGCTCTCAGGCGAGGACTTACCTCTCTGTGCCTCGGCTTCCTCGTCTGTAAAATGGGATAATAACAGCACCGGTCTCGTAGATTAGCTGTGAGAATTAAATGAGCTAATACGTGTATACTGCCTAGAACAGTGCCCGGGCACAGAGTAAGCGCTATATCCGTGTTTGCTGTTATTACAATTACTGTTGTTGTTATTTTTATTACAATTATAATTTCGCTTCTCCCCCACTCCCACCCCCAGACTTCTGCTTACGGGGAATCCTTTGCCAGTCTCCTAATTTCCAGCGCAAATTCACACCTCCAGGCCTCTGTGATCAAGCTCTGCCCTCCCCCTGGGGTGCTTCCCCTCCCCTCTGCACCTGCTAAAACGCAGCCCATCCTTTTAGACTCAGCACAGATTCCTGCTTGGGCCTCACCACGCCCCCCTCCCCACACACACACCCCCCCACGCCCCAGCCAGAATCCACAGCCTTCTGACTTCCCTGATCACATGACTTACTTCCCTAATCCAGCCCGTCATCCAGTTACTTGGGCATCAGTCTCCCTGGTGACCCACAAGTTCCCTCAGATCCGACTTCTCCAGGCTTTGATGGCACGAGGAAGGTCCCCTTGGAAACGTTACCCCCAAAGTACAGCCTTGATGTGTTTCAAGAAGGCCGGCCCCACCGGCAGCCTCCCAGGTTGCGAGGTGGAGCCCTGTGTTGGATGTGAGATTTCCCTAATTCGTAAGAGTATGAACTTGGCGTCTGAAAGCCCCAGTTCACATCTGAGTTTTACCATTTAGTGCCGTGCCGCCTTGGGTAATTTTCTTAGTTATTTGTACCCTTCACAGCTTCAGTTTAAAGTGACACTATCATCATTGATGTCAGTAGGGTTTTGTGAGGATTCAGTGGGGTCTCATTTATGCAGCGAATATTGAGCACCTTCTGTATGCCAGACCCCGTGCTAGGCACTGGGGGTCCAGCAGTGAGCGAGACACACCATCCCTGCCCTTGGGGTGCTGACGTTTTAGGGGGAAAGACAGATGCACAGGGAGATGTATTAGGGTTCGCCAGAGAAGCAGAACCAATGGGACCTATATAGAGAGACAGATGTATTTTTTTATTTTTGCGGTACGCGGGCCACTCACTGCTGTGGCCTCTCCCGTCGCGGAGCACAGGCTCCGGACGCCCAGGCTCAGAGGCCATGGCTCACGGGTGCAACCGCTCCGCGGCATGTGGGATCTTCCCGGACCGGGGCACGAACCCACATCCCCTGCATCGGCAGGCGGACTCTCAACCACTGCGCCACCAGGGAAGCCCGAGAGATGTATTTTAAGAGGAGATTTATTGCAGGAATTAGCTCACCCATTTATGGGGGCCGAGAAATCCCATGATCTGCCATCCGCAGACTGGAGACTGAGGAACGCCGATGGTGTAACTCAGTCCAAGTCTGAAGGCCCGAGAACCAGGAGCATCTGTGTGTGAGGGCAGGAGATGGATGTCAAGCAGGTGCATCTCCAGCAGAAAAAGAGCAAATTCCTTCCTCCACGTTTTTGTTCTCAGTCGATTGGGCGATTCCCACCCACATTGCTGAGGGCAATCTTTACTCCGTCTAACAATTAAGACGTTAATCCTTTCCAGAAACACCCTCACAGACACACCCGGAATGTTTGACCAGCTATGTGGGCATCCCTTAGGTTGCCCGTACAATTAACAGGTTGACACATACATTTAACCATCACAGGAGAAGTACAGGAATCACAGTGGCATTGTTCCAGGAGGATGTGCTGGGAAGGAGGTGGTCCGTGTGAAGAACTCTGGGCACAGTCTGGCAAATAAGAGGCCCTCAGCAATTGGTCAGCAATTGGTAATTGTGATTATTGCTGTTGTTATTACCGTAATTATTAGAGGAGATGAGAAGGGAAGGGAGGTGTCATAGGAAGAAGGTATAGTGTCAGTGACAGTATAGGGACAAGAAGGCATTTGGTGTCACAATCATGATATTCGTAGCCAGTGTTTACTGATGCCCTAGTGTGTGCCAGGTAGTCCGCTGAGGGCCTCCTAGGGACAGAAGTCATCTCACCCTCCAGGGAGGTGCATTTTTATCCCCATTTTCAGATGAGGGGAATTGGGCCTCTTATCTGGGGAAGTGGAGGGATGAGATTTGAACCCGGCCCTTCTTCGGGGGGCCTGCGGGCTCCATAGGTGAGTGGTGGGAGGTGAAACTGGTGGGGCCGGGGCAGGTGGGGAAGGCTGGACTCTTGCCTTGAACCGAGGTCGTTTAGCATGTCTTCCTGCTGGAGACCCTGGGTGGTCCTGGGCTGCTTGGGGCGGGGAGGTCCACAGCACATCATCTTCTCATCTTATGGTCCAGAAAAACCAGTGTGGGGTAAAGCCCCACACGGATGGGTGAGAAGGGATGGCTCTTCCCTGGCCCGCTTCTGGTGAGGATGGCCAGTGGGTGGCAAGTTCCCCATGGGGCTGGGGGTGTGGCAGGAAGTGGTGGGCACAGCCAGACCCATGGCGGAAAGCCCACATTGTGGAGGGTGAGGACACCCAGGTGTGTGCACCTTTACTGAAAGGATGTGATCGCTTGCTGTCACTGTCTCCCAGCTCTGCTGTCTGGGACCTTCTCCACTTAGGACTAGGGACAGCAGGAGCCCAGATGAAGCGGGTGATGAGGACTCAAGAGGTTTCTCTGTGTCTCCATCCATCCATTTCTCAAATACCTAAATCCCTGTGACTTGCCAGTTTCTGAGCAAACAGCTGCATCGTTATCTTTTTGTGTGTGATGTCATTGACCCCTCACAGTGACCCATGAGGCAGCCATCGAGAGGAGCCCTTATTTGGTGGAAAGATGGGGCTTTTGGGTCAGACGCACTTGAGCTGGCTCGTGCACAAGCTGTGAAACCTTGGGCCAGCCCCTTCCCCTCTCTGGGCCTCAGTTTCCTCACCTGTAAAATGGGGATCATATTAGTGACCATGTCTTGAGTTCTTGGCACGATTATAGATAAGGTTATGTGGTGCCTGATGCATAGACATGCTCAGTAATCCACAGCGATCAGGATTGTGTTGTTCACCCATTTTATAGATGAGGAAACTGAGACTCAGAGAAGTTCAGGGACTCTCTCCACCGCATCTTGCCCCCTGGCTCTGTTCCTATTGATGTCTGGGCAAGTCTGCAGATTCAGATACTCTCCAACAAGGTCCCAGGCCCCCTCAGAGCCCCAAACCATTTTCCTTTAAGGAAAGGCCATTCACTCACTCTGAATCTGGCTTCCAGAAGTCGGTGGACTGTGAGGAGACGGTTCTCCTCACGGGTTCCTCCCTTTGATTTTTGAAGTGTTCTTGTTCTGAGCAGCTCTTGAAGCTCTTTGAAATTCTTTCTCTTCCACCTGCTTCAGGAGCACGTGAGAGGGAGGAGGGTCTCCCAGTCCTGGGCTGTGTTTGTCCAAGAGGGAAGCAGCAGGGCAGGTTGATGTCCCAGGAAACTAGATTCCCAGAGATGTGCTGCTTGCAAATTGTGCTCTTAAGACCCCCACCCATATCCCACCCCTGTCCCCCACTCAGATGCCCTAAAGATCACCTGGACGAAAGACCTGTCTTATCTGGGAACATTACATCAGCAAGTATTTATTACCCACTTGCTTTGTTCTTGGTCAAGCCTTTCTACCTTTTTGGCTGTCTGCCACTGCAAAACCTCTACAACAAAGAAATGCAATCAGAAAAGCCATAAACTACAATTAAGGGGCAGGGGAAGGGGGAAGTTAATCAAAGACTTTCTAAGCATGAAGTCTCAGAGCAACCTTCTGACCTCTGGTAAGGATATTCTCTGGTTAGTTCTGCTTGAGGAAAACTCAGATCCACACCCTTGGGGCAGAAGTGAGAGTGGTTAGCTGGCTCCAGCCATCACTGTGAGTCTTCAAATAAGACTTTGGAAATCAATGTTGCTTAGATTGTCAAAACAAATTTTTTAAAAAGTCATGCTGGGGCCTGGGAGAAGACCACTTGAGTGGTAAGTGTGCAGAGGTCAAAAAGAGCCTGTTATGTGTCTGTATCAGTTGGCTTTGAGTGGTAAAATCCGAATTTAAAATAGTTAAGGTGAAAAATAAGGGCATTTATTGAGTTAGGTAAATGGTTAAGTCCAAAGGTAGACTGCCTTCAGGTATAGCTGTATCCAGGTACTCCACTGTCTCAGAGCGCTCTCTCTTTTGCTCTCTGTCTCTCAGATGGGCTTTCTTCTGTGACGGCTTCTTTCTCAGGCATGCTCTCCCCAGTAACATCTCCAGGCATACATCCTGCTAATTTAGCTATCTCAGCTATAAGAGAACTATTTCTCTAATAATTCTTGCAAATCCTGGGATTGATTCCGATTCATCCACCTGGAGTCTCTTACCCATCCATGAGCATCTGTCCCCTCTTACTGACCAGACCTCAGCTGCTGGTCTTGGGCATGGGGTCAGCCCTACCCCAGTCACAAGGACAGATCCCAGAAGACTGGAGAATGCATTCTCAGCAGGCAGGTTGACAGATGCCCACATTAGTGGTGGAGCAACAATGAAAGGGAAAGGCAGGGTTTATGTCCTAGGGGAGAAAGTGGAAGCAGGCACCGCCCTTAATGGAGTATTTAATCTGCTCCAATATGGTATTAAAGCCTTTATGTGTATTTAGTTGCTCTCCTCTTTCACAGGTAAGAAAATGAGGCTCAGAGAGGTTAAGTGACTCACCTAAGGTCACAAAGCTGACAGGTGGAGAATTTAAACTCACCTCCATCTTCCTGCAAAACGCATTTTTTTTTCACAGCTCCCTGATACCTGGGGAAACTTAGTAACCTGCAAAGTGAGCTCAAAAAATAAAATATGAATGCCTTTGGGTGGGCCAAGCTCTGTGTTAAGGTTGGGAAGAGAAAAAAAAAAAATTTTTAAGACTGTAGGACCCCTCAGTCCGTGAGCTCCCGACATTCAAGGAGGTGCAAACAGCAGTTATCACAGAGAATGGTAAGGGGTAGACATAGGGGACCGGGAGACATAGTGGAGTGCTTACTACAGGCTGGGTGTTCAGGGAAGATTTTCTGGAAAAGGCGATGCTTAAGCAAAGGCAATAACAAACAGGCCAAGGTAAGGATGAGGAGAGGGTATGTAGGTACCAGTTAGTTGGGGCTCTTGAGTAACAGAGACAGAAACCCAGTTTCCATGGAATTAAGCCAAAAAGTAAATTTATAGGCTCATGTAAAAAGTTGAGGGGTAGTGATGGCTTCAGGCATGGCTGGATCCAGGAGCCCAACTAATATCAGTGATTCATGTCTCTATCTCTCAGCACCACCTTCTTGGGTTGGCTTCAGTCTCAGGAAGGCTCTGAAGTGGTGACTAGAAATGGCCCTGTACCCTAATTGTTTCGCCTCCCCAGAGGATCTTGCAAGAGTCTCTAGCCAACTGCCATTGACCTAGATTGAGTCATGTATCCATCCCTGAACCAGTACTGTGACCTGGGAGCAGAATGCTATCATTATCCAGGCCCGGGTCAGGTGTCTGCACCTGGAGTCTAAGGTAGACTGAGAATGTGGATAGGAAAATCAGGTGTGCGTGCCACCCTCCGGGCTGATAGTAGTTCTGTTTGGCCAGAGCTCGGGGTCAGATGGTGAGGCCCCCATAAGCCATGTGAAGAATTACCTCCTGAAGGTAGCGGGGAGCCTTGGGGAGTCTGAGCAGTGTCGTACAAGCAGAAAGTGACAGGCCCGCTGTGTAGAGATGGGCAAGAGCCGGGGGCCAGGTTTGGGGCGCTGGACAGGGCTGAGTGGTGAGCTGGATCAGGCTCATGGAAGGGAAGGGGTTCACAGGGATCTTGTTCGACAGGGAAGCCTGGAAGGGAACCAAGGTCAGGAGATAACGTGGTGAGTTGAGGTCGCCCTGGGAAGTTGGGTATTTCATGATTGCTGTGCAGAGAGGGGCCCGGAGAGGGGCCCAGGGCAAGAATTCTGTTCAGTAAGTATTTAGTGCTAAGTATGTACTATGCTCCACTCTGGCGAGCAAAGCACTCAAGGACCCCAGACAGTTAAGTATGGGAAGTCAGTTACGGGCCGTGTTAGCTACTGGGAAGTGCTGGGGAGGAAAGACAAATGGTGCAGGTTAGGGGGGTCTGGGGTGCTGTGTTGGTGGGGGCAGGTTGCAGTGTGAAATGGGTGATGGGGTGGGGGCATGAACGAGGACAGGAAGGCCAAGTGGATGTCTGGGGAAAGGGCATCCGGGCAGTGTGCGTGTGTGTGTGCACACACGTGTGTGTATGGAACAGCAAGGGAGCCGTGTAGCTGGCAGAGAGCGAGACAGGGCAGGTGCGGAATGAGGACAGAAGGCTGTGGGCAGGGTTGAGCCTCCAGAGCCTGTGGGCCGTGTGGGGACTGGCTTCTTCCGAGTGAAGTGGGAGCCATGGGAAGATTCAGAGCAGAGGAGGGGCCGAGACCTGATTTCCATGTTCATCCAGTCACTGGCTGCTCGCTGACAATGGACGGAGGAGACTAGGGCGGAATCAGCGAGGCCAGTTAGGAATTAGGCAGACAAGAGACCTGGGTACCTTGGTCCAGGGTGATGAGACATGGATACACAAACTACAAACGCCCAGCAAGTGTGAGTGATGTGGAGCAAGTGGGTTCTGGCTGTGGTTTGGTGGGGTTTTTTTCTCTTTTTTTGTTGTGTTAGAATACGCACAACATAAAATTTATCATCTTGACCATCTTTAAATGTGCAGTTCAGTGGTATTAAACGTCTTCACATTGCTGTTTAGCCATCACCACCACCCATCACCCCAGTAACTCTTTCATCCATCTTGTAAACTGAAGCTCTGTACTCGTCAAACACTGGTTCCGCATCCTCCCTCCCCCAGCCCCCGGCAGCCACCACTCTGCTTTCTGCCTCTATGAATTTGGCTGCTCTAGGGACCTCATATAAGTGGAATCATCTGGTATTTGTCTTTTTGTGGCTGGCTTATTTCACTCAGCATAATGTCCTCAAGCTTCATCCATGTTGTAACATGTATCAGGATTGCCTTCCTTTTTAATGCTGAATAATATTCCATTGTATAAACCACCACATTTTGTTGATATATTCATCTATCGATGGACACTTGGGTTGCTTCCACATTTTAGCTATCGTGAGTAATGCTGTGAGTAAAAATACCTCTTGGAGACCCTGCTTTTCAATTCTTTTGGGTAGATACCCAGCCCTGGAATTGCTGGATCCTATGGTAATTATCTTTGTAATTTTTTTGCGGACCCTCCATACTGTTTTTCACAGCGGCTGTACCACTTTACATCCCCACCAACAGTGCCCAAGGGTTCCAGTTTTTCAACATCCTGACCAACTTGTTATCTTCTGTTTTTCTGGGTTTTGTTTGTTATTAACGCTAGCCCTCCTGATCCGTGTGAGGTGGCATCTCATTGTAGTTTTGACTTGCGTTTCCCTGATGAGTCGTGACGCTGGGCATCTTTTCACGTGCTTTTTGGCCGTTTGTATGTCCTCTTTGGAGAAATGTCCTTTCAAGTCCTTTAGCAGTTTTTGAATCGGGCTGCTTGGTTTTGGTTGTTGAGTTTTAGGAGTTCTCTATAGATTCGGGATATGAATCCCTTATCGGTTGTGTGATTTGCAAATATTATTTTCCCGTTCTGTGGTTTGCCTTATTACTCGGTGGATAGTATCTTTTGAAGCGCAGAGTGTTCTCATTTTCATGAAGTCCAGTTTGTTTATTTCTTTTCTTTTATTACCTGTGCCTTTGGTGTCAGATCCAAGCAATCATTGCCTGGCTCTGTTTTGAAGGTGCAGTTGACAGGATTGGCCGCAAGGTTGGGTTGGGTTGGAAGAGACAGAGAGGGGTCAGGCCTTCTTGCTGCCTCTGAGGCTTTTGGCCCGGGCATAATGAGCTGCCCACCACTGGAGTGGAGAGAGTTAGGGGGAGAAACGAGGAGATTAGCTTTGGATACGTTAAGTTTGAAGTCCCAGCTCAACGCCAAGTGGAGGTGACGCGGAGTCAGTTGCTGGCCAGGTCTGGTGTCGAGGAGAGAGATTTGGGCTGGAGGTGACAACACAGGAGTCATCAGCCTGTGGGGAGCAGAGGAAAGCCTGGCAGGAGGGAGGGAAGACGGTGGCAGACAAGTAGCAGAGTACGAAACCTTTTCTACCTGTGCCAGAATGGCCAGGATTGGTCCAGCATAAGGAAAAAGCCGGAAAACTTTCTCGCACCAAGCGGGAGAGAGAGAGCAAAACAAGCAGACATCACCTCCTTGGCCCCTGATCAGAAGCCACCCCGGCCTGGTGGTTCATTTTTTGTGTGTGGGGTTGGGGCGTGTGTGTGCCAGGCACTGGGGTGTGAGTGGCAAAATCGGGGGCCGAGGCTCAATCCACGTTTCTGTCCCGGGCACCTGGCATCAAGCCGGGCCCCGGGAGAGTGTCTGGCAGCCAGAGGTCCTTGAATGAATGAATGGAGTCCTATGTGTTCCTTTGGAACAGACAGGAAAGATGTGTGGGTGGGAGGATGACCAGCTGCATTTGGCAAAGTGTGATTCTTTAAGACTATTTTTATTGAAGTCAAGCAGACATACAGAAACGTGCACACATCATAAGAGGACCACTCGATGAATTTTCAAAAGATAAACGTGCCCGTGTGTACCCAGATCGAGAAAAACACATGCCCGGCACCCGCCACCCAAGACACCTATGCCCCCTCCAGGCTCCACGAAGGGTGACCACCATCCCAAAGTCTCCTACTAGAGATTAATTTCACCCGTCTTTGTACTTTATTTACATACAAAGTGCTTTACATACATAAAAATGCTTTACATACATAAAAGCTTATGTTCTCTTTTGTACTGGCTTTTTGGGGCTAATAGCTCAGCATAATATCTGAGCGATTTACCCATATTTTGTGAAGTTCTGCCTTGTTTTCTCTCCTGGCTGTTCAGCATGGATGGATTTATTTGTATTTGCTTATTTATCCATCCTCTTGTTAGTGAGCATTTGAGTGGTTTCCGGTTGAGGGCGGTTGCAAATAATGCTGCCAGGAACGTGACATGTGCTCTGCGGTGAACAGTTAGATGCATTTCTGATGATATATCCTTAATGGTGGAATTGCTGGTCATAGGGAAGGTGCAAGGTCAGCTTTTGTCTCTTATGCCAAAGAGTATTTCCAAAGAGATTGTGCCAGGTTACTCTCCCACCCGTGGAACGTGAAAGCTCTGATCGAATCACATCCTTGCTAACACTTGGTATTATCCTCTTTTTTTTCTTTTTTTAAACCATTCAGAGGTATAGTGGCCCCACGTTGTACTTTTATTTTGCATTTATTTCCCTGCTGGATAATGAGATTGAGCACCTTTTCACATGCTTATTAACTATATAGATAACGTCTTGGATGACGTGTCTCTTAAAATTTGCCCCTTTTCCTGATGGGTTGCCTTTCCTGTTCTTATTGATTTCCCAGAGTTCTTTATATATTCTGGATACAGATATCTTGTTTGCCATATATATTGCAAATATCTTCTTCCATGTGTAACTTCTTTTGATCAGTAAGAGGTGGAACCAGGAGTTTTGAGCCTCCGAGTCATTGATTTGAACAGCGCTCACCTGTCTGAGCCTCAGTTTCCCTCTCTCAACACTCTGCTAGGCTAGAGTGTTTAGCCTAGTGCTTGGTGTGTAAACAGAGCTGGGACTGTTATTAGCACCTTTGCAGGGATGAAAACCCTGAACTAAAACAGGCAAAACTAGCCCTGTGGGGCTTTTCATAAGTCATCCCTGTTTCTTGGGTCAGTTCTATAAATATCTATTAAGCATCTACTATATACCAGTTGCCGAGCTAGGGATTGAAAGTATGGCAGTGAACAAGACCCAGTTCCTGCCCTTGGAGGAGGTTGCACCAGGGTGAGTGCGGGGGGCTGTGGGAGCCCAGAACACTAACCGGGCGAGGGCATCATGGAAGGCTTCCCAGAGTAGGCGAGCTTCATAGTGGAGTATACTTGGGTAAGCCTCTTCTGTTTAGGTGCACGCTTGGATGCCTTCTGTGTTCCAGGCACTGGTTTCCAGTCAGGAGTGATTGTGTCCCCAGGGGACGCTTGGAGATAGTTTTGGCCGTCACCGCTTGGGGAGGGGACGCTACTGGCATCTAGTAAGTAGAGGCCAGGGATGCTGCTATACAATGCACACGACAGCCCCATAACAAGAATTATCTGGCCTAGATGTCGATAGTGGTGAGGCTGGGGAACCTCTAGATGGCCAATGCCAATGCCATGTGAAATTATTACAAGGGGGATGAGCAGAGGGACCGGGAATGTGATCTTGTGCAGTGGATGTCAGAGAGGGCTTGAAGCGCGAGATGCCGAGGAAGGACGCGGATGAAGGAAGTGGAATTGGCAGGAAATGGGGGACGCCGAGGAAGGACGCGGATGAGTCACGGTGATAGGAGCTCAGGGCATGCTTGGAGATTCCCCTCGTGTCTGGGCCAGGCCTGGAAAGGAGGTGTGAGAGGGCTGTGGGGACCAGACAGTTAAGGACTGAACCTGTGTGTCTGCTTCGGGAACCACAAGCCCCTTGTGGCTGTGGAGCCCTCGAAATGTGGCTCCTGCAGCTGGGGCACTGAATTTTCTATGAATATGATTTAAATGTAGATTTCAAAACAGACACTCCATTCCATTCTCGGCAAACGTTTAAATATGTGTAGAACTATTCGGGGATGTGGATGTACTTTTCCATCTGTGAATTTTATGAACTTTAGCTGCAGATTGGGTATTTCTACTGACAGTTGGTCATCCACATTGAGATG
This sequence comes from Leucopleurus acutus, assembly GCF_964270905.1. Lineage (NCBI taxonomy): Eukaryota > Metazoa > Chordata > Mammalia > Artiodactyla > Delphinidae > Leucopleurus > Leucopleurus acutus. The sequence goes on from NC_139155.1 coordinate 70,337,312, forward strand.
CATTGATGATAGAAGATACAGCCCCGATTCCAAAGAATTAGTACTAAGAAAGCAAGTAAATTGTCTCATTAATCATTTTTATATTGATTAATAATATTTTGGGATATACCGGGTGAAATAAAATTATGAAATAAAATTATTATGAAGTCTTTAAGTTCACCTTTTTCTTCTTACCTTTTTAATGTGGCTGCTGGAAAATTGACTTTCACGTGTGGCTGACCTTGAACTTCTACTGGATGTTGCTGTTATAAACCGTGGGGAGGAGCTGCAGCGTCCTGCCGAGGCTGAGGGCTCATGGAAGAGTTTAGACGGGGGGGACATGGTCAGGTTTCCGTGGCAGCTACACCCTCTGGCCACAGTGGCGAGAGAAGATTCCAGATAACAGGCCAAGACCAGCCATAGGGAGACCAAATAGCCTGGAAGGCCTGAGCTCTGGCCGCAGAGGGAAGCTGTGATGTCCCAGACAGGTAGTGTCCACTGCCAATCCATGAACAGGTGGCCAGGCTGGGCCCCCAGGGAGGAGGAACGTTTGGGGAGAAGTGGGCACGTCCTGGGACTGACCAGTCCTTCAAAGGGGCCTCACTGCTAAGAGCCGGTAGGAGAGACCTCGGCCGGTACAGGTCCACCTGTTCCTGGTGGCCACCGCTCCAGACACCCACCAGCCCCGGCCTGGCCTGCACCCCTACGCTGGCTGCTGCCTGCACCCCACTCAGGTTGGATACCCCGCCTCTTGCTGCCTGGCCCTGCTCGCCACTGCTTACCAGTTGTGCGACCCTGAGCAGGTGGCTTTCCCTCCCAGCGGGCCACCGGCTCTGCCTGACCTCACCCATGTTGTACAGAGAGTACAGGAGAGATTATAGATGCTGACAGGTGACGGGTCTTCCTGGGCTGGGTCTTTTGGGGATGACAGCATGGAGCCCGGGGGGAGGAACATCTGGTACGTTCTCCAGTTTGCCGGGGTTTCCCATCTCCGATCCCTGCACTACGTTCCCATTTCACAGCTTTGGAAGCTAAAGCTCAGAGAGGCGAAGCAGCTTGCCCTGTGTCACACGGCACAACAGAGGCAGGGTTCTTAGGAGGAGTCTGACCTTATAAGGTCCGTGGCCACCGCTCTCATGGCCACCGCTCAGTGTGTGATGAAGGGCAGGGTGCGGCACCTCTCTGAGCCTCAGCTTCCTCATCTGTCAAGTGGGGAGGATGGCGATGTGGAGCACAGCCGACTGCCGTGTCGCGGTAGTGAGTTGAGTGCAGCGGCGCGGTGCCAGCCCAAGGCAGGGCTCCAGACGGCGGCTACGGTTTGTTGACTGATCTGCACATAAGTCCTCACGGCAGCGCTCCAAAGTGAGTGGCATGAGCCCATTTTTCAGGAGAGGAGACTGATGTGCAGCTAGTGAGAGCAAAGCTGGGGTCCCCACCAGCTCCTTGGCTCCAGAGCCCTTTCCTTCCCCCATCCTTGCCCTTATCCCAGAGTCCTGGCATCACCTCCTGTGCATTAAAGGGCAGGTGGGCACCAGGATCCAGCCGGTCCTTTGTCCTGGATGACTGGACATGAATGGGCACAGGGCAGCCTCCCCGGTGGTATTTTCAGAAGCTCCCCTTCCCTCTACAGAGCTGCTCTCCCGCAGGACGTCTTCCTTTGCTAGGTAAGCAGCTTTGCTCTCTGAGAGCCAGAGTGCTTGGGAGGGAAGCTGGCATGGAACATGCTCAGGATGTGGCCAAATCCTAAAAGCCAGAGATGGCAGAGGCCTTAGAAGTCATCAGCCCCGGGGTTTGGTTGTCTAGCCTCAGTCTGCACATCTGGAAAATGGGAGGAATCGTCAGCTCGGCAAAAACAGTAACATCTGACAATACAGAGTTGGTGCAGACGGGGGAATTGCAGACCGTTGGCAGGAGGGTCTTTGGAAGGCACTTCTGCTGAAACGTAGAGGATGCCTGGCCCCCAAGCCAGCCAACTGCTTTTAGGTGGCTACCTAGAGTGGAGCCGTGCTTCTCAAGTTTTAATGTGCGTGGGGATGCCTGGGGGCTGGGTGAAATGCAGACTCTGATGCTGTACCTCTGGAGTGGGACCAGCAAGCTTCCAGGGAACCCTGCTGATGCATCATCAAGGCCGTGGGGTGCCTCTCACTCACGAGCACGAGGAGGCATGTCCCTTTGTGATGGGGCATGTTGCGTCAAAGATGGAAATAGCCTAAATGTCCGTCAGGAAGGCTTTGGCCAAACGAACGGTCAGCCATCCCTGACGGGGATGCTCTGGAGCAGTTAAAAAGAGGGAGGGAGACCCACTGGGGTCCTGCACATTGATGTGTCTTGTCTCCCGAGAGGATGGCCGGGGCTTTGCCTGTGTCATTAACTGATGTGGCCCCATGCTAGAGCAGGGCCTGGCGCACAGTGGGTGCTCAGGCAGTGTTTACCGAATGACAGAATCAGTATGCTGACATGGGAAAATCTCCCCAACCTGGTGTGGAGTGAACCGATCCAGTTTCAGGTTGCGTGTGATCCAGGACCTCTCAGCCCCAGTAGCATTACCGACATTTGGGGCTGGATGGTTCTTTGTGGTGGGTGCTGGGCATTGTAGCATCCCTGGCCTCTACCCATCAGATGATCCCTAGTTGTGACAGCCCAGACTGTCTCCGGACATCGCCAGTTGGCCCCAGAGGGGCAAAATCAGGCCCAGTTGAGATCTACTGTGTGACAGGACAGTGTGTGGCTAGAGGGGGGAAGCGTGAATGGAAGGACGAAAGGATGGGTGGCAGGGGGGCGGGAGAGGGGCCCTATGTGATTTCCATTCAGATTTGATTTTGGCTGTAACTTCATGGAAAGCAGGTGTCGGGTGCTCCTCCCTAAGATGGTAGACAGCGGTTACCTCTTAGAAATGAGGCAAGAGGACAAGACTGGAGATTTTGCTCCAAGGAGACTTAAGCCTTTTCTGTTATTTTTAAATATGGAGGTTATAAGTGTGACTTGAGTAATTAAATAAACTTAAAAAACAGAGATGGTCCAGGGACCCACTTCTAGAGTGCAGGGATTTAGTGAGGGTACACACCTGAAGTGCTCAGCACAGCGCCTGGCACCTAGCAGGAGCACAGTCAGAGGAAACCATTGTTATTTTATTGTGTTGCATCCCTCTGGCAGCCCCTAAGCATATGAAGCAGTTAAGCTCTTCTTTCCATATGGGCAAACTTGAGCTCAGAGATGGGAAGGGACTTTCCCAAGGTCACACAGCAAAGTAGGAGCTCGGCTTGACTGAAAATCGGTCTTCATGGCTCTGATGTAGGGGCCACTTCTCCTCTGCCACCCTGTGTTCCCTGCCGGGCATCTGGACCTCCTGATCATCACATGTGAGGCTGTGTGGGCTGCTTCAAGTCCCCCAGCTTGTTGATCACTGGATGTTCACCAGCCAAACTGGCACCCAGGAAGCGGGCAAGGCCGGAGGTGGCAGGGCTGTAGCCTGTGGCAGTTGCACTGTGGTTTGGCCCAGCAACTCTGGAAGGACTGCCAAGGATGTGGAGCCTGTGATGGAGGACCTTGGCGGAGACAGTCCCTGTAGGTGGGCGCTGGCTGCCAGCCCTGTGCAGCTGCAGAGTCGTACTGCTCCTCTCCTGCTCAAACACCTGCCATGGCTCCCTAGTACCCAAGTCGAAATTTCCTTCCTGTTGAGTTAGCATTGTATGCCCTACAAAAGATTCTCTATGACATTGCTAGATTCCAAATACTAATACTGGTAGTAATAATAATAGTAACAACAATAATAATAATAATAGGGCCTAGAGTACATACTGTTTGGTAGGCATGGTACAAAATGCTTTTCATGCATTATCTTATTTAACTCTTACAAAAGCCCTATGGCACTGCTGCAAGTCTGATTCTCATTGTACAGAGGAGGAAACTGATGCCCACAGAAGTTAAGCGTCTTGCCCAGGGTAACGTAGCTCATGGCCCCGCCAGGATCTGCAACCTGACTCCAGAGCCAGGCTCTTAACCAGGAGGCCAGCCTACCTCATCTTACTAGGAGAATGAACCAGCATGATGCCAGCAGGGAGGAGCCTGGGTCAGGGTGTCTGGAGAGCTGGGCCCAGGCCTGGCTGCACCATGACCTTGCTGTGTGACCTTGGCCAGACTCTTTGGGCTTTCACCAGGCTTCCTCCAAGGCCAGCTCTACCTTCCGAGGCTTCAGGTCTCAATATTGTGCAACAAACCTAGAAATCACCCAATTTCTTTTTTCCGTTCTTTTATTTTACATCACACCATTGATAAACGTCCACTGTAGAATAGTTAGAAAATCCAGAGGGAAAAAAGGAGAAATTAGTGAAGCTCCAGTTAGCAGTTTAAGGTATACCTTTCTGGAGTATTTTCCCAACATAAATGTCTACCAGAGTGGGATCAGATAACCTTTTTATCACCTAACATCACATCCCAGATGACCCATGGGGTAATGAATCCTTCTTTTTTTACGGTCGTATCCGTAAAAAATACCAGGTCTGTTATTGTTGTGCCGTGGAATATTTAATTAGGGTGTCTAGTTAGAGATGATGATAAATTAAGAGCTGACATTTACTGAAATCCTCCTCCTGCCGGGTCCTGCCCTAAGCACTTGCCTCAGTGGTCATCACAGCAACCCTCTGAGGTGGGCCGTTCAGCCCCATTTTACAGATGAGGAAACTGAGGCTGTTGACGTTAACCAGGCCCAGGTCTCCTGGCCTGTCCTTGGCAGAGCCGGATGCGGCCCCAGCCCCTCCCGAGCCCTCCATTGCAGGCCCTTAACCACTGGGCATCCCTGCCATGTGCCTCACCTCCCGTGTTCTCAGATGCCCTGTGTCTTTGAGGTGGGTGCGCTGTGACTGTCCAAGGAAAGGGAATGAAGTGGCTGCCCACTGAGCCCAGTGTGTGGAGAGGTGACACATGATGTATACAGCCAGAGCTCAGTAAATGCTCGTCTCAAAGCAGAAGTTGCAGTAGGATTTCTCAGGGCAGGTGGAGACAGAATCACTCCAGGAGGAGTGGGGCTTTGTGGGGACCCATTTCCACCACTCCACGTGGATTTCCTCAAGGGACTCCCAGCAGCCTCTGCTGTCAAGGCCGGGAGTGTTTTGGGGCGTGTCCCAAGCTCCCCGGCTCCTGGGTACAGTGTGAACAGAACTGTGTACTCAATTTAGGGTTTAGTCTGGAGGGATCCCAAGACCCAGAGCTGAGATTAGGTATATGAGGCCCTTGACTTGGGTACAGAATTTAAGGGAGTGCCCCAGAGCTCAGCATCAAGATAAATACTATTTTAATGCAAATTAAAAAAAAATAAAAACCAACGGGTGAACCTTGAAAACATTATGCTAAAGGAAAGAAGCGAAAGACCCTGTTTTATGTTATTCCGTTTATATGAAATGTTCAGAAGAGGCAAATCCGTAGAGACAGAAAGTATTGGGTTGGCCATAAAGTTTGTTCGGGTTTTCCCCTAAAGTGTTATGGAAAAACCCAGAACGAACACCTGGCCTGAGGCTAGAGTGGGGTCTCTGTGTCACCTCCTCTGGCCCAGAGCATTTGGCCTCTTGGCCACCTTCTTCTCTCTGTCCTCCGTCTCCTCTCCTTTGAGGTGGTCCCTGGATCCTCCGGCACCTCTAACCTGGCCTCCAGCCCTCGTCTACTAAGCCATCCTACACTAGAAAAAGCCGTGTCTACCCCCAGAGCCCCAACCTCACCAGCACTCACCACTTCCCACTGCCCCCAGGATAACCCCAAGCTCCTTACTTACAGCCTGGGCCCCGCCAACCTCCTTTGCCCACCCTCTTGCCCCTGCATTGCTGACTTCTGTCTCACATGTTCATGTGGAACCTCAGCCTCAGCCCTATGTGCTTTCTCACAGTTAAGCCTCCATCTCACTTAAATCCTCGCCGCAGCCTTGCTAGTAAGAGTTGGTGGACCCATTTTACAGATGAGGAAACTGAGGCCCAGGGAGAGGAGAGGACACCGCTAGGGGCCTGGAGCAGAGGCAGGTGTACACCCGGGCAGACTGACCACATACCTGGGACTCTGTCCTCTGCTGGCAATGGAGATGCACACGCCTTGTTCTCCTTCCCCTCAGGGCCCTGTGTGCAGTGTCTGAGGCCAAGGTCACCCCCACTCCGGTCCCTGATGTCCTCCACCCACTTCTGACTGGAGTTACTCTCCAAGGTCACGTGCTGGCATGTGAGGCCAGCATGGGTGGACGTCACATGCCTTTCATAATAGTTCCATTGTCTCTGATTTTTATTTATTTATTTTAAATATTTATTTATTTATTTTTTGCTCATGCCACACGGCATGTGGGATCTTAGTTCCCTGACCAGGGATCGAACCTGGGCCCCCTGCAGTGGAAGCGCAGAGTCTTAACCACTGGACCTCCAGGGAAGTGTCTTTTATTTTTTAAATAAAATCAAAACGGCTAAACCACACCCCAGAATATGCCATTGAGCTTTTCCTGGTACACACCCTTCCCATGCTCTCGTTTGATGGTGGAGCGAGGAAATGGGCAGGGAGAGGGAGGAATGGGACCCAGGGCCCTCCTGAGGCAGGGGTGCAGCTCTTGGCTCCCTGAGTCACAGTCTTTGGTTCCCAGGGGCCCGGGAATCTGGATAGGAAAAAAAAAATGACATCTTTATTTATATTAATTAACATCTCCAGGCATCAATGTAGGTGACAAATGGCAGTCATGGTAGTAGCAGCAGTAGTTGGGCCTTGGTCACCAGCAGAAACCGTATGTATCTTCATATCATATTCCTGTTGCCGCAGACACCTGTACACATCACAACACGCCAATGACGGTCATTTTGAGGCCCACCCCTAGATCTGGTTATTCATGGCTTTAATGAAGCAGCATATAGGTGACAGTATCACAGCGTCTTCATCAGTGTGTTCTTAGCCGGACTCGACTATAAATGGTTTCCTTTTACTCTTACGTAATTGATTCCATTTAAAAACACTCTTCTGGGAAGGGGTCCGTAGGTTTCACCAGATGGCTAACAGGGTCCATGGCAGCAGAAAGGTCAAAGACCCCATTGGGCGTGGGTTCGAGTCCTACCGCTGCCCGGCACCGCCCTGAGAGCATGGGCAGCCGCTTCCCTAGTCTGCATTTCTTATTTGTGCCCTGATCAGAGAGGTGCTTTCTCCCTCCGGGTTGTGGGAGAGTCAGTGATGGTGCTGGACGCTGCCCCGTGCGGGGTCCGTCCGGCTGACCGTTGGGTGTGGCCCTGGGAGCTCTAGCACCTGGATGTGCAAGCCCCCTGTCCTGGGGTCCTTCCCCCTCTGGGTGGCTTGTCTGTCTGTCCTGTGTCTGTTGCCCTGACACTCCTCACTGGCAGACCTGTGTCTCTCCTAAGAAACGATGTCACTTAAGCTCACACTGTGTGCCAGCCTCACGACAGCCCACCAGGCGGGTGCGCTTTGCACCCTTATTCTGGAGAGGAGGCAAGTAAGGCCCAGAAAGGAGAAGTCGCTGGCTCAGGGTCACACAGCTAGCGGGTGGGTGAGCCCAGATTGCACCTGGGCCTGTCCGGCTCTTGGCCTCCATGCTGGGACCACTGCAGTCCCCGAGCCTGGCCAGTACATAGCCCTCAAATGCTGAATTCAGTGCCCCACGCAGTGTTTCATAGCTCAGGGGGAGGGGCAGCGCTCGGTAAATGCAGATTCCTGGGCTCCGTCGGGGAACTTCCAAATCAGAATATTTGGGGGCAGGACGCAGGAATCTGTCTTTTAAGAATTTCAGGGGATTCTGCTGCGCGCAGAGGTTTCGAACCACCTTAAAGGGGAGAAATAACAGTGATACAGTAACAAAGCTCTGAGCGCTGTCAGTTCACGGTAGCACCCACAGATGAGAAAACTGAGGCACAGAGGAGTTAGGTAACATCGCTGTTTACCTCCCCTGCTCCAACCAAGGCTGCATTGCTAGTAACCACCAGAACCGGACTCCAAGCCCAGTGTGTACAACTCCCACTACAGTGCTCATCCCACCCCCCCACCCCTACTTCTGGAAGCTTCTAGACAGAGGAATGGAGACAGGTCGTGTGTGTGTGTGTGTGTGTGTGTGTGTGTGTGTGTGTGTGTTGTGTGGCGTGGGTGAAGGAAGCCCGGGCCTTGCAAGGTCACCCTGGCCTTTTCCTGTTTATACTCTTGATCAGGCAGGGGCCCGTGTGTTCCCGAACAGGAAGCCCAGAGGGAGGGCTGCACCAGGCGCTGGGGGCAAGGCTGGGACAGGGGAGCCAAGAGGCTGAGCTGGTTACTGCCCTGGGCAGCTGCATGACCTTGGACATGCATCGCCCCCATCCGTGAGTTGGGCAGGGTACAGGTTTGGGGATGATGGTTAAAAGCTTGGCTTCTGGCATCAGACAGAGCTGGGTTCCACTTCAGGCTCAGACCGTTCCTGTCTGTGTGACCTCGGGCTGCACGCTTCACCTCTCTGAGCCTCAGCTTCCGCCTCTGTCAAACGGGGCTAATAAGCGTGCCTCGCCCTACTCCCCGGGTTGTTAGACGCAAAATGCACAGCAAAGTGCCAGGCACACACAAGTCTCTCTCCTTAAATCTTTACTTGGCAACAGGCCAGACACCGGATGATTCTGTGTGCGCACATGCATTTCTTTTTCTAAAAAATATCAAATATTTTCCCGAGTTGTCCATTTTTCTCACCAGAGTCTGGCTGCCTGAGTCCTCCCACTAGGCCTTCTGAGATTGGGCCCAGAACCCGAATATGCACCGGCTTCCACGGTCACCCACGGCATTTGCGTTTTGTGAGTTTGTCCTAGTTCCCCTGGGAGCTCACACAGAGCAGGGGCCTGGCCCACGATGGCCTGAGGGACGCTTCGAGGTTGCCGCCTGATTTCGTTAATAGTCTCGCTGGAATCCAGCCGTGTGTGTTCCTGGATGTGCTGTTTCTGGCTGCTTTCATGGTGCAGAGGCAGAGTGGGTAGCTGTCACAGACCCTCTGACCCACGGGGCCAAAATCATTGGCTTCCTGGCCCTTCACAGAAGTTTGCCAACCCCGCCTCACCGGGCCACTGGCGTCTTCGTCTTCGGGTTCCTTCCAGTCTTCATCCGCGTGCTGTGATGACAATGATCATAATATTCAGTGCTGACGTTTTTGCACGTCTGTGCTGGGCACAATGAAGTTATGGAATTCCTCATGACTCTCTTTGTCCCAAGTGTTACTCCCATTTCTCAGATGGCAACACTGAGACTTGGAGAGCTGGATTGACGCAGGACACCCAGCCTCTGAGTACAAGAGCCAAGAAGTAACCTCTGCCCTCATCATTCCCCACCCTGAGCTTGTGCCAACAGGGTGCTGAACTGGGCCTCTGAGAGGGAGGCAGGGTGGCACGTGGGGGTCCAGCTTTGATCATTTTAGGTTAAAAAAAAATGCAAAGCTCGTCAGGAAGGAGAGGTCTAGGAGCATGGGCTATGGAGAGAGAGGAAGATTTGGGTTTTCCTTTTACTCCCCTGCTTACCAGCTCTGTGGCCTTGGGCAGGTGAACCTACCTCTCTGAGCCCCAGTAAAGAGATGGTTAATAAGGGGGCTTCCCTGGTGGTGCAGTGGTTGAGAGTCCACCTACTGATGCAGGGGACATGGGTTTGTGCCCTGGTCCGGGAAGATCCCACATGCCGCGGAGCGACTGGGCCCGTGAGCCATGGCCGCTGAGCCTGCGCGTCCGGAGCCTGTGCTCCGCAACAGGAGAGGCCACAGCAGTGAGAGGCCCGCGTACCGCAAAAAAAAAAAAAAAAAAAAAAAGAGATGGTTAATAAGGGAGAGTCAGATGGGATCATGGACAGGGTAGTGAGGACAAAGTTCCGTGATATATGCAAAACCCTTAGCTCAGTACCTGGTGCACAGAAAGTGCTTGGTAAGTGTGAGCTAATAGTTCTGAGGCCGCGCTCCAGCCTGGCTTTTCTTCTTTCCTCCTGAGCCACGTCATGGTGCTTCTTATGCTCAAGCATCATCCAAAACCTCAGAATTATTCTTTTGCCTCTTCCTCTTGCCCATTGGATCCTGGCAGGCTCTTCTTGGCTGGCTTCCCTCCGGAGTGGGTTGGAGGTCTCTGATCCCCAGGGATCCTGAAGGGAACTCCGGTCTCCCCTAATCTGCTCGGGAGGCTTGGGGCAGTGAGGTCGCAGGGCCCAGCGGCAGGTGGTTGCCATGGTGATGGAATGTTTGGGAGTTGGTCCCCACTGAGAGGGCTTGCGAGGCTGATGGCTGAGCTTAGGCATGTGGCTGCCAGGTACCCCTCCAAGGCTCCTCTGCAAGTGCCATGACCTGCCCCCTGAGCTGGCGTCCTGTGCTCCAGCCCCCCACCCCTGCCCCCCAATCTTGGGAACCTCTTGATCTGCCGAGCTTGGAGAAATCATGCCGAATTGGAAAGTTCAAATGAGTCTGACCCCTTAGGGCATGCCTTCCCCTCCCACGGAGGGCATTACACAATCACAGTTGTGATTATCTGATGTGCTGGTTTCCTGGATCCCCACTAGAACATCATCTCCGTAAGAGCAGAGGCCTTGGTGTGCCGCCCTTGAGGTGTTCCAGCATCTACTTGCAAGCATAGTACGTGCTCAGTAAACATTTGGGGAATGAATGAATCCGGCCTAAGAGCATCTTGAAGACTGACCAGCCCCCCTCCCCTCCCCTTCCTTCCAGTGGTCATTCAGGGCAGCCCATGGGTCAGTGAGAAGGGAGCGAAGTCCTCTCCCATCCTCTCCTGCTGCCCCCGTTTTATGAGCCATGTGACATGAGACCAAGGATGTTATTGTTAAGACAGAACCAGATTTGGAAACTGGCTTTCCCTCTTAGTAAGGCACACTTGCTGTGGGCCAGGTTCTGTTCTAACACGTTCTAACATTTATACTTCCCAATACTTGTATGAGGCTAGTTCCACATTTACACTGGCCACGTTTCTAGGGCCCTGGGGCCGTACATGAGCCTCCTAGGAGGTATTGTTGTCATCTCCATTGTACAGAAGGAAACCGAGGCTCAGAGAGGTTAAGTGACTTGCCAAGATCACACAGCCAGTAGCTGGTGGAGCCAGGATTTGAGCCCAAACAGTCTGACCCCCTACTATGGCTGGCATACAATTCAAAAAATACTAGCCATTTTATTATTATATAGATCAAGGTAATATAACAACACCATGTGTTCTTTTTGTTTTTTTTTTTTTTTAAATAAATTTATTTATTTATTTATTTTTGGCTGCGTTGGGTTTTTGTTGCTGCGCAGGGGCTTTTCTCTAGTTGCTGCAAGCGGGGGCTACTCTTCGTTGCGGTGTGCGGGCTTCTCATTATGGTGGTTTCTCTTGTTGCGGAGCACGGGCTTTAGGCACGCAAGCTTCAGCAGTTGTGGTTCGCGGGCTCTAGAGCACAGGCTCAGTAGTTGTGGCTCACGGGCTTAGTTGCTCCGCCGCATGTGGGATCTTCCCAGACCAGGGCTTGAACCCAGGTCTACTGCATTGGCAGGTGGATTCTTAACCACTGCTCCACCAGGGAAGCCCAACACCATGTGTTTTTAGGAGAAAAATATTATCACCTACCACCCCTGTGGCATTTTGAGTCTGTTCCCTTCTCATTTTTCGTACATGGGGTTTGTGTTTGCTGGTTGGTTCGGTTGACTTGGTGGTTTCGTTTTTTGGCACAGTCGTGCTTACCCTGAACCCCCATGGGCCTTTGTCATCCGTAAATTGGAGAACCGAGGCGCCCCTCCCCACTCCGCCCTGCCATTGAGTTATTGTGAGGAGAAAATGAGGTAGCGGTGTGGAACTTCCTTGGTCTGGTGTTAAATATACAGTGGTGCTTAATAAATGCTGATGTTCCTCCTGCAAGAAAAGGAGGGCTCAGTGACCCCTCCCCATGCCTCTCACGTGTCTTCCAAGTCTGCGTTGTCCAGTAGAACTTTGTGTGAATATTCTAGATCAGGGGCCTGAAAACTTTTTCTATAAATGACCAGATAGTAAATATTTCAGGTTTTGCAGAACATGTAGAATTTTTCTTATTGCTGCTGCTTCCCCCTCCCCCTCACCCCAGCCCCGCCCTGCATCCTCTTCCTCCTCTTTCCCTTAAAAAAAAAAATATGTAAAAGTCATTCTTAGCTTGCAGGCCTTACAAAACAGGCTGAGGGGTGGATTTGGCCCAAGGGCCCTCATGTGCTGACTCCATCCTAAATCTGCTCTGCCCAGTATGGTAGCCCCCAGGGGGCCACTGGGCTGTTGAATTGTGACCAGTGCCAATGAGGAGCTGGATTTTAAATTTTATTTAATTTTACTTTATTTATTTATTTTTAATTATTTTATTTTATTTTGGCTGCGTTGGGTCTTCGTTGCTGTGCACCGGCTTTCTCTAGTTGCGGCGAGCGCGGGCTACTCTTCATTGAGGTGCGTGGGCTTCTCATTGCGGTGGCTTCTCTTGTTGTGGAGCACGGGCTCTAGATGCGTGGGCTTCAGTAGTTGTGGCATGTGGGCTCAGTAGTTATGACTCGCAGGCTCTTGAGTGCAGGCCCAGTGGTCGTGGCACACGGGTTTAGTTGCTCCATGGCATGTGGCATCTTCCTGGACCAGGGCTCGAACCCGTGTCCCCTGCATTGGAAGGTGGATTCTTAACCACTGCGCCACCAGGGAGGTCCCCATTTTACTTGATTTAAATTGAAATACTGACCTGTGGCTAAAGCGTCATGTCGGAGTCTTGGCGTCACAGCTCTGAGTGACTGAAGGCTCTGACAGCCCCGTTTCACCACCCCGAAAGGGGCCGTGGGAGCTGCCCGCCTGGCAGGCCTCTTGAACTCTCTGGCATTTCAAGGGCCGCCTGAGGGCAGCTGGGCCTGAGCCATCTCGTCTCCGGAAAAGCTTCAAGGGCCCTGGCCCCTAATTGTGTTTGTTGTTGTTATTCCAAGAACCAGGCTTCTCTTCACTGGCCACCCATATGCCCTGGGAATGCCAAGCCTGTGTATTCTGTAGCTGGGAGGAGGGGGAGGGTCTGGGAACCCTTCTCCTCCTGGGGTTAGATATACTAATCCCGGGTATTTCAGGGAGAGGAAAAAAAACTGTATAGAGGCAAGGAGAGAGCGAATAGGAAGGGAAAGAGGACCCCAAAAATGGTCCTATGCCCAATGTATTTGCATCATGGCACAAATAAAATAATTGCTGAGATTTTTGAGTATTTGCTATTGTCTTGTATAAACCTCCCAATAGCCCATTTTACAGCATAGGAAAACCGAGGCTCGGAAGAACAACAATCTACCTAGTCAGGGAATCATCCAACTCCAGAGCTGCATCCTTAACCCCCCCCACCCCACCTCTTGGGCTGGGACTAAGCAGAGGGAAGTTGAGCCTCAGACTCTGTGACTCTGTGAAGAGATTTTTGCTCCCAAACCTCAATTTTCACATCTGTAAAATGGGAGAAGGCGAGAATTGGACTAAAAATCTGCCACCCACCCCCTCCCCCAGTAAATGGTAAGGGCATAGCAGTGACATGTACACCAGGATCCCATTGGTTCCCCATCAGCCAGGCTTCATGCCGGACCCCATGAGTTCACGGCCCATTCCTTTAATGCAGTGGTTAAGAGCTGGGCGTCAGAGCCTCACAGATGTGGATGGCGATCCTGGTTCCCCGGGTCAGTTGCTCTTCCTCTTGGTGTCATTTCCTCACCTGTAAAATTGGGAGTATCGTACTTTCCTCGTTGGGGGATTAAATGGCACAAGGCACTCACAGCAGGCATTTGGTCAGTGTTAGGTGGCAGTGGCGGCACGGCATTGTCCAACTCCAGGGGGCGCCATATTTGTCATAGGCTGGGTACGCAGTGCCCTTTGGAGTTGAGCAGTGCGCAGCCTGTTCAACCATACCCAGCAATTCCAGATGGTGATTCGTGGTACAGTGGTGGTGGTTGTTGCTTCTTGTTATATTTACTTTTCCTGAAGTCCAAGTTCCCTGGGCCAAGAAGAAGGGAGAGCCCGGTTGTAAGAGACCCATTACTTCCTAAGGCAGCAGTGCCTTAGCTCAGGTTCTCAGCTGACACCCCTCTGCCTGAGAAGTGAGCCAGTTCACTCCCTGGCTGAATCAGTGAATTTAGACCCCAGCTTCAACACCTTGGGCGGAGGTGGCCTGTCCCTGCCTTGCCGCTCGTCTCCCAGAGTCACTGTCGGGCACCCTTGGGAAGCCCAGCATCCCCTTCTGCCCCTCCGAGGGGGCCCAGCCCCTCTCCATAGCACCCACCCCTACTGCACCTAATGCAGCGTCTCTTCTGCCTCTGCAGGGCTCAACCCGTGGAGAGTCTTAGCAAGCAGCCACGAGGGCTAGATCCCAGGGATGAGAGTGTCCAGGGGAGGTAAGTGCTTCCCGAAGGTCCCCCAGAGACCCGGCTCCTCCAGGGACAGCCCCCAGCCTCCTGATTGGGCAGCCGAGCAAACTCCCCCAGGCAGCTCTCTCCTCTGTTAGAAATCCAGACAAAGCTGGATCCCAGCAGCGTGGAGAGGGCAGGCCTCTGTTCTTCCTCACCCCTTAGGAGAGTGATTCTCCCGGTGATGGGAGAAGGCCGAGTCCCCGAGCAGGCAGGACTTACCGGGCATTCGTGGGCAGATTCAAGCACGGCCAGAACCCAGCCGTCTGCGTGCCACCTTCCAGCCTCAGTGTTCGTGGCGTGCGTGCTTTGCCCTTCACACAGAAGCTCCCTGAACCTCATAACAGCTCCCTGAGCAAAGCTTCTTAGCATCCCCCCGTTCTTGGAGGAGAAAACAGAAGCTCAGAGAAGCGAAGTCTCTTGTCCGGCTCTCCAGCTGGCAAGTGGCAGGGGCTGGATTTGAACCTGGGGCTATAAGACTCCAAGTCTGAGGGTCTTAGCCACCATCCTCACTGCCAGGATGCCGGGACACCTCCCTCGACAGGGTCCAACAGGGTGATGGGGACGGAGGGCAGGCCGGAGTCCCTGGGCTGGGCCCTCTGGCCCTTCCTGGAATGGGCGGAGTCTCTGATTCTGGGTGGTCAGGAGGCCACCTTCTGCTTCGTAGGCTCCCAGCTGATTTCCCTCTGCCAAGTGGCCCTGCCTTTGCTTCTCAAGCCATCCTCCAGGTCTGTGCAGTCTCCTCCTCACGGCTGACTTGCCCGCTTTGAGCTGTTTTCTCCTGGCGACTGAGATGAGCCCTTCGCTGGGTGCTGTCCAAGGACAGTGAACAGCTCAGCCGCAGCCTGGTCTGACCCAGGCCTGCCACTCCAGCCATGCCATCCATCTCGGGCAAGTTGCCTCTTCTCTCTGAGCTGCTTGCTGGGCGGGAGGCATCCCTACCCCAGAGGTGGCGGAGAGGATCCCGCTACGTGAGGCATGGCATAAGCTTTAGCAGAGGACGTGCTCAGTCAATGTAAAAACACACAACTCAGTGCTTTGTTTTGAAGTGCTGTAGCCAGATGAATGCTCAGTATTAAGCAAAACTCATGAGTTGATAACATTTAAAAAAATTCTGTCTATCCCTTCTTCCAGGCCTTTTCCCCTGGTGTTTAGTATCCAAGTCACTTCCAACCCCAAACAGAAGCTCGAAGAGTACATAAACACACACACACACACACACACACACACACGGGCAGGCACACTGTGTCTATCCTTTTTGGAAACCACTTTCCCAAATTATCCCCTTTTCTCCCTTTCTCTGCATCCCCCATCACCATCTGTTCCCCAAAGCTTCAGTCTCTCACTCCCCACCAAGTGTCAGGAAGAAAGGGTGATTGTACTAATTCAAGCTAAAGTGTGATTGACAGTCCCCCAGGGTTTTGACACTGAAATAATAATCATTGGCAGAATTCTACTCTCAGGTCTAAGGGGAGAATTTCAGGGAGCATTTAAAGAAGCCGAGAGCTCCATAGAGGGATTTCTGAGGGACTTTGTGTCCTGTCCAGCCTGCTTCCCCGCTGAAAGTAGCCCTGGAATTAGATTTCCCCATGCCAGACATGAATCCAGTGTACACATTAACTGCCAACAGTTTCAGCAGCATATGATAGGCTCAGGTTTCTGGGGAGAGGGTCCCCAGCTATTTTCTGATGCTCAGAGAAGCCAGCAACCCCCGGATGAGACTCATCTTTGCTTTGTCAGTTGCTTCTAGAATCCTCACAGCAGCCTTTGAGGTCAGTGGACCCACCCGTCTTTGTAGCTGAGGAAACTGTGGCTTAGATGGAGGAAGTGACTCTCCCAAAGACACATGGCCAGGAAATGCCAGGGCCTCTTCGCAGTTTCGACCCCAGGCCCCAGGCTGTGTGCTTCTTCAGCTTTGATGTTTATTTTCCACTTGCTATGGCCTGAGGGGCCCCAGGCAGCCCAGGCCCTCGTGGGTGGATTGGTCCAGCTGCCAGCCGGGTCCTTTAGTGGTTTCCGGTGAACCTCCCATCCAAAGAAGAAGGCCGCCTCCCACTCCTTTCCCTTCAGACCCTGTCCCATCCGCCAAGCCACCTGAAGCCCCCCGGCATGCTGGGCTCTTTCCTGCCTGTTACTTTGCACTGGTTGTTCCCTTTGCCAGGAACTCCCTTCTCTCTCATCTCCACCTGGCTGTTCAGAACTTCCCTGTCCACTGCTTAGAACTCAGCACAAGGGCTGCCTCCTACAGGAAGCCTTCCCTCACCTACACAGGTCGAACCTGTCACCCCCTCCCTAGTGTGGGTCCACAGTATGAGTGGACTCGGGGGGCTGAGGCTGTGTCTCCTAACTCCATAGCCCAACTCCCGCACACAGTAGGAACTCATGAAATGTTGGGGTAAATGAATAACCAGTCAGTGATCATGGCTAATATTCTTTCAAATGCTCCCAATGTGCCGGGCACATTCTTAAGTTCTTAAAGGGGGTCATTTAATGTTCATAATAGCCCTTTGAGGTGGACACTCTTAGACCCATTTTACAGATGAGGCTCAGAGAAGTGAAGTCTGTTGCCCAAGCTCACACAGCCACACAGGAAATGGCAGAGCTGGGATTTGAACCAGGTCTGTCTGACTCCTTGAATGCCCAGAGACCTCAGGCCCTCACTTGGATTCTAGAAAGAGGTGAGAGAGGAAACGAAGGTTCTGAAACACAGTGGGGGTGAGGCAGAGAAGGGCTGGGTGGTCGGAGGTGGGCTGTCTGTCCAGCATCTGGGTCTGCACCTTTTGCGTTGGGCTGAGGTTGCGTAATCAAAGGGCCTTGAGGGTGAATTGGGGAGGAGGATAGATCTGACATTTGAGTGACTAGAGAAGGGGTGGCTGGGCTGGGTGGACCCCCACTCTTTGAAACCAGCCCCTACCTAAAGAATTGGCATTGAGGTCTCATCATCTTTATTAGTGACATTTGGGAGGGGTGAGGAGCTAGGCTCAGGGTCATAATTCATGTCCTAAGTCATCCCCTCCCCCTGTTCGCATGTCACCCCCCCCAGTCTGAGCATCCCCAAGTCTCCGCAGGACACGGGCAGGAGCCTCCTGACTGACCTCCCCGCCTCCGTTCCCACCCCTGCAGGCCCTCTCCCCAGGGGCTGCCCGTAGAGTAAGTCCAACTCCTTCCCCATCCCCTGAGGACATGCCTGGCAACTGCACACCATCTTCCCCTTCCCTCCCCTCCAGCCCCAGAAGCCTCCTCTCAGGTTCTTGAACACACCAAACCCTCTCTCTCCCATCTTGGGGTTTTGCACTCTCCGTTCCCTGTGCCTGGAGCCCCCTTCCCACACATTTTCACACCGCCAGCTCCCTCTCATCCAGGTCTCAGCTTGGACGTCACCTCCTCCAAGAAGTCCTCCTTAACCTCCCTCTTCCTTCCCCTTCTTGATCTCTCTCATGGTGTCCAGCTTATTTCTTTGCAAGCCATTATCACAGTCTGGCGGTAGCTTGTGTACCGTCCACATCCCCCACTCAGTTGTAAGCTCCTTGAAGCCAGAGGCCTGGCTGTCTTGTCCACTGTCCTGTCTCCAGCCTCAAGCAGGTGCCTGAAACCTTTTTATTGCTTCCGAGTGAAGGCTGAACGAACGGACGGCGATTCTGGAAGAAGCCCAGACCAGGATATTTTGCACCTTCTGAAAAGCCTCTCCTGCAGAGGCAGACTGTGGTCACTCAGAGCAGACACAGAGCCGGCTGATGAGCCTGCTGGCCTGGGTCAGAATCATGGACCCTGGCTTGGCCGCTTTCCAGCTGGACAACGGTGAACAGTCGCTCTGTACCTTGGTTCCCTCCTCGCTGTACCATAATCATTTCCTAGCACTTACTCTGTGCCAGGCCACGCTCATTGGACCCAAGCACGTTCTGTAAATATTTGTTAAGCATCTACTAGGGGCCAGGCACCGCGCTAGGAGCTGGGGAGACAGCCGTGAACAAAACAGGCAAAACCCATGTGTTTATCAAACGAGTGTGCTGCTGAAATCTGATGTTCTAGTGCTTTATTATTTTCACATTTCAAAGAATTTCACATAAATATATTTCAAGAAAGTCCATTTTTGAAAGAATTATTACTCTTTCCATTTATCAGTTGGGGAAACTGAGGCATTGAGTGGTTAAGGAACTGGGCAAGATCTCACAGCTAGGAAGTAGCCAGGAGGGATTTGAACCCAGGACATCGGGCCCCCTGAGGTAATAATAACAGCTACGCTTACGGTTGTTGGAGGACCTCATGAATTAGGATGGATGCAGCGTTCTGCTCTGAACGTCAGCACCCTCATACTTGCCGCTCTTGGGGTCTGGATGGTACAGCGCCTGCAGCCCGCAGGCCTCCCTGACCGCCCGTGTCCCTCTCTCTCCCCAGATGTGAGCCCGGCGGGGCTCCCGCCCACCTGTCGCTGAAGCGCGCCCCCCGCCCCGGGCCCAGCATGCGCCTGTCGGTGCGGAGGGCACTGCTGGCAGCCGGCTTCGCCCTGGCCCTGGTGCTGGCGGTCCAGCTGGGGCAGCAGGTGCTGGAGTGCCGGGTGGCACTGGGGGGCCCCCGGGGCCCCCGGCGGGCCATGCGGCCGGAGCAGGAGGACCTGGTGATGGTGGGCACGGACCACGTGGAGTACCGCTACGGCAAGGCCATGCCGCTCATCTTCGTGGGGGGCGTGCCCCGGAGTGGCACCACGCTCATGCGTGCGATGCTGGACGCCCACCCCGAGGTGCGCTGCGGGGAGGAGACCCGCATCATCCCCCGCGTGCTGGCCATGCGCCAGGCCTGGTCCAAGTCGGGCCGGGAGAAGCTGCGGCTGGACGAGGCGGGTGTGACAGATGAGGTGCTGGACGCCGCCATGCAGGCCTTCATCCTGGAGGTGATCGCCAAGCACGGAGAGCCGGCCCGCGTCCTCTGCAACAAGGACCCCTTCACGCTCAAGTCCTCTGTCTACCTGTCGCGCCTGTTCCCCAACTCCAAGTTCCTGCTGATGGTGCGGGACGGCCGGGCCTCCGTGCACTCCATGATCACCCGCAAGGTCACCATTGCCGGCTTCGACCTCAGCAGCTACCGTGACTGCCTCGCCAAGTGGAACAAGGCCATTGAGGTGATGTATGCCCAGTGCATGGAGGTGGGCGAGGACAAGTGCCTGCCCGTGTACTACGAGCAGCTGGTACTGCACCCCCGGCGCTCCCTCAAGCTCATCCTCGACTTCCTCGGCATCTCCTGGAGCGACTCCGTCCTGCACCATGAGGACCTCATCGGCAAGCCCGGCGGCGTCTCCCTGTCCAAGTGAGTGGAGCCCCCACCTTCCGCTCAGACCCCTGATCCCGGAGTCAGAGACGCTCAGTGGGAAGGTCGGCTCTGCCCCTCCAAGCTGTGTGGCCTTGGGCAAGTCACTGTGCCTCTCTGAGCCTCCTCTGTTGTACTGGAGAAGATCTGGGAAGAGAGTGGTTAAGAGCACAGCCTTGAACCAGATCTCCCACCTCATAGCTCTGTGGCATTGAATAAGTCACTGTACCTCTCTGAATTTCGGCTTTATTATCCAAAAAATGGGGCAGTCACTCCTCTCCAAACTGTGAATATGCTTTGTAGTGAGCTGTAGCAGGTAAAGGTTGAGAGTATAGTTTCTGGAACCAGGCTGTCTGGGTTTGAATCCCAGGTCTGCCATTTTTAGCTGTGTGACCTTGAGCAAGTAATTCTCCCTCTCTGTGCTTTCATTTCCTCATCTGTAGCATAGGGATAGAATCTACCTATGTTCACGTGTGAACATCAAATGGGTTAATACACGTTAGGTGGTTTATTCCCGTTATCATCGTTTCAGTGTTGATCTTGCTTTTATTGGAATACTCATCACTCTCGTTTATTGAGTGTCTGCTGTGTGGCCAGCACTGAGTGAAGCCACAAACAATCATTATTCCTTTAATCCCCACAGCCACCTAGAACATAGGAACTGCTCTTATCCCCATTTTACAGATGGAGAAACTGAGTCTCAGGAAAGTTACTGGCCTAAGGCCACACAGCTAGCAAAGGGTGGTGCCAGGATTTGAACGCAGGTCTGTTGGACTCCAGTGCCTGTGTTCTCAAGCCCTCCGTGGCTGGGACCCATCCTCCCTCCCTTTCTGTCCCTTGCTGTCTGCCTTCCTCCTTTGAGGAGGCTGTCCCTTTCCTGAGACAGTGCAGCACCAGAGTGTGCCATCCCCACGTCTCCATCCTGGTCAGTTGCAAGCATCTTTAACAGCCCAGTGGAAGGGCGGTCCTTCCTGGGACAACGCCTCCCATTTCTTTCATGGCTGGACCCTCCCAGGCTCTGCCCCCAAGAGCTCCTGATCCCTGAGCAGAGCGGGAGGCTCTCAGCAGCTCCTGGCAGCGAAGTGCCCATGGGCTGGGTACCCCCACCAGTTGGTGCTGGAGCCGGGATTTTTGTAAATCATCATGACAAGACATCAGATGACCAAAGGAATACATCCTGATTGCAGGAAATTGGGAAAATACATAGAACAGGAAAGAAAAACCACCCATAATCCCAACACCCAGATTTTGATTTGTGGCTTGCTGGTCCTTGATCAGGGTATATTGATAAAACTGGAGTCCTGCTGGTCATGTTCCTGTGTAACCTTTCTTCACCTTGTATTTGGGACGCTTGCCCATGGCCCCCAGCACTCTGCAGTGACATCATTTTGCATGGCTGCATAATATTCCACTACACGATCACCATATTCTGTTTAACAAATGTTTTTGGGCACTTTGTTTATTGACTCGTATCAAGCCTGGCTCCTATCCAAATTCTGGGAGGTATCTATGTGATTTCTGTCCTGTGAAGTCCTGGAGACACAAGGGTTGTGGCAAAGGCCAGGCACACGTTTGATCGTGTCTGGTATGTCCACTGTAAACATCTTTGCAACAAGCGTTTTGTTATAAAAGATGAAATCACTGGTTGATTGACAGTTCTGGTTTCATTACTCTAGGAAATGATAACATATCAGTTTCTGCAAATACTTCATTGAGCACAGTTATCCCTCCCACCTGTCAAAACCAAAAGGTTACTGAGCTGTGTGGTTCATAGGAAAGGGACAGCTGCCTTTGAGAGCATTAATGATGATCCTTTAGCTAATTTAGATACACTTACTTTCTCTCTCCTGCCATCTTTGCCAGATTTATCACACAGTATTAGACATTGGTGGCCATGTTCATAGCAGCACTACTCACAGTAGCCAAGACATGGAAGTAGCCTGTGTCCATTGACAGATGAATGGATAAAGGAGATGTGGCGTATATACAATAGAATGGTACTCAGCCACAAAAAAGAATGAAATAAAGCCATTTGCAGCCACATGGATGGACCTAGAGATTATCATACTAAGTGAATTAAGTCAGATGGAGAAAGGTAAATACCGTCTGATATCACTTATATGTAGGATCTAAAATATGACACAAATGAACTTAATTCATGAAAAAGAAACAAACTCACAGATGTAGAAAACAAACTTAGGATTACCAAAGGGGAAAGGGCGTAGGGGAGGGATGGATTGGGAGTTTGGGATTAATAGATACACACTACTGTATATAAAATAGGTCAACAACAAGGACCTGCAGCATAGCACAGGTAACTATATTCAATATCCTGTAATAACCATAATGGAAAAGAATATGAAAAAGAACACACACACACACACACACACACACACACACGTATGTATAACTGAATCGCTTTGCTGTATACCAGAAACTAACACAACATTGTAAATACTTCAATTAAAAAAAAAAAGAGGCAAAAGAAGCAGCAAGCTCCTCCTGTCCCCTCAGAAAGGAATGGTTACTGGATCCCTGATGTGTCTTGAAAACGGTGAAAATTCTAACAGAATCTGGCTTGGATTAGCTCACCGAAGGATTTGCAGAAACTGATATGTTATCATTTTCTCGTGTAATGTAGCTGTCAACCAGTGATTTTATCCCTTATGGCAGAATGGCCTTATGGCCAATTGTGGGGTGAAACTGCTTACAGTGAAGACGTTTATGGTGAAAATACCTAGAACCGTATTTGTGATTTTTTGACACACTGGCTAGAGTTGAGATTTAAATCCGGGTCTTCAGACTCCAGATCCATGCCCTCCCCACCAGTCCACACCCTCTCCCCTCCCCAGTTCCCCTCACCCCCCCTTCGCATCTTCCTTTTGCTCCATCTGTTTGCTTCTGTTCTTTGTTCCCAAGTTATCTCTTAGTTGGGATGGAAGCATCTAGAAATAGGTCCTCGATCCTAGGAGTTCCCCACCCTGTATCCTGTAAAGCCTCTGAACTATAATTGATAAGGTCATCATGACTCACACAGCTTGGTAACCCTGTTGTATGGGAGAGCGAGGAAGCACATATAAGATGATGACTGTTTCATCCTAACAGCAAAATGAAAACAACGTAAATATCCATCTTTAGGGGAATGGAAAAAGAATGAGGTATTGAGAGAGCAGGGGAAAAAAAAAACCCACCTACAAACCAGTACTATGTATAGTATATAATTTCTGTTTTTAAATCTGCAAGCAAAACCACAGATTTTCAGTGTGTATATGTGTGGGAGAGGGAGAAAGAGAGAGCTAACACTGAGACCTTAAAATGTACCAGATACGCTTTTATTATTACCTCATTTACTCCTCAGAACAGCCCCGTGAGGTAAGTACTATTATGATTCCCATTTTACAGGTGAGGACACTGAGGCTCAGAGAGGTTCAGTCAGTCTCCCAAGGCCACACAGCCAGTGTTGGTAGAGCTGGCATCTGCACCCAGGCAGTCTGGCCCCTGAGTCTGCGCTTAGCCACTCTGTTTTTAAAAGTACAGAAAACAGATTGGTAGGGTACGCTTCAGAATGCTGTGGTCAGGTCCCTGTAGGGAGCTGAAGGACTCAGAGTGGTGACCCCAGGGGGGCTATTCGCCTTACCATTTGTGTCTTCGAATTACTTCTCAAGAACAAAATACTCATCTTAGTCATATAAATAAAAAGTAATTTTTAAAAAGTCAGAGAGGTCAAGGAAGCAGAATTTCAACACCACTGAAGTGGTGTGCCTTGTCTAGCCCTTTCTCCCAGCTTCCCACCCCATGCTTTTATCCCCATTGTACAGAGCAGGTATGAGGAGGCCATATGACTTGCCCACATTCTTATACTTGATAAGAGCCGAGTGGGCCCTGGGGACCAGTCCCCCCAACCTTTCCTGCTGCCCCAGAGTCCCTGAGCAGGGAGCCCACCTGAGCACCACCCGGGTCTGCCCGTGCCCCGTCCAGCCCGTCCTCTCTCCCCAGGATCGAGCGATCCACAGACCAGGTCATCAAGCCCGTGAACCTGGAAGCTCTCTCCAAGTGGACTGGCCACATCCCTGGGGATGTGTTGAGGGACATGGCCCAGATCGCCCCCATGCTGGCTCGGCTTGGCTATGACCCCTATGCAAACCCGCCCAACTACGGCAACCCCGATCCCATCGTCATCAACAACACACACCGGGTGAGTGCACATGCACACGGGGAGATGCGTGCTCAGGCTGTGGTGGGGGTGGAGGCTCCAGCTACCCCAGAAAACACTTAGTTTCTTGATTCCTATGCAGCTGGTCTGTTTCTGTCTCAGGGACACGGTGATTCGGATGGCTGCTTGTATTTCCATTTTTGCTTGGGCCACAAGGAAGCTCAAAACCAACTGGTAGCCTGCCTCTCACACTGTATAGCATCTCACGGCAGGCCCATTCGTGCGCTAATTCCATCCTATTTCTCTACTTTGATTTACCCTTTTCCCCCTGCTTCCCTGGCTGTTTGTTCGTCTGTTTGTAAAGCACTTCAAGTCTCTGTTGAGACTGGGTGTGAATAAATCAATGATAGGTCCC
Source organism: Leucopleurus acutus (assembly GCF_964270905.1). Taxonomy (NCBI): domain Eukaryota; kingdom Metazoa; phylum Chordata; class Mammalia; order Artiodactyla; family Delphinidae; genus Leucopleurus; species Leucopleurus acutus. The sequence continues at coordinate 70,361,507 of NC_139155.1, forward strand.
TTTATGGCCCCCGTAAGGTTTAATTTTTAATTTTATTTATTTATTTTTGGCCCTGCCTCGAGGCATGTGGGATCTTAATTCCCCAACCAGGGATTGAAACCATGTCCCCTGCAGTGGAAGCACAGAGTCTTAACCACTGGACCGCCAGGGAAGTCCCTGCCCCCATAAGGTTTAATATTTACTTCTCAGACAAATGTAAGTTTAGGGTGGTTTAAATTACTTTTTAAGTTCTCCTTAGTGTAGGTGGTCAAGGGGAAATGACTTTGAGAAGATGTTTTTGGAGCATAGAAGTAGGCTAATCCTGGGTGTGGAACAGTTACCAAGTCGATATTATTTACATGTCACTGTCACTTCTCCTTTACTCTGGTTGCTGTGTTCTGACTTCCTCAGAGACACGAAGTTAATGAAAATATCTGAACATGGGACCCAGGCCTGAGGAAGAGCCCTCCTACCCCTTATGTCATTGAGACCCAGAGTTTTAATTTAAGCTGAGTTTGGCATTTCTTTTTTTCTCTTTTTTTTTAAAAATTAATTCTAAAGTCCTCTGATTCTACTTTCAGAGAACTACTTTGTGTTTGGTCTGTTGAACTAGAGAAGAAAAGGCACGCATCTTAAATTTATTTATTTAATTTATTTATTTTTGGCTGCATTGGGTCTTCATTGCTGCGCGCAGGCTTTCTCTAGTTGCAGTGAGCAGGGGATACTCTTCTTGCGGTGCACGGGCTTCTCATTGTGGTGGCTTCTCTTGTTGTGGAGCATGGGCTGTAGGCGCACGGGCTTCAGTAGTTGTGGCACATGGGCTTCAGTAGTTGTGGCTCACAGGCTCTAGAGCGCAGGCTCAGTAGTTGTTGCGCACAGGCTTAGTTGCTCCGCGGCATGTGGGATCTTCCTGGACCAGGGCTCGAACCCGTGTCCCCTGCACTGGCAGGCGGATTCTTTACCACTGCGCCACCAGGGAAGCCCGAGTTTGGCATTTCTGAGCACGTGCTGATTTTAGAAAGTAAACAGTTCTTTTTTTTCTTTCTCTTATTGCCTTATCACTGACTTATTATATTATTGTAGTTTCAGGTGTATGACAGAACAATTTGATATTTGTGCACATGGCAAAACGATCACTACAATTTGAGTCTAGTTACCCACTGTCTGTCACTGTACAAATTTACAACATACGCAGTACAATATTACCGACTATAATCACCGTGCTGTACATTACATCCCTGTGGCTTTATTTTATATTATCTTGACCCCCTTCACCGATTTCACCTCCCCTGCTCCCAACCCAACAGTTCTTGTATTGAATCAGAAAGGGAGAGAGTCATTACTCTTTATTCTCCTTTAATTCTTCAGTGGACTCAAGGAGAAAGACTCCATTTGATGCCAACAAGTCCTTAACACGTGCAAGCTTTCTCTCTCTCTCTCTCTCTCTCTCTCTCTCTCACTCTTTCTTTTTCTATTTTTTTGGCCATGCCGTGCGCCATGTGGGATCTTAGTTCCCTGATCAGGGCTTGAACCCGTGTTGCCTGCATTGGAAGTGCGGAGTCTTAACCACTGGACCACCAGGGAATTCCTGCAAGCTTTCTTTTTAACGGAGAGAGTTTACTAACACTGAGCGTAGGCAGCTCTGCCCTTGTCCTTGAAATGCAAGCCCGTCTATAGGTCTCATTACTTCCTCTTCCCCCGACATTAGTTGATTTTGTAAACATCTACTTGTGGAAATACTCAGGGATCCAAGGTAGATACCCAGAGTGCATGGAGGGCATGGGTGTTGGCAACCTGGATGTGGCTTATTTTTATGATTTTATTATTTTTGTTTTAAATATTATTAATTTCAATGTTTACTATTTAATAATAGTTATCATTCTTTAAACTGTACTTAGGCGCTTTATATACTTTTCTGTATACATGCTATATTTCATAATAAAAAACTCATTAACAGGATTAGGGACTTCCCTGGTGGCGCAGTGGTTAAGAATCCACCTGCCAATGCAGGGGACACAGGCTTGAGCCCTGGTCCGGGAAGATCCCAGATGCTGCGGAGCAACTAAGCCCGTGCACCACAACTACTGAGCCTGCGCTCTAGAGCCCGTGCGCCACAACTACTGAAGCCTGCGTGCCTAGAGCACGTGCTCCACGACAAGAGAAGCCACCGCAATGAGAAGCCCGTGCACTGGAACGAAGAGAAGCCCCCTGCTCACTGCAACTAGAGAAAGCCCGCGCGCAGCAATGAAGACCCAACACAGCCAAAAATAAATAAATAAATTTATTATTTTTTAAAATTCATTAACGGGATTAAAAAAGCAGCAGCAACTGGTGATGACCTTGAAATCCAGTCCCCAAATGCTTCTCAGAAGGGGTGGCTGGGACAGGATGAGGGCATCAGAGAAAGCTGGCCTCTCCTTACCTGCTTTTTTAGCCAGGGGCCCAGCTCCTCTGAAGTCCGTCTAAAAGGCAGAGGCCCCTGGCAGGTCCTAGACTATGGGTCAGAAGCTCCCAGAGTAAGGCCTGACCTTGGGTGTTGTATAAAAAAAACTCTGATGAGCAGTGATGGGTAGGAACAGCTGTTTGGAGCTCTGTTGTTTATTTAAAACAGAAGATGTCTCTGGGTTTCTTCCAAAGAGGTTTACTCCCCAAAGAAAAACTCTGTTTTCTACTAACTTATTTAATGACACAAGTGTTAAGAGAACCACAATTCCCTGATTCACTTATCCTCATCCCTAACTGAATTTTTGTGACAAATACACTTGTACTACTGAGAAGAAATATTTTGACACTTCATCTATCTATGCAAGTAGAGAATTGATAGGGTCACTTTCAAAAGTGATTTTTTGTATTTCAAGTTTCTGGCTTAAATATCCAACGGGGCAGATTTTTACATTTGTAAGAACTAAATTTGGTTTAAAAAAAGCCAAAAACTTGCTCTAGTTTTGTGACCCTGTGTACTTTTAAAATAAAATCAAGAAAGCAAAAAAAGGAAAAACAAAAACGAAACAAAAGAGCTTTACTCCTTGGGGGTTCCACAAGTTTTAACAAGTGCCAGACACCTTATTTAGTCTTTACAGTGGTTTTGCTGTAACTACAAAGGTAAGTCCCCTCGTTGAAAGCCACAAGGGTGTGCGTGTGTATGTGTGCGTGTGTGTGTGTGTGTGTGTGTGTGTGTGTGTGTGTGTGTGTGTGTATACTGAAGGCACAGAACGTTCCTGTACTGGATCCTAGGCAGTACACTCAGTTCTGAAATGATCCCAGTGCTAATGAAACTGTCTGTACCTGTGCTGTTCATTACAGCCACTAGGCTTGTGTGGCCACTGAAATGTGACCAGTGAAATGTGATGAGTCCAAATTGAAAGGTGCCGTGTAAGTGTGAAACACACACTGGATTTTGAGGTCCTCGTACCCCCCAAAAGCATGTAAAACTTCTCCTTAATCATTTTTATATTGATTACATAGGGAAGGAAAACTTTTCCCTTTTTCCCTTCTAGGTTCTTTGGCTGGTCTGATAATGAAATTGACATAAGACAGATTAATAGGGGACAAAACAAATTTAATATTGTACATACAGGGGCTCATAAAAATAGGAGATTCATAAGAAGGGGCCAAAGCAGGCATCTTTCATACCTTTTAGACGAAGAAAGAATACATTTGTGAAGTACTGATAAGACGAAGACATCTGGGCTTGGGGTAGTAAATTATTGAAGAAGTAACAAGGTTTGTGTACACAGCCCTTTTGGTCCTGATTTCTCCATCTCTGGTGATAAGGATGGCTCTCTACCTCCTGTTGCGGGGAGGGTACCTTTCACCTGGGAGATTTATTCCCTGCTCTCAAGGGCACTAAGGAGGGTCAGAGTGTCCTTCTGGCACCGGCTGTTTCTTAAATAACTTTAATTCAAAATAATGAATATGCCAAAGTGGTAGATTTGGGGGCAACCTGCCCTGAACCCCATCAATTACATGTTGAAGTATTAATATTTTAGCTATATCAGGTTAAATAAAAAATACCACTATAGGGAATTCCCTGTAGGTCCGGTGGTAAGGACTCCACGCTTTCACTGCTGAGGGTCCAGGTTCCATCCCTGGCTGGGGAACTGAGATCCCACAAGCTGCGCGGTGTGGCCAAAAAAAAAAAAAAAAAAAAAAACCCACTAGAATTAATTTCACCTGTTTCACTTTGTTTTTAAATGTGGCTACTAGAAAATTTTAAATTACAGACTAGGTTCACATTATATTCTATTGGACAGTGCTGGTCTATCCAGTGCCTTGTATTTCGAGAGATATTGGAAAGGCCTGGAATTTTCTGGTTCCCACCTCAGGGCCTTTGTCCCTTCTGTGCCCTCTGGCTGGAATGCTTCTCCTTCAGAGCGTAGCCTGGCAGGATTTCCTTGTCACTCAGGTCTCAGCACAAAGGCCATGCGTTCCAAGGGGCCCTTTCTGACCACCCATTCAGAAGAAGCGCCCTGGGCACTCCTAATCACACACTTTCCTTGTAGTACTTCCCATGGTTTGATATGTTCTTGTTTAATTGTGTTTGTTGTCACTTGTGGATTGTCTGGCCCTCCCCACTCCAGAACGGAAGCTCCAGGAGGATGGGACTTCTAATTGTCTGGGCAGTGTTGTAATGGCCCCCAACCCCCTCCCCACCCCCGAGCTTAGAATAACGCCGGAATAAGAGGAGCTTATTAATACATGTTTGTTGGATGGATGCATGGATGAGCAGGTGGATAAGCGGATGGGTGGGTTGGGTGGATGGATGGATAGGTGTGTAGATGGGTGGGTAGGTGGACGGGAGGGTAGATGGGGGGCGTGGATGGGAGGGTGGATGGGGGGATGTGGGTGGATGGAGAGGTAGATGGATGGGAGGGTGGATGGGTGGGTGTGCAAATGATGGACTCAATTTTATTTTTTGGTCATTTCTACAATAGCGATAATTTTTTCTTTCCTAGGTCTTGAAAGGGGACTATAAAACTCCAGCCAATCTGAAAGGCTATCTTCAGGTCAGAAACCCCAGGGGGAATTCTGCATCACCACTAGCTTCCTCTGTGCCCTTGAACACTTCACTTCTCTCATATGGTTGATGGTTTGTCCATCAGAAAATTGGATGGGGGTGGGATTCCGGTCAGAGGCTCTCAAGTGTCTGATCCACCTGGAGCGACATCTCAGTAGCCCTTCAGCCTGAGTCCCTTCCTTGTCCCCTGGCTTGAAAGCAGTTGGAGGAACTTAGTGGCGACTTTCTGTCAAACTTTCTGCCTCTAGCCTTAAATTCAGCTTCATTTAAAGTGGCAGTTCCTGGACTTCCCTGGAGGTCCAGTGGTTAAGATTCCGTGTTTTCACTGCAGGGGTGTGGGTTTGATCCCTGGTCGGGGAAGTTCTGCGTGCCGCACTGTGTGGCCAAAATAAAAAAGTATGAAGTGGCAGTTCCCAGCCCAGCACAAAAATTTCACCAGTCTACCAAAAAATGAGGGTCATGTGATGCAGGTATGTGTGCAAAAGTAGACATAATACAGTCCTGTGTCCCCACACGCATTGCCACAGGCTGGCCTCCCATGCATCCTGGGCGTGTCCATGGAGGCTGTCCCTGAATCTTGTCAAGAAGTACCGCTCCCAGGACTGACATAGCATCCTCCTTTTGGTGCCAAAGTGCTCCTTTTTAAAGGAAGGGTGGTGATGCTACAATCAGTAGTTTCAGTTTGTGTGTGTGTTTTATTTAACTTGGCCAGGAAAGGGTGGGGTCACCCTACGCTAATCCCCAGTTTAATCATGAAACTCTCAAGACTCTCATGGGTCGGGCAATGAGATTTTGGTCCTTTGGGGATGAGTCCACACTCCCTTTGTGGGAATCAGAAACCCATCTCTTGCCACTGTGAAAAAATATTGCCAGACTTAATCAGCACTAATCTGTTATTTGTTCTAGCCCAAAGAGGATGTAACAAGAACAACAAACAGAAGTGGGGTAAGGGGAATTAGCCACAATCTGAAACTCTTTTCATTTTTACATGCAGTCTTTTTTTTGCCCACCTGGATATGCATTTTTATGTTCCTTGCAATTCCATTGTATGAGCTGCTTTGTTTTACTTTCTTACTGTTTTTCCATCTTGGGGGTCTCACGTGGCCATTTCGATGGCTACATAGTTTTCTCTGGAATGCATTATGTGTCACCAGTTACTTAACTGTTGCCCTATGTAACTTTTGCAATATTTTGCAATATTTCAAATGATGTCATGCACCTATCATCCTGATTTTCCCTCTCTTCTGTGGGGCGAGGGCTGGGGGGGCCTCTATGGAATTGTTCCCTTCGAATACAATTTTCTTCTATAAATTTATTTATTTTTGGTTGCATTGGGTTTTCATTGCTGCGCATGGGCTTTCTCTAGTTGCAGCGAGCAGGGGCTACTCTTTGTTGTGGTGCGCGGGCTTCTCATTGCGGTGGCTTCTCTTGTTGCGGAGCACAGGCTCTAGGCTCACAGGCTTCAGTAGTTGTGGCACTCGGGCTCCGTAGAGTTGTGGCTCACAGGCTCTAGAGCGCATGCTCAGTAGTTGTGGCACATGGGCTTAGTTGCTCCGCGGCATGTGGGATCCTCCCAGACCAGGGCTCAAACCGGTGTCTCCTGCATTGGCAGGTGGATTCTTAACCACTGCACCACCAGGGAAGTCCCCAGATACATTTTTAAGGAGTGGAATCAGAGGATGGGAGGGTCTTTTTTTTTTGGCCGTGCGGCATGTGGGATCTTAGTTCCTGGACCAGGAATCATACCCGTGCCCCTTGCAGTGGAATCGTGGATTCTTAACCACTGGACCGCCAGGGAATTCCCCATGGGAGGGTCTTTTTTGAGACTCTTGAACTACAAGGTTAAAATTGCTTTACAGAAGAGTGGGACCAGTTTACACTCTCCTGCACTGTGTGGCGTATTCAAGCTGGCCTGGGACTGTTTTTTGCTCTCTTAGAAGCAAAATGTAAAGGAATAGCATATGCTCTGTCATCGTGAGCAGTCCCACCTTCTGGAGAGCTGCCCCACAAATTACATCAAACCCCTACTTTCGGCCCTTTTCTCCTCCACTGTGCACGTGATCTCCTGCAGGATATTGCAAAACTTGGAAACAATCTTAGGGCAACAGTTGAGTAATGGTGGTGTGTACATTGTATAGAATATTATGTAGCCATCCAAAATGGTAATCGTGAAACCCCAAAAATAGGAAGATAGGAAGCAAGCAAAACAAAGCTGCTCACACGTTAGAATGGCAACTCATGCAAAAATGTATACTCAATCCCTAAACTCCAAACACCCTCTCCTTTCCAGGGCTTTGCTAATCCCTCTGCTGGGAATGCTTTTCTACCCACATCCGTGCATGGCCGGCTTCATTTTCATCTTTTAGCTCTTTGCTTATGGGGTGTTTTCCAACACCAACAACTAATTCTCTTGATTATCTGGACACCAACTAGGTGTTGCGTAATTCAGTTCAATTCTGACGCTGATTTCCGGAGATAGCCTCTGACCCCACAGGTTAAGGGCCCAGTCCCACAAAACTGCCCCCACTTCAGATGCCCAGGCTACCTACCTTTCTGCCCAGCCAACTACACATTTGCGGGGTCCCCATGCCCCACCCCCACTCAGGTTTGGTAATTCACTAGAACAACACACAGGACTCAGGAAAACACTTTACTTCCTAGATCACCAGCTTATCATAAAGGCTGTAAGTCAGGAACAGCCCAGTGGAAGAGATGTGTAGGGCGAGGTATGGGGGAAGGGCGTGGAGCTCCCATGCCCTCTCTGGGGGCACCACCCTCCCGGCACCTCCCTGTGATCGCCCACCCCGACTCCCTGAACCCTATCACTTATGGATTTTTATGGAGGTTTCATTAAGGAGGCATGGTTGATTAAATCATTGGCTGTTGGTTATTAACCTCCAGCCTCCTCCCTTCCCCAGAGGTTGGGGTGGAGGGCGCTGAAATTTCCAACCCTTTAATCATGCCTTAGCCTTTTTGGTAACCAAGCCCACATCCTGAAGCCGGGGGCCCCCAGCCACCAATCATCTCATTTGCATACAAAAGATGCTTTTTCTCACTAGGGAGATTCCAAGGGTTCTAGGAGCTTGGTGCCAGGAACCCAAGGGCAAACACATGTAGGTTTTTCATTACACTCCACCTTAAATGTCATCCCCCGGTAGTGGCCTCTCCGAACCACTTTATCTGAAGGAGCCCCAACACCAGTCACTCATATCAGCCCATTGTATTGCCTGGACTTAATAGTGTCTTACGGATGTGTTTGTTGAGCAGGCTGTCCCCACTAGAATGTGAGCTGGGTGGGGATAGGATAGGGTCTATCATGTCCACAGTAGCCCCAGCACCCGGCACATAGTAGGTGTGCGGTAGCTACTCGGTGAGGGAGTGTGCCCGATTCAGTGACGCTGAGGGCTGAACCTCAGGGCAGTGAGGCCCTGGTACCACCACTTGGCTGTGACCCTTCCTCTGTGTGTTGTCTTCCTCCAGGTGAACCAGAATAGCACCTCTTCCCACCTAGGAAGCTCATGATTTCCAGGTAGGCCTGCGGACTTTGCCGGGACCTTCCGACACTTCTGAGCCCAGGAGTCACTTTTCTGAAAAGCTTGTCCTTCCTGAGCCTCCCTGGGGAGGAGTGGCCACCAAGGTGGGCTGACCCAGCCCCATCAGGAGGTTTCCCTGGCCCCAGCCTGGGGAGCTATTTATAGAATCGAGGCTTAGTCTCCTAGCTCTGGATCAGGGGTGTGGGCAGGGATCAATGCTGAACCAGCCAGAAAAAGGTTTATCTGGCGTTGGGGAGGGGGTACAGAGGACAGGTGTGATGGGGGGATTCTAGAACCATTTTGCACAGAATGCTGTCTGCCAACCCAGCTTCTATAAACAGCATCAGGTTGGCCCAAAGCAATTAATGTTGTAATAATAGTCGCAAGCAGTTCTGGTCTAAGAATAACCCCGACTGCACTGGGCTGAGTGCTCTTCCTGTGTTACTCCTTTAACCCTCAGCATCCCTGGGAGGCAGGTGACATGACTGTCCCATTTTATGGAGGAGAAAACCAAAGCCCAGAGAAGGGCGTTGATTGGCCTAAGGCCACAGAGCCACCGAAAGTCATCTCCCCCAGAGTTTGCTTTTCACAAACGATTTTAAGTGCATATTTATCCATCCATGTTTCGCCAAGGGGCAGGGAAGCAGGTTCTGAACTTGGGAAGTCAAAGATTTAAGGACTCACTTGAGGTTCAACTCCTGTTGGCCTCTGTTTTCCCCATCTGGAGAATGGGATTCATCACTGTCCGCCTGCAAGGGTGGTCATGAGATGAAGTGAGCCGGCCCGGGTGGGAGCGCTGGGACCTTGCGGCAGACGTGGGCCCTGGAGTTAAGGCTCCAGCGAGTGAGCTCACTTCCTTATGCTCCCCAGCCTCTCTGACCAGGCTCAGGGAAACCTGGGGGAGTCAGAGAGGCCAGGACCAACTTCCCTGGGTATCTGGCCTATTCTTTTAAACTGTAAAAGACCTTCTAGCCTCTAGTCGATTTTTAGTTTCCTTTTCTTATTTTTAAATAATCAGCATATTTTTTCATTTTTCTTGAAATCCACTTTGCACCAGCCCACAAGGCTGGAGACACAAAGTCACCCTGACTCTCAGCATTCCCATCCTGAGTTGTGCTAAGATCCAGGACTTCCGTTTAATTCCTAAGAAGTCTCACGTTGAAAGCAGTCTTTTTCCAAGTTTTTCCCCAACTCAATTTCCCTCTCTCTCTTTCTGCAGGTTCATTAGTAGAATCCTGAACCTTCTCGTTGACGAAAGCCAGATCTGTTTCTCGCTTTACTCTTTAGATGAGGTCCCAGAGACAGGGTACTTTAGCTAATCATTGCCATCTGCTCTTCATAAATCAGAAAAGTGATATCTTTGAGGTCAGGTGGCGACAGGTTGAGATGTGGGTAAGGACCCAAGAAACATTTTTAAAGGTAAATTCTCTCCAGCCATCTGGATGCTATAGAAAATCTCACATGCTTATATGAATGCATGAAGACCATCTGTCCTGCAATCGCACCTATAAATATACAATATCTCTTTCAGAATTGCGACTCTGGGCCTAACACCCGTTTTTCTCCCCTTTCAGATCTTTGCAAGTGGCTTTGTTGCCAGAAGAGAAGAAACGTTGCATTTGAGTGGAAATCGGACCTCAAATCCAAGCATATTGCTTGCTATTAATCGCCGAAACAGGACTGCTCATGAGGAATGTATTTGCATATGGTTGCAAAAGCTGAATCATTGAAAACTTAACCTTGAAACATTCTATCTTAGGATAGTCTGGGGTAGAGAACCAAGAGTGTGGAGGTAGTCCGGCTTTTGAAACTTAGGTATTTTATATTTTTCCCCTCGAGAAGTTTTTTTTAAGAAATGGATTTGCCATCCTCCTTAATTTGCAGGACTGCCTTGGTGGCTTTGTTTGCTGGGACAAGGCCCACCACCCGTGCCTCTCCTGTTGACCCTTACTTTTGAATTCAAAGAATCTATTTAAGAATTTAATATATGAACTTTCTTTGACTCCTCCTCAGTTTTACTCACAGAGAAAAAAATATATATATTATTTGAATAAACTGAACAGGGACTCATTTGTCTGTGCCTTACTTTACAGAGTGAATAGATTTTTTTCTTCCATGTCGAGTTTTGTCAGGTGGATTGATGATGAACAAAGGCTGGAGAATAGGTCCACACAAGGGCGCAACTGAACTCCTGTGTCAGGGAGCCCCAAGGCCACCCTTGGGTTTGGCGATTTGCTACAAGGACTCACGGAACTCAGAAAACCTGGTGGACTCACAGTTACGATTTATTACAGCGAAAGGATACGGATTAAAATCAGCAAGGGAAAAAGGCGCATAGGGCAGAGTCCAGGAGAGCCCAGGCACAAGCTCCCAGATGTCCTCTCCCACTGGAGTCTCACAGACACGCTTGATTCTCCCACCAACAATGTGTGACAACATGTATGAAGTATTGCCAGCCAGGAAGGCTCACCTGAGGCTTAGTGTCCAGCATTTTTTACTTGGCATCAGTCACAAAGGTATGCAGCAACTGACCATAGTTACTTGGTCTCCAGCCCTTCCAGAGGTCAAATGATACAGTGTGATCCAAGACCCCCCATAAATCACATTGTTAACATAGACTCTATGGCCTGTTGTGGTCCAGGGTCCTAGGTATTCAAAGGCACTCCTTCTAGTGAGGACATCCCAAGGGCTCAGAGGTGAGCTCCCAGGAGCTGGTCCAGGCTGGTCCTTTGTCACATGCAGGGTTTGTTGGAACTCTGCAAGCCTGCTGAGTTCATCTTTGGCTGCTCAAATGCTTAGGGATCAACCAGGCCCAGAATAGTTTGTTATCTTTTAAGGGTTAACTGTTTTACCCACACTGCCTTGCCTTAGCTCTCATGACAGTAGTGAGGCTTTGGGAAGGTAGTGACTCACAGTGGCGTGGGGTATGGAGTTTTGGAGTCAGGCCGAAGTACCAGCTGTGTGGTTTGCTCCCCTGTTTCTTCATCTGTAAAATGAGGAAGGTAGAACTTCCTGGGTTTATTGGGAGGGGCCGATGGGTGACGTGGGCTGTGGTGCCTGGTGTGTGATGAGCCCGCAGTGTGAGGCAGCTCTTGTCTCTCCTTGTCTTGAGACAGAGGTGGGATGGGTAGTTGATGGAGTCATGGGCACAGGAAGCTCATGATCACCCCTCAAGGGTTAGCAGAAGACATCCGGCCTCATTCACTGTTCTACACATCTATTGCTGCATGACTCAACAGCCCCCGGCTTCGTGACTTAAAAGCATTTATTGTTGAATCTCTCAGTTCTAGGAGTTAACTAGAGTGAGCTCAGTGGTTCTCACAGTCAGATGGTGGCTGGGGCTTCTGTCCACTGAAGGCTCCTGCAGTCACATGTCTGGTGCCTGGGCTGGGGACGGTTGAAGGATTTGGAGGCGTCATTATCGCCTCTCCCCACGGCGAGCCTGGACTTCCTTGTAGCATGGTTAGGCAGACTCCTTATATGGTGGCTGGGCTCCCCCAGAGTAGATGCCACGCAGCTAAGGGATATGCCTGGAGCTGGTGCAGTGTCACTTCACCTCACCTGTGTCCTTTTGAGGACGCTTGCTTTACAGATAATGTCCCAGGCCTGCAGAACCTTGTCCCAGCTTGCTATCTAAGGATACTGGTCACAAATTCTTGGAAGATAAGTAGGGTAGAAACCATCTGTAAGAAACACTTGAAAGGAAACCAAATTTGCTAATCTCAAAAGTTGATCTGGATCTTCAATTCTGCCAAGTTCAGGACATGATATATATATTTTTTGAACAAAACTCAAAATAAGACTAAGCCATGTGCAACTGTAGAATGTCAATGTCCCAGAAAAGGTACTTGTGCTAGGCTTTAAATATATCGTCTTTGAAATGCCACTTACAGATTGTTTCTATGGTACCAACCTATTTAAAGTTGTAACTGAGTGAGGATTCGCCCCGCCCAAATCTTTTGAAGGCAATATGGAAACAGTGCTGTATGGTGTGAGCTGCCTAAGGGGTGATTAGGAGTGTGGATTCGGCTTAGAAACGACCTTGGAAGGTTGAGGAATCGAAGAGATGACATATGCAGAGGTCTCTGTGACCCTGAACAGACAGTAGTCACCCTATAAGTATTAGCTCAAGTAAGTGGACAGAAATGATGTGGGTGGGTGCATGCACCATGTAGCAAAGAAAGGACTGGTCTGACTGTGTCCTTCAGTCGTCTGTGTGGCCCTGGTACCTCCCCTGTGGCGTGGCCTCCTCTGTTGCCTCTTCTGTGAGAAGGGAGGGCTGGACCAGTGATTGTCCGAGAGCCCTGCCAGGCTTCTGCTGAGGGACCTTATTGCCTGGCAACCCCCTCCTGGGAAGGCTACATGTCTGAGCACCTCATTGGGAATCTAGACATGGGCCTGGATGTCCCTGGGTCCCAAACCAAGGGTTTATCTGGGCAGTGCCAGGAGACCAGGCTGGGTATGAGATCATGAAACTACACCTCTGGCCACCTCTCTCCTTTCTTTTCCTGAGGCTGTGCATTTGAGTCCAAAAATCTGGAAAAACCACTATCTTTGAGGCTAGAGACCATCTATGCAGAGAGATGAGATTGGGTCTTTTAAATGAAAATAGCCACAACCATTTAAGAAGATCTTACTATGCCAGGGGCTTTACATGCATTAATTAGCCTTCCGCCTTTTTATTTTGGTCCTGGGAACAACCTTTTTAGAGCAGTGCTATCGTTATCTCCATTTTAGAGGTGGGAAAACTGAGGTGTAGAGAAGCAAAGCAACCTGCCCCAGGTCCCCTATCTAGGAAGCAGCAAAGTGGAGATTTGGATCCCTAAACTTTTACTCCAGAACCTTCACTTTTAAAAAATTCTAAGTACATAGAGAAAACATTATTTCTCTTAATCATTTGAGACTTAGTTGCCTATGTGATGCCCCTCCACCCTGCACCAAATACTTTAGTATTTCCAACAAACAGTGACATTCTCCATCGTAACCACAGGACAACCATCAAAATCAGGAAATGAACATGGACACATCACTACCATGGAAACCTCAGCTTACCCCATTTAAGTTTTGACAGCTGCCCCAATAACTTCCTTTATAGCAAAAAGATCCAGTTCAGACTCATGTGTTGCATTTAGTTGTCATGTCTCTTCAGTCGCCTTCAGTCTGGAACAGTTGTAGGGTCTTTCATTTTCATGACCTTGGCACTTTTGAAGATGACAGACTGGTGGTTTTGTAGAAGTCCCTTTAATGGGGTTTGCCTTCTGTATCCTCATGATTCCATTCAGGTTATGCAGCTTGGCAGGAAATCACAGGAGTGATGCTTCCATCTTCTCAGGACATCCTATCACGTGATTCCCATTCGCCCCATTCTAGGGGACACACACTTGATCAGAGCCTGTATTCTCAATGACCCCACAACCATCCAGAAGGTTTCCTTTTCCAGAAGCCACATGGTAGGGTCCATTTGGTGAAACAAATCCACTAGCATCCGTCTGTCAAGAGCAAAGTAACTCAGATCCATAAAATCTGCTGTAGAGCTATGGACATAGCTACTGAGAAGCCAGGCTTATTTTTATTTTTGACTTTGACTTATAAATAGTAGCATACACGTTTTCAGGCCCAGGCTCAACATGGTTTATCTCGTCTCCGTGTTTCCCTCCCTCTGCTCCGTAGTAGACTTTTCAGTCTGTAAGACTCTCTCCCCTGCCTTCTCCGCTACTAAAACCTCACTTTCCAGATTCTTTCCTGAGTACATACTATGTAGTGTGTGTCTATGTGTAAGGCACATGGACTGGACATGTCACTGGGATACAGAGACCATTAAGTCACAGTCCCTGTTCCCAAGAGGCTGGCATGTAATTGGCTTCATGTAGGTTCTCGTGTAATTAATAACAACCATGGGAACTTAGACCCAAGTCTTTTGACTCCAAGTCCAGTGCTCTGTGTATACTCTAACAATGCCTCCTGGATCTTTTCATCTTAGAGAGAGAGTGAGAGAAAACAAAGCAAAAATTAGCAGCTAACACTCTCTAAGCACCTGTTACGTACCAGGTACAGTTTTAATTGCTTACATATTTTATCTCAACCGTTTGCAGAAGAGAAAACTGAGGCTTAAGATGTATGTATGTAATGCCTTGCCCGAGGTCCACAGTTGGTAAGTGGCAGAGCTGAGACCAGAACTCTGGAGTCTGTGTACCCACACAGAGTCCAGAGCTGGTGAGGGATTCCCTGGGAGTGCCTGGTGCCTCTTTGTTCCCTGGATCCCTGGAGCCTAGCACAGCGTAGGCCCTCAGTACATTTTTATTAGATCATTGAATGGATTTATTTACCAATCTGTTGGAAAGGAAGAGAATGGAAAGATTTTCTGGCGGGAATACTTGGGAATTCTAGAGTTTGCCCATTCATTCCTTCACTCCCTCAAACACCTGTATAAGGCAACTGATGTGTGCCAACGACAGTGCTTATACTGAGAGACCCAAAGATCCAGGAGACAGTTTTGACCTTCATTATTTCTATTTGAATGCCATGTCTCGTCCCCACCTCTAACTCGCCCCCCGACCCCCGCAAATGTCTCACACACAGCTATCCCATGAGCTAGTCCTATATCCCCATTTTGCAGATTTAGAATCTCAGGCTGGCAAAGGAGTCTCCCTAGGCTAGGGTGGCTTGACGACGTCCACACCCGTCGTCACAGGCTGGGCGTCGCCCCGAAGCGGGCGCAACAGGGAAATCAGCCCTCCTCCATTCCGGGCCCTGAAAACCCTCCCTGGTAGCTCAGCCACTCTAGATCCAAAGCTGCCCTAGCGTTCCCTTGCTGCCATGGCAACCTGCGCGACATTTCCGCTGCCGAGAAATGTCATTTCCGGCGCGCCTGTCCCGGCACATCCGGGTTCCGGCCCCAAGCGACGCGCTTCTAACCGGGAGCGGGTAGTTGTGTTTGATACGCTGAGCAGGAGAGAGGTGAGCGGCGCCCGGGAGTGGGCAGGGGACTCGGGGGATTCTGTGCCGGTGGGAGTGGGGGCTCCGGTTCGGGGGAGGTGGGCCTCGGCCTCGCCAGTGGCGTTTCCCTTTCGCAGACGGCTCTGCCGAGGCGGGGAGAGGGGCGGGCCGCGCGGGGTCACCGGGCAGACGGGGCCTGGGCCGAGTTAGGCACCGAGTCTCCGCCGCGGGGCCTGGACAGCATGGCAGGGAGACACCCGAGCCCCGGCTTCAGGCCCACCTGGTTTCGAGCCCCGCCAGCCGTGGAACCTAGGGCAAATTATTTAACTTAGCCTCACTTTACTTAATCTGAAGCTTGAGGACGCTAGTAGTACCTTCCTCGTAGAAGTGTCTTGATTCCTATATGAGATTATCGGCCTGAAGCGTCCAGCAAGTGCTTAGCACCCCCCGGGGGCTCTATTACTCGTGACAACTATGTGGTTATCCCCATGCTCTGTGCCCAAGGAGGCAGCGGTGTATCTGGGACTCCCCGCCTCCTCTGAGAATGTTTCCCTCTTTTGCGCTCCTGGATGAGGCTGGGACCGGCAGCACCCAACCAGTGCACCAGTGAGTAGAGTAAGCAGGGAAACTTTCAAACAGAGCTGACCAGAGTTTAACACCGCCTGGGGAAGTAGCCATCCCGCGTCCCTGAAAGGCTGTTTGCAGCAACTGCTAGAGGCGAATCACAGTGCTGTCATATATTGAATGTATTGCTGTGTGGTGGCCCATGCGTGGCATTTCATCTGCATTTAATACTCATACACTGAGTACCTGGTAGAGTGGAGATTTGAGCTCGGGCTGTGATTTTAGCAGCTGGTTTCACAGCCACTTTGCTCGGCTCATTCCCGAATCCAGTAATAGGAAGGGCTATGAACCTAATCATGGGATTACCATAACAAGCTCTTCCTTGAGCACTTATTGTGAGCTAAGTGATTTTAAAGCACCATCTCGTTGAATCTGCCTTACAAGCACGCTCTAAGGTTGGTACTGCAGTTCATCCACTTAAGAGACAGCTGAATCTCATCACGCAGCTACCCTGAGATGATAGCTGTATTCCACCTCACAGCTGTGTACTGTTAAGGTCGTGTTCATAGTTACTACTGCCTTCTGGCGCCTCAGAGGAGGTTCATGTTTTGTGAAGAAAACTAAGGCTCATTTGATGAGGCTTTCATCAAATAATGTGTTTCAGAAAAGCGTCTTCGAAACAAACTCACTGTGCTGCGACTGTCGGAGGTCCAGATGAAGCTCTTTACTCGATAATAGAAAAAACTAATAAAATCTGGGGTCCAGGAAGATGTCTGCCTCATTTCTGAGGCAATAATACATAGAACAACATACTTCCTTAGTTGTTTTTATGTGGATTGTGTGTATGTGAGTGTGTGTGATGTTTTACGACATTGACAAGGAAATACATGCTTAAGAATCACAGGGACTGTTGTGACTGGTCTTTTGTTCCACCTGTTTTAGTACCTGTTGTTTTCTACAATATGTTTTTAGTGTGTGCTTTATTGAATTGTAACAATGATGTTAGTGAATTTTAGTTTGGAGAGAGTTCTGAAGGAGCGGGAACTCAGGAGCATGCTGCTGCTCCCAGGACTTGTCACAGACTGTACCTTCTTTTATCCCTTCCTTTAGTGACAGGGCATGTCACTGTCCCACTTGTACCGGGACGGGGAAGGCCAAGGCCTCATGGATGACGAGGACGAGCGGGAGAACTTTGAGATCACCGACTGGGATCTCCAGAATGAATTCAACCCCAACAGGCAGCGCCACTGGCAGACCAAGGAAGAGGCCACCTACGGAGTGTGGGCAGAGCGAGACTCGGATGAAGAGAGGCCCAGCTTTGGAGGCAAACGGTATGGCTGGCACGGGCTGCTTCCCTAGGAATTGGGGAGCTACCCCGCTAAGTAAATTTGTCTCCCAGCCTCACTGAGTCCCTTAGCTGCGGCATCAGCTTGGGACCCCAGTTTCGCTTTAGGTTAGAGCGCTGCTCTCTGACTGTTGATCATCAGTTGGTGTTAAGTGAGCAGTTATGTATATTAAGCCTTGTGCTGTCGACCCAGTCCTTGCTTTCCAGGAGCCCAGACTCTAGTGGATGGAGACAGGCTCACACAATGGAAGGGTATAACTGATTTAGGACCTGAGGGGAAACACATTTTAGGGAGTATGACCTATTCTGGGAGGTCAGGGAAGATTGGCCGGTAGGGGAGGCACCAGTAAGCAAAGGCCCTGGATGGGAGGCAGCAGGGCACCCACGAGGATATGAGAGGTTTTGTGGGCTGAAGCGGGGAGAGAGTGGGGAGTATAGTTTGAGAAGAGGCCGTGGGTTTGTGTAGAGAGGGTATGACTTGGGGAGAAGGGTAGAAGACCCTTTTGCTCATGTGCAAAGTTGGCGGGGAGCCACAGTGGAAGAGGGGGCTCTGTGAGGAGGCCCAGGCAGTGGTCCTGGCAGAGGTGCGGGAGACCTGGGCTAAGATGGCAGCACAGGGATGAGGATTCAGGCTGAAAGCCTCCTCCTTGGTGTGAAGTCGTGTGTGTGTTGGCTGCAACTCACTTGACCAGAGTGGGTAGTAGATTTGGGCTTGTCTCCCTCTCCCCACCTGAGGCTTGGAGGCTCCAGCCCATTGATATTGTACATTTTTCACAAAAGAAACTGGGGAGAAAGAGCAGAGATCAGTTCAACCTTTTTTCTTCTGGCAAGAAATCTAACAGCAGACGATGAGTAGATCAGGGGTCAAGAATTGCAAGATGATAAGATAATAATAGCAGCCAAAATCTTTGGGTTCTTAACAGGCCTGGTCTCATTGACCTTATGAGAATGGTACCATTATTTTTTAAATAAATAAATTTATTTATTTATTTATTTTTGGCTGCATTGGGTCTTCGTTGCTGCACGCAGGCTTTCTCTAGTTGCAGCGAGTGGGGGCTACTCTTCGTTGCGGTGCGCGGGCTTCTCATTGCAGTGGCTTCTCTTGTTGCGGAGCTCGGGCTCTAGGCACGTGGGCTTCAGTAGTTGTGGTTCGCGAGGTCTAGAGCGCAGGCTCAGTAGTTGTGGTGCACAGACTTAGTTGCTCCGCAGCATGTGGGATCTTCCTGGACCAGGGCTTGAACCTGTGTCCCCCGCATTTGGCAGGTGGATTCTTAACCACTGCACCACCGTGGAAGTCCGAGAAAGGTACCATTATTATCACCCCATTTTACAGATTAAGAAACAGCAGCCAAAAGTCACGCAGCTAAGCTGAGAATCTGGGCCTGTCTGACTCTAGAGTTGGGCTCTTATATTGCATCTCTTAGGAAAAAATTCTCTGAATTTTATTGCTGCCATGGGGATGTTTGTTTACTACGTTAGTCATTTTGTAAAGCATCGCCTTATTTTGCTGTATTCCCGGGGCTTTTCTTCGGAATCTTTTCTCTCCCTTTAACTACATAATAGAAAGCTATCAGCTCCAGTTCATACAAAAGGGAACTGTTGCTAATGACTTATTGTAACTACTGTTCTTGAGGCATTCAGGGTTAAAATCAATACTTTCCATCTCACGGAGTTAATTTCCTAGGTATTTTATTCATTTATTTATTTAATATTTTATTTTTATTTATTTATTTATTTGGCTGTGCTGGGTCTTAGTTGCGGCACGCAGGATCTTTTTAGTTGTGGCATGTGGGGTATTTTAGTTGTGGCATGTGGGATCTTTATTGCAGTGTGCGAACTCTTAGTTGCAGCATGTGGGATCTAGTTCCCTGACCAGGGATCCAACCTGGGCCCCATGCATTGGGAGCACGGAGTCTTAGCCACTGGACCACCAGGGAAGTCCCTCTTAGGTATTTTAGTTTTCATAAACAAATTTAATGGACATGAGATTTTCTAAGAATCTGATTGATATAATTGCTAATGTAATTTACATTCATATAATCTCTCTTAATATATTTTATTTATTTATGATTTTTATTTATGAGAATGTCTTTCTTGTTTGATTTTTCTACTTGAAATAGTGTCTGAAACAAATGCGTTTTTTTTTCAGATTCTTTTCCCATATAGGTCATTACAGAATATTGAGTAGAGTTCTCTGTGCTACACAGTAGGTCCTCATAGTTATCTATTTTATATACAGTAGTGTGTATATGTTAATCCCAGTCTCCTAATTTATCCCTTCCCCCCACATTTCCCCTTTGGTAACCATAAGTTTGATTTCCAGATCTGTGTGTCTGTTTCTGTTTTGGAAATAAGTTCATTTGTGTCATTTTTTAAATTAGATTCCACATATAAGTGATATCATATGATATTTGTCTTTCTCTGTCTGACTTAGTTCACTTAGTATGATAATCTCTAGGTCCATCCATGTTGCTGCAAATGGCATTATTTCATTATTTTTTTATGGCCGAGTAATATTCCATTGTATATAGGTACCACATCTTTTTTTTTTTAACATCTTTATTGGAGTATAATTGCTTTACAATGGTGTGTTAGTTTCTGCTTTATAACAAAGTGAATCAGTTATACATATACATATATCCCCATATCTCCTCCCTCTTGCGTCTCCCTCCCTCCCATCCTCCCTATCCCACCCCTCTAGGTGGTCACAAAGCACCGAGCTGATCTTCCTGTGCGATGCAGCTGCTTCCCACTAGCTATCTGTTTTACGTTTGGTAGTGTATATATGTCAATGCTACTCTCTCACTTCGTCCCAGCTTACCCTTCCCCTCCCCACGTCCTCAAGTCCATTCTCTACGTCTGCATCTTTATCCTGCCCCTAGGTTCTTCAGAGCCTTTTTTTTTTTTTTTTAAGATTCCATATATATGTGTTAGCATACGGTATTTTTCTCTTTCTGACTTACTTCACTCTGTATGACGGTCTCTGGGTCCACCCACCTCACTACAAATAACTCAGTTTCGTTTCTTTTTATAGCTGAGTAATACTCCATTGTATATATGTGCCACATCTTCTTTATACATTCATCTGTAGATGGACACTTAGGTTGCTTCCGTATCCTGGCTGTTGTAAATAGAGCTGCAGTGAACATTGTGTGTACCACATCTTTATGCATTCATCTGTCAATGGACATTTAGGTTGCTTCCATGTCTTGGCTATTGTAAATAGTGCTGCAGTGAACATTGGGGTACATGTATCTTTTTGAGTTATGGTTTTCCCCAGATATATGCCCAGGAGTGGGATTGCTGGATCATATGATGGCTCTAATTTTAGTTTTTTAAGGAACCTCCATACTCTTCTCCAAAGTGGCTGTACCAATTTACATTCCCACCAACAGTGTAGGAGGATTCCCTTTTCTCCACACCCTCTCCAGTATTTACTGTTTATAGATTTTTTGATAATGGCCATTCTGATTGGTGTGAGGTGATATCTCATTGTAGTTTTGATTTGCATTTCTCTAATGATTAGCGATGGTGGGCACCTTTTCAGTTGCCTCTTGGCCATGTATATGTCTTCCTTGGAGAAGTGTCTGTTTAGGTCTTCTGCCCATTTTTTGATTTTTTTTTTTTTTTTGATATTGAGCTGCATGAACTGTTTGTAGATTTTGGAGATTAATCTCTTGTCAATCACATCATTTGCAAATATTTTCTCCCATTCTGTGGGTTGTCTTTTTGTTTTGTTTATTGTTTCCTTTGCTGTGCAAAAGCTTTTGAATTTAATTGGGTCCCATTTGTTTATTTTATTTTTATTTCCATTACTCAAGGAGACAGATCGAAAAAGATATTGCTGTGAGTTATGTCAGAGAGCGTTCTGCCTATGTTTTCCTCTAAGAGTTTTATAGTATCAGGTCTTACATTTAGGTCTTTAATCCATTTTGAGTTTATTTTTGTGTATGATGTTAAAGAATGTTCTAATTTCATTCTTTTACATGTAGCTGTCCAGTTTTCCAAGCACCATTTATTGAAGAGACTTTTTTTTCCATTGTAGAGTCTTGCCTCCTTTGTTGTAGATTAATTGACCATAGGTGTGTGGGTTTATTTCTGGATTTTCTGTCCTGTTCCATTGATATGTATTTCTGGTTTTGTGCCAGTACCATACTCTTGATGGCTGTAGCTTTGTAGTGTAGTCTGAAGTCAGGGAGCCTGATTCCTCCAGCTCCATTTTTCTTTCTCAAGATTGCTTTGGCTATTTGGGGTCTTTTGTGTCTCCGTACAAATTTAAAAATTTTTTGTTCTAGTTCTGTGAAAAATGCCATTGGTAATTTGATAGGGATTGCATTGAATCTGTAGATTGCCTTGGGTAGAATATTCATTTTGACAATATTGATTCTTCCAATGCAGGATCATGGTATATCTTTCCATCTGTTTGTGTCATATTCAGTTTCTTTCATCAGCATCTTAAAGTTTTCGGAGTACAGGTCTTTTGGTAGGTTTATTCCTAGGTATTTTAGTCTTTTTGATGATGGTAAATGGGATTGTTTCTTTAATTTCTCTTTCTGATCTTTTGTTAGTGTACAGGAATGCAACAGATTTCTGTGTATTTTTGTATCTTGTAACTTTACCAGATTCATTGATGAGCTCTAGTAGTTTTCTAGGATTTTCTATGTATGGTATCATGTCATCTGCAAACAGTGACAGTTTTACTTCTTCTTTTCCAATTTGTATTCCTTTTATTTCTTTTTCTCCTCTGATTGCCATGGCTAGGACTTCCAAAACTATGTTGAATAAAAGTGGCAAGAGTGGACATCCTTGTCTTGTTCCTGATCTTAGAGGAAATGCTTTCAGCTTTTCACCGTTGAGTATGATGTTAGCTGTGGGTTTGTCATATGTGGCCTTTATTATGTTGAGGTATGTTCCCTCTATGCCCACTTTCTGGAGAGTTCTTTTTTTTTTTTATCATAAATGGGTGTTGAATTTTGTCAAAAGCTTTTTCTGCATCTATTGAGATTATCATATGGTTTTTATTCTTCAGTTTGTTGATGTGTTTCACACTGATTGATTTGCAGATATTAAAGAATCCTTGCCTCCCTGGGATGAGGGCCCCTTGATCATAGTGTATGATCCTTTTAATGTATTGTTCGATTTGGTTTCCTAGTATTTTGTAGAGGATTTTGCGTCTATGTTCATCAGTGAAACTAGCCTGTAATTTTCTTTCTTTTTCTTTTTTTTTTTTTGTGATATCTTTGTCTGGTTTTGATATCAGAGCGCTGGTGGCCTCATAGAGTGAGTTTGGGAGTGTTAACTTCCTCTGCAAGTTTGTGGAATAGTTTGAGAAGGACCGATGTTGGCTCTTCTCTAAGTGTTTGATGTAGTTCGCCTGTGAAGCCATCTGGTCCTGGATGGCTTTTGTTTGTTGGCAGTTTTTTATTCAGTTTTATTTCAGTGCTTGCAATTGGTCTGTTCATATTTTCTATTCCTTCCTGGTTCAGTGTTGGGAGATTGTACCTTTCTAAGAATTTGTCCATTTCTTCTAGGTTGTTCATTTTATTGAATTGTAGTTGCTTGTAGTAATCTCTTATCCTTTGTATTTATGTGGTTTCCATTGTAACTTCTCCTTTTTCATTTCTAATTTTGTTGATTTGAGCCCTCTCCTTTTTTTTCTTGATAGTCTGGCTAAAGGTTTTTCAGTTTTATTTATCTTTTCAAACAACCAGCTTTTAGTTTCATGGATCTTTTCTGTTGTTTTGTCTCTATTTAATTTAGTTGTGCTCTGATCTTTATGATTTCTTTCCTTCTGCTAACTTTGGGTTTTGTTTGTTCTTCTTTCTCTAGTTGCTTTAGGTGTAAGGTTAGGTTGTTTGAGATTTTTGTTGTTTCCTGAGGTAAGATTGTATTGCTATAAACTTTCCTCTTAGGACTGCTTTTGCTGTGTCCCATAGGTTTTGGATTGTGTTTTTGTTGTCATTTGTCTCTAGGTGTTGTGTGATTTCCTCTCTGATTTCTTTAGTGATCTGTTGGTTGTTGAGTAGCATATTGTTCAGCCTCTATATGTTTGTGTTTTTTACAGTTTTTTCTTGTAGTTGATTTCTAATCTCATAGCATTGTGGTCAGGAAAGTTGCTTGATATGATTTCAGTTTTCTTAAGTTTACTGAGGCTTGCTTTGTGGCCCAGCATGTGATCAGTCCTGGAGAATATTCCATGTGTACTTGAGAAGAATGTGTATTCTGCTGCTTTTGGATGGAATGCTCTATAAATATCAGTTAAGTCCATCTTGTTTAATGTGTCATTTAAGGCCTGTGTTTCCATATTGATTTTCTGTCTGGATGATCTGTCCATTGATAAAAGTGGGCTGTAAAATCGATTTCTCCTTTTATGGCTGTTAGCATTTGCCTTACGTATTGAGGTGCTCCTGTGTTGGGTGCATAAATATTTACAATTGTTATATCTTCTTCTTGGATTGATCCCTTGATCGTTATGTAGTGTCCTTCCTTGTCTCTTGTAACAGTGTTTAAAGTCTCTTTTATCTGATACGAGTATTGCTACCCCAGCTTTCTTTTGATTTCCATTTGCATGGAATACCTTTTTCCATTCCCTCACTTTCAGTCTCTATGTGTCCTTAGATCTGAAGTGGGTCTCTTGTAGACAGCATATTTACGGGTCTTGTTTTTGTATCCATTCAGCCAGTGTTTGTCTTTTGGTTGGAGTATTTAATCCATTTACAGTTAAGGTAATTATCAATATGTATGTTCTTACTGCCATTTTCTTAATTGTTTCAGGTTTGTTTTTGTAGGTCTTTTTCCTTTTGTTTTCTTCTCTTGTGCTTTGACTGTTTTTAATGTTGTGTTCGGATTGCTTTGGATTGTGGATCTATTGTAGGTTTTTTTTTCTTTTTTTTTTTTTTGTGGTACGCGGGCCTCTCACTGCTGTGACCTCTCCTGTTGCGGAGCACAGGCTCAGTGGCCACAGCTCACGGGCCCAGCCGCTCTGCGGCATGTGGGATCTTCCTGGACCGGGACACGAACCCGCTTCCCCTGCATCGGCAGGTGGACTCTCAACCACTGCGCCACCAGGGAAGCCCTATTGTAGTTTTTTGGTTTGCAGTTTCCATGAGGTTTTGATATGGCAGCCTACACACACACACAAGGATATTTTAAGTTGCTGGTCTCTTAATTTAGATGCATTTCCCATTTCTTGCATTTGTACTGTCCTCTTCTCATGGTTGCTGGTTTTGATATCATATTTGTGTGTGGATGATTTCTTTCCTTTACTGTATGTTTTCCTTTACCGGTGAGCTTTCCCATTCATAATTTTCTTGTTTCTGTTTGTGGCCTTTTCTGCCTCGAGAAGTTCCTTTAGCATTTGTTGTAAAGCTGGTTTGGTGGTGCTGAATTCTCTTAGCTTTTGCTTATCTGTAAAGCTTTTGGTTTCTCCCTCAAATCTGAATGGGAGCCTTGCTGGGTAGAGTATTCTTTTTTTTTTTAATTAATTAATTTGTTTGTTTATTTGGTGGTGCTGGGTCTTAGTTGTGGCAGGCAGGCTCCTTAGTTGCAGCTTGAGGGCTCCCTAGTTGAGCCTTGCTGGCTCCTTAGTTGTGGCATGCGAAGTCTTAGTTCTGCCTGCATGTGGGATCTAGTTCCCTGACCAGGCATCAAACCCAGGCCCCCTGCATTGGGAGCGCAGAGTCTTCACCACTGCACCACCAGGGAAGTCCTGGGTAGAGTATTCTTGGTTGTAGGTTTTTTCCCTTTTGTCACTTTAAATATATCGTGCCAGTCCCTTCTGGCCTGCAGAATTTCTGCTGAAAAATCAGCTGATATAACCTTATGGGGATTCTCTTGTTATTTGTTGCTTTTCCCTTGTTGCTTTTAATATTTTTTCTTTGTATTTGTCAGTTTGATTGATATGTGTCTCAGTGGGTTCCTCCTTGGGTTTTGGGTTTATCCTGTATGGGACTCTCTACACTTCCTGGAGTTGACTGAGTGTTTCCTTTCTCATGTTAGGGAAGTTTTTGGCTATAATCTCTTCAGATATTTTCTCAGGCCCTTTCTCTCTCTCGTCTCCTTCTGGGACCCCTATAATGCAAATGTTGGTGTGTTTAATGTTATCCCAGAGGTCTCTGAGATTGTCCTCATTTCTTTTCATTCTTCTTCTTTATTCTGTTCTATGGCATTGATTTCCACCACTCTGTCTTCCAGCTCACTTATTTGTTCTTCTGCCTCAGTTATTCTGCTATTGATCCCTTCTAGTGTATCTTTTTTATATTTATTTATTATTTTTGTTTTTGGCTGCGTTGGGCCTTAGTTGCATGTGGGCTTTTCGTTGTGACATGTGGGCTTCTCTCTAGTTGTAGTGTGCGGGTTTTCTCTCTCTAGTTTTGGCACGTGGGCTCCAGGGTGCGTGGGCTCTGTAGTTTGCGGCACGTGGGCTCTCTCGTTGAGGCACGCAGGCTCAGTAGTTGGAGCGCACAGGCTTAGTTGCCCTGCAGCATGAGGGATCTTAGTTCCCTGACCAGGGATCGAACCCGTGTACCCTGCATTGGTAGGCGGATTCTTTACCACTGGACCATCAGGGAAGTCCCCCTTCTAGTGTATTTTTCATTTTAGTTGTATTCTTCATCTGTTCGTTCTTTAAATCTTCTAGCTCTTTGTTAAACATTTCTGTGTCTTCTCGGTCTGTGCCTCTGTTCTTTTCCTGAGATTTTGGATCATTTTTACTATCATTACTCTGAAGTGTCTCCTTCAGGTAGATTGCCTATCTCTTCTTCATTTAGTTGTTCTTGTGGGTTTTATCTTGTTCCTTCACCTGAAACATATTTCTCTGTCATCTCATTTTGTCCTTCTGTGTTTGTGGTCCCCTTTCCACAGGCTGCAGGATTGTAGTTCCTCTTTATTCTGGTGTCTGGCCCCTGGTGGGTGAGGTTGGTCCAGGGACTTATGCAGGCTTCCTGGTGGGAGGGAGTGATGCCTGCCCTGTGGTGGGTGGAGCTGGGTGTTTTCCCTCTGGTGGGGAGGGCTGTGTCAAGAGGTGGCTTTAAGCTCAGTACTTTAGGCAGCCTCTCTGCTGTGTTCTTATCTGGCTGGTTGTTTGGACTGAGGCGTTCCAGCACTGGAGCCTGCAGGTTGTTGGATGGGGGCAGGTCTTGGTGCCAAAATGGGGACCTCCAGGAGAGCTCACACTGACCAGTGTTCCCTGGGGCCTCTGCCACCAGTGTCCTTGCCCCCCCAGTGAGCCATAGCTGACCCCTGCCTCCCCAGGAGACCCTCTAAGACCTGTAAGTAGGTCTAGCCCAGGTTCCTATGGAGGTACTGCTTTGTGCTGGGTCCCAGTGCATGTGAGACCTTGTGTGTGCCCTTCAAAAGTGGAGTCTCTGTTTCCCCAGCCCTGTGGAACTCCTGCACTCAAGCCCCACTAGCCTTCAAAGCTAAATGCCCTGGGGGTTCCTCCTCCTGACGCCAGGCCCTCAGACTGTCTTGGAAAGCAATTTTTTTTCAATATTTATTATTTATTTCATTTATTATTTATTTTTGGCTGTGTTGGGTCTTAGTTGCGGCACATGTGGGATCTTCGTTGTGGGGCACGGGCTCTTTGTTGTGGTGCGTGGGCTTCTCTCTAATTGTGGGTGTGGGTTTTCTCTCTTGTTGTGGTGCACGGGTTCCAGAGGGCTGGACTCTGTAGTTTGCAGCATGCGGGCTCTGGTTGAGGTGTGTGAGCTCAGTAGTTGTGGCGTGCAGGCTTAGTTGCCCCACAGCATGTGGGATCTTAGCTCCCTGACCAGGGATCAAACCCACAGCCCTGGATTGTGAGGTGGATTCTTTATCACTGGACCACCAGGGAAGTCCCTGGAAGGCTCTTTTTAAGTGGGAATGTCCCTGTGTAGCCTGCGTGGGTTTAATATTTTTTTAGTGCAAGTGTTGCCTTTAGTATGGATGTCTGCCACCTCTTTCTTCAGTGTATGCTGGCCGTTATCCCTTTGATAGGTGGTGTGACTGATGTTGTGACCAGAGCCTACACTGGCTATCGAGTGAGGCCTCCTCTTTGCTCTGTGGTTGTCACTGCCGTGTCAGGGGCAGGGTCTGCTCCCTAGCTGTTGGAGTAGAAGCCCTCAGATCTGTTTCTGAGCTGTTTCTGATCTGCGGTGCAAGATAGGTGGGATTGGAGCACTCCCACTGGGAGAGAAGCCACTGAGTATTCCTCCATGGGAGCTTTCACCTGTGAATGTGCTCTGTTGTGTCACTCTTCCCCCGCTGCGTGGGCTTACAAAGTACACTGTTGTTGGCACTGGTCCCACCTTAACTGCGGTGAGCCGGCAGTTGGCCCCGGTGACGCTCAGGCATTGTTTTCACCAGGCCAGCAGTGCACATGCACTGAACTCAGGTCCCAGGACCGCAGCAGTGCTGCACCTGGACCCGCTGTGGGGGCAGCTCCGACTCCGGCCTGGCCCAGCCCCACGTGTACGTGCCCACGGAGCCCTTGGCTGCTGAAGCCAGGCCTGTTTCAGCCGAGGGGGCACTCGTCCTCTCGGACGTCCTCTTGGACGTTCAGCAGGAGCTGAGTTTATAAAGCCCCCAGCGGAGGCGTAAATCCAGTTCGCGCAGCCGCAAGGAGAGACTTCAGCTCTTCTTCCGTAGTTTCAGGGCCCCTGGGGCTCAGCTGTGGCTTCAGCCCTACCTCTGCGTGCGGGCCACCCACGGGCATCTGCTCCCGAGGCTGCTGGAGCGCACGAGCCGGCTCGGGCGAGCGGGCTGCTCTGGGAGAGGCAGGGGCCGTGCGTGGGGAAGAGGCTGCGGTGGTGGCCCTGCGCTTTGTGCGCCTCTTAGAAATGGCACTTCACTTCTGTGGCAGCCTGGGCTGCTTTCACCAGCACTCCTGGTTGCAGAGCTCCGCACTCCCACCCCTACAGCCTGTCTCTGCACAGCCAGCAGCAGGCCTCTTCCCGGGTCTGTTCTTTAAACCCCACTTTCGGGCATGCAGCCCCTGCCTGTCCCAGCGGGCACAGGCCTCAGGCTGGGGTGTGTAGGGCTGTGGCACAGACCGTCCGCCTAGTTCTCACTCTGTCCTGCCTGTCACGGACCGGTTGCTGCGTTCTCCTCTGAGCCTCCGAAGCTCCCTTTCTGTCCCGGCTGATCTCTCCGCCCGTGACGAGACCTCCCCCCCAGGGGTGCAGGTCCTGTCCTGCTGCTTTTCTTTTTTGTCTTTCTTTGTACTCCCTGGTTCCGCGGAGCTCCTTCTTGTCCTTTCTGGTGTCCGAGGTCCTCTGCTGGTGTCCAGCAGGTGTTCTCTGAGAGCCGCTCCATTTGTACATGTGCTCCTGGCGTCTTGGGGGCGATGCCATCTCGACTCAATGTCACAAATGCTTTTTAAAGTAAGTTAACTTTTTAAAAACATAAAAGGAAGGTGGACATTCACATCATATTTACAATTTTAAGTCAACTCTGTTATTGGTAACTCTTAAGCCACGGAGTTGACTTGAACACATCAGGCAAAAATGTCAAACGTGATTACTGGGGCCCTTTTGATACGAGTCAATGGGTTGGTCTTTAAAGTGGATCCCACGAGGTCCGCCCTAAGGAAGTTCTCTGGCCAGCAGAGCTGCTCCAAGGGATGCCTGCGGAGAGTTCTCATGGACCCCGTGGGGCCTTGTGTTTGCCCGCAGGGCCCGCGACTACTCGGCGCCAGTCAACTTCATCAGCGCGGGGCTCAAGAAAGGGGCGGCAGAAGAGCCGGAGCTGGAAGGCTCCGACGATGAGGAGAAACCTGTTAAGCAGGATGAATTTCCTAAGGATTTCGGACCAAAGAAGTTAAAAACGGTAGCATTTTTATTGAAGGATTGTGACCTTAGTAATACCCCTGGAAGATCACTTTGGCCCAAGCATCTGCTGGGGGAGGGGTTCAGCTGGAGGCCGCTTGTGTGGGTCTCTCCCTGTGAGGTAGGTCTCCCTGAGGGGTGATACGTGCAGTGCAGTCTTGTCTCTTTCCTGAGACACATCACAGATATGTTTGGTTTGTACAATAGGATGCTTTTCACAATGCTCTGTGACTGCCAGCCATGTTCCCATCAGCCAAGCTTTCTTCCTTAGGTTTTTCCTTCTTTTGATTTTTCTTCTTCTTTTCAGGGCGGCAATTTTAAACCCAGCCAGAAAGGTTTTGCAGGAGGAACCAAGTCTTTCATGGATTTTGGCAGCTGGGAAAGACACACAAAAGGAATTGGACAGAAGCTTCTTCAGAAGATGGGCTATGTCCCTGGAAGAGGCCTCGGGAAGAACGCGCAAGGTGTGGTACCCCCACTCCACCGTCTCACACGAGGGCGGCCAGGCAGAGGCCGGAAGAGCAGCTGGGGCGTGGTTTGCCTTTTCTCTGCTTTTTCGCTTTTCTGGCAGCCACTGCACTTTATCAGAACTCAAGTTACATAAAATACACTTATTTTAGCAGGAGGGTGAGGTTAGGGTTCAAATAGGCTGCAGGCTGATAGGCTGAAAACAGGCTTCTTTCTGGCCCGCCCATTGTTTCTAAAAAAAAATCAAACTGGTTGCCAGTGTTTAAAAATCTGAATTCTAGATTTGCTTGGTGGTGAGTGGTTTCGCTGAATCTTCCTGCCCCAGGTAGCAGCCACGGCCTTATTCTGGAAGCCTTCTCCACACCCCAGCCCACTTTCCTTGTTCCTGTTAATGTTTCTGGGCCCTGAAGGCATAGGAGTCTGTGGTCCCTGCTCACAAAGGGGCAGGACAGGTAACTGTTAGCTGTATGAAAAATCCATGGACTTGAGTGAACATGGAAAAGGTGACCTGGAATGCGTGAGGGACGTTCTAACGTGGCATTTCCACGGTACTAGCTGGAAGGGGTGTGGTGGGAAGTTTGGGGTGAGGGCAGTTCTTCACTGAAATGTAGTCCTGTTTGTAAACTTTTTTACAGGAAAGACACATTTATTTCCAAGGCTTAAACATGTTATAGAACAAGTTAAGCACGGGAGACATGAAGTACTGAGTAAAATAGATGGCGTTTCATATTAAGTGGCAGCTTCACCTCACTTTAATCAGAATTAATATATTATCTGAATTACTGCCCTTTCTATATTAATAGGCTTCCAAATTAACAAAGTGTAGACTCTAGTATGCCAGAGTTTCCAGTTATAAATGAATATTCCCATCCACTAAAACAATGAATCCAAGTGGAAATGGAAATCTGTGTTTAGGACATACATATGGTGATATCCGCACACTGCT
Organism: Leucopleurus acutus; assembly: GCF_964270905.1. Lineage (NCBI taxonomy): Eukaryota > Metazoa > Chordata > Mammalia > Artiodactyla > Delphinidae > Leucopleurus > Leucopleurus acutus. Next base: position 70,392,099 of record NC_139155.1, read on the forward strand.
CTGTGGCAGCATAAATGCACAGACACTTCCGGTCACCCAGGAGTGGAACAGCGTTATGAGGGCACAAGTGCACTCTCCTTCCTGGGTGGTGCGTCGTCTTCAGTAAGGACCCAGGAGTGTGGTCCCCCTGAGTGGCTCACACACATGGCAACTGCCGTGACCTGAAGTCTCTGTCTTTTGCTGAAATTCGTCAGGTATCATCAACCCAATCGAAGCCAAGCAGAGAAAGGGGAAGGGCGCCGTGGGGGCATATGGCTCGGAGCGCACCACTCAGCCCCTGCAAGACTTCCCCATGGCTGACTCCGAAGAAGAAGCCGAGGAGGTGAGTCAGGAGACGGGCCGGGTGCTGTCTGTGCCCCTTTCAACTGGTGTTTGTTCATCTGCTCGCTCACTCACCCAGCTACCGTGTGCCACTCACCGTGCTGGAGGCTGGTGTCCCACGCTGAACGGGCGTGGAGCCTGGTGGACAGGGACGCGGTCAACAAGTAACCACAGTGTGGTTGCAGGAAGTCCTGGGGAGAACTTAAGGTTGGGTGTGTGGGGAAGGGGTCTCAGCATTGGTAAGGGCGGGGAGCGGGTGTCAAGCAGTGTCCTTGGCTGGGTTTAGTGTTACACAGCACGGTCCTCAGCACAGAACCTTGTGAAAGTCTCACCGACCCCACCTGTGGTAAAAAGTGGCCCTTCCTTCTTGTGATGGACTGTATCCCTCTGACTCAGGAATTTCAGAAGGAGCTGAGCCAGTGGAGGAAAGACCCCAGTGGAAGCAAGAAGAAGCCCAGATACTCTTACAAGACAGTGGAAGAGTTGAAAGCCAAGGGCAGGATTAGCAAGAAGCTCGCTGCTCCCCAGAAGGAGCTTTCTCAGGTCAAGGTATGGGGCCCGTGGATGCCTGGTGCAGGATGGGGGCTTGGAAGACACAAAGTTATCCCACACACCAGAGCAGTCACTGAACATTGGCTCGTAAGGTTCCCGCGGGCCTTCCATCCCGGCTGTGTGTGTGCTGCCTCTGTGGCATGAAGCAGCCTGTGCCCACTCCGCACTCACGCTCAGGCTCATCGCCGTCCCACCCCTGTGCCAAGCGCTCCCTGTGGCGTGAGAGTGCTAAATCGAACAGTGTCCGCAGCTTCCTGGAGCTTTTGCCGTCAGTGGATTTAATGATGCTCCTGTCACTCTGTTGCTAGACCTTTAACATTTCTGGTTTGGTTTGGGGCAGGTTAGCTTGTGTACAAAGGCTTGCCTTTGTTTTACAGCTGTTAAGGATAGAGTCCTAGAAGTGCAGTCACAGGTTAAAGTCATCAAGGCTCTTAAATCGTGGGAAGGTTGCACGAAACTCGCTTCTCGAGCAGGAGTGGGCCCTCAGGGCGTCCCAGCAGCGCATTTAAGATGATTATCGCTGTTCTGAGCTTTTCCATTACTGTCCCGAGCGGCCAGAGAACACTGGTGACACATGTCTGTTGTAGGGGACATAGCGTAGGAGATACAGTGCGGTGTGTATTACAGAAAGTCGAGTGGGGTTCTCAGAGGTCAGGGTGTTGTGTCTCAGGTTACTTGGGGACCTGGTGAGAAGAGCAGATGTCCAGGTCACAGCTGGAGATTTTGAGGCTGTAGCTCTAGATGGGGCCTGAGGCCTCATGCTCCGTTATTTTCCCCCAGGTATTTGTAATACAGGTGGTTCAGAGATTACATTCTCACCTCAGGTGATGGCGATGCTTCTGTTTCAGCACAGCCACGTTCTCGTTTCCTCAGTCTCCTTCAGACATTGAAGTTAGCTCATTTCCTTGGTTGCCTTTTGTATGTTTCATGTTGTTTTTAAAAAAACTATTACTACAGAGCAGTATGCAGTACATTTTAGACAATTAGGAAATAGAGGCAAAAATATTAGAATTACTTTCCTTTCCCATAAATGACTGGTTTTCACACCTGTGACGTACATCCTTCCAGGTGTTTTTGTCTAAATATGCATTTTTTTTTACCAAAATACGATTTTGATTGTGTTTGTTGTCCCATTGCCTGCTTTGATCAGTACAGCCTCTACTTTTCCATGAAAATAGATTTTCATCTCAACTAAATAGTCCACATTCGTATTTCATCAGTTTTGCTAAAAAGTCTTCTCCATCCGGTTGGTCCAGAGGGACCGAATCAACAACCGGTTGGTTGTTTTGTCCCTGGAGTCTCTTCCAATCTAGCGCAGCCCAGGCCCCACTTTGAGAAACACCGCCCTTCTCCAGCTCTGCTGAACGGTGTGGTTTTGACACGTTCCCACTAGCGTCGTGCCTTCCCCGGGCTCAGGTGTGTGTCTAACAGGGCAGCAGTGGTGAGCATTAACCCACGTGCCCTCTGCCACCTTCTCCAAGGTCATAGACATGACGGGCCGGGAGCAGAAGGTCTACTACAGCTACAGCCAGATCAGCCACAAGCACAGCGTCCCCGACGACGGGCTCCCGCTGCAGTCACAGCAGCCGCCCCAGCCCGGCAAGGAGGCCAAGGCCCCCGGCTTCGCACTGCCGGAGCTGGAGCACAACCTGCAGCTGCTCATCGACCTCACAGAGCAGGAGATCATCCAGAACGACCGGCAGCTGCAGTACGAGCGAGACATGGTGGTCAACCTGTCCCACGAGCTGGAAAAGGTGTCGGAGGTCCTGGAGCACGAGGAACGGGCCATCTCCAACCTGAGCAAGGTCCTGGGGCTCGTGGAGGAGTGCGAGCGGCGCCTGCAGCCCGGCTGCGGTGACCCCCTCACCCTGGACGAGTGCGCCCGCATCTTTGAGACCCTGCAGGACAAGTACTACGAGGAGTACAGGATGTCCGACCGCGTTGACCTGGCCGTGGCCATCGTCTACCCGCTCATGAAGGACTACTTCAAGGAGTGGGACCCCCTCAAGGTGAGTGGGCGGGGAGTCCGCCGCGCTGCCTCTCCTCCGGGGCAGGCCCGGGGGCAAGGGGGCCGTCAGCCGGCTGCCTCTCGGCTGATGTGTTTCTCCTCAGGACTGTACGTATGGCACCGAGATCATCTCCAAGTGGAAAAGCCTCCTGGAGAACGACCAGCTGTTGTCCCACGGGGGGCAGGACCTCTCAGCAGACGCCTTCCACAGGTGCTCCTCGGTGGGGGCGGGGGGGGGGGACGGGGGCACTGCCTGTATGAGCCCTGGCCACGTGCCGATGCTGCCCGGGGAATTTAAATTCATTCATTAGTTCACCCCACACCTGTCAAGTGGCCATTGAGGATCTGCCTGTGCTGCCTTACCCTGGGAGTGAAGAGACGGCCTGTCTCCAGTGATGGGAAAAGGCAGGCAGTAGAGAATGACAAGGGTGCACACCTGTGGGGGGGGCACAGGTCTCTCGGGGGAGGTGACGTTGAAGCTGTGACCCTAAAGCATGAGGGGCGTTGGCTGTGCAGATAGAGCTCCAGCTGGGGAAGCACACGACGCTTGGGGGGCGGGACCCGGCAGGTGCTACTGAGGAGACAGGCCCCAAGGCCAAGTGGGTGGCCAGGAGAGCGGGGTCAAGGCAGGCGCACGTCTGGCCAACACATGGGCCGGTCTGGTGGTTTTCTGTGACTGGATTGCCCCGCTGTTGCCATTTTTTCTTACCCTAGAGGTAGGTGGCGGTGTACTTTGCACACGTGGAAACCAGTCAGTGCTTTTAGCCAGCCGCCCCCTGCCTTTCTCGTATAGGCTGATATGGGAAGTCTGGATGCCATTTGTTCGAAATATCGTCACTCACTGGCAGCCGAGGAACTGTGACCCGATGGTGGACTTTCTGGATAGCTGGGTGCACATCATTCCCGTGTGGATCCTGGATAACATCCTGGACCAGCTCGTCTTCCCCAAGCTGCAGAAGGAGGTGAGGCTGGGCGTGGGAAACGGTTGTCATCAGGAAGCACGGGGGCTCGTTTCGCATTTCTCTTCATCTCTCCCTGCTGCCTTTCCCCCGCTCCTCCTGCAGGTGGAAAACTGGAACCCGCTCACAGACACCGTCCCCATCCACTCGTGGATCCACCCGTGGCTGCCTCTCATGCAGGCGCGCCTGGAGCCGCTCTACTCCCCCATCCGCAGCAAGCTGGCCAGCGCCCTGCAGAAGTGGCACCCCAGCGACTCCTCGGCCAAGCTCATCCTCCAGCCCTGGAAAGACGTCTTCACCCCCGGCTCCTGGGAGGCATTCATGGTCAAGAACATAGTGCCCAAGCTGGGTAAGGGAACGGGGACATGCATCCGGGTCGAGCAGCTTCAGTGCCTGGTCTCTGTGGCTGGCGGTAATGACGGTGCTGCTTAGAAACATGGCCTTTGAGCTCTGAGTGCATATTTCTCAGGATAAGAGGTGGCGTTTTGTGCACTGAGGCCGAATATAAATGTTAACCAGGTCCCTTTCTGCACTAACCACATCAGACCCTGCCTGCCTCCTGATTGGTCCCGTTCAGGCCTTTGCTGACAGTATAGCCACAGGTATTCTGAAATTTTTGTCATACTGGATTCTAAAAATAGAGCTATTTCTGGATTAGAGAAGAAAACAATTTTTAAGAGTTGCCACAGGAGCTTAAACTTGACCTTTAGACGCAGATCGAAAGCCGACATTGTCTGGTGATGCCACTGCTATGTGGCTTTGCCTTAGAGGCTGGGTTCTCTTCCAGGGATGTGCCTCGGGGAGTTGGTCATCAACCCCCACCAGCAGCACATGGATGCTTTTTATTGGGTCATCGACTGGGAAGGGATGATCTCCGTCTCCAGCCTGGTAGGGCTTCTTGAAAAGCACTTCTTCCCCAAGTGGCTTCAGGTACGCTTTGTTTTGCTTTGCTGGGGTGCGCTGGGGACAGGGAGGGAGTCACTGGAGCCTTGGGTGGCAGTGCTGTGGCCACACAATGAAGGTAAACTGCACGGCAAGGTAAGAATGAGGCGGGCAGGAACAGCGAGCACCACTTTATTGGACATTTGCCACGTGCCCGATGCTGTTGATTACCACCCCCACCCCCCCCCCCCCCCCGCAACAGCCCTGTAAGGTGGGGACTGGTATCGCGTGTGTAGGTGGGAGGCCAAGGTGCAGTTTACATGCAGGGCACTTAGCTACCGAGCTGACCCCCTGCAGGTATCATCAGCTTTTAGGAGCAGGACCCACACAAAACAAGTGGCCCCTTTGGAAGTTTTGCTCCCCTTTGTTGCCGCTGTGGATGCAGGTTTCGTATTTGTTCCCTTTTGGCAGGTGCTGTGCTCCTGGCTCAGTAACAGCCCAAATTACGAGGAGATCACCAAGTGGTACCTGGGTTGGAAGTCCATGTTCTCAGACCAAGTGCTGGCGCACCCATCCGTCAAGGACAAATTTAACGAGGCACTTGATATCATGAACAGGGCGGTGTCCTCCAATGTCGGTGAGTGAGGGTTCCATTTTATGGAGATCCTGGGCCAGCTCCACGTTTCTGAGCACGGAAATGACAGAGTTTTCAGGTACCAGTGGGCTCACCGTCACCTGCAGAGCACACAGACTCTTGCCCACAAGACCCGTCACATACTTATTTAGCTAGCAGCCACTCCCCCACCTCCTGGGGCTGGGAGGGGCGTTCTTCCCGAATGGGCACTCACTTAAGCTCCACCTGGGCTCTTCGGCATGTCTGCCCGGCCGGCGTTCTGTGGCCACTCCAGTGTAACAGCTCATGGTGTGGAGCTGGGTGACAGTCTAGCTTAACTTCTTTAGCCCATTTTCTTTACCTGTAAAGCAGTAGTAAGGACCCACTTCCAGGTTTTTATTAAGCACCGAGGGGGACCAAGGTACGTACTGTTCGTGGATGGCACTCAGTAGATGGTGTCTTTGGCGTGTCAGAAGTAGGCAGCTGGTTCATTTACTATCTATTCCCGAACTACTCAGTTCTAGGCAAGTCCCTCTGCCTGGGAGCCACTCAGCCAGTCCTCTGTGAAGAGGAGTGTGCTCACGTCTCAAAGCAAAGGCCAATGGAGCACCTAGTCTAGCCGTGTTTCACAGAGAAGGTCAAGAGCTCATTCAAGGTCACAGAACTACAGAGTGGCAGCTGGGATTGTAATTTCTATTTCCTGAGGCGAGGCTTTAATCCTTTCTACTTAGCCTATTACATGAAAACAGAGAATTCATAGACACATACTGCATTTAATGAGGCAAGTATGGTCCTGTATTATCCCTTCATCTGTGAAGCTGAAACATCTGTGTTTCAGCTCCCCGGATATAAAGTTCTTCCAGGGCTAGGGGGCCTGTATGGGTAAGTTAAATATATAACTAGTATAGGCCATGTGTCTTCAGGGTTCTAACAGCTGCCCTGGGGGAAGTGTGGAGTGAAAACTCCAGCAAGAAGGGAACAGAACAGTGTCTAATGACTGTCAAGGTTTCTGGCCCATAAGAATAAGTCCCTTGCTGATGCTTCTTTATTATGTGGAATATTTAATAATCTCTGGTTGCAGCCAGCTGGCCACATTTCCCCCAAGGTGCTTGATCATCTGGTTTATTTAAAACCAGTGCTCTGAGGCACCAGGAGGCCTTAGGAGACGGCGCCTGTGGCATACCCAGCCCTAGGCCAAGTCGGCGTCTCCATTTCTGTCATGTTGGGACCTGTCCCTCACCCCCCCTTTATCTGCCAGGTGCCTACATGCAGCCCGGAGCACGGGAGAACATCGCCTACCTCACCCACACGGAGCGGAGGAAGGATTTCCAGTACGAGGCCATGCAGGAACGACGAGAGGCTGAGAACATGGCCCAGAGAGGCATCGGCGTGGCTGCCAGCTCCGTGCCCATGAACTTTAAAGACCTCATTGAGACCAAGGCCGAGGAGCACAACATCGTCTTCATGCCCGTCATCGGGAAGCGACACGAAGGGAAGCAGCTGTACACCTTCGGCCGCATCGTCATCTACATCGATAGGGGCGTGGTGTTCGTGCAGGGGGAGAAGACCTGGGTGCCCACCTCCCTGCAGAGCCTGATTGACATGGCCAAGTAGACCGCAGCACCTGCCACGGACAGACTGGTGAATAAACAAACAGTATTTTAAATAGTATTTTAAGTCACAGTTGACGTACTTCCTGCCCTGTCTGAAAGGGGACTCACTGCAGTCCCTCCGTGGCGACACATCACAGTGGGTTCAAGTCAGTGGCTGAAGGGTCTTCTGTCTTGTTCCTGATGATCTCGAGACCCTCACAGTCCTGGTAATCCGGTTCTTCCCGGAAGGCCCAAGTGTCCGTGGAGAGTTGTGTTAGCTTTTGTACAGGAAACCAGTGGACGGAGGTGTCATTAAATACGTCCGTGTACTGTGAAGTCTGAGGGAATGCCAGCTCCTCCCGTCCTTTCAAAATCTGAGCAGGAAAATTCGAAAGTAAAACAAAACCTTGAGAGTCCCAGTAAGGCCCACCCTCCTGGGTTAGAGTCCCGTTTTACTATTCGCCCCCACCTCCCTTTTTTTAAAAAATAAGGAGTAAGGTATTTTAAGTGCTTTGTGCAATGAGTTGGAAGCCCCAAGGGCAGTGCCTACTGCAGACCAGATACTAAGAATAGAGGAAATAATTAAGAAAAAAATGAAGCGATGCACTAAAACGTCCTAGCTTTCTGGAACACAGACCCCTCGCGAGAGCTGACGGTGCTGTAACCTCGCTGTGCCGCCTTCGGTTAGCCCCATGGGAGCTCCCGCTGCTACAGGTGAAGGCAGAATTCTCCAGGGTAATGGAGAGGTATGTATGATGTCCCACCCCAGCCCCTTCACTCAGGCACATACCTTTGCAACATACGGATAATGTTTCTGCAGAATCCTTGTCAACAACCTAGAACAAAAATTTTTTTAAAAATCTGATTAGGTGGTTTGAGAGTGGTTTCATTCAACCTAAGACACAGAAGGGCAAGGTGACTGAAATAGATCAAAAAATCTTTTAAAAATGTGGGATGCAGAGTAGGTTAAATATTTAGTAGAAGGTGTGAACGCCCCAGTCACTGCCCATTTCATCAGGGGAAAATGACAGCAGACACCGAGGCATCGTGAAGCAGGAAGAGGATGTTATGCAGCTGTAAGACGAGAACTCAAATGTTTTTTCCCCCATTTTAAAAAGCCGTTTCTGCCTGTCCTAAGGGAAGGGAGGAATTATTGGCAGAAAGACTCCTTAACTTGCTTCCCAGCTTGACTCGGGGCTGACGTCTCCCAGCTCCAACCCCCCTGTCCAGGTTCCCATGGAAAAGCCTTTCCAAGTGTGAAATGTTTCCTGCTTGCAGGTCAGTCTGAGGAATGGGTTCACCTCAGGGCCTGGTGGCACCTCGGCGTTCCCAGGCTTACCTTTCCTCGAGTCCTCTGAAACTGTTCCCAATGATGACCATCTTGGAAAGGGCATCTATGGACCAGTTCCTCCACAGAAGGTTGTTGTAGAGCGCCGTCCCACAGTGGAGCATGTAAAAGACGGTGGGCTCGCCGTACACACTCCGTTTTCCTTCCTGGGGTACAACGTGCACAGGTGTAAACACACTTCTTACAACAAGGTGAGGGAGAGGGATGGGCAGAGTGATAATGAGCTGTGAGTTCTCACCACCAAAAAATGAATAATTCTGTGTGGTGCTGAAGGATGTGTTAGCTTGCTTGCAATCATCTTACCAAAAAAATGCATCAAATCAACTAGTGCACGTTCAACTTACACGTTACATGTCACTACAGGTCAGTGTAGCTGGACAAATGATGAGCTGAGGGGAAGGCGAACTGAAGCATCAAATGGAAACAAACTACTACACTCTCTTGTGGAACAGTTACATAAGTAGTGCATGTGAAATCTATAGGATTATACGGGACTACAAGTCAAGAAATGAAGTCCAGAAAGAACTCGCGTTTACTTAACAAATGCGTGTCCCATGAACGCAGAAGGCTCTGGACTAATGAAGGGACAGCTTGGGTCCGTGACAGCAGGGCAGGAGGGACAGCAGAGGTCACTGTCCCTCAGGTACTTGTGTTTTCCTGAGTCACTTTCTGCAGATCCCTATCGTAACTCAGTCCTTTTCAAACGTGCCCTGGGGGGTCCAGTCACCGCCTCTGAAGAACCTCTGCTCTATGCCATCTCTGCCACCTCTCGGGTGGGAACAAGCCCCCTGGCCCTTGCTGTCTGGCGCCGGCGACCCTAGGCCTCTCTTCTCTCCCTGCAGCTTCCCCGGCCCATGACACACTGGCCGTGGTTCCTGAGCAGCGGCTCCGCCCAGGCTGCCTGCAGTCCTGGCTCTCAGCAAACTCCTGGGAGACCTTCAAATCCCAGCTCAGACCCAGGAAGGCTTCCTGGACCCCCGGAAGAGCACAGGTGTCCTCCGTCTCAGTTCCCAGGCGTGGCTCTGCTCGCTGTCCACTTGTCATGCGCCTGTTCACAGCCACGTGCCCTGCAGTGGCGGAGAACAGCGCCCACCGCCCTTGGGCTCCCCAGAGCTCCCTGCCTTGCACAGAGCAGGCACTCAGAGCTCGGGATGACTTGAGCTGAACCGCAGTGTTTTAGGACCCCGCCAACATCAGAGACTGACTCTCCTCTCAGCTGGGCCTAATTTTCATGTTTCATAATAAGCAATGAGATGGCGGTTTCAGAACCAAGAGGAACAAAATGATGATTCTGTGATCCCCAAGACAACGCCTGACTAAATGTAGGGGTACCTGCGTGGAGTCGCTCCAGCCCTTGGCTTTTGCAGTGATGTTTTTTCCAGAGGTCTCAGAAATCTGAATCCCAGCCTTTTTAGGGGGTGCAGGGTAGGCCAAGGACTTAGCCGTAACCCTCAGCCAGGTGCTATGCGTGTGACTGGTCTACGGCCTCCCTCCCCCAGGACAGGGCACGTTCCAACCGGAAGGACCTCGTTTGAGGTGCGGAGACTGTGCCCTCTATTCTCCTGCAGCAACAGTAAATACCAACTAAGCATAAAATTGGGACACAATTCTTAACGAGAATTTTGCAAACCTAACGTGTTTGTGCCATTGTGTGATTTTTTTTCTTCTGACAGGCACAACATAGGTCCAAATGGGGTAACAGACCAGCCACACACGGACGCCCTGGGGAGGAGGCACCGCTAGTCACAGAGCCTGGCGCCCCGGGACAGGGCCCGGGGTCAGCTTGGTGAGCAGCTGCCCAGCCCTCCCTGCTCCCCTCTCTTAAACCACGTACCTCGTTCTCACTGAGAACAACCACACCAAGGGTGCTAAGAACCGCAATTTCCAGCTGGCTAAACAGAGGGTCATACACCCAGCAGTGACTTCTGGGGATCTGCAGAGGGCAAATGAGTGGCTTAGTCAACATCTGTGTGCACAAGACCAAGGAAGGAGACAATAAGAAAGGATACCAAAATTTACCTGGCACTCTTCCAGAAAGAGAAGCAAAAATGCGAGCTGGTTTCTAGCTATGATGCAGGTGGCGAAGTTCCCAACGCCGTAACACACACACTTCAAATGGCAGGATCCTGTGACTGGGGTCTCTTCTGGGACGGAGCCAGGGGCCACATCTGACTCACCTGGTGATGAGTCGAGATGCAGGTTTCCAAGGGCTTCTGAAAGAGGCCCCGCAGGGGCCTTCAGCTGTTCCAGATATTTCCTAAGACACCTGTTGATGGTTTCTGAAAGAGCAGGCCCAGTACAGTCAGAGGGCACGCTCTGACCCTGAGAACCGAATCCTCCATGGACCCAGGGAGAAGAGGAGCAGGCTTGAAAAGGCTTCAGCTCCTCAGAGAAAAGGGCTGCTGGCCTCGCTCCCAAACGTGCCCGGGACATGCTGCCACACCCACCCAGAACTGATGGCTGTCCGCTCCCTGGCTGCCCACAGCCCACAACTGAAAAGAATGTTTCAAGCAAAACTCAGGTTTCATTCATGGGCACGGTTTCCATCTAACGCTCATTGTCAACTCATTCTAATTTAATAAGAGGCAACCAGGTAAATGCAAGTGATGGTCTGAAATACCTACTTTTTTTAACAATAAAAAAGAATAGAGGAGCAGAGCTCTCAGAATGACACTATAAATAACTGGGAATAAGAATATTTAATGTGTAAAAAACTAAAAGAAAAAAAGGTAGGCTGGGGCTTCTAGACAGTAATGAAAAATACTCTGTCTAAAGCCTTTCACAGAGTGGTGAGTTCTCTTGTCTCTCCTCTTACACTGGTACTGAATTTAGCAGAACAAATCTGTACGTAGAACAAAACAAAAAGCAAACAGCCCTATATTCCCATAGTAAGATACCAGTTTTGACTTATCAGCAAAGATACCTTTAAATAAGACCCAGGCTAGGAAAGGTTGCACGAAAAGCTGGCTCTTTTCATCCATGCTGGTCAAAGAATCAGTAAAAGCTTTTTTTGGAAAACAACTTGACGGTGGATATCAAGTTGATCACTTCCACCTCTGGGAATATATACTAAGAAGATTACCCTAAATTCGGTAAAAGCTTTATGCATAAGGGTGCTCATTGAAAATTTATGTATATTGGGAATTCCCTGGTGGTCCAGTGGTTAAGACTCTGCACTTCCACCGCAGGGGGCAGGGGTTTGATCCCTGGTTGGGGAACTGAGATCCCACATGCTGCATGGTGCGGCTAAGAAAATTCTTTTAATTAAAAACATTTTTAAGTTTTGATTACTGTTTAAAAAAGGAAAAATTATGTACAATAAATTTTAAAAAAACAACAAAAAAGGAAACTAAGTGTCCCTCAATAAAAATTACAACTATGGTATGTTCACGTTGTGTATTAATATTTATGTTGCCACAGATTATGTTTAGGAAGAGAGTATAACAGCAGCGGGTGGGGTCTACAATGTAAAGTCAGGGGAAGAGCAGGATAAATATAAATTTCAACAACACTGATAATGACAACTAACAGTTACTGCCTCCTGTGCAGCAGGCACACACTGTCGTAAGCACTTTACGGAATGCCTCATTTAATATTCAAAATTACACTATAGGATATGCACATTTTCATGTCCATTCCACAGATAAAGAAACTGAGGACCCGAGTTAAGTGCCAAAAGACACACAGTTGTAAGGGGGAAGTCAGAATTAGAACCCAGCATGCACGCCACTCTGTGAAGCAAAACATCATCCAATGAGAGCTGGATTCCTTGCTTTGCCCACATCCAGGCCCTCCTCCCACCCTGACCGCCTCCAGCCTGAGCCAGATGGTACCCACCTAGTGCTGAACTCCAGAAATCAGAGATAAGCAGGTCCTCCCTGTTGAGAAAAAATGGCGTGGTCATCTCTCATCCCTTTCAGGGCTGCCCTAACAGGGACCTTCCTCCTGGCTGGGATGTGAGGATGGTGGAGCACCCTCAGACACAGAGTCCACCTGTGAGACTGAAGGAGGGTACCAGGTGAATATGGCCAGAGCAGAGCTGCTGGGGCTCAGAGATGGCAGGAGAGAGGGCTTCCTGGAGGAGGCCCCCGACCCCTGGGGACATGTTGGTCTGGGTCTTGGCACACAGGTGCAGCTCCACAATTGGTGGTTAGATGCAGAGATTTAGCCTCTCTGAACTTTAGTTTCCTCATCTCTAAAATAGGGATAAGAACCGTACCCATCGGTAGGAGTGAAATGGGTTAACACTCAACACAGTGCCTCGTACAGAGCAGGTACCCAATAAATGGCCTTTGTTATTACAAATAATTCCAAGGTGAAAGTAAAAGAAGGGACAAAACCAAGTGTCTAGGCTTTCTTTAAAGTCAACTGTTTTCCACAAATCAGAGCAAAACACAGTCAATAATTAATTTAAATGAAATGAATGAATTCTCCAATCAAAAGACATAGAGTTGGTAAATGGATTAAAACACAGGACCCATACCTACAAGAGAATCATTTCTGACATAAGGACACACAGACTGAAAATGAAGGACTAAGAAAAGATATTCCATGCAAACATAAACCAACAGAAAGCGGGAGAGCTATACTTCTAAGACAAGATAGACTTTAAAACAGAGACATACCAAAATTTATGGGACGCAGCAAAAGCTATTCTAAGAAGGATGTTCATAGTGATAAGTGGCTTCCTCAAGAAACAAGAAAAGCCTTGGGACTTCCCTGGTGGTGCAGTGATTAAGAATCCACCTGCCAATGCAGGGGACACGGGTTCGAGCCCTGGTCTGGGAAGATCCCACATGCCACGGAGCAACTAAGCCCGTGTGCCACAACTACTGAGCCTGCGCTCTAGAGCCCACGAGCCACAACTACTGAAGCCCGCGCACCTAGAGCCTGTGCTCTGCAACAAGAGAAGCCACCACAATGAAAAGCCTGTGCCCCGCAACAAAGAGTAGCCCCCCCTCACTGCAACTAGAGGAAGCCCGCGTGCAGCAGCTAAGACCTAATGCAGCCAAAAATTAAATGAATAAATACATACATTTATTAAAAAAAAAAGAATCCGCTTGCCAATGCAGGGGATACGGGTTCAAGCCCTGGTCCGGGAAGATCCCACGTGCCGCGGAGCAACTAAGCCTGTGTGCCACAACTACTGAGCCCATGTGCCACAACTACTGAGCCCATGTGCCACAACTACTGAGCCCATGCGACACAACTACTGAAGCCCACATGCATAGAGCCCGTGCTTCGCAGCAAGAGAAGCCACCGCAATGAGAAGCCTGCACACCACAACGAAGAGTAGCCCCCGCTGTCTGCAACTAGAGAAAGCCCGCGCGCAGCAACAAAGACCCAGTTCAGCCAAAAATAAATAAATGAAATAAATTTATATTAAAAAAAAGATCAGAGCAGAAATGAAGGAAATAAAGACTAAAAAGACAATAGAGAAGATAAATAAAACTAAGAGCTGTTTTTTTTTTTTTTTTGCGGTACGTGGGCCTCTCACTGTTGTGGCCTCTCCTGTTGCGGAGCACAGGCTCCGGATGCACAGGCTCAGTGGCCATGGCTCACGGGCCTAGCCGCTCCACAGCATGTGGGATCTTCCCAGACCGGGGCACGAACCCGTGTCCCCTGCATCAGCAGGTGGACCCTCAACCACTGCGCCACCAGGGAAGCCCAAGAGCTGGTTCTTTGAAAAGATAAAAATTGACATACCGTTAGCTAGACTCACCAAGAAAAAAAAACAACAGGGCTGGTCCAGGAAGATCGTGAAAGAGGAGACATAACAACTGATACCATAGAAATGAAAGAGAAGACATATAACAACTGATACCATAGAAATATAAAGGATCATAAAGACCACTCGGAACAATTACATGCCAACAAACTGGACGACCCAGAAGAAATGGATAAATTCCTAGAAATATATAACCTTCCAAGACTGAATCATGAAGAAATAGAAAACCTGAACAGACTGATTACTAGTAAGGAGGTTGAATCAGTAATCAAAAAACTCCCGGGCTTCCCTGGTGGCGCAGTGGTTGAGAGTCCACCTGCCGATGCAGGGGACACGGGTTTGTGCCCCGGTCCGGGAGGATCCCACATGCCGTGGAGCGACTGGGCCCGTGGGCCGTGGCCGCTGGCCCTGCACGTCCGGAGCCTGTGCTCCGCAATGGGAGAGGCCACAGCAGTGAGAGGCCCGTGTACCACAAAAACAACAACAACAACAAAAAACTCCCAACAGGGCTTCCCTGGTGACGCAGTGGTTAAGAGTCCGCCGGCCGATGCAGGGGACATGGGTTCGTGCCCCAGTCCGGGAAGATCCCACATGCCGCGGAGCGGCTGGGCCCGTGAGCCATGGTCGCTGAGCCTGCACGTCCGGAGCCTGTGCTCTGCAACGGGAGAGGCCACAACAGTGAGAGAGACCTGCGTACCGCTAAAAAAAAAAAAAACTCCCAACAAACAAAAGTCCAGGACCAAATAGCTTCACTGGTGAATTCTACCAAATATTCAGAGAAGAATTAATACTGATCTTTCTCAAACTCTTCCAAAAATAGAGGAGGAGGGAACACTTCCAAACTCATTTTATAAGGCTAGCATAACCCTAGCAAAACCAGACAAGGATGCCATAAGGAAAGGAAATTACAGGCCAATACTCCTGACGAACATAGATACAAAAATGCTCATCAAAAATATTAGCAAACCAGGGACTTCCCTGGTGGTCCAGTGATAGAGAATCCGCCTTACAATGCAGGGGACTCATTCCCTGGTCAAGGAACTAAGATCCCACGTGCCGTGGTGCAACTGGGCCCGTGCGCCACAACTACTGAACTGGCACACCTCAACTAGAGCCCGCGTGCTGCAAACTACAGAGCCCCTGTGCTTTGGAGCCCGCGAGCCACAACTAGAGAGACAAAACCCACACACAACGAAGGGCCTGCACACCACAACGAAAGGTCTTGCGTGCCTTAACGAAGATCCTGTGTGCCGCAACTAAGACCCAATGCAGCCAAAAAATAAATTAATAAATCTTTTTAAAAAATTAGCAAACCGAATTCAAAAATATATTAAAAGGATCATACACCATGATTAAGTGGGATCTAATATTCCAGGGATGCAAGGTTGGCTCAACATCTGCATATCAGTCAACGTAATACATCACATTAACAAAATAAAGGATAAAAATCACATGATCTTATCAATAGGTGCAGAAAAAGCATCTGACAAAATTCAACCTCCATTTATGATAAACACTCTGAACAGAGCAGGTATAGAGGGAACATAACATAATAAAGGCTATATACATATGGCTTTTGCACTGGAGAGCGAGCCTTTGTCATGAAGAATGCTCTGGATGTATTTTAAATGGTTAGTTTTCCCCTCCCTCTGCCAGAGGCACCGGGTGATTTTTCTTGGCTCTTCACTGTAAGACCCTGGTTGGGTTCCTGCAGGTAAAGCCCAGGAAAGTTTGGGGGTGCCCCTAGGACTGCAGCCCCCAGAAGGCTCTCAGAGACTCTCACACTAGTCCTCACTCAGCTTCCAGGAATTCATCAAAATGATCATAAGCGTCCTCACCAGTTCATGGCTCTGGCTTTCCCCATCAACAGGAGGACACCGAGAGCTGCTCAGAATTTGTGAAGTCTGATGCTTGCTCAATGGCAGCTTTGCTTCCTCTGAATCCTAAAAATGGCCTTGCCCTTCAAGAGAAACTAAACCTTTCAAAGCTGCATTGATTGCCCTTTATCTCCTTGTGTTTGCAGTCCTTGCACCTATCATCAGAATAGTAGCAGGAGATGCGTAAGCTAAAGGAGCATGTGTATAATGCATAAGCAGAGATTATGTCTCTGGGGGAAAAAAAGTGCATTTGGAACAGGAAATAAAAGGAGAAGTGAAACTACTGAATAATATCACTAATGATTTCAGGCTAAAAGATTGGGAACATTCTCAGACATTGAAAAATATCACTTTAATTCAAGGTCCTCCTGGACCCTCAGGTGAAAAAGGAGAGAGAGGTCCCACTAGAGGTGGTGGTCCACGAGGCATTCCAGGTCCAATAGGTCCACCAGGTCCTAAAGGTGACTGGAGACCCACTGGCTTTCCTGGAAGTTAAGGATTCCCAGGACCAATGGGGAAGACAGGGAGGCCAGTGCCCTTTTAAGATCAGGTGGGTTGGCAACTACTGAAGCCCGCGTGCCTAGAGCCCGTGCTCCACAACAAGAGAAGCCACTGCAATGAGAAGCCCACGCACCGCAACGAAGAGTAGCCCCCGCTCGCCGCAACTAGGGAAAGCCCGCACGCAGCAATGAAGACCAAACACAGTACACACACACAAAAAATACATCTACGTGAGGAATAATTCTCACAGAATATCTACTGAACGCTGGCAGAAGACCTCAGACTGCTAAAAGAGCAAGAAAATCTCCATGTAACCAGGTAGGACGAAAGGAAAAAAAAAAGAAAGTGAGAAAGGAATCAGGACAGAACCTGTGCCCCTGGAAAGGAGCTGTGAATGAGGAAAGGTTTCTACGCCCTGGGAAGCCCCCTCACCGGTCGGGAGATTGGCCAGGACAGACAGAGAGCTTCAGAGCCTTGGGGAGAACACAGCAGCTGGTTTGTGGCAGACAGAGGACTTCACAGACGGTCAGTGCCGTTGCCCTGCACTCCCCAGCCTGAGATGTGCATCCGCCGGCACAGGCAAGGGCTGGGTTCGGGAACCTGGGCTTCAATCAGACCCTGAGAGAGGGCTGGGCGTGGCTGTGTGGAAAAAAGCTCGGGGCGGGGGCGTGAGGGACTGGAATCTGTGTGACCACAACTGAGGGTGTATGCAGAGGAAGCCCAGACCACCTTAGCGGCCAGGTGACATTGTTTGGGGGGTGTGACAGGGGAGAGGCGGGACGCACCACTGTAGCCTTTTTCCCTGTGTGCGCGTTCACAGAGGGCAGGACACTGCATGGGTTCCAGGGGCAGTCGTGAGCTGCCGCTGCCACCCACCCAGATGCCAGGAGCGGTTGAGAGCCGCCTCCGCTCCCACTGTGTGCTCGGGGGGTGCGCCTAAGCCAACACTGCCACCAAGAACCCCAGGACTGGGCATCAGCCACCACACATCTGCACACCCCTATCAAGGGGACAATGCCCAGCACACGCTGAAGAGAGAGGCGACAAGCATCCACACTAAAAGCAACCCTTGCACCAAATATATTAACACCCACAAGCTACACAGGGACGCCTCCACATATAAATAGCCCTCCAAGACCACAGCAGACACTGCTTCTCCTAAACTCAGAGTAAGAGAAATGTAAGTAAAATGAAGAAGCAGAGGAACAGCTCCCAGTTAAAAGACCAAGAGAATTCCCCTGAAAGAACAATGAAACAGACCTCTTCAGTCTAATAGATACCTATTTCAAAAATGAGATAATGAAAATACTGAAGGAATTAAGAAAGGCTATTGACAGAAATGTAGAGTACTGTAAAACTATAAAGGGGAACCAAGAAAAATTAGAAAACTCATTTACAGATACGAAAGCTGACCGAAAGGCAATGAACGGCAGAACGAATAATGCAGAAGAACGAATAAGTGACCTTGAAGACAAAATAATGGAAATCACCCAATCAGCACAACAGACAGAAAGCCAAATGAAAAAAAAAATGAAAGCAACATAAGAGACCTACAGGATAATATACAGCATGCATAACAGGGATTCCAGAAGGGGAAGAAAGAGACAAGGGGATCGAAAATGAATTCGAAGAAATTACGGCTGAAAACTTCCCAAACCTAAAGGAGGAAACAGGGGCTTCCCTGGTGGCGCAGTGGGTAAGAATCCGCCTGCCAATGCAGGGAACACAGGTTCAAGCCCTGGTCCAGGAAGATCCCACATGCCGTGGAGCAGCTAAGCCTGTGCACCACAACTACTGAGCCTGCGCTCTAGAGCCTGCAAGCCACAGCTGCTGAGCCCACGTGCCATGACTACTAAGCCTGTGCCTAGAGCCCGTGCTCTGCAACAAGAGAAGCCGTGACAATGAGAAGCCCGTGCACCACAACTAGAGAAAGCCCACCCACACGCAGCAACGAAGACCCAACACAGCCAAAAATAAATAAATAATAAATAAATTTAAAAAAACAAAGAAGGAAACAGATATCCAGGTACAGGAAGCACAGAGGGTCCCAAACAAGATAAACCCAGACAGACCTACACCAAGACATATAATAAAAATGGAAAAAAGTTAAAGAGAAAGAGAGGATTCTAAAGGCAGCAAGAGAAAAACAAAGAGTTAATTACAAGGGAACCCCATAAGGCTATCAGTCAATTTCTCTACAGAAATGCTGCAGGCCAGAAGGAAGCGGCAAGATACATTCAAAGTCCTGAAAGGGAAAAATCTGCAACCTAGGATACTCCACCCAGCAAGATTATCATTTAGAACAGAAGGAGAGATACAGAATTTCTCAGACAAGCAAAAACTAAAAGAATACAGCAATACTAAACCTATCCTAAAGGAAATATTGAAAGGTCTTCCCTAAATAGAAAAGAAGTAAGAATATATAGGAAAGAAAAAAATCACAATGGGAAAGTAAATCACTTAAATAAGACAGTACACAGATTAAAAAAAAAATCAAAAAATTTCTGTGACAGTGATGATAACCACAGTGAACAGCAAAAGGATGAACGTGAAGATGTAATAGAGGACATCAAAATCATAAAATGCGGGGAAGAAGAGTAAGAAAATGCTGATTTTTTTTCCTTAGAAAGTGTTTGAGCCTATATGAGTACCAGTCTAAGACAAGTAGATATAGGAAGGGGGTAACATACATGAAAAACAGGGTAACCACAAATCAAAAACATACAATAGATTCACAAAAACCAAAAAGAAGAGAACATAAACATAATACAAAAGAATATCACCAAGCCATAAAAGGAAAAATGAAAAGGACAAAGAAGAAACATAAAATCAATGGGAAAACAAGGTTTAAAATGGCAATAAATACATATCTATCAATAATTATCTTAAATGTCAATGGACTAAATGCTCCAAACAAAAGACAGAGTGGCAGACTGGATTTTTTAAAAAAAGAGCCTATAATATGCTGCCTACAAGAGAGACCCACTTCAGGGCAAAGGACACACACAGGTTGAAAAGCAGAGGTTGCAATACTCATATCAGACAAAACAGACTTTAAAACAAAGGCCATAAAGAAAGATAAAGAAGGACACTATATAATGATAAAAGGATCAATACAAGAAAAGGATTTTAAACTCATCAACATATATGCACCTAACATAGGCACACCCAAATACATAAAACAAATACTAACAGACATAAAGGGAGAAACTGACAGTAATACAATAATAGTAGGAGACTTTAACACCTCACTCACATCAATGGACAGATCTTCTACACAGAAAATCAAGGCAACAGAGATCCTAAACATAGAAAATTTTAGACTTAATTGATATTTTGAGGACATTACATCCAAAAAAACCCCAGAATACACATTCTTTTCAATTGCACATGGAACATTCTCTAGGATCGACCACATACTAGGGCACAAAACAAGCCTCAACAAATTTAACGGTGCAGAAATTATGTCAAGCATCTTTTCTGACCACAAAAGCATGAAACTGGAAATTAACCACAGAAAAAGAAATGAGGATAAAATGATTACATGGAGACGAAACAACGTACTACTAAAAAACCAAGAGGTCAATGATGAAATCAAAGAAGAAATTTAAAAATACCTTGAGACAAATGAAAATGAAAACACAACCATACAAAATCTATGTGATGCAGCAAAAGCAGTTCTTAGAGGGAAGTTCATAGAGATACAGGCCTTCCTCAAAAAACAAGAAAAATCTCAAATAAACAACCTAACCTACAACCTAAAAGAATTATAAAAAGAACAAACAAAACCTAAAATCAGCAGAAGGAAGGAAATAATAAAGATCAGAGAGGAAATAAATAAAATAGAGATTAGAAAAACTCAGTAAAACCAAGAACTGGTTCTTTGAAAGGATAAATAAGACTGACAAACCTCTGGCCAGGCTCAACAAGAAGAAAAGAGAGAGAACACAAATCAACAAAATAAGAAATGAAAAACAAGACATAACAACTGATATGGCAGAAATACAAAAAACCATAAGGGAATACTATGAACAATTATACGCCGACAAATTCGACAACCTAAAGAAATGGATAAGTTTCCAGAAACATGGAGCCCACCAGAACTGAATCAAGAAGAAATAGATAATTTGAACAGACTGATCACTAGATGTGAAATAGAATCTGTAATTTTAAAACTCCCTACAAACAAAATCCAGGACCACATGGCTTCACAGGTGAATTCTACCAAACATACAAAGAAGAACTTATACCAATCCTTCTCAAACTCTTCCAAAAAAAATGAAGAGGAGGGAAAACTCCCAAAGACATTTGATGAACCCACCATCACTCTGATACCAAAACCAGACAAAGACACCACCAAAAAAAGAAAATGACAGACCAGTATCTTTGATGAATATAGATGCAAAAATTCTCAACAAAATATTAGCAAACTGAATCCAACAACACATAAAAAAGATGGGCTTCACTGGTGGCGCAGTGGTTAAGAATCCGCCTGCCAAGGCAGGGGACACGGGTTCAAGCCCTGGTCTGGGAAGATCCCACATGCTGCAGAGCAACTAAGCCCGTGTGCCACAACTACTGAGCCTGTGCTTTAGAGCCTTCAAGCCACAACTACTGAGCCCACGAGCCACAACTACTGAAGCCCGCGTGCCGAGAGCCCGTGCTCTGCAACAAGAGAAGCCACCGCAATGAGAAGCCCACGCACTGCAACGAAGAGTAGCTCCTGCTCGCCGCAACTAAAGAAAGCCCACGCGCAGCAACAAAAACCCAACACAGCCAATAAATAAATAAATAAACAAATAAATAAAATTAGTTAACTAAAAAAAAAGATCATACACCACAACCAAGTGAGGTTCATCCCAAGTTCACGAGGATGGTTCAACATATGCAAATCAATCAATGTGATACACCACATAAACAAAAAGAAAAGATAAAAACCACATGATCATCTCAATAAACACAGAAAAAGCATTTGACAAAATTCAATATCCATTCATGAAAAAAACTCTTACTAAAGTGGGTATGTATAGAGGGAACACATCTCAATATAATAAAAGCTAGTTATGACAAACCCCCAGCCAATATAATATTAAACGGTGAAAAGCTGAAAGCCTTCCAGCTAAAATCCGGAAGAAGACAAGGATGCCCACTCTCACCTTTTCTATTTAACACAGTATTGGAAGTCCTGGTCACAGGAATCAGACATGAAAAAGAAATAAAAGGTATCCAAATTGGAAAGGAAGAGGTAAAATTGTCATTATATGCAGATGATATGACACTATATATAGAAAACCCTAAAGACTCCATAGAAAAACTACGAGACCTGATAAACGAATTCAACAAGGTAGCAGGATACGTGATTAATATACAGAAATTGGCTGCATCTCTTTACACCAACAATGAAATTCAGAAAGGGAATGAAAAAAAAAAACACCTTTTAAAATCGCACCCCCAAAAATAAAATACTTAGGAATAAACCTGACCAAGGAGGTAAAAGACTTATACGCTAAGAACAATAAAACATTAATAAAGGAAACTGAAGATGACTCAAAGAAATGGAAAGATATCCCATGCTCTTGGATTGGAAGAATACTGCTAAAATGGCCATACTACCCAAAGCAATCTACAGATTTAATGCATCCCTATCAAATTACCCATGATATTTTTTCACAGAACTAGGGCAAATAATCCTGAAATTCATATGGAACCATAAAAGACCCAGAATTGCCACAGCAATCCTGAAGAAAAAGAACAAAGCAGAAGGCATAACCTTCCAAGAGTTCAGACAATACTGCAAAGTTACAGTAATCAAAACAGACCTATGGATCAATGGACCAGAATAGAGAACCCAGAAATAAACCCACATACCTACGGGCAACTAATATTTGACAAAGGAGGCAACAATATACAATGGGAAAAGGCAGTCTCTTCAGCAAATGGTGTTGGGAAAGTTGGACAGCCGCATGTAAATCAATGTAGTTAGAACACACCCTCTCACCATAAACAAAAATAAACTCAAAATGGCTTAAAGACTTAAATATAAGACATGACACCATAAAACTCCTAGAAAATATCACAGGCAAAACATTCTCTGACATAAATTGTACCAATGTTTTCTTAGGTCAGTCTGCCAAGACAACAGAAACAAAAGCAAAAATAAACAAATGGGACCTAATCAAACTTATAAGCTTTTGCACAGCAAAGGAGACGATAAACAAAATGAAAATACAACCTACAGAATGGGAGAAAATATTTGCAAATGATGCAACCAACAAGGTCTTAATTTCCAAAATATATAAGCAGCTCATACAACTCAACAACAAAAAGCCAAACAACCCAATCAAAAAATGGGCAGAAGACCTAAACAGACATTTCTCCAAAGAAGAAATACAGATGGCCAACAGGCACATGAAAAGATGTTCATCATTGCTAATTATTAGAGAAATGCAAATCAAAACTACAATGAGGTACCACCTCACAGCGGTCAGAATGGCCATCATTAAAAAGTCTACAAATAATAAATGCTGGAGAGGATGTGGAGAAAAGGCAACCCTCCTACACTGTGGGTGTGTTGGTGGTAAGTAAGTTGGTGCAGCCACTGTGGAAAACAGTATGGAGGTTCCTCAGAAAACTTAGAATATAATTACCATATGATCCAGCAATCCCACTCCTGGGCATATATCCGGACAAAACTCTAATTCAAAAAGATACATGTGGGGGCTTCCCCGGTGGCGCAGTGGTTAAGAGTGTGCCTGCCAATGCAGGGGACAAGGGTTCAAGCCCTGGTCCGGGAAGATCCCGCATGCCATGGAGCAACTAAGCCCATGCACCACAACTACTGAGCCTGCGTGCCACAACTACTGAAGCCTGCATGCCTAGAGCCCGTGCTCTGCAACAAGAGAAGCCACCACAATGAGAAGCCCGTGAACTGCAATGAAGAGTGGCCCCTGCTCTTCACAACCAGAGAAAAGCCCGTGTGCAGCAACGAAGACCCAACACAGCCAAAAATAAAATACATAAATTTATAAAAAACAAAACCAAAAAGATACACGCACCCCTATGTTCATAGCAGCACTATGTACAATAGCCAAGACCTGGAAACAACCTAAATGTCCATCAACAGATGAATGGATAAAGAAGATGTGGTGCGTATATACAATGGAATACTCCTCAGCCACAAAAAAGAATGAAATAATGCCATTTGCAGCAACATGGATGCAACTAGAGATTATCATACTAAGTGAAGCAAGTCAGAAAGAGAAAGACAAATACCATATGATATCACTTATATGTGGAATCTAAAATATGACACAAATGAACCTACCTATAAAACAGAAACAGACTTATGGACATAGAGAACAGACTGGTGGTTGCCAAGGGGACGAGGGTTGGGAGAGGGCTGGAGTGGGAGGTTGGGGTTAGCAGATGTAAGCTTTTATATATAGAATGGATAAACACCAAGTTCCTACTGTATAGCACAGGGAACTATATTCAATATCTTATGATAAACCATAATGGAAAAGAATATTAAGAAAAAGAATGTGTATATATGTATAACTGAATCACTTTGCTGTACAGCAGAAACTAATACAACATTGTAAATCAACTATACTTCAATAAAAAATATTTATCAGAAAAAAAAGAAAACAATCTCATATACAATTGCATCAAAAAGAATAAAGTACCTAAGAATACATTTAGCTAAGGAGGTGAAAGACCTGTACACTGAAAATTACAAGACATTAAGAAACTGAAGAAGACACAAATAAATGGAAAGCTATCCCTGCTCAGGGATTGGAATTAATATTGTTAAAATGTCCATACTACCCAAAGCAATTTACAGATTCAGTGCAATCCCTATCAAAATTTCAATGGCATTTTTAATGAAATAGGACAATCCTAAAATTTGTATGGAACCACAAAAGACCTCAAATAGCCAAAGTAATCCTGAGAAAGAAGAACAAAGCTGGAGGCATCATATTCTCTAATTTCAAACTCTATTACAAAGCTATATTAATTAAAACAGTATGGTTCTGGCTTAAAAACAGACACACAGATCAGTGGAACAGAATGGAGAGCAGAGATAAAAACCCATGCATCTATGGTCAATTAATTTATGACAAAGGAGCCAAGAATATACAAAGGAAAAGACAGTCTCTTTAATAAACAGCGTTTGGAAAAATCAACAGCCACATACAAAAAATGAGTAAAATTAGACCACTATCTTACACCATACACAAAACTTAACTCAAAATGGATTTAAGACTTAAATATAAGACCTGAAACCATAAAACCCTTAGAAGAAAACACAGGCAGTAAACTCCTTGACATAGGTATTGGCGATGATTTTTAATTTTTTATTTTAATTTTATTTTTTTGGCGATGATTTTTAAAAATCTGACACCAAAAGTAAAAGCAACAAAAGCAAGAATAAACAAGTGGAACCACATCAAACTAAAAAGCTTCTGCACAGCAAATGTAATCATTGACAAAATGAAAAGGTAACGTACTGAATGGGAGAAAATATTTGCAAATCATATACCTGATAAGGGGTTAATATCCAAAACATAAAGAATTCACACAACTCAATACCAAAAAAATCCCAAACAATCCAATTAAAATATGGGCAGAAGATCTGAATACACATTTTTCTAAAGAAGACATATAGATTGCCAACAGGTTCATGAAAAGATGCTCAACATAATTAATCAGTAGGGAAGTGCAAATCAAAACCACCATGAGTTACCACCTCATACCTGTTAGAACGGCTATATCAAAAAGACAAGAAATAGTAAGTGTTGGTGAGGATGTGGAGGAAAGGGGAATCCTGGTGCCCCACTGGTGGAAATGTCAATTGGTGCAGCTACTATGGAGAACAGTACGAGGTTCCTCACAAAGTTAAAAACAGAACTACCATTTGAGCCAGTAATTCCACTTCTGGGTATTTATCCAAAGAAAATGAAAACACTGACTTGAAAATATACATGCACCCCCATGTTCACTGCAGCACTATTTATAATAGCCAAGATGTGGCAACAACCTTTGTGTTCATCATGGATGAATGGATAAAGAAACCTATATATATATATATATATATGTATATCACACACATACTATACTTATATATATGTAGTGGAATATTATTCATCCATAAAAGAATGAAATCTTGCCATTTGTGACAACATGGATGGACCTTGAGGGCATTATGCTAAGTGAAGTAAGTCAGAGAAAGGCAAATACTGTATCCCACTTATATGAGGAATATAACAAACACACATGAAGCTCACAGATACAGAGAATAGACTGGTGGTTGCTAAGAGTGGGCGGGAGGGGGGTGGCGCTGTGAAACAGGTGAAGGGGGTCCCAAAGGTACAAACTTCTAGTTATAAAATAAATCAGTCATGGGGATGTAATGTACAGCACCGCGACTTCAGTTAAAAATACTGTACGGTGTACTTGAAAGTTGCTAAGACAGATCTTAAGCTCTCATCACACACACACACACAAAAAAAAAAATTTGAAAGAAAAAACAAACTGAATTTGTTGGATTTGAACCGACAAGCCAGAAACCAGTGTTCAGGGGACTCAGAGAGGAGACAGAATTGAAGAGGCTGCCCTCAGGTTCTGCCCAGAGGGTAAAGGAGGGCTGTAACGTACAGGGAGTGCTTTGTAAACTGGTGAGTGTGTGCACAGGAGAACAGCGTGTAAAGTGCTGGGCTCTTCTCTACTCAGAGCAATGGGGACTGCACCACACCTGGGGCTACAGGGAGAAGCAGGGAGTTCCAGGGGATACTGAAGAAGCTGAAGAGGAATAACAGTGTCAGGACACCTCTTAAGATATCTCCAAGCCCCGAGGCACACTCATTCTCAATGGCATCACCTGAGAACCTAGAAAAAGTCACTGATGCTTTTTTTTTCAGGCTCAGTCACCACTGACTCTAGGCCCTAATTCTGGGGGAGGGGAATACACAAAATTAGTCTCATTTCTCTCAGTTGTGAAGGTCCTTCAGCTGTTGATCCGAAGAAGCACTAACAAAAGCTGTTATTGATTGAGCCCTTAAAGGACTGAAAATAAAGGCACAATGCTGAATAACAAAAGTAGGTAACATTTATTGAGTGCTTCCTGGGTGTCAGGCACTGTTGTAAGTGCTATTGATGGGGTTCAGGGCAGGCTGCCCCCCAATATGCCACTGTGGCATATTGATTATCTGGAATTATAGTTACTTGAGAAACATTCACGGCAAGAACACTTTGACCCTACTTTGTTCCCCTGAAGGCAGGAAATAAATCTCCCATATGAAAGGATCCTCAAATACCAGGAAAATAGAAGGCATCTTTATCGCCAGAGATAGATGAGTCAAGGTTAAGAACGCTTTATAAACACACTTTGTTACTTCATGAACTTGCTACCCTAAGTCCAAGCCCCTCTGTTTTCTAACAAATAATTGTTTCCTTGTCTGAAAGATATAAAAGGTGCCTGATTTGGCCACTTTCTTGGGTGCCATGTTATTATGGGACTCCTGCACATTCCTGATGCAATTTGGTTTTCCCTCCTGTTAACCTGTCTTGTGTCAATTTTCTTATTAGACCAGCCAAAACAACCTAGAAGGGTAGAGGAAAAACTTTTCCTCCCCAACACTATGTAAGGTACACAGCAAGGCACGGAGCGATGATGGCGGGAGGGGTGGGATAAACCAGAATAACGGAGAGCTTTTAAGCACAGGTTTTGAAGTTACCGAAGACATGGGTTTGAAACATGGTTCCACACATTACCTATGTTTCTCTGAGACTGGGCGCCCTGCCAGGATCCTAGCATGGCTGAGATGTTCCTTCTGACAGTGTGTAGAGAGCTCAAGCCAGCGCCAGGCACGGAGCAGCTCCTCAATTAACGCGTGATGATAATCGTGAAGATAACAATCACGTGTGCAGGTTGCGGCCACGGTGTGAGCAAAACCGCTAATAACCAACATTAACATAATATTAATACCAAACACTGGTACTGCGCGTACCACACGCCAGACACTGTTGGGGAGGGTAAACCATTGACTAATTCACTGAATCCTCAAAACAAGCCTATATAGGTACTATTTCCACGTCCATCTCACACATGAGAAAACTGAGGCACAAAGATTACATACCTTGCCGAAGGTCACGCAGCTACAACTGCAATAAGAGTAATGACAAACTTTACTGAGCGCTTACTATGCTCCAGTCTGTAATGAGCTCTTTACCTCCGTTAAATCCTACCATAACCCTTAAAGAGTTTGCAGTTATTCCCACTTTACAGATGGCGAGACTGGGGCTTGGGGAGGTTCCCACGGACGTGAAGATTCGGACCCACGACCTAGCCCGTACTCACCTGGCTTCCTGGATGCGACGAAGCACGTCTCTGCCGTCCACCTCGGGCTGGGCTCCCGGGTCCCGGGCCGCCGCCGCCACCGCAGCCGCCACCGCCGCCGCCTCCCTACGCCGCGGACGCAGAGCCGCCGAGCGCCTTCTCCGACGAGACGCCGCCTGCCAGGCTTCCAGCGCCGCCGCCGCCGCCGCCGCCGCCGCCGCCGCCGCCATTGGTCTCTGACGTCATCGGCGCGCGCCAGCTCTGCGGGAACTTTAGGGGGCGGTAAGCGCAGGTGGCGCGTGACCCTGGGGCCTCTCCGCCGCGCGCGTAGGTATCGGGCGGGAGTCGCTGGGACCTCCGGGTCCCGAGTCCCGAGCCTTGATCCCGTATCCCCGGGCTGCCTGGCTACTCCGGCGGGTGGGCGGCGCCCGGGGGCGCGGGGACACCAAAGGGCGGGACCCCGGCCGAGAGCGCCTTTTGGCGGCCCCTCCGCGCTGTGACCCGGCCCCGATTGATCCCCGCACCTTTGCCCACCAGTCCCAGCCCCCTGGAGCTGAGGCCAGACACTTCCCACTGCTGCCGGCGGTTACCGATCGCTTTCATTAGCGCCCCTTTTCCCGCTCTGCTGACACACTGAGGCCACTTCCTACACCATCACCACCACCCACAGGCCTTTGCCGGCCACGTCTCGACTCCCCCGATCGTTACTGCCACTTCCCAGGCCAGAGCCTTCTCTGGCCACATCCCAACACTTGCCCTGTCCCCGACGGACCATTAGCGGCTTCTTCTGGACCTTTCAGAGATAAGAGAGTGGACCTTGGCAGTGTAGGGCCCAGTCCTATGGGAACAAGGGATGGGGGTTTCAGATTGCAGTCCTTGGTTCCACGGGCTTAGATGCCGCCTCCACAGGCACCCGAATATGAATATGACCCTAGGGAGGCCCACCCCAGGATATCCAGAGCTGAGAAAAGACAGAGGTTTTACAGGCCATCAAAGATTCGGTGGTGTCCTCCCTAGGGACTTCCCTCTACCAGAGGAGCTTAAAAAAACTCTCTTGTGTTCCCAGGAGGATGGCAGATGGTGAGCAAGCTTTCGAAACCATGTCGCTGGGGACATTAAGCTTGGAGAAAGCGACAGCAGGGATACAGTTTTGAAGTGACCAAAGGGTTGACTTGTGGAAGGATGAGCCTTGTTTTGTTTTCCTGGAGAGTGTGTGGAGGTTACTGCGAGGCCCGTTTCAGCTTGGTGGAAGGATAAATTGAACACTGAGAACTGCCTGTCTCTGGAGGGAGTAAGCAAGAGCCAGTCCAGGTAGTTTTTGAAGGAGAGTAAGGATTAGAGTGTGTGATGCCAGCGTCCCTTCTGAGCCTGAAATTTCTTGATACTCTGAGTTCTCTTTCCTCTTGTGGGAGTTTGAAAGCCACTTGTTAAATTCTCTTTTTGACTTTTGGAAACTTGCCCAGCTCTGGGATTCTACATGTGAAGATTAATTTTGGGCTGTCAAGGTGACAGTTCCTTAATTTGAGTTCCATTATTACTACACCAACCGCCTTATTTGTATAGCTGTCCTTGACACCCAGAGCTTTTTCACACCGGTTATTTAATTCTATCTTCTGTGTGATATATCTCTTCACGTTAACTATGGGACTTACTCTGAAGTTTTGCTCCCCTCACTTTTGGATTTTGAAACACACTTTTCAGCTTTCTGGAAAACTCTTTTGAAGCATACCATTTGCTTAACCCTGCTGGGTCACATGCTCACTCATGGGATTCTGAAATAATCTATTCCTTGTGTTTATTTTAGGGTCAAGGGACTGATGTTTGAAGGGAAAGCTTCAAAACTTTTTAAAGAAACCTTCAGAATGGCTTTGAACCCGACAAGCTAGACATCGCTTCAGAGCACCGCCTTCAGCATGCATCTGCCCTGTCAGGCTTCCCTGGCAAAGGGGTCGTTCTTTGAAGGGGTCGTTCTGCAGAGGGCCAGGGAAACGATGCTCACGGAACCAGATTGGTGGATTTGACTTTCTGGTAGAATTCTCTTGCTTTATTGATTTTTGCCCCAGAGCTCTGAGAGGCTGGAGGTATTGATGGGACCGAAGGGCCTGGAAGGAAGGGAAGAAGCATTTTCATGCTGAATGAAAACTAGACAAGTGACTGTTGGAGACTGAAAACACCTAAACGTCCCACATCCGGATTCAGCGGAGGAACCGTCACTGCTGGGGAGAAAGAAGCCAGACTGGAAAAGAAAACCCAAATAAAGAGAATGAGGGCCACCGAAGAGTAAATGGCCACCTCCACCTCGACGGAGACCAAGTCAGCCTCCTGGTGAGTAGCAGGGCCTGCAGGGGGTTAGTTCCTGCAGGCTGCTGCACGGATGTTTTGGGTGAACTGAGAGTCCCCAGCCAGACTGTCTTGATTTTATTAAGAAAAAAAAAAAAATACCATTTTCCTCAGAGCAGCAAATCAAGGGCCATTTCTCTCCAAAGCTGATGTACTGTAACCACACGAGCCTCTTGCAGGGTTTGACGAATCCAGCATTGCTGGTAGAAGGTAGAAAAGAGAGCCACGGCTGGATCCTGCAGCCGGCCTTGATAATACCGTGGGCACTGAAGTCTTCACTTTTGAGAGACAAGAAGCTGTGGCGGTGCAGAATTACACCACGAGAAGAGGTTTGGCCAGACTGGCTCTTCAAGGGTATTACACAATGTCTGCCTGAAACTCAGTTCCCTTCTCAACTGCAAATGGGTTAAGCGTGTCTTAATTTGGTTCAGCAAACATTTATGAAGGAGAGGAAAGTGAGAGGCATGGTTTCAATAGAATGAGCAGGATTTATGACTGATTATATGTGTGCAGTTCAAAACGACACTCAGGTTTTCTTTTGTGTGCCTGTAAGAGTGGGGTCACTTTCACCCAGGGAACATAAGGAAACAGTAGAATGGGGCCCAGCAGTGGGGTTTCATTCATTCATTCAAATATTCATCTATCTAGCTTCCAGTTTTAGTGACATATAGTTGACATACAGCACTGTAACACACATAATCATGAAAAGATCACCACAAGTTTAGTGAACATCTATCATCTCATATAGATATAAAAGGAAAAAAAAATGTTTTCCTTGTAATGAGAACTCAGGATTTACTCTTAAAAACTTTCATATATAACATACACATTGTTAATTACATTTATCATGTTGTACATTACATCCCTAGTACTTATTTATTTTGTAACTGGAAGATTGTACCTTTTGACTACTTTTTTTTGTGTGTGTGTGTGCGGTACGCGGGCCTCTCACTGCTGTGGCCTCTCCCGTTGCGGAGCACAGGCTCCGGACGCACAGGCCCAGCAGCCATGGCTCACGGGCCCAGCCGCTCCGCGGCATGTGGGATCTTCCCGGACCGGGGCACAAACCCGTGTCCCCTGCATCGGCAGGCGGACTCTCAACCACTGCGCCACCAGGGAAGCCCTGACTACCTTTACCCAATCCCCCTCCCCCCCACCTCCTGCCTCTGATGACTGCAAATCTGAACTCTTTTTCTATGAGTTTGTTTCAAGTATAATTGACCTATAACACTGTGCCCAACATAGTGATTTGCTATTTCTATACATTACAGTATGCTCACCACCTGGCAGTGGGGTTTCCAAGCTGGGTTTGAAACATTTTTTGAGGCTCTTTGATCTGTCCGGGCCCTGCAGCCAGCTGCACGTTGCGACCTAGAACTCGGGAAAGTGGATTGTGCTAGAAACAGAGTTAGTGCTTGTCATAGGAAGATAAGGTGGGAGCCGGGGAGGGCGCAGATCAGGGGAGAAGAGTGCAGGTGACAGAGTAGTCACTGCTCTGGCCTGATGGGTGTGCTTTCGGAGACTGAGAGGTTAAAACCCAGGTCCAGCCTGGGTAGTCTGCTTTGCGGTCTTAAAGAAGTAATTGTAGTTACACCAGAGAGGAGACCCCGAGTCTTTAGGGAGGAGCAGAGGGTTATGGGTATTGAGGAGAGAGCTTCCTCTGCAGGGAGGGAATCAGAAGTTTGATGAGGGATTGTGTTAAAGGAGGGATGTGATGCCTCTCTGAGCTCTCAGATGTCCCCGCTTCTCCCGTCATAGACTCGCTGCCCTGAGGGCAAACTGCATGTTTCCTGTTTCCCTTTCCTCGCGATGGCCCCCGAGGCTGGCACATGCAGCGCACACCGCAGGCCCTCAGCAAATGTGTGTTAAATGAATTCCTGGTAGAAGGGCAATTTCCAGAGACCTCGTGCCCAGCAGTTATGAAGACAACTAAGACATCCCTAACTTACTTCATTATCAGAGCCTTAAAAGACAGTTGACCAAACCACATGGTTATAGAGTTAAGGTTCAGTTTCTCAAATAAGAGGCATCATTGTGGGTGCCCTGTCTTTCCTTAGCTGCTCTTCTGTCTTTTGGGGCAGATGGTCTGACGGCTGGATAGAGGCGTATTTTTAGTTTGACTTGGCTGCACTTATGAAATGGTTTTATCTCTTTGTAGCTCTTGGGTCCCTTCTCCTCTGGGGCCACCAGAGGGCTTTTTAAATGCCGAATCATGAGCCCCTCTCCGGCTGGGCAAAAGGAAGCTGTGTTTTACAAGGCCCTGCTCACCAGATGGAAGGAAACACAGCTCCCTTCTGTTCTCTTGACAGGTGGAATTATTTTTTCCTTTATGATGGCTCCAAGGTGAAGGGAGAAGGAGATCCAACCAGAGCTGGCATCTGTTACTTTTTTCCCCCTCAGGTAAGCCGCACAGCATTTTCTTGTTTGGTGGGGATCCCACTGCCTCAAAGTGGTGACTTTTCCAAAGGTCTGGGGAGGGTTACATGTGGACAGTTTTCTCTGCGTAGTCCAGGCATTCGCCACTTCTACTATCTTATTCTTAGTCGTATTATTTGTTGCTGTTCTGGTGTTGAAGTGCCCAGGCAGCCCAGTACTTCCGCCTTCTCTAGCTCTCTGTTACCGTCATGATTTTCTGTCTGCCCCGCTGGATTAAAAACTTTTCTCCAGGGCTTCCCTGGTGGCACAGTGGTTGAGAGTCCGCCTGCCGATGCAGGGGACACGGGTTCGTGCCCCGGTCCGGGAAGATCCCACATGCCGTGGAGCGGCTGGGCCCATGAGCCATGCGTGTCCGGAGCCTGTGCTCCGCAACAGGAGAGGCCACAACAGTGAGAGGCCCACGTACCAAAAAAAAAAAAAAAAAAAAAAACTTTTCTCCAAACATATACCAAAGTAAAGAGGAGAGAATCATCGGCCCTCACGTGCCCATCATCAGCTTCAACAATAATCAACACTTGACCAATGTGATATGAGCTATCCTAACTCCTCCCCACTCTTTTTTTCCTGGAGTATTTTTTTAAAATAAACGTATTTATTTATTTTTGGCTGCATTGGGTCTTCGTTGCTGTGCGTGGGTTTTCTCTAGTTGCGGTGAGTGGGGGCCACTCTTTGCGGTGCATGGGCTTCTCATTGCAGTGGCTTCTCTTTGCAGAGCACGGGCTCTAGGCGCGGGGGCTTCAGTAGCTGTGGCAGGCTGGCTCAGTAGTTGTGGCTCGCAGGCTTTAGAGCACAGGCTCAGTAGTTGTGGCGCACGGGCTTAGTTGCTCCGCAGCGTGTGAGATCTTCCTAAACCAGGGCTCAAACCCGTGTCCCCTGCATTGGCAGGCGGATTTTTAAGCACTGCGCCACCAGGGAAGTCCATTCCTGAAGTATTTTGAAGCAAATCCTAGACATGGTGTCATCTCACCAGTATCAAGTAACATCTCTAACTGAAAAGGGTGTATTTTGTTAACATCCCATGCAGCAAAATTTACAATAATTAGTAACAATAATATCATCTGATACAGTCTGTATTCAAATTTTGCCTTTATTATCTTAGATGTTACTTAGTCCTTCCTTCCTCCCCCCTGCCTCTCTCTCCCTCCCTCCCTCCCTCCCTCTCCTAATCAGCATCCTAGCAAGGTCCACATACCCCATTCGGTTATTTTGTGTTTCAAGTCCCTTTTATCATATAACACTCCTCCCCCCTCCCCCCATCCTTTTTTCCCCCTGTGCCACTGAATTATTGAAGAAACCAGGTCTCTTATGCAGTAGAATGTCAGCACGTCCCCCACTCTGCATTGGGCTGATTACTTCCTCACGATGGTATCATTTAATGCTTTCTACCCAGTGCATTTCCTTTAAACTAGTAGTAAGATCTAGAGCCTCGATTTGGTTCAGGTTCAGCTCTTTTAGTCAAGAGTTCTCCGTTTTCCGTTGCATCACATGATGTCTGTCTGCCCCACAGTTTAGTTAACGTGAAGATCGATTAGGAGGCCTGTGTATTCACTCATGTGATCACACTTGACTTGGAGAGTGGGGATTAGTCTAGGCTGCTCTGGCCACTCTGCAGGGGATTTGAATGGGGATAAAGGCTCACTCTTCTACCCACAGGCCTATAATCCTAGGAACAAAAAGTAGTTCTTATGCATTCACTGTGGGTGTTTTGTGACAATTCAGGCAGGGTTCAGCAAACTTTGTCTCAAAAGGGCCAATGTGGGAATGTTTTGGTCTCTGCAAGCCGTGTAAGGTCTCTATCACGTATTCTTCTTTGTTGTTATTTTGACAACCCTTAAAAAAATGTAAAAACCATCATTAGTTCTCGGATTATATAAAAACAGGCAGCAGAGTCGATCTGGCCTCAGGCTATAGTTAGCCAACCCCTGCTCTAAGGAATGACACAGGATTTCGAGAACTTCAACGTAATGTCTGGAATTGGCTCTTTTCCCTAGACCCTGCTTGACCAACAGGAGCTGCTCTGTGGACAGATCGCCGGGGTTGTCCACTGCATTTCTGACATTTCCGGCTCTCCTCCCACCATCGTCCGTCTGCGGAAACTTAAGTTCGCCATAAAGGTTGACAGCGATTACCTTTGGGTAAGTTTACCAGGCTGAACCAGTGCCTGCAGGGTAGCCTCTACCAAGAGTCTTTTGTCTTTGTGAGAAGTATTGCGATGCTAGGGTTTAGAAATAATGCTTGCCATGGATCTTGAGCCTAGAACCTCCTCCTCTCCCCGCGTGTGCTGCCCCCGACCCCCGGTCATCTGCGATTCTCGTGTCACTTTCTGCAGGTGCCCATCAGAACTGAGTGCTCTCTCCAAAACACTGCTAACACATCCTGCATTGCACACGCCTGCTTTCTCCTCTCTTTTGGTCATCCTCTGGAAATTCTCTTTGCTCTGTGATGCAAATTGAGTTTTTAATCTCCATCTTTTCTTGTTTCTACTCTCTATACTCTCCACGCTTACTGGGGAAGGGAGCCAGAAACTCGAAGACACTGGTGCATATATGTTAGGTTTCAAAGAACCATTAAGAAAAAAAAAAGAACAATTTACAGCTAGTAGTACTATAGACTCTAAAGTACTGTTGTCTCATGCCTCCTCTTATTTCAAATTTATTCCTGAGGGGATGGGATGCTTAAGTGTAAGGAAGTATCTTCACCTTCGTAGGTATTATTTGCAACAGTTTGTTATGAAAATTTTCTAACATACTGAACAGTTGAGAGAATTTTACAGTGACTACTCACATACCTCCTAGATTCTACAGAACACTTCATTATAGTTGCTTTATCACACATTTATATATTCATCCCTTTGTCCTCTATTTTAACACTTGTGGGATTCATCCACATTGTTGCATGTACCGGCGGTTCATTCCTATTTATTGCTGAGCAGTATTCCATAGTCTGAATGTATCACAGTCTACTTATTCATTCTTTTTGTGGACACATGAACTGTGTCCAGTTTGGGGCACTTAAGAATAAGGCTCTAGAGGGACTTCCCTGGTTGTCCAGCAGTTAAGACTCCCTGCTCCCAAAGCAGGGGGTCCGGGGTCAATCCCTGGTCAAGGAACTAGATCCCATACGCCACAGCAAAGATCCCGCATGCCGCAACTAAGACCTGGTGCAGCCAAATAAATAAATAAGTAAATAAATAAATATTTTTTTTAAAAAAAGAATTAGGCTCTAGAGAAATACAAATCAAAACTACAATGAGGTACTACCTCACACCAGTGAGAATGGCCATCATCAAAAAGTCTACCAACAATGGGACTTTTTTGGTGGCGCAGTGGTTAAGAATCTGCCTGCCAATGCAGGGGACACAGGTTCGAGCCCTGGTCGGGGAAGATCCCACATGCCACAGAGCAACTAAGCCTGTGCACCACAACTACTGAGCCTGCGCTCTAGAGCCCTTGAGCCACAGCTACTGAGCCCGTGTGCCACAACTACTGAAGCCTGTGCTCTCGAGCCCTTGAGCCACAGCTACTGAGCCCACGAGCCACAACTACTGAAGCCTGTGAGCCTAGAGACCATGCTCCGCAACAAGAGAAGCCACCACAATGAGGAGCCCATGCACTGCAAGGAAGAGTAGCCCCTGCTCGCCGCAACTAGAGAAAGCCCACACGCAGCAATGAAGACCCAACGCAGCCAAAAAATAAATTAATTAATTTTTAAAAAAAAGTCTACCAATAATAAGTGCTGGAGAGGGTGTGGAGAAAAGGGAACCCTCCTACATTGTTGGTGGGAATGCAAGTTGGTGCAGCCACTATGGAGAACAGTATGGAGGTTCCTTAAAAAACTAAAAATAGAATTATCATATGACCCAGCAATCCCACTCCTGGGCATATATCTGGACAAAACTCTAATTCAAAAAGATACACGCACCCCTGTGTTCACAGCAGCACTATTTACAATAACCAAGACGTGGAAACAACCTATATGCCCATCGACAGATGAATGGATAAAGAAGGTGTGGTACATATGTACAATGGAATACTACTCAGCCATAAAAGAATGAAATAATGCCATCTGCAGCAACATGGATTGAACTAGAGATTATCATACTAAGTTAAGTAAGTCAGAAAGTGAAGTAAGTCAGAAAGAGAAAGACAAATACCATATATCACTTACATGTGGAATCTAAAATATGACACAAATGAACAGAAACAGACTCACAGACATAGAGAACGGACTTTTAGATGCCGAGGGGGATAGAGGAAGGGAAGGATTGAGAGTGTGGGATTAACAGGTGCAAACTATTATACAGAGAATGGATAAACAACAAGGTCCTACTGTATAGCACAGGGAACTATATTCAATATCCTATGACAAACCATAATGGAAAAGAATCTGAAAAAGAATGTATATATATGTATAACTGAATCACTTTGCTGTACAGCAGAAATTAATACGACATTGTAAATCAACAGTACTTCAAGAAAATAAAATTTAAAAAAGGAATAAGGCTCTAGAAACATTCCTATACAAGTCTTTTTGTGGACATATGTTTTCATTTCTCATAGGCAAATATCTAGGCATGGAGTTGCTGGGTCATAGGGTAGGTGTGTGTTGATTTTACAAGAAACTGCCAGACTTTTGCCCAGAGCGGTTGTACCAGTTTACATTCCCACCAACAGTGTATGAGAATTCCAGATACTGCCACATCTTCATCAGCAGTAATGTGGTCAGTTCGTTTAATTTTAGCCATTTTGCTGGATGTGAAGTGGTATCTCATTGTGGTTTCAATTTGCATTTCCCCAATGACTAGTAATATTAAGGCTTTTTCGTGTGCTTCATGGCCATTTGTATATCTTCCTTCGCAAAGTATTTGTCCAAAGCTCTTGCCCATTTTTTAAACTGGGTTTTCTTTTTGTCTTGAGTTGTAGGTTTCTTCATACATCCTGGATACCAGTTCTTTGTCAGATATACATTTTAAAAATATCTTCTCCCAGTTTGTGGTGTGCCTACTTTCTTAATAATGTCTTTTGATGGGAAGTTTTTAGTTTAGTTTTTTTTTTTAATAAATTTATTTTATTTATTTTTGGCTGCGTTGGGTCTTCGTCGCTGCATGCAGGCTTTCTCTAGTTGCGGTGAGCGGGGGGCTACTCTTCGTTGCGGTGCGCGGGCTTCTCACTGCGGTGGCTTCTCGTTGTGGAGCGTGGGCTCCAGGTGGGCGGGCTTCAGTAGTTGTGGCACGTGGGCTCAGTAGTTGTGGCACGTGGGCTCAGTAGTTGTGGCTCATGGGCTCTAGAGCTCAGCCTCAGTAGTTGTGGTGCATGGGCTTAGTTGCTCTGTGGCATGTGGGATCTTCCCGGACCAGGGCTCAAACCTATGTCCCCTGCGTTGGCACGCGGATTCTTAACCACTGCACCGCCAGGGAAGCCCTAGTTTTAAGGAAGTCTAATTTATCAGTGTTATCTTTTATGGTTATTGCTTTCTGTATTCTGTCTAAAACCATTGCCTACCCCATTGGAGAAGACATTCTCCAATTTTTGGTTTTGTAGGTTTCACAGTTTTAGCTTTTAAATTTAGGTCTGTAATCCACCTTGGATATAGCTTTGTGTATGGTGCGAAGCAGAGGTCAAGGGTCCTTTTCTCCATATGGGTGTCCGGTTAATGCAGCACCATTGTTGAAAACTTTCCTTTTCCTATTAGATTCCTGTGGCTCCTTTGTTGAAGATCAAATGACCATTTAAGTGTGTGGCTCTACTTCAGGGCTCACTATTCTTTCCCATTGATCTTTCTGAAGATTCTATACAAGTACTACTCTGTCTTGATGTCTGTAGCTTTATAATAAGTCTTAAAATCAGATGGTGGAAGTCCTTCAAACTTATTCTTCTCCAAGACAGCTTTGGATATTTTAGGTCCTTTGTATTTCTGTCGTAGAATCAGTTTGTCAGTTTCTAAAGAAAAGCTGGTGGGATTATTAGGATTTCATTCCCTCTATAGATTAATTAGGGGAGACATAAGCACCTACTGGGTGCCAGACTGTTGTCACTTGGATTACATCAGTGAACAAAATGCAGATCCTTGCATCGGTGGGGCTTACATTCAGAGAGCATTTTTGTTTGTTTGTTTATTTGTTTTATTTCACGGTTGCTTTGTTTAAGTTTCTGATGAGTCCCTTAGGAAAGACTCCTACAGGAAGGATTACTGAGTCAAAGAATACGAAGGTTTTTCAGGCTCTTTAAACATAGGCCCAGATTATTTCCTAACTGAGCAAGTGTTGATCTTTTGTGGCTGGAGCGATAATGCAGTCGGTCCCTGTTCTGGAAGCACTCCATCCAGCTGGAGAGACGGGACGGCCATTCATGAAACGGTCTGGGTCCAGTGTTTGCTGTGAAACCCAAATGAAACAGCCAGTGTCCAAATAACAGTGCTAACAATACAAGGGATCAGGAAACAGGTCGGCATTGTCTGGAGTGATGAAAACAGGCATCCTGCGGGGGCTGGCATCTGTGGGGGGGGGGGGCACGGGGTCGGGGGGAAGGCAGGGGGGAGTCCCAGGCAAATGAACAAGAATGGGAGGCGGGGGGATTTCAGCTTGGGCAACATGAGTAGGTACAAAAAGTATTTGTTTCCTGTGGAGACCAGCGAGGCTGGTGGAGGGTGTGGGGTCACACAGCAGAAGATGGATTTTGATGGGCCAGTGGAGTCCAGCTTTAGTGAGCCCTGGATGCCAGGATTCTGAGCTTGGCCTCAGAGAAAAGGAAGATGCCCGTCCTCCTTTACAGGTGCTGGGCTGTGCTGTTGAGCTCCCTGATGTCAGCTGCAAGCAGCTTCTGGATCAGCTCATCGGCTTCTTTAATTTTTACAACGGGCCTGTTTCTCTGGCCTACAAGGTATGGTGTTGAGGAGTCTTAAGTGGAACCTCCTTAGCAAAATCGATATCGGCAGAACACAGTGTTCACCCAGGGGTCTGGTACACTTGACAGAAACACATCGTGTCAGCGACAAGGTCATGGGCCCTTGGAGCCCCTCTCAGATGCCTTTCTTCCCCGGTGGCCTGAGTCCCGTTCACCCAAATGTTTATGCCTGTTCCCTCCTTCCTAGGATGGCTGGGAAGAGCAGGGCCTGGTCACGCCCTCCCCCCACTCCCCGCCCCGAGGGGCCCTGGTCTGTGGGGGGCAGGTTATCAGGGGCATGAGGTGAGGCCTCGCCTGGATGGGAAGTTCAGAACAGGCCCTCCCTTCTGGCCAGTTTTTCGTGCAGGAACAATTTTGTTGGTGGTTGGAGTCCTTGCCGAAGAGTGTGTCTCTTGGAATCTTGGGTGTTGACCTCCAGCTGTTCTGTTTCAGAGCTGCTCTCGGGAAGAACTGAGCGGGGAATGGGACACCTTCATTGACCAGATCCTGAGAAACACCGGTGACCTGCATAAGATATTCAACTCCCTCTGGAACCTGGACCGAACGAAAGTAACAGGCTCAGCCCCCTGCTCGTTGCATGGATAGGAATAGGGCTTCTGGACACGTTTTCCCCCTTGAACGAGGTGTATCTCAGTGCGCGTAGTTGTTAAGACCTGTGCTCAGATTCCATGCAGCCCTCACGAGGCTTGGCCCGTAAAATGGCCACAGCATAAGACTTGCCTCCCAGAGCTGTTCTGATGATGAGATGGGACAGTACGTAAATGACAGGAAGCAGATACTCAGTAAAGGGTGTTACTGTTTTGCTAATGCCCAGGAGTGTTGAACTCAGTGATCTGAAGGTCCCCTTCTCAATAGTACCATTATGTGATTTAATTATTCTCGACATCCAAAAAGGCCCAGGGCTGACATTTTAAAACCAGGGTTGCCACATCTGGGACTGCGGGGCTGGGAGGTGTTCTGTCCCTGAGCTGTCGCTGTTGCCGCTGGCACGCGGTGACAGGAGGCCACCTGTGTGGCTGGCCCGGCCGCCTGCACTGCCCCTTGCTCAGTGGCCTTGATCTGGCTGAGCATCACATCCTCACGGTCAGGTAGCCAAAGGGAGGTGCGAGGCACT
This sequence comes from Leucopleurus acutus, assembly GCF_964270905.1. Taxonomy (NCBI): domain Eukaryota; kingdom Metazoa; phylum Chordata; class Mammalia; order Artiodactyla; family Delphinidae; genus Leucopleurus; species Leucopleurus acutus. Next base: position 70,432,610 of record NC_139155.1, read on the forward strand.
GCCCCTCGAGAACCGCTGGCCCGTGCCCTGAGCATCTCGGAGGACGGGAGCCTTCCACTAAGTGTGGGCTGGCTCTCGCTGCTGTCGCTGACTGTGTCCCTTTAACAGGGATGTGGCACTGGGATGCTGCTAGAAACAGGGACAGGTTTCCCGCTCCTGTTTGGAGGGCTTCTTGGAGTTGGCCCAGAGCTTTCCAGACTGGCTGGCTGGGCCTGGGCGTCTTGAGGGCGTGAAAGAATGAACTGCATGCCTGGCTCCTTGGCACTGGGTTCTAACCGCTGCCCGGCAGGAAGCAGGAAGAGGCTTTTGGTTATTGCTGGCCTTTCTTGACCAGGCTCAGATCCTTTTCTGGTCTTTTTCGGGACTTTTTACAAGGACCGTGGACTGAGGCATATACTCCTGAGTGAAAGGCCATGATGTTATCATTTTCTGTTACGCAACAGAGTTACGGGATCTGGTCAGACATCAAGCCAGCTGCGTCACAGGGGTGCCTGGGCTTCAGGGCGACGGTGGAGGACGGGTGGGTGGGTTCACCGACACCATGACCTGAATTTGAGAGGTAGGTTCTCCTCTCCTGCTGCCTTCTGGTCTCAGCGTTGATCGTCAGGGTCTCCTTGGCCATCTGCACTGTCGCCCGTGAAGAGCCATATGCCATATCTGCTCTACCTTCCAGAGAGGCCTCCTTGTCCCCAGAATTTGGCATTTGTGGTGGCAGCCGTTCTGGGTGTCAGAGGCGTGACACAGCTGTCACTGTGCGGCACACTTTCCCTCCAGGCTTGGGCTCTGAGCTGTCCATCTGCTCTCCAGCGCCCCCTTCCTGTTCCTCCTTTGCTGATGGTAAGCGTGTTGACTTCGTGGCTTGCTTCTTGCCCGGCACAGGTGGAGCCCCTGCTGTTGCTGAAGGCGGCCCTCATTCTGCAGACCTGCCAGCGCTCGCCCCACGTTCTAGCCGGCTGCATCCTCTATAAGGGGCTGTGAGTAATGCCGGGTCCTGCCCCTCCAGCCCTGCCCATGCTGCAGAACTGACCACCCCGATCGGGGGCGGGGAGCTCTGTGTGTGGCCAGTTCCTGGTGGTCTTGTTGGGCAACTAGCGGGTAGTTTAGATTTGATATAGGGTCCCTGCCTGTCTTTGGGCAGAGCTGGGAAATTGCAAACTGTTGTGTCCAGAAAAGAGTTGGGAATATAAAAGGCAGCTTTGAAGAGATCCGTGAAATTCTCAGATAGGGCATGGAGGAGTCCCACAGCACCTTCCCCTGCTGCCCAGGGCCCTGGTGTGCTGGCCATAGCTTCAGCTCAGGCTCCTGCAGCCTCCTGGCTGGGTCCATCTCCAGTTGGCCTCTGAGGTCTCACTGCAGCTCTTCACACAGCTGGAGGGCCTCTTAGTGAGCTTGAGCACCCAAGAGCCCTCCACGGGGGCTCTCCCAGTTGAAACTCCCACCAGCTGTGTCCCCGAGATCCTCGCCACCACAGGGTGTCAGGAATGTTTCCAATTCAGAGTCCTGAGTGTGTTTCTTCTCATGGTGTCCTTGTTCCTGTGTCTGACCCCCCAGGATCGTTAGCACCCAGCTCCCACCCTCTGTGACAGCCAAGGTTCTGCTTCATCGAGCTGCACGTCGGGACCAGGTATCGCAAAGCCCACCCCGCTGGCTGGGACGCTTCATGTGGCGAGTCTGTCTTTATACCGGGCAAGGCTGAGCCCCAGTGCTAGATGGACGGGGGCAGCTGCCGCTGCCTTGTCCTTCTCAGGACCCCAGGTCCATCCGTGTGGTTTCCTTCGAGTGAGGTCACTGGCAAAGCCGAAAGAAAATGTTGTCTTCTGCGTGGTAGACTTGGTTGGTTTTTCTTCGATCCAAGTGGAGCTATGAGAATTTGACTTCCCTCAAGGATGGGCTTTATGTCAAAGAGATGTTGGATTTTTCAGAGAGAGAGAGAGAGACTGTAAAAGATGGCTTAGGACAACAGAAACTTTAAAAATACTTCCTTCTTATATTTACTTAACTGTTTTTATAATGAAGGAAAAGTCATATGTGCTCATGGGAAATAAAACTGCCCACAACTGGACTGCACAGAGAAAATCACTGCTAGCATCTGGCATATTTCCTTTGAGTTCCTTTTTCTTTTGTTTTACTAGTTGATTCTTACTGTGCGAGACTCTGGTTTTAAATGTGTCATCAGGCTAGCTTCTTACACTTATTAAATCAGTAGACATTTAAAACACGTGTGTGGCTCTAGCCGGCTCCTTCCCACCGTGATGCAGGGGTCGTTAGGACAGCCTTCCTGGTAAACTATTTGATAATGAGAGGCTTGAGGATGCCCTTTCCTTTTTCCTCATTGCTCAGCACTACGAATCAATACTAAGGAAATCATCTGACTGCTGAAGAAGGTTTATACTCAAAATTTATCGCAACAGGATTTACGAAAGTGAAAAATCAGATATAACTTAAATGTCTACGGTAGGAGCTGGCAGACCATGGGCTGTGGGCCAGTCGCCTACTGACAGAATTTTCTTGGCCTGCTTTTGAGCCACATCTGCAGGTTGAGCAGTTGGACAGAGACTGTATGGCCGCAAAGCCGAAAATATTCACTATTTTCAGAAATGATGAATTCTCCTGCACCACTGTAAACTTCATAAAATTTTGGTCAGCCGTTGAAAATGGCCAAAGATGCTTTAATGACAGAAATTGTGTGTCACTCTTTCAAGCAGAAAAAAAAGTTTTACGTAATGTGGCCTCAGAGTATTAAAAAAATGCATAGACTTAAAGGAAAATGTGCCCAATGTTAACAGGATTAGCTTGCGGGTGAGGGAATTATATGTGATATTTTGGAAAAGAATTTTTGTCTAGAGTTAGTTTATGGTAAAGAAAAAAAGAAAGCCACAACACTTCTTAGGAGTGAAAGTCATTTTGGTGAGAAGAGCAGTTTTTGTTTTGTTTTGGTGGGTCCTTTTGGAACCTTTAGGTGGAGATGGCTGGAAAGCTCTTTTGAGGAGATTCCTGGGTTTCTCACCTTGATTGTAAATCAGAACAAGAGATCTGACCTCACATCTAGTTTAGGTTGAATCCTTCCCTTGTGAGGGTCACAGGCCCTTCACACTTTTGTTATAATGGGATCTGTGTGAGCTCTAGGCCAGGGCTGTGGTAGATGTGGCTTTATTCCAGGAGATAACTTCCCTGGAGGTCTGAGAGGTAACATGAATGAATGCTTGCTGTTACTCCCAGAGAGGAGAAACTGAGAAATCAGAACGGGAGGAAGCCTGGTGTGAGCCGGGGTGGTGTGGCCGCCCCAGCCAGCGTGGGCCCGGCTCTTGGCTGACCCCAGCCACGGCGGGGGGCAGGCAGCTTGGGGGAGCTTCTGTTCCATCTGCTTTGCTGTTGGCATGCGGCTGGGACCAGCATCCTGGGCCTGGCTACATTTCATGAACAGATGGCACCGCGCGGTCCTGATGGTTAGGTTGGGGGGAGAACGCGGTGCCCAGCACCAACTTCTCTGTGTGTTTATTTTCAGAGAAAACCTCTAGGAGGGGATGCCCTGCAGGAACACGGTAAGCAATCAGGTGCCTTGTTACATCTTGGGAATGGTCTTCAAGCTGCCTGGCCCCATCCAAGTCACGTGAAAGGCCGAGTAGTCCTACATGGTAATTCCATCAGCTCGTGAGATTAGGAAAAATATATAGAGCTTCAAGGACAAAGTTACCCATCAAAATCCCAGTTGTAAAGCTCGTGATTTTAGGCACACCTCTGAAATCCCCGTTTTCAGATCCTCCTTAACTCCCCGTTATGAGACTACTCAGACGAGTCCCAGAAGGTCACGATTAGGAACGGGTGCTATCGGCGGCCCCTGCCAGGAAGACCTTTTGCAGCAGTGCAGGTGCCCCCAAGAGGGGGATTTGTTTCATTTTGCATCATAAGTCAGGGCAGACCCGTTTGGTCAGGTGGAAGTGCTTTTGTCCAGCTTCTGTCTTTTTTTTTTTTTTTCCGGTATGCGGGCCTCTCACTGTTGTGGCCTCTCCCGTTGCGGAGCACAGGCTCCGGACGCGCAGGCTCAGCGGCCATGGCTCACGGGCCCAGCCGCTCCGCGGCATGTGGCATCTTCCCGGACTGGGGCACGAACCCGTGTCCCCTGCATCGGCAGGCGGACTCTCAACCACTGCGCCACCAGGGAAGCCCAGCTTCTGTCTTTTTTTTTAAGTGCCACTAAACTTTCTTCCACCAAACGTCACCCTGGGTGCAGAGTTGCCCACATGGGCTTTTCCCTGCTGATGGCTGACGTTGTAGCTGCAGTTTTGTGGCTTTTGTTCTGGGTTGAGGAACGTAGCCCAGAGCTGCTCTCTGAGCCCGCCTGTGGGTTGGATGCGTCACCCCAAGAACAGTCCCTGCCCCTCTGTCTTCTCTGGCCCAGGGGAGGGCCCTGGCCACACCGCTTTGCAATTCTAGGAGCAGCACTCCCTCCAAATGTCCAGATTGTGCCTGTTTTCCTGACCGAAGAGGAAGCTGTCAGTCTCCGTGAGTTCCCCCGGGAGCCCACGACCAGGTAAGGGAGCTCACAGGGGTTCCTCCTAACCCATGCGTTGGGCACTCCCTCCCAAGGATTTATCCCGGTGAGCCCCTGGCATCTGATAACCGATTCCGTCTTCTCCGTGCTCTGCCTTGGCAGGGGCATCTGGAGCTTCAGCATAGAGATCAGAGGTATCTGCCAGAGTGAGATAAGCGGAGGTTTCAAATCCCAGATCTGCTGCTTATCAGCTGTGTGACCTTGAGCAAGTCCATTCCCTGCCTGAGCCTCAGTTTTTTCAACTGTAAAATGGACCCAGTAATGTCTACTTCACGGGTTCCTTGCGAAAGTTGGGAATAGTATGTGTGTAGCACCCAGTATAGGGCCTGACTCACAGTCGGCCTCCAAACGTGGGTGGCCCTGATTCAGTGGGCTCTGCCGTTTCCTGTAGGTGATCCCAGTGTCACTGTGTGAAGCCCCGAGGGCTAGGGCTAGGTGTTGCTCTAGGTTTCCTCCTGTGCTTTGACCATGACCTCTTAGGCTCTGTGGCCTCAGCACCCACTTGTCACCAATGCCCATGCTTTTTAGGGAAGCACTGCTTTAGTCTCCCCCAGGGCAGGGCCCTTGCCCACGCTCAGTCGCCTGCCCTTCCTCATGCCCGCCTTGTTCGCCAGCACTCTGGCATCTCCAGCCAGACTCCCGGAGCTCCCAGCCCAGCGCCCTCCAAAGGGTTTGAACACATCTGCCCTGAAAGAAAACGCCCCCAGACACGTGGAATCCACGGCTCGGATCTCAGCGACCAGCCCTGAGCCCACATCTCCTGACGTCACCCGGCCAAATGGCAGGGGGGAGAACGGACACTGGTCAGACTGTGATCTGAAAAGCATCAAGCCCCCAATACCGCACCACGCCGCCGGGGGCCGGGGGCCTGGGCTCGGCCTCTCCCTGGTGAAGGAAACCGGTTTGTCCAGGGGGGAAGAGGAACTGGACTTGTCTGAAATCCACGTTCCAGAAGCTCAGGACGCGGGAGCATCCTTGGGTTATTCTGCCTCCAACGGCGGGCCTCCTGGCTGCAGGGCATCTGTCAGTGACTCTGGCAACCCCGGAAGCCAGCCACCCGAGGCCCTGCCTGTGGCTGTGGGCACAGCCGTGGAAGGCGCCCTCCCTCCCTCCACTGCTGAGATGCTCACCCAGAATGGAGCCCTAGAACGGCCCGGAGACCTCCCTGGCAACAGCAGCCAAGCCCCCGTCCCCAGGGACCACCTCCTCAGCCCGACAAGCGGGCCGTTGCCGTCGCCTTGCTTGGATTCGAGGCAGACGGGGTCTGAGCTGCCCGTGGGGGAACAAGGCGAGGGGCAGCACGGCGATGGGGTTCCTGAGGGCCGCTCAGCCTCCAGCCCGGAACGCGCCTCGGGCTCGGCAGACCCCCCAGGCGACGGCCCCTCCGCAGACAGAACCGGATCCAGGGCGACCCCCGTGTCCCTCGCGCGGCTCGTGCGGATGAACCTCTACACTCACCGCGTCAGAGGCCTGGCGCTGCTGCTGCTGGCCGAGGAGCCGCTGCTGGGAGATGGCGCGGCCGTCGAGGACGTGGTGAGTGTGCAGACCCCCTGGCCCCTGGCAGCCCGCCCCCACCTCCTCGGAGTGGGGACAGGCAGGGGCGCTCGGCCAGCAGCTGTGTGACCTCGTGCCAAACGTCCTTGTCCACACAGTGGGGTGCCGGTGGTGCCCACCTCCTCGGCTGTTTGTGGGGGGGTGGGTGAGTGAGCGTCCAGGGCTGAGCACAGAGCCAAGTGCAAAGGCATCCACAAGTGTTGCCCCTTCCAGCTTCTTCCATTTTCTCAGCGCCTCTGGTTCGTCATCAGCAGTGTGGGGTGCAGGGCAGCCATGCAGGCCGTGACCACACACGGCCTCACTCCCTAGCCCGGCAGCTCTAGGCTCTGTGTGGCCGGAGTCTGTGCGTGTCACCGCCTGGATTGGGAGTTTTCCGCCAGCCCTGACTTTCCGTCCATCTGGAGCTCCTTCCTAGAAGGCCCAGGACGTCTGAAATGCTAACTGGATCCAGAAGGCTCCTCTCAAACCCTTGCAGCCCCTTCCCCACTTCGAGTGGTAAGCTGACCTTCTCTGGGGCCTGGGCCCACGCTGGATCCAGTTGCCATAGTAACAGCCTTGCTTTAGTTGGCCGGGCAACGGCAGCGATAAAAACAGCAGGTTAAAATTGCTGCAGGGTGAACGGTGTCCTGGGGCTTGCCTTGTTTCTGTTCTTAAATCTATATTATTCTAAGCCCATCGTATTAGCAGGCAGGCCCGTGGCCCTCCGTACATGAGCAGGTCCCCTGGAACGCAGTGGAGGAGGGCGGCGGGTCCTCCGCGCGGAGCCTGGAGACAGAGCCTGCGCCTCTCGCACTTGCCTGGCTCCTCTCCCCTTTCCACAGGCCCTGCAGCACCCTCCCCGAGTGGCGGCTTCCTTCCACCTCCTTCCCCAAGGCTCTGAGCGACATCTCCACCTCCTCCTCCTTATAGCAGCTCAGGGATCCAGGGCTGCAGTTCTGTGCATCCATCTCCCGGCCGATGCCTTGGTTTCATGGTCTGTCCTGCTTAGCACTGAGCTTAGATGCGGCATTTTGCAGGCCCGGTGTTGGCATGCAGTACAGTGGATACCACCCCTCTTTTTTTACTTTCCCCCCAAAAAAGTAAAAGAAGAAATAGTGCAGGCTGCTCTGGGAGAAGAAGGTAAATTAAGATATATTCTGCATTTGCTGTATGTAAATACTTTACATCTGCCACTTTAGCCAAGCCTTGGAACAGCTAGCTCTGGGGGCAGGCACGGTAGCTCCCATTTTGCCCTTAAGAAAACCGCCTCTTTGAGATCAAGACCTAATGCACATGGTGGGGTCCAGGATTCCTGCCTGTTTCTTGTCTCCCACCCTCAACCCTCTGTCCCCCGCAGATCTGACTTTGGCATGGTAGGTGGGAAGGTGAAGGAGTAAAGTCCCTGCCTTCTGTGCCCCTTCATACTCGGACATGGGACTTGGTCTGTCACAGCCCATCCTTGTTGTCAGGGCAACGACCTCGCTGGGCTTTCATGGAAAGTAGGGTTTGGTGTTGGGCAGGAAAGAGAACGCAATTTTATGGAAAAAGAAAACTAGTCTTTTCTAAGAAGAGTAGGGCGTTAACGAACTTTGATCAGCTTGCTGGTTTGTGAGTGGAGTCGGTTGATCAGACCCAAAGGCCGTCTATTTTATAATCAGCAGAGAGCTTTCATTACCTTTTTGTCCCGGTTCTGCACACAAAACAGTCGACCTGATTTCCCTCCAGACCCTCTGCTGCTAGCTGTCCAGAAAAAGCCAAGCCACTGGTTCAGAGGAGCAGAGTAGGCTCACGCCAGGGGGCAGCAGAGAGCCGCTGATAGCTTCCTGCTCAAAACCCAAGATAAGCCTCTCACTGACCCTCAATTATTCATCATTACAGTAGGACACGGAGCTATGGGTACAGTAGACAAAGCCTGGGTATAGTGTGTTAGCATAAAATACAAAAAAGCACCCTTCTCCCGTGAAACTGGTGCTTCTGAGTAATGTGAGTTCCTGCATCGTTTCTTCTGCGTGTTTGGGGACACACTGACATTGAGCCCCTTGCTGTGCTGTGGACTAGAAGGCGGAGGATCCAGGAACAGCCCCGGCTCCGTGTCTCCTAGCGCTGCTGTGAGGCTCTCGTATGTGGTAGTGTGTCTTGGGTCGGCAAACTTTAATGTAAAGGAACACATAGCAGGTGTTTTCGGCTCTGTACAGCTCTTCGAATCTGCTGTTGTAGTACAAAAACAACCATAAACAATATGTAAATAAACGGCGTGGCTGTGTTCCAGTACATTGTTTATGGACACAAAAATTGAAGCTTGATATAATTTTCACATAACAATATTATTCTTTTGAGGTTTTTTCCCCTAACCATACAAAAATATAAAAACCATTCTCAGCTCTCAGGCTATCTAAAACAGTGTCAGTAGGCTGGATTTGGTCCACGGGCCGTGGTTTGCTGACCCCTCGTATATATGAAAGCACTTGCTTACCAGTAGAAAATTGCCCACGTGTCATCTGGTATAGCATCTTGTGATTTAACTGCGTTGATGGTTAAGTGATTTTATCCTGGGGACAAGTTAGGCAGAAGATTCCAGAAGTGGTTCGGTGCCTACAGAGAAAGCTCAAGGTTTGGCATGGCTCATTCTGTCCCCGTTTTCCCTTTCCCTGGGCACCCGCTGGGGATGGAGGGATGACTGTTGCAGATTCCTGAGATCCAGAAACTTTCAGCGCGGCTGTGGTGTGACTTCGTGGTAAATCCTGTACACACACACACACACACACACACACACACACAGCCTCATCTGCCTCTGTCAATTGCGTTGGTGAGGCTGATCCAGGGATCCGAGCAGGGGACAGTGTGCTTGTCCTCCTGTTCCGTTACTATGGACCCTCGACTCAGCCCGCACAGCTCGTGGTGGACGGTGCCTGGTGTCGGTCACACCCGCTGTCCAGTCACCCAGTGGCTGTTGACTGGCACCTCCTGGGAGCCAGGCTCGCTGCTGGGCCCTGGGGACGCAGAGATGAGGGTGTCACGTAAACCCTGTTGCCAAACCTAATGCCTTTAAGTACCATTTCTACGACATGGGATAGAAACGCTAATTTAAGTCCAGGACACTCCCCAAAATCACACTTGAGTTTCATGACATTCACCTCAGAACATTCTCTTTACATCTCTGGTCCTTTTATGTGAGCTTATTTTTTTACACAGCTGTTGTGAAATAAGTCAACCCACAGACAAGTCGTATTAGTCCAGGGACGAGTGCTCATGGAAGAGGTCCCACTTCTTTAATAACGACAGTTTTCATATTCTTGACTTTAAGAAAATGCCTTCGCTCCCAGCACTTCAGAGCGGACAGAATGGATAGATGCTATTTGACCTCAGCCACTCAGCAGCCCTGTAGTATCCCTATTTCGCAGATGAAAAAAAGCGAGGCGCAGAAAAGCCAGTAACTTGCCCCGGGTCATCTAGTCGGGAAGAGGCTGGGCCAGGAGGTCCTTCACCTGGGCGCCAGCTGCTGCCCAGGGCCCGCGGCCTCCTTGTGGCTTTAGCAGCCCGGGGCAGCCCCAGGAGGCCCTGTTTCAGGCTGAGTCCATCTGGACGTGACGGACGTACTTGGCGGGGCCCAAGATGGAGTTCAGCCGTTCGAAAATGACGTTGCGGGAAAATAGTTCACGGATGAAGGACGAAGTTCATGCTGTATCTTTAGGTCACAGAACTAGCATCAGTCGTTATTTATGGTCTGACTCCATCTTTAGTTTATAAACAACAAATCGTACAAAATGGGACAGTCCAGCGTTCCCAGCTGCACCTGCAGGTGACATCCCCTGGGAGGTGTTTTAAAATACAGGTGTTTGGGCCTCACCTCCCAGACAGCCTTCCTCAGCTGGGTTCCTCCTCTGAGCCAGAGAGCACAGAAAACCATTTCACCCACACTTCTCAGGCCTTCGAGAACAGTGGCTGGTGCCATTCTAGGTACATGGGAGGGAGGTGGCCTCCCTGCAGACAGTCAAGAAGCACGGGGTGGGGGAGGAGCGGGGCACAAACGCCAGCCCTGGTCATAGGAGATGCACCAGGGCGCCACCAGTGGCTCTGCCTGGACGGTGAGATTCTGGGCCAGTTTTCCTTGCTTTTTTTTTTTCTTTTATTTTTCTGCTCCCCCCTATTTTCTGATTTTTCTACAAGTTTGAAATGCATTAGGACATAAGGGCAGAAGTCAGGACTTCTCTAACAGCAGGTCAAAGCACTGGTCAGAGTCCTTCTTGCTAAGTCAGGCAGCCACGCAGATATCCCCTGGGTGGCTTGCTCAGTGGCGGCCTGTCCCCTCCCTGCCCCGCAGTACCACGGCAGCCTGGCGTCCCTCAATGGGCTGGAGGTGCACCTGAACGAGACGCTGCCCCAGGACCAGGCGGCCCCCGCGGCCAGAACCTATGGCTTCGCGCACTACGACCGCATCCAGAACGTGCTGGCGGGTAAGGGGCGCCTCCGGTGGGTGGGAGTGGGAACCGGGCCCAGCGCACCGGGTGAGTGCCCTGCACTCAGGATGCTGCTTTCTCACCTGGAGCCCAGCTCCCACGGGGTTTAAATTCTCTTGGCAAACACTTCTTTTCTCGTTTATCTTATTTTGGCCGTTTCTCCAACATTTTGAGAGAAGCACACACACGTTCAAATGTCTGTGATGAGGTGGCCTCCTGATTCGGACCTTCGTGTGCAGAGACCGGTGTTGCCCACCATCGGGGGCGGCGTGTGCTCCGTGGCGGGGCGCAGCTGGAGGGCCCAGCACCCCGGCCTCTGTCCCGCTGCCCCTGGGCACCTGTACCCCAGGCCGGGGCCTCACCCTGTCCCAGTTTATGGTTCTGGGTTTGGGGGATGTTGCTGGAGGGGGGCGGTCTGCCACTCACGACTTCTGTGTCCTCTTCTGGAAGGCAACCTGCCACAGGTGGCTACAGCCCAGGACCGCCGCTTCCTCCAGGCCGTCAGCCTGATGCATTCCGACTTCGCCCGGCTGCCCTCGCTGTACGAAGTAACCGTCAGGTGAGCGTCCCCAGCTCACTGACAGCCCTGCGCCAGGAGCCGCCTTCCCGGTCCCGGCAGAGCCTCATTCATAACCAAATGAAGGACAGTCCAGGAACCAGTCAGGGCTTTCTTTGATCTGCTCCGGTGGCTGCTGTCATCTGCCCCCACGCTTCCCATGTCATGTATTTGCTGGGTCCCATCCTGGGGTTCGGACTGATTTACACACTGGGGTACAGCAGGGAGGAGACCTAAGGCCCTCACCACCTCAGTGCTTCCATCCGTCACTGGGGAGGGAGGAGGGGCCTCGGTCTCTGCCATAAACGATGCTGAAGTGCTGTCTTCCATCTTCTAACTTAACAAGCCCCACGTGCTCATGACCAAGTCTCCCAAGTCAAATGCTGCCCTCCCCTCGCTGGCAATATGGCCCAGAGACACCCACAGTTGATAGTTTGGTGTACATTACTCCAGGTTTCGTTGGTTTTCGTTTTTATTTTTTGCATATAAAAGATAGACGATTAGAATTTTTGATTATTTAATGGTCTTTCTTCTAGAAAACTGGAGCATACTAATGTGCTGATTTACAAGTTTCTTCTTTTCACCTTGTTGCATGTCCTGAGCGCTGCTGTGCCAGCACATCTAGATTATTATTATTATTGTCATTTACAATCTTTAACCAACTGAATTTCTACTTTTTCTCTCTGCAAGCTTCTCTTATGAAACCGGTAGCAGAAAAGAAGGCAAGTTAGAGGGTCAGAAGGGGGGGTGCCTGCTCTGTGTGTATCATTCAGTTAAGTCCTTGGAATGATTTGGTCCAGCGCATTCTTTTGAAATTGAAGCACAAACAGAATGAACGACTCGCCCCAGGGTCGCATTCTTACTCAGAGGCTGAGTCAGGATTTGAGCCTAGGTGTCTCAGCTCTAAGCACATGCCCCGGCCGCACACGTTTCCAGTTCCGGGGACAGTGTGGCTGAGAAGGAGGTGTGTGGGCTCTGGGCTCGGCTCTGGTGCTGACCAGGTTCTACTGCCTGTCACCGGCCACACAGGAATGCGGACACTTCTGCTGCCCAGCGCCATCTCCAGCCAGTATTTCTGTATATCTTTCCGTAATAAATGTGTCTCCTCTGGCTTTAAGTCACAGCTGCCCCACGCTGGCAACCTAGATCCATCACCCACCTTGTGGCCCTGTAGTATTTCATCTTCCTTGGAGCTGAGAGGGTTTTAGCGTTGGGATACGTAGCTCATTTGAATAATAGAAACAGAACAAACAGGCTCCATTTCTTAACCGCGCACCATGGGCTAAGCAATGTGTATATATGCCTACTCACTCTCTATAAAGTCTCAGTGAGGGAACTTACTGTTGTCATATTCATTTCACTGACGAGAAGGCTGGAGCAGCTGAGCCAAGGGCACACAGCCAGGAAGTCGCAGGGGTGGGATGAGCACCGAGGTCTGTGTGACTCCGGATCCGTGCTCGTTACCTGCAGGCCAAGGTGCCCCCTCTCCATGGCCGTAGTGACTGGTCCATGACTCGTCCTGCCGGGTCACTGACAGCGCCTCTGCGGGTCTCCAGGCTCTGAACGCTCACAGGCAGCGTCGGACTGTGGTCTCCTTTCTTCCTCCAACAGGAATGCCTCCACGGCTGTGTACGCCTGCTGCAGCCCTGTCCAGGAAACCTATTTCCAGCAGCTGGCGCCGGCGGGGCGGAGCTCCGGCTTCCCGAGTCCGCAGGACAGCGCCTTCAGCCTCCCGGGCAAAGCCAAGCAGAAGCTGCTGAAGCACGGGGTGAACTTACTTTGAACAGTGGGTTCGTGACCTCAGCAGATGACTCTCACATCGAATCCCAGCAAAGGAAGCTCTGCCTTGTTAAATGGAAAAGTCCCACTATTTTGTTTTCCTTGGAATAGTCCCTTGTTTTTAGGAATGTAATGATATTTAAGTGTTTGTTGCCCCTTCTGCAGATTGGCGTTGGAGGAGGTAGCTCTCCGGGTCAGCAGACCTAGAGCACATGGTAAAGAACTTGATGATGTGGGCAGCACTGCGGCCAGACTGGGTGCCTTGGTCCTTACACCCAAGGGGCACAGGGCCAGTGAGCCCCCCCGTCACACTGAGCCCCGGGCGCCTGACATTTCTTGCTGCTGTTCCACCCCAGCCTTAACTAGGACCACAAAATCCCAGGTTGGCCTCTTTTCTAGAACCTGGTTGGCCCTGTCTAGAGTATCTGTCCAGCCCTGTCTCCAGGGGGCCGGTCTGAGGTGTGAGTGCCCAGCCAGGAGGCAGATTTGTCAGCGAGCAGACCAGAGCTCCCACTTCTCAGGTTACCCTGAGGGCAGTCCTTCTGGGAGGGCGGGACGCCTCGTGCAGTGAAGCAGTCAGGGATGCTGAAACCACCTTGTTTGGATCTTCTGGAACTATATTCAAAACGAGCAGCCTGTTCTTTGGCTCACCCGCAGTGGGGGCAGATCTCAATGACGTGGAAGGGAGTTTGGGGTGCCAGGACCGAGAGCTGGGTGCCGACAGGCCAGACTGGGCCCCCTGGGTGGAAGTGGGCTGTGCTGCTGGTTCCTCCCGAGTGAGTGAGTGTCCCAAACGGGAGTTTCTAAAAGGTTTTGGTGCAAAAGCAGGACTGTGCTTTTCAGCGGTGGCTGCATGAAAGGGAACAGCATTCGTTTGTGTGTTTCTGGGCTGGAGTGGTACTAGAACATCAGTTCTATTACGTTATAGCCTGACATTTTATGATATGACGCAGGTCACAGGATGAAAATATTTCACAAAATCCTAACCAGATGTTTACTGGAAGTACCTGCGATTCCATTTGGAAACTGTGATGTTAATAACTTCATGTCAGTGAACCATTATCTCATGTTTCTGACATGGTGTCTTTTTCTTGAAACAAGTTTCTAAGGGCTAAAAATAAAAATAGCCAAAAACACTAATGAGTTCTGAGTAACAGTAACATCTCTAGTGACAAAGTAAGGAAGAAGGTATGTATGTATATATGTACATATGTGTGTATTTCACGTGGTCACGTTTCTCTTTGCCCTGCCTGATCCAGCCTGGCCAGGTGAGGAAGAGCGCATGACAGAACGGTCCGTGCGAGGGTGGCGCGCTGTTCCAGGGAGCACCAGCTTCAGCGTGGCTGGACCGCACACCAGGCCCATGTCACCCTTTCTGTCACCTCTCTGGGGTCCCTCCTGCCACTGGCTGGCCTAAGAGGTGAGCTTCCCAGATGGAGGAGGACCACACCTCAAGCTAGGAGAAATGTACAGTGTCCTACTTCTCTGCCTGATTCTCCAAGGAAAAGTCCCTTACAAATCCCGGGGCCAAGCTCTCACGGAACATTCCCGTGACCTCCTTACACAGAACATGTTCCCTTTCTGTCCTGAGGTATTTTCAAGCACCCACACTTTTTTCCTCTTGCCACTGATGCTCCAGAACTGTGAGATCTCCAAGTCCTGAGTTTGGTGAAATTCTGACCTGTTACGTGTTGACACACGGACAGAACCTGGAGCCCCTGAGCCCATTTTCATCTGCGCCCCCGGTACCTCAGCTAACTACCTGGGCTCAAGGACTCTTCCAAACAAGATCTGCTTCACAAGGAAATCTCCTGCCTGTCTCTGAGCCCTTTCCTGGCTGTCAGGCCATTGGCAGAGCTTAATCTCCTCTGTTTTGCTTTCAGAAATCTCTCTTCCCATCTAATTTCCCAGGGCTGCTGTTGAGCCTAAAATGTGTGTAATACAAAATGCTTGTTCCTGAGAATCAGTGCTCGAGGCAGCCCGGTGCTTCCCTCTGAGCTGAGTCTCAGCGATCACAGGTATGAGGTCCTGTGATCTCGGGTCCGCACAGCAGAATGTGAGACCTGCGTGCGACGGCCATTTTAAAATAAGTCCACAATTTCTTTGCTACAAATTAGGGACCTGATTCTCCCCCTTGAGTGTGGGCTGTACTTAGTGATTCGTTTTAATGACTAGAATGTGGCAAAAATGACAGTGTGACTTCTGAGAGTAGGTTATGAAACATCACAGCTGCCAGCTCTCTCTCAGTTCACCTGTGTTGAGGAGAAGCTGACATCCGGGCAGCCCTATGGAGAAGCCCTCGTGGTGAGGGTCTCCTGCCCACGGCCACGTGAGTGAGCCTTCTTGGAAGCAGGTCCCCCAGCCCGGGTGCCTTCAGAGGACTGCAGCCCCTGCCGACACGTGACTCAGCCTCGTAAGAAACAGCCAGAACCATCCAGCCGAACCACTTCTGAACTAGCCCTCAGGCAGCGTGGGAGACAATAAATGTGTGTTGTTTTACGCCACTCTTGGGGTGATCTGTTACAGCAACAGACAGTACACTCG
Organism: Leucopleurus acutus; assembly: GCF_964270905.1. Classification (NCBI taxonomy): domain Eukaryota; kingdom Metazoa; phylum Chordata; class Mammalia; order Artiodactyla; family Delphinidae; genus Leucopleurus; species Leucopleurus acutus. The sequence continues at coordinate 70,448,031 of NC_139155.1, forward strand.
CAAGCCCACATCTTAGCCCCCGACCAGGTTCCCTGCAGCTTTGGCCCAGGGGCCCTTCAGCCTCGGTCCGTATCCAGCCACCAGCACCCGCCGGGCCGCACCACTAAGGAAGGAACCGAGCGCTCCCTCCCCTTTCTTCCTGCCAGTTCCAGAGTCCGATCCTTCCCACGGGGCGAGCCCCACTCCTCCGCACCCGTGCCCCCAGGGACGGCAGTGTCTGCAGGACGCCCTGGTTTACGGCACACCCCCCATCATCCAGGACGACTGCCTCCCGCCAGTGAGCGGGGAACATGGGAGGACGGAGAGCAGTGAGAGGCTCTGTGAACCTCAGGGAAAAAGGTCCCATGGTGTGATTAACAGTGGCAATCGATCAGATTGCCACTCCTGCCGGGAAAGGCTCTCTGGTCCCCGGAGGGATGTTGAGCCTAATCAAACCGCCTCCCGCTGGAAGGAAGCATCTAGGCTTATGGCCCTTGTCACCTTGACCGTACAGCCAGTGGGGACTGACTCTTCGTTGCAGTCACCGTCTCCCGAGCGTTGAAGCCCCATGGTGGGCCTTTCTCATGTGGCCGAGACGCTCTGCACACTCCCCCAGTTACTGCGTTCCTTACACCCATCCTGCAGGAAGTGGGGTGCGGCTGCTCCCCGCTGAGTGTGCATCCTCACACCGGACCACAGGCCCTGTGTCGTGGGCCCAGCAGTGGCCCCCAAAGATACCAACCAGGTCCTGTGAGCGTTACGTCGTGTGATCAGGGTGGCGCAGGTGCGATTAAGGATCTTGAGATGCAGGTCATCCGAGTGCCCTCACAAGTGTGCTTGTCAGAGAGGCAGAAGCAGGTGACTCACGGAAGAGAAGGAGAAGTGAGGACGGAGGCAGAGGTTGAGTGATGCGGCCACAAGATGCAGAAGGGGCAAAGGATGGACTCTACCCCAGAGAGCAGGATTCTGTCAACACACTGACTTAGGCCCAGCGAAACCAATTCTGGACGTTGGCCTCCAGAAGCATGAGCGAACAAGTTCGGTTGTTTTAAGCCACCAGGTTCATAGTAGTTTGTTAGAGCAGCCATGGGAAACTAACGTGCCCACCCTGCAAACTTGATGTGTCTGTCCTGGCCATTCCAAGCCTCTGTCTTTCAACAGTGCGGTGCCACGGAGCGCGGGCGGGGAGCAAGGGCTCGCACCGTGAAAGCCCTTGCAAGGTGGCCGAGACACTGGGCAAAGGGGAGCCTTTAAGCAGGGCAGTGACTCAATTTGGTTCCCGTTGGAAACGTCACTGGCTCTCAGATGGGTGAGAAGCAGGGCAGGAGCGGAACCACCAGGAGGCTGCGGCTGTCCAGGTGGGAAGGGTTAGTGGTGCGGAGCAGGGAGGTGACATGACTGAGAGAGATGGGCAGGTTTGGGGACTACCTGGGAGATTGGAAGCGCCTCACTTGGGGCAGATGGAGGGATGTGCCTGCTTTATGATGGGCACTATCTCCAGACGGAGGAAGCCACGACGGAGAGAGGGAGACCCCTACTAATAAGGGATCCACGGGGGTGAGCAGGGAACCGACGGCTGACGCTCTCGAACTGCGTGCAACGCTAGCATCTGTTCACCCCCTCCCGCCTTACACACACACACCCCCCTTCACTGTGGATTGTCCTGGGAAAAGAGCAGCGGGAGGGGAAGTACCCTGTCCCCTCCCCCTAGGGAGGGCGGGGTGTAAGATCCACACTCGTCATCGTCGCTCAGGAGAAAAAGGCACGCTGGATCTTTTCTCAGTATATTCATTGAATCTGGGAAGCTTAAGGTGAAGATTCTAAGGGCTTCAAGGCTGAAAAAGGACACTTCCTCTCTGTTTATTTTCAATGTCTGAACTTGAAACCAGCTGTGTTTCTCTGGGGAACAAAACCCAGAGTGCCTTTTGAATCCTGTCAAGCGCCAAGAAGAGGCCATGTCATGAGAGCCTGAGTGCGCTCGGGTCCAAGCTGAGTGCTAGCCCTTCTCTGCCCTGCCCTCCTACTCGGCGGGGCTGAGGGATCCCCGGGAAGGGCGCGGGGCACGGGGACGGTGAGACGAGCCCTCTCCCCACTCCATCTCCCGTGTGCTCAGAGGGTGCGTCCTTGCTCTCCAACCAGCCCCAACTGGTTCCTGGGGCAGTAGGAGCACGCGGCTCTGGTGTGAGACCAGGGTTCAGATCGCAGCTCTACCACCTAGTGCTTTGGAAACTCTCAGTATCTTCTTTAAAATGCAGAGGAAAGGCGATGTAAGTAAAAGTGTGGCACGTCGTGGACCCACAGAAAGTGGGGCTCAGTGTCCTGAGAAGGCAAACAGTGTCCTGTGTGTCCTGAGAAGGCAAACGGCCTCCCCACGGGGGTCCCTCTGCCCGCCGTGGAGAGAGAGGCCTGAACACATGACCGGAGTTCAAAAGCCTGGGGATGCTGAGCCATGAGCCGGGACGCCTGGCTTCTGTTTCCAGCTCGCCCTCCAGCCGGCACCACAGCCTTGCGCTTGCCCACTGCCCCGAGCCTACGTTTTCTCGTGTTAAGTGAGCATAACTGTCCCAGCACCCACCCCCGCGGGGCCACAAGTATTATGGGACAATAATGTATACAATAGAATCTTCCAGAGGGAACAGTGCTGTCTGTACTCGAGGACGCAACACACTCACCTTGAATCCAGGGTGGCTAACGCGGCGGAAGTGGGAAACATGGGGAAGGGTAGGTGATCCGAAGTTAGGACCAACGTGTGTGCCTGGGAAGGAGGCGGAAAGTCAATTAATCTCTGTGTGTGTTGCCTCCTGCCACCCAATGCTACAGTCTGCTTGAGTATTTTCACTGCCATCTGTCAGCAGCTCTAAAGTATATAGCCTTATTCTCTCCTGTTCCCTGTGTTTACATCTGGTTAGCAAGATTCAGCCAGGGACATACATGTCACGGGGAGGCGGCTGCCAGTAGGGCATCATGGTCCTTAAAAACAGCATTTTGTACTTAGCCTCTGCTTCTCATATTTACATTTTAAAAACATGTAAGAAGCACTTCCCACCCACCCACAACTTGCCATAATCTTATCTTATTCAGACCTCACTTTAAGCCTATGAGAGGAAGCATTGGGCACATTTTCGAGATGAAGCTCACAGAGTGGATTTGGACATTTGGTAGCAACAGACAGAAACCACAACTCAGACTTAAGAGTTAAAAGGGAGTTTATTGGCTCATGTACGGAAAAGTCCAGAGGTAGGGCTGGTTCCAGGCAAAGCTATATGAGGACTCAGATGATCTCCACAAGATGAGAGACCTGCTCTCCTCTGTGGGTTTCTCTCTCAGATTTTCTTTACACTGGATCCCCCACTCCCATCCCTCGAAAAGTAGCCTCTCTTTCTCAATGGTCCCAGGAGAGAACATGGATCACGTGCCCAGCCCTTAGTACCCAGGAGTGTGGAAGGCTCTGATGATTGGTCAGGTGTGGGTCATGCGCCTAGCCCTGCAGCTGGGGTTGGGTCAGGTCCTGGAAATCCAGGGACTGAGAAAGGGGAATGTTACGGTCTTGCAAGAGGCTCGTCAGAGTACTGCTGGAGGAGAGTGTTAAAACAGTGACCGTCCTCTAGAGGCCAAGGTTAGGTGGCCTATCCCAGTATCACACAGGGGCACAGCTGAGCCTTGAACCTCCAGCTGGCTGATTTCAAAGGCCTTGCCATTTTTGCTACTCAGGGCATCGACCCTCAGCTCCAGCTACACATTAGAGTCAGCCCAGGAAATGAGTTGAAACAAATACCGAGACCTGGCCAAAGAACTGAGATGCCTTGGGGGCAGGGTGTGGGCATCAGTATTTCTCAAAAGCTCCCTGGGTGACTGTCCTGTGCAGCCAAAGTCCAGAGCCAGTGGGTGAGGACTACCCTTCTCCTCCCCCACCACACGCTGCAGGGCACTACTCAATGCTGCAAGGGTGGCTGCTGTCAGCAAAGGAGGGCTCAGAACCCAGACAATCTAGGCGACTTTGGGGGATGATGAGCAGGTGCCTGGGAGACCTGGGAGGTGACCTTGTCAAACTGAGTCACCGATCGGCCTTGCAGCCGAGGCGGCCTGCCTCTGCGTGGAAGGCAGGGCTTCCCACTCGAAGCTGGGCAGGCATGCTGCCTCCCTTTTCTCACCTTGGGCATCCCCGGCTGCAACATGTAAATTACTTTAGCAGTTGCCTAGCTGGCAACGCGCGCTTCAGGAGAGCGAGAAATACCGTGGCCCAGGGTGCACGGTGCTCTTCCCTCCCACCTGCTGTGGCAGCCTGGCCAGCTTTGCTATGAAAACACCTGGCAGCCAGGCATCTCCTGGGGCTCCAGGCCACCAGAGCTCCCTGTCCTTCTTCTAAGACAAGGGGAAACATTCAAAACAGAGCCACCAAGGGCCCCGCTTCTTTCTCCCCGAGGTTAGACACAGACAGCAGAAAGAAGCCGCAGCTCCCCGGCCGCCTCTACCAGCGACCCGGTGGGCTCGTCCATCTCTTCCTCACCCATCCTCCCTCCTCACCTGTTTGTCTGTAACTGCTTAGAACCCCTGCTATGTCAGGAAGGGAACCCACCTCGCTGCTTCACGTGCCAGGCACTGTCTCTACGGTGAAGGAAACTGAGGCTCCCAGAGGCTCCATGACTTGCGCAAGGTGACGTGGGAGCAAGTTCCTGGCACCGAGTCCCGAATCCTCGGCTCTCCTGAAGCACGGTCCTTGTTCTTTGTCCAGAGTGACACCTGCAGCTCCTGAACATTCCATGGATCTGCTCCTTTCCCCCACTCCGCGCCCATTACTGAGAACTACATCTTGCTTCATTCCCTGTACGTGATCACCGTTAGGGGCCCGCCTGTCTCTGTGACACGATCCAGAAACCAAGAGCCTGCAACGAGTGGCCCTCTCGGAGCCTCTGCCCAAGTCCCACGTCATCTTTCCAACAGACCGCTTTACCACTTCACTCTGGTTTTCAGCAAGATCTTTTATTTACCCCCTGCTCCCCAACCGCGTCACGTGAGCACAGGTAGCCAGGGGCCTGTGTGGGCTGCTGGCTGTGTAAACGTAGAGCAGTCAGTACGTTTAGAAATCATGCACCTCAGGGATTCTTTAACAAGAAACTTAACAAGTAAGAAGACTTCAGGTGTGTTTGACATTTCTGCCCTTTCCTGCATTCTAATCGCTGAAAAACATCTGTGTAGAAATTGTACTCAAATGTAGACACGGTTTCTTTGCACACTTGCTAGTAACTACCTAGTGCGTTTCAGACCGCGTTTACTTCTGACGGTTGCTCCTCCCAGAAGCTGCTGGTTTCCGTTTGGATAGAAACACTGGACCCAGACGGGACAAGCAGTATGTTCCGTACAGCTCCAAGGCTTTGCAAACCTGACTCTGCCGTAATACATGATTCAAAAAAGGCATCTCTAGGGTGACTGGAGGAGACTCCTTCACACATCGGCCAACGGGGGGCTGCTTCTAGACTTAGTGCCTCAAACTGGCCACGTCCTTCCCAGGAGACCCGGCGCCGCGACCATGGGTCCTTTGGGTATGTAGGTCCCCCCAGTGTCCTCACGTGCACACACTGGCTTAGGTGGCCCTCACCACACCCTTGTGCACTGACAGAGACACAGGGCCGACTCTGCCATGATCTCCGAGCCCAGCGTTCGAACGCTTATGTACAGACAAATGGGAAATCATAGGAAACAGAACTCCAAAGCACAACAGACACTTCGGGCGGATCTACGATTCCAGTTTTGCCAGAGGAAGGCTTTTCCAGAACGTCACTGGATGAGTGAGGTCTCATCCCACCTCGGCGCCCATCAGCCAGCCTGGGGGTCTGAATGCTCATCACCTTGGACTCCAAACAGCTCAAACGGGGAACTCTCCAGGCCCGGCTTGGCAGCAGGGCTTCTGTAGGCAGTGAGGTAATCAAATCACATGTTCGGCTGCTGAACCGAGGGAGCCCCAGCTTGGCTCTCGAAGACACCAGCCTCAGCTCTGTCGGAAAGCAACGTCTACAGAAAAGCCTCCATTGCCACCAGCCCGATGCTCTTGCCATCAGGGACCCGACTGGGTTCAGGGTGAGGTGAGCAATGGTGAGTCTGCCCCGCCCTGACTGGGCCACCCTGCCGAGGAACCCAGCAGGGGACAGCTGGGGATGCGGACCGCGGGCTCCCCCGACCCGGGCGTCTGAGGCCCAGGGTGACCGTGACAGCAGCAGAGGCCACGTCCTCCAGCTCTCTGATCTGCAGTGTTTTGTTTTGTTTTTGTTTTTTTCTTTTAAGATGACAGGAAGATTTACGTTATTACATCCAGACAAGTAACCATTTGGCGACCCTATTTCAGAGCACTGACGAAACCAAGTAGCAGCGTGACACAGACGACAGGGACCCCGAGCCTCTGGTCACAGAGCAAAGTAATGCGCTTTTAGGCAGAAAGGAATCGCAGAAGCAAATGATTGGAAGGGAAAAAAAAATCTAAGGAAATACAAGCTGAAAATTTCCCACTTTCAATAACCGAAGGAAAGAGGGACCCAACACGACCTAAAAACCAAATCCCAAATGAGAGCATTCTGTCAAGGCATGGAATTGGAACAGGGGCAGGGGCCGGGCCGCACCCCTGTCTGCCCGGGCGGACCGCGGCCACTCTCGGCGACTGCAGCACGACCAATGTTCTCATCGTCCCGGGGCAAAGATGAAATCCAGGGCCTGCCGTTCGGCCGCTGCGACGTTGGGATGCCACAGATCCACCATGAAAACCACCCGTGGGCCGTCCTCCGCCGAACCTGGGGGAGGGCGGCGAGAGAGGAGAGGTTCAAACCGCCCGGAGCCAGGACCCGGGCAGAGCCAGACCCACGCGGTCAGCTTTCGGGCAGGGACCCCTGCTGACCCCGGCACAGATCGCAAGCTCTCCTCCTCTCTGATCAACAACATTATCAGAAGACCCCAGAAGGTTCTGAGCAGAGTGCACGAAAGGAAACGGGCAGAGGGAGGGAAGGGTGAAAACGTGGTAGGTGGAACGCAGAGGACTTTTAGGGCAGGGAGGTTACTCCGTGCGATCCTGTCATGGTGGACGCATGACATCACACGTTTGTCCAGACCCACAGAGTGTACAACAGTAAGAGTGAACCTTCATGTAAACTACGGCCCTGAGTTACTGACGATGTGTCAAAATTGGTGCGGCCATTGTAACCAGCGTACTCCACTGTTACAAGGTGCTAAGAGGGGAAATTTATGGGGGTCACGGCAGGGAGCACACTCTGTACTTCCTGCTCAGCTTTTCTGGGAACCAAAAACTGCTCTAAAAAGAAAGTTTAAAGATACATGTAAATATATATATTTATATTTTTAAAGGTGGCCACGGGGCACACAGACACTCACCTTCATGGAACGCGGCATGCAGGAAAGAATCATCGAAGAGGAGGCAGCGGCCTTCTGCCCAGCACTGGGGCTCCCCGCCCACCACCAGCTCACAGCCACTTGGAGTTTTCAGACCTGGGGGCAAAGCAGAGAAAAGAAAATGAAGGCGGGCAGGGCCAGGGACGCCGGAAGTCGGGAGTGGCAGGCTTTGGAGGGAGCTCTCGACCTCCAAAGCCCCGACCCTGCGCCTCACCCCTCGGGAGCCCCACTTGGTGGGTGGGTGGAGGCAGTCCGTTAGGACGGATGCAGGCCGTGCACCTGCACCCTCACTGTGCTCCCTGGAGAAACTCATTCCTCTGGTGGCTTAATCTGTTCTGGGCCAGGGACTACTCTGATTAAAGCACGGACCAAGGTTTGCGCTCCTTGTGTGAGACTCCTGAAGCCCAGTCGTGGGGCCCCGGAAACCGAGGGAGGCCAGGTTCAGAACCCTACCTGCCCAATAGGCAAAGGCTGCTTCCGTCGAGATTAAAGACTCGGAGACTCACACAGTGCCCTCCTCTTTAGGGTCCAACGTTTAAATCCACTGTGAGGCCTGAGGATGGCATGTTCACAGTCCAAGTTTCCCCAGCCTCATTCTGGGAAAATGGTGACACCCCTAAAGAAACGCCTGAGCTTTCAGAGGAAACGGACTGCCACCCTCGTAGGGAGCCGTATGTTCAAAATGCAGGCGGGGGACCCGAGCTCGGGTATATAACCCCGGAAAGGGGGGTCTTCTTCAAGCGCTGCCGTGCAGGCACTTTCACACCCCCATTTCCAGCTCAAGGGTCTGAAGGAACGCTTGGCCCCTGGCACTACCTGGTCATCTGTGAATGAAGGCACCGGCACAGCCACCTAACTGACTCAGAGGAGGCTGGGTAGGCCCTGAGCCAGGAGGAAGTGGGCCCTGCAAGAGGGCCTGGGATCATGGTGTTCTGTCTGTCTTCAGTGACCCACCCTGACAATCACGACCCTGGGCCAGTCAGCATCCCCGCTCTGATTTAATGTCCCTACGACACACATGAAACAGCGTACTCTCAACAGTCTGAGGATTTAACACACCCTCTGAACCAGAAATGGATGGGGCCAGGAGGCACATATGGAGTAAGAATTCAAACAAAGAGGCCACGTGGAGTAATGGGCAGGAGAGAGGACTTCAGGTCAGACGACCACCCTTACGTGCTGGGTGACTCTGAGCAAGTCACTCAACCTCTCTGAGCTATAGCCTCCTCATCTGTAAAGAGAGGCCATGAGCACACTTGCCTTCCAGGCTGTGTGACCACTGTCCTTGCTACCAATCACTGAAGACTTACTGTGAGCAGGTTTGTGTTAAATAAACACTTTACGGACATCACTTCACACACTTTCCAGATGGAGCAACTGAGCTTCAGAGAAGTTAAGTGACCTGCTGGAAGTCGCTATTTAGTCCTGTGCGAACTGAGATTTGAACCCAGATCTGTCTGGCTCCATGGAACAGGCTCTTACAACACTGGACAGTAGGATATAAATGCTAGTTGTTACATCGGTAGCAGTGAGGCTAAGTGGTTGTCAACTTCCCTGTAGTTAATATGTTTCAACTATCAATAGTACGTTTCACTGAATCAGCTGACACTGTCAGTTCTGCCTCTGGAACCAGGATCTCCCACTACTGTTAACAACTGCTGGGGGAGGTTAGGGCTGTAAAGGAGCTCCGCTCCGCCTGAAAGATTTCCATGCGTGCCCTCACCACTTGGTTCAGTGGAGAAGGCCTTTAGGGATAGGTGGTTCTCTGCAGGGACAGAACACCCCAGGATTCCAAAAAGAAGCTCCCCTTTTTCTGGGCCACGAAATGATTCATCACCACCCCAATGGTACAACAGAAAAACGGCCTGGCTTGCCGGCTTCCCAGCCCCTGCTCACTCGCCTCCGCCTCCCTTCACTGCGCCCCAGCCTTCCAGCGGCCCCACCATCCCCGCCTACTGCCATAAACCAGCCTGGCTGGCAGATATGATCAACACTCGCCCAAACAGAGCATTCGGGCGGCTACTGGGGACACACAGGCCCCACGCATGGCCTCGGCCAGTCCCATATCCCCAGGCCCCCTCTGGCTTAGGGCTCACTGCTTTGTCTCCAATGCCCATGGACAGAGGCGCAAGACGGGTGGAGAAAGGGCTCTGTCCACCACTTCAGGAGGCTGGCAGCTGGCACTCAGGGTGGGCAAGGCAGACAGGAGCTGACCAGCTTGTATCACCCAGCCGGATGGCCGAGAAATCCAACAATATACTCATGAAAGGAAAATGAGAGCCTAACGGGCTTTTGTAGCGAGAATCTGGATACACTCACACACTTTCATCCACCCTTCCCTGAGGGTCTGCCACTGGACCGGTATCTGCCTCCTGGCTAACAGCTGCCTCATTAGTTTCAGAGGTTGTTCCCTGGAGCTTCATGACAGTGGGTGGGGACCTCGCAGCCCCGTACAGGGTGCTGGGTGACGGCTGGGCCGCATGGACGGGGTGCTGAGCGATGCCACCTCTAGCGGAAGCTCGGAGTAGGCTCAGCAAACGTGTACCATCCGGAGGCGCTGACGGCTGAAGAGCGGCGGCCGGGATGACGCCCCCAGCCCCCACTCAAGACGGAAGGTGGAAAGGGAGGCTGCGGGGCACTGCAAGGACACAGTTCTGGAACCGCAGGTGCCTCCCCACGTCTGCCAGGTAACTGGCGGAGGTGTGGCCGCTGGCACGTACCAGGCCCTTCCTGCCTCTGACCTCATTCTCCGGACACCCCCTATGTCAACACACGAGGTCACGTGAGTCTCACACCCCTCTCTTTCCTTCCTGGGTGAAAGGACAGAGGAGAGGAGGAAACGGAGCAAACCCAACCCTGGCGCTCACCCTTGCCATGGGGACAGCTCACGCTAGTGGGACGCCTTCCAACACCGCCTGCTGTCCAGGGTGACACGGATGACCCAGTTTTTCCGGTGGCAAGTGACTCTCTGGGCCGGGAGGGGAATGACGGATCATAAAGAGGCCCACGTGGGCACATGTTACACACACACACACACACACACACACACACGTACACTGCACACATACACAACAGGCATGAACACCCAGGAGGCAGGTCCACCAGCCCTTCCTACTCAACACACCTGCCCGGAATTCTACCACACCCAGCTCAAGTGCCCTTCCCTACACGTCCTTCTGAAGCTTTTAGAAAACTTACAAGGGAAATCTTTAAAAAGAAGAGCATTGCTCCCCGACGCCCACAGCCTGGCAGGGAGGCCCCCTGCGGTTTGCTCCCACTGAGCTGGTCAAGCTCAGCCCCACCAGCGGGCTCCCCAGCTAGCCCAGATACGGCGCCCCAGCCCCAGGGGAAGCCTCCTGCTTTGCTCCACCCCGGCGGTCCCAGCGGTCCTGCAGGGTCAGACCCCCTTCCCAGAGCAGCCCACAGGCAGCCCCTGTGTCCCCTGAGCTCAGAGGGCGCCCTGGTGCCTCACACAGAGATTTTATTACAATGATCATCACTAAGACGATCATCTCACTTCTTAGATCAACCAGAGCCCCCTTTAACTGACTGCCCTCTACCTGCCAAGCACTTCACACACAGGACATACTTCTAATCTTCCAAACAGCCCTCCAGGTAGGTGTTACGCCCATTTCAGAGAGGAGAAATTGGAGGCTCAGTTTCAGAGCCTGCCCAGGGTCACCCGGCAAACGGGGCTAAGCCGGGATCTGAGTCCAGGTATGTTTGCTTCCAGAGTCTGTGCATTTTCCACTGTTTCCCAGGGGCAGGGACTATGTCTTATGGGTCATTTTTCACACTGCCCAACACAGTGTATGATCATAAAAGCTACTAGCTACCATTTATCGAATGCCGTCGCATGCCAGGAGCCGTGTCAAGCAGCCATGGCAGATATGACTTCACTGAAAGCTCTCAACATTCCTGTGAGTAAGTACTATCTCCTCATTTTACAGATGTGGAAACTGAGGCCCGGAGAGATGTGGTTATTTCCCAAAGTCTCACAGCCAGCCACGAAGCCAGGCCACTCCCTCCAGAGCCCCTACCCCGTCCTGCTTTTACTCTTGAAATACTCAAAACGATGTCAATTGCTCGAATCTAGTTCCTTCTGTTTTTTTAAAGCAGTGAAGCCCTCTGTCCAGTCTCCACAGAGAGAGCGGGAGAAGCAGAGGGCTCTGGGCGAAGAGGGGCTGAAGGGCCCGGGGCATCGGGCTCAGGTACCCCAGGCAGCCCCGAGGCTGCCCTGTGGACCATGGTTATGAACCCCCTTCTTCAGGCTATACTGGGGCTCCTCCGTGCGCCTCTTGTCCCTCCAACACAAAGCTGGGGCGGACTTCCAAAGCGGGACCTTGCTCAGGCTCTCGGCAGCTCCTCTAGTCTGGGATGCTAACCAGTGGTGCCACTGCCCTGGTAACCAATATGTTACCATGACTCACTAGGAAGGAGGCATTCTGGAGAACCAACGTCCCTCTTCACCAAGTAGTTTCTGAGCCTGCTTTTATCAAGTACTCACTATCAGGCTCTGCCTGAACAAACGCCTCACGACGCACGTCATCACACCAGAGCCTCGACAACTCTGTAAAAGATGATCTTTTTATAATACCTCCACTTCCCAAATGAGGAAGCTGAGGCCCAGAGAGGGGGACTGACTTGCCCAAAGTAACACAGCCAGCTCATGGTGGGGTGAGGACGCAAACACAGGCAATCTGACTCCAGACCCTGTTCTCAAAACCACTGCTACACACACTACACGTGTTACCAACCTCCCTAGAAGCAGAATAAAATCAACTTCACACAAAGTGTCCCTTCGTCCTTGGTGATTCGGAAGGCACAGCCTCCTGAATCACCCCAATAGCCTCTGGCTCTAGAACTACTCTGTCCAATACAGTAGCCAAGTGTCATATTTTAAAATTTGGATTCAAGTAAAAATTGAGCTCCTTAGTTGCACTGGCCACATTTCAGGCACTCAAGTTACATGCAGCTGGTGGTTCCTGCACTGGACAGCGTAGATGGAGACCATTCCCATCTCAGCAGACAGTTCCTTTGGACGGAGTTTCTGTCACAAATTAGGTTTATACTGACCACACGTTTCTTTTTTGACTCAATTCTCTGCTGCCAACACTGTTCACACGTGACCCATCCATTTTTGATCAGAGTACAGTGAAGCATGAGAAAAAGCCCAATCCTGGCTACTGACTACAACTCGTGGTGTCTGGGCTCCCGGCCGGCAGACGGGCTGGGATGTACTTACTAGAACAGCGCGTGCCGGGAGGCCCTGTCCCCGCCACGTACCTAAATGGCAGCGGAGGCGGATGTTCGTGGGTCCGTAGTGCTCCGTTATCACGGTGCCGGGGCTCAGCACGGAGATGCACGCGTTCCCAAAAACATTGTTCCCAATACAGGTCCGAAGGCTTCCAAGCAAGCGGTACGTCCGTGGGCACTTCCTGCAGTTCCGGGGGACGCAGACCCCCTGATTGACCAAGTAAAAGGTGACCCACTCCCCACTGGGGGTGCTGTTCATTTTCCAGCCCTGTGGGAGGCTGCAGTTCGAAAACGCTTTGTACAGGGCCTCAAACTCGCACAGGATGGTCTGGAAGTTGCGCTCCAGCAGCTCCACGTCATGCTTCTGTGTGTCCCGGGCGAAGTAGGGCGAGGTGGGGAGGTCGGGCAGGAAGAAGACCTCGGGCTTCTGGATGGAGGGCCGGCTGCTGAGGTAGCGGCCCTGCTCGCGGATGCCCTTGTGGATGCGGCCCATGCCGGACCAGGAGTAGCGCTTGGCGTACTCCTGCAGGTTGTGGTAGAGCTTCTGGTTGAGACCCTCACTGTGGCTGCAGCGCACGCACTCGGGGGACTGGCAGTACACGAACCCGTTCTGCAGCCCCGTGGCGTCGGGGCCCTGCATCAGGGCGTTGACCGAGACGTAGGGCCGGGGCTGCTCCCTGCCCACGTGGTAACAGTACCACACGAACAGGACCAGCAGGCAGGCCACGGTGACCGCGGCCGTGGTGTCGCAGTCCCGCACGGACTGCATGCCGGTGGCGATGCAGTCCCTCAGGCCGTCCAGCGACCAGCTCCAGGCCACCAGCCACTCGAGCGACATTTTGGGGGAGCTGTTGGGGATCCGAAGAGAGGTCAGCTGGTCAGTCCTCGGGAGTCCCAAGGGCATGCATACCATGCAGGTCAGTGTAGGGGGTGAGGGGCGGCTGGGGCAGGCGGAGGCATGGCTGCCACGGTTCCTCGGGTCCTGCCAAGGGCGGCATGGAAAGACATCTGTGCCCAGCCCCCCACTCCCGGCAAAAGTCACTGCGGGTAGGGACAAAGGAGCGGCTTTAGGTCACGTCGGCAAGTGGGGCTGGTCACCGTGAAATGACTTTTTTAGGCAGTCCAAACCTGAGATGAAAGAAATAATAATAAACCGGCATAAATTTTTACCCCTGGAAAAGTCCTCAAGTGAAACGCAAAGCCCCAGCTCGTTTTGTCAGGTCTCTGTTGGAAGGGGACACGCTTCTCAATCCTGTACTTTCTCCTTCCATTTTATCACCACCTCCTTTCCCAAAAGGCCAGTAGTGTTTAATCTGCATCAAGTACTGTTTGATCATTACAGTAGTCCCATCTGTTTTGTGTCATCCTTAGCAGGTGCTGTGATCCCCATTTTATGGATGAGGAAACTGAGGCTCAGAGAGGTCCTATAACTCACCCCAGTTCATGCAGCCGGGGCAGGGACACAGAGCCCATCTCACTTCAAAGCCATATCTATCCATTTTGCTATGCTCTTGCACAGTAGGTATGTAATAAATGCTTATTCTCCTTAAATCTCTGTACCTTTTATTAAAGAGAAATCTGGATTCAAAAGCATCTTACAAATGGTAAAGGAATTTGGAACTGCATATTCTCCGTTTTACTTGCTCTTTTCACAGCACTTCATCATTCTTATTTAACCTCTCTTGCCCTTCTGACATAGGTTGGGCTTAAATCAAGCTGGAAAAGGAAGTGGGCTCCCCGGGGTCACATCTGTGGCAGACACCAGGCATTTTCTGTCTACTCGCTTGGGAGGCTATCTACTGGCCTCACCCATGAGATTATGAAAGTGAAATGATGGATAGAATGAAAATAGAAGCCCTTTCCGGTCTGTCTCCAAAACACACAGAAGTGCTGTGCTTTGCCACGTATCCTGCCGATGGTTTGGGCCAGTGTCCGGCACGCTGATTATCCTAACAACCTAAGAGATGATCGAAGCCCAGCTGTCTCATTGCCTGTGTCTATAGAACCCCGGCCGTGCTTCCCAGGTGAAACTCTCTGTCCATCCTGCTCTAATTGGATGAAAACAGCCAGGTCTATGTTCTACTACATGTGTAATACATTCCCTCACCTCGAGGAGCAGAATAATTCAGAAATTTCGCTTGGTACCATGCTCTACCTTGTCTCACAGGAACGTGAGAAGGCAACTAATAAAAACAGGAAAGCTGTACCCTCCCCCTTCTCCGGGGACTAAATTTGGCCCCAACATTCTTGCAACGTAGCAGAGAGGTTAAGAACCCAAACTGGGCAGGTCACTCCCTTCTCTAAGTCTCAGTTTGCTCATCTGTTAAGACGGGGTAATGCTCCTCTCATTGGATCAAGGGGAATGATGGGTTGAAAGCACTGATGATCACATCATGGTGACAGTTCAGAATGTGCTAGTCACCGCCGTGACATGTGGATTCCCATCTCTAGTAGCCAGCAAACCACAGGTGGGCCATCAGGGAAAGGTATCTCAGGTCTGAGAATTCCAACAGCCAAAGGTAAACTCTTGTTGCCACACATCTCAATTTTTTTTTTGGGGGGGGGCGGGTCCCCAGACGTGCAAAAGCTATTAAAATTAAAGGGAAACCTTAGATTGTCCTTAACTCCCTACTTATATCTTCCCAGCTTAGGTTGAATAAAGAATCGCTTGACTATAATATTCAGTCAGAAACGCATATGCTGAATATTCACGGACATTTTTATGTTTCTAGGAAAAATACAAGAGTCGGGAGGTTAGAAGCTAAATTTTTTCCTCATACATTCTCCATGTCTTCACAGATTTGGGAGAAGAGGGAAAGGTTGGGCCCCCTGGATGGAAACAGACCCCTCCCCCACTCACCCCGGGGGCCCTGGTTCTTGACTAGTCCTCCCATAACTGGCAGCTGTTTCCTCTTGAGGAAAAGGGAAGGAAAATCATGATGAAAGGTATTTTGTTTGCAAGCCATCTGCCAAACAGAACCCCAGGATTCTTGAAGTTCAGTGTGAAACTAACATCTGTATGATAACAAGCACTTTTACTAAAAGGATTTCCCCCATCGCTGAGCTGAAGCCCTAATTGGAACTTTGAAAACCCAGTCCCTCAGGAAGAGAGGTTTGTTTCTCTTAAATGTTCTAAGAGTGACATGATGATCATTTAACAAACACCTGTTAAGTTTCAGTTCCCATCAGCCCTGCTTGAAGTTTAAGTCAATCAAAATGAAGACGCGGAGTACCGGGTAGATGACGAGGGAATCTCTCCATTGGACAGTCACACCACTTACCCTCTCCCCAGGGAAGCCTCATTCTGTACAACACTGGCCATGAACGCTCCCTAAGCTGAGCTATAAACAAAACGCAGAGGATCCTCAGGCCCTGGACCCCAGCTTCAGACCCTGCTCACAAGATCACAAACAGCACTGAGAGCTCAAGTAAGGACTTCTCACATCTGCCACTTACTTTTACCCAAACTACGCTGGCAGGACCCTGAGCCCGGAGGTGGATTAACAAGCTCACAGCTGAAACGTGACACTAAATTAAACCTTTACCTTTACAGGGTGATTGGCAGTTTATCAAGTACTGGTTCAAACATGTGACCCTCATAGACCCCAGCCCTGCAGCTGCGAGGGCATGAATTCCACCCCCCCACTCCCACCCCCCAGCTCTTGTCTCTGTGACCACAGTAACTTCCAGCTTCCTTTACACATCTGTTTCCATTTCTTGTCCTCATCAGGGATGGGGACACCTCATTGCAGTTCTGCACTTTAATAATACGCAACTCCAGATCTTCAAAGTCAGCCAGCTCTGGGGAATAGGGTCCGAATTCATGGCCACTTTTTGGTGAGCAAGTCGAATCAAATATAACTTCTGATACAATGAACACCTAGGGAGAGAGACACTCGGCTCAAACCTGGCTAATCCAGTTCACATTACCAGTCCGAGAGGCTGCCCAGTGCCAGAGAGCTTCTGCTCACTCTCAGGGTACCCTAGAAGCCCCCCAAGGAGCCGGGCAAGCAGTGTGATGCATGCACCCAGGAGCTTGAGAGCTGCCCTGGGGCCAGCCCTCTGCCGCGGGGAACCGGAGACCTCTCCTCCTCACTTTCTCGTCCAGCTTTTTCAGTATCCACCCACTCAGGAGAGTGGGGGAAAAGGGGAGTGCACAGAATAGGTTAATACAGATGGTGACCACCAGGAGGTCGGGGCGGGAGTGGGGGTGGGGTGGGGGGAATGGGACGATGGAAAGGTACTGACAGGAAAAGTGGGCGATTAGGGAAGGAGGCTCATGGAACACGGGAGGAGGGTCACCACGGGAAATAAGGGAAATGGGTGATGCACAGGGCTGGGGGGGAGGGGAAGAGCAACAAGAGAAGGGACCAAGGAGGATGGTGACCGAGAAGGTGATGGTGCTGGGGCATGTTAACACGGTGAACAGAGTCGCGAGGGAGCAAGGGGACAAGGAGGGTGATGCCCGGCCCGGGCCGCGTACACTGCCAAGGCGGCGGCGCTCAGCACGTAGCGAGCGCTGGGCGGCGGGGGCCCCTCGTACGGGCCGAGATGCGGGGCGCTGAGCACCCTCCGCGGCCGCGCCGCCGGGCGTGGGGACCGCGGGCCTGCAGCCGCCCGGCCCCCACCTCCTCCCCCTCTCTCAGGGTCGGTCCCGTTGCGCCGCCGTCCTGCCCCGCAGCCCCCGGAGAAGCCGCTTACCTGCGCCCGAGCGCGCGGGCGGCGGGGGCGGCCGCTGGGGCCGGGGCGACGCCGCCGCCCGAGGGCGCGGACGCTCGGACGCCCCCTGCCCACGCCACGGAGCCACCGCCCCGCTGCTGCCCGGCCCACGCCGCCGGAGCCCGAGCCAGAGCCGAACCAGTTCCCAGCCGGTGCCGACGCCGCGTTGCGCTCCGCGGGGCCGCGGGGACCACAACTCCCACAATGCCGCGCGCGGCCGGGAGGCTCGAGGAGGGGATGCGGGCGGGGCCAGCGCCGGCGGCCTGAGGGGCGGGGCTGAGACCCCCAGCGGCCAGGGGCGCTACTCGCACGCGGGGTGACCCGGGGCCGGGATCGCGCCGCCTGCTCGCGTGGCTTTTGCGGGCGCGGCCGTGGGCCCGAGCGGGGAGACGCACTGCCCGCCCAGTCCCAGGGCGCGCGCAGGCGGGCGGGCGTTGGGTAATTCATGAAGTCCGGCGGGCGTTAATTCACCCGCTCCTGGTTCTCCCTCCCTTGGTCTCTCTCTTTTCTCTGGTTCTCCCTCCTACATTTCCTCCTTTCCTTCTCTTTCACTTTCCCTCCCTTTTCTTTCCTCCCTCACTTCCTCTTGCCCTGACACCCTGTTTCTTTATTGATTCATTCATCTACTTGAGGCCTCGCAGGCACTTGGAAGGAAACCGCAAATCAAACAGGATCCTTAAGTTTCATGGAAGAAAAACTCATTCGCTTGATACAAATGATTATTGGGCAACCTCTCTGGGGCTGGCCCTGCGCTCTCTGGCGAGCCGTCCAGACGTGGCCCCTGCCCGCAGGGAGTCACCGGCTAGCCAGGAGTAGGCGGTGCCCAAGTAATCACAGGTACACATCTACAGTCACCTACCAGGCAGAGTGGTTACCAAGAGAAAGGACAGGACAGGATGAGAATGTGTAACAGGGGGGCCTAATGCGGGGTTGGAGTCTCCAGGGAGGCATCTCTGAGCAAGTGATGTTCGAACGAAGGCTTGTGGGAGACAAATAACAGGGGCCATGGGTCGTGTTGTGGGCTCCGGGGGAACTATGCATGAGTGGGTTTGGGGAACACGGAGTGGGAGGACCAGCCCACAGTCCATCCGTTCTGTCCCAGAATCCACCTTGCCCCTTCGCAGACCCCACCTCCCACCACCCCCACACCCAGAACCCACCTCTGTCGTGTCCCAGAACCCACCTTGCCCCTTCCCAGAATCCACCTCTCACCCCCCGACCCAGAATCCACCTCTCCCTGACCCAGAATCCACCTTGCCCCTTCCCAGAACCCACCTGGTCCCTGTCCCAGAACTCACCTCTTCCATGCCCCAGAATCCACCTCACCTTTGTCCCAGAGCCTAGCTCTAGGATGTCCCAGAATCCACCTTGTCTCTCTCAGAAACCACCTCTACCATCTCTATTATTGCTCAGAATCCACATCTACTGTGGCCCAGAATCTGCCTTTACCATGTCTTAAAATCCACTTCATCCTTGTCATCTCCCCCCTTTTCTAAGTCCAAAGGAGGAAGAACTTCTCTTTTTTTCTCTTTTATTCCGGATGCATACATTGGGAAACCATAAAATGCATATGGATTTGCTCCAAGTGTGGGTAATCGACACAGGCATCAGATTTAGAAACATTAAACATGTTGTATCTTTTCACTGCCAGCCTCGGAATGGTTGAGCCTGGGTAGGGTGGAGAAGATGGGAGGGTATTTGGTGCATCTCACATTCAGAAAGTTGCTCATATTTAGACTTCTCCAAAGACACATATGTTCAGTCACTGCATCACACTGACAGGGATGAAAAAGAAAACTATTCTTCATACAGTTGTAAATGTGTGTTCCATTGCTGGACCACACCATCTGTAGTACATTATGAATTAATATTGTCTATAAATCTTGTAATTATCTTTGACCAGTGCAATTATATCGCTCTGTATTTGTTAAGAGCATTTATTTGTTCAACGGCAAAATTACCATACACACATTTTGCTAACCCTGCTTGCCATTCTTTCCTCTGGGAGACCCTGGGAGGTGAATTCCCCCCAGAAAAGGGTATCCGGGCCTTCCAGAGGGGGCTTTTGGGTGAAAGCTCATGATAAATGTTCATTGTGCTAATGGAGGAGTTGAGATAAGGGCCAAGTGCTTATAAATTGCCTGGCTTCAGCTTGGCTGTTACCCGCGTCCTCCTCCTCTCCCCGTTGTCTCTAGGGCAGTCATTCCCGACCCACTCTGAGGCTGCACAGCCTATCATTATGCCATCTCGTACACTCGTGGGGTCCACCCAACTCCCTCCTCCTACAGATGGAGTCACTAGGGGTCCAGAGAGAAAACATGCCCTGCTCACTCAAGGTCACAGCAAGTCAGTAGGGGAATGTGTAGACCCTCGACAAAAATACTTGTTTGGTGGGTGAAAGAAACTGGTATAGTCACTTTATAGAGCAATTTGGTAGTATTTGCTAAAATAACAACAACAACAAATCTGTTTCCCCTAAGAACCAATAATTTCACTACTCTATCTGCCCTAGAGAAATTCTAGGGTAGATAAAGTAATAGTAACATCTTCATGTTATATAATACTGGGCAGCTATTAAAAAGGAAGAGCTAGATGTATGTATAACAATATAAAGCTCCTGAACAAATGATAAAGCAAAAAAAAAAAAAAGCAGAATTCTACGTGCAGTATAATTTCATTTACATAATATGCACATATACACAAAACGTTACTCTACGGTTTCTGTGGATGTATACACATATTTATGTAAAAGCAGGAGAAAAGCACTGGCAGAATACCCTAGTATGTCCTTTTTAAAACTTAAAGTAATACAATGTTTGTAAATATAAAGACTATCCCTCAGAGAAAGCAACTTAGAGGGACGTCAAGAAGGAATGAGAATTGGACACAGTGGACAAAAGGAATTCCAGCATTTTCTGTAATGTTTTAACTTCATTTAATATTTTCAAAGGGATTTAAATGCTCCTGGAACAAAAAGCAAAAAGGACAAATGACTTATTAGGACTACCCTTCTTCCCTATCCCTCAACCATCCAGTTCCCTTTCCTTAAGAAAATCATTATAACCAATTTCTTACCCATTTTTCCAGGAAAATGCTATGCATTTGCAAATATACACAAGTATTTTAACTTTAAAAAAAGGAAAAGACATGGATGGTCACTCGCACCACACCTACCCAACATTGTACTGGGCCTTCTCACCAGTGCAATAAGGCAAGAAAAAGAAATAGGAGGCATTTGGAAGAGTAATTGAAAAAAAAATTCATAGTAGCAACAAAACAAAACTGTAAAGAACTCAGGAATGAATTTAACTAAAATGGGAAAGATGGGGGGAAAAAAGTGAAATAAAAATATTGGAGGGCACAGAATAAATTGTGAATAATGACAATGTATGCAAAAACTCCCAAAGAGACAACATCACAAAAATGTCAGTTTCCCCAACTGACCTATAAAATTTAAATCAATTTTTATGACAATCCCAATGTTTTTCATGCAACGAGATAAACTGATCTTAAAATTTATAGAGAAAAGCAAAGGGCCAAGAAAGCTAAAGACAAAATAAAATTATCTAATAAAAATGAGCCAAGGATAAGAGCAGGCAAGTCACACAAGAGGAAACACAAATGGCCAGTAAATAAGCAGGAAGGTGCCGTGCCCATTGCTCATCATGGAAAGGCAAACTAAAACCACAGTGAGATGCTGTTTTGCTTTCATCCTCTTGGCAAAAATTGAAAGGCCAGTTGATGCCAAGTATTGGTAAGGCTGTGGAGCAACAGGTGCTCTTGTACACTGCTGGTGGAGTGTAAATTTGCACAACTACTTTGGCCCTCTTTTGTAAAGTTTGAAGGTGTGCGCACCCCCCAGTCCTGCCATGCTACTTCCTGGTATATGCTCCAGGGCACTGATTTTCAAACTGGGGGTTCCACTGATGGTTGTAGAATTGACAGAGTGAGTCATGACCACAATTTGAAACAATGAAATAGACAACAGACAATCAAAAATTACAAAGAGTGTTTCTGAAAGTGTCCTAAGAGTACTGTGTGTTTGTGTTGCACTGGGTCCCAGTGTAAAATGCATTTCTGATAGTGGGTGGCAGTCAGGTCAATTTGAAAGCCTTTGCCCTAGAGAAGTTTGCAGAGTGCGATGCATACAAGAATATACATTGCAACATTTCGTGAAAAATTGGAGGCAACAAACATTATCAAGAGGAAAATGCACCCATAGATTCATACAAATGAATATGATATAGCAGGTAGAGTGCTTGAGACAGAGCTAAATGTTTCAACATGTATAAATCTCCAAAATATAATGTTGAGCTGGAAAAGGAAACAGCAGATTGGTATTATAGCATAATATTGATCTTAAGTGTGAACTCATGCAAAGAATACAATATGCTGTTTAGGGAATATGTATATAATATGTTACATATGTGTACATATACACATATACATTCAGGAAAAATGCATATATTAATATATGTATTAATAGTAAAAATCTTGCATGGGGACAATTAATGCAAATTCAGGATAGTGGTTATTTCTAGGGAGGGAGCATACAGGAGAGGGAGTAGGATTAGGGAAGGGTACGTGGGGGGGGGGGCTTCAACAATATTTTAAATATTTTATTCCTTTCAAAAACCAAAGCAACAAAGCAAAATGTTAAGTTTGCAAAGGAAAGTGGTAGATACATAAATGTTTGTCCTGTTATCCCTATGAATGTTTGAACTATTACACAATTATAAATTATAAGGAGGCAATTTTTTTTTTTTTTTTTTTGCGGTACGTGGGCCTCTCACTGTTGTGGCCTCTCCCGTTGCGGAGCACAGGCTCTGGACACGCAGGCTCAGTGGCCATGGCTCACGGGCCCAGCCGCTCCGCGTCATGTCGGATCTTCCCGGACCGGGGCACAAACCCGTGTCCCCTGCATCGACAGGCGGACTCTCAACCACTGCGCCACCAGGGAAGCCCAAGGAGGCAATTTGATTAGGTAAAATGAACTTTGTTTTTAAAGGTCTGGGTTACAGGTTTCCAGTATGACTTGAGCTACTTGGAGATTTTCCAGAACAGCTGCTTCAACTGTGTTCCAACTTTGAGGTTCCTAGTAGCCCTGGTAGGGGCAACAAGAGAAAGGGGATGAAGATAGTGGGTGACAGGCACACTCCCAGGGTCTCTTAGTTGCTTGCCTCTGAGCAGCTGGGTTTTCATTGGCTTCTGTACTTGTATTTTAGTTCCTAAAACTAAAATAAGTTTGTATACCATTGCCCTAGGCTACCCCAAATAAAAACTAGGAAGCTTTGGGGGGAGTGGGAGAGGGAAGAATTGGGAGTTTGGGATTAGCAGATGCAAACTATTACATATAGGATGGAGAAACAACAAGGTCCTACTGTATAGCACAGGGAACTATATTCAATATCCTGTGATAAACCATAATGGAAAAGAATATGAAAAAGAATATATATGTGTGTAACTGAATCAGTTTGCTGTACAGCAGAAATTAACACAACATTGTGAATCAACTATACTTCAATAAAACAAAACAAAAGAAAGCTGGGAAGCTCTGCTCTGAGCAACATTAGGATAAGCCTGAGTCAGAAATCCTAGGGAATGAGTTTGCATATCTCTCCAAATAGCTTTATCGCATTGGATGATACACTTTGGTTGGTTAGCATATACAGAGGAGTAATTCTATCTGTCCAGAAAGCAGAGCCACACTTCCGCGTTATCAAATGCTTAATGGATTCCAAGAACAAATCTAAATCACCTTGAGCTGATCCAATAAAGTGCCGCTAACATCTCTTTTGCGTTTGAACAGACGGTGAACTTCCTGCTTACAGTGCAAATAGGTAGAACGAGACGTGAGCCTGCTGCTGTGAAGACTGGGATAGCTTGCCTTAGACATTGGAGTAAGTGAATTCATTAAAATTTCTTCCCAAGGCCATCACCTGTTTCTGCCACTGTCTTCCACTGGGTCACCACCCAGCCCCCGCTTGACCTGGCTCACTGGACTACACCAGTCATTCCTCAATCTCCAGAAGCTTTGGAGTAGCTTTGGCTGGGCAGGGAAGGTAGGTGTGAGAACCTATCAGCCTCTGTGATGGAAAAACAGCCATTAGAAGCATGAGCAGGTTTATAAGGTCTTTAAGAGAATCAGCCCTCTACCAAACCTGGAATAGACTTCAACCTCTAAATGAACTAGAGTGTGTTTTGCTTCCTTTCCCACCTCTAAGAGCCTTTGTTGGTGGACACACACTGTGGCCAATATAGCCTTCCATTTGTGCACGCAGTGGGGCTTGATACTAAAATTGTTTAACAACCAGTACATCATGGCACCAACCATCAGAATGGATGCAGGCTGTTAAGATACAGGCACGGCCATATCAATGCCACATCAGCCTCAGTCTGAGTGGTAGAGAAATCTCATATTCATGGAACTCATCCAGGCTGCCCCTGAGCTCAGGAGCAGACATATCTTGAAACTCCCAGCTAGAAAGGAGAAGCGTCCTCTCATTCTGAACCCACTTTTTCTACATTCCCAACACAGGGAAGCTGAGAAGTCACCTGGGAAGACTATTTATTCTACACAGAATTGTTGAACACATACTCTGTGCTGTGCCCACTGAATATACGGCAGTGATCGAGTACTGGTGGCCTCTGTGTTAAATCCAGCATGAATATACATTCAGTGTGGCCCACAAGGGGCTTTTAAAAATCGTCAAACTGAAGGCAGAAGACCTAAATAGACACTTCTCCAAAGACCAACAGGCACATGAAAAGATGGCCAACAGGCACATGAAAAGATGCCCATCATCGCTAATAATCAGAGAAATGCACCTCAAAACTACAGTGAGGTATCACCTCACACCAGTCAGAATGGCCACCATCAAAAAGTCTGCCAAGAATAAATGCTGGAGAAGGTGTGGAGAAAAGGGAACCCTCTTACACTGTTGGTGGAAATGTAAATTGGTGCAGGCACTATGGAGAATAGTATGGCGGTTCTTTAAAAAACTGAAAGAGAGTTGCCATATGGTCCAGCAATCACGTTCCTGGGCATACACCCAGACAAAACAATAATTCGAAAAGATATGTGCACCCCTACGTTCATAGCCACACTATTCACAATAGCCAAGACGTGGAAGCAACCTAAATGTCTATCAACAGACGAATGGATAAAGAAGATGTGGGGTGTATATATATATATAAATATTACTCAGCCATAAAAAGAATGAAATAATGCCATTTGCAACTACACAGATGGACCCAGAGATTATCATACTAAGTGAAGTCAGTCAGACAAAGACAAATATCATATGATATCACTTATATGTGGAATCTAAAATATGATACAAATGAACTTATTTACGAAACAGAAACAGACTTACAGACATAGAAAGCAAACTTATAGTTAGCGAAGGGAGAAGGGTGGGGAGGGATAAATTAGGAGTTTGGGATTAACAGATACACACTACTACATATAAAATAGATAAACAACAAGGACCTACTATATAACACAGGGAACTATATTCAATATCCTGTAATAACCTACAGTGGAAAGGAATCTGAAAAAGAATATCTGTACTGTATACATACATATATATACACATATATGAAACTTTGCTGTACACCAGAAACTAACACAACATTGTAAATCAACTACACTTTAATTTTAAAGAATTGTCAACCTTAAAAAATTAGGAGACACCACATACAAACCAGGATTTCCAGCTTCTCATGAAAAATGGCAATTTCTGGTCATAGTGGGACTGATTTCTGCAAAACAGCGAACTGGCTGGTAGGAGGTTTGCTGCAGTCAACACCCACTGTCTACTGCTCCCCAACACCAAGGAGGACTGTCACTTGCCCCCATCACTGACTCTGCACTGTGTGTGTTTTTATAGTAAGAACTGTTTCTCTGCTTTCATGTCTCTGTCAAAAGTGGGAAAACAAAAGCCAGACCAAGAGAGCTGAATGATTTTTATTAGCCTTGGCCACTTCCCCTGTTTATGTTACCTGACATGTTCCACAGGCACTTGAGTTTGTAGCTCCCGGAACGAAACGATGCCAAAAAAACTTTAAAAAATGAATTTCTGCCTCTGGGAACTTGCAGGAGTGAGGATTAAACTTGACAACCTTGGGACCTGGCAGCGGCAGGAACAGTGCGTGCAAAAGGCTTATAAGTGTGAGCAATCTCGGCATGTTTAGGAAATGGCAGAAAGCCCATGTGGCTGGGGGAGGGGAGAGGGAGCGTGCAGGGAGAGGGGTTTGGAGAGCAGGCTCAGGCCTCTCAAGCCCTGGGAAGGAGCTTGGGTTTTATTCTAAGTGGCTTGACATGTGTTCTGCTCGACAGCCACAAAGGCTCCAAAGGCTCTTGAACGACACTTGGTTATTAGTCCTCATAGACGGAGGTAGGTTAGAGTAGCAGTAACAGCAGGGGAGAAGAGGTGTGGGTCAAGATGGCTTTTACCTAAATAATTGCTATCACTCAGGTGCCCAGAAGTGGGGAGATGGCACACTCCCACTGGGTTTAATACCCACAAAAACAACTAAGTGAAGTGGAGCTGGGCAGTCTACCTGAAAAAGAATTCAGAGTAATGATAGTAAAGATGATCTAAGATCTTGGAAAAAGAATGGAGGCACAGACCAAGAAGATACAAGAAATGTTTAACAAACAGCTAGAAGATTTAAAGAAGAGAGATGAACAATAATTGAAATGAAGGGGCTTCCCTGGTGGCGCAGCGGTTGGGAGTCCGCCTGCCAGTGCAGGGGACACAGGTTCGAGCCCTGGTCCAGGAGGATCCCACGTGCTGCGGAGCAGCTGGGCCTGTGCACCACAACTGCTGAGCCCACTTGCCGCAATTGCTGAGGCCCACGCGCCTGGAGCCCGTGCTCCAGCGGGGAGTGGCCTCCGCTCGCGGCAACTGGAGAGGGCCCACGTGCAGCGGCGAAGACCCAACGCAGCCATAAATAAATAAATTTATTTAAAAAAATAAAATAATTGAAATGAAAAATACACTGGAAGGGATCAATGGCAAAATAAATGAGGCAGAAGAACAAATAAGTGAGCTGGAAGACAGAGTGGTGGATATCACTGTCCTGGAACAGAATAAGGAGGTGGGTTTGATAAAGGGAGAGGGCAAAGTTTAAGGAAACCTCAAGGATGGTGCAGTACCCAGAGCTAGTAACAGGGGGAGCTGTTACTCCCTTAGGCTGGAAAGGACACGGAGAGTGGTTACCAGAACCTAGAGATAGAGATACTGTTTCGAGAGGGCTGTACTCTTCCCATAAGGGACCCTGTCAGCCTGTGGGACCCCACATACAGGAAGCTGGGAAGAATGACCTCATTCTCTGCCTGCCTTCTCATCTCCTGCTGGGGCTCTACCAACTGGACACCACAAGAGAGGGAGCCCATTGATGGAGATCACACAGGTCAGCCTCCCCAGGGCTGAGAACAGGGAGGCGGCCAGGGAGTGGATCTGGAGGGGCAAAAGAAAAACACCCAGTTCACCCTCCAGGACACAGGAAATGGAAATTGCATCCCTATGTGGAAGAGGGGCCAGACTCAGGTGCAGTGTTTGCTGACAATGGCTATCACCCAACATCTCCAACTTCAGGGCAGAAAAACCTCCTGGTTTCAGGAAGCCCAGGGACCCATGCAAGGAAAAACTTCAGGATCTGCTTTTGAAGGTAAGCTATTTGGATGCGGACTCAGAACTGCCAAAATGGAGCAAGAGGCACTTTCGATTGGTTGGAAGTCCCTCGAGAGATGTCCCTCATCTGCTGTTACTGGAATTTGCAACTCCTGTAAAAAGCTGCCCCAGGCACGACTCACTGAGTTGATGTCCAAACCACTGCCTCCACGGCTCTCCAACCCGTCCCCCTAGTCTCCTCCCTCTTTCTGCAGCTGCAACCTGAGAGGCAAACTTTGCTCCCTCCAGGGAGGGGCCCCTGGGACCTGGCGCCAGCTTCCTTGCCTGGCCAGCTGCCTTTGCACACTGCAGGTAGCCAGGATTTCCTGGGTTCCAGGGAAAAAGAAGCATGTTGGAAGAGTCCAGACGGTAGACGTCTTGTCGTTGCAGGTCACACTCCCAGAGGGAGGAGATGAGCGCTGTGGAGTCACAACCGGAAATCACCTGATCACTGTTACAAGCTCCGCTCAGTAAATGAACTTAGGACAGCTCCATGGAGCTAAGCCTTTTTCGCATTGCTTTTTTTTTTGGCTGTGCCATGTGGCTTGTGGGATCTTAGTTCCCTGACCAGGGATTGAACCCAGGCCCTCAGCATCGAGAGTGTAGAGTCCTAACCACTGGACTGCCAGGGAATTCCCCTTTTTTGTATTTCTTATTAACGAACTTGGTTTTCATGCATCTGGGAATTTGCAACAGCTCGAACCAGATGCTTTAGGGTTTAGTTTAGGTTTGTTTTGTTTTGTTGCAAGCTTCTCTTTTGCTGTCTTTTGCATTTTTCCCTTGCTTCTACCTGGCTAAGGCAGAAATTTATCAGCCCTGCCAGATTCTGTCTAGCTGATCCGGCAGTGGCATGGGAGCGTGGTCAGGTCACGACGTGATTGTTATCAACTCAACCTGCTGGTTGACACATATGACCTACCTAGAATTGAAGGGCTGTATTCCAAGTTCCTCTGAGTCTTCAGCTGGCAAAGTTGTCATGATTTCCCTTAACCTGAGATGCACTGTTGAGAATTTTTTCCTTTACAAACTCACACTTCACTTGATGGAAGAAAGCAAGGAGCTTTAGACTCAGATCCAGGTTTGAATCCCATCTCCATCCATCACTGGCTGTGTGGCCTCAGACACAGGTTACCTAAGCTCACTGAGCCTCAGCTGTCCACCTGTCAAAATGAGCTTAATACCAACCTCATAGTATTGCTATAAGGATTCAATGGGATGACATGAATCCTTTACACAGTCTCGTTCAGCAGGTATCCGGTGTCCTCCTGTTCCCAGCCTCCTTATTCACACATTTTAACCCTTTTCATACAGGCTGCTGCCTTCAGGATCTTGCTTAACCACAAGAGGAGCCGGCGTGATTATGCAGTTTTGCCAAGGCTTCTGCGGGTTGTGTCCTACAGAGTGTGATGTTTGGAGCACCATGTTGATTTGGGAAGATGGAAATTCAGAGCAATGGATTGGAAGTACAGTGGGTGGGGAGGGTGTGGGAGAGACTTGGGCGATCAGCAGGGGCTGTGAAAAACCATGGAACTGCTGAGAATGGCAGGAACAAAAACAAAGCAGCCCTGATGAGGTTGGGCAGCAGGTGCTGCAGAGATCTTACTGGCACACAAGACGCCCTCAGTATTGGTGAAGGAATGAATTTGGAGGATGAGGAAGAACTCAGGGAATGGGCAAATCAGCCAGCAGTCTCAGGGCACTTAGAAAGGCTGGGTTTCAGCTCAAATGCCACTGATCAGAGAGGACCTCCTTGTCCTTTGATATACAACAGCACTTGATCCGTCGTCCACTGGAGCCACTGTCCTTCCTGGCTCCCCTGCAGTGCTTATCACCATATTGCATAGTTATTGTATATTTATTGGTTTGTTGTTTGGCTACTTCACTAGGATATGAACTCCAGGAGGGCAGGGACTTGGTCTCTTTTGTTTTCTCCTGCATCTCCGGCCCCTACAACAGAGCATGGCACACAGCAGAGACTCGGTACATATATTTGAATACGTACATGATTGAATACACGAGAGCCGTTACAGGGATGGGAGGACCGGGGAGAAAGACTTGCCATGGTTCTCAAACTTAGGGTGCCTCGGGATCACCTGGGGCCGGGTTAGAACGGGGATTGTCTGGCCCATTCCCACCAGCTGAATCAGACTGTTCTGGGGCAGATATTCTGAGGACTCCACTGAGACGCGCTGGACTTGCCTTAGAAACTGCTGGATTTCCCCCAATCACTCTCCCTCCTAGAATTATCCTCCCTTCACTTATCTCAGAATCACTTTGTGATGTCCAAGCACTCGACTTAATAGCTCTTCTCTCTCTATATGTCTCGATACATCACCTTGGTGAAGCCCATCCAGAATAACTTGATGAAAAAGAAGAGAGAACTTTCTCCAGACTGCTCCATCCCAAGATGCTGCTCTTGGGCTCCCCAAACACTCCTTCCTAAGAGTTCTACTTGCTGGTACCCTATGAAAATACTAAATTTTAACCTTTAGCCGTTTACTGTTCAGTACTTCATAGCCTCTAGTCTCTTATTTCTAAATGATCTTCTGTGTTTGAATTACTCACGTTAGAGAGTACTCTCGGAGGATGGGGACTGCAACTTTTATTTTCCATTTTTCCCTTAGTGCCGGCTGTCCGAGAGTCTGCTCTATGAATGCTCTTAACTCACTGGCCAATTAACAGCCACAGCTGGGCACTGCATAAGCGCCTGAAACATGAAAATGATGATGAGAGCGATAACAATAACAGCTTCTTGGATATGAAGCCTCCAAGTGCCTTCCTTTCTAGAAGACCAATGACTTGGTAGAAGAGGAATTTTCCTATTGTTATGTAACTTTCACCAAACGTTTCTTCACTACTCTTTGGCTTTCCTTCCGGCCCCAGTCACATGATCTGTCCCTAAAGGAATTTATTCAGTTAGCCCCAGGAAGTATATGCCCACAGTATGAATGTTTAGGTCGATGTGGAAAGACGGGGATTTGCAGGGAGATCAAAGGGGGAGCTAATACTTTCACCTCTGCTGACTCACCTTACAGTGAAGCAGAAATCGCAGGACAGATGGCTCTTGCCCTCTGAATTTGCAGAAATGTTATTTTAGTCCTGTGCCCATTGCTCATGATAAAAAACAGTGGCCAAAAAAATGAAAGAACCACCATGGCTTGCTGTCCGCTGTTGCTGGTGGTGGGGGGGGGGTGTGTGTGTGTGCGCGTTGCAGCAGTTTCATCTTTTATAAAAATGCTTCTGACACTCCTTCAGCTCTGCCTCCCAACCCCAAACCAAAGACGACTCCTGTCTTTACAGTTTCCATTGCCGGCCCCACTGTTCTCCCAGAGACCTTGTTTTGAATACTAGAAGCTAACTCTGATTTCTTCCACTCCCAAGTGCTTGCTGCACCCAGTGGACTCTACCTCCACTGTCTCGCCCACAAGCATCCCTCTTTCCCATTCTCTTGGCTACCACAGCAATTCCGATCCGCACCATTCCCCAATCAGTATCCCCTCCCCCCACTCACCCCATATATCATGGACAATTTCAGCTTTCTAAAGCAACTCCCTGGTTTCAAAGGCTCCCAATTTATCTACCGAAAAGACACGCAGATTCACTGGCTTGGTTGTCAAGCCCTTGCAAGAGAGCCCCGACCTACCTGGCCAGGCTTATCCCCTCTACTCTGGCATCTAGGCATTTTCTCAGTTGTCTCTGTGTCCAGGGACGCTCTCCTTTAGCGTCATGTCCGTAGAAACCTTGTGTACTATTTTAGGCCTCACCAAGTGAGCATCAACGGGCTCTTCAGTTTAGCCAGTCTTCACGGAACATCCAGACACAGTGCTAGGTGTTGTGGATCGCAGAAATGAATAAAGCACGGCCCCTGCTCTCAGCGGAGTTCACTGTCTCGTAGGGGAGAGTGATGGGGGAGCATTCAATAAAGCTAACGGTTTCAACAATTCAGATTTCTGTGGAAGTAGAGAGAAGGGGTACCTGACTTTGAACTTGTTTGTGGGGCAGGGATGGTGGGAAGACAGGGAAGCAGATATGGAGGGAGTGACACGTGGGCAGTTAGGTGATCATGAGAGGGCAGCGCATAAGCCACCGAACGAGATGAAACAAGTGCAAGGAGGCTGTGGAGAAGCACAGCCAGATGCTCTGTCACATGGGACATTTGTGAACAGGCTGTACGGAAACGCTGTGCCTCAGACCAGTTTACTAAGAGAGGAAGAGAGAGGAATTTTCTTCTGCCTCTTGATGGTCATTGGTCAAAGTTTACCCCACGGGGCACTGAGTCCCCATGTGGGCTTTTGGGAAGCTGCTGGGGAGGTCAGATCCCCGGTCCTGCTACATGGAGCTTCATCCAAGTCTCGACGTGATGGGAGGATCAGAGTCTTCAAGAGTCTGGTGTGCTCGTGGACCTGGGCACCAGAGCTGCCAGGGCTCCTACCATGGCAGGTACAACAGACGCTGTGTCTGATCCCAGCCTCACTCCAGGGGAGGCAGAGAAGCCAGCACTGGGGGGCAGTGGAGACTTCAGCTGTGGTGATGGTGGCTGGGCTTTCCACAAAGCAGAGCATCAATTGTGAGTGGTCCAATCTACCTCTTGAACTTCTCATTTATACGTAGGCCTTCCCATGATATCTGGCTTCCAGACCATAATATCTGGTCTCATTTTGGAAGACAAGGCTACTTACTACATGGAGGGTAGATTTAAAGGGGTAGATTTAAAGAGATTTGAAGTCTGGGAGCAAAGAGATTAGCTAGGAGGCTCTTCAATTGTCTTAGTAAGAGATGATACACATCTCAACTAGGATAGTGGTAGTGGTGATGGAGAGGAGAAAAAGAACCTGATAGATATCTGCCACTGCCCTGTGGCCCCCCAATTCACGTGTTAACCCCAACACGATGGTATTTGGAGATGGGGGTCTTTGGCAGGCAATTAGATTTAGATGAGGTCATGAGGGTAGGACCCTCATGATGGGATTAACGCCCTTATAAGAAGAGACAACAGAGCTGTCTCTCTTCCTCTCTCCCCCTCTCCCCCCCCCGCCCCCCTCCTCTCTGCCATGTGAGACCAGAGCAAGAGGGTGGCTCTCTGTAGGTCAGGAAGAAAACTCACACCAGAACCCGACCATGCTGGCGCTCTGACCTGAGACTTCCAGACTCCAGAACCAATAGAAAATGAATTTCTGTTGTCTAAACCACCCAGTCTATGGTATTGGTATTCCGTAACATCTTATGGGAAATCCTTATGAACTTTCTGGCCAACCCAATACTTTGTTATGGCAGCCTGAGCTGACTAATACATGGGGGTTGAGGGAGAAGAAGGAATCAAGGTTGATTCCAAAGTTTCTACCCTGAGTAACTGGAAGGAAAGATGGCGATTCCAACATGTGAAATGGAGAAGGCAGAAGTTTCCCACTATTTGAACCATGGGAAAAACCAAGAGAACAAGACCACCATTTCTGAATGGCCCAAACAGAATCCAAAGGCCAGAACAAGACACAGTTGACACTTTTTATATCACAAGAGAAATTTCCAAAATTCCAGTTTGTCTAATGATTTTCTGAATCTATTTTTTTAAATTAATTGAATATCTTCTTTAGGAGTTTAATAGAAAATCTCATCTTCTGGCATGCCAATCTGACAAAGGTTAAAGAAAGGCATCATCTTTCGTTTCACATTACCGCCTTACAGACTGGATTTAAAAAATAGATACATAATCATCTGAGGCGCAAGGCTCTTTTTTAGCTCAGAGAGTAGGAGGTAGATTGGCATGCAAGAGGTTCATTTAGCAAGTATATTCCGAGTTATGTTGCCACACTGTCCTGTCAAGATTGAAATGCTGAGAACAGCAAACAGGCTTGCAGTCCATAACAAAGTCATGTCTCCAGTCAGGAGCCCATGGATCACTGAATCTGCTTCACCCAATATCTCCCTGGGACCGATTTTTAAAAGGATAGACTCGAGATAGGATGTCGGGATCTAGAAATTATGTCAAGCCATTCTTATCATCATTCATCTTCCGTTGTCTTCTTTGCCAAGTTGTGCCATTGTTTCTCTTTCGAATCAGGACTTTGAAAAATATATTGCAGGGACAGTTTTGGACATCTTGACTTGAAATTTCCAGCAGCTCTTTCAGTAAGTGCTTTTCTGTTTCCATGGCAACCAGCAACGTTTTGAAGAGGCGGTGACAGGTTCAGCACAAACCAGCTACCATGGGGAGTGTGTGTCAGTATGTCAGCTAAAGTCAGTGGCAAAATTACCACCTTCTGGGGCTTTCTCTGACATGGCCAACTTGACCTTCTAAAGAAAGAGAAACAGGATGATGATGACAAAGTCATTTCCGCCCCCCAGAATTTCGGGTCTGTATTCTGCTCCTCTCTCCATCACCAAGTCATTCAGCACTCCCACTTTGAAGCCACCAGCAGAGCAGATGTGGTGACTGCTGTCTGCGAAACATGTGTGATCACTGGGCTAGAGAGAGGAGATAGCTCTGGTAAGGTAGGTGACTTGCCTATTGGCTGACATTTCCTGACTTGTGGAATTCATTCCCAAGAACCCTAATGTGTCTTGCTAGGAAACTTCAGATTGGGTTCATTGCTTTAAGAATTCATGGTTTTTATCACATCAAAAAAATAAAATACTTAGGGATAAACCTTACCAAGGAGGTGAAAGACTTATTGCTAAGAACTATAAAACATTAACAAAGGAAACGGAAGATGATTCAAAGAAATGGAAAGGAATCCCATGCTCTTGGATTCGAAGAATTAATATTGTTTAAATGGCCATACTACCCAAAGCAATCTACAGATTTAATGCAGTACCTATCAAAATACCCAGGACATTTTTCACAGAACTAGAACAAATAATCCTAAAATTTATATGGAACCATAAAAGACCCAGAATTGCCACAGCAATCCTGAGGAAAAAGAAGAAAACAGGAGGCATAACCCTCCCAGACTTCAGACAATACTACAAAGCTACAGTCATCAAAATGTGTGGTACTGGCACAAAAACAGACATATGGATCAATGGAACAGAATAGAAAGCCCAAAAATAAACTCACACACCTATGGACAATTAATCTTCAACAAGGGAGGCAAGAATATACAATGGGGAAAAGACAGTCTCTTCAGCAAATGGTGTTGAGAAAGTTGGACAGCCGCATGTAAATCAATGAAATTAGAACACACCCTCTCACCATACACAAAAATAAACTCAAAATGCCTTAAAGACTTAAATATAAGACAAGGCACCATAAAACTCTTAGAAGAGGACATAAGCAAAACATTCTCTGACATAAATCATACCAATGTTTTCTTAGGTCAGTCTCCTAAGGCAATAGAAATAAAAGTAAAAATAAACAAATGGGACCTAATCAAACTTATAAGCTTTTGCACAGCAAAGGAAACCATAAACAAAATGAAAAGACAACCTATGAACTGGGAGAAAATATTCGCAAATGATGTGACCGACAAGGGCTTAATTCTCAAAATATACAAACAGCTGCTACAATTCAATAACAAAAACAAACAAACAACCCGATCGAAAAATGGGCAGAAGACGTAAATAGACGTTCCTCCAAAGAAGACCTACAGATGGCCAACAGGCACATGAAAAGATGCTCATCACTGCTAATTATTAGAGAAATGCAAATCAAGACTACAATGAGGTACCACCTCACACCGGTCAGAATGACCATCATTAAAACATCTACAAATAATAAATGCTGGAGGCGGTGTGGAGCAAAGGAAATCCTCTTACACTGTTGGTGGGAATGTAAATTGGTGCAGCCATTATAGAAAACAGTATGGAGGTTCCTCAAAAAAACTAAAACTAGAGTTGCCATATGATCCAGCAATCATATGATCCAGAAATCATATAACTCCTGGGCATATACCCCAGGAGTATAAATTATAGACAAAACTATAATTCAAAAAGATACATGCACCCCAATGTTCACAGCAGCACTATTTACAATAGCCAAGACATGGAAACAACCTAAATGTCCATAGACAGATGAATGGATAAAGAAGATGTGGTACACATATACAATGGAATATTACTCAGCCATTAAAAAGAATGAAATAATGCCATTTGCAGCAACGTGAATGGACCTAGAGATGATCATATGAAGTGAAGTAGTCAGAAAGAGAAAAACAAATACCATATGACATCACTTATACGTGGAATCTAAAATACAACACAAATGAACATCTACAAAACAAAAACAGACTCACAAGACTTGTGAGTCTTGTGAGTCTGTTTTTGTGAGCGTTGTGAGAGTTGCCAAAGGGGAGGGGGTTGAGGAGGGAAGGTTTGGCAGTTTGGGGTTAGCAGATGCAAACTAGTATATATAGGATGGATAAACAACAAGGTCCTACTGTATAGCACAGGGAACTATATTCAATACCCTACGATAAACTATAATGGAAAATAATATACATATATGTATAACTGAGTCACTTTGCTGTACAGCAGAAATTAAACACAACATTGTAAATTTTAAAAAATTCATGGTTTTTACATAGTTGCATGTAGCAGAGAGAGAGGGGCATACATTTCTCACAGACCCTGAGATTCTGCTGGATTTGGGGAGACATTCCTGGTAGGTGTGTGACCCACCTGTAAAAGTCCAATTACACATGGGCTAGGTATGGGGCACTGTCAGCAGGAGAGCTGGTGACCTCCCTCTCCAGCTTCCTAAGGAGCTGGGTGTGGCGTGTGTTTAAAAAAAAAAAAGAAATCCTCAATGAGATTCAACAAACACCTTGCCACTCTCACAAATGCAAAAGGAGAAACTGTTATATTTATTTTGCTCTAGATTTTATCAGCCTTGGCCACAGAAGAAAGACCTCTGTTTGCCTTGTCAGATATGCTCAACTTAGAATCTGCAGGAGATGCCACGTATCCTCAAGGCTCTTACCATTTCTCTGTGCTTGCGTTCCTTGTCCTGCAGGCTTTCTCTGGAGCACCCCAGCTATTGGCACAGGTGACAGGCCAGTGTGTGAGGGAATTAACAAACTCTGAGAGCAGCCATCATCCAACTGAAGGGAGATACGGGACAATTATCTCTGCTCTCTCGCCGCCTGGAATGGGGAAGTTAGGGTGTGTGTCTACACTGGCTCCAAGGGTTCCCAGGTGGAAGAGAATTTCTTTTTTTATAAATTTATTTATTTTTGACTGCGTTGGGTCTTCGTTGCTGCACGGCTTTCTCTAGCTGTGGCGAGCAGGGGCTCCTCTTCGTTGCGGTGAGTGAGCTTCTCATTGCGGTGGCTTCTCTTGTTGCGGAGCACGGTCTCCAGGTGCGCGGGCTTCAGTAGTTGTGGCGCGCAGGCTCAGCAGTTGTGGCTCGCGGGCTCTAGAGTGCAGGCTCAGTAGTTGTGGCGCACGGGCTTAGTTGCTCCGTGGCATGTGGGATCTTCCCAGACCAGGGCTCGAACCCGTGTCCCCTGCACTGGCAGGCGGATTCTTATCCACTGCGCCACCAGGGAAGTCCCGAGAATTTCATTAAGCAAGTTATGCACTTATTTACTGCACCTTTTACTGACTGCCTCTCTTCTCCTGACTCATTTCCCTACTGACCCGTGGATAATTCCTGGGAGGGCTTTTTATATATTTAATTTTATTTTCCTACCAATTTTTTAAAATGAGGTGAAATTCACATCCTAACATAAAATTAACCATTTTCAGGTGAGCGATTCCCTGGCATTTAGTACATTCACAAAGTTGTGCAACCCCATCTCTATCTGATTCCAAATCATTTTCAGCAGTGCAAAAGGGAGCCTCACACCTATTAAGCTGTTACTCCCCCACCCCACCCCCTCCTCAGCCCCTGGCAACCACCAATCTGCATTCTGTTTCTATGTATTTACCTACTCCGGATATTTCACATAAATGAAATTGTATAATATGTGACTTTTTGAGTCTGGCTTCTTTCACTTAGCATAATACTTCCAAGGTTGATTCACGTTGTAGGATGTGTCGGTACTTCATTCCTTTTTCAGGTGAATAATATTGCATTGTATAGATGCACCAATTTTGTTTATTCATTCGTCTATTAATAGGTATTTGGGTTGTTTCCACCTTTTAAGCTATTGTAAATAGTGCTGCTATGAACATCCACGTACAAGAACTGGTTTGAGTCCCTGGTTTCAATTCATTTGGGCCTATATTACCTAGAAGTGCATTTGCTGCATCTTATAATTCAATGTTTAACTTTTTGAAGAACTGCCCAACTATCTCCACGGTGGTTATACTGGGGTTCAATTTCCCCACATCCTCGCCACCACTTACTATTTTCTGTTTAAAATTATGCTTATCCTAGAGGGTGTGAAATACCTCATTAAATACCTTTTCCGTGTGCTCGTTCCGAAACACATGGAAAAGTGTTAAAGAAGAACACAAAGCACAGAACACCTGTGTACCCTCCGTTTAGCTTCAACAATTTGGATTTGCCGGAATAGTTTCTGGTGGTGTCATTTAACCCGTTCGTCCATCTTGTGTATTTTCTGTAAACTGGGAGTTTTGTCTAAAAGCCTGAATAGGTTCAGGTGAAACATCTCAATTTAACTTTTTTTTTTTTTTTTGCGGTATGCGGGCCTCTCACTGTTGTGGCCTCTCCCGTTGCGGAGCACAGGCTCCGGACGCGCAGGCTCAGCGGCCATGGCCCACGGGCCCAGCCGCTCCGCGGCACGTGGGATCTTCCCGGACCAGGGCACGAACCCGTGTCTCCTGCATCGTCAGGCGGACTCTCAACCACTGCGCCACCAGGGAAGCCCTCAACTTAACATTTTAAATAATAATAGCAGACAAGAGTACTAGGCGCGTAGTACGGGCCCACTGTTCCACGCACATATTCTTACCGAATCTCAAAATGACTCTGGGTAGAGGAGGCAGCAGTTGCTTCTACCTTCCTGGAATCCACAGCTGTCTCTTCCGGCCGCAACACTTTGATTTTCTTCTCAGAAACCACCATTCCTCCTTTGGTCCTCCGGCTAGGAGTTGCTGACTGCAACCCCTAACACCGGAGGTGCCCCTGACTAAGGCGTAACAACCAGAGTTGCAGTGATTGGCCAACGAGAGGCACGTGACCTGCTTGGGCCAATGAGAGCCAGCCTTTGCGCTACCGCAGTTCATGGAATAGAAGGCTATGTCTTTGACTGTAGGACTCACTGTAAAGAGAGTACTGCCGAGTAGTTATGAAAGGGCACCATTTGTCAGATACAGCCTGATTTCAGAAATGTTCAAACGTGAAAAGGAAAAATGTCTTACATTGCTGGCCATCTTGCCCTCCCTGGAGGAGAGCCTGTCTGAAGAGTGGAGAGGTGTTTCCTGGGGAGAGTTGCTTAGCTCTCCACGCACTCTTCCCTCTTTTCTAGTGGCCTAGGGACAAGCATTGGAAGGCTGCTGGCTGAAGCTCTGGGTGCTCAGGAAACCGACCCAGTCTCCCCCAACACTTGCAGAAAATGCCCTCTACTCACTCATCTTTCCTGACGACCAGGGTCCTTTGGGTCCCCAAATTTGCAGAGACTTCACGGATTCCACTGAGTGGGGGAGTGGGGGGTGAGCGGGGGGAGGCAGCAGTAGAAACAGCTACACAGCCCACAGACGCGGGTCTGTGATGGACAAGACATTCCCTTGGGGACTACAGTGGTGGTCAGGGCACTGGGAGGGAGGTCCCAGAAACCACCCTCCCCCAAAGATCTCCAGGCACTGGGCTCAGAAACCGGACTGTTTGAAGGGTGACCACTTAGCTGTGTGACACTGGGCAAGTTACCCAGCCTCTCTGAGCCTCAGCTTCCTTACCTATACTGGCTTGTCATTTACAAGGTTGCTGGCAGGCTTAAATGAGAACATCTCTACAGAGCTTATCACAGCGCCAGGCACATTGTGAGTGCTTACCACTTGTTAGCTGTCGCTCTGCCCAAGGTTATCCAGACCTTATGTGTCTGGCCAGCCTTGAACCTAGGGATGTCTAGCTCTCCGGCTGTGTTCTTAACACCTCCCCAGGATCCTTTCACAGCCTAGGTCTCCTCCCCTTTTCCCCACTCTTGTCACTCTCTTAAACTCACAGCTAAATTGTGACGAAAGAGGGATTTGTGGCAAATGGCTCAGCAGGATTTAGAAGCAACTGCTGGACACATCTGCTGCACACGTTGACAGACTCCAGAGAACAAAGCTGTGACCACCTCAGCTCACCTCCGGAGTCTACAGTGGGGGTGGGAAGGGAGGAGCTGGAAGACTGGGTGTGGGGCAACGCCCATGGGGACCTCCAGGGGCCTCCCAGACCCTCCAGTTTTGTGTCTTTCAAAATCACAAAGCTTAGGAATGAGTTGTGTGTATGTGCTCTTTTTGTTGGAATCTCAAAAGTCAAAAGGTATTTTTAACAGAGGTGGACACCGGAGAAATTCAGCGATGGCTGTGTAAGGCAGGTTTCCGGGCAGCCCAAGATGTGTGCAGCCTGACAATCCGGTCCCTGGGAGACGGAGCTGGTGCCGGGATGATGTGGGTACGGGGGCGGGATACAGACAGAGTCCAAGAGAGAAACAGAGGGAGGAACAGAGAGATAGATACAGAGGGAAACAGTGACACAGAGAAGCAGAGAGGGAGAGAGACAATAAGAGACAGAAACACACAGAGAAAGGCAGAGAGAGAAACAGAGACAGAGATACAAAGAGAGACAGAAAGAATCAGAAGGAGAGAGAGAGAGGACAGAAAGAAGGAGAGAAGAGGACATTTGTTAATTGAAAGAGAAAAGAAAAGAGAGAGGCAAGAAAACGGAGAGAAAGAGCAGAGGCAGGGAGAACTTGAGGCGAGAAAGAGACAAAGATTAAAGGGAAAAAGGAAACAGATGAGAGAAAGGCTGAGGGGAGCAGAGAAAGGAGGTGGGAGGGGGCGGGAGGGACCTGATTAGCCAGTGAGGACCTTTCCCCATTTCTGTCTCCTGTATTTTTCCTCTGGCAGGTGGAGCGCCAAATTAGCAATAATCTCATGCCTGTGGAAGCCCTGAACCCCAGCCCAGTATCCAGGCTATGTGAGAGGTTTATGGATCTGATTCTGTCCTAGCTTTTTTCCCCACCAGTTTCTGCCCCAAAGTAGACACTTCTAGGCACTCAATGCTTGTTCATAAGACACTACTTTGGAAAGACCCTGGGAGCTACCGACAGCCTGGAACCGGGCACATAATTTTCAAAATGCAAACATGGGGCCTCTTGTTCAAAAATTATCAAGACCTTGACAGCCGATCATGAAACCAAGCATGGGGCTCTTCCAAGGGCAGGGCACCTACTCCCCTCACTCAGACGCGAGTGAGTGGAAGAGCGAGGACCCCAGGGCGTCTGGGAATGGCAAGAGGCAATGGCTCTACCTTGGGTTTCTCTGTTAACTTCATTCATTCATTTATTCATTCAACAGATATTTAAGACTGCTAGCCTGTAGCTACAGTCTTAAATATGGCAACAAAACCCTCCATTTCTCAAGTACTTTTCTGTGCTAAGCATTTTATGTGTATTATCTCATTTCATTCTCATTAATAACTAGACAGCATGGCTGTTATTATCACCAGTCCCATTTTACAGATGAGGAAACTGAGGCCACTGGCTTAAGTCCCAGGGCTATTAAGTTGTAGAGCCAGGGCTGTTGGCCTAGAGCCCTCATTCTTTACTCTCAGGCCTGTCTGTCTCTATTGCTCTTCCGAAAGGAACAGGAGACAGAAAGCGAGGCTCAGTAGGAAGGAGCATCTGCTTCATGATTTCTGGTGAGCAGGGAAATTAGAGAGATGAAAAGGGCAGTAGACTTTAAACAGGAGGAAGGCTCTTCCACATAAATGTAGGAGTTTTCACATACTGGGGTATGGGCAGAATTGGCAGGAAGCAACAAATCACAGCCCCAAAAGCACAGCCTGCCTGTGCCCTAGGGACACGGGAATGAGCAGAGTTCAGAAATTCAGCATGTGATGTGTAGTGAAAGCATCCGGTGCAAGGAATTATGGTTTTGTAAGTGTAGTTTGTTTCTCTGAAGTCGCTAACACACCGTGTCAGTTCGCACTGCAGTGGACACCACCTGATGGATGTGTCACGTCCTCCGGAATGGGGGTTCTTAGCCTGGGGGTGGGAGTGAGCTCTGATTCTCCTGCACCTGGATGTAGCTTTCCTGGTGGGTGCTCTCCAGAAGCAGACCCTGAGTTAAGATGCCACTAAAAGTGGTTGTTTGGGAGGTGATACCAGGAAGCACCAAAGGACAGTGGGTAAGTAACCCTCAGAAGGGAAGGAAGACCATAAGAATGTCTTATTATTGTTATTGAGCACTGGGAACTCTGGGGACAGCATAGAACATACCTCACAGTTGTTCCTCCCAAGGGAAGTAAGAGCTGGGATAGTAATCCCTCAACTCCATCCCTCACTGGCTGAGAACTGCTCCCAGGTATATCCCTCTAGCGCGTCCAGATGCCCTGTAAGCCACGTAGAGTATTTAATTCTTACCTGTGGGTCTTGACATTCGGTACACAAGTTATTACTAAATATAGAATTGTCGGTACACTACACAAATATTACACATTTTCAGATGTAGATAGATGCTTTGTGAATATGACTGCAGGTGTGTGTTTGGGGGGAGAGGCACCTACACAAGACATATTTTCTCAATTACCCGACATACAAATAATAGTCCATTAGCAATATACCTCTTAGTTTCAAGGAACAGAAACCCAACTCAAATTGGCTTTATCCCAAAGAGAAGTTTTGGTTCATATGATTGCAAAGGCAAGAGGAAGTGGGTCTGACTTTCAGTCCAGTTGGATCCAAGAGCCTCAACAACGACACCAGGAATCTCTTTTTTTCCATTTCTGGGATTTGTTTTTCTTGGTCTTTTTTTCATTTACAGCCAGGCTTG
Organism: Leucopleurus acutus; assembly: GCF_964270905.1. Lineage (NCBI taxonomy): Eukaryota > Metazoa > Chordata > Mammalia > Artiodactyla > Delphinidae > Leucopleurus > Leucopleurus acutus. The sequence goes on from NC_139155.1 coordinate 70,489,937, forward strand.
TCCCACGTGACAGCAAGATGGCTGCCGGCAGGTCCTGTCATCCCTCCAGCAGCCTGGCAACTCCCACACAAAGAGTGAGCCTGTTTCCCATTGGCCCAGATTGGGTCACGTGACCATCTCTGAGCTAATTCTGGAATCTCTGATTGGCCAGACTGTGGTCACGTGCTCAGAGTCAGGCGGTAGGGTGGCTCCACCCAAGCACGTGGACTGAGATCCCCTCTCTCTCGTGGTTTCCCAAAGTAAAATGGAGGAGCTATTACTAAAAGAAGGGAGCCTAGGTTTCCATTACAACCAGCATGTGGCGTGCCCGCCACGAAAAAGGGACCTTCCTTTTGGAAAATGTTGGGATGTACACCAAAATATACCAGGGTCTTCCTAAAGAGACATACGGTTGGTTGCCATGATTTGGGGATAAAAGTATGGTTCTTGCAACATAATTTGATGAAATCATTTTGATTATATAAACCGCTCAGAGAATCTCCAGTAGAAAATAGTTGAAATTCAGGAAGGAGGGACTCTGGGATGTGTGTATGGCAGGGGTGGGAACTGAGGCAGAGTGGGTAGATATCCACGGTAGAGAAGATGTCCAGGTAGAAGAGCCTCCCTGCAGGTGGGATCCCGCAGTACCGTGGGCTAGAGCCCGACTGATAAGAAAAGCGGGATTCTGGAACTGCTGGCAAAGCCTTTCAGATAAATAAGCACAATGGTTCCCTACTGATTGTCCGTGGCATTCTTTTTAGCTTTTGACACAACACATTCTGCTGCAATAAACAACCTTGTACAAGCATCCTCTCCCCGGTGCCTTGTATTTCTGTGGGATAAGTGGAATAAATTATGATGTCGCACCCCATGGGCTATAACTCAGCTTTAAAATAATACGCTGGAGCTTTGTGCAATGACCTGGTGAGATGTCCGGGATAGATGTCCCCTCTCTCTCTCTCAATAAAAAAAAGCAAGGTGCAGAATTTTTTCTTTTTTTGAGGAAAACTAAAAACTTCTGTGTTTTTCTGAGCAAGGGGAATGGTGTGGAAGGACACCCATCAAACAATGAATATTAGTATTTTAAGGACGTGGGACTAGAGGGCTTGAAAAGGTGATTAGCTTGCTTACTAGTCTAGTGGGCTATTTTTATACACGTATATATTTCACACACAATCAAACAAAAATGTAAAGAGGAAGCCTGCCTTCTAAGAAGGTTGAAGATTGGCCTGCAGGTTGGGGGTTAGGGAAAATTGAAAAGGCATATATTGCTTTTATAGGAGAGGGAGGTAGGGTTGGTAGATAAAATGCCCAGTTAAATTCGGATTTCACATAAAGGACAAATAAATTTTAGCATAAGTATATCCCAAACATTGCACTCTCCCACTGGCCCAGCTTGGGTCATGTGACCACCTCTGAACTAATCATGGAAACTCTGATTGGCCAGAGGGTAGTCAGGTGCCCATAGGGTCAGAACTTATACTACAGATTTACACATATTTTTCAAAATCTGATTTTCAAATTTAACTGGGTGTCCTATAGTTTTATTTTCTAAATTTGGCAACCCTGTGTGGAAAGAAGTAAGTTGTCTGGGTAGGGGGTGTGGGTAGTGAGCAGGGGGCCCCAGCTCTGTAAGTGGGAGAGCACTGAAGTTTGGAGAGGGAGAGAGATCACAACAGGAGCCCAGGAATGTGAGACTCTTGAGGACAGAACTGGGGAAAGAGAATTTTAAGGAAGTTTCCTTGGGTGATGTGCCTCTCACTCAGTTCCCTTGAGGGACCATCAGTAAAAATTCGATTCTTTTAAGTCTTCTGTGGATTTAGAGTGGTTGAGGCCTACACTGTGTGAGCCCCTGGTCCAAGGTGAGCCCATTTTTTAACCATAACACCTTCTGCCTGGCTCTATGTCATGGGCAAGGAGGAAGTACCAACGATGTTCGTTTCTCTTTCTCTGTCAAGAGTCAAGGGCAGTCCACTCATCCTCCAAACTGAAAACTGTTGTATCAGAAACAGTCCATTTCATCAGATGACTTTGTCCAAAGGGAATAACCCTCGTGAGGCAGTGAAGTGTGGCCGAGGCTGCCATCTGGTGGTTGAAAGGGACTCAGACGCTGGCAACCTTGGCCATACCTTGCTTGGGCTTCCCTGTTGATATTCATTTCGTCACAAATATTTAAGAATGCCTATATGTGCCAGGCAACCATGTTGCAAACAGTAGTATTAATAGCATTGTTTTAAAATGGGAATTTTTTAGTTGAGTGCAAATAAAAACATACTGGAAATGTAAGGAAATAAAAAGTAGGTCTTTAAAACTTGTTAAGCCATGAAATTCATGTCGAAACTATTTTTTTCTATCCTACGCCATCTTTTAGGGTAGAGGGTTAGTAAATCTTGGACAGAGTTATAACATGGAGAGAGAAAGAGTGCGGAGCAGAGGGAGGGCGAGAAACTTGGAATGGGAGGTTGGTGGTGATAGAACTTTCCAGAAAGTGGCATTCATACCTTATCTTTGCTTTCAGATTCCACTTTGATGAAGTATTTCCTCTGTTTCTACTGTTGCAGAACATACAGAACCATCACCTGTATTTGTGGAGCTGGTTTCATGCATTATCATGCTTTACACTTGGGACAGGTAGGTTGATGTTGGCGCCATCAGCGGGCCAGTGTTTTCTATCCACTTAGTGTCCATTCTTAGTGGCTTGCTTTTGTCCTCACGCTGGACTCTTCCACTGCGAGATGAACACTCAAGTCCTGAAGTATCGTGACTGGGTTCAGAAAGGAGAAAAGGGGGCTGGTGCTGTAGCAGCTGTGTCTGCCCCCTTTTATCAGGAAAGCAAACACCTTTTTAGGGCAACCCTCACTCTCCACCAACACACACACACACACACACACACACACACACACACACACACACAACTTCAGCTAACGCTTGTTGACCAGAATGGGTCAGAAGATCAACCCTAACAGCAAGGGAGGCTGGGGAACTGGGTAACAGGATTGTCATAATTGAAACCAGCCATGACCCCTTGTTGGAAGATGGGTTCATGGCTGCTCTGAACAAAATTAGGGTTCCATGAGCAGAGAGAAGAGAAGCAGATATTGGATACTGTCTGTCCCAGCATTCCATCGCTTTCAGGACCGTTAGTAACTTCTCCTTCCTCTTTTGTGCAGGGATTTAGATGCCCCATAGGGAGGAGCTTCGCACTGACACAGAAAGGCGACTCCTCCCTATTGGGGTCCCTCACTCCAATACGCTGCTAATCGCTGATGGAGTCAAGACTCAAACCCAGAGTTGCAGCTCCTCACTACTGCTGAACACAGCCAACATCTCCCAGGACAAAAACCAGTGAGGCGGAGTCCCCGAGCTCAGGGCGTCCACAGGATCAGAGCCTGCTTGGGTTCTGGGTGCCCAGCACTGCTCAGGCCGGCTCAGGCATTCCTACCCAGGACACCGACCAGGAGCCAGACCTCCTGGGTCCCCTTCCCTCGTGGATGAGCTATGTGGACTTGGGCAAGCGACTTAGCCTCTCTGAGCCTCAGACGCCACATCTGTAAGAGGAGAATGATAATGATTTTACTGACAGGAGTAAATGAGATATTAAAGGGCATCAAATAACTAGGAAATCTAAAACTATTCCAAAAGAGAAAGTGCATTTAAAATGTAGAAAACAAAACAAAAAGAACTAGCAAGCAGCCAGCGAACGCCAGCTACTATTACCATGATTGTTATGATTATTACTGTGTTATCCTGGCAGGGATCTCTTTGGTCACTGCTTTATTGTTCTCCCTCTCCTGGCCCAGGGCTGCCCATTCTGCTCAGTTTGTCTGAAGCACATTTACTAGTGCAGGTGGGTTCATGGTCTCAGGGGAAGCTCTGTCTCTCCACTATTGTTCTAAACTTGTAGGCAGCCAGGCCTGGGAAACAGAATCTTGGTTTCCGAAAGCATCCCGGGCACCCTCTGCCTTTCCGTCTTCTTTCTTCACCTTGTCTGTCCTTCCTCGGAATCTCCTCGGTTCCGTACCTGATTTTGAGTGACAGGCCCATGGATGATTCAGCCCCACCCTGGTCCTGCCAGTGGCCCCGCCCCACTGGTGAAACTTCTCTCCAGGAAACCTATCAGAAGCCCCACCCCTTCATTTTATAACGGAAGATGATTGGATAGCTGCAGGGAAGGAGCACGCCCGACGTCCACCCAGGATGCTGCCCTACGTACCTCCCCCACCCCGTTCTCCATTTACTGTGAGTTGTCCCTGAGGTGATAAGGCGAACTTGGAGCCCCCTTCCCCCATCCTTGAAAATTACCTAAATTTTGGATTGGATTCCCCACGTGGCCACCAGAGGGAGCATTAATCACAAAGTCCAGTCCTATCCCTCCCCTCCCTACCTACGTGTGGTCTGCCCCCTTCGGCTGCTCTGACCGCTCCCACCATGCAACCCCCTCTCTCCACCCTCCAGCCACACTGGCTGTCCCTCAAAGGGGACAAGCTCCCACTGGCCTCCTTCTGCCCCGAAGCTTCCCCAAACATCCCCGTATGGCTTTACTCTTTCAGTCCCAGTTTAAAATCACCTCCTTGACCGCCCACCCCTAACCACAGCCGCACCTGGCTCATGCCTGCACTGGTCATTCCTGGCTCGTACCCTTGCTTGTCGTCATCTATCAGGATTTTTCTACTTTCTTCTGGGTCCCACCTGGAGGATTGCTTTCTTTGTCAAATGGAGACAGGCCAGTGATGGCTAATTGTATGCGTCAACTTGACCGGGCTAAGGGATGACCAGATAGCTGGCCAGACATTATTTTCAGGTGTGTCTGTGAGGGTGTTTCCCAAAGAGATTAGCATTTGAATTGGGAAACTGAGTAAAGATCATCACCCTCACCAAGGCAGATGGGCATCTTTGCAACCCACGGAGGGCCTGAAGAGAACAAAAGGCGGAGGATGGAGAATTTGCTGTCTGCTTGAGCTGCAGCATCTCTGCTCTCCTGTCCTCGGACACTGATGCTCCTGGTATGTCCTGCGTGGTGGTATGTGATGATGGCAGTGGACATGTCTTGTTCCAAACATTCCCCAAATGCTCCTGGAACCATTCCGAGTCAGCAGTCCTGTCTTGGCATTCAAAGTCTCAGTAGGTGTCATCTCAGCCGAATCCCCAGAAAATGGAAACATTCCACTCAGTGCCAGCCTGGAGCGTTTGTAACAAAAACCCCATAGCTTTGACTCTTTTTTCATTTCTTTTATTAGCATCAATATATACAAAGTGGAAAATGACTTCATTTCATTATTCTAGCTTAGAAAGTTTGTTTTGCGTTTAATTCTATTTGGGCATAAAATGGAAATGAAAACTTCCCAGGAGAAAGCCTACCTTTGGGGGTTCCGAACAACTCAATAAAACGGGACCTCAAATGACCCAGCGACCTCAAAAACATAGGAAAGTCATACCCTTTGGATTGACCAAAAGAAAGGTCATTTTTGCCCAAGGCTCACGCTCAGCCTACACGTACCCACGTATTTGCCCAGTCCCGTCCGTCTGCTCGTACAACCATTTGGATCACGTAGCCACTTCGTTTCCTGCTGGGCTGTTCGGCAGTCTCCAAAGCTATCAGCCTGAGGTTCTGCAGGCTCTCCAAGGAGCTGGCTTCAAAAGGTCATTTTAAAGCATGTCCGTGGAACTAAATAAGGATGGCCATCAAGTAGCAACCAGAATGCTTAAGCTGGCTAAATATTTCTACCCTCTACCACCAAAAGAAGCAGAAAGATGAGTCCCAAGCTGAAGAGGGTTGAGTGTGTGCATTTTTAAAGCACAGGGTGGTAGCTGGCAGATACAGCTTATACGAATTAGCATGTAATACGCACCATCACATGCATTCTTTGAAGCTCGAAATCTCTGTAAACGTATTTCCCCGATGTTTTACGAAGAGTAGCTTGTAGGAAGGTTCAGTCTGTTCTCAAGTTTAAGATTGTATCCTGTTCAAAAATATTTAATCCCAGTGGGTTTTAACATTGAGCTTATTAAAAACAGACATGACATGAGCTGAAATGAGATGCCTGGTAAATTTTTGGCACGATTATTATGATTTGTTTTACCTTTACATATTACAAAGACACATTCAGGTATTTTAAAAAGAAAAATAGACACCAACCTGTCTTTTCAATCACACTGTACATTGTCAAGCTTGCATGATCCATCTTTTGACTAAAACAAACTTTTAAAACGTGGTCACAAAAAAAATTAAAAAAATAAAACATGGTCACAGGTGCTATATGACTAGGACAGAACTAAGACATTGGAATCCTGGAAGAAAAAGAAAAATCAACACCCCTCTACCCCATCCAACAGCCAATAAGAACTCCTGGGCCATGGCCTGGCCAGTTTCAGGGAACAGGGTTAGAATAAAGATTTTATATTTTGTCAGTCTTTATGAAAGGCAAATATTTAGTGTTCATGTAACCACAGTATGTTCTAAAATTAAATACCATTAATAGAGTTCTTCATTCTGGATGACCCAGGGTTAGGATTAGAATCAGCATCAAATAGATATAAAAGCAAAGATTTGATTCTGCCTTCAAAAAAAAAGTTTGCAGTATTTGCATTGCTGGTCTTTCTCCAGACATGACATTGCTCACTAATGGTCTGGAACATTTCTCCTCTGGTTCTTTCATATAACGGGTGGGCTTTGGGCAGCTGGACAGCAGCCTTTTATGATCTCTTGCTGTGCATCATGAATGCATGCTTGAAGGAACAGATGAACAGGATTCTTTTCTGGCAGAAGGAGGCCCCCCCCAGGACTGAGGTCCACGGTCCCGGCTAGGAGGAGGAGGAGTGTGTGTGTGTGTGTGTGTGTGTGTGTGTGTGTGTGTCTGTGTGTGTGTGTGTGTGTGTGTGTGCGCGCGCGCGCGCGCATGCGCAAAGCCAACTGCCATATTCTGTTTCGGATGCTTCCTAAGCAAGCTACCAAAACATGGACTCCCAGCCATTCTCCCAAAGGCATGGCAGCCAGAAAGGTCTTGTTTGAAAACCAGCTGATTTAAAACAATTCTAGAGAGCATGGGAAGGCTCCAGAGAGCACCCCGAAAGCCGCTGGGCCGGCGTGCCTCTCTGAGCCACTGGTTGACACTAGGGAGATGAATTGGCCTCAAAGGCACTTTTCCTTCCACCCCTTCCTCACCCCTTGCCTTCTCTTTACACCTATATTTAGAAAAGAATCTTCCAGATAATCACACACTCACCAGTCCTACTGGGTTGAGGTGAAAGGACTCTGATCAAATACCAGGATGCGGGATTAATGAGATGCTAAGAGTTCCTTTCTGGCCTAAAATTCCTCCTTCTCTCCTCACTGGAGTTCAAATCGTGTGATGTGGATGCCGTTGTGGCTTTAAGCCCCCCGTTCCTGTTCCTCGGCACCTCTATGGTCAAGCATTCACGCCACCATCCAACGTCCGGGCAGAGCTTCAGAGAATAGAAAAGTAGTTTCTTCTCATAGGACCCTCCCTCCCTCCCAAATACTTGACTGCAAGTGTATTCTGAAGGTGTCACCTTTTAGAGTGACAGTGCACTTGAGTCTCCCCTATTTTGAGGGCTCTGGCAGTGCAGCACCCTGGGAGGGAAACAGAGCTCACCCCTGGATTTCTCCCCTGCAACCCAAAGCCTCTTAACACTATGGGCGGTACTGCTCACGCCTGCAAAGTCTACGGATCTATCATCACAGCTTGAGGGTGGCCTTGTTGAACAAGGTGATCGATTCTGGCCCTTGGAGCATAAATTACCTGCTCTTTCATCGTTGAAAGAGTATCATTTTATTCTCTCGATTCCCTTAGCCAGCTTTGCCCCTCATCCACTTCTTCACTGGAACTCTCAGATCTCTCATCTTCTCTGAAAACTTTCCTTTGTCACCTGTCACCTTTATAGAAAGAAAACATTTTCTTAGTTTGCCAGCATCCAGCGAGGCCAGGGTGGTGAAAGAGAATGTTTGTGTAACACCTTTGCTGCCTTCAGAGGGGCCATGGGAGGGAGGGGACGGGGCAGGTTCTTTTAGCAGCTGAGGAAAATGGAAGGGAGAAAACAGACTGGTTTTGGAGTAGTGCTGTTTAAGTCTCTGTGCTAAATTTCAACCCAAGTTAATCCAACAAGAAATACCCTTTTCCAACCTAATCTTGGGACTTAGATTTGTACGAAAAACACCATGGGCATGGATCCTGAAGATGCATGCAAGTCGATGCAGCCGTAGCACGGCATTGCTGATAGGAGAAACAGCCTGTTGCTGTTTTTTTTTTTTCCTTTTCCCTCTACTGCTGTGTTTGCTATTTTACAGGTCCTCCACCTGCCTTCAGGATTGAGGCTGTACCACAAATTTGGCTGCAGCTGCAATACATCCAACCACACCTATTTCGATTTTAAATATAATAAATACAGTGAAGAAAACAGAAAGTCTTCAGTAAAGAGTCTAAAGAAAAGACAGCCGACACTCTGGGCTTTCCATCAAATGCCACATGGTCTCTGGATGAATTTCTCGAGGAGGCTGTAGTTGAGTTTGTATCTGTAAGTTCCCTTGTCACGTGGAGCTCTCTCTAGATGGAAACTTCATACTCTCTGGTTTCCTGTGTGAGAGAGAAGCACAGATCTGTTGACCCCTTGTGTGGCAGAGGGACTCATGAATCGTTCTGGATCTTCACCCTTCTCTGTATCCAAGATATTGGACATAGGACTTTGCAGTGCTCTTTACTCTAAACTTGACTTGCTTTTACCAATGGGTTATGGGAAAGTGGGTCATAAGAGGGGCCTGAAAAGTGCCTGTGTGTTTCTGCTGCTGGCGTCCTGCCCTTCTGCCTTCACCACGAGTAGAGCATGCCTTGATGGCCTTTAGTGCCGGCAAGAAGATGAGAGTCATGGACAGCAGAGCTGAGTCATCAGCCAACCACATATGTGTGAGTGAGCACTGCCAAACCAGGACTACCACCCAGCTGAAACTAGCTGAAAACACTGTCCCATGGACTGATGAGCAAATTAACGCTTGTTACTTTGAGCGACTGAGTTTTGGGATTGTTACTCAGCATTATCATAGTGCTAGGTGACTGATACATACACGAATAAGTCTTAATAAGGTCTAGTTTCTAAAGGGCTATTTTTCATCAGCTTGACCTTCTCTGAGGATTCAGAAACAAGCTATACACAATGTAAAATAACATATGACCTTGTCTTACCAGTGCCATATCTAAAATGACCACAACACGTAGGCAGCAACCAGTTCAATTTCTCCAATACTCGTGGAGTGTGTGTAATATACTCCAGGCCCCCAGGGCAGAGGAGTAGGGAGATATAAGAAGTCATAGGCTCGGCCCCATGTCACTGTCACATGCTTTAATGGAGGTCTACAGTTCCCACTGGGTCAACACAGATATGCAATTCTGTCTGTGCTTCATGGTAGATGCAAGTTTGGGGGGCAGGCTCCAAGGTGGTCTTCATGGTCCCCAACCTCCTGGTATTCACATTCCTTGTATGATCCCTTCCCCTTAACTGTATGCAGAACCTATGATTTGCTTCTAAGCAACAGAATACAGCAAAGGTGCTAGGATGTCACTTCCGTGTTTGTATTTTGTAGGATTGCGACCTATCTCTCTCTCTCTCGCTGACTCTGAAAAAGCAAGCTGCCATGTTGTGAGTTGTTCTATGGAGAGGGACACATACAAAGGAACTGAGGTTGACAGCATGCAAGAAACTGAGCCCCTTAGTCCAACGACCTGCAAGAAACTGGATGCTGTCAACAGTCATGTGAGCTTGGAAGTGGATCCTTCCCCAGTCAAGCCGCAGATGAGACTGCAGCCTTGACTGACACCTTGATTGTAGCCTGTGAGTCCTGGAGCAGAGGACCTACATTAGCCTGGACTCCTGACCTACAGAATCTATGGGGTAATAAATGTGTGTCCTTTAGGCTCCTAAATTTGCAAAAATATTATTACACATCAATTGATAACAGGAGGTCAGAGGAAGCGGGAGTGCTGCAAGGTTAGCACGGACACGGAACAAGTTTATGCCCCCAATATTGGGAGATGATTGTACATCGTCACACAGTGAATTTGAAGGTTGTGGTTTTGCAACCTCATGACCAGCCTTCTTGTTCTTCACACAGGCCTCTGGGCCTTTGCACGTGCTCTCCTGTCTTCCTGGCATCTTTTTCAGCCACCTTATACGACTCAGCTTTCTCAAAGATGAGATGAGATGGCCTTCTCCCACCCCATCACACACTCATAGCACCCTGTCCAATTTCTTTCATGGCCCTTAAAAATTATGGTTGGCCCTTAAAAATTACGGTTTGTTGCAATCAAGATATTCACTGGCATATTTGATTGTTTGAGGTTCAAGGAGAGGCAAGAGAGGCTAACAGAGTTTGCATCCTGGCTGCAGGTTGTGTGTTCTGGCTGTGTGCAATCTTGACCAAATCGTTTTTCCTCTCCCTGAACCTCAATGTCCTCATCAGCCAATCAGAAATAACTAGAGAATCCATCACAAAGAGTTACAAGGATTCAAGGGGATTATGCATTTAAGGCACCTGGCCCATAATATTACTATTACCATTACTACTACTACTATTATCGATATCTGTCTCCTTTGTGAGCTTATAAGCTCATTAATGGAAGGACTGTGTCTATTTGGTTCAACTGTGTCCCTAGTACCAACACAAGGCTGCTGCTCAAATGTGTGGGGACGGTGCACACTGCCATTCAATAAGGAATGTAGTTTAATAAGATGTTGGGAATGCTGCCCACTGCCACCAGGCCACCGCTGGGCTCGGACCCATTTTAGCTGTCTCTCCATGGGTCTCTGGTGCAGCCCCTTCTTTCTGTGGCCATTCTGCTAAGAACAAAGAGTTACAGGCTTGTCATCAATTCCTAGAACGAGCTGAGTTCTCCAGCAGTTACCTCAATAGGGGTCTTGGCGGGGATGAGACAGGAGGACCACTGGCCATGCCTTTCTGCCAGCAGCATCATGAGCAAAAGGAAATTAAACCTCCCGTTTTGATGTCGATGGATTCAGAGCAAAGAGGGAGGCACCAGGGAGAGAAGAGAGACCCACTCACCCCTGTCTCATAAATGGGGTTGTCAAACTCGGTTTCCACGGTGATCTGGCTGTAGGGGTGGGAGTACATCAGGGGCAGGCGGAGGTTGGAGTAATAGCGGCATCTGGAGAAGAGACGGTGAAGGGAAGAGAAGTTACTTTTCCTGGACGAGGAGACACCTTACAGTCCCACAGGGGAATGGTGGGTGCCACTTCCTGAGCATCGGCACCTCAATGGATAACAAGGAGGATGTGTGGAGACGGCCTCTTGTAGGTGAGAATCCGAGTGGGGTGAAAGCTGAAATCATAATCGCTCTCAATTGCTAACCCAGTCGGTGATCCTTAAAACCCCGGACCTCCCCTTACTGGAGCTTAATGTGTTTTCTCCTGTAAGATGATACAAGTCCCTCTTTAATGCAAAGGGCAAGCGCAATAATAATGAGCATTTATTAAGCATATACTGTGTTGCCTCAGAGCAGCCTTCCCTGACCACCTATTTAGATCTGGTCTCTGTTCCCACACCCTGTCTCTTTCCTTTATTGTGTTTATTATAGTGTGTGATAATGTGTGTATTTCTCCTCTCCCCCTTCCAGACTGTGAGCTCCACAGGGACCATTTAAAGTAGGCAAATGCCTGCCTCAGGGCCTTTGCACATGGCTGCTTCTCTGCCTGGAATCCTCCTCTCCCAGATATCTGCATAGTTTACTCATTGTTGCTTTCAAGCTCTTACTCAAATGTGATTTCTCACTGGGGCCTCCTCTACCCCTCCCCCACTTAAAATGCAACCACTGCCTCACCCCAGCTCCCTTTTTCTCTCTTCTAAGTTTTCTTTTTCTCCCTGCATTTTTCACCTTCTAATGTACTACTTACTTTTATATTATACTTTACTTATTGTCTCTCTTCCCCCATTAGAACCTGTGCCCCACATGTCAACGATTTCTTTTTGTTTTGTTCACGACAATGGTCTTAGAGCCCAGAAAATGGCCTGGTACAGAGTCGGTGCTCAATAATTGTGAAATTGAACGAATTAGTGAATATGCTAGCCATAGATGAGTATCTTCCTTCCTTGTTAAAGGCACGTTCTATGCTCCCCAACACCTGGGACAATGACATTAGACTGTCAATACATACATGCTGAATAAGTGAGGGAATGAATGAGTGAATGAAGGAGAGAATGAATCAGTGTGCCTGGCAACAGGAAATGTCTCTCTCCCATTAAGCATTAGCTCTGTGGGGTCAGGAGAGTGTCTTCTGATTTGCTGCTGCATGCTCAGCCCTCTTACCATGAAGGGTTGGCAGGCGCACGATCTAAATATTTCTCAGAGTTGAATTGAATCACACCATCCCTTCAATTACACAAATGCCACTGTCCCCGAGAGTGGAGACCTTGAGGCTCAGGGTCCATGACGAGCCCAGCCCCTCAGCACGCTGGTCGCTGAATGGGCGAGAGCCCCACTCCCACCCGAAGCCCCGTACCTGGTGATGTAAATGTAGGCTCCTCCCAGCAGCAAGGAGATGAGGAGGGCCGGGATGAAGATAGCCAGTGCCACGTTTCCCCCTTCCAGAGACGTCTCGGCTGCCGCTTCTGCTACTAAATGCACAAGCCGGTGAAGGCCCCTGGCTCCCAGGGGAGTATCCGCCCTCCCAGCCCTGCACCCACTCCAAGACCTAATGTCACAGAGCCAGCCACTGGAGAACCATCCCCAGAAGGGAGAAGAGGCAAAGAGTAAAGGAAATGGTGCTGGTTCTTGGCAACAGAGCCCCAGACCTATTCTTGGATGGGGTGGTCATCAGTTGAAATCTGGTTAAAATCCAATTCCAGGGAAGACCTGGAGAAAATCCCCAACGTGCTAACTGGAAAGGCAGATCTGCTTGACAGTCCATGGAGAAGACAGAGTTGTGTCTAGACTGGCAGGTCCCTCCCAGACCTGCTCAATCAGACCCTCCAGCAGAGGGTGCTGAGCAGCTGGGTCAGTGCTCGGTACCTGCACACCTCATGACACCCCAACCGCACACCCCATGACACCCTAACCATGAAGACACATCCTCAGAGGCCCTGGCTGCACACTCTCAGGCAACCCTCTCGGCCTCACCTGGGGCCTCCCGCTACCTCCCAGTGGTTAGAGGAAATCACAAGAACTATGAGGATTATTGTGGAGGTGGAGGCGGGGAAGGGGGCGTTTTCCGAGAAAGGCTTGAAGGCAGACTCCACATCCCTTCTGGACACACTCTGCCGTTCTCCACAGCCACGTCTAACGGAGCTCGGCGTTATGCAAATCTGCAATCCGTTAGCCACCACTCCTTGGGTCTGAAAAATCAGTCTTAATACCCATGATAAATGTGCGAGCCCAGAACATTACGATGGCATCACACCCGCTGAGCAACCCAGGCCTTTGAGATGTTCTCATGGTCCATTGGCCGGTGCAAGACAGCGAAGGAAGGGCCTGCATAGAGCCTAACACCACAAATGCCCTTCTTCTTCTAGCGGAGTGACCGATACATGCTCCCCACAGCCTACACATGTATTTGAGCTCCAGCTCTGTCTGCTTGGATTAAAATGTCATCTGTTGCAGAAGAGAGCAACTAATGACATGTAATTTCCACTGCCCCAGATTCTGAGTGAACAATTTATTGTCAGAAAGATAAGTGGCTCCAAAAATAATTTAAAAAACTGTGCAATTGGTTAAAACTTTTTTTTAAACAAAATATGTTATTTTTTTCCTGACACGACAGCCCAGTGAGTGGTTTTGTACCAAAGTGAACGAAGGTTATACAGAATGCAGAATATTTTACGTGTGGGATGCATTGAAAAGGGAAGATAAAACAAAATCCTGGATCACTTTTAGCATCTGTTCCACATTAATAAATCTCACTTGGTAATTTCTAACAAGAACAGAAAACAAGGGGGATCCAGGGACAGCTATTTTGGGGAAGAAAAAGACGGAGGGGAAAACAGACCACAGAGCATCCCCTGGGGAAGACCTTTCCCTCCCAAACCAGGAGCTTGCTCAGCATGAAAGGTGAGGCATCTCTGGATTTAGCTCCCCCAAATAGCACCACATGGCTGAAAAGTTTTACAAGAGGGTATGTGTTTCTCAGGCACGTGAACTCCCAGATGTTTTTACCTCGTCATCATGAACAGAACGGGCGTCAAATCTCTTTTAGGTCATAGTTAGGACTATAAGTTGCAAATTCAATGATTTTTTTTTTCTTTACAATGTCATTTGTTTTGAAATTATCCTCAGCAGTGTGAAGGCAGCATTTTTGCTTAACTTTCTGTTAGCGCCTCGATAAGGATCTCCAAGGACCTTCCCTTGCTTTCTGCTATTAGCTCGGTTTATGGGACTCTTTTCTTCATGGGACTCACCTTCTAAAGCGTGTTCAAAGCTGTCTTGATTAACTGAAAGAGAAATTGGAGCATTGGTCAATGTCAAGTGAATTCACTCTGTTTGCATGAAGCAGCCCCCCCCCCCCCAATTAGGTGCAAAAGTCCATTCCATGCTTTGCTGTAGTGCTGTGGTTTTGTTTATTTTTTTAAATCTTAGGCTACCGGAATTAGTGGAAATGCCTCATTCCCTTCCTAAGTTCCTGAGAGAAGATGAGACAGATATGAAAGGAAAAGGACAATAATTACTGAATACTCACCATATGTCAGATACTGCGCATCAAGAGCTTTATATATATTTGCTCACTTAACACTCACAACAATCTCATTAGGTAGATACTATTCTCATCCCCATTTAACAGATAAGCAAACAGAGGTTCAGAGAAGCGAAGTGATTTCTCTGACACCACACAGCTCCTAAGTGATGGAGGCAGGATTTAAACTTGCTTGGCTTTCTTGGGCCTTTGCTCTGAACTACATAGTCCTGGTCTCTTCAGTGTTTTTGTGTCGGACCAAGGCTGATGAATGGTGAGGGGCAAGACAATTCCAAATCCGAAATCCTGAGCCCAGCCAGAGGTGAAATCGTTTTCCTGCTTTGAAATATACATTTATATGAACCTTTCTAATTTCACTTTTATTCCATATTGATTTGGAATATAGGATTTGTATTCCATATTTTCATTCCTTCATTGCCATAGACTGGAACTCTCTGCAGTTGGTTTATTCCCCTGGATTCCCTGTACAACTCCTCTGGAAGTTCAGGATGATGGGGGCTGGTGTCTTCACGCTTTGGCATCCAAGTCATCATGATAGCTGAGCACAAAAATATACCCACAGGGACGGGGTTCAGGGATGCAAAACCCCCAGAGTGAAGGGCTTCGATGGAAAGATTGCATGATAAGGTCGTGGGAGGAGCTGGCCCCCAAAGGCCCAGCAATAGCGGTGTCCTACATAATACGGAGATTTCCTAGTTAGAGCTTTGGTCAAAGTGACTCTCTGACTTTCATCGTTATCATGTGATGATAACAAAACCAGCCGACAAAAAAGCTAACTAACTGACTGCAGACATCTCTGGAGCCAGGGCATCAGGAAAATGGAAAGATTAAGGCAGATGCTTCCTACCCAAGACATGAATGGGACCTTGACTGCGTGTCTGGGAGGGCATGAGCTTCCATGAAATCTTAGAAATGGAAGGAAATGTTGAACCTCTGAGTGTGATCAGTGGGCCCCGGGGGCACGTGCTAAGAGGCAGCTTCCTGGGCCCTTTCCTGGACCTGCCAGGGCAGCGTCCTTGGGAACCCAGGGCCCCTGAGTCCCAGGGGGTGGTCCCACACTGGTGCTCTGTCATTTCTCCAACTCCAGACCACAAACGATGGACCCCACTTTTTTGGGGAAGAGGAAGTGATTTATTATTTCACGACAGAGTTGGCAGGGTGCGTCACAGGAGTGGAAGTGGAGAGGAGAGAAAAGGGCAATGGTCTCCCAAGACAATGTCTTTCCTGCTAGACGGTCTGTCGTACCTGAGGGGCCAGCATTGCCTCACCCGGTGGGGTTTCAAGGGCAGGGAATTTATAATTAGCAGAAGTGGGTTCAAATCCTAAATTTGTCTTATACCAGTTGTGTGGTTTGGGGTAAGTCACTTAACCTCTGTGAGCTTCTCTGTCCACATTTGTGAAATGGGTATGACGGCTCACCTATCTCAGAGTATGGTCACGAGGCTTCAATGGGGTGATGCAGGGAAAATCTTTTTTTATAGGTACAATTCACATGACATAAAATTAACCATTTTAATTCAGTGTCCAATTCAGGGGCATTTAGTACGTTCACAATGTTGTGCAAGCATCCCCTCTATCTAGTTCTAAAACGTTTTCATCATCTCAAAAGGAGATTCGGTACCAATTAAGCAGTTACTCTTCCCTCCCCACCAGCCCCTGGGGAGCGCTAATCTGAGTTCCATCCCTACGGATTTACCTACTCTGGACACTTCATTCGAATTGAATCATACAATACGTGACCTTTTGTGTCTGCTTTCTTTTCACCGAGCATAACCTTTTCAAGGTCCATCCATGTTATAGCATTCCTTTTTACGGCTGAACAATATTCCCTTATATGAACATGCCACATTCTGCTTATCCACTCACCAGCTGATGGACATTTGGGTTGTTTCCAACTTTTGTGAATAATGCTGCTACGATCATTTGTACAAGTGTTGGTTTGAATACCTGTTTTCAATTACTTTGTGCCTATACCCAGGAGTAGAAATTCTGGCCAGGAAAGTATATTTAAGCCTTAACGCTGGACTTCATGAACGAGCATTTGGGGATCCGCTGAAGTTACGGGTTCCCAAGTAGAAATGTAAAACTGCATGTTTCAGTTCCCCCGGGGGAGAGAATTCAGAGCTTTCTGCCTGATTCTCAAAAGGGTACTAACACCATAAAAGGTTAAATCCACTTGCCTAAAGCGTTGAACATACTTAGGATATGATTATGAATTTCACACCTCAAAGACACGGATAAATGGATCCAAATCTCACTAGGTGTGCCCTAACTTAATTTCAACGATGAGTGGTTCACTGATTCTAAAATACACTTCCCCGCCTTTTCACCATCTCTGAGATGGGGGGGGGGGGTGTCTTACAATCACTGGGGTATTACAATCGCTGCCACCAGGTGGCGCTCAAGATGCCCGTGCTTGTGCAATCATCAGCCCAGGACCATCAGTACCCGGAGGATAGGTGTGAGCATCTTGGGAGAACGCCTAGAGGCGACAGGGGAACACCCATCACCCTTGGGAACCAAGTGGTTGTGAGAAGGGGGTGCAGGAGGCGGGAAACGTTTCAGCCACGCTGTCCAAGCACGAGTCAAAAGCAGGCTGCCTCTCCTTTATGATAAAAACCTAAGCTCTCTTAGTAAGTAAAAACAAAAATGCTAATAAGCAAGGAGAAGGCACCGTGTCATAGTTTAATTGGAAGCCATGTCCTTCCTCAGCAGTGCAGAAAATAACGGTGGTGTCTTAGATTTAGTGAAACACAGTAGCCTGGCTTTTTAGAGCAAGTTTAGAATCGCTGCAAGTCAGTCTTTACATCTCTGGGTCCCTCATTCCCCGGGACTCCGGGGGTGGGGAGGCGGTGGTTTCTTTACCTTTACAGACGGGCAGTGGCCCATTCCAGTGGGATGGCTGTCCCAGGATGCATCGAATGGTCACTTCGCCCATGAGCTCGAAGCCCTCATAGCACATGAAGGTGAGGGACTCTCCTGGCAGGTAGAGTCGTTTGTACAGGATTTGGTACCCATTTTCAGGTAACCCTGGGTTGTCACATGCCAGGGACTCCTCCGCTGAAATGCAAGCCAAAAGGAGCTCTGATGAGACGATGTAAATCTCTGGGGACTCCTACTCAAAGCCTGTGTGATCTGAGGCCAGTCTCTCCAGCATCATTTCTCTGCATCCCCACCTTGAACTGAACTGTTGCCCACTCCTCAAACTCCCCTTTCCCTCTCCCACCTCTGGGCATGGGTTACACATGGGCACAGTAGGATATACTGAGCTGTGGAATCTGGGTTAAAAATCTGGGTTCTGCTACTTACTAGCTGTGTGACCTCCAGCAAGGGCCACAACCTCTCTGAGCTTCAGTTTCCTCATCAGTAAAATGGCAATAATAGCAGTACCTATCTCACAGGGACTTGGAAGATTAAACAAGATAACGTGCAAATGCTTTAGCACGCCCTTGAAATGTAAGTACTCAGTAAATAATGGACGGTGGTGTCGCTAAATTATGAAATATTCCTCCTGCTTCTCACCTTATACCTCACCTGCCCACACAGCCGGGATAAGTCTTGTTTTTCAATACTCAGTCCTCATATCTCCTCCTTCAGGAAGCCTTCCCTGATGCCCCCTACCCCTAATTGAGTCACTAATCTCTCCGGCTCTTCCTCCACCACAGCATTGCATACACTGTATTGTGTTTAATTATTTACTATCAGTCTCCCTCACTGGAGATGAGCCTGTTCAGGCATGCTGGAAGCTCAGGGCCTGGTATACAGCATGAACACAAATGACCCTAACATATACAGTAGGAGCATCATAAATGACACCTGCTAGCTTAAGACTTATTGGAGAGTTGAACCTGACAGTTTGACCCATTCCAGGTCCAGCGTGTGATCTAGTTCCTTTTCAGCACCTGGATGGACTGGAAAGCCAGCAAAAACTGCTGTGCACACAAGACTACACATCCCGAAACATTAAAAAGTCTTACTATTAAAAAACTTAAATTGGGTAAAATCTACATAATATAAAATTTACCATCTTAACCATTTTAAGTATACAGTTCAGTAGTGTCAAATACATTCCCATTGCTGTACAATCAGCCTCCAGAACTCTTTATCTTCCCAAATGGAAACTCTGTCCCCATTAAACACTAACTTCCCATCTCCCCTCCCAACCAACCCTTGGCAACCACCATTCCACTTTCTGTCTCTATGACTTTGACTACTCTAGGGACCACATATAAGTGGAATCATCCAGTATTTGTCTTTTTGCGACTGGCTTATTACACTGAGCATAATATCCTCAAGGGTCATCCATGTTGTAGCTTGTGTTCGAATTTCCTTCCTTTTTAAGGCTGAATCATATTCCACTGTATGGCTGGACAAACATTTTGTTTATTCATCCATCTGTCAATGGACACTTGAATGGCTTCCCCTTTCGGCTATAGTGAATAAAGCTGCTATGAACATGGGTGTGCAAATACCTCTTTGAGACCCTGCCTTCAATTCTGTGGGTAGATACCCAGAAGTGGGATTTCTGGACCATACAGTAATCCTACATGTAACTTTCTGAGGAACCACCATCCCGTCTTCTACAGTGGCAGCACCATTTTACATTCCCACAAACAGAGAACAAGGGGTTTTCTATGCCAAATCCTAAAACATTTTGCTCCTTCTGGATCTTGCTTTGCTGTACAAGTACCCAAGTCTTTACATATCACAGCTGCACCTGCCATACATGTTTCAGAGAAACAAGCTTCTGTCCACAGCTTCCAATACTCAGTTGATTAGTGAAACACGGAAGAGATGACATGCTGCCTCTTTTACCTGAAGGATTCCTATAATATCTGAGTGATTTTTACAATTTACTAGTGTAATCCCCCAGCTTGCCATCATCCTGACTCTGCAGGCCCTCGGTTTAGAACGTGGAGCAGGTGGGTCTTTTATTATTTCACACCTGGTGATTCCACTGCACTTGGAGAAGAGGCAGGGTCTCCAGATTGGGCTATTAGGGCTTTGTCCATCTGCTTCCTGCCTCCCTCTCAAATGGTTCCTTAGTTTACATCAAACTAGTCACATTCTGCCAGACGGGTTACTCTGTTTCACCCTTTTGTGCTTTGCCTATGCTGTTCCCTCTGTCTGAGATGCCCTTCCCCTTCCTATCTAAAGGAGAGTGACATAAATACACTACCATGTGTAAAATAGCTAGCTAGTGGGAACCTGCTGTACAGCCCAGGGAGCTCAGCTTGGTGCTCAGTGATGACCTAGAGGGGTGGGATTGGGAGGGGTGGGAGGGAGGTCCAAGCGGGAGGGGATATGCGTATACATGTAGCTGATTCGCTTCATTGTACAGCAGAAACTGGCACAACGTTATAAAGCAATTGTACTCCAATAAAAAAAATAAAGGAGAGTGCAGTGGAAAGGCTAAAACAGCCCTTAATAATCTTCACCTGCTGGTATTAACACTCTTTGCAGCTCTTTGTAGCAGGACCTGTGACTCACTTCCAACCAATAAAGTATCAATACAGCAAAGACAAAGGGCTGTCACTTCCATGAGGATGTTATATAAGACTGTAGTTCTGTCTTGCTAGCAGACTCTCCACTGTCTTTGGAGTAGGAGCTCCAAAGCTTGGAAGTGGATCCTTCCCCCGATTGAGCCTTCAGATGAGACTCCAGCCCCAGGTCTCTCTTATGAGAGATCCTGAACCAAAGGACCCAGTTAAGCTGTTCCCAGACTCCAGACCCATAGAAACTGTAAGATAATAAATATGGGTTGTTTCAAGCACCTTATTTTACAAGGCAGATCTCAAGAATTCCCCCAAGGAGCCAGATCTGTCCCCAGCAGCATGAATTCCCCTGTTCTTGGAACCCTGTTCTATAACCTTCACAGACCTCCAACACAGCCTCAGAATCTTTTCTGGCACTGTTTGATTCTCACCTTGCCCACTCACTCCCAGGCTGGAAACTCATCTTACGTTCATGCCAGGAATTCCAGTGCCTAGCACCTTGCCTGCATCACAGGAAGCATTCATTCATTCATTGGGTCAATGAATGTTTATCGAACACCTATTATGTGCCAACACATAAGTAGCACTGAGGACACAGAGGTGAATAAAACAGATATAACCCCTCGCCCCATGGAAATTGTGGATGGCACATAGTATAACAGAAGTCCCAACTAGACCCTATTTCTCTGTGAATTTGACCTACACATGGGCTCTGCTTAGCTTGTGCAAATCAGGGTATTTCATGTAATAATCTGAATTTCTGGCTTCTTCTGAAACATTGGAAGATAAGATAATACTGGGCTCACATAAATACATGGCAATGATTGTGACCTGGAGCCCAAGCACTTAACTCACATGGCGTTGAGTAGAAGCCATCCCCCTTAGATAAGAAGTATGTTCCCCAGTTAGCCACAATCCTTACCACTCCCTACTGTTCTACACATGGTACCTGCCTGACATTCAGGAAGGCATTTTAATGTATCACCTTTCCAAGGAACAAATGAATGAATGACTATGCCTTAGAGATAGTAATCACCTCTAATGAGGAATTGGGGCTCTGATCTCTTTGAATGGGTGGGTCGACAGGGACCTGGCTTAGAAGGTTCCGAAGGTTCCTAGGGTTCCAACCTCTTGAGGTTGAAAGATTTTTTTCTTTGTAATTCAATAACAGCCTTCGTCAGGGGTGAAGAACTGTTTTCCTCCCATACCTGCAATCCAGGAAGCCAGCCTGTAGAAAGGGACTTGCTGGGTCGCTGGGTGGCTACAACAATGCAGACACACCTTGGCAGGCGCTCGAGCTTTTATTCAGAAAACATTTAGCAAGTGTTTACTGCATGCCAGACAACGCACCCAGCAGTGGGGCCAGAAGGCGAATCAGACGCCATTCCTGCCCTCCTGAGACTGTGGTCTCAGTGCTTTAAGCGGGCAAACAAAGTAAATGGACAATTAAACAAAAAGAGATGGCAGCTGCTGTCAGAGAGAGAAGCTCAAAAGAGTAAGGGGCACCTGGAGGAGACCCCCTAAGTCAGCGGGGGCGGGGCTGTTAGAGCAGCTGAGAGAGAGAGGCAGAGATATGGACTAGCATTCCCTTCAGTTCAGACTCCCAGAAATGAGGCACCAGGTGGTTCAGCCAATGCCTGACCAAAGCTAATCCTGCCACTAAACCCAGGTCATCTCTGTGGTTGAAGTTCACCCACGGGCACTTGAGAACAGCCAATGTTACCATGTCTGGGCCCCCGGTCAAACCACAATGTCTTCCTTCAATCAATCACGGGAACCCTTAAAGACAGCATGGTATTATGCGTCCACGGAAGACACCTAGAAGGACTGGTAAGGTACCATTAACCTTGCGGAGTGTGCCTGGGGTATGAGCTGTAGGAAGGGAAAATCTTCCTTTGACATTTTATAGTCCTATATAGCATATTGATGTATCGTTTTAAAAACAGGTTGGGCACGCCTTACTTTTATAATATACACAGGCAATAACATCACGACCCAAACCCTGCACCCAAGTCCTAATGATTCCTCTGAAAGTTTGCTCTTCAACCTGGTTGGGCTCTGTGGAGCTGGAGTTGGCTTTTACTCACCGCTGTATCTTCAGCAGTCTGGCACACAGTAGGTGCCCAATAAATGTTTCTTAAAAGACCTTACATCAATTCAACTGAAAGAAGATTACAGAATAGAAGTTCTTGGGCTCAAGTGCCTAATGGCCCGGGATTCAGATCCTAGTTATGCACCTGTGGGTAAGATATTTGTCCTCTGTGAGCCTCAACTTCCTCATCTGTGAAATGGGATAGCTCGTAGGGTTGCTATGATGATGAAGTGAGCTCATGCACGTGAGGGTGAGCAACATACAGTAGCACCCAGTAAACGCTGGTTATTTTTCTGGGTTTTACAATTTTGGTCACCAACCCAACTTTACTATTGTTTACTTAATCTTTTTAAAAATTTCTATTAACTTATTTTTCCATTTAAACAGTGCCACATAATTTAGCCTCACCCCAAATAATAACATTCTTATAATCACAGGTTTCAAATGTCAGTTTTATTTTTAAAGATTTTCTTAACATTGAAAAGTTAATCTGGGTACTGTCTAAAGCCACATGGGTATCACCAATGGAGTATATAATACTCCTTGGGAAATGCAGCCCCATGCACTACACTTTACAGTTTATGAACTTCCAGAGTCTAGAATTCACTCTTTGGGTTTAAAAAAAAAAAAAAAATTTCAGTCCAGCAGACATTTGCTCTGTCCCTATGTTCCAGGCTTGTGCTAGGAGCTGGTATAGAGTAGGGAACTAAAGAAGCATGGTTCCGATTTTCCCAGGACTCAGTCTAGTGGGGGAGAGGAACAGTTATCAGGTAATTGCAACCCAGTGCTTGGTAGCAGCTGTGATGGGAGAAACACAGAGCAGAAACCTCACTGAGTCAGTCAGAGGTGGGAAGGTCAGGGAAGGTTTTCAGAGGAAACCTGGAAATCCAGTGCTCTACTGGGAGAGAGTGAAGACTCAGACCCCAGGTAAGTGCTGATCTGATTCCCTGGCTTTCCATCCTCCTGGGAGTCCAGCTTCCTAGTAAGTGATCCTTAAGAGAAGATAAATCCTTAAGACAAAAAAAAAAAAAAAAAGTGTATTACCTGCAGTGTAGCAGAGTGGCCAGCAGGTGGCAGTGGCAATGCAGAAGGATTTCCCTACAAACTTTCCCTGGAATTTTCTTTCATAAATGAACAGATTAATGAGTATAACAAATATTTCTTGAGCACCTTCTATGTGCCAGGCCCTGGACATACAGCAATGAGCAAGACAGACATGGCCCCTGCCTTCATGTAACTTAATGTTCATGTATTCCACAATATTTCCTGTACCAGGCACTGTCCTGGCCCTGCGGAGATAGAAAGTGACAAAGGACAAATTCTTAGATCTGGAGGTAAAGGAAGAGACTGACAGCAGGTCGGAAGATGAAGGGGAGGTGTCCTCAGCTGTTCTCACCTGGCTTCATAGTAGAATCACCCCAGGTTATTCAGTGAGCCGGCTCTGCCCCCTAAGGAATTTTAATCAGTCCCCCCAAATATTCTTATTAAAGCTCCCCAGGTGATTCTAAAGTCCAGCCAGCAAAGAAGACATACTGATTGCCAAGAGGCACATGAAAAGATGCTCCACGTCGCTAATTAGAGAAACGCAAATCAAAACTATAATGGGGGGCTTCCCTGGTGGCGCAGTGGTTGAGAGTCCGCCTGCCGCGATGCAGGGGACATGGGTTCGTGCCCCAGTCCGGGAAGATCCCACATGCGCAGAGTCGCTGGGCCCGTGAGCCATGGCCGCTGAGTCTGCGCGTCCGGAGCCTGTGCTCCGCAACGGGAGAGGCCACAACAGTGAGAGGCCCGTGTACTGCAAAAAAAAAAAAAACAAAAAAAAAAAACAAACTATAATGGGGTACCACCTCGCAGCGGTCAGAATGGCCATCATCAACAAGTCTACAAATGGGCTTCCCTGGTGGCGCGGTGGTTGAGAGTCCACCTGCCGATGCAGGGGACACGGGTGCGTGCCCCAGTCCGGGAAGATCCCACATGCCGCGGAGCGGCTGGGCCCATGAGCCATGGCCGCTGAGCCTGTGCGTCCGGAGCCTGTGCTCCGCAGCGGGGGAGGCCACGGCAGTGAGAGGCCCGAGTACCGCAAAAAATAATAATAATAAAAAAATAAGTCTACAAATAACAAATGCTGGAGAGTGTGGAGAAAAGGGAACCCTCCTACACTGTTGGTGGGAATGTAAATTAGTGCAGCCACTATGGAAAACAGTACGGAGGTTCCTTAAAAAACTAAGAATAGAGTTACCATATGATCCAGCAATCCCACTCCCTGAGCATATATACCCGGAGAAAATTCTAATTCAAAAAGATACATGCAGAACCATTTACAATAGCCAAGACATGGAAGCAACCTAAATGTCTATCAACAGATGAATGGATAAACATGTGGAATACACACACACACACACACACACACGGAATATTACTCAGCCATAAAAAAGAATGAGATAATACTATTTGCAGCAACATGGATGGACCCAGAAATGACCATACAAAGTGAAGTCAGTCAGACAGAGAAAGAAAAATACTATATGATATCACTTATATGTGGAATCTAAAAAAATGGTACAAATGAACTGATTTACAAAACAGAAATAGACTCTTAAAGTCCAGCCAGAACTTTAGGGCTGAAGGGTTTAGGGCTCAGAACTGCAGCTCTGGTGTCTTGACATGGTTACGAAATTAATAATTTAATCCACTGATTTCCAAAATATTCAAATATCCATTCTGTACCAGATGATTTGCAAATATTACTTCTAATCCTCCCCTAAATCTTTAAAGATGGTAACAGTACTGACCAGAATAGCCAAAGTTTACTGAGAGCATCCTATGAGCCAGGCACTATTTGGAGTTTTTGTACCTATAAACTCAGTTAATTATTACAACAACCCCAAGGCACAGACATTGTTATGACTCTCCCCATTTCATATCGGTGCAAGTGAAGCACAGAACTGTTGGGTGTCTCGCTGGGTAACCTGTCAAGCTAGTTAGTGGGAGAGATAGGATTCAAGTCCAAGTGGTCCGAGTCCACTGTTAATCACCGCACCATACAGCCATTTTACAGATGATGAAACTGAGGCTCAGGGGAAGGTCTCTTGTGAAAGGTCCCACAAGAAGGAAGTGGCTGAGTCATGATTTGAGTCTTTGCCTCCAAAGTCAATCCAATTCAATTTTGACCCAACCATCAGTAAGAGTCTGAAAAGAATTCCACATGGAATTCCACCTCTGGCAGAAACCAGCTGTCTTTGAAGGATCTGTATTTATCTTCAGCTCCCAGAAGATGGCAGGAAAGTGATGAGGAGGTGACTTGAATTTGAAACTGGAGGCCGGGATCCACTGTGTTACCTTGGGTGAATCAATTCATGTCTCTGGACTTCACTTTTTCCTGCCTGCTATGTATACGGACTGGACCAAGACCCCACTCTTAAGCTGAGATGTGGCTGGTGGCTGGTCAATGACATTCCTACACCGAGGAGGTACCCACACTTCGAAATAAGACTGTTTTCTCAACTTAGATGCTGTTGGCATTGTGGGCTGGGTAATTCTTTGTGGTGGGGCTGTCCTGTGCCCTGTAGGATGTTGGGCAGCATCCCTGGCCTCTGCCCACTAGATGCCAGTAGCACTCCTCTTCCCCTGTTGTGACAACCAAAGATGTCTCTAGAAATTGCTTTTGACAATTGTCCCCTGGGGAGCAGATTCACCCCTGGTTGAGAATCACGTGTCTAAGGTTTAAACAATTCTGATGGCAATCCGTGTGATTTCAACCTGTTCTCTCCCAGGAATTCAAGTGACTTGGACTGATGGTCTTATAGACATAATCACAAACCTACCCTCATTTTTATCTTCCTCCCATTTCCCCCCCTCTCTTTAAGTATAGGAAAAAATGTACATTTTTAGAGCACATCTGTGCGAAACGCTCAAAATCAGGTTTCTTGGTTATTGCTGT
Organism: Leucopleurus acutus; assembly: GCF_964270905.1. Taxonomy (NCBI): domain Eukaryota; kingdom Metazoa; phylum Chordata; class Mammalia; order Artiodactyla; family Delphinidae; genus Leucopleurus; species Leucopleurus acutus. The sequence goes on from NC_139155.1 coordinate 70,516,149, forward strand.
GAATGATTTGTAATATACTCTACAGTAGTGGAGCAGTGAAACTGAGTGGTAATTAGCAACCAATGTTAACTGAGCACTTATTATATACCAGACACACTGTTATGAGCATCTATATTGATGGTTGGCATGATCATTCTTTCTGATGAGGACACCGGCTTTGGCTTGTTCAAAGTCACGCAGCTGGCAAGTGGCAGGGCTGAGATGCAAACCTGACCTGCTGGATTTGAAGTCCTGTGCACTTAACGGTTCTGCTATAATGAAGGGCCCTTCTCCTGCCCAAATTCCCTGGGCTATCGTGAATTGCTCTGAGCTATTGCTTCCTCAGAGACAGGAATTTTTAAATGAAGAAGGGCACCCAGCTAGAGCCTGGCATGCTGGCCGAGGTGAGGCTGCTGGGGATGACTCATCAATGGAAACTTTTACTGTGGCCACCGTCTGGCCATGTGGGTTCTATCCAGGTCAGGAAATCTCCACATCTCGTATTTGTGGTGTTCTGGGGGCAGGGCTGTGAAGGGCCAGGGCCTCCTGGGGAATCTGTACATGTCTCTCTGGAGAGCCACCCATAAAACCCTCGCTGTCTTTGTCAGAGTCTCATTACTTTTCATGCTGTGGTTTATGTCTTCAGGATGGGACCCCCAGCGGCCATCTACCATGCCGCCACCAAAGAAGGGAAGCTGCAACAAAGCCACGAAACTCAATAAAGCCTGCATTAGTACTGCTAACAAGGGTGATGACAGTAATAGTAGCAAATACTGTCATTTTTTGAGCCTGCTGGGCCCCAGGGATACAAGAACCAATTGGATACATTCCTAGCAAGCAAGGTATGTGTTTGAGTCTCTGAACATATAAACAGATCATTTCGATAAGCTGCAGCAAGTGCTGTGTAGCTATAGGAGCCATGGGAGTGCAGATGAGAGAAACATGACCTAGCCTAGGCAGTCAGGGAGGCCCTTCTGGAGGAGGTGATACTGTGGATCCATTGTTATTTCTTTCATAGACTTGTTTCTCCTCCCCCATCTTCAATATACCCCAGGATCCCTGACAATGCAGACTGTGTCTGTTTACATATTGCTGCATTTTTGCCATATTTTCAGGACCTAACACCATTGTTCCCAAACTATACACCATGATGCCCCCGGGTGCCACCATGAACTCACAGGGGTGTTGTGAGATTTTTAAAAAATGTTGAGGAGACACAGTGACATCTTCCAGCCTCATGTGAACTCCTAGCTTGAGAAAGTTCAGTTTTAACATCAGATAGAGCTACATTCTTTTTTTTTTTTTGGGTGCATATAGATTGTAGTTTATTTACTTTTTTTTACCATCTTTATTGGAGTATAACTGCTTCACAATGGAGCTGCATTCTTTTTGATGATGCCCCATCTTTGCAAAGCTAGGTTTTCTGTGGTTGCTGTGCTAAAAAGCAGGAACTGTGACAAAATCAGTGTGGAACAGGAGATGCAGGTGGCAGAGTCCAGTCTGATGCTAAGAGTTTGAGAAGTGTGGCAGAGCCCAGGAGGCACACACACTCCCGCAGCAGTAGTTGGATTATTACTGTAAATTGTAATTGTAAATAAGTATTACTTAAGAACGAAATAAAAATTTTACAATCTTTTCTCTCAATTTATGTGCATTACTTTTTCAAGCAGCTCCTAAGTTGTCAGGATACAGCTGCCTATTAAGTGGTTTGGACCCAACTGCTTAATAAATAGAATTGTTAGGTATTCTGGCCTAGGAAATCTACGAAACAATCCTGACACTCCAAAGATACTGTGAGTTGAGAAAGTTTGGGAACCTCTGTCCTAGCACGCACCTGCAGATAAGAGGACTTGTTAAATAACCGAATTACATCCAACAAACCTGCGTGGTAGGAAGTAGTAATCCGTTTTCATAGATGGGGGCCCTAGGTCCAGAGAGGGCAAGCTACTGGTCCAAGGTCACACAGCAGAGCTGGAGGTGAGTCTGACAGCAAATTTCAGACTCTTCCCTCTACCTACGCCTGACCTGTCTGTTCTTGAAGTGGCCTGGGGTAAACGGACCAGGAGTGCAAAGACATGGCTTTGAGTCCCAGCTGGACTGAACGATGGCGCTGGCAAGTGACTGTGAACAGAGGCTGCAGATGTCCAGAGCTTATACGATTTGCTTGTTGGTGGAAAGTCTTGGTCAACAGTAGAGCCCCAGAGCTTCACCCGGGAACCAGGGCTGCAGAGTACGAGGTAGGAAGAAGACACTTTGGGGGTTAGGCAGGCTTTAGCTGGAATCCTGGGTTTTCCCCTTCCCTGCTGTGTGACCTCAGGAAAGCTTCTAACCCTCTCTGGGCCTTCTCTGCCTGCTTTTAAGTGGACACGCAAACCATTCATGCAGTTTTGTGAGGGTTAAATGTGTGAATGTTGGGGAAGGGCTGGGCACAGCCAAGGTGCTCATCAAATCAGTGCTGTTTCCTTGGTTCAGCAGAAGAAACATTTTAAAGCTGTTTTATTGGACTTCCCTGGTGGCACCGTGGTTAAGAATCTGCCTGCCAATGCAGGGGACACGGGTTCGAGCCCTGGTCCGGGAAGATCCCACATGCCACGGAGCAACTAAGCCATGTGCCACAACTACTGAGCCTGCGCTCTAGAGCCCACTAGCCACAACTACTGAGACCGCGTGTCACAACTACTGAAGCCCACTTGGCTAGAGCCCGTGCTCCGCAACAAGAGAAGCCACTGCAATGAGAAGCCCACGCACCGCAACGAAGAGTAGCCCCTGCTTGCCACAACTAGAGAAAGCCTGCATGCAGCAACAAAGACCCAACGCAGCCAAAACTAACTAACTAACTAAATTTAAAAAAATAAATAAATAAAGCTGTTTTATGTCCAATAACCTTGTTAAAAATACTCTCAGGGGCTTCCCTGCTGGCGCAGTGGTTGAGAGTCCGCCTGCCAATGCAGGGGACACGGGTTCGTGCCCCGGTCCGGGAAGATCCCACATGCCGCGGAGCGGCTGGGCCCGTGAGCCATGGCCACTGAGCCTGCGCGTCCGGAGCCTGTGCTCCGCAACGGGAGAGGCCACAACAGTGAGAGCCCCGCGTACCACAAAACAAAACACAAAAAAACCAAAAACAAACAAACAAACAAAAAATACTCTCGGAACCCAGATACACCCGCCCCCTCAGTCTGGGCACCTCGCTGCTAGAATCTGACTGTCCTCCTGCCTCGTGTGTCATCTCCCGTCGGCCTCATCTGCCTGGATCAATGCTGGAACCCCATGCTGGGTTCTCCTGGCATGTGGGAGGAGGATGGCGTGTCTCCTGACACCCAGCTTGACTCGTGAACTCATTAGCATGGGTGTCAGGGACACCTTCTCACCAGAGCTCTGCAGATCTTGGGGAAAGGCGGCGGCCCCGGAGGGACTGGGGCTGCTTCTCGGAAACCCAGCAGGTGCTGCAGCCCAGAGGGTCTTTGGAGGCTGTGCCTCATTAGTGAGGTGCCTTTTCTTTCTTTTAAAAAATATTTCCACCTTTCAGTATTTTAAAGGGGAAATGGGAGTTGTATTTGCTTCCTGGGCTGCTGTAACAAAGTGCCACAAACAGGGGTCGCAGGACAACAGTCATTCCTTGTCTCATAGCTCTGGAGGCTAGAAGCCTGAATTCAAGGAGGCAGCAGGGCCCTGCTCCCTCTGAAACCTCCGGAAGGAGGATACTTCCCTGCCTCTCCCTAGCTTCTGGTGGTCTCTGGCAATTCTTGGCATCCTTGACTTGCAGGTACAACACTCCCGTCACTGCCTCTGTCATCACACGATGCTCTCCCTATGTCTGTGTCTCCATGTGAGTCCAAATTTCCCTCTTCTTGTAAGGACACCAGTCACTGGATTAACGCCCACCGTAATCTGGTATGACCTCATCTTAACTTGATTATATCTGCAAAGACCCTATTTCCCCAAACCTCATGGTTACAGGCACTGGGGGTTAGGACTTTTGGGGGGACACAATTAAGCCCCAAACAGGAACCAACCAGTCAGTGTCAGAACTTAGCCCATAGGTCTGGGGACTGGGAAGGGATGTGGTGGTGGCTAAGGGGTTAGGACCATAGACTACAATTCCACTGGGACAGCCCTGTATGAGTTTGCGCCCTGCCACCCATGGTGAAATGATGGCGGTGCCAGGCTGGTGGAAGGGATGCTGGCCTTGGAGATCAGAGCCCTAAATCTGAATCCTAGCTCTGCCCACAAAGAAGTTTTGTGACCTTAGTCATACTTCCCTTTGAGAATCAATTTCCTTTACATACCCCCCTCCACACACGCATTTATATATGTGTGTGTGCACATATATACATTCACAAAAATACATATATATATAATTTAGTTAGCAATGTATTTTACACATGATAACTACTGTTATCTGTATTTTCTTCTGAGCTTTAGTTTCCTTAATGTATACGTGCGTGTATATACACACATACTGTACACATATATACATATATGTTCACAAATACATATAACATGCTTAGCAAAATGTCTTACACAGTCGATAGATAACAACTATTTTTATTATCTGTAAAATGAGGGCAGCTGTGTTTTATCTCAAGGTTATCCTCAATTGCATTTTATCTCCCAGATTCCCTTCAGCTCTGAAATTCTAGGAATAAGGCAGATGGGAACACAGGGTTGTGTGGTCCAAGATTCCCTGTTACTTGTGCAAACAGAATAATAAAGTCTCTCCTTTTCTGTGCAGAGCTTTTTTGTGTGTGTGTGTGAGGTACGCGGGCCTCTCACTGTTGTGGCCTCTCCCATTGTGGAGCACAGGCTCCGGACGCACAGGCTCAGCGGCCATGGCTCACGGGCCCGGCTGCCCCGCGGCATGTGGGATCTTCCCGGACCAGGGCACGAACCCGTGTCCCCTGCATCAGCAGGCGGACTCTCAACCACTGCGCCACCAGGGAAGCCCTGTGCGGAGCTTTTTATTGTGATGAATTCCCACTTGTCTATATTTGCTTTCGTTGCCTGTGCCTTTGGTGTCATATCCGTGAAATCATTGCCAAGACCAATGTCAGGGAGCTTTTCCCCTATGTTTTCTTCTGGAATTTTTACAGTTTCAGGTCTTACATTTAAGTCTTTAACCATTTTGAGTTGATTTTTGTGTATGGTGTCAGATAAGGGTCCAATTTCAAAGAAAACAATCAGAAAAATCTTCAGTGTACTGAATGAGAGAACATATTTACAAACCATGTATCTGATAAGGGGTTAATTTCCAAAATACATAAGGAACTCCTAAAACTCAATAGCTGACAAACAAATAACCCAATTAAAAAATGGGCAAAGGGGGCTTCCCTGGTGGCACAGTGGTTGAGAGTCCGCCTGCCGATGCAGGGGACATGGGTTCGTGCCCTGGTCCAGGAAGATACCACGTGCCGTGGAGCGGCTGGGCCTGTGAGCCATGGTTGCTGAGCCTGCACGTCTGGAGCCTGTACTCCGCAACGGGAGAGGCCACAACAGTGAGAGGCACGCGTACAGCAAAAAAAAAATAAAGGGCAAAGAACATGAATAGACATTTCTCCAAAGCAGATATACAAATGGCCAACATGTACACGAAAGATGCTCAACGTTATGGTCATCGGGGAAATGCTAATCAAAACTACAATAAGATATCACCTCACACATGGTAGGATGGCTATTATCAAAGAAACAAAAGACAGCAAGAGTTAGTGAGGGCATGAAGAAGAGGGAACCCTTGGTGGGAATGCAAAATGGTGCAGCTGCTATGGAAAACTGTGTGAAGGTTCCTCAAACAATTAAAGATAGAACAAGCATTATGATCCAGCAATCCCTCTTCTGGGTATTTACCCAAAATAAGTGAAATCAGGATCTTAAAGAGATTTTAGCACCGCTGTGTTCATTGCAGCACTACTTCCACTAGCCAAGATGTGGAAACAAACATCACTGATGGATGAATGGATACAGTAAACGTGGTATATACATACAATGGAATATCATTCAGCTTTGAAAAAGAAGGAAATTCTGCCATACGTGACAACATGGATGGACCTTGAGGACATTATGCTGAGTGAAATAAGCCAGTCACAAAAGGACAAATACTGTCTGGTTCTACTTATAGGATGCACCTAAAACAGTCAAATTCAGGGACTTCCCTGGTGGTCCAGTGGGTAAGACTCCATGCTCCCAATGCAGGGGCCTGGGTTCAATCCCTGGTCAGGGAACTAAATCCCACATGCATGCCGCAACTAAGAGTCCGCATGCCTCAACTAAGAATCCACATGCCGCAGTTAAGAAGTCCACAGGCCGCAACTAAGAGTCTGCATGCCACAACTAAGAGTTCACGTGCCACAGCTAAGAAGTCTGTATGCCGCAACTAAGAGCCCACATGAAACAACTAAGAGCCCACATGCTGCAACAAAGATCCTGTGTGCCACAACTAAGAACCAGCGCAGCCTAAATAAATAAATAAATATTTTTTAAAAACTGGAAATTTATTTTAAAAAATAGTCAAATTCTTACTATATGATCCAGCAATGCCACTCCTGGGCATATATCTGGACAAAACTATAATACAAAAAGATATATGCGCCCTTATGTTCATAGCAGCACTATTCACAACAACAAAGACATGGAAACAACCTAAATGTCCATCGACAGATAAATGGATAAAGAAGATGTGGTACATATATACAATGGAATACTACTCAGCCATAAAACAGAATAAAATAATGCCATTTGGGCCAACATAGATGCAACTAGACATTATCATGCAAAGTGAAGTAAGTCAGAAAGAGAAAGACAAATACCATATGATATCATGTATACGTGGAATCTAAAATATGACACAAATGAACCTCTCTGGGAAACAGAAACAGACTCATGGACATAGAGAACAGATTGGTGGTTGTCAAGGGGGCTGCGGGAGGGATGGGGTGGGAGGCTGGGGTCAGCAGATGTAGGCTTTTATATATGGAGTGGATAAGCAGCAAGGTCCTACTGGATGGCACAGAGAACCATGTTCAATAGCCTATGAAAAACCATAATGGAAAAGAGTATAAAAAAAAAGACTGTATATATATGTATAACTGAATCACTTTGCTGTACAGCAGTAATTAACTCAACATTGGAAATCAACTATGCTTCAATAAAAATATCTTTTAAAAAAAGGTCAAATTCATAGAACCAGAGAGTGAAATGGTGGCTGCCTGGGGCTGGAGGAAGGGGAAATGGGGAAATTGCTTATCAACAGGCATAAAGTTCCCATTATGCAAGGTCAGTAACTTCTAAAGATCTGCTGTACAACACCATGCCTTTGAGTTAATGATGCTCTATTATACACTTAAGGATTTGCTAAAAGGGTCCATTTCATGTTGTGTTCTTACCACGCCTTCCCCCTTTTTGAGAAGAGAAAATGGGAACCCAGAAACATAAATCTTCCTCTAATAAAGGAATCAGATGTCAATTAAGGAAAATCTATGAAGTAGATGATGTGCACTTAAATTTTTCATTTATTTGGGTCTGTGTGATAAATCCCTTTTGTGGGCTGAGAAAGCTGAATTCATGGACTACCACAGGGGACCCTGGCCTTGGCTGCCTCATGAATAGAAAGAGAGGAAGGTCTCCCCAGAGTTTGAATTTGACCATGCTCTGTTCTTTATCAGAAGCAACAAACATCTCTGTTATTAATTAATTATGTGAATGTGAATTAATGCATGTGACTGCTCAGAACGGTGCCTGGCATACAATAAGTGCTCAGTAAGTACAGGCACACCTTGTTCTATTGCACGTTGCTTTACTGCGCTTCAGATACTGTGTGTGGTTTTTTTTTTTACAAACTGAAGGTTTGTGGCAACCCTGCGTGGTCAGATGAGGGTTAGCATTTTTTTTTGCAATAAAGTCTTTTAAAATTAAGGTACATACTTTTTTTTTTTTTAGGCGTAATGCTATAGCACACTTAATAGATTACAGTATAGGCTAAACGTAACTTTTATATACACTGGGAAACCCAAAATTTTGCTTTATTGCAATATTTTCTTTTATTGTGTTGGTCTGGAACTGAACCCACAGTATCTCTGAGGTCTGCCTGTATCTGTTTATCCAATGGAAAAGGACAAGGATTTTCTTGCTTTCCAATTGTCTTCCAAACCGTGAATGCTTTTATCCATTTAAATGGCAGGGCTGCTTGTTTGAGGCCATGAAAAAACTCCAGAAAGCCTGTTTTGATACTTGTGAGAAGTGACAAAACACAGCTACTTCAAGAGAGAGCCACGTCCTTAAGTTACACTCTGTTCATCACATAAGATGTAGTTTACAATAAACATAAACATACAATAAACATCTATTCTTTTGTTGTTGTTTAAAGTCTGATTCCCCAGCACTATCGAGACCTCAGTGTAGCTCTGGGAGCTTGGGCTGCCTGTGCCCTTAATGGATCTCTTCAAAACACACTCATAAAACAGCAGTGCAGCTGACATCTCTAAACCCCAGGTATCGTGTGAGGCTTTGTTCCTTCTGCAGAGCCTCAAGCTTTTCTTAAGCAATGGGTCCGATCCCTGTCAGCACGTCAGAAACCTCGGGGAGCTTTTGAAACTCACGCTACACCCCAGACCAATTGCATCCGAACCTCCAGGGCGTTTTAAAACATCCTAGATGATTCCCATGTGCCATCGAGGCCGAGACCCCCCCCCCCCCCACCACGACCCCTGCTCTCCACCTCCTCTGCCTGGTGAGAATATGCAGTTACTCTTCCATTCTCAGAGTGACCTTGGAAGGCTTTTTTTGAGTTTTTATGGTAGAGAACCCCCCAAAGTGTTTTTTTAACCAAACGTTTGCTTTGATGGCCCCACAGAGGAGGTCAAAGAGAGTCTGAATCACTCTATTTACTGCCCTTCGGACGGCTCCATTTTAATCACTTAGAGTCACGCAGGCCTGGGTGTGCCTCTGGCCTTCTTCTTAACTAACTAGCTGTGTGACCTGGGGCAATGATTTTGCCTCTTTGAACCTTAGTATCCTCTTCGGAAGATGGAGACAGTACTGCCATGCTCACGAAGCTACCCAGGGAAGAAGAGAGGGAAATCTGGTAAAGGACTCAGCACAGTGCCTGATAAACTTACCATAAGTGTTAGAGTAGCCATGCCCTCTACCAATCCCTGGTAGCTATTGTTGGGGGACAGTGATAATAAACGCTCCCAAGAGTGGGTACCGCCTCCTAGCAGCCCAGCCCTCCACCGGGAATAAGAAGAAGCCAACCCCCAGACGCATCCCGGAGGCTCAAGCCAATAACGAGGACTCACAAACACAGTGGGGCAGGCGAGAGGTCCAGATGGGCGTGCCGGTTTCACGGCTGTAGCAGGTCAGGAGGGAGCTCCCTTCCAGCACGAAGCCCGTGTTGCAGGTGTACTGGATGGTGGTGCCCACCAGCAGCACGGGGTCCGAAATCAAGCGGGTCGAGTGGTCTACTTCCCCGGGATCGGTGCAGTACATAACTACACGAGATGAAACCAAACCAGGTGGGTGTTAGGGCCTGATGACCACTGGTTTGCCGAGAACTACATAATGATCTAGAACATTTCCTCACTTAGTTCTTTCCCTGTCTGAAAGACACTGCATGTGGCTGGAAAACAGGCCAGGACAAAAGAGACTTGAATTTAATTTCACTTTTAGGAATTTGCCCAAAGAAATGTTTGCATCAGGGCCCAAAGACCCATATACAAGACTGCACACTGCACATAATAATATTATATTTGTAATGGTTAAAAAGCAATCCTTTAACATAAGAGGAGTTAAATATCATGCGGCAACCATTCCATGAAATCCTGACCAACCACTAATGAGAACAAAGAGCTCTTTCTTACTGCTTTCTTTGCAGTACTTAACTACAGGAAAATAAGCGCCCATTACATTCTTTCATTCGTTCACTCATTCATTTATTTGGTCTCACCGTGTCGCTTGTGGGATCTTAGTTCCCCGACCAGGGATCGAATCCCGGGCCCAGGGCAGTGAAAGCGCGGAGTACTAACCACCGGACGGCCAGGGAAGTCCTAAGTGTCCATTACTTTTAAGTTAAAAAGTCAATATAGATAAAAGGAAAATAATAAACCACTTAAAAAGGAATGAAGTATGGAAAAGAGAGAAACTGGGTTTTAAATTGACAACGGTAATGTGAATTTTACACTGTGACTCATGATACACTATTGTTAATATTTATGCAGAAAGGAAACATCTTAAGACTAAATAAAACCTATTTCTCATTGTGCTGCAAAAATAAAAATAAAAAGGAATGAAGTAGATCACATGTGTGATATGAAAAGATGTCTATTTCTGAGTTGAAGAAAAAAGCTGTTGCAAGGCAGTTTCTAGCAATTGATGCCTATTATGGTAAAGTATCTGTCTCTGCAGCTATGTCTGTATGTGTAGCCATATATATCTCAACATACACAATACACACACACACACACATTTACGTACGTGTGTAACAGACACATACAAACATATGCAATTGGAATAAAACAGAATAAACTTCTGAGAGCAGATCATAAGGGATTTTCACTTTCTACCTCATTAGTTTACCACCACTTGATTACCGTGTTTGTTACTGGCACAATTTTAGGATATAGTTATATATTTACATCTTTTACTGTCAAGAGTGGAGCTTAACCAATGAAAGGTGGCTATAACATTCAGGGACTTCTAGGTGGGACCCCATTGGTCTAGGAGGTTCTTCTGCTCTCATTTCACTAGAAGAGAAGCGCTTCGGTGGGTCTGTGTCTTGAACGCAGAGTGAGCGTGGCACCCAGCCTGGGAACATAAACACGCAGGCACACAACAGGCCCAATGCACATTTATTTGCTCTACTTTGGGCCTTTTCTTGGCAAAAACTGAGGCATGGGAGGGGATCCCCCCATAGAGAGCTAGTTATGTCCCCTCCAAGCCTTTGAAAATGTTTAAAGAATAACAATGATGATGTAGCTCGCACTGGTGGACTCGTGACGGATCTCTCCTAATTGCACATCTCACGGTCCATTTTTATTTTCTATCACAATCCACACACATGCACACACCCCACATTCTGTTGCAGAACAAATCGATGTGTCTGTGTAGCTGGTTTTATGGATCTTCAGCGAGTTCTTTCACGTTTCCCACTGTTATAATTTTCCTTGATGTTGGAATGTTTATGACAGGAATTGTATGTAGCCCCCCCATGCTCTCCTTCCCTGACAGCCTCTTTCTCTGCTGCACTTAATATTTCTTCTTGGGCAATTGGTGATTTAAGTCATGCTGAACAGATCCACCAAAGTATCACCAAGGATCCAAGGATTCCCAGGAAGAAGGTTGCAGACTAGAGCTTTATGTAGGAGGTGGGAAGCAAATGGATGAGGGGAGAGGCCGAATTTAGCTCCCCCCACCCTGATACTAAGACATCAGGGTAGAAACCATTAGAGGCACTTCCTGTCGCTACCCCTCCTCAAGACGCTGAACCCAGCTATCACTAGACACACTTGGCCTGCACTCAGGCCAGCACTTCGGGGAGCAGGCAGAAGGAACCAGGAGACTGGGCTGGATGCTGTCTGGATAAAGGCAGCTACCTACCAGTGTCTACTTCAATGTCAATGCAAGAGAAAGACCACTGAAGGTTTAGAAACAAGGAGAAGTTTTCTTGTTTCTCTAGATACCTTCACTAAGGCATTGCCAGAAAATTCAAGCTACTTCTTTTAAAAAATTATCATCGATCAAACTATTTCCATTTTGGAACTGTTGAGAAAATAAAACGTGCCTTAAAAAAAAAAAAAAAGTTGGCTACCTACCATAGGGGTTTTGAACTGGGGCTCCTAGGGCCAACTTAGATTTGTTTTGCTTGGCTTCTGCAGGTATTTTAACGACTTGAATTTGAATGACGTTTTTACACAGGCTACATATATTCCTGCTGACCACAGTCCACACCATTCCCTAATGTCTCACACCCAGCCTGCTTTACTTATTTCCATTATCTGCCAGGCTTTTGAAACCACCTGAGTCTGAGATCCTTGCCCTTGGGCTACAAAATGACATTGGTGAACAGCACCAGTGTGTTGGTGGAGCAGAAGAGAGGCCACATTCTACACTGAATAGCTCCTCTGCATCCACGCAAAAAATACTCCATGGGAGGGATTTTCCATCCAATGACCTAGAGGAAAACAACAAGACTACTCTTACTTTTCTCACAAAATGGGGGATCGCTGCTCCAGCTGAGGTCCCACTGGCAGGTGAGGGTGTCGCTCCCCACGATGTCATAGCCGGGGTCACACTGGTAGGTGATTCTGGCTCCCCTCACGAGCTCCGTATGAGAAGTGGTTTTCCAACCATTCTGGATCTCGGGCAAATCTGAGCAGGAGTCGTTCCTTGACACCTCTTTAAAACAAAAACATCATCCTTAGATGGGGAGGTGGCCTTGTTGTTGGGGGTTCCTTTTATGAATGTCAGAGGAAAGAGAAAATAGAAGAGAAAGCCCCCAGAAGTAAGCAACACAACTTCTGAAATCCCTTAACCTGCAAGAACTCTTCCCTAGGGGGACTTTACAATGATTTCTTTTCATTTTGGATGTGGAACCTCCAGCCAAGCCATCAGAGGACTGCAGCCCCAGCTGATATCTTGACTATAACCTCATGACAGGCCCCAAATCAGGACCGCCCAGTATTAACTCCTGAATTCCTGACTCACAGAAACTGTGAGATAGTACACGTTTATTGCTAATTTTGCGGGGCGTCATCTGTTATGTAGCAATAGGTTGCTACTATACTCAGCCTTATCCTAAGAATGTCCATAAATCTATGGGTTTGATAGATTAGGCATATACATTTTTGTAATGCAGACTAAGATAAACATGTAACTATTAAGACAGAAATAATTATTGGCTGCATTCTTCAAATCACATTGCCTACCATCAGTGAACATGAACCACACTCCGGAAAATCTACACACAGCTTATCGTCACAGAATCTTCCTCTGGAATAATTCTGTTTTCCTCCTGCAAACCTTTGTCCCTAAGGTAGCAATCCAAAGCCCACTATTATCACTCTCGCTTCCAAGTGCCCACTGCGCAGAGTCTGAGAAGAGGGCTAATTATGCCATATAATTAATTTGCGGTTCTAATGTGCTTCTGGGGAAAGCAAAGTACCTCCATTGTCTGCAGGAAAGTCATTCTGAGAAACAAGCAATGGCTTTTCCAGGGATTTCATCATGATTTTATTTGGGGGAAGGAGATCTCCTGGGTGTCTGCAAGAAGAAGGGGAGCGGGAAATGGCTTCTAGAATTGCTTGGTGGGGGACAGGAGCCTCTATTTTTAGGCCTTTGAAAAATCAGCCAAGCCCTGGATTTGGGACACAGCTGCAAATGTTCAAACTCTGGATGAAAGAGGAGAAATGGGGGCAAATACTTGATATGTGGTCTGCCTTGTACCAGATGCTTTGGGACTGAGAAAGGTTTGCTTGTCTGACTTTTCAAGATGAGCCGGCATGGCTATACATTTCCATGGGCCCTCCCATCTCCTCCGCAGCATTCATCACATTTGTCATTCTCAGCGGCTGCCACCGTGCAGCAGAGCCTTGATTCAAACCTTGGCCCCACTGTCTACTAACTGGGCGGTTTTGGCTAAGTCACTTAACCTTCTGTTCTTCAGTTCCCAGACTCTACCCCCAGAGACCCTGATTCAGGAGTCTGCATGTTCACCAAACACCCTAGGCAGAGCTTCTGGAATTATCTGTTCCTATGAACCTTTGTTAACTTTGCTTAGAATGAGAAAACTGGCCCAGGAGTCAGAGAACTTCCCTTCTAATCTTCTTTCTTTATTTTAGAAGCTGTGTGACTCCAGTCATGTCAATAAACGTCTCTGAGCCTCACTGTCCTCAATCAGAGAATGGAGACAAGAATCATGGCCCTGTCTATCCCTAGAGGCAAGATGAAAACTAATTAATGTGCAGGATATAAAAATAACACTAAGACAAGTTATATGGATTCATTGATTTGTTTGACTAAGATGTGAGTGCCTACTATGTGCCAGGCACCAGGAATATAGAGATCTGAAGTCATGGTTCCATGCTCACAGTAAAGATCAGCACCATGGTCCAACTTCTGGGCAAAAGAAATACCTAAATGTACTGAATACATACCACCACTTCCCAGTCTTATGCTCATGGCAGACATCACTAATCAACCATAGCAATCTCTTTCTTTGAATCAAGCTGAAACCTCCCAATCCTTCTCAACACAACATTCCAGGGAGCCACTGTCATTTGACTGGAGTTGACCTACAGTATGGAACTTTTTATTATCCTGGGATTAGAGGAATAAACATACAAGTGACCAATATCTCTTTGAAAAACACTGCTTACTTATCTCTGCTTTTTAATTCCCTTCCCTCCCATGCACTTGACCACAGACAACAGCAAAACATAAGAAGCAGTGAGAAGAATGGGTCTTTGCTTCTGTCTGTGCAAAGGAGAATTATGGGAAGTCAGAACCATGTAAGCCCAGTGTTCCTATGGAAGGTTCTGACAGCAGCCAGAGCAGATAAGCCTCGGCCACTTTCCAGAGCTGGGGTCAGGCCTTGAGATCAGTGTAGGAGCTTTAGTATTCTCTAGATGAGGGGCTTCCCTGGTGGCGCAGTGGTTAAGAATCCACCTGCCAATGCAGGGGACACGGGTTTGAGCCCTGGTCCAGGAAGATCCCACGTGCCGCAAAGCAATTAAGCCTGTGTGCCATAGCTACTGAGCTTGCGCTCTAGAGCCCACAAGCCACAACTACTGAAGCCCGTGTGCCTAGAGCCCGTGCTCCAGCACAAGAGAAGCCACCACAGTGAGAAGCCCGCACACTGCAACAAAGAGTAGCCCCCGCTTGCCGCAACTAGAGAAAGCCCGTACGCAGCAACGAAGACCCAACGCAGCCAAAAAAGAAAAAATGAATTCTCTAGATGACAACAGAAACCCCTAACCCTTCCATCTGATCCCTCTACTGGATGGGAGTTGCATCTGTGTCTTCTTAAATCTAGACCCAGGGTAGCAAATACCTCTCCCATGCCCATGACAGACATCACTAATCAATCACGGCATTCTTTTCCACTGACTTCAGGCATGGCCTCCTCTGAAAACAACATGGTCTTCAACCCAGGTAGTCATGGGCAATTGATTTGACATCAACATTGACATACAAAGGCCCACTTCCTTTTCTGTGAAATTAACCTGTGTTTCTTTAAGAGAAATAAGAAAAAAGTTGAGCTGTTCTCTCTTTTTGTGTTACCCGTATTAGCCAGGCTGTGTACCCCTGGGAAGCACTCTCTGAAATCCTGTGCTCATCAGCATATGATCCTGATATTGTCTGTTAATGGGACTCTTCCATTTTCACTAACTGGCTCAAGGGCAGGGAGAGAATTCTATTCATTCCTGTATCCTGATGCCTAGAACAGGGCCTAGCATGAAAGTTTGTGAACCAAACTCTCTGGAAAATGGAGATAATGTGTTTGAAGATGAAATAAAATAATATATGTAAGAGTGCTTGCCAACCGCAAATTGTCACACGAATCTAAGTTTCAGCTTCAATTAACAAGAGCACCTCCTCTTCAAAATATTGCCAAACTGAACAATGGCCAGGCTTTCTGGTCAACCTCGGGCAGCCTTGGATAGAGTCATATTTCTTCCATCAAGCTGAATGCAGTCTTGCAAGACTGACTCGGGCACCAGAGGAGACAAATGAGCAAAACTATGACCTCATCTTCCAGTAGGGAGGGAGGCGGGGAGGAAAGGTCTAAGGAGACAGACTGAAGCCAAGTCACCAGAAACTTTCCCTCCAAAGGCAGCTGACTCTGGAGGGCACGTCGCCTGGACAGCCTCTGCCCACGGCATCACCCAGTAAAGAATGCATGGAAAGTGGCAGCAGTAACACCCTGAAAATACCCAGTGTCGCCATCAAGGGTAAAAAGGCCCCTGAGTAACATTAAAAAAAAAAAGATCAATACTTGTGATTGCTTCTCTGAGAGGTACCTGCAGAGCAGAGTGGGGATGGGAAGTGTCCACCAGCTGGAAATAAAAAAAGCAAGGGACTTATTTTCATATGCATGAGGCTCCTTGAGACAGCCAATGGTCAGGGAACTAGCTTGTATTCTGGAGGCAGTAGGAGTTACAAAGAGAACACTTTGTATTAGCTAGAGATGGGCAAATCTTCAAGCCAAGGGGAAGAACCAAAGACACGGAACCGTGCTCAAGCCAGAGGGTCTCTGGTGGTGGCAGAGAGGCTTGGCAGGATCAGTCCTCCTTTCCCCGGTTCCCTCTTGGAAATCAAGACGTCAACCTCTTCCCTGGGGGGTGCAAGCAGGTCCCCTAACTGCTGGCTGAATCCTGCCCATTGAAATCCCCAGGAGGCAAGCACCCACCATCCTGGATGCCAAAAGAAGTCAGGTCTTCTCTACCTCTTTGCGTCTCCCAGGTTCTCTGCTATTGCCAAAAATATTGGGGGTAGAGAACCCTAAGAGCTGGGAGCCAGGAAGCCTGGGTGTGAGCCTCAGGTCTGCCCCTGATGATCAAGTCCCTCATCCTTGGTGGTCCAGGGCTTCTTGTGCTGTGACGAGACAGGCCTGGACCAGACACACTGTAAGTTCAAGTCCCTTCCAGGGCTGGGATCAGTGGGACTTCACAGTGCTGCTGGCGAGGATAGCAGCTTGGACTAGGGTGGTGGACGTGGATAGATGGAGAAGAGTACTTGGATCTGAGATATATTGTGGCAGTAGAGTTGAGAGGATGGACTGGATACAGGGGAAGCAGCCTGAGAAACCAGGAGAGTTGTGGTCCCGCCTCCTGGGCTGGGCAGACAGCAGGAGCAGTGAGAGGTGGTGAGGGCAGGGAGGCAAAGAGGTCGCTCTGTTCTGTCCGTGCTAAACTTGAGCTGCCAGTGGGACATGCAAGAGCGCAGCGAGCAGGGAGCTGGAGAGATCTGGAGTTCATGGGAGAGGTCAAGGCTGTAGGTACAAACTAGGGGTCAACGGAATACAGATAAAACCATGGGCCTGGATGACAGCACACAGATAGAAGGCAGGACAGGGTCCAGGATGGGACCCTCCAAGGTTTAGAGCTTGAGCAGAGGAGGGGGATGGAGCCAGGAATGAATAAGGGGGAGTTTCAGGGTGAGGAGTGAGGAGGGAAGGGTGTGGGTGGATGAAACAATTAAGAAGCGGGTACTGGATGCTCACGTGTGAACTCAGTTTGAACTTTATAGCAGGATTTTTTTTAAAGATGATGGGAAGAGAAAAGGTTTGGAAGACACATTGAGCAGCAAGAAAGAATCTAAAGTACGGGAGAAGAGTATGGAGGTTCCTTAAAAAACGAAAAATAGAGCTATCATATGATCCAGTAATACCACTCCTGGGCATATATCTGGAGAAAACCATAATTCGAAAAGATACACGCACCCCAACGCCAATAGCAGCACTATTTACAACAGCCAAGATGTGGAAGCAACCTAAATGTCCATCAAGAGAGGAATGGATAAAGAAGATGTGGTACCTATATACAATGGAATATTACTCAGCCATAAAAAAGAATGAAATAATGCCATTTGCAGCAACATGGATGGACCTAGAGACTGTCGTATGGAATGAAGTAAGTCAGACACAGAAAGACATATACCACATGACGTTGCTTATATGTGGAATCTAAAAAAAGGGTACAAATGAACTTATCTACAAAACAGAAATAGAGTTACAGATGTAGAAAACAAACTTATGGTTACCAGCGGGGGAGAGTGGGGAAGGGATAAATTGGAGATTGGGATTGACATATACATACTACTATATATAAAATTAATAACTAATAAGGACCTACTATATATCACAGGGAATTTTACTCAGTACTCTGTAATGGCCTATACGGGAAAGGAATCTAAAAAAGAGTGGATATATGTATATGTGTAACTAATTCACTTTGCTATACACCTGAAACTAATATAACATTGTAAATCAACTATACTCCAATAAAAATTTAAAAAAATAAAGTATGGGAGGTAGGAGAGAAAGGGCTGTCTTGGTTGGATGGGGCTGCAGGAGAAGAAGAGTCCTTACAGGAGAGCCAAGCTTCAGTTCAGGCAAGATGGCATAGGTAATGCTTTGATAAGTTGCAAATATGGAAGAGTGTGTTGATGATATAAAGTCACAGCTGACTGCAAATGAAAAATGATGAATCTTAAAGTTATGAGACGTTATCTACTAAGTCCTGATATCAACCCTGTGGAGGAGGTATCACTATTTCCATTTTACAGATGACAAAAAAGAGGCTCGGAGAGGTTAAGTGACTTGCCCAAGGTCACACAGTCATCAATGATAATCCTAAGATTTGAACCCTTGTCCTTCCGACTAGAGAGACCAACCTCTTAAAAAAAAACGACGTATATTTACCGTGTCAATATATTTAAAAACTCATGTAGCACAACCCTCCCCAAAAGACATATCTAGAAGAAATTGTCTTAACTTGCACCTAAACCCAAGGAGAAAAAGTGACTGGCTAGAATACTTACCTATGTAGTTCATGATGAATCCCTGGCCCTTTCCAAAGATGAGCCCGGCAGGGTCTGAGTGGAACTGGATGGTTAGGTCCGGTGTGGACGAGTACAGCTTCTGGGGTCCGCTGTTTCCAAGGTACTGCCCCAAGATGTGGGGCATGACCTCATCACCGTCGTAGATGGTCAGGATGTCGCTGTTGCTTAGGTTCAGGCTTGGGGGGCAGAGAGAAGAGGAGGGGTCTTGTGAAGCCAAGTTAACAGGCATTCAACAAGCCTTTGATTTCTTTTTTCGAGCAACACTCATTTTCTTGAGATATACTATGCGTCAGATCCCAAGCTAGGAACTGGGGGTGAGGAAGGCATTGACTGAACCTGTGAACAGGATGTGCTGATCCTTCTAAAAGCATCGCACACAGATCTGTGGATGGATTGGGCCTTTGAAGACTCATTCATGAAACGACCTTCCCAGCATGGAGCTCACTGCAGAGTCAAGTGCTGCATTGTCTGTAGAATTGCCTTCAATACCCGTCATTAACAACTTTTTTTCCTGGGTGAAACTAAGTGCTGGGCATTGAGCCACCTGCTGGGGGTGTGACATGGGTCTTCCATTTTTCTGTGATGCAGAGCAAGCTGACTGCTTGCTAATGATAAGTTGCATTCTTATACAAGGTGAAATGATCCTTCCACTTACGTTGGCAAATTCCTCAAAATCAACCAGCTAATCTATTATGTTTAGGGGACGGAACAGAGAATGGGATGGAGCACTTACTCATGAAATATGCTCCAACCTGCCACCACTATTCATAGCATCACAGGAGGACACATTTTTAAAGACCCAAACACAACAGAGTACCTTGACACTAAATATTTGGACAGCGATGGACAGTTAATAATCCAGAAAGCACTTCAGTACGGCAAAGAAACCTGTGCTATGTTAGGTATGCTGGATAACATTGATCTGTGATTGTAGGAACGCCAGGCAGTTCAGCTTCGGCTGCATCAATCATGGACAGATATTAACTTACGCCTCTTTCCTTCCTTTCTCCTTCTCCGCTTCTCTCTTTCTTCCCTTTTTCTCTTATGTCTTTCTCCTTTACTTGTATCCCCTCCCTAATATTTCCAAGCACCTACTATGTGCCAGGCACCGTGCTGTGCTCAGAGGACACGAGGAGTCACAGAGCAGAGGTCTGTTTAGACGAGAAAGCCAGGGATTGTGGTAGGAGTTACAGTCAAGGTAGGTGCAGAGAAGTGTGTCTAACTCAGATGGGGGGCATCAGAGAGGCCTCCCTGGAGGAAGTGATCCTCAAGAAAGAGAAGGGGACCACTAGGCAGATAAACAGGAGGTGGGGGGGAGAGGGCAGTGCCTGAGGCAGAGGGAAGAAGGAAGAGGGGTCATAACTCCTGAAGGAACTTGCCTGGTGGTCAGTGTGCCCGGCTCTGGGTATAGACATGGAAGCAGGAGTCAGACCATGAAGGGTTTAGAGAGACAAGTTTAGGTCACTTGGATGTCATCTTGCTGGGGATGGGAGACAGTAAAGGATTTTAAACAGGAGCATCCTGACTGAGCAATTCACTGCCAGAGGAGAGGCGTCCCCACCTCCCCATGCCCCCGCTTCATCCACTGCCCAAGGGCGGTGTTTGCTGCCACTCCAGGAGCAGGGAGGAGATATGGAAACCACCCATGTTGTTGGTGCTTCAAGTAGTAAGAACAAAGCAATAGAAACACAAGGCACACTGCTGAAGGTCTCTTTCCAGAGGGCAGGGGACATATTTTATCTACCATAATTCCTCATGTCAAGTTGTCCCAACAGGTGGCTTAGGGAGATTCTAACTGTCCCCATAACCTCCATCAGCTTCCCCGGCACCACCCCCAACATCCTCTCCTAACAAAAAGCTGTGCGCTTGCTTTGCACACAGGGCTTCCAGACAAGCTCCGAGACTCCACCTACTCCCCGCCAGTTTACAACCAGGCGACAGCCTCTAAACCCCTATTACATTGACATTCTGGAGTCGCCACCTTCTCTTGCACACAGTAGGTGCTCAATAAATGCTATGCTATGAAAGAGTCTGCTGGAGACCCTATTTGACAACAGAAATAGTAGGGCTGATGTCAGCTTTTGAACTATGGAAGAGCCTCTTAACTCCAGTACCATGAAAACATCAATAGCTCATGAAAGTGCTGGATTAGGCTAGTGCGAAACGTGGT
Source organism: Leucopleurus acutus (assembly GCF_964270905.1). Lineage (NCBI taxonomy): Eukaryota > Metazoa > Chordata > Mammalia > Artiodactyla > Delphinidae > Leucopleurus > Leucopleurus acutus. Next base: position 70,536,844 of record NC_139155.1, read on the forward strand.
AGATGGCAGATATATTCCATAAGCCAACTTCACAGCCGATCTGCTGGTAACAGTGGGTTGCAGACAGTGCACAACTTGGCTTTATTCTATCATTCATTGCAATGATCTCAATGCAGTAGAAGCATCTTCAAGGGTGCAAACAGCTTTCATGTGAAAACCCTAGCACAACTCTCTGTTCTCTCTAAAACAGGAAGGAGCACACAGCCTTGGAAATCAGAAAGCTCTGGTTTCATTCTTGGTTCGACACTTTCATGGAGGGCATGTGTTTTCTCTGAAGTTCCTTGTCTGTGAATAGGGCTTAATATTTCCAGTCTATGTCATGGGCTTTCAGAGCGAGGTAAGGCAGGCAGAAGATCTGGGATGAGACTCTAGGCTCACTGGTAGCACCTGAACAAGTGTGGTCAAGTCATTTGAAGGTTATGTCATGTTGTAATGTTACTATGTGCATCATACCATCATCACCACCACCAACATCATCATCACTATCACTGTCACCACCACCATCACCACCGCCATCACCATCATTCTCTTTTTGGACTGCCATTTATACCAAATGACATCAGATGGCTTATGTCTGTGATTCTTAGCTAGAGGTGGTTTTGCCCCTTGGAGACAGTTGGCAATGTCTAGAGACATGGTTGTCCCGGGGGGGTGGGGGAGGTATGCCACTGGTGAGTCCATGTCAGGGAGACTGTTAAAACATCCTACAATGCACAAGATAGCCTTCTCCCAAATAAAGAATTTGGACCACAATTATCTGGTCCAAAATGTCAACAGTGCTAAGGCTGAGAAACCCTTATTTATGGGAATGCATTTTGTAAACTGTGTGCAACAAACTATTAAATGCAACTTCTCCTGTCATCCTGGAATTTCAAAGTCCCCTAAGCTAAGATCAAGCCAACAGGGACTAAGCATTCCTACTTTCTAAAGGGATAGACGTGGCCGTTGTTTAAGACTGGGTTCTCGGGACTTCCCTGGTGGCACAGTGGTTAAGAATCCACTTGCCAATGCAAGGGACACGGGTTTGAACCCTGGTCCGGGAAGATCCCACATGCCGCGGAGCAACTAAGCCCGTGCGCCACAACTACAGAGCCTGCGCTCTAGAGCCCACGTGCCACAACTACTGAAGCCCGTGCGCCTAAAGCCCATGCTCCACAACAAGAGAAGCCACCGCAATGAGAAGCCCGTGCACCGTAAGAAGAGTAGCCCCCGCTCGCCTCAACTAGAGAAAGCCCGTGCACAGGAACGAAGGCCCAATGTAGCCAAAAATAAATAAATTTATTAAAAAAAAAAAAAAAAGACTGGGTTCTCCAGAAGCTGAGCCTGAGCAAAGATGTGAGTGTCTCTTGGAGTCTGGCTTATCTGGGAGGCCACCCCAAGCAGCACTGGTGGGGAAGTGACACAGAAGGAAGGGAATGAGCCAGTGCACGGTGCATAGATGGGCAAGTTCCACTGTGGGCAGTGGGCTCAGTCCTGCAGGAACTGTGAGACATGGTGCAGAACATACCCTGGGGGAGAGGGCGCTGGGGTATTTATCTTCCAGCTTCCATCCCTCATTGGCTGAGGACTGCTACTAGGGGTACTAAATCTCCAGCACTTCTGACTTGCCCACGTGGTACCAGAGAAAGCCTTCAGGTGAAGAGGGTTGCAGTAGGAAGCCATCCTGAGTACACAGTGGCAAGGGCTACAGGGCCTGGATAAGGCACCAATGGCATCTGCTACCACCATCTATGCAGCTCTTTCAATCTGAGCCCTTCACCCACTTCTAGCTTAATGAAGGCAAGGAATTCACTGGGCGATCAAAGAGGCTTGCAGGAAAGGCTGCCTTAAGGGGCAGGTCACTGTGGGAGGGGAACCAAGGGGACGGGAGAAGGTGTATCACCCTCATCTGGTGAAGAGGGCTTCGAAGAAACTCTTGGTGGCTTGACAGTGACTGCATTTGACGTTCACCAAGAAAAGAGGAATGAGAAAAATTAGCCTGGAGCTGCCCGCCTACCTGGGGGCAGAGCAAAGGGAGAAAGGGGGGTGCTGGGAGTGAGCTACCCATCACTGATGAGAATGGGGATGTTTCCTAGGTCTAGATGTGAACCCTAATGAAGGCAGCCACTGTGCATCTCCTTAAAAATGGTCCCACTCTGAAAGGGCGATGGAATCCAGCAGGGGCGAAGGTCAAGTGCATCCAGGCTCTGCCCATATCAAGCATGCCCCGTAAGAGAGAGGAAAAAAAAAATCAGCATTCTACATCTTCCATAATATAACAGTGCAGTGACATTAGACTGTCCTGTGAGAAAGAAGGAGCGCACAAGGCCCTTTCTCATTGCAGAATTCCCAGCCCAAGAAGCCCTGCTGAGGGAGGGGCGAGCTTTTGAAAACGAATAATGTTTAGAGCTGTATGATTAGCAGACTGAACTACACTTCTTAAAGACCCATGAAAACAAAACTTTCAGCCTGAGAAGCAAAAAAAAAAAAAAAAAAAAAAATGGAGAAGGTACAGGAAGGGCAGTGGGAGAAAGAATAAAGTTACTCTCTCCTGGATCCTTCGGGATCTATCTTTTTGAGAGGCTGGTTCCCATGATATATACAAATGCTGATACTTCATTTTCTGTCCTGATCCAAAGACGAGCCTGCGTTTTTGCTGGCCCATCCAGCTGTGTTTGATATACTGAGTACAACCAGGGTCCCTGCCGCTGGGCCATCCTCAGCAGCTGAGAGGAAAATGCAGAGACTTATTAAGGCAGAGAGACTGGCCAAAGGGCAGAGCAGGGTTTTTTGCCGAGGACGGAAGAGAGATGTCAGCCAGATACAATCTGAGGAGGCGCCAAGAAATCAGGGTGTCAGTTTTACTCCAGAACTAATGGGAAATGGAGTGGTTCCGGCAGGCAGGTGGGTTTGATCTGACTGGCATTGGGTGGAGCAGGTCCCCCACAGGGAGAATTCCACGGGAAGACAGAGCTCCCCAAGGCCAGCCGCTGCATGTGCCAGGCCCTCTTAACTGCCAGAGGGAAAGGCTTTCCTTGGGCACAGGGTCTTGAGCTCCTGCCAGAAGACCTCAGCCTCTGTGTCTCCTCCTACACCACAAGCCACCCCTTTTCCCTTGGTCTCTGCCATAGGCTTTTCTCCATCTTTCAGCTGGATTGTGGGGCAGGACCTCACGGCTTACTACCTCCATCCTTCCCTGGTCCCAATGCCTCTCCCATCAGCACTCAGGGAAATCCTTCCGAAACACAAAGCTGGACCCTTCACTTGACAGTTCAACAGATGAGCAAACATGGTCTATTCATACCATGGAGTCTTATTCGGCCGTGAAAAGGAATGAAGTACTGACCCACGCTACGACACGGATGAGCCTTACAAAAGAGAAAGTTTAAAGAAGGCTACATGTTGTGTGATTCCATTTCTAAGGAATATCCAGAAGAGGTAAATCCACAGAAACGCAAAGCAACTTGGTGATCGCCAAGGGCTAGGGAGACAGGCGAGGAGGATGGAGTGGGACTGCTGAATAGATACGGGTTTGTTTCGGGGATGATGAAAATGTGGTAGTTACACAGCATTGTGAATACACTAAATACCGCTGAATTGTATATGATAAAACGGTTCACAACATGTTATGTGAATTTCATCTCAATGGAAAAAAAAAAGCTACCTTACCTTAGGTAAAGTACACGTTTTTGATCCCAGTGTCAAGGCTGTATCTATGTTTTCACCCCCTCCCCTCCTCACAGCCTCATCTCTCCAGCCCAATATTCCAACCCAAATATTTTACCCTCCAGCCAGACTGCATTACTTGTCAATCTCGCCAAAGAATGTGGCCCTTGCCCACCTCTGGGGCTTTCGACATGCTGTTCCCTGGACCCTGTATCCTTCCTTAGCCTTCCCTCTCTAAACCTGGGTAACCCCTCCCATCTTTTACTCTCAGTCTTTCAAGATTCGCTCACGCATAGAGCTCCCCCCTTCCCCCTTGAGTCTGGACTGGGAGCCCCTCCGTGCTCACCCCTCAAACAGAGCTCAGCACTCGTGCCCCAGTGGCCTGGCATGTCTGCATGAGACCAGAGGCTCCCTGAGGCTGGGGAGCACGTGTGCCTGCGTACAGCTGTGTCCCCAGCTCTTGGCACAGCACTGAGTGTGTGCTGGGTGAATCGGCAGCAGCCCAGAGCGGTTGTCCGGGTCTCAGCCTCAGCTCCCACACAAGGCGGACTGCGGCTCTGATCCCTTCTCTGCCTGGGACCCTGACCCCAAATGGATTCTTACCTGCACCAGCCTTGGGAGTGGGACTTCTCTGGCCCTGGCTGCTTTTAGGACTTGCTCCCAGAGGTTAATTTGAAAGCCCTAAGTGATGGGAGCTGCCCCCAATGATTTCTGCCCCACCTGCCTCCTGGACCCCTGTTGCCCACACCCTCCATTCTTCTTAGATATGCAGGTCACCAGAATCAAGCCTGATACCACGACGCCCCTACATGCCTGATAAGCCACTTCAATGTCAACCCTTGACCTTGACCAGCTGGGTTCTAGTTTCCTCCCCTCCCCCACCTTGACCCTGCTCCAGGCACATCCCGAGACCTGTCCAGTGCCTGGGCAAGCATTTGTGGGCACGCCATCCACCGCTTCCGCTTCTGAATTCCTCTTTCAACTCTGCCCTGTATCAGAGCTGTGACAACACCGGTCCCATGGGTGTCTGGGGACAAAAGGTCTACCAAGACCTCATGTAGCTTTTGAACAACAACACTGCCTACTGAGTATTAAGCACTCAAACAACAATAACCCCGCAAGCTAAGACTTACAACCATCCCCGTGTTACAGATAAGGAAACTGAGGCTCAGCCAGGAGAAGCCACCTGTCCAAGGTCACGTAGGAATCAGATTCAGGACTCACACCTAAGCCTGCCAAGCCAAAGCCTGAGATAGGAACCACTATTTCATACGATGTCCCATGAAAGCCACATATACGTGTGTCCGAAGAGTGTACCCAGACAAGGACCTACTTATAGCACAGGGAACTACACTTAGTATTTTGTAATAACCTAAAAGGGAAAAGAATCTGAAAAAAAAATACAACTGAATCAATCGCTGTTCACCTGAAACGAATACAACATTGTAAATCAACTATACTTCAATAAAAAAAAAAGTGTGCCCAGGTTCAGTCTTTCCTCAGAAAATGCAAATTTAAAATTACAAATAAAGCCTGCAGGATGAGGAAGCCCTGTTTCACTGCCACCCTGTATCCTGACATGCCTTTTGTTCTCATAATGTCATACGTAAAGTTCATTTGAATAACGAAAATAAAAACAAAAATAAACAAATGGAACCTAATTAAACTTAAAAGCTTTTGCACAGCAAAGGAAACCATAAATAAGACAAAAAGACAACCCTCAGAATGGGAGAAAGTATTTGCAAATGAAGCAATGGAAAAAAGGATTAATCTCCAAAATATACAGGCAGCTCATGGAGCTCCACATCAAAACAACAAACAACCCAATTAAAAAATGAGGGGAAGATCTAAATAGACATTTCACCAAAGAAGACATACAGATGGCCAAGAGGCACATGAAAAGATGCTCAACATCACTAATTATTAGAGAAATGCAAATCAAAACTACAATGAGGTGGTCACCTCACACCAGTCAGAATGGCCATCATCTCCACTATGGAGAACAGTATGGAGGTTCCTTAAAAAACTAAAAATGGAACTACCATATCACCCAGTAATCCCACTTCTGGGCATATACCCTGAGAAAACCATAATTCAAAAGGACACATGTACCCCACTGTTCACTGCAGCACTATTTACAATAGCCAGGACACAGAAACAACCTAAATGTCCAATAATAGATGAATGAATAAAGAAGATGTGGTACATATATACAGTGGAATATTACTCAGCCATAAAAAGGAATGAAACTGGGTCATCTGCAGAGATGTAGACGGACCTAGAGTCTGTCATACAGAGTGAAGTAAGCCAGGAAGAGAAAAACAAATCCTGTATATTAACACATATATGTGGAATCTAGAAAAATGGTACAGGTGAACCTATTTGTAGGTCAGGAATAGAGAGGTAGACACAGAGAAAGACATGTGGATACAGGGGGGGAAGGGGAGGGTGGGACGAACTGGGAGATTAGGTTTGACATAAATACACTACCATGTGTAAAATAAATAGCTAGTGGGAACCTGCTGCATAGCACAGGGAGCTCAGTTCAGTGCTCTGTGATGACCTGGATGGGTGGGATGGGGGGTGGTGTGGGAGGGAGGTCCAAGAGGGAGGGGATATAGGTATTTTACATATATATATATATATATATATAGCTGATTCGCTTCATTGTACAGCAGAAAATAACACAATATTGTAAAGCAATTTTACTCCAATAAAAATTTTTTTTTGGTCTCCTAAACATTTTACATTTCTTGGTAACAATTTATTTCATTTTGTTGCCAATCACACAGGACAGAGAATGTGATAAAATCAGCATTAAACTGGTAGCTTAGTCTGGGTGGCTTTATTTTAGTGGAATGAGATTTCTGTTATGGTTTTGGAAATATTTTAAAAGAGTCTGGGAAGGATGCTTAAGAAACTGGTATAGCGTTTGCCTTGAGGGTGGGGGCTGTTTGCTTGGGAAGGGTGGGAAACGGCTTTCATAGTAGACCCTCTTGTACCTTTGGGTTTTGAATCATGTGACTGTTTTACCTTTTCAAAAGGGATAAAAACAGCCCGAGGGACGCTCAGTATGGCTTTCACTAGGGTCTAGAGAGCCAAAGAGGTGACGATGGAAGGCAAATTCGAATCTGACACACATCAGCAAGTGTATCTTCTCTGGGCCAGCAGAAGGCAGTGTGCACCTAAGCAAGGCATATGCTGCCGCTGCTCTGCAGGGCGCCCCTGCCTTCCCATCCTTACCCCAGCCAACCAGGACCCTGGAAGCAGGGAGAAGGTGGTAGGTGAGCTGCAGTTAATATTCCACAGAAGGTGTCGAAAGAAATGATGAGCACCTTGCTTTTCTTTATTCCCCTCCTAACAAACATCTGACCCTTGCTTAGAAATCTTGCCTTTCAAAGTCTTTCCCGAGTAGCATTCATAAGACGATTGTAGGTAGACAAACAAATTTGGAAATGTCTAATGGTTATGCATTTATTTAAATGTGAATTAGAAAAATATATAAATATATGGTTTGCACATCCAACTTCTAATTTCACGGACATTATTTTGTTTAGAGGAAGCCAAGAGAAAAATGCAAGCCAATTTAAAGGGGAAAATAAAAAGCAGCTGGTAGTAGAATTGGACTGTGGAAATGGCAAAAATTAGCCCACAGAATACAGCTCAGTTTCTCAGCCTTCCAAGACTTCCATGAGCTCCACAGATGGGCCCCAGCCCACCTCTGCTGTCTCAAACATCTCTGGATACCAGATCCTTTGTAGCCCCTAGACCTGCCTTAGCCAGGCTGGTCCCCTGTATCTGAATGCCTCTCCTCTCCTCTCCTCTCCTCTCTGCTTGACATCATTTTATAGGTCCTTCTGTGCTCCTTACACCCTCCTGTATTTATGGCCATATAATAACTAGCCAAGGCTTTCATAAGGCTTCCTTGGTGCCAGGAGCTGTTCCCAGCACTTCAGATGACCATTTCACTTTATCCTTAGACAAACACTCTAAGCACTACTGTTCTCACCTGTTTCACAGATAAGCAAACTGAGCTACCCAGAGGTAGAGAAACACACTGAAGCTCAAACAGCTGGTCATACAGGAGAGCCAGAGTCTAAACCCATGTAGTTGGAAGGCAAGACCCCAGCACTGAACCACAGGACTCTACCTGCCCATGTCAGCGCCCATGTCAGCTCCCATGTCGGGCTGCAAGCTCCCTGCAGGCACATGCCCTGTATCCCTGGAGCCCAGCAGGGCTTGGCACAGGTGATATAAATGTCATTTACACGGATGAATTATGGTGAATTTATCTGTTTTTTCCAGGTGAGCAAACTGAGGGATTCAATGACTTTCCCAAGAAAACACCATCTTGCAGTCAAGGCAGGACCTCCACGGGACGGCAGAGATGGGTGATTACATACACCGGATTTAAATAAGGGAAAGGAGAGAAGCAGAAGCCGTAAGTGCAGTTGTAAGTGCAACAAAACTTTTATAAAACACTTATATTTTTTCTGAAGGCCTTAAAGAAAGACCTGTTTAGAATTCCTTTGTATTCATTTTCTCATCACACCCCTCAGCCACATGGTGAGGTGGTCCAAGAAAATGTACTAATCCCATTTCACAGATGAGTAAACTCACGCCAGGAAGGCCCATGTCCCAAGGCCTCTGCGCCTGCACGAAGCCACACAGCCAGCACCAGGTGCTTCACCGCACCGTGGAATTGCTGAGGGGCCCTTTGGCCCAGTGCTAATTTGGTTTCAATTTAATTTGATAAAATGGCAGGTGGGACAAGAAACCATGTCACCTCCAAGGAGCACAGAGAAAACCAATCTCTTTGGCTCCCCAAAAGGACCCATTAAAGCGTAAAAAACGAACAGTTCCTCTCTGTCCTTCCCTATGTCTTTTCCTTCCTTCCTCTCTTCTTTCCCCTCCAGATACTCCCCAAGCGCTTGTCTGTGTCGGGCTCAGACCCAGCCCTCGCCGCACATAAGAATCTCTGGGGAGATTTAAAAACTCCCAGTGAGGTCCAGGCTGGACCCCAGGCCAACTGGACCCTCAGCATCTCGGGGGGTGGGTCCTGTGCATCAGTGTTGCTGAAACTCCCGAGGAGGTTGTGCCGGCTGCCAGGACTGAAAGCCACTGCCCTGGAAGCTTCAGTGTGGATGAGACCCCACCTCTGTTCTGCCTTTCTTTCCTCCTTTTCCTCCACCTTTTCCCCCCTCCTCGACCAACTCCCCCAAAGAGAAAGAGAAGAAAGAGATCCCCTCACCAGATGTGCCTTTCCTCTGGGACCACCTCACGGGCTGAGCTGCCACATCCCTGGACTGAGCGACCTCAGAATGCGGTGGGCAAAACTTCAGCAAGGTCAACAAGGCATTTCCCACCCAGCACTGCAGACCAGGGGCAAACCCAACAACACTTTTCAGCTGCTTTGCTGAGAAAGCAGAAAGAAATCAGTCCTCAACCACCCTGGTGTTTTTGCTCCATCTTGAGAGGCAGTGCTAAGAGAATGGACTCTGGGTTCAAATCCTAAGTGTGCTGGTTTCTAGCTGGGCGACCTTGAGAAAGTGACTCAACTTCTCTGATCCTCAATGTCCTCGCCTGTAAAATGGGGATAATATTTTTGAAAGCTGCAACTAACATAATTAGTGCCAGGAATTCAATTAACATAGCATTGTTTGTCTTTGAAAAAATATATTTCCAATGAACTATACAGCCTGCTCAGGGGAGAGAAGGTGTGGTATCAGGAGATCTCACTGAGGCTCCTCCCCCACCCCCCCAGCGCTTCTCTGCTCTGTGACTATGAACAAGTCGCTTGCCCAGCCTGGGCCTCAGTTTCCCCAGATGAAAATCTCAGAACCCACGAGTTGTAAAAAAAAAAAAATTATATATTAACAGTGGCTACAGTTTCCTTCTACTCAGAAGGTTGGACTCCCTATCCCCTCCTTCGATAGTAGTTAAGGGATGGATTTGGGAATTCAAGGATTCAGACACAGGCTGGTGAAGCTTGGGTTTCTCAGACCCAAGGGTGGCCCTTCCCTGACTTTCCTCTGTGGAGATGCCCACATCTCTCCCTCTTTTTGGATATGAGTTTCCCCAAATTTATAAAATTAGTGGGTGGGACCAGAGGCCTTCTTCATTTCAGAACCTCTAAGTCAGGATGAAAGAGCTGAACTTGAGAGAGTACAATTAAAGCATAATTAAATTAGAGCTTAATTAAGGGTGGATTGGGATTTGTTATGTTTGTATGTGTGTTGTGTGTGTATTTGTATGGGGTTTGTATGTGTTATGTATGGTGTGCATGTGCATGGTGTGTGTGTGGTCTGTTCGCAGTGTGTGATATCTGTGTTGTGTGTTTGTGTGTGGTGTGTATGATGTAAGTGGTGTGTGTGTGTGGTATGTGTGATGTCTGTGGCGTGTGTGATGTGTATGGTGTGTGTGTGTGATATGTGAGTACGCGCACACACACACACACACACGTGTGCAGAGGGAGGTGGGCCCGGGACTCTGCATCACTGCAGGAAGATGTTCCAAGCTGTCGCCAAGCAGGAGCGGCAGCTGCTGGATATGCGTTTCCTGTCACTCCGCGTCCCCATCATGATGCGTAGTCTTGAAGGCATCACCTCGTACAGCCTGGTGGGGCTCGTCTGAGCTGCCAAAACACTCCCTGTTCGACAGAGGGCGGTCTCAGGGAGTGGTAGGAACTGTCCTCCAGGAAAAAAACGAACCGTTTGGAACCTCGAGGGCTCACCTGAGCTCACCCCGGAGGCACAAGATGGGCGTGCAGGGGTTCCCCAGGCTGGGCCACACATCATAGGACCACGCCCAGGGCCTCTGCCGCCACCCGGCTGCCTGATCCCTCCCTCCACCCTCTGCCTATTGCCAGCGTGTGCTGTCTGAACCACAGGTCTGACCGTGTCACTGGCCTGCTCAGAATCTCCAGGGAGGCTGGCTGCCATCAGGACAACGTGGTCCCACTACGTGAGGCGAGGCGAGGCTGGGAGGTGATGCACGACGTGGGCTCAGTGTCAGACGGCCAGGTCCAAACCTGGCAGCCACTGAGCCCTCCGAGCATCTGTGTCCTCAGCTATGACATGGGGAACATCATCGTGTGAACTCATCAGGTGTTTACAGAATTAAGTAAGTTGATGGAGGTGATGCACTCAGAAGAGTTTGGCACGCAGTGAGTTACTGTTATCTCCAGGCCTCGGATAACCTAACGCAACACCAGGCGCGTGGTGGTGGATCCTCACTAAGCACTTGCTGGAGAGTAAGTGCTGGGGCCACTGTACGTCAGGTAGTTACCAGACAAGCAGCCGCAGCTCCCAGGATGTCGGATCTAATTGCATCCGAATGCCGTGGGCTCCTAGGTGTGCACCAGCAAAGCAGGGGCCTGGCTCGAGACAGGGGGTGGTCCCCTCCCAGAGCTGCAAACACCAAGGCTGGGAAGAGCCTGGCATGGCTGAGGAGCAGAGAATGGGCATGTGCTGGGAGGGGACCTGTCCTGGAGCTTGTGTTTCCAAGTTACCACTGACCACAACAATCCCTTGCAAATTGGGAAAGGGGAGTGTGTTCAATCAGGTAGGGTGCCTGGAGAGCGCCTCAGGATGAAGCCACTTCATCCCTCAGTGTCAAACCAAAACCCCATGGTCAGGGGCAACGTGTGTGTGTGTGTGTGTGTGTGTGTGTGTGTGTGTGTGTGTGTGTGTGTGTGTGTGTGTGTGTGTGTGTGTGTAGTTGTATAATGGAGCTCAATTTGTTCACACGTCATGGAAGGAATTAATCACCCTCATCATCAGAGCTGCCAATTAAAGTATTGAGTGTGTGCACGGTATCAGGCCCTTGCCAAGAGTTCTACCTTCTCAAGAACTCTAAGAGGTGGGTACCACAGTATTATTCTCCTTTTAAAGATAGGAAGCTGAAGCTCAGAGAAGTAAAGTGACTTATCCAAGGTCATACAGCCAATAAGTAGAAGAGTTAGGACCTGAACTCCAGACTTCCTACCACTGGCAAAAAAAGCCTTTTCCTCTTCCTGAAAAAAACTCAGGATCTTTCCAGAGTGCCTCCCACAAGTAGGAAGCATCAGGTAGAGAAAGAAACATTTTCTGAGCTTTCTTTATGCCAGGCACGAAGCTCTGGGTAGAAATCTTGTCTCCTTCACTTCCTAGCTGTGGGATTGCAGGCAAGTTACTTCACTTCTCTGAGCCTTGGTTTCCTCATCAGTAAAATGGGGATAATGATGGCCATCTCCTAGGGTCAGTTGTGCACAGGGATGTCATTTGGAGCTTTGGACTAGGACCAGGAGACCCGAGTTCTAACCCTTATTCCTCTTTGGCTGAGGTAGCTTGAGTGTGAAAATGATTTCAAAGCTCTGCTCCTCTGTCCATACCCTTTGCAGGGAGGCTTCCAAGCATCCGCCACCAAGAGGTGGAGCCTGTTTCTCCTCCCCTTGAATCTGGTCTGGCCCTTGCGTTGTGACTCGCCATAGGATACGGCAGATGATGCTGAGAAAATTCCTAGTCTAGGCTCACTCAAGAGGCCTTGAATGCTTCTGCTCATGGTTGTGGAACCCTGGCCAGTCGCCACAGGAAGGAGCCCGAGCTAACTGTTGGAGAGTGAGAGACACGTGGAGCAGAGGTGAGCCATCCCAGGCTAGGGCTGCTTAGAATGACAGCCAGTAAGAAACATGTAAGAAAGGCCAGCCACGATTCACGGAGCCACCTACCTAACCCGCAGCTGCCCAAAGACACAGGAGTGAGCCACCTCAGACCAGAATAACCACCTTGCTCATCTGTAGACTCATGAGAAATAATACAACTGAGCTTGGGGTAGTTTGTTACACGGCCATAGCTGACTGATAGAATGGTCTTGGGACAGTCTTTTCCCATCTCTGGGTCACAGTTTCCTCATCTGCAACAGGATGGAATCTGGGCTCTATGAACTGTGCTGTTCCATCTCAGATTCCCTAGAATGACTCTCAGATTCCCTAGAATGTGTGGCTCTGGGGAAATCCCTTCTCCCTCCACTAATGGACTGGAAAGCTTCCATTTCTATTGTGGCCATTTCTCCCGTGTTTTCTGTTGGTGTCTGGCTATCTGTGCTGCTGGGGGGCTGCCCTCAAGTCTTGACTCCCCCTTCTTGTCTGGCTCTTGAGCTGAGTTCTTTCCACCCAAAGCAGCTATATCTCTGTTTGATGGACGGAAGTGCCTCCGGACAGGCACTTAATTTTTAGGGCTTGGAATTAACTTAGCACAGAACAGGCTGGCAGCAGCTGAAGAGAAATATTCCACAGCTATCAATCATATGGTTACTGGGGTTTGTCATTAGGTTCTTTTATTTCCTGGTTGGAGGACTGTGCTGGGGCCCATAAACAGGGAGATATTTGGGGCTGTGCCCCACAGTGGAGCTAAGAAAGGCAAGCTGGAGCTTGGCTGAAATTTTGTTCTTCCAGAAACATATGTAGGTGTCCAGGAAATGGGAGAAGGGCACCTCTCTGAGCCTCAATTTCTTTTTCTGTAAGATGGGGCAAGGGATTTCTCCCTTGTGGAGCACCTCATTACCATTTATTGGGTGGTTATAACACCGGCTTTGGCCTCAGAGACCTGTGTTCAAATCCTGACTTGGCCTCTTTCTAGCTGTGTGACCTTGAGCAAGTGACTTCACCTCTCTGAGCCTCAGTTTTCCCATCTGTGAAATGGGGGTAATCATAATGTTATCACATAGGTTTCTTGGTGAAGAGTTAAATGACTTTACATGGGGAAAGCACTTAGTGACTGGCAAACAGTAAGCGCTCAATGAATTTAGACAATGATTTTGATGCTGATAATAACTGCCGTTATCATTCATGTAATAATTCCTGCCAAATGTTTAACCAAAAATCTGGCATATAGTAGGGATGGTTATTTGCCTATTTTACGCCAGAAACCTTACTGAGAACTTTACGTATTGTTTAATTAACATACACACTCACCATCTGTCTCTCTCTTTCATTCAACAAATATTTATTGAGCACTTACTGTATGCCAGGCCCTGGGGATAAAGTAAACAAAACATCCCATTGTGAGGCAGGGATCACCACCTTCAGTCATCTGCCTGAGGCCGCAGAGCCAGTAAGAAGTACAGTCAGGCTTTAAAGGCAATTCTTTTTTTGACTCTAGAACCTTCGTGTCTCCTCTGGCATGTGGCATCTTCAAGGCTGGCCCCTGGGCTCGGCTCTTGTGGCCACACTCAGGCTATCTTTCAGGTCCTAACTCTGACTTGCTGTGCGATGCTGGGCAAGTTACCTCCCCTCTCTGGGCACCTCCCAGCTCTTCCATTCTGGAATGTCTTCTCCAACCATTCCTTAGTTCTTTTATTCTCCTTTCTATGTTTTACACTTTGAGAGAGCAAGAGCAAGAGAGAAGAGAGATTTAAGAAATGCTTAAGGATGTGAAAGATTCATGCTCGGTTGCATTTTAGGGTAAGCAGCAGACTCCTGATGGAGCTGGGAGGTACATGGTGGGTTAGGGACTAGGCATTTGCGGTGGGAAGAAGGTTTAGCCTGGGGGCTCCTGACTCACCTTATGCACCCACCCCTTCTTATCTGCAATACTGACAATACAAGGCAGAGGGTTCTAATTAATGCTGCAATTCAGGGCATCCACTGGGTGCTTATTGGTCACTATAACACTGCTTGGGTCCTTTGCTCATAAGGGACCCTCGGGGAATGCCATTCCCCCATTACAGTTTGACCAACTGACACTCTTCAGAATCCTGCTTGGATGTCACCCGCTCTGTGACATTTCCACAATGCGCAGAGATAAATCCAGTGCCCCATACTGCCCCCCCACCACCACCGCCCCACTCCTCCAGCCACAGCACTTTGCCTGCATCTTGTTCATGGCCCTACTTCCCTTCCTGACCTTTGAGTTGCTGGAGGCCTGGGAGCCTTCCTGCTTCATCACTGAGACATACAGCTGGTGCCCCCAAAGGCTGTTCAAGTCAATGAAAGTAGACGCTACAGTGTGTGCACAAGCCCTGGCTTTGTCCTTCATTAGCTGTGTGACCTGAGGAAGCCGATTCACCTTTCTGTGCTGTCATTTCCCAAACCATAAAGCGGTGATGAGAACAGCTGTCTCATGAGGCTTCCTGGCAATTGCAGTCTTCATTTACGAAGTGCCAACTAGGTGCCAGACCCCACGTGATGTGCGTTGCATACATTATCTCTAAATTTGGGTAATTACCCCTCTGTAATTATCTCTACTCACATTAGCGCTAATTTATGTAATTATTATCTCTGTGTAATAATGTTCACGTTCATTATTGCTCATGGGTATAAACGATGCAGCTCAGGGCCTAGGACACAGTAGGTCTTTCATAAATGATGGCTAATTAGAACCGTTATCCTAACACCCACAGCACCACAGACCTGCCCAGTGGATGAGGGGGAGAAAAGTCCCCTCTCACCTGGCACACTCAGCTGATATCCTCACGACTCAGCAAACATTCCAGCACCTACTATGGGCGACCTACCCAGCTCGGTCAGCAGTGCAAACTCCTTCCCCTTCGCCGACATGATAAATAACAACTGCAAACACTTAGGCCACGTGAGGGGCCCCGAGGATGGAATTATTTTTACTATCAAACCCAAATTGGTTTACTAAAACTGTCAGCGGAAACCGAGCAAGATAATTTAAACCCAGCAGCTCCTGGGCCTCGTGCATTCTTCGCTGGTGAGACGCTATTTTCACTCCCTCAGTGGGAGGAAGGGGGTGCCGGGCCCAGATGCCGCTCCGCCGAGCGTGAGCCAGGGTTTGCCGGGAGCCTCGGGCTGGGACCCACGCGTTCAGCTCCCTTCTGCAAAGGCTCAACCCTGCGAGCTCCTAAACCCCTTCCCCTGCTGCCGAGTCTGGGCAAGGCCAGACTTCCTCATGTGGCTTTCAAGGCCCTGCCTGATCCTACTGCTTCCTTGTTGATGCCACGCCTCCTGTATCTCTGAGCTCCAGACACACAGGGCTTCCTCTAGCTCCTCTCATGAGCTGGTGAAGAACACAGACCCTGGAGACAGGGCAAGCAGAGCTGGAATCCCAGCCATGTGATCATAGTCACTGTTCTACTCTATAAGCGTCAGTTTACTCCTCTGTAAAATGGAGATAATACGAGGACCCACTGCATGTGCTTGTTGTGAAGGTGCCTGGGATGTGAATGCCTGGGATGCATTAAACGCTCAGCATATATTCCACATTACAGACAAATAACAAGAGAGTCACGCTTTCCTGCTTCTGGACCTTAGCACATGCTGTTCCTTTTGGCTGGAACACTGTTCCCTCCAACTTTGCTCATCTTCTATCTGTCCTTTGGTCTCAGTTCAGCATAGATCAGGGTTTTTCTGCTTTAGCACTATTGACATTTGGGGTCCGCTAATTCCTCGGTGGGGGCAGCCCTGTGCATTGCAGGATGTTTAGCAGCATCCCTGGACTCTCCCCACTAGATGCCAGTAGCATCTCCCCCCTCCCAACACATACCAATTATAACAACCAGAAATGCCTCCAGACATTGCTAAGTGTCCCGGGGCGGGGGGTGGTGCAAAATCATCCCTGGTTGAGAACCGCCCACTTAGAAAAGTTGCTTTCTCAGGAAAGCTTTTTCTCCAGGTCCTGCTAATTTATTTATTTGGCTGCATTGGGTCTTCATTGCTACTTGCCAGCTTGTGGGGGCTACTCTTCGTTGCGGTGCACAGGCTTCTCATTGCAGTGGCTTCTCTTGTCACAGAGCATGGGCTCTGGGTGTGCGGGCTTCAGTAGTTGTGGCTCACGGGCTCTAGAGCGCAGGCTCAGTAATTGTGGCACATGGGCTTAGTTGCGCCGCGGCATGTGGGATCTTCCCGGCCCAGGGCTCGAACCTGTGTCCCCTGCATTGGCAGGCGGATTCTTAACCACTGCGCCACCAGGGAAGCCCCCTGCTAATTTAGATAAGGTGTTGAAGGACATCTCAGAGGAGGCAATATGGGAGCAGAGACCTGCAGGAAGCTAGGGAGTGAGCTATATGGATATTCAGGGCAGAGCATTCCAGGGCGGGGTGGGGGTGGGGGTGGTAGGAGACAGCCAGTGCAAAGGCCCTGAGGTATGTTTACAGAACAGCAAGGAGGCCAGTGCGGCCAAAAGGAGAGACCAAGGAGGAGAGTGGAAAAAAGTGAAGCAGGAGCCGTAACCAGGGTCAGATCACGTAGGGCTTTTGTAAGAACTTCAGCTTTTACTCTGAATAGAATGAGGAGCTATTGCAGGGTTTGAGGCAGAGCATGATGTGATCACCCAGGGAGGGTGCTGGGTTAAAAACAGCCCCCAATGGGACAAAAGCAGGAGCAGGGAGACAACTGAGGACGAGACAGCGGGGGCTTAGACCACAGTGGTGGTGGCAGTGGGGGTGTCAGAGATGCTTCAACTCCAGGCAGATTTAAGTCTTGAGTAGAATCAACGGGATGTACTGAGGCCCTGGGTACAGGTGTAGGAGAACGGGAAGAATCCTGTTCACAGGGAGTGTGCTGGAGCCGGTGGCTCCTACTGGGCCATATGGGCTGACTGTTAAATGTCCAGGCATTTGGTGACCCTGTTGGCTTTGTGTTGGTTGCTTAATATTGGCCACAGTGGGAGTATTTACACCATGGAAATTGGCAAATGTTGCAAATCAGGAAGTTGCTCCCCACCCCACTTGTCAAGAAAAGCCGTTGTGGAATGCTGACCAGTGTCCTCCTGCTCTAGAATAACTCCGCATCTTTTGGGTCTGAGCAGCAGGCAGGATGGGTGACTCCTTTCTGAGATGGGAAGATGAGGCGAAATAGGTTTGGAGAAAGAGAATCAAGGGTTTAAGTTTGGGGACACGTCGTTGGAGATGCCTCTTAGACATCCAAGAGGTAAGAAGGCAGGTGGAAATAAGTTGAATATAATAGTTGCATCTTCCTTCTAGGAGAACTTTGAGGAGTAAATTAATTAACATTTGGAAAGAACCTTGCAAACAGTGAGTGCTCAATGATGAAAATGGCTTTCTTTATCACCTCCATGAGAAAGGATCTAGACTTGTGGTCCCTCAAGTCTGAATCTGACCAGCAGATACTTTTTGGAGGGGAGGGGGCATTATTTTAACAAATTGAATCTATGTTAGAGAAACGCAAATCAAAACTACAATGAGGGACTTCCCTGATGGCGCAGTGGTTAACAATCTGCCTTCCAATGCAGGGGACATGGGTTCAAGCCCTGGTCGGGGAAGATCCCACACGCCGTGGAGCAACTAAGCCTGTGCGCCACAACTACTGAGCCTACGCTCTAGAGCCCGTGAGCACAGCTACGGAGCCCACGTGCCATGACTACTGAAGCCCGCGCACCTAGAGCCCGTGCTCCACAGCAAGAGAAGCCACCACAACAAGAAGCCCGCACGCAGCAACAAAGAGTAGCCCCCGCTCACCGCAACTAGAGAAAGCCCTCGCGCAGCAACAAAGACCAAATGCAGCCAAAAAAGAAACTAAAAAAAAACTACCATGAGTTACCACCTCACACCGGTCAGAATGGCCATCATTAAAAAATCTACAAATAACAAACGCTGGAGAGGATGTGGAGAAAAGGGAACCCTCCTACACTATTGGTGGGAGTGTAAATTGGTGCAGCCACTATGGAGAACAGTATGGAGGTTCCTCAAAAAAACTAAAAATAGAGTTGCCATATGATCCAGCAATCCTACTCCTGGGCATATATCCAGACAAAACTATAATTCGAAAAGATATGTGCACCCCTATGTTCATAGCCACACTATTCACAATAGCTAAGACATGGAAGCAACCTAAATGTCTATCAACAGGTGAATGGATAAAGAAGATGTGGTGTGTGTGTGTGTGTGTGTGTGTGTATATATATATATACACACACATATATATATATACACACACACACACACACGTACACACACACACACACACACACACAGTGTATACTACTCAGCCATAAAAAAGAATGAAATAATGCCATTTGCAGCAACATGGATGGACCTAGAGATTTTCATACTGAGTGAAGTAAGTCAGAAAGAGAATGACAAATACCATATATCACTTATATGTGGAATCTAAAATATGACACAAATGAACTTATCTATGAAACAAAACCAGACTCATAGACATAGAGAACAGACTTGTGGTTGCCAAGGGGGAGGGGGATAGAGGAAGGGAAGGATTGAGAGTTTGGGATTAACAGATGCAAACTATTATATAGAGAGAATAGATAAACAACAAGGTCCTACTGTACAGCACAGGAAACTATATTCAATATCCTGTGATAAACCATAACAGAAAAGAATATGGAAAAGAATGTTATATGGTGGCATATACATATATATGTATATATAACATATATGTGCATATATAGGTGTATATGTGTATATATACACATATACATGTATACATATGTGTACATACATATACATATATATGTGTATATATATGTATATATAACAGAATCACTTTGCTGTATACCAGAAACTAACACAACATTGTAAATCAACTATATTTTAATAAAATAAACTTTTTAAAAATTTGAATTTAAATGATGTTAGGTGGGGATGTAGTTCCCACTTCACCACAGTTCCCCCAGCTCTACATTATCTCACACAGCCCCAGTTCCCATTTTATGATACTTGCCTGACCTTGCAGGAGTCAGCGTTTGCATCCTCTCTGTTCAAGGCAACCCGTCCCTTTGCAGAGAAGGAGTGTGAAGCCCAGAGAGGCTGGGTGACGGGTCCAGAGCTGCTCAGGGACCACTGTCAGGGCACAGAGGAGGGAGCCCAGGGGTCCTCCCTCCTAGCCAGCACTCACTTCTAGAGTTGTCAAGATGATCAGAAGAAAGCGCCCCCTGCAAGGCTTCCTTTTCTGACGCTAACGCTGCTGGTGGCCTGGCTTTGGGGAAGTATTTCTGCTTAAATGCTCCAGTTTCCTGGATGGGCTGCTGCATCGTGTGCTTTGTAGTGGAAATAAAACCCCATCCCATGTTGAGATGAAGGTTAATTGAATATTTGATGCCTGGAGGGGATGAAAGCAGGGTTCCCATTTTCCTGTTTCCTCTTTCAAGCCTCTGACACCAAGGGGAGACGTGGGTCAGTCTTGGTGAAGCAAAACCACCCGTAAGGGATGCATGCTGTGAGGAGAGGATGCTGAGCTGGGCAGAAGGGAGGGGACCACAGACCATGTCTTGGGGTATGGAGCTGGAGGACCTTCAGCAGAAGCCAGGATATCAGGAGTTGATTTCCTCTTCTCCTGGCTGAAGACTGAGGTGGTTTGCCCAGCAACTTCTGGTGGCGGGGTGCTCATCAACTGGGACCATCAATTTATATTTGTCATGAAGGCAGTGGGGAGCCATGGAAGGCTTCCTGGAGGAAGGAGCTTTAGAATGGGGCTTCCTACCACCAGAAAACTACTAGAGCTCATCAATGAATTCAGTAAAGTTGCAGGATATGAAATTAGTATGCAGAAATCTGTTGCATTTCTATACACTAACAACAGAATATCAGGAAGAGAAATTAAAGAAACACTCCCATTTACCAATGCATCAAAAAGAATAAAATACCTAGAAATCAACCTACCTAAGGAGGCAAAATACCTGTAGTCAGAAAACTATAAGCCATTGATGAAAGAAATTGAAGATGACACAAACAGATGGAGAGATATACTGTGTTCTTGGATTGGAAGAATCAATATTGTTAAAATGACTATACTACCCAAGGCAATTACATATTCAATGCAATCCCTGTCAAATTACCAATGGCATTTTTCACAGAACTGGAACAAAAAATTTTTAAATTTGTGTGGAAACACAAAAGACCCCAAAGAGCCAAAACAATCTTAAGAAAGAAAAATGGAGCTAGAGGGATCACAATTCCTGACTTCAGACTATACTACAAAGCTACAGTAATCAAAACAGTAGGGTACTGGCACAAAATCTTGCAAATAATTTCCCTCTCGCCAGGCTCCTCTGCAAAGCCAAGCAGCACCCAAGTCATGCTTCCCACACAAGTGGGTTTCTACTTCAGGCTTGAGGGGAGAGCTGACCCCTAGGCTGCATCCAGAGAGGCTCTTCCAAACTTGGCATCCCCCCACTGTCCCAGCCACGTGTCTGGATCTGCTGGACAGCCCTTTCTTCTGCTTTTCTAGCCACCACTGTGTGTCTCTGTCCCCTTCTCCTGATTCCTGGGGAGTTAGGGAAAATTCTGGATGGAACATCTAATAGGTACCCCCACTGAATATTGGAAACAGCCACACAGCCAGGTAAGTCCATTCATGACAGCCTTTCTTCATTCAGCAATCATTTTCTGAGCATCTACTATGTGTCAGGCTCTGTGTTAGACCCTGAAACAGAGATAAATCAGACCAGGTCCTGACTGCAAGGACCTTCTGGTCTAGTTGAGAGAGATAGATAGGAAAATAAACTACTGTGGTACAGAGTGTACATGTTATATTTCCCTCCTCCTCCTGACCATACTAGCCATTCGGTCCTCTGAAAATGCTGTGCCTGCTCTTGTCACAGGGCCTCTGCATACTCTGCTCCTTCTTGGATGAATTCACTCCAATTCATGCTTTAGTTCTGAGCTTTGTCAGATCCTCAGGGAAAGCTTTTCTGACCTTCCTCTTTATATCAAGTCCCCGTTATAGAATCTCATGGCATCAGGCACCTTTCCTTACAGTGCTTAACAAAGCTACGTCGCTGCAATTCCTCACTTAGTGCCTGTTTCCTTAGACAACTGACTTTCCTGAGGACAGGAACTCCTTCTGGGTGTGTATGATGTTGTCACTTCCTCACCATAGGGACCCCAGTTCTTTGCACAGTCCCTGACACGCAGTAGATGCTTAATTAATATTGGTTGAAATAATAAAGCAGGAGCAATTTCTTCCCCAACTGGCTGGCCTGGGGGGTCCACCCATCATAAACACTCACAATTGGATATCTAAGAAGATCCGTTTCTCCTCCCCTACGTGGATCTTCCAGACACAATCTTCACCTTCCACGTAGGGCTCTGGCCAGTTTGGGGACAGCACCACCCCGGCCACGGCAGAGAGCTCCCCACCACACATGGCTGTAAAGACACAGACACACACACACACATTACTCATAAGGAAGCAGATATGGTGTTAACAGTTAAGAGTGTGGTCTATGAAGTCAGACAGTCCATACATGTGTGCGGAATGATTAAATTAGGACTGGCCACCTGCCTCCTTTAGCTGAAATTTGGCAAAGGTGGGGCAAGGACATCGTACTGTGGTTCTGCATCCATGGATTCAACCGACAGGGGATCATAAATATTTGAAAAGAAATTCCAGGAAGTTTCAAAAAGCAAAACTTGAATTTGCCACTCACCGGCAACTATTCACATAGCGTTAACATTGCATTTACGACATTCCCATAGCATTTACATTGTATTTACAACTATTTACACTGTATTAGGAATTGTAAGTAATCTAGAGATGATTTAAAGTATATGAGAGGATGTGCCCTTTTATATAACGGGCTTGAACATCCACGGATTTTGGTATTGGGGGCATGGGGGGGTGTGCCTTGGAACCCGTGCCCTGTGGATACTGAAGGATGACTGTAGTTCTTTCAGGACGAATGACAGAGTTCAAAGTTTCAAGTGCATCCTTAATAGCCCTCCCCTTGAGTACGGTGAATAGTGACTAGAGATGGTACATTCTAGTCAGATGGACCTGGGTTCGAGTCTTGCCTCTGCCACCAAAGGCTCTGTGACAAGGCATGTAATAAGTTCCTGGAGCCTCAGATGCCTCCCTCTGTAGAGCAGGGAGAAACACCAGTGCTGACTTCACTGGGTTATTCTGAGGCTTAAGTGAGCTCATGGATGTCAAACACAGCACAACGCCTGGCACAAGGTAAGCGTTCAGTAATTCTTAACGTTACTGTGGAATGCCCTGGCTCTGAACTGGAAGCGGAGATGTGGCCGCACCTGGCACCTGGCCCTTTAAATTTCACTCTGTGTTTACTGCTTTGGAAAATTCTCAGTGTGGCAGAGGCCAAAGCACCAATAAATCCCACTCTGTTAAACCAGCACATTTAATACAGGGATCAATCCCTCACCACGGCAAGGCTGTGATTTCACGCCAACCACCATCCAGGTGGCAGCTGCCGGGAGCCAGGGCTCTGTTCATTACTCCACATTCCCCACATGGGTCCAGGCTCGGGGTGGCTCAGTGGCCTTGAACATGGAGAAATAGGGGAGGGCAGGGCACTGGGAGTCCCCGTAGATGAGGATTCCACACAGCTGACATTGTCCATAGGGGCTCAGGGCACAGGTCTCTGAGAACAGAGAGACTTGAGTTCCATTCCCACCTCTGCCAATTACCCTCAGTGTGTTCTGAAGCATGTCACGTCACAGCTTGTTTCCTCATCTGTACACGGGATCAATAATATGCACCTCGCAGGGTTGTAGTGAGGATTAAATCAGATAAGGCACAGAGTGCCTGCACAAAAACACAGTTTTTTGCACTCCTATTAACAACTGTTATCATTAATTAGACTCAGGGCTGCCATGTGCTGTTGGGCAGGCTGTGCACTGCACATGTCTGCATAGCACAGGTAGGAGCTGAAATCCATGCAGCGATCTTCTCACCAAGCTGTGCATGATGGGGTCTTGTGCCTGGAGGAAGAGGCAACTTTTCAATTTTACCCATTTTGTGATTTTCTCAAGGACCAGCAGCAAACCTGACCCAAAGGAGGGTGAGCTCCAGAAAGGATTCTACTCCTAAAATCGGTATATAAGCTGGGCCTTTCATCTGAAGGGGTGGAGGGCTCTGGGGTGCCCTGGGAGGAGGGCTGTGACCCACTCACCTCTGCACAGGGGCTCCGTGTCGTTCCAGTATGGGTCCCGCACGTTGATACACTCAATGATGGCCGGGCCCTGCTCCAGGGAGTGGCCGGGGTCGCAGGTAAACTCCACTATGGTCCCGATGTTATAGGTCGGGTCAGACGTGGTGAAGTTCCCATTCTGAATGTAGGGCTCATAGCAGTGGCCTTTCTCAAAGGCTGGGGCCAGGACACAAAAGAGGGCAGCCGCTCAAATGAGTCAGGGGTGGCTCACAGGGCTGTGTCTCAGAAGCAGGGGCCCCTCCTGCTGTTCAGGGAAGCCCCAAGGGAAACGGGTACCAGACCCCACATTCCAGTTCCCACTGACCTGCTGAGGGCCCTTAGGCCATTCACTTGGCTTCTCGGGCCTCATTATTTTCATATCTAAAATGGGAACAAGAACCTCTGCTCTCCCAACCCTGCAGAGGCGGCCTTTGGAAGTCCAAGAGTCACTCTAGCTACGGCTTCTCCCCAATCCTTTGCAGGTCAGATTTCTACCTCCCATGACCCGGCCCCGCCATGCTTCCCCTGCTCCCACGCTGCCACCCTAGGAGATGGGGCAGCCTCCGGGGCCCTCACCCTCGAACCGGATGTTGAAGGCTGAGGCCACCCGCCCCTGGTCAGACGTGAATTCGATGCAGATGGTGTGGCCATCACTCAGCAGGCCCTCAAAGGGGACATTCTCGGTTTGGAGGGAGTCGTAGAGAAGAGTGGACTTGTTGGTCAGCCCACTGTAGACCATCATCCTGGCAGTGGGGAAGGAGACAAGAGCCAATATGAGGTCTTCTCGGGCCGCTGATACACAGCAGTGGGAGGTGTGTGCTGTGACCACCCACTCCGCGGCCTCAATCCCAGACTCACATCCCGATTTCACCCCATACTCGCCCGCACACTCTGCTTCATCTATTCGAATTTGTCTCCCTTTCTGTACAATGCTTGTCCCAGACTCATGGATAGATTCTGAGCTCTTAAGGAAAGTGCTGGGTGTGATGTAATGACCAGATGAATTAATAGATACTGATTATTATTACTAATTGAGAAGCTGCGATGATTGGGCTAATATCATTCCTGAAACACTGATATATATATAATCAGACAGAGTTCCGACTTTAACTTCTGAGCTGAGTGACTTTGGACAAAAACACTACACCCCACTGAGCCTCTGTTTCATCTGTAAAATGGGTACAAGCACACCTACACCAGAGTGTGGGGATTAGAGACCATGGATATAAAATGCACAGGACAGAGTCGGTATGCAAGTCAAATGACCAAGCGTTGGACCCCTACTACACTCTGTCACTGATTTTTATCTCCTAAGACCACCGTGCCTGCAGTCAGGAGTCCCAATTTTTAGTCCCCAGTTCCCTACCCACTGAGCTTACAGAAGTCTCAACACATCTTGTGCCTCAGTATCCACAACCATGAAAAGAGGGATCACGATGTCTTTCCTACGTATCTTACAGGGGGACTGTGAGAATACAACAGGATAAAGTGTCCTGAAAAATGAAAGGCATCAGATAAAACGCTGTTATTCATTTTTACTGCTATTAAAACCCTTTGGGGACTTCCCTGGTGGCACAGTGGCTAAGAATCCGCCTGCTAATGCAAAGGACACGGGTTCGAGCCCTGGTCCGGGAAGATCCCACATGCCGCAGAGCAACTAAGCCCATGTGCCCCAACTACGGAGCCTGCGCTCTAGAGCCTGCGAGCCACAACTACTGAGCCCACGTGCCACAACTACTGAAGCTCGTGTGCCTAGCGCCTGTGCTCCACAACAAGAGAAGCCACCACAATGAGAAGCCTGTGCACCGCAAGGAAGAGTAGAGAAAGCCCAAGCTCACTGCAACTGGAGAAAGCCTGCACGCAGCAATGAAGACCCAACACAGCCCAAAATAAATAAATAAATAAATTTATTAAAAAAGAAAAATACAACCTTTGGCACTTGGCTCTTTGCTAGGCTTGGTATTTTTTAAAAAGTTATTCAAAAATGTGGAAGAAACCAGTACACAAATTGGATCACTTATTTTTCTGGACTCATAAACAGGCATTTTTAATCCTTTGAGGGTTTTTTTTTTTTACTGTGACCCATAAAAAGGGTTTATCACATGAATTTCTAATGTCACCAAAATGCATAAATGTTAGAGTCACAGTCTGTTCATTGTGCCATGTGTCCACTGTGGCTGGGATGAGGAGGGGCCTGAGGTAGAGGCCCAGGGCCATTCCGAGAGTGGGGAGAGGCTGCTTCACAATTTTCTGATCCCTGCTGATTTTGTTGTATCTTGGGGGCCATGCCCCAGGACTCCTCTTTCAGAGAACCAGTGCCTTTTGCTCTAGAGCAAACTCTCAGAATCTCAAAATCTCTAGTCAATTAATCTTCCCAAAATAGCAATTTTCTACTTATGTTCTCTAGAATGTCTAAAATAGTAATAAAAATCTATACATAGTCTATGGTCAAATGGGTTTGGGAAATGCCAGGTTAAATAAAAATTAAACATTTTTTCCCTTGCAGGACTTGTCAGTGCCTTTGCCAGCTAATGTGCATTAGCACCTTCCAAGACAGAGACTGTGTATATACTGTCTCCCAAACATGTTTGACCAGAGAACCCACCTTCTGTGCTGCATACTATGGGACTGGAGTTTAGAAAGACTTCATTTTGGGGGTAAACCATCTTTAAAATCTTTCTTCATTTCTCTCCTCTACTCAAAATCCTTCCATGGCTATTTATAGCTTATAAAAGCAGCCCCGTACCCAAAGCCCTTCAGAAGATGATCCCCATTTACCTCTACACCTTTGCCCACCCCCCACTCCTATTCTCTCTGCTTGGGCTACTCTACCCACTCACTGTATTTTGGGTTCCCTGATCGAATCTCTTTCCAAGGTTTAGATCAGGTCCCATTTCTTCTTTATTTTAATTAATTAATTAAGGGTCTTCATTGCTGCTTGCAGGCTTTCTCTAGTTGCGGTGAGCAGGGGCTACTCTTTGTTGTGGTGAGTGGGCTTCTCATTATGGTGGCTTCCCTTGTTGCAGAGCACAGTCTCTAGGTGTGCGGCCTTCAGTAGTTGCAGCGCGTGGGCTCAGCAGTTGTGGCTCGCGGGCTCTAGAGCGCAGGCTCAGCAGCTGGGGTGCACGTGCTTAGTTGCTCTGCGGCATGTGGGATCTTCCCGGACCAGGGCTCGACCCCATGTCCCCTGCACTGGCAGGCGGATTCTTAGCCACTGTGCCACCAGGGAAGCCCCACACCTTGTACTTTAAAGCAGTGATTTATTGATATGGAGTTGTTCAGGATAAAGCTGGATGACTTGGAAGGAAGTAGACTCCAGAGTTGGGTAACTTATTCAGTTTTCTGGTATTTTCTCTCAGAATCCTTTCCTAGAGGTTAATGGTCTAGATTTGAAGCTTCAAAGAAGCCAGGACACTATATAATTCTAAGATCAACATCGGACAATTCCAGAATTCTAAGGTGCCGACACTCTGTCGGTGCCCTACCCACATCCCCATAGCACTCTTTCCTTACCCATTTTCGGCTGGCTTCCAGAGTCTCTGAGACTCAGCCAGCTCCAAGGGTGGCAGGCAGTGTTGGGGAGTCAGTGTGTCCAGGAGCACGCCTCCTCCAACATGGATGGTGGGGGTGGATAAATACCCAGCTCCCTCACCCTCCGATAGGAAGGCTCTGAGCCCTGCTCAACGCAGCTTCCTGGAGGCCCACAGTAGATAGAGACCCAGTTGTCTCTGCGGTCACCTGCCTACTAATACATACTGTATCTACTCCCTTTCCTTCTCTGCTCATTTTCCTGGTGCTAAGATCAGCTCCCAAACAAACCACTTTCTCTCACATCTTTGTCACTCTGTCTGTTTCTAAGGAAACTCAACCTAAGACAGCAAGTCTAAGCAGCTAAGACCCTAATTTTCTAGAACATTCCAGAATATTCTAGAATAAGTTCTCAGAGTTTTCAGATTCTGGATTCTGTGCATATAACTTAGCATCTACAGACATACTCTTGTTTAGATGTTGTCTTGTATCTTCTCTAGTTCCTTCTTGTACATAAGTCTGGTTTTTCCATCTCAACTGCCAGGAACCAATGTTTCCTACTTCTCTCCTGTTCTCCATGGAGGCTAATACATGATTGGGCACAGAGCTGATGCTCAGTAAACACACCCTCCTTGTTCAACTGCAAAAAGGGATGCGCAGGAGAAGTGATGAGGCAGTTCGAGGTCGGGGAACTGGATTCCCTTCTTGTCTCTCCCCCTACCCTGTTGTGTGACTAGGCTAAGTCCCTTCCCCTCTGTATGTCCTAGTTTCCTTATGTGTAAGAGGAAGAGATCGAAGATGATGGTCTCTAATATCCTTGCCACCCTCCCCAGCTCTTCCTTTCTTGACGTCCATGAGGCAGCATTTTAGTCCTTTCAAGACTCCAAATCCCAAGCCACGTTCTAACACTCTGGGAAGGAATGAGGCTGGCTGGGGACCCTCAGAGTTTTACCTGTCCTTCTCATGCAGTGACAGCTTCTCAAAGTGCAGGTGCAGCTTCTGGCCCTCTGGAGCTTCAATCGTCCACACACAGAACTGGCTCCCATTGGTATTTCCAGAGTGACTTGGGGACAGGACGCGGCCGATGGTGGCGTTGTGCACCGCCCCTCCACAAGGGGCTGGGGTCAGAGAGTAGGGGTGGGTGGGCAGTGAGAGGATTGCAGAGAGAGACAGAGAGAGAGAGGAAGTGAGGGTTTCATCCTTCCCCACTCCCCACCCCTTCATGGGAGGAAATAGGCTGGGGAAGAGAGAAACCATGGGAAAAGTCCCATCCTCCTGAGACAGGTTCATCCTGTTTGACAGGAGGTCTAATTCCATGATTAGAACCATTGCCATGTGCGTTCCATGGTGGGGAATGAATGGCTGTGATTTAAGGATTCTTCCATGTGCTGGCTGTGCCCTGATTCCTAATTACAAAATGGTAATTAAGAAGGACATAAATAGGCAGTTCTGAAAAGAAGAAATATACTTTTATTACTTAGTAAGCACTAAAAAAATACAGCCTCACTGGTAATAAAAGAAATGCAAATCTAAACTATATTCTATCTTTATCCACCTAATTGGTCAAGATAAAAAGCAGCAATAAACTGGAAAGCTATCTCCAGTGATGGGAAATGGTCACTCTCATTCAGGAGTGGTTAGAATGCAAGTTGCTGTGGCCTTTCAGGAGGGCAATCTGATGAAAACTCTGGAAAATATGTTCAAACACTTTGACCTAGTAATTAAGGTTCTGGGAATTTACCTTAAGAAAAGATTTAGAGAGTTTCACAAAAATGTATGAATGAGGATGTTCACTGCCAGATTGCCTCTAAGAGCAAAAAACAGAAGGAACATGAATGTCCGTGTACAGATGCTTGGTGAAATAAATGCATGTCATTCATATAGTTTTGAAGAACCATGTTCTCAAAGAACTTGAGAATACAGGACAATATTCACTATATTTTAAGTGGGAAAAAAGAAGCTAGAAAATGGTCCGCTATACCTATTTCAATGAGCTATATGCAAGGATCAGCTGAGACCAGGAATGTAAAAGTGATTTGCTACAGTCTTCCAACACTTTCTTGGAATTTTTTTTTTTTTTTTACCAGAGCCACGTATTACTTTTATCATAAAAATTTAATAAATATTAAAAAGTGATTTGTGAACTAGAAAGAGTTATACAAATGTGGGGAGGCAGACTTATTTTTAGGAGATATTTGGTTTTCATTAAATGTTTGCTGAATGACTGCATGACTAATAAGGACGTGCACTGATGAGAAAGGCAGATAGCTCCCTTCTCTGCTCTGGACTCTGCTGTGACCTACAGCAAAGACACTACCGAGAAGTCTTGTACAGTAGTTCTTTCAGGACCACGGACAGAGCACTGGGACGCAGGCTCTCCAGCTACCTCTCCTGAATCCCCATCCAAAAGTGAAGGTTCAAATCTGGCCAGCGCCACTTATCTGCTGTGGATCTAGGACGAGCCACTGAAGATCTCTGAACCTCTAGGTCACTGTAAAATGTTAATACTAATTCCACCCTCTTTATGGGACTGTGGTGGTTAAGTCAATGCAACACTGCATGTAGAGGGCTTGGCGCTGTCCCTGGCACAGAGTAGGTGCTCAAAATGTAGCCAGCATTACTGTCCCATAGCTCAGGAGCCGCGGAGATGGACACTGTCCCTGGTGGGGGGCGTCGGCCATCTGTCCTCCCCGAGCTGCCACTCATTTGCGGCCTCTCTGCTCCCATTCCTTGCCTTATTAAGCCGACTGATGACTGGTTTCAATTTGCCAGCCGCGGCTCCCCATCCGTCTTTCTTAGCACAAATTGAGGCTTAATTCCTCTCTGATTTCATACATAGATAAAAATTAACGTGAGGGAGGCATGGAGACCAACTTCCCTATGGTTTGAATTTTTTTTCTTTGTTAAAAAAAAAAAAAGAAAAATTCTGAAGGGCCTTGGGGGAACGATACTGCAACAATTAAATCTGAGAATTTATCATCAGCTCTCATTTGCATTTTGAATTCTACTGACTATATGAATGCCTGGAGGGCAGGAGTGATGTTTTCTTATTCCCAGTATCCTCCTTGTACATGACTCATGGCCTGGCACAGAGAAGGTGCTCAGTTAATGTGGGCAGCCTACACTTTCCTGGCCATGGTCAGGACTTTTGAGAATCTAAGAGATTTGCTCTGTTGATAACTGAGGATGGTCAAGGTTATGGCCACTGGGGCAGACAGAGTGTGGTACAGAGTGCTTCTCAATCTATAATGTGCACATGAACCACAAAAGGAGCATCTTAAATGTAGATTTTGATTCGCTTGGTTTTGTATGGGGCTTGGGATTGTGTATTTCTAATAAACTCACTGGTCTGCAGATTGCACTTTGAACAGTGAAGGTGTAAGGAAAAGAGCTCAGGAGAGAAGGGTTCTGGACTCAGTCCAATTTCTATCTGGTGACTTTGAGGGAGAAACTTCACCTCCATGGGCCTCAGTTTCCTCATTTGTAAAATGGGGATATTGTTCCCACCATGTAGGATTGCTGTGAGGATTTATCAGAGCCCTGGCATATGGACTGGGCTCAAAATATGGCAGCTGTCATATCCAAGGCACAAGCAACAAACAAAAATTACACAAATTAGACTTTGTCAAAATTAAGGACACTATCAAGAAGTGAAAAGACAACCCACAGAGTGGGAGAAAATATTTTCAAATCATATATCTGGTAAGGGTCTAGTATCCAGAATATATAAAGAACTCCTACAACTCAAGAAAAAGACAAACAACCAAATTTTAAAAATGGGCAAAGGACTTGGATAGACATTTCTCCTAGAAGATATACAAATGGCCAACAAGCGTATGAAAAGATACTAATGTCATTAGCCATTAGGAAAATGCAAATCAAAATCACAGTAAGATACCTTCACACCCACATTATTATATGGCTATAATAATAAAAAGAAGACATCGAAAATAAGTGCTGGTGAGGATGTGGAGAAACTGGTACTTTCATACATGGCTGGTGGGAAAGTAAAACGGTGCAGCCATTGTGGAAAACAGTTTGACGGTTCCTTCAAAAGTTAAACGTGGTATTAGCATATAACTCAGCAATTCCACTTTGGGGTATATATACCCCAGAGAAATGAAAACATAAAAACCTGCATGCAGACATTTATAGCAGCATTATTCCTAATACCCCCAAAGTGAAAACAATTCAAATGTCCACCAACGAATGAACAGATGAAATGTGGCCTATCCACATCATGGCATATTATTCAGTCATAAAAAGGAATGAAGTTCTGACAGACGTTACAACATGGATGGACCCTGAAAACACTATGCTAAGTGAAAGAAGCCGGATACAAAAGGTTACATATTGTACGATCCCATGTATGTGAAATGTCCAGAATAGGCAAATCTATAGAGACAGAAAGCACATTGGTGGTTGCCAGGGGCTGGGGACAGGGAGAAATGGGGAGTGACTGCTACTGGGTCCAGGGTGTCCTTTTGGGGATGATAAAGATAGCGGTGATGGTTGCACAATGTTGTGAATGTACTAAGTGTCACTAATGGTCAATTTTATCATATAACAAAGCTTTAAACGGCAGCAGCCGTCTGTATTTGGAGGAGTCCCTTCCCTAAGGTCAATGCTAATACCCTGGGGGCTGGCCCCTCCCCTCTTAAGAGGACCATCGTGTTTGGTCTGGCTGAGGCTGGCACGTACCTGAGCAGATGGGTTCCTGGCTGCTCCAGTGGGGCTTGGAGGCATTGATGCACGTCAGCGTCTTGGCACCCTGGAGCTCGTAACCCAGGTGGCAGTGGAAGTGGGCCACCCCACCTGAGTGCAGGTCCATCACCATGACATCCCCGTAGTCAGGCCGGCGGGGAAAATTGCAGCTCAGCATGAAGGCTGGGAAGAAATGCAGGGGCAGACAGTCATCTCTCAGAGGCGGAGACAAAGAACATGACCCACATCCTGGGAGTCAATTTTTGCTGAGGAGAAAAGATGAGGCCCCTGGGGCCCCTGGAGTGCTGGAGGAGGGTATTCTCGTGACTCGAGTTGATCACGTGGTGCTGAGACTGCCAGATGAGCGCTTCTTTCTAGGCTCAAAGCTCCCCACCCTGCCTAAGCAGAGACAGCAGGTTTGGGGCGACAAATGTGTTCCCATCTCTCCCTGGAGACAGAACGGCCTTCTCCTTGAGGTAGGTTAGTCTCACCTGCACGAACAGCTTAGGTGTCTGATAAAAATGCAGGCTCTTGGACCAGAGTTAGAATAACCAGTTCTTTAGGAAATGCCCAAGATATGAAAGCTTGGAAACAACTGTCCTGGGAGGTAAGGGCTTGGGCTCTGAGGGCGATGGATGTGAGTTTACATTCTCTTACTCCATCACTCAGAAACTGTGTGACCTTGAGAAACTGACACAGTGCCCTGGACTTCACTCTCCTCTCTGTGATCGTCCCTGTTTCACAGGTGGCGGTAAGGATTACATGTGAAATGCCAAAGAAGAGCCTCCTTAGCCCAATATCTGGTGCACAGAGCTCACTGGATGGGGTGGCAGATGGGTGTACATGACCACGCTGAGCTCCCTGAGTTTCATTTTCATAAGAGGGTGCTGAATCCGTCCTAGCTCCACCACTAGACTATGGTCTGACCTCTCCTGCAGCCTAGGATATGTGCATTCCCAGTTCCCATGAGGAGGACTAAATTCAAGCTCATGGCTCAATGAGCTATTTTTTTCCATTTTTTAATTAACAAAGACAACAGACGGTAGTCTGCATATTGAGAAGGTGTGAGGAAACGGACACTCCTGTATACAGTCACCCATCTGTTTCAGAAACATCCAAGGGGAAATTTTTAAATGAATTGTTTTTCCAGACATTTAGTCTATGTGACGTAAATGTGGATGGCTTTTGACCTCCCAAGGTGTGGCTAAGGGCTCCCCTTCCCCATCTTATACTTGGCAAGTATCCAGGGGGAGCTCCTAGTAAGGGAAGTAACCGGAGATCTTGGGAAACGCCCAGGAGGTGGGGAAAATGGGATGACATTGAAATGAGAGAGAGAAGGAAGAGAGAATGGGGGTGGGAATGAAGAGAGGGAGGGGAGGAAAGAAAGATATGAAGGAAGCAAGAAAAGAGGGAGGAGAAGAGAGGAGAAAGGTGAACAGAAAACAAAAGAGAGGAGACTACAAACAGACAAAAAAGGAAAGAAAGAAACAGTGGAGAAGAAGAAAAAAGAGAGAAGGACTCCAGTAGCAAAGGCTGCTTCCCAGAAACCCATGGACTCTCATGGGATTTGTGTGTCAGATTCAGGAGACATGAACTTGAATGGGAAAAGGCGGCTTGCTCATCCTTCATTAACCTTTCACTTAACAATGGTATTTCCTTCAATCACATTTCCTTCAAACAATGGTAGGCAACAATCTGTAACACAGTCACAGAACATGTGACTTTGTCACCAAGAGAAATCATAGATATTTTCATATCAAAATGAGTATCTTGACATATTTCTTATGCTCCTTTGAAATTACAGTAATTATCAGAGCCACTGGGGAATATTATTTAATGTGTTAATAAAGAAGCACATAGATTATGATGTCATAGATGAAAACAATATTTTGACAACTGCTATTAAATACGAATGGCTTCCTTCTGAATTGTATATATTTTATGCTCTTAAAAACACAAATCTAAGAAGGGGTTCACAGTGTTACCAAACTGCCAGAGGGGGTCCCTGGCACAAAAAGGGTGAGAATCCTTGGCTCCAGAGAGAAAGGGAGACACAAGCTACATCTCAGCAGCCTCAGCCTGATCTTACCCTGGTAGTGCAGCTGGAAGGTCCCAAGGCCATCGTCCTGGAAGGTCCGGAAGTAGACGGAGATGGTGTTGGTGGGGCTTCGGATCACCTGCCCCTCTACCAGGAGGGTGTGGTTGGCCAGAATGGTCAGGGAGGGGCCGTCCACCCCACGGATGGAAAGCAGCTCCCCCTCGGACAGGTTCACACTCTTCACCTGGAGACAGGTAGGGGTAGACAGAATCTGAGTCGTGTTTGGGACGGGGCATCTGTTAGCCCCCTTATCTGAGTCCCATGAAAGGGGCTTCTGGATGCTGGCAGCTGAGACAGAGTCTTCTGGAGCTGGCAGGTGGGGGCAGGGGTTTGATCAGCTTGTGCCTGAGGTCCCATCTCCAGGGAGACAGAAGGCATTTCACCAGAAGGTAAGCTCCAGGGAGGCGGGAAACTTTCCGTGCTGCTCAGGGTCCCCAGGGCCTAAAATCGTGCCTGGCACGTAGTACGTGCTCAATAATCTTTATGGACTGACTGAATACATTCTTGCCCTTCTGCATAAACTGGTGAGGGGGTGGGGGCCTCATCTCTAGGGCTTTCTCAGGTCCACTTTCTTATCCTCCTCAATGGTGGCTTCAATGGCAGAGGCTCCTCAAAGCTCCATGTACTTGGTTTGCCTAGTCCACTTTCCAGGCTTGGGAGAGAAAGAAGGGAGATACTTTACTCACAGACAAGGATGCTGAACAAATGGAGCGGGGGTGGGGTGGGGACCTTAGTCAGTCCCCAGTTCCCAATATGAATATTTCTGCTTCTCTTAGTGGGGCCTGGGACCCCAGACCTTTGCCTCTTGTGTAAGCAAGGCAGGCATTACTGACAAGCCTTTCCTCTTTCAGGCCATACACCTTACTCTCTTTTCTCTTTGATAAATGCCTACTCATTCATCAAAGCCCCACTAAAATTACCCTTCTCCGTGAAACCTTCCCTAACTGCCGAGGAGCTTGCCTGTCTCTCCACTGTGATTCCACAACATCCACTATGAACATCTACTACAGACCATTGGGAGAAGCATCCCAATGTCTTCCACGTGTGTCTATCTCAATCACAAAACAGCAGACTCCTTTAGGGCAGGCACTGCAGCAGTTTTACACATCACCCTGCCCCCCACTGCTGTGACTGGTACAGAGCAGGTGCTAATGAAGGAATTCTACGGTGCCTGATGAAAAGCTCCGTACAGTATTAGACAGAGTGGGTCTGTTCAAGTGGAGGAAGTGCTCATGAAGTGCCAGCATCAGCTGGACTGCAACTTTTTTCCAGGTTAAGTCCATGAACGTTTACGAAGTACCTACCACGTGCCGCGTGCTGTGCTAAGCTCTGGACACGAGTTCTGCCGAGAGGCTTACCTTCCATCCTCCCTATACAATCAGAAAACCTTCCTAAAGTAAAGTTCTGCTTATGTCATACAGCTGACTCTGCTTAAAATCTTCTGGTGGCTTTCTGGCTTCACTTCCACCCTTTCTTCTGTGGGACAGTGAACTGGACAGTTCACCACTTCCTGGCATGTCATCTTACTTCATACCAAAAAGTGCTTCTAAAGATGGGGAGGTTGGTTGGGGATGGCCTGAAACTAGGGTGGGGATAATTGGTAACATGCATTGAGTGCCCGCTGCCTCTCCCTTAGGCTCTGGATGAATCCCCTCTGTGCACTGTCATATTTATTCCTCCCTGAAACTCTGTAAAGCAGCAACATTTTCATCTGTTTTACTGATGGGGAAACTGAGGCTCAGAGAGCTGGAGTCCCTTACCCAAAGTCATATAGCATTAACTGGTAGAGCCGCGACTTAAAACCCAGATGTTTGAGCACTATGCTACCCTGCTTTTCCATTCTTAGTTTGCAGCCAAAAGTTTATGAATCAAATGAGCCACATGGGGCTTCCATGACTATGTGTGTGTTTGATAAGCAGGATATCAGAGGACTTTCCTTCTGGGTGTAATGATTCACAACTTATCAACACATCCCCTTCCCTCCATGTGTGCCAAGCTACTTCAGCTGTGCCCTGAGTTAGGAACTCCTATTCATCCACCAAAGCCCAGGTTAAATTGCCCCATTAGGGCAAAGCCAGAACCAAACTGGTTAGGATGATAAAAACAAGCCTGACTCAGACAATCCTTCAGAGACCTCCTGCTGGAAAAGGCAGCCACTGCAGGGCACCTTTCTGGGGTTACCTGGAGCTCCACCCCATAGCCAGTGTAGACTGTCACGTTGTACGTGCACTCCAGGAAGTTGTTGAGGGGCAGTGGTGGGTAATCACTGGAATCGATGTACCCTTCAGGATCGGAGAAACTCACACTGCAGAGAGCTGGAGGAAAGCACTGTCATTAGGACACGGAGAACAGCTCAGATGTCATCTCTCAGATGGGCTGCGGGCTGGAACAGGGCCTCTGGGGACACCTGTGTTCTCCTGTACCCACTCCTCCCACTGCTGTTCATTCTCCTTCAGCTCCAGAATCAACATGATAATCAAATAGCAGCATCTGACACAGAATGATAACTTACTACATGCTGCTAGGCACCTTATCGGTCTACAGGGGTGACCCCATTCCTCCTCGAAGGGACTGATATTTCATTCTCATCTCAGAGATTAAGTAAAGCAAAGCTCAGAGAGGGTGCGCATCTGGGCCGAGCTCACACAGCAAGCAGGAGTCAAACCTAGAGCTCATACTCTTTTCTGAGCGGCCACATTGCATTTGTCCAAAATCAATGTATGATTGACAGCTGATGTCTCTCCTCTGTGTTTGAAGATGGAAAAAAAGGTAGAAGAAAGACTGGAACACAGACGTGCATTTTATCAAGTTCAAGTAACGGTAAAAGCAAAAGCACCTTGAAAGGCCAGGGCCTTCTAGGCAGACAAAAGGATTCTGTTCCAAGATGAAAGGCTTTGAATCCCGCTGTTTAGCTGTGTGGCATTGGGCAGGGTACTCGATGTCTTACGGTCTCAGGGATCTCATCTCTAAAATAGGGATATTAATTCTGGGTCACAGGGTCAAGCTCATAGCTAGGGCTCCATAGATGGTAACCAATGGTGGGACGTGGACCTCCCCGGCCCCCCTCTCCCATGCCCTGCACACAGCAGGTGCCTCATCGCAGTTCTGGGAGGGCTGGAGGGGTTGGGGGCTACACACCTGGGGCCTGCTCGGTGGTGATGACCGTGGTGGTAATGATGGTGGACGTCGTGGTCTCCTGGCTTTCCTCCGAGGCCGACCCGGTCAGCTCGTTCTCACATTTGTCCATCAGGGTCATGGGGCTGGCATCCCCTGGGGGAGCCTCGTGGGCCTCCTCAGGCACAGCGGGCGCCCCGGGGTCGGGGCTCTGGGGGAGCGTGTGGGCCACCAGCGGCTGCGAGGTGAAGGGGGCGATCTGTAGGGGCGCGGGCGTCGTGGGGACTGCACCTTCCTTCTGCTCCAGCCAGAGGGGCTCCTCCGATGACAGCAACAGTGGGTGGGTCTCCTCCCCTGCGGAGGCCACGGGGTCCTGGTCCCCAGGTGGGCGGAGCTTCTCCGTGGCAGAGGAGAGGAGGACCAGGTCCGAGGATGCTGGCTGGGACGCCGCCCTCTGCACAGCTGCTGCGGTGGTGGCCTTCGGCCTCAGCTGCCTCCTGGTCAAGTTCACCTGCTTGAGCGAAGGCGGCTTCTTCGTCGGGGGGAAGGCATGCCCGGTGCCAGGTTCCTCCGGAAGCGGAAGCAGCATGGACGCGGCCGCGGAGTCTTGAGGTGCGGAGGGGACCATCCCTTCCAACTCTGGCTTGTGAAGCTCGTCCCCTGACTGCGCTGGATTCAGAGGGGCCGTGGTCACTCTCTCTTTGGGGGTCTCGTGGCTCAGACTGCTGCTCCCCAGGGCTTCCAAGGGCAGAAAGTAAGTACCTGAAGGGCCAGCATCTCCCTCCAGTGGTGCATCTTGGAAAGAGAATGGACACCAGTTAGCTTGGGGCCAGGGGCTTTAGGTCCTCAACTGGCAGACTCTGAGGGTGGCCCCCCTGAGGTGGTACCCAAGTCTTGCTAGGATGCTGGTACAGCCCAATCAACCAATGTGGGGCTGCCTCCTTTCAATCCTTCCTTCTTCCCTTCCTTTCTTACTTCCTTTTCCCAACCAGGGAGACTGGGGTTGATCATGGCCAGCCTGAGCTAAGCATTAGAGGTACAGAAACCAAGGGCACAAGAATTTCACAGTCCAGTTACATATGCCCTGGGAGGGGGAATAAGAAAGTAGAAATAATGATATTTGATGTGATAAACGCTTAGAAAGAGAAAAGCTTTGTGTGCTAAGAGGACAGGCCCCTCACCCAGTCTGTGGGGCAGGACCACCATGTACAGCTGGGCGGGTTGCTCACTGCACAAGGCTATCCCACTAAGAGGATGAGTGGGGCTGTAACCAACCCACAGTCTCTTCTCTAAGCTGTGTGCCCTGACTCAGAGCTATATTATCCTGGGATTGGGGGAGTTTGATTTGTTTTTTGTTTTAACTAAATAATGTACAAGTGACCTTGTGGGAAACTCACAAAGATTTGAGGATCCAGAATCGTGAGGCAGGTTTAGAACAGAGGGGTGTGGGAAGACCCGAGGCCTGGCTGAGGTGAGCACAAAAGAGGAATGAAAGAGAACAGGGGACAGAGGTGGAGGGTGATTAAAGAGAGAGCTGGTGAGGTAGGGGGGTGGGGGCCAGTCTCTGGTGGGCCTTGTATGTCCTGCTGACTCCTTGTGATTTATTTTTGCCTTGAAAGGAAAACCACCTAATAATTTTAAATAAGGGCTGGCCCAGGCTACTGTTTAGCAGAATCATGCCTGAAAACAGCTGCATCTACTTATTTGAGACCCAGTTCTGCCAACTGCAAGCTGGCAAATGGCTCTACCTCTCTGAGCCTCAGTTTCCTCAGCTGTAAAATGGGGCTATTGTCCCTATTTCATAGGGTTTTCATCGTTCAAGAGGTTGATTATGGAAAGCACACGTACATGTATGCACATGTGGGTCCCTCACCCACAGAGTGCCTGGTATGTATCCGCTGCTGTATCCGTCATTGTTTCTTATACTCTTGTCATTGTAATCGTGCCCTCAGCAGGGGGCTGGAGCAGTCAGAATGATCATCATCGGATGATCTTGAGATAGAGAGGAATTATGTCCTGGGGACAAAGGACTGATAGCTGTCCTTGTCAATTTTCCGCAGAAAAAGACACTCACTCAGCCACAGTCTCGGGTCCCTTCAGCACTGTCATTTAAATTTATTTCCATAGCCGTTGGAAAGGCTCTTTTACTTTCACGGAGTCAGCACTGGCAGTGGTTTAATCTATCTAGACTGCAACAGTGTGCAACTGGCATCAACAAATATTCCTGTCGTGTAACACTGATTACCAAGCCCGTGTACATTCCAGGCCGACGATGGCCCTGGGGCCAGACCTGAGGACAGATCCAGGTCATTCAGGTGCCAGGCAGGTTTCCTGGTCCAAGGTGGGAAGCGCTGAGGCTTTGGGGTTAGACCTGGGTTCAAATCCTGCCTTTGACAGTTACTAGCTGCGTGAACCTGGGCAAGTCCATTAAGCCTCTTTTGTGTAGTAGAGACACTCCATCTACCTCATAGGATCAGCTCAGTTGTGGCCCTGCTTGAAAGCTGTGACTTTTATGCTCACGGTCACTTTTATCAAATGATTGGTATTGACCATCTTTGTAGACTGTCAAGTGAGAAGGTGATAAGACAAGAACAATCGAGGATGAGGGTACAGGACACCTGGCTCCCAAGACCCAGCTGTGGTTTGATGCACAGAGCTTGGATGCAAGCAGGAGTTGGGGGACCCGGATAGTGGTCCTGTCTTGGCCACTACTCCCCATCATTACTGGGTGGGTTTCCTCTTCTGTGTGTCAAATGGGCAGCCAGACTAGATAAAATCTAAGGGGTATTCCAGCTCTGACTGTTGACTTTTGAAACAATCAGGTAATTGGCAATTATTCTTAGACCTTGTTGGTAATCTTGCTAAAAAGGGCCAAGCGACCCCCTCAGTCCCGACACTAGCTTGTGAGTTTTGTTGGGTCCTGTGGCTACATTAGTTTCAGCCAGTCTTTTCACAAAAATGCCCCCTTGATCACAAGGGGCTGGAGGAGAGCGAGGAAGTGGAAGAGGGAGTGAGAGATAGAAATACTTGGAAAACAAGTTGTGTCAAAGGTGATAAAAGATTACAAATGACATAAAGCACATCAACGTGCCTTGGCTATAATAAGAGTGGTATTTATACCATTTCGTTTCTGATGACTTTATCGAGTGCCGAATACGTGCAAAGGCATGTGCTACACGCTTTGTATTCATTACCTCACCTAAATCTTTCTCACCCTTACTAATTAGAAATCATTATTCCTATTTTACGGATGGGCAAATGGAGGCTCTAGGATATTAAGTAACTTTCCAAGGTCATACTACAAAGCTGGGTTTCAAACCTTGGTTTTCCTGATGGCAAAGACCACGCTGCCAGCCTTCAAGAAATACGGAGTATTATCACCTGCAGCCTCTCCTCGGCTTGAATTGCTCTCCCCACAAAACCCCTCTCTCCTAAACCCCTGGTCTGTTCGCGTTTCTGCTGGGTGGGCTACAGCGTCCTTCAACCCCCCAGATAGCACCCCGCAACACCAACATGTTCCTGGTTAAAATACGAATTTTAACCAGACCGGATGGGTCTGGTCTCCTGTGGCAGACCCATCACATCTGGATCTCCTCCGAGCCCACGGAGATCCAGCAGAGCCAAGAAAAGCAGAAGGAAATACAAGAAAGAGGACCCTGGAGTCAACTTCCTCCCCACCCCCAATCACTGCTCCACCTCCGGGGTCCCCAGGGAAAAACTGGTGCCAAGCTCAGCAGCCAGAAAGCATTTTAGGAAGCGGATCCACTGGACCGCGCCAGCCCTTTCTCACTGAACACCTGACTCCCAAGAAGCGTCGCAACACGCACCATTCATCTCCCTGCCCCCGATGCCTCTTCTTACTCTTCAGAGCTCACACACGCTGGGGTCTTGCTAGCTGGCTCCAAACTGAAGGCCACGTTCAAGACAGATGAGTGTATTCTGTGATCTGCAAGGCATGCAGCCCGTGAGACCCGGCCTTTGCTCTCAGCTGGGACGCTGGCCAAATGAGTGCCATGTGAAACCACATCCCAGTGGAAATTAGCCAGAATTGGATTCCATGGCCTCAGAGGTCCAGAGACTTCACTTGCTCAAACAGGCCAGCTTTTCCTGGGGCCCCAGTGACCACCTGGTTAAATTAACTCCTCTTTCCCATAGCACTTAACTTTTTCAATCATCGTGGTCACGTCTGGCTGGTTCTCCCTTTATCGTGCGTGTTCAGTGCCCCACTGGAATGCTGTCAATCAACTGATGAGTGAAAGCACTGGGTGCTGATTCTCTTGGCTGGTTGACCCTCAGCATGAGAGAGTCAACACTCTAGGACATGGTCCCTGCATTCAAGAAGTTAGGAAGGCATAACAACAAGGTCCTACTGTATAACACAGTGCACTATATTCAAGATCCTGTGACAAACCGTAATGGAAAAGAATATGAAAAAGAATATATAAGGCTTCCCTGGTGGCGCAGTGGTTGAGAGTCCGCCTGCCGATGCAGGGGACACGGGTTCCTGCCCCGGTCCGGGAAGATCCCACGTGCCGCGGAGCAGCTGGGCCCGTGAGCCATGGCCGCTGAGCCTGCACGTCCGGAGCCTGTGCTCCGCAATGGGAGAGGCCACAACAGTGAGAGGCCCGCGTACCGCAAAAAAAAAAAAAAAAAAAAAAAAAGAATATATATAACTGAATCGCTTTGCTGTACAGCAGAAATTAACACGACATTGTTAATCAACTATACTTCGGTTAAAAAAACAACGAAGTTAGGAAGGCA
Source organism: Leucopleurus acutus (assembly GCF_964270905.1). Lineage (NCBI taxonomy): Eukaryota > Metazoa > Chordata > Mammalia > Artiodactyla > Delphinidae > Leucopleurus > Leucopleurus acutus. The sequence goes on from NC_139155.1 coordinate 70,578,541, forward strand.
GACGCACAGCGATAACCCAATACGGGTACCAAACCGAAGAGACAGAGCTTTAATTACATCCTTATGCTGCTTTTCTCTCTCAAGACAGAATGGAGCAACGCTGAAGGCAACTGAGCATTTGTTCTGCTACCCAAGTTGTGGGGGAAACACATCTCCCTCTGTCTTTTCTCTGACGTTGATGGGGAGATGGGAGGTTAGACTGGGAAGCATCCCACTGAAGTCGAAAAAGCACAAGTTCTGAGGCTCTGAAGCTGAAGATCTGTATCTTAAATGCCTGCAGAATGGCCAGGAACAGCCTGGATTCTAAGCAATAGCACATCACACAGGCACAAAGGGATAGAAGGAGAAGTGGAGCAAACAGAAGCCGGACGATGCTTCTGCTATAATGTTCTGTGAAAACAGCAAGACGTAAAATTCTATGGTGTGGATGCAAACGACTAGACGCAACCAACTCAAACAAATCGCAATCAGAGAGTCATTTTTTGACTTGGAGGAAAGGCCCCCAAGTGTGATCCTGGTTGCCTCTGGGTGGTGGGCCTTTCAGTGGTGTGTTTTCTTCCTTCTACTTTTTGACATTTTCTAAAATGTGCATAAGAAGTACTCAAAACTTTCTTAAGTGAAAAAAATTTTATGAAAAGAGCAGGGTTTAAATGCTGCCTTGTGATGGAGAGGAGGAGGGAAAGGAGACAAACATTTGTCATCACAGAATTGCTTCATTCATTAGTCATTGAACCCCTCTGGGATGCAGTCTCCCAGTGGGGATGATGATAACTCTTCTCTCGCTGGACTCGTGAATCAGTAGTCAAAGTGGCTACTTTTAGGAAGTAGGAATGGCAGGTGGATCAATGGATATCTTTTTGATAAATGGCAGTACAAAAACGTTAGTCACTGTTCTCATCAACAATATTCATACCTAACTCAGTGGTGCTTTCTTGTACCTTCACCTTCCACAATAAGGACTTGCTCAGCCCACGCTGGTGGGTTTGCTTGGCCCTCACAGGGACAAAACCAAAAACAAAATGTCACCTCTTACAGATGGAAAGTGTCCCAGAGTTCCTGGTTACAAAGTGCCCAGAGGAAGGACCTGAGGTCCAGAGAGGGAAAGTGGGCTGCCCAGGGTCACACAGCATGTGAGCAGCCATAACAACACAAGGCTATTTGAGGCTTGAAAAACCACATCAAAGCACATCAGACAAAACCAGAAACACAGAATGTCAGTTCATTCCGTGCCCTCTACGTCTCGGCTGGATGATTCTCTGCTGTGGGGCAAGGGCCTGTCCTGTGCACTGCAGGAGGTTGGGCAGCATCCCTGGTCTCCACTCGCTAGAGGCCAGTAGCAACCTCCCCCCACCCCGTGTGACAATCAGAAATGACTCCAGACGTTGCCAAATGTCCCTTGGGCGGGGGCGGGGGGAGCAAAAGCCCCTCTGATTGATGACCATCGGTACTGCCCCCAGAACTGAACAGACCTTCCCTCCCATTCCTGGGGTTGATGTGCTTTGTTTTGCTTAAATCGTTGAATTTTAGGGCGGAGAAGGTCTTAGGCTAATCCCCATTTTACAGATAAGGACACTGACATAAGTGAGGGCTGTATTTCTTTCTCCCACTCACATTTGACCATTCATTCATTCAGCGAGCACCTACTATGTGCCAGACACAGGCAGCAGGTGCTGGCATCCAGGGGTCCACCTTGGACAGCAAACAGTCAGAGCTGATGAATACGACCCATTCCCTTCAGCCAGACCCAGCTCACTCAGCCCTGCGGGAACAAGGACCCGCTGGACTTTGAGAAGACTTTCTGGGACAGAAAGGGCAGAGATGGGGGTGGGCTTCGGGTGCTCAGTCTGAGCCCTCTACCTGTGCCCGGGCTAACAATACTGACATTCAGATGGCGACTGACACTCTTCCAAGTGCATTCCCAGCTGTGATCTCATTCCAACCTCCAAACAATGCTGTGAACTTGGCATTTTGTTTTTCCCATTTTATAGATGAAAATAAAAATCAAGCCTCAGAAAGAGGAAGTGACCTGTCCAAGATCATAGAGCAAATTGGGGTAGGATTAGACACGTTCTGACCTTGTTTCCTGTGTCCTTTCCTCTTTTCCACATAAAATAGTTTATTTGAAAAATGCAAGAATACCTGAAAGGTGTAAAATCAGAAATATCCGCCCTGTACCACCCCGACCCATCCACCAGTCCTGCCTTCCAAAGGGAACTCCTGTTAATAGGATCTTGTTTAATCTCCAAATAAAATGGACTGATATAAAAATAATAAAGCATTTTCACCTTAAAAGGTGTGACAGCACATAGGCGTGTGGGGTTGAAGTCAGAATTGCTTGGGTTCCAGGCTCAGCCTGCTGCTAACTGCCCACGAGACCCTGGACAGTCCCTTCCCTTCTCTGGGCCTCCCTGTTCTCATCTGTAAGGTGGGATCACACCAGCCTTATCTCTTAGGCTTGTCAGAGAGTAAGACGAGACCATGAGTGTACAGCACGGCTCACAGAGCAGCTGTCAGCCCTCATAAAGCACTGTTGTCACTGTCAATCTAAACATTCACAGAGTTATGACATCGCATATATTGCTCTGGCACCTACTAAGAAGTGCGCTTTGAAATATTCCAGCCATTCAGAAAGAGCTGAAGAGTGAGGCAACAGTACCCATGTGTGTACACCTTCAGCTTAAGAAACAGCAGGCAAACCAGCACAGGCAATCTCTGTTTGTTCCTCCCTACCACCCTCTCCTTCTTCTTCTCCACCTCCTGGGAGTAACTCCCGTCCTGAATTTGGTCTTGAGCAGTCTCATTTATTATGTGCATTATGTATATTTTACTATTATTATTAGTTATTGTGTGCATTTGTTTATTATGTGTCAGTATCTCTGAACAATATATTGTGCAGCCTGTTTTAAAACTTTATATATGAATCCTCCTGCAACCTGCTCCTTCCTTTCCTTTCCTTTCGTTCAACATTTTGTGAGATTCATCCATGTTGATAAGTGTAGCTCTGATCAATTCATTTTCACTGCTGTATAGTATTCCATGACACTAGTGCCCCACCACCATTTTTTCACTTAAAATCCATCTTTTTGTCAGCACATATGTGGCCACTTCATGCTTTTTTAATGGCTACATTAAAATATAAACATATACATTATTGAATCAGGCTCTCAATCGATTCATATTCAGGTTGTTATTCTCCACCCTGTCTTCTCAAATAACACTGCAATAAAGACATACCTTTCGTGAACATGTCCAGGTAATTCTTCAGGAACACGCACCAGAAGTTGTATTGCTCAGCCAAAAGACTTACATATTTAACATTTTGACTGATGCTGAAAAAACACCTTCCAGAATAACCTAAACTTGTTTATTTACCCTGACACCTACTCTACACAAGAGTGCTGCGGCCCTCCAGCTCTGTCTATGCTTAACTTCTGGTGACTGTTAACTTGACCATCTAAGTTGGAATCTGGGGCAGTTGGATCCAGGCATAGTGGGTTTCTAGAATGCAACCCCCCCCACCCCCGCCCCAGGTGATTCCAAGGTGCTCTCTCGCTTTCTCTAGTTGTTGCCGCAGGTGTGCCCACGGTTGGTCGACCTTTCGCCTGCCTCACCACACTTTTACTCCAGAGCACCCAGGAAGCCCACCCCACCGCAGCCAGACTTTGTGTCACAGATCAGGCCGGGGATTTGTGGCACATGAGGGCTAGCAAGAGAGTGTGGATGCAGTGGCTTGGTAGCAAAAGAAGTTCCATCTAAACAGCTGTAGATTTCTAGGTAGATGGGCTGCTTGGTCAGGTCCCCAAACAGAAGGACAGTTATGGTCATGACACCCAGTGGGATGGTACAGAGTATTCACAGTACCAAGTATTATTTCTATTAGAAAAAATCTGGAAACAATTTACCTGCCCATCTATAGGGGGCTAGTTAAATGATTGTAGAAACACAAGATGGAATACACGCAGGGCTCAAACGGATGAGATGAAGTCCCTGGTGAATTACATGGTGAGTAACCTGGCGAGAATGTTCAGAATTACACCTCCCCTTTGACTCAAGTCCACTTTGGGAATTTATCCTGCAGGGAGATGTCTGCCCACGTGCAAAATGACATACATACAAGGTTAAGCAATGCAGCACTCTCTGCAAACGACCTGGAGACAAACGAAGTATCCATCAATAAGGTTAAATCAATTACAGAACATCCAGACAGAAGACTGTGCAGCTGCAAGAAAAGGATGGCAAAGCTATCTGTGGACCAAAGAGGAGAGACGGCCATGGTTTGTGTTAGGTTAAAACGCAAAGTGCAGAACAGTACACAGAATTTGTTGCTTTTTGTGTAGAAATGGGGAAAGAAAATAAAGCTAGATATGTTGGCATTTGCTTATATGTGCATAAAGAAACTCTGAAAGGAGACACAAGAAACTAATCATGATGGTTATAGGGGAGGTGGGACACTGGAAATAGGATGGCGAGTAATGGTGGGAAGGAGAATTTTCACTACATACCTTTACATCGATACATATGTATCTATGTGTATGTATATGTATATATACATATATAGCTGTGTGTGTATCAATAAAATATTACCTATTCAACAACTATGTAACTAATTTAAAAACAACATAAAGAATAGCAGAGCTATGTGCCAACACAATTCAGTGTGAGGTGAAAAAAATCAAGGTAGAGTAGTGGGTATAACAGCTCTCATGGGAGTGAAAGGACTACATTTGAGCAAAGTAATGGGAATTGCCTTAGCAGAGCAGGACTGAGGCTTGCAGTGGGAGAGGGAACCACTTTTTACTGTGCATCATTTTTTAATAATTTCATTGATTTGCCATGTGTGTGCTATTTTTATAGCAATACTAATTAGTAATAGTACTTAACTCCCTAAGGTTTGCCACCCCTGTTTCAGAGGAGGGCAGAGAACAAACCCCAACCTTTCTCAGGGTTTCAGACGGCGCTCACATTTCCACAGGGGGTGGGGAAAATGTGCATCACTCCAGCAGGGAGTGGTCCACTTCTCCATCTCTCCCTCACTTCTCCTGAGAGAGGAGGGATCATCTGATTGGAGGTGTTAGGGAGGGAGGTACTTGGGATATCTGATATCCATGGCATCCCGTTTCCAGGGCAACAGCACTGGACCAAAAAGCCAGCAGTGGGGCTCCCCCTCTGTCCCCCCTCTTTTCCAGACTTCTCTCCTTGGGCCTGGGTAGGCTGAATCAAAGTCACTTGGGGAGGACAGAGTGTAGGTGTCCATCTATGGTCTACAGCCCAGCTTCCTCAGTAATCAAGCTGGTCCCATCTGGCTCCCTGGGTCTCTTTTTCCCACTTGGTTAAAATCAGCGAAGAGGACCACTGAGGGGAGTGACGACCATCCCCACCCTCTGCGCTGACTAATTAGAGCCCAGAGACTCGGGAGAAACTTTGCATGGGCCTCACTGACTTGCTTATTAATAACATTTAGGTTAAACACAAGTCACCTGAACTTCACCTAGCACTTCACGCTCTTCAAGCAAGTCTTGACTTTGGACCACCCATGGTGGTCCTCTACTTTGGGCAAGACAGATGGGAATCCTCATACACAGGTAGACTGTCAGCCACTGCAGATTTCCCACCACACCTCAAAAATCGATCCCCAATCAAGATTTGTACCAGATGAGTCCTTGGAAATGATCAAATCATCTGGAGTGGATGGGTAGTACTTCTAAGATGTAAATCAGGTCATAGGATCTCTTTGGTTAGAACCCATCAGTGGCTGCCCATTATACTGAGAATAAGATCAAAACTCCTTTCAGTGGGCTTCAAAGCCTTTTGGGCCTAGCCTTGGACCACCACCCCCTCACCCCCCTGGCCAATATCATCTCTTACCATGCTTCCCCTCAAACTACAGTATGACCCCATGCACTTTTTTTCTCCTTAAAACTTCCGAATTCATTCTGTACCTCAGGGCCTTTGCACATGCTGTTCCCTCAGTCTGGCACTCTCTTTGATATCTTTGCTTGGCTGGCTTCCTCTGGTCATCCAGGTCTCAGCTCTCCTTCTCCAAAATCCCCTTTTTCACTTTCTGCATCATTCCTTTCAGAGTGCTTCTCACAACCTGAATTGGTCTTGGTGACTTGTTCTCATGTTCACTGTCTCCCACAAGACGGTCCACACTCATGCAATGTCACCTCTCATGAATACGTGTGTCCCAAGTGTAGAATAACTGTGACATTCAGAAGCTGTCTGGGAACCACAAGACCCCCCTACACTGTTGTCCTCTGTGTTGGGTTTGGTATCCCCTGTATTTTCTTGAAAAGCTAAGTTAATCCAGTGCTGAGTGCACAGTAAAAGTATATAAACTTTATTTATTTTACTCACTATTATACCAACTACCATAGTGTCTTCTATGGAGAAGAAATCGTAAAAAAATTTATTGAATTCATCAAGGAAGGAAGGCGGTAGAGAGGGAAGAGTGAGGAGAATGGGGAAGGATGGGGAGAAAAAAGGGAAGCTGGGATAGGCAACGCATCTTTGGATTTCTTGCAAAGCTCTGCACATGCTAGATGTCCAATGAATGTAGTGGGTGAAGAAGAGAAAGGGTGCTTTGGAACACTTAGCAAGAGCTTAGGAGATAATGAAGTTCCCTTCAAATCCAGAAATTCTAGAATTCTGAATGTGGCCGTGCCTGGGTGGTGGGTAGCAGGGTGCAGACATTACTAACGAAGGCCAAGTGCCCTGGCCTCATTGTGGTGAAAGCTACTCTGGTCCAGTTCTCAGCCTCTCATAGGTCCATTGTTCTAACTTCCTTCCTTTTCTTAATCTCTATTTTATTTATTCCCTCTCTGATCTTTATTATTTCCTTCCTTCTGCTGACTTTAGGTTTTGTTTGTTCTTCTTTTTCCAGTTCTTTTAGGTGGTGGGTTAGATTGTTTCCTTTGAGATTTTTCTTGCTTTTTGAGGTAGGCCTGTATCGCTATGAACTTCCCTCTAATAACTGCTTTTACCACATCCTATAGAATTTGTATGGTTGTGTTTTCATTGTCATTTGTCTCAAGGCATTTTTAAATTTCCCTTTTGATTTCCTCGTTAACCCGTTGGTTTTTTAGTAATTTCCTTCCTTTTCAACCAATTTTCTCTTCAGGACTGAAATGGACAGATTTCTATCCCATGTCCTCCCTCCACCTGGAGATGAGTTAACTGACAGGGGAATGAGTGCCAGGAAAAAGGGAGGAGGCTAGGATCATTGACTGACCATCCGTGATTCAGCACCTCCATCATGGGGGCACAGGAAAGGCCCAGGACCCCCAGCAGAGCAGAGGAAGGAAAATCCCTCAATATGGGATAGGCATAACCCAGATCATCTAGCCATCCTCTCCACCAGGCTCAGACATTCATCACTCTGAAAAAAAATCAGCTAAGGAGATTATTTCCAGGAGTACTGAGTAGTCGCAGACAGAGCATGGGAAGTGTCCAGGGCAGGCACCAGGGCTCCATTCCACACCGTCCAGTGGGGAGGCAGATGAGCTCGGCTTTTCATTTTCACAAGGCACCAGAGAACCTGAGGGCCGCCATGAAAGATGCAAAGCGAGCAAGTTGTACCTTAAAAAGATATTTTTAGCTATCCTATTATTCCCACAACATGGTTATGAAAACCCTGCTTCTCTTCCGGACTTTGCTTCATAATTTCCGCCCATTCTACCCACAGCAGCCAGAGGGATCTTTCTAAACCACCCCCTTCTAGTGGCCGGTAGTCTCTCCCGGATTTTCTGTCCTTCCCTTAACTCCTAACACTATCAAAAAGATACTCCTGCATTTTCTCAACTTAACTCCTACCGAAAAGATAAGCCACAACGTAAGTCGCACCATCGTACTTGTCTGGCATCTCTCCCTCTTCCGTACTAGAAGTAGGCTTCCCAAGGACAGCAATCACTCCTGCCCTATTCGTCACTGTCACCCTAGAACTTATTCCATGACCATGAGCCTGACACACAGGAGGCCCCTCGTCAATAGCTATTTGATGAATCATGGTTGTGCCTGCAGCACTGTGGAGAACAAGACTGGGGGTCTTAGATCAAGGCCACCTCTTTAAGTGAGGGATTACAGACCAGCAGGCAGCTAACACTGCTGGCTACCATAAAGGGAAATCCTTAGTCAACAAAGATGCTTTGGTCTAAGATTTCGAGGCTGGAGAGCTGTTCTCGAACATACATACCTACTCGTTCTAATTACAGAAGATAATCTCATCACGGTACAGAGAGCAGGAAGGCGGCCCATTCCCATCAATCACACAGTTGGCTTTAGCAGTGGGAGGGCAAATAGAAACCCACCTCGTGAAGTTGTCTGTCTGTCTCTTCATTTCCCTGGCACAGCCCAATATGCCATAATCATACAGATGGAGGGGAGATTTTGGTGTGATGTACGTATCACCCCAAAGAGCACATCAACTGCACCTGTGAACAGACACTCTGAACCCACTCCCCAGTCTGCAGCAGAAGCCCAGGGACACCCCGACCCCCCTGAGTCTGCAGCAGAAGCCCAGGGACACCCCGACCTCCCTGAGTCTAGAGCAGAAGCCCAGGGGGCTGCAGGGGACTTGGAGCAGGTGTTAGAAGGACAAGTTTGTACAGGCAAGAAAAGACTCTTTCAGTGTTTCGGCTGCAAGAGTAATTATCCGATAATTGTCCTCTGTGAGCTGGCTTCTCCCCCACAAATGGGCCTCCTTTGTAATTCATGTTGGGTTCAGAAAGCGTTGAACGTTCTTTTATGTCCAGTTGCGTCTCATCAGAGCGAAGGCTGGGCGGCGCATCCATCTTCCCCGTGAATGAGCCCAGATAGCTGTTGGCACAGGGGTGCAATCCTGCCTTTGTCTTTAACAATCTGATTAACTGTGGCTGACATCAGTGCCAACTGATTAGCATTTAAACGCTCTTCTCCCTTCCCACCTCCATCCCCCTCCCTCCAACCCCAACTCTATTCACATCTCATGGTGCTGCCATGCGATTTCTTACCAGTAGCGAGGGGTAGAGGAACACACTGTGATTTATTTGTGTACATGAAATCCAGTGAGTCATTGAGAGAGGGCTGAGAGACAGACACACAAGACAGCTCCGAGAGGAAACTCATAGTGGGAAATCTGTCTAGATTCAATTACCTATATGCTCGCACAGGTAAATATAATACTTGGGAATGAATCCAGACAGTCCGTGAGTGAGTTTAAAGACATCATGAGTAAGCTCACAATTTCCCTTCACCTGTGTGCTCAGGTCTGCAGACAAGAATAAAGAATAGATTGGTGGGACTTCCCTGGTGGCGCAGTGGTTAAGAATCTGCCTGCCAACGCAGAGGACACGGGTTCGAGCCCTGGTCCGGGAAGATCCCACATGCCACAGAGCAAACTAAGCCTGTGCACCACAACTGCTGAGCCTGTGCTCTAGAGCCCGCGAGCCACAACTGCTGAGCCCACGTGCCACAACTACTGAAGCCCAGGCGACTAGAGCCCGTGCTCCGCAACGGGAGAAGCAATAAGAAGGCAGCGCACCGCAACGAAGAGCAGCTCCCGCTCGCCGCAACTAGAGAAAGCCCATGTGCAACAACGAAGACCCAACACAGCCAAAAATAAATAAATAAAATAAATTTATTAAAAAAAAAAAAAAGAATAGATTGGCATCCTGGGATGCTTCTAAGACATGCTCAGAGTGGAGAAGATCCAGGGAATCAGGAGACCCAGGTTCAGGCATTGGTTGTACCACACTTTGCTATCTACCTTAGGCAAATTCCATCTCTCAAAGCCTCAGTTTCTTGCTCCGTGAAGTTAAGACAGTCATCTTTGCCTGGTCAACCTTAAGGAAACAAAATTGGGGCGATGTGGTGGTGCAGTAATGCATAGGATTGAGTTTCATAACTGTGAGGCTTAATTTGTTTCATTAAAGAGCTGAGGGCAGGGCTCTCTTCAGACAGAATATGGACAGCAGTGGCTTTATTTGCTGGGGACAAACAAAACATTTTTATGGCTTTACCTGAGGCATTAAAATGCTTTTCCCCCCCTTTTCCTGAAACATAGCTATTGTTATCTTCATGTTTTTTTGGTTTTTTTTTCTTTTTTTGCCTATCACTGTTGTGGCCTCTCCCGTTGCGGAGCACAGGCTCCGGACGCACAGGCTCAGTGGCCATGGTTCACGGGCCCAGCCGCTCCGCGGCATGTGGGATCTTCCCGGACCGGGGCACGAACCCGTGTCCCCTGCATCGGCAGGCGGACTCTCAACCACTGCGCCACCAGGGAAGCCCTGTTGTCTTCATTTTAATGATAAGGAAACATGGGTAAGTGGCAAAGAGCTAGGATTTAAACTAGGGCTGTCTGGCCCTCAAACCCATACCTGTATTTGTTCTGTGTCTCTCCTCCAGCCGACCCCTGACCCTGGCCTGGCTGCTTTCCAGAGAAAATGTCAAGGGCTACCCACTACCAACAAATTAGCATAGGATCTACTCCAGCTAAGAGGTCCCCAGAGATGGAGGAGGATGCTGACTGTGCCCCATGAATAGCAGAACATTGGTTGCTCTTCCTAAGGCCTGGACTACAGAGAAAAGTGGGAGAATGGCTTCTACAAAGGCAGAACCTAAAGAGGCAGGGAAGATGTCCCAGCATTCCCATTTCACAGGTGGGCAAACTGAGGCCTGTGTTGCAAAGGAAAAAGCTCTGGATTAGGAAGGTCAGGGTGCCTTGTTAACTCACCCTATGGCCTTCGGTAAACCTACTCTCATCTCTGGGCCTCAATTTTATCCTCTGTTTAATGGAATCATTTCTTCAAATAAAACCTTAAGAAGAATGACAATGTATAACTGTGCAGTAAAGGATTAACTCAGCCAGTCTAGGTTGTCCATACTCTGCACATTCCAAAGAAAGGTTTGGCCCTTGCCCCTGGTTCCTGGGACGTAACCTTTAAGCCCTTGGAATATCCTGCCTGATAAGAGCATATTTGTTTAGCTGGGGGCATTGGGCCTCACCATGTACTCTATGCTACCCATGTGATTTATGGTGGGGGCCTTGGGGCTGGATACTAAGATCAGCCACAAGGATGGTCAGTCACGCCTAAGTGATCAACCCCCAATAAAATGCCTGGATACCAAGGCTCAGGTGAACGTTGGTGGTTGATAATACTCTGGGTGTTGCACAACGGTGTTTCTGGAAGTAAGCACTGTGTGCGCGACTCCACTGGTAGAGGACATCTGGGAGCTTGTGCCTGGGCTCTCTTGATCTCCACCCTCTGCGCCTTTTTCCTTTGCTGATTTTAGTCCGTATCCTTTCACTGTAATTAACCAGAACTCTGGATATGATGGCTTTTCTGAGTTCCATGAGTCCTTCTAGCAAATTATTGAACCTGAGGGTTGTCTTGGGGATGACTGAACCCCCATAATCAGCCAGAAAAGGGACCTCATGGGTTGAATTAGGAGTGGAGGTGGCAGTCTGAGAGCTGCCCCCTAAACTTCTTCCTTATCCCTTTGGTGATGATGGTGAGGAGATGACGCAAGCTAAAGGTGGTAAGTGCCTAGTAGTATATGCCAGGTCCTTTACATCCACGCTGTTACCTGGATCATTTCACCTACTCTTCTCAGCACCCTTGGGACGTAGGTAATATTATTACTGGAACCTAGCAGGACCCTGTGGGGCTCCTGGGCATGGAAGCCTTTCTGTGTCCCCTGTTTCCTGTTTGTAGGAAATGGGCTTCAGCCTCCAGGACCTTCCCTGAGTTCCAAAGGGCAGGTTCAAGCAGTTGCTAATCAGGGAAGGGAGGGGACATGGAGACAAGGGAAGAGCAGTCAAGAAACAATAGTGCAGCCTTGGGGCAGGTCCTGGTTCCACCTCAAGGGATACACAGAACAATATCTTTGAGGTCTTCTGCAGAAATAAAACCCCCAACAAATGGAAGATGTTAACTACTTGACGCATTCTTCATTCCAGAGAAGTGCATCAGGAGACCACCTGAGGCCAGATTAAAGGAATATAGGCCCTGCACACACCCTGATCCTTACCAGCAACTCACCCTTGAACAATTGATATAAAACTCCACCAAATTCCCCTGGGTTGGGACACACAGTTTTGAGGGCAGGAGCCTGCTGTGTCCCCCTTTGCCTGGCAAAGCAACAAAGCTATTCTTTTCTATTTCACCCAAAACTTCGTCTCCAAGATTCAATTTGGCACCAGTGCATAGAGGCCAAGTTTCGGCATCATTACTCACCCACCCTCCTTTTACAGATGAGAAAACTGAGACTCAAAGAGGTTTGGTTTACTTGCTGAAAGCAACACAACTAGTAGCTGGTGGGGCTGAGATTTGAACATACTTTGTAAAGCACTTGGAAGGATGGTCTCTCATATCCCTTCCAGATCTGATGTCTTAGAGATAGGTGATTTTAAGGGACAATTTATCTTTGGGGGCCATGGTTGAGAATTCTGTGGCTTGGAGTGAGGGGGCTATGTTCTACTTTGGTGGGAATAGGACTGAGTTGACGCCCTGCATTCAATTTGTGCTTTTCCTGGAGTTTCTTTTCTGTTCTTTCCGGAGGAGAAGGGCCGAAAAAGGACCATTCCAGGGCGCGGCGCTGGGCTTGCCACATTTGGGAGCGCCGCCTGAAGTTGGGCGCACAGCCTCCCGCCGCGCTGCCGTTGGGCTGGTGGAGGCCGCAGCACTGCTAGGGTTGCATCAGTCCTCCTGTTTGCACTATTTCTTTTTGCGACCATGGCCCCGCCTTAAGTATTTCCAATTGAGAAACAAAACCTCAGGAAACCGAAACTTAACCAGCCGCTCTCGCTTCTGTAATTACGCTTGCTGACCCCCCCCCCCGCAACCGTCCAACCAATCAGACGGCGACTAGTGTCTCTGTTTAAAAGTCAACCAATCGGCGACTAGTGTCTCTGTTTAAAAGTCAACCAATCGGCGACTAGTGTCTCTGTTTAAAAGTCAACCAATCGGCGACTACTCTTTGTTTAAAAGTCAACCAATCGGCGACTAGTGTCTCTGTTTAAAAGTCAACCAATCGGCGACTATGTTTGTACCGGTCTATAAAAGAGCTGTACTAAACACCGCCAGAACCTCTTAGCGTCACCGTCAAGGAGTGCGCGGAGGTCCAGGTTCGAACCTGCAATAAATGACCCTTGCCGTTTGGCTTTGACTCTCGACTCTGGTGGTCTTGTGGAGGGGCCTCGTGACCTTGGGCATTTCAGGAGGAAGAAATAGTTTCTACTTATCCCCCGCTTCTCCCCTGCTCTCTTTCAGGTGGCTTTGTCCATGCGAGGTCCACACCTGCTACCTTCCAGGTCAATTTCAACAGGGACTTGGGCTGGGAATAGGAGAAGCCATTCCATTCTATTCTATCCTATCCTATCCTACCCATCCTATATCATTCCATCCCCTCCCAGCTTACCCATCCCATCCCTCTCATCCTATCCCATTCCATCTCATCTCATCTCACCCATCCTATTCCACCCCACTCCAATTCAGTCCATCCCATCCCATCCCAACCCATCATCAGGTATTGAGCACACACTGTGTGTTGGGGGGATACAGGGATGCACAACACATCACCTCTACCCTCAGCCTCACACAGGTCAAGGTTCTCTCCAGGCAGATGAGCTCAGTGCATCCTGGGGAGTGGGTTGGCACCATCCAATGCCAAGCTCTAGGCTCCTCCATTCTCTAACTCCTAAGCCTTGATGTCTGCCTCTTGGAGTCCAGCCAGCCTCTGCCCAGAGCCTAATGAGCTCTTGCAGCCAACAAGAACAATGCCTCGGGTGTGCATGGGCCTGAGGCCGAGGCAGTGCACAGAGCCTCCCTTCACTCCCAGGCCCACCCGCTGGGCAGGTGGTGGGCTCGGGGCTTGGGGGAAGCGCCAGAGTGGGTGGATTTGATGGTCCTCAGAGTGGCCACTGTCAGCCCCCGAGCCTGGCGGAGACTGCACAGAGAGCCTCAGTGCCCTGGCGCCCACCTGGCCCCCTTCACAGGCCCTGTGCCTGCACACACTGGCGCCGGGCCATCTCCCTGGGGTGGCGGGGGGAAGACGCCTTTTATTCACTCAGCAGCCAACTCTGCCAAGGTTGGCTCAGCACATGTGGGGCTTGTGACACAGGGAAAGAGAGATGGATGCAGAGATGAAGGAGGAAAGATGCCAGTCTCTCCTTTTCATGAACAATGACCTCAGCTTCATTCACAGTACCACTCCTAATTTTCACCTAATGACAGTAAGGGCCGCCACTTTGGGAACCTTATGATGTGCTGTGTTTCATATGCACTGTATCATTTAATCCTTAGAACTACTCTGCAATAAGGGGGCTGTTAGTCTCCCCATTTTGCTGAGGAAAACTGAGGTTCAGAGAGGGAAATTCACTCACCCAAGAACACGCTGGGAGAGGGTGGTAGAGCAGGGATTCAAAACCAGGACTGTGTGACCTATGAGCCCCTTAACTTCTAGCTCTCTTCCATTTCAGGTCCTGTTTAAAGCATTCTAGGTACAGTATCTTATTTAATTTTCACAGTAGCAATTTGTTCATTCATCCATACCCTCATACAGTCATTCATCAAACTCCCCAAGAACCCACTGGCTGCCAGGCACTGTGCTCAGAGATGTGGAAGGAGGTATACAGTATGCTGGAAGCAGTCTCTCTTCTCAGAGCGGGTGGAAATGAAAGGGAGGAGAGCTAACTCCAGAGCCCCTGCTTTTCCTTTCAAGGCACCCACATCTGTCTGAGGCTATGGGATCAGGAGCAAAGGGTGACCTGAGGTTTGTCCCTGACCTCTGCCTGGACAGTCTGAATCTCCCACTTGGCATAAGATACCCGGATGGAGACTCACCAAGTGATAAGAGAATTGGGTGAGAGCTCGAGTCTCTTGTGCCCAGCACTCAGTGAGGATGGTCATGCAGACCATATTTTGAGTCTCTTGGTCCCAAACCTATTTTTTCATCCTTTTCATAAACTTTACTTGAAGTGTAACCTATGCATAGAAAAGTCTACTCAATGAACTTTCTCAAGCTGGACACACCTGCACAGCTAGCAACCAGATCAGGGAGCAAAACTGCCAGTACATATGGTATCTTCTGGTCACACCCCCCCTCAAGGTAAGCCCAGTTTTGCCTTCTATTGTGGAAGATTAGTTTTGCCTGTTTACGAAGTCATTGGGTAATTATGCAACATGTTCTCTTTTGTAACCAACTTCTTCCACTCATTATATTTATCCACGTCGTTGCTTGTAGTGGTAGTTCATTCCTTTTTTATTGCTGCATAGTATTCCATTTTGCGACTATACCATACGTTATCCATGCTACTGCCATTGGACATTTGAGTTGCTTCCAGACCTTGGCTATTATGAGCAGTACAACCATGAACATTGTATTACATGTTTTTTTTGGTGCACATGTATACCCATTACTGCTGGGTATATTCCCAGCAGAATGCTAGTTGCACAGTATGGCATGTTCATCTTTAGTAGATACTGCCAAAGATTTAGTCCAAGTCTTTCAACTTTGATGAAAAAATTATTCAGCTGCTTTCCTATGACGCTGTAAGTAGCAGACCAACAGAAACCTAATGTTGTTTATAGAAATACTACTAATAATGACTATTTTTATTGCTGTTCTGTTGTTCCTATCCTTCCATGACTTGGGAACAAAAACACATGCTAAGCACCAAATGAATGGTTTGGATAAAAACCTGACCCAATAGCACATCCAGAGAGGCCAACCGGACATTACCGCAATATCAATTTCCATTTTCCAAGGGCTGGCTGGCCATGCTTCCTCCTCATTTTGGTGGGCTGGGCCATTAGTGGGCATTTCATTATACCCTTGATTGGGGATTGCTTCTTGCAGCTCCCTCTTTAAATAAGCATAAAATGAATCCAGGGGGCTGGGGCTCGCCTGTAATGAGGTTTCAAGACAGCTGCCCATGGAGAGGGGCAGGAAGGCAGGGGGCAGGGGTCCAGGCATGGAAGGAGTTGCAAGCGTCCGGGAGACACCAGGGAGGGCCTCTCCATGTGAGCCAGCCTTAGGCAATCAGGCTTTATGCTGGAGGCAATGCACCCACTATGTGCCAACTCGACCTCCTCTTGAATGAAGAAGAGATGGGTACAAAGATGAAACTGGGCAATTTGCAATGGTCTGAATTTAAATCTCCAAGAGGTCTTAATGCACATCTTCCCTCTTCAGGGCACCGGAGACATCCACAGTTTCTATTCGGCACACTTGCCTCTTACTTTTTTTGCCACCTTGTCTTTGCTGGTGTCGTTCTTCCACCAGGAATTCTTAACTCCCTGACACGGAGAAGCTCACACACACATCACAACCAACAGCACCAACATGTGTTTCCAAAATCTCTGCCGCATCTGCGATTACAACTTAAGCCTCTTGCTTTTGCTGCTACTGTGTTGTTTTCTTATAGAGGCAAAGGAATCCTTATTTTTTCCTTGGAGAAAGTGAGGCCGGGGAGGAAAAGTGATTTATCCAGTGTTACCCAGGAAGTAATGAAGATGACAACAATGACAATAATAACAACATCTCATTAATAATAATTGAACCTTTACTATGTACCAAGAACTGGGCTCAACACGCCACCATGCATTATCTTATTTAATCCTTCTGTGTCAGGTCCTGTGTTTTGTCCATTTTATAGACAAGGAAACCGAGGTTCAGAAAAATGAAATTATTATCCTGAAGCTTCTGAACACAGGCTTAGCACTGTCCATGGGTTCGTCCAACTCTAGGGCAAGTATTTTTAAGTGCTTCCTGTGTTCTTGGCTCTCTGACACCTTCCCAGGGCTGTCCTTCCTGATGGCATCCTTCTCCTCCTTGGAAGGCCTCTCCCCCCTCTCTTCCTTTGTGTACTAGGCTTGTAACACAGGACTGACAACTCATTGGCCACCAATGGAACGACACTGGTGGGTGAAATAATACAATACTGATCTTCCCATGGTAGACTCTATTCCTTGTAGCCGAGTGGAAGGGAGATTAATGCAGGACCCTGGCGGATAGCAAACAGCATCTGTAAGGCAGCTTCTGTGACAAGCAGGAGAGCATGCTTTATTAGCCTCATGATAAGACAATGTTTTACTGTAATTTTTGATCAGAGACTGGGTGATGTTAGTATCAAAATAGGTTTGGGAGGCGGTCACGCTGTGTAAGTAGCAAATGAAAAATGTAGTCAGTGGCAGGGGCTGGCAGGTTGGAGACGGAGGTTAAACTCTGTTTTCCAAAGGGACACAGAAAACACAATGAATACTTACATCTCCAAACTAGGAGGCTGGGGTTCCAATGCTGACCTTGGGACAGTGTCGGCCGCACCTCCCCACACTTTTATGCCTTCATTAAAGTTCTCGATCCTCTGCCAGACAGCCCTGGGCATTGCCTTCTCTGTGACCAGTGTTTCTCCAAAGATCACTTGCACCAGAATCTCCTGGGCTGATTTTTTAAAATGCAGATTCCTGGGTTCATCTCAGACCCAGTAAATCAGAATTTTTTGGGGGGGTGGGACCAAAAGGAGGCTGCACTTTTACCAAGTCCCCAGATGAGCCACATGCTCACTGATGTTTAAGAATCATTGCCTTTGGACATATATTCAATGGAAGATTACTCAGCCATAAAAAATAATAATGCCATTTGCAGCAACATGGATGGACCTAGAGATTTTCATACTGAATGAAGTAAATCAGACAGAGAAGGACAAATACCATATGATATCGCTTATATGTGGAATCTAAAAAAATGGTACAAATGAATTTATTTACAAAACAGAAATAGAGTTACAGATGTAGAAAACAAACTTATGGTTACCGCGGATAAGGCGGGAGGAGGGATAAACTGGGAGATTGCGATCGACAACATACACACTACTATATATAAAATAGATAATTAATAAGGACCTACGGTGTAGCACAGGGAACTCTACTCAATACTCTGTAATGGCCTCTATGAGGAAAGAATCTAAAAAAGAGTGGATATATGTATATGTATGACTGATTCACTTTGCTGTACAGCAGAAACTAACACAACATCGTTAATCAACTATACTCCAATTAAAAAAAAAAGAATCATTGCCTTTGGGAATTCTGGGCATGGAGAAACTTACATCCCATAATATCCCCACAACCATGTCATCACACCAGTAAAACTGCATTTAACTGTGTTACAGTTAATCAGGTGATCCTCTTATAGCACTTCATCATGTACACTGCAAGTTCATATCCATTGTCCTCTTTGGCCCTAGAACAATCTTGCACAAAGAAATTGTCCTTCCCATTTTACAGAGGAGGAAACTGAGGCTCAGATATGTAAAGGGCTGTGCCAAAGGCCTTACTACCAGTACGCAAAGCAGCCAGTGTTGATTCCCTTACTTTCCTTCCAACACACCATGCTCTCTGGGATTTGCCCGAGGCTGGTGGTTCTCAGCTGGGGGTGATTATGCCCCCTAGGGGACGGTTAGTAACGTCTGGAGACATTTTTGATTGTCACAACTGGGGTGGGGAGAGTCACTGGCATCTAGTGAGTAAGGGCCGGGACGCTGCTCAGCACCCTGCAGTGCACAGGACAGCCCCGCCTCCAAGAAACATCCAGCCTAAACGTCAGTAATGCGACGTGGAGAACCTGGACCTACATCCCCTACTTTGTCCCAACCAGATGTGAAGTTCACTGAGATGCTTCTGGAGAGTTTGGGCTCTGGATCCCTCTAGTTGCCGCAGGGAGCATGGACTGTAATGAAGAAAAAGTAAATTCTGGGAGACCAGGTTAGGCAGCTTATTTAATCGTTGCATGACCTTGGCCGCGCTGCCCGCCCCCTCCCTGCTGAGCCTCAGTTTCCACTTAGGTAGGACAGGCGTAGAGCGATTAGGCTAGATGAGACTCTTCGTATCACTTTAAACGTGTCCTGTGATCTAATTATGCCTAATTTTCTGTTAATGCTGGGTGACCTCTTTTGGAAGGCGAGACAAGATCTGAGTCTGGCTTTATGAAAGGCAAAACTGTTGTGCATTTCGGCCAATCCCTCTTCCCACCTCATCAGCCAGATTTGCTCCACATTAAAAAGGAACTCCCAAGGCAGAGAATGTTTTGGAAGGAAATTGGATTGGAATTTAATGGATGGCTCAGGCAATATGCCACAGCCATTAAATTACCCTGAAAAGCCAGCCCATTGTTCTACACAGAAGCAACATGGCTTTGTTTGGATAATGCCGTGGGTGTGAATTCAGTTTCTTCCCCCCTGGACCCACTGTGAGTAAAAGCCTCTCTCTGACGCCAGTAGGCCAGATGCAAGCCAGCGGCCCTGGTGGTCTTCACTCACGTCCTGGCTGGAAGGGTCTTGAATTCAGCAGAGCCTCCAAATCTAATTCCTGCCCCTTCCGTTCTCCAGGCACCTTCCCTGCAGTCCTGGTGATCCTCTTTGATCTGACCACACTTTCCCCTCCCTGAAACACCCCCCACTCCCTGGATCTCTGGCATCTATGTCAGCCATCCCCAGATTCTGGCGGCTACAGAGAGGTGTGCCACAAAAGTATGTTTGGAGATGCTTCTCCTCCTCTTGGACAATGCCCACTTTCCTGGTAAAGGCTCTAGCAAATCCTGCGGCAAACAGAAAATGTGTCCAGCTTGACTTAAATCACGTTTCCCAAACCATCTGCATATGAATCCCCCTCCCACTTTGCCTTTATCCACATCTCACTATTTATGTCTCGTAAAATAGGCTTCCACAGAATTCCAGGCTGGGAAACAGTAATCTATAGAGAAGTACAGAAGGCTTTTCCTGGAAAGGTTCTTGGCTACCTGGCCAGCCTCATGTCCTATCCTCCAAGCACTCACCCTACGGCCATTTCCAACTCCTTGATATCTCCCCAAACCCATGTTTTGGAAGGGCAGGCAGTAAAATACAGTGTTTACAACTAAGCCTGGAGTCAATGAATCACTGAGTCGTATTTTTGACATTTCCTAGCAGTGTGAGCTGAGAGAGTTAACCTCCATGACATCAGTCTCTTTACCTATGAAATGGGTATAAAAGCACCACCTCACAGGGTAGTTGTGAGAGTTAAATGAGCAGATGTATGTAAAAAGCTTAGAAAATAGTAGACCCTCAATAAATGTTAGCTCTTGATTTCATTACAGATGGTCCCCAACTTACAATGGTTCGACTTAAGATTTCTGTACTTTACGATGGTGTAAAAGCGATACATGTTCAGTAGGAACTATACTTTGAATGTGGATCTTTTCCCAGGCTAGCAATACGTGGTCCAATCCTCTCTCATGATGCTGGGCAGCGGCAGCAAGCCACAGCTCCCAGTCAGCCACACGATCACAAGGATAAACAACCAATACACTTACGACCACTTAGTACCCATACAGCCATCTCGATTTCACTTTCAGTAGAGTATTCAATAACTTACGTGAAATATTCAACAATTATAAAATAGGCTTTGTGTTAGATGATTTTGCCCAACTCTAGGCAAATGTTAAGTGTTCTGAGCACACTTAAGGTAGGCTAAACTATGATGTTTGGTAGGTTGGGGTATTAAATGCATTTAAACTTATGATATTTTCAACCTACAATGGGTATATTGGAATATGACCCCAACCTAAGTCGAGAAAGATCTGTATACTGTTATAACTTCTTACACATTATCCCCTCTGTTGGAAATAACTTCCCACTTCTTGGCCATCTGGTAAACCTCTACTCCAACTTAAATGTCTTGGCTCTGATGTCATCTCTCTGTAGAGCCCTCTTTACATCTGTTTGGAAGACACAGGTGCTCCTTGCCCTGTTCTCCTGCATCAGCTGGCCCGCCTGTTTGCCTTCCTTCCTTCCTTTATTCATTTAATTTAACTGAGTCCCTGCTCTGTGCCTGCCATTCTCCGCACTGGGGACACAGTGGAAACAGAACTGATTTGGTCTCTGACCTCCTGGAGCTGAAAGTCTAGAAGGAAAGACAGATGTGAAACAAAGAATGACACAGAAAATTAACTGCCGCCAGGATGAGAGCTATGGGAACACTTACCAGGGCTCTGGTTTCTATTCCTGCTCTTAGAATGCTGCATTTTAATGACTTGTTTTCAGGCACATCTCCCCCACCAGACAGGGAGCTACTTCAGGGAGCCTGACTGAAAGCCTGGAACCTAGAAGATGCACCTGAAATGTCTACTGAATAGGGGGAGGGCCTGGGAGCAGCCGAGGTTGGGAATGACCCTCATCCCTCTGTCCCCTTTGACCAAACATACCTGCCAGCTACTGGGACATCTACCACTTAGAATATCATAAACCCAATTCCTTAAGGAGGAGAGAGAATGACCTGGTTTATTCTATTTGAAGAACACAGAGTTCCCAGAGCCCTGGGTGCCTCTCAGAGCTCCGTTTTTATTTCTAAAAGAAAAATAATAAACCAGGTTAGTGCTAACGGAGATGAATAGGAACAGAAACAGGCTAACCCGCAGTCTGCCACTCTCCGAGGTGCTATCCTCGTCAGTTCCAGGGAGAGGGAGAGAGAAAAGACACAGTTCTTCAAATAGCTCTTCTCTTTTTTGGGGAATATGTAATCGTCTCAGTTAAAACACAGACCAGAATACTTAATGGCACGGAAATTGGTTTCGATGCTATTTAAATAATTTCCCACTAGAGAAAACAGGTATTACTTGGCCTAATTTGGTGGAAGCATTCATTTCCTTCCCAGCTCAGAACTTGCATGCACGAGGCTCTGCTCGCACAAAGCAGGTGTGAATCTGTGTCCGGCTCAGAGGACTTTTCCAGGGGACTGGAAGGGTAAGGAGCCTAAGGCTCAGGTCAACCAGAGACGTGCACACGATGCAAATTTAAGGAAACTTGCCCCAACTACGCTTTCCTCACCTCCTCTAGTGTGTTTCCACGGGAAGGATCTTCCGGAGAGTGGGACTTGTGGTCCTGCAGCACTGCCTATGACGTCATTGAGAGTAGGGGCTAAGTGGAGGAGGGGGTCAGTGATGCATGGTCCTATATGATTCCTCCAACCCTAAAAACACATCTAGTGCAATACGAGTGCACATGGCAGTTCTTTCTAAATTGCCTTTCTTGGCAAGATGGTACGAGGAAGGAAATGAACCTACATAAGCTGCTCACCAAACACCCTGCTAGGCACTCACAGCTCCTCTGTGCAAATTCCACATTAGAAACTATCACTGGCAAAGGGAAACCCATGCAGAGGTAGGCAAGCCACAGCCCATGAGCCAAACGTGGCTCACCATCTGTTATGGTAAATAGCTTCATTGAAACACGGCAATGTCTTCTCTTTCACATAGAGTCTATGGTTGCTTTCACGCTGTTATGGCAGAGTTGAATAATTGTCTCAGAGACTAAACGGCCAGCAAAGCCTAAAATATTTACTATCTGGCTCTTGACAGGAAAAGTTTGCCAGCCTCTGGTTTGAAGTACGAATATGTGAAATCACCATTTTAGTCGTGAAAAGAAGAAAAAGGTAAAATATTGGCAATTTCATGTGGTTCAGTCTAATGCTCTGTTTTACTGTTAAAACTCCACAGATTGCAGAGCTTGCCTCATTCATCTTCCTCATTTGTATCTGTGTAGTAAACAGAACGAAAGCTCAGAGAAGTGACATGACTTACCCAAGGTCACACAGCTGGAAAGTGACAAGATTAGGACACAAACTCAGGAGCCCAACTCCAAGGTAACTACCCTTCCCGCTCACTCCCTGTGGCTCCTCCCAGGGAGCCCTGACAAAGTCTATGCTCTGTTGTCAACCTCTGTGCCCTCGAAGTCACCGAATATTAACATCCTCCCCCTCAGTGCTGTTCTAGCAAATGCAGCCTCAGAGTCTGCCAAGAATCCAGAAATGAGATGACCCTGAGTTTATTCTTTGTGCTACTAGCAGTAAACTTTGTGATGGGAATCCTTGATCTGAGAGATGGCCAAAGGTCATCTCAGCTGTCTATGTTGAAGGGTTTGGTGTTACCTCAAGAGCAATGGGGGGTTTTAAACATGCGGCGTAGAGGCGACATAACTAGATTTACAAAGACCACTCTACTTTCTGGCTGGAGCTTGGAGATGGGGCAGGGGTAAAAGCAAAGAGACCAATCCAGGTGAAAGATGATGAGGTCTGGCTAGCAGTGGAGGCTGAAAGGTGAATTAAATTTAAGATAGGTCTTCTTAGAGTCAAGAGGTCTTGGGACTGGACTGGATGTAGAGAGGGGAAGGACTGAAAGAGGGAAAGGTGACAAGGATGATGCCCAGGCTGGTGGATCACCAAGAAGGGAGATGCTGAAGGAGGACTAGTGCTGGGAGGAAGATCGGGTTTGTTATGTAGGTCACTGCAGAAAGGGGAAATAGTTATCTCAGTTGGCTGTTGGAAGAACACGGGAGATAATGTTTGTGCGGAGCTGAGCATGCAGTGTTCCTTACATGCAGTTTATGAAAGTGAAAGGATTTCAACAAAGGCACGTGGCAGGATGGAGAGAAAGGGTCTTCTGGAGTCAGAGACACTGGTGTTCAAATCCAGAGGCTGCCACTTACTCACCAAGTGACTTTGAATACTTTATTTCATTTATCTGAGTCTTGGTTCCTCCTCTGATGACACGGACACATGGATAGGTGGACACTGTGCTAAGTGAGTCACGTGCCTGTCTCCACTGACCCTCACGCCTGCCCTGGCAGGTAGAGCCTACTACTGCCAGCCTTTTGTTATAGATGAAGCCCACGAGGCTCAGAGGAGAAGGCACCAGCCCCAGGTTCCACCACAAGCAGTGGAGCTGGACTTTGAATCCAGGCCTGAGGGCTCTACAGTGATCATGGTATCCAGGTAATAATATCCACCCCCTTGTGGTTGTGAGAATGAGATCAAGGGAAGGGCTAATGTGGTGTCTGGCACCCAGTACAGACCACAGGGGGCACGGAAGTGCTGAGTGGTATCAAGTCCTTCCCATAAGAGTTTAGGGGAACAAGGGGTAGGTGCCCTGGGAGGCTTCTTGGAGGAGGTGGCGTTAGATCTGAGTCAGAATCTAGTCAATCTAGCAGGGGACGTCTATGGGAAGAGGGGAAGATGCCTGTGGAAGCTCTACAATACAAAATTAGTCATTGTGTAGGTTGAAAAGGAACCAAAGTTCTTTGTCTTGTGCTCAAACCATCCCCTCTTCTTTCTGATTGCTTTGGAATTCTAGTGACCTCAAGTTGGTCTCTCTTTAGGGACTGAGCATTGTCATGATAAATAATTTGGGCTTCACATTTTGGGGTCTTGGCAACCCCCACCTCCCCTCAAACTCTGAACACGTTGGTTCTGTCTCCATGGGCTACCTTTCTCACTCAGATTTCAGGCTATTTGCTTAAACATCACCTCTGCAGCTTTTTAGACTAGGTCAGTCCCCATTTCATGCTCCCTGAGCTCCCGTGCTTCTAATTACTTGCTCAACATCTGTCTCTCCCCTTGGAAAGAAGCCTGAGAGTGGAAACAATATCTATTTTTACAAAACTAGCACTAGCAGCAGCTCTGAGGCGGGCACACACAAGAGGCTAAATAAATACTTGAACAAACAAACGAATGGATGCATCTGTATACCTCATCCTGGCTCCCCGCCACATCTGGATTCGTATCTCTCCCTCCCTTCCCCCCAGGGCTTTCTACAGATTGCCTGAGATGACATGTGGCTGAGGCTCACATCTACTACAATGATCCAGGAGCCTCACAGTTACCTTCTAATTCACAAGGGTCATGGATTCCTTTCCAAAAAATGTCCATCATTCTAGCCCTGGCCACCAGATGACTATTCCTGGAATTCCTCTTTCATCCCAGTACAACCCAGCTCCCTCTCCCTGGAGATAAGAATCCAAATACTCTCCCTAGGCTTTTCAGACCCTCCAGTCCTGGACCAAACAAACCTCTGCACTATTATCTCCTTCTGACTCCTGACCACTTAGGCTCCCACTTCCCCACCCCTGGCACACTCACATGATTGAAATCTTGGGGTCCCCTTTGCTGCTGTTCCCTGATCAACCCTACCTCCTCCTCAAAGCCATCCCCAATCACCCCAGTCCAAACTGACTTCTCTGAAATACCTGTATCCATTCTGTCGGAACCATCGCTTTTGTTGTTTTGTCTGTGTCTACCCTACCACCTCAACTATATTCTTTGAAAGAAGAGGAGGCCTCGTCTTGGCCAACTCTGTATTCTTACAGCAAGTAGTGCCGTATGCTTAGTGGGCACATGGTTCTAACCTCCTGTACGTAACACCCATTCCACCTGTAGCTACTTGTTCAATGTCTGTCTTCCCCCTTAGACTGTAAATTTCATGAGGGCAGAGACCTGATTCAACTTCACACCCCCTGCTTCCTGATCCCTTGCAGAATCAACAACAAGTGTTTATTATGAATACACCAAATACTTGCCCCACACTGATGTTTATCTTTGCACTGTGTATCTTTTATTCCCTACTTAGATCCCTAAGGATGACAAATCAGCATATGGGCGGGGGTCGGGGGGATGAGATCCCTACCCAAGTTCCCAGGGTTGGGGGAAATCATCTTGTAATTGTTCAAAGCATAATCAAACCTTCATAAAATTAAATACCTGCATAGTCACGCATAAGCCATGGCTCAGTTTTTTTCCTTCAATAGCACAGAGATCAAAAACCTTTTTTTTTTTTTTTTTTCAAGAAGTTGAGAGAAACTATGAGCTCTGGGAGAGAGATGAGAGACATGATCTGTACTCTAGAATTAGAAGGTACTTTGGTACCCTGAGCACACTGATATTTCAGGACAAAGGACAGCAGCTACCCACCCACCCACCCCCCGCCCCCCACAACAGGCGCCTCCTCTAAACAGTGGGCAGCTCCTACAGCAGATAGTGACTTGAAGGCGTTGTGCCCTTAAGACCTCCTACCTGTGTTAAGACACTTCAGGGTGTCTCTCCAAGTCCACTCTCCCCTTTACCCTCCCGACCCCTTTTCCTGCCACGCTCTCTCCTGCTGTCCCATTCTGAGAACTCAGTTTTTGCCTTTTCCCTAATGATCTGTGCTTCTGCTCTTCCTTGGTAGGCTTTGGCAGCTGAGTTAAGAAGGAAAGCCAGAGAGAGCAGAGGAGTCTTGCAGCTGTGGTTCCCCGGGTTCCTCGCCTTTACCTGCACCTCAGGCTGCCTTTCAAGGCTAAACTCTATTTTGAACCTCATTACTGTAGACATAGGAGGTTCTTCCCCAACTCTCCAAGTTTGTCAAGGATAGAGGGAAACAGTAATCGTTATCCTGCCTCTCGGTGCCAGCCAATTTCATCTTCATATTCCAACGCTAATCCTAACCCAATGCTCTTTTATTACTCTCATTTGGGATGAAAATATAATTTTCTTCTCACTTCCGCGATCGGGGTAGTCCTAACAGAAGCCAGGATTCTGGAAGTCTTCCATTTCTGGTCCCTCCATATTCAGTCAACCACAGAGTCTCGTGATGGTTCATTCTTTCAACTTTACCACTTCCTCTATCCCCATCCGGCCATGCCCACTGGCTCAAGCTACCATCACCTTGTGCCTGGGTGATTATTATGGCCTCCTCACTGGTGGCCCTCACCCCAGTCTTTCCCTCCAAAAGATCCTCCTTTCATGGTGATTTTTCTAAAATTCAAACACAACCATAGTGCTCCGCTGCCTAGAATCCTTCAGATTTTACCCTCAAAATATGGTTTGACTCTTTCTAACACTGTGTATAAGGTCCTTCAATTCCAGTCGAAGCCTGCATTTACAGCCTCAACTCCCCCTGGGTCCCTACCCCAGATCCTTTATGATTCAACTATTCAGTGATACAGAATTAAATATACATTTCTAGATACATGTAGTATAAGAATAGTGGTTAGGAAGATAGGTCCAACAGTCAGACTGCCTGGGCTTGGATCCAGTTCTGCAATTTGCTAGCTGTATGTCATGTCCTTGTACACGTTTCCTCATTTAAAAATAGATATAAAGCAGAAACTAACACACCACTGTAAAGCAATTATACTCCAATAAAGATGTTAAAAAAATAGAAAAAAAATGTAGTAGCACCTACATCAGAAGGCTGTCGTAGCATAAATGAGATAGTTCACGCAAAGGTCATAACACAGCACACACCTTTTTAAAAAGTATCATCACACGTGCTGTGTTACGTGCCTTGCTTCATTCTGGCGCTTCTGCCCTCTCTTCACCCGGTTAGCTGCTAACTCCTCCTCTTGAACTCTCAATCCAGGAAGCCTTTCTGGATTCTTGGGCTGGCTTAATGACTCCCCCATCCCTATTCACTTCTCACAATGTCCTGTAACCATCTGTGCATCTGACACATGCCGTGTGAGTTAAGAGGCTGCATCTTCCCCTTCTCCATCCTCAGTGCCTGGCCTACACCTGGGTAGGCTCTGTCAGATGAATGGACATGTAAGAATCTAACTCTCCTACGAGGCTGTGTGTATCTCGAAGGTAGAGGCTGCTGCTTCTCTCCCAGTCCCACTCCCGCAGCTCTCCACCCAGACCTGGGCAGAGTGGATGCTCACAAAAGACTTTTTAGCTCAACTGAATTGGAAACGACAGACTCATTCCAGGAGTCCTTGTGCTGCGGCCATCCTGATGGAGGGAGGGGCGGCCGGTTCGCAGGAGCCCGCCGATAAAGCCGGCTAGAGTTGGTATAAGCGACTTATTCTGAAAGAACTAAAGCTAAGCTTTCATAAGCAGTCTGGTCAGACTCTCGTTTCTAATACGGATGCTATCAGGGTCCTAGGGTTTCTCTAAGTCTTTGTATGCTGGCTGGAGTTAAATGCCTGATCTCCGAGTTCCAGCAACTTCCTCCACTCCCTCCAGATCAGCGAGCTGCAGACACACCTAGACTGCAGGGGAAAAACCGGACTCTCCTTGCGGGCTGGAGTCACGGAAATGGTGGGTCCTCGGCACCCCCTGCTCCCGTTTCCCATGGCTGCCCCTCCGCCGTCTTCAAATCTCAGCAGAAACATCACCTCCTCAGAAGGGCCTTCTCCGGCCATCTTAAGTTAAGAAGTCTTTATAATTTTACTGATGCCCCGTTTACTGTGAGTTCCACAAGGGCGGGAATCATCTCCGTCTGGTCTTCCATTATATCCTTTGTGCCAACACAGTACTTTGCACATAGTAAATCCTCAATAAATATTCATGGAATGGATTAATGGATAGGAACTGGGAGTGCTGGGAGACCCTGGGGAATCGTTTTGGTTCTCTGACTTCTTTGCTCCCCTGTAAAGGGAGAGAGTTGAATGGGATTTTCTGGGGTTCCTTTTGAGTCCACTGTCTATGAGCTTACAGGAATGAGATGGGGAAGAGAGCAACTCACACTGGACGTCTCTCTTCTAAAGCTAGAGCCTTGCTAGACGTATTCACCTAGATTGGGATTTCTCAACCTCAGCACTCCTGACATTTGGGCAGGAAAATTCCTTGTGGGGGTGGGGGTGGGGGCAGGGGACTGTCCAGTGCATTATAGGACGATTAGCAAGATCCCTGGCCTCAACCCATGAGATGCCAGCAGCAGCCCCCAAACAAGTTGCAACAACCAGAAATCTCACCAGACACTGCCATACGTCCTTTGGGGAGCAAAGCTGCTCTCCACCCCCCTGGAGAACTCCTGGCGTAGACGGTGGAGGCCTGAGAATCATGCTGAGGAGTCTGGACTCTTTCCTTCACCAGGAGCACGTTTGCCCTTGAAGGACTCTCAGCAGGTGACAAGCTCCCTCCTTGGCAGTGGACCTCAGACTTGAGCAGGTATCAGGATTCCCTGAGAGGACCTGTTAAGAGCCAGACTACCGGGTCCCACTCCCAGAGTTTCTGCTGCGGCAGGTCTGGGAGGGGTTGGAGATTCTGCATTTCTCATAAGGTCCTTTCCCTCCCTTCCCTCCCTCCTAATCCTCCTTGAGGTTTCAGAGTCATCATCCCTTCCTTAATCTCCCAGACCAGCTTGAACCCCTCTCATGTGCACTTATACCCCTACAGCTCCCACAGATGTCGTTTTACAATGATTTTTTAATTATGTGATCACTGTTTGTCACGTGACGCCGTGAGGGCAGGGGCCCTGTCTGTTTTTGCTCTCACTGGACTGCAGTGTCTAGCCCGGCGCCTGCCCTTGTGCTGAATGAACGCCGCGAGCGTGCCTGGACACCTGACACAGGGCACCCTCCCCCGTCTGCATCTGGCAAGGGCCTTCGTGCAGTCGATTGGCAGACATGGAAGTGACAGCCCCAGGACTCCTTTCCCAGCAACTGTGGGCCTAGATTGACTGTGAAATTACCTGGAAAAGACAGAGACAAGGCTAATCCCCACTATCTTGGCAAAAGTTATCCTTGGTAGTCAAGAGCGATTTCTCAAGCTGGTCTCAACTGCTGTATTTCAACCCAGGATGTTGAAATGTCAAGCTGTCTGACATTTACCCATCAGAGTGATTTCAGGTCTCTCTCCAGGCCTTCCAGGCCTCCCCACGTGGGAAAGCTGTAGGGGATTAGCACAGACTTCCTAAAGCATTAACCAGACTCTTAGGAGGAGCAAAGGGCAAGTTTGTAAAATGCAGATGCCTGGGCTTTAGATGGACAATGCCTTATGATACCTTCATATCCCTAGGCCAGAGGAAAATGGGCCGTGGGAGAGAATTCTCAAGTGTTCTTCAGAACTGGTCTGCACAGCACACCCCATGCTGGCTCCTTAACCCAAGTTAACCAATGCAAGTTAACTGTAGAAACTGGAAGCTCCGACTTTCTCACTAGCAACGAGCTCGGGGGACCAGGTAGTAGAATTCTGAGGACAGGACTCGACAGACGAATGGATAAAGAAGATGTGGTATACATATACAACGGAATACTACTCAGCCATAAAAAAGAACGAAATAATGCCATTTGCAGCAACATGGATGCAACTAGAGATTATCATACTAAGTGAAGTCAGAAAGAGAAAGACAAATACCATATGATATCACTTATAGGTGGAATCTAAAGTATGACACAAATGAACCTACCTATGAAACAGAAACAGACTGCTGAGGGGGAGGGTGTTGGGGGGGATGGAGTGGGAGGTTGGGGTTAAGCAGATATATGCTTTTATATATAGAATGGATAAACACCAAGGTCCTACTGTATGGCATAGAGAACTATATTCGATATCCTATGATAAACCATAATGGCAAAGAATATAAAAATAGAATGTGTATATATATGTGTGTATAACTGAATCACCTTGCTGTTCAGCAGAAATTAACACAACATTGTAAATCAACTATACTTTGTGTGTGTGTGTGTGTGTGTGTGTGTGTTATGTTTTGCTTTTGATGCTTCTGTAAGCATGCTTTTTTTTTTTGCTGCGTTAGGTCTTCGTCGCCGCACGCGGGCTTTCTCTAGTTGCAGAGAGCAGGGGCTACTCTTCGTTGCGGTGCGCAGGCTTCTCATTGCTGTGGCTTCTCATTGTGGAGCACGGGCTCTAGAGCGTACGGGCTTCAGTAGTTGTGGCACGTGGGCTCAGTAGTTGTGGCTTGCAGGCTCTAGAGCGCAGGCTCAGTAGTTGTGGCGCATGGGCTTAGTTGCTCTGCAGCATGTGGGATGTTCCCAGATGAGGGATTGAACCCGTGTCCCCCGTATTTGCAGGCGGATTCTTAACCA
The DNA here is from genome assembly GCF_964270905.1 of Leucopleurus acutus. NCBI lineage: Eukaryota > Metazoa > Chordata > Mammalia > Artiodactyla > Delphinidae > Leucopleurus > Leucopleurus acutus. Next base: position 70,609,127 of record NC_139155.1, read on the forward strand.
CTGCACTACCAGGGAAGTCCTCAACTATACTTTAATTGAAAAAAAGAATTCTGAGGTCAGGAAACAGCCCTCACATTCATGCCTGGAGACACCCACCCACTGACAAAGAGCCATGTAGGATGTCCCCCTGCCTTGGCAGCTGTCCAAGGTTCTGGCTTTGCTGGGGTTGTCTTCCAGACCTTCCTCCCTATGACCCCTGACATTGTACTTCTTTCCCAAAACCCCGCAGATGGGACAGATACTCAATTCTTCCTAACTGACTGCTAGCTGGGAGGGGAGGTCCAGGGGAAGCCACTGCCTTTGGAGCATTTACCACGTGCTCAGCTCAGTACTCTGCTAGATGCTTCATCACGTGTTGATTTTGGGGGGACATATCTCCCTCCTTCCCTCTCTTCCGTTTCCAGTGCTAGCTTTAGCTAATGAGCATCTTCACGCATACATCAAATCCACTGCCAAGCACAGACCCAGAATGAAATTCTTTGGTCAAAGGGCATGAAGATTTTTACAGCTCTAGCTGAACGAAACTGCCACACTGCCTTCCTAAGGGGTCTTTCAAATTACAAACATCCTTGCTTACCAATGTTACAGTAACCTTGCCAGCACCCAGCCTTATTGGTTTAAACATTTTAAGCTAATTTATTCAGCATAATGTGGTCCCTCAAGGACACTATCAGATGCATTTACTTGACCTCTACGAAGGATGAACGTCTCCCATGAGTTTTCTACTCATGGTTCATGTTGGTGAATTACGTAATTATGCACTCTATTTGTGTTCTAGATCTTTAAAAGGATAACTCTGAATAAATTATAAACCTGTGTTTATCAAATCTTTTCTTTTTCATTATCACCCATCCCAGCAGGGTTTTAAGATCATTTTTTCCATGAAAATTTAATCCTGCAGCTAGACTATATATCTCTTTATGTACTGTATGTAGGTCTGTGCTTTATACATACACAGGACCCCAAGAACTAATCTTCGTCCCACTGGGTTCAATATTGCCCTCATTAAGAATGTATGCAACAAACTAAATTCAACTAAATAGTTTAGTGAAGTAATAATAAACTAATGATCCCGAACTAAATAATAATTCAGCTAAAGACATGAACTAAATTCAACACACATTTCCTGGGTGCCTATTATGTACCAGCAACAACTTAGTCACTGTGGATTCAGAAACGAAGAAAGCAAGGGTTCTAATATCTTTTCATCTGCCATTTTTAATGCAGATGAGGATGAGGGCATTGTAAGTGGGAGGTAGGATGGACAGCTGAAGAAAGGTCTGGGGACAATCAAAACAAACAAACAAACAACAAACAACAATAGCAGCAGCAATGACAATAAAGCAGGTGAAACGTTTGTGAGCAGATGCATTTCACGCAGGAGCAGAAGCTGGACCAAGGATTACACTGGAGACATCCTCCCAGTAAATAAGGATGGTCAGCCAGGTGGGGGGGACCTAGCGGCAGGAGGGCCTGGTTCCAAGCCCAGCTTGTAATTGACATGCTGTGTGACTCTGAACCAGCCACGTCACTTTGGATTCCAAGTCTGTAAAATGAGGGAGACTAATAAGACCCACCCCTCCAGGTGGGTACGAGGATTAAATGATATAATGCTCCCAAAACTCTTAGCACAGTGCCTGGCCCAGAGTTAGGGCTCGAAGACTGTTTGCTACCATTATTAATATCACTGTGTTAATTTCAAGAACATTGCAGGCTGTCAGACACTTGGTGAGGAACGGCTCTGCCAAAAGGTTTTTCAAGGGTCTCGGGTAGAGTGTGACCTTCAGATGTGAAACCACAATAAGTACCAAGTAAGTACATAAATCACTAAAAAACTCAATTCCACAGTTCTTTTCTCCCTAACCCTTTCCTTTCTTCTTATTCTCTAGCCCAGTGCTTCTTAAACTTCAATGTGTATACGTGAGTCACCGGGGATCATGTTAAAGTGCAGATTCTGATTCAGTAAGTCTGGGATGAGGTCCAAGATTCTGCATTTCTAACTACTTCCCAGGGGATGTGCTGCAGACCACCCTTAGAGTAAGGCTGCCCCCGTGGGTTTCCATGGGGGTGGGTGATCTCAGGTCATCGCTTTACATGGGGGTGCTTCAGATGATGGGAGTGAGCTCAGGACTCTGCAAGCCTCCAGGGGATGAAGCGGGGGAGTGGAGAGCAGACCCCAACTGTGCCAGTGCACAAGTGGTTGCATACAGACCTACCCCTTTGCTCCAACAGACAAGATCTGAACATGTGTTTGGAGACAGAGGCCCTCCCTGGCTCAGGGAGTGTGAGTTTTCCTGGCCCTGGGGTGAGGCTTTCCAACTCCACAAACACCACTGCGTCCCGATGATGACAGCCCCTCTGCAGAGGCCACCGACTAAGGGCACTTTTCTGTCTTACCACGGATTTATCCTGAGATAGGCCAGCACTGGCCATATTCCCATTTTGCAGAGGAGGCAACAGGCTCAGGAAGGTGAAGCATACGGACCCAAACTCTGTTGGAGGGGCAGAGATGGGATTTGAATGCAGAGCTGACTCCGAATGTGCTCCAACCCCCTGACCTCAAATATTCACACAGCACAATGCCTGACTCCCTCCCAGTCTTTGCAGGCCCTGGGGTAGCCTCTGGGGACGCAGTGCTGAATTAGAAATGCATGGGTATCAGCGGGGTTCATATCCACTAGCCGGGCAGCCTTGCAGGGCAACTTCTGCCACTGAGCGGTTTGCACCAAGCTTGTAGTAGGAAGCACCACATGGGGTTCTTGGCCTCAACACCAGATTTCCTTTCCATCAACACCCCAAAAAACAGGGTTGGCATTTCATGCACCATCAGCTGAACCTTTGGTTTTCAACTGAAAACCCCACCCTCAACCCCAAACATCCCATCTCCTTGCTACAAGCAGGAGAAAAGGCGCTTCTCCAGAGACGGCCTGAGATGCAAGAGGCCAGAGTCAGAATCCTATGCCCAGGTCCCAAGTCCAGTGCCTGATGGCTGTGCAGCTTGGGGTGAGTTACTCTGCCTCTCTGCACCTTACTTTCTCAACTGTGCAAAAGAGATAATTATAATAATCTAAATACCAACAGTAATTTCCACTTATTAAATACTTATGTGCAAGGCATTGTGTTTCCTTAGTTAACCCGAATCGTGACTCTATGAGGTAGTAATGTCATTATTCCCATTTTACAGATTAGGAAGGTAGTGTAATGCCGTTGCGACCGAAGGGCTTTCTGGGTATTCGGTGTGACAATATGTACGAAGTGCCTGGGGCACAGTAGGTCCCGTTGCTGGGTGGTCGTCAGGGCCTCTGTCCGGCTATTGCACTGTCACTTCGCCCATCCCCTGCAATCCTGTGGACACGCAGCGTCTTCTGCGTCCACGCTGGCGGAATGTGACTGAAGCACAGCGGAGTTCTGGTCGTCTTGCTCAGAGTCGGGTGTCCAGGCATGATCACTGGGCGACCATGTATGTGCCCAGCATCATTCTAAGAGCTTTACATGGATCATCTCACAGCACCCACCTAGCCACATGCAAGCCTGTATTATCTTGTCCCCATTTTATAGGAACCCGAGGCCTAGAGAGGGCGTATTCATTTCCTGTTGCTGCCGGAACAAATTACCACCAACTGGGTGCTTTAAAATAACAGAAACTTGTTCTCTTGCAGATCTGGAGGCCAGAAGACCCAAATCAAGGTGTCTGCAGGGCCAGTCACCCTCGGAAGGCTCTAGAAGAGATTCCTTCCTGGCCTCCGCCAGCTTCTGGGAGCTCCCAGTCATTCTTAGCATTCCTTGTCTGGAGGCTAGAAGTCTGAGATCGAGGTGTCTGCAGGGCCAAGCACCCTCTGAGGCTCTAGAAGAATTTCCTTGCTTGGCCCCGCCAGCTTCTGGGAGCTCCCGGCCATCCTCATCACTCCCTGGCTTGTAGCTGCATCGCTCCAGTCTCTGCTTCCTTCTTCCCTGAGTGTTCCTATCTCCTCTGCATCTGCACATGGCCTTCTTAGGAGGACACATGTCTTTAGGGCCCACCCTAGTCCAGTATGACCTCATCTCAACCAATTACATCTCCAAAGACCCAACTATCCAAGTCATATCCAAGTAAGGTCACATTCTGAGATTCCAGGTCGACATGAATTTGGAGGGGGCATGATTAACCCAGGAGAGAGGGTGATGTGTCTGAGGAAGTGGCAGAGCTCAGGCTTAAACCCAGATTCTGTAAAGCCCAACTCTGTGCTTTCAGCTATTCCACTAATGACAGAGTTGGGACCTCTCCGCCCTACCGATGCCCCTTGTCTACTTGGGTCTCGTGTGCGCCTGAGTCAAAAAAAGTCTGGGCAAAAAGAGGAAAGCCAGGCAGTCAATTCACACCATGGGATGAGACTCTGGGCTCCTCCTACAGTTATGACAGAGCTACCGCTGCCTCTCCACTCAGACAGCAAAAAGCAACACAGTCTCGATGCTTGTAAATCCCTCCAGAGTTTGCAATGCACTCACACACGCAGCCCTGTGCGAATGGCCTCCTGACACCTTCACATGGTTTGCACTGTCAACCCCACTTGTCTGACGGGAAAACTGAGACCCAGATGGTGTCATCAGGAAATGCGTTGGAAAATGGAGGAAGTCCCAAAGTGCTGTGCTAAGGAAGGGGGTTATTAATAACTAATTAAGAACAGCAACAACGACGCTAAGAGTTGCTGCCCGTTACTGATGCAATTCTGTGCAATAAACATTTCCAGGCGTAGTGCTAAGTACTCAACCAATATTATCTCATTTAATTCAATTAACGACAACAACCCAGGAGAAATGTCATCAGTTAATTGACTCTGTTGTGAGGAGGAGTGCTAGAAGGTCTGCAGCTCTGATGCTCTCGCATCTTAGACATATTTACTTTCTTCCTTTGGGCGTCGTTGAGTAAAAGGAAAGAAAGACTGGGGCCAGGGGAAAATAATTGGCTTTTCCACTGAGACACATATGAGAGGGTCTGCTTCTACTTTCCTCTCCAGATTAATGGCTCAGAAAGCAACACGCCCCCCCCCCCCTTCCCTCTCTTTGTCCCTTCCAACCAATGTGTCACCTATTGCCACTGGGTGAGGGTTAAGAATATAGCAGTGAACTAAACCTGTTCTATGAATGTGCTTTTCTTCTACAGGAGGTGGAGGGCATGTCTCATAAGTGTCTGAATTCGGGATTCTCAATCGAATTTAGCATCATCTAGTTTGGAAATGGATATACAACCCAGAGCGGGTGTGGGAACTCAGGGACAGAAGATTTGGGTCAATTATTAAGACTCAGACAAATGAACATTTAAGGATTAACCTGTCTAATTACTCTCAATACCCACAAGCAATCCTGTCTTGATGTATATATGATATAGTATTTAATTTCCATGAGCTCTTTCCTCTAATTATGCCTCAAAAAGGGAAGATGAAAGGGTGCTGCATTGTCTGCTTTGGTATAATAATTTCACATTCTCCACTAAGGGGACTGCTTGTAGGACTCATGATCTTTGCCCTTTGCAGAAGGGACCAACAGGATAGGGGTTATAATAATAGTACTAATACTAGCGATAATACAATAATAATAGTAACAACAACAACAATAATAATCAGCCTAAAAAGCCTGCAGCACATAGGAAAGTGTAACATCTCCATATGGCAGAAGGACAGCGGAAAGAAGGGAAGTGACTCTCTCAAGGTCACACTCCAGGCAGTGGCCGGCCTGAGAGGAGGACCTGGTATCCTGATACCCAGGCCAGCATTCTTTAATAACAATGCCAAAGAAAGCAATAACCGCCAGCCTTTGGTGCTAATTCCCCTGGGCCAGGCATTGTGTAGGGAGCTTGGCAAACAGTATTGCAAGTCATCACAAGAACCCTGAAAGGAGGCACCGTCAGCCCATTTTCCAAATGCCCTAAGCCCCCATGGGGTAGGATGTAAGTCCAAGGGCAAGGGCAGGCTTGGGAGAATCCCTGCCTGGAGAAGGGAGGAAGAAGTGGTACAGGGGCATTTCAAGGGCTGCCTGGGAGCCCGTACCCCAATTCCAGCAGAACAGCTTTGCCCGACTCTCTCTACCTCTCCTCTTCCAATCCTACTACATTCCAGTCTATCTAAAGTCAAGCTTTCAGCTGCCAGGGATGCTGGCTTCAAGGTCCACAGGAATGATGCCTGGGGAATTGCAGAGCTACCTTAGCTACGGGCAAGCAAAAGTTGCCATGGAAACCCTTCATCCCTTCCCAGACCTGCAGCCCATTGTCCCTCCCCTGATGCTCTGTCCCTCACTTCCTTTCCACACAGGGGCTGGGTTGACCAGAAAGCCCAGATAAAGGCAGGGCACAACTGCAGGCCAGCCTTTGATGCACACTTGTCTCCTGGCCTTTGGCCTCCTTCCAATCCATCCTATACGTGCTGCCCTAATGATTATCTCTTCTCCAGTTCAAATCATGTCATTCCCCTGCTTAAAACCTACCATGGAGCCCCAGTGCCTGACAAAGCAAGCACAAACTCTTTGTTCTGGTATTAAAAATGCCCCCCTTCTTCATAATATAGAAACACATAAGCATTAAAACCCCATCAGTCCATGGGCTCCAAGATGGACCAGGTCTCTCTTGTTCCTTGTTGCTTCCCTGGTGCCTAGCACAGCTCCAGGCTCACTGTAGACACTCAGCAAGGACAAAAAAGGAAGAGAGGGGAATGAAAAGTGAAAAACGCCGACTTCTTCTACCCTTAGCAGACACTCTGCTTCAGTCGTCCATGAGACAAAGTCAAGTTCAACATCCTTCCTCAAAGTTCCTCCTCCAAGACCAGGCGGGTCTCCATCCCAACTCTTTCTGCCAAAATCCTACTCATCCTTTAAAGGCTCAGCTAAGCCACCACCTCCTCCAGTAAGACTTCCTAGATTCCCCTTTTAGAACCAATGTCTCTCTATTCTGGAAGCTCACTGGGGCGAGCTGTGTGTGTACAAAGCACCTTTGCCTCTTCTCTGTAAGTCCTTTGAGTTTAGGGAGCCTGCACTCTTCATTTACCTCCTGAGCACCTCGTGGTGGTAAGTTCTAGTCACTGGTGCTCAGGAAGCAAATATATTTTGGATTTATTTGCATCAAAGGCCATTGTGACTTTCCCTCATTCCAGGGCTTCTCAGCTTCCACCCACACGCCACTTGGGCGATGGGCCACTCTGCTGATTTTTCTTCTCTGGGGGCCTTAATGGGTTAAACAGAATCACCAGACCAAGTCCTCTGATGAACTTCAGTGCTCTCTCTCCTCTTCATTTAGTTGCCCTGCTACCATCCCTGATCCCTTTGCGATCTGTTTTCCATGCGTCGGCTAGAGTGATGCTTATAAAACCTCAGCCACAACAAAGTCACTCCATGGCTCAAAACCCTGCAATGGTTTCCCTCTCGTTCTGAATAACAGCTGAAGCCGCTGGTCTCTAAGATGATAGCTTGCCCCACATGGCTGATCTTATCTGCCCCCTCACTCTCAGCTCCAGCGCCCTGGCCTCCTTGCACATCCTGAGCACAATGCTGCCTCAGGGCCTTTGCACTTGCTCTTCTCTCAATCTGAATGCTGTTCCCTCAGGTATCTGCATGGCTCATGCCCTCATTCATTCACTCTCTCTGCTCAATGTCACCTCCTCCCAGAGGCTTTCTCTGCTCATTCATCACTTGAAATCCTCTTTACCCTTCTTAATTGTCTTCAAGTAAGGTGGAACCTCCCACTCTCTGACACATTCTCTGTATGTTTGTTTACCTTCTGTCTCCTCACAGTGGGTCAAATTGTCTACACCAAGAAGATATGCTCAAGCCCTAACCCCCAGTACTCATGAATGTGGCCTTATTTGGAAATGGGGTCTTTGAGGATGTCATCAAGTTAATACGAGGTCATACTGGATTGGGGTAGACCCTAATTCAATAACTGGTGCCCCTACAAGATGAGAGGAATTTGCACACAGACAGAGAGGTGAGCATGCCGTGGGATGGCAGAGAGGCAGAGACTGGAACGATGCATCTACAAGCCAGGGATGCCAAGAGTTGCTGGCGACCACCAGAAACCTGGAGAGAGGCACAGAACAGACTGTCCCTCAGGGCCTCCAGAAGGAATCAACCTTCCCGATACCTTGATTTCAGACATCTGGCCTCCAGACCCATGAGAAAAGACACTTCTGTTGTTGTAAGCCCCCCAGTTTGTGGTACTTTATGACAGCAGCTCTGGGCACAGACACACTTCTTCACTAGAATATCAACTCCATGAGGACAGGACCATATGTTTGTTCCTTGCATCCCCAGCTCCTAGACCAGTGCCTGGCAAGAGTAGGTGCTCTATCTGTACTTCTTCAGATGAATGAATGAATTCCTTTGGCAAGTCTTCACTGAGAACCAAGTCCTGTGCTAAGCTCTGAAGAAGTTTCTCGTTAACCCAAGACTGAGCCCCAGCATGTTCTCCAAGGAGTGATCAACTCCAGAGTAATAGCATGACTCCTAAACCACTTTGCCAGGTTCTCAAGCACTTTCGGCCCCATCACTGCACACGGCTCTCACCAATCAGCCAACAAACTCAAGATGTATTTATCATCAATATCTCGATTTTCCAAATAAGGAAGAAAAGACTCAGAGAGGTAGAGAGATTTGCCCAAGATCGCCCAGCCAAAGAGGGGCTTCAACCCAAGGCAGCCTGCCTCCTACAGAATGAGATGGACCCGCGACTTCCCTGGCGGTCCAGTGGTTAAGAATCCACGCTTCCAATGCAGAGGTCATGGGTTCGATCCCTGGTCAGGGAACTAAGATCCCGCGTGCCACGCGGTGCAGCGAAAAAAACAAAAACAGAATGAGACAGACCCAAGGCCTGGAGGGTATTGGCAAAGGAGAGCCTCGGGAGGCAGTGTTAGGATGTGTATTGAGTGCCCACTCTGTGCTGGGCATGGTACGTGGCCCTGTGGACTGAGCCAGAGGTGGGAACTGTAGCACTGTGGTCCTAGCAGCCAGTCTGGGCAGCAAGTCTGAACGCCAGCTTCAGGGAGAGCTGTGTGATTTGGGCAACTGACTCCCCCTCTCTGAGCCCTGGGGACACCAGTGAAGGCATCTGCATCAACCCCCCAAAAGTCAGTTTTCCACAAGCCTCTTAGGTATGATGGTTGTCATTGATGTGTACACCAATCCCGTAACACCTGACTAATCACAGCATCTCACTCTTTTTTTTTTTTTTCTTTTTGCGGTACGCAGGCCTCTCACTGTCGTGGCCACTCCCGTTGCGGAGCACAGGCTCCAGATGCGCAGGCCCAGTGGCCATGGCTCATGGGCCCAGCCGCTCCGCGGCATGTGGGATCCTCCCGGACCGGGGCACGAACCCGTGTCCCCTGCATTGGCAGGCGGACTCTCAACCACTGCGCCACCAGGGAAGCCCAGCATCTAACTTTTAATAGCCTCGAGGAAGCCAGGCTCAGACCCCGGGGCTCCCTTGTTCCTTGTGCCTGGGTACATATGACTTTTGAGCCCATGACGTTGACAGAGAGTAACGCCAGCCTGTGGCATGAGGCAAAGGGCCTCCTCTTAAAATAAAACAGGAGACTGAAAGCCCCAAAAGCTATTTTTAAGGGAGTCTGGAAGTGTTTGTTTTTAAAATATCATGAAATGGTTATTACCAACTTTTTTTTTTTCTTCTCCTCCGCCTTCTTCCCAAATAGGTGCAGTAAGATTAGTGGTAATTTCAAAAGCAGGATTGCATCTGTGTCAATTTCTCGCTAATGGGCAAACCACGCCATGTAATTGCTATGTATTGAAGGAGGTAACAATACATTTTCGGCGGCTGTTTAATATGCTGGGGCTTGGTTGAGCAGATGTTCTGAGACTCGCTTTCGAAGATGGAGGAGGCAAGCCCAGAGCAAGAAGGTGATGTTTCCCTTTCTTTCTGCTCCATCCAGTGCCGGGCCCCTTGGAGGGCATAAGACAAAGCCACGGGCGTGTGACACAACCTGTGCTTGATTCCCGGAAGCAGAGCTGAAGAGCTGATAGGAGCTGGGAACCGGCTGGGGCAGCACAGGAGGGGCGCAAGAGTGCCCTGGGGCACTGACCTCTGGATCATAACAAGGTCTTATACTTTGACTTTGGAGCTACCAGGATGCCCCCTGCTAGCTCTGTGATCTTCAGCCTCTCTGAGTGTCAGCCTCATCAACTCTCGAACAGGGATCGTAATACCCCGACGTAGCTCGTGGGGATGAAATGAATGAACAGCCGGGGATGCCCATCTCTAAAGTGTCCACGTGACTCACTCCCTCAACGGTCTGCTGCAACAGTCACCCTCCTCTGTCTGCACGTGGCAAGGTCCTTGGTGCTGGGGAACTGGTGGACATGGACAGCAAACATCACACCTTCATGAGACCTTCCCTGACCACCTCCCAGCCCCCAGTGAGGGCGAGGCTTTATCATCTGTATTTTTCTTTCACTGATGAATCCCAAGTGCCTGAAACAGTGCCCGGCGCATAGTAAGTGCCTGATTCCTCTTGACTAAATGATGCCTCTGGAATATCTACCCTAGGGCCCATGACACAGCAGTAGCTCTGTAAATGGCAGCATGGAAGTTAGTATTTAAATTGCTCAAAGTGTTACATTAAGTGCCTGCCACCTGCCAGGCACAGGACCAGATGCTCTTACATGAATCACCTTCCCACTCCTCCCAACAACCAAGTAAGGCAGGTACCGTTATCACCCCATTTGATGGAGCTCAGGGAAGAGAGACAACGTGCCCACATTCACACAACTGTCAAGAGGCAGGGGCTGATTCCACATCACTCTGTCCTGAGTTCCAAGTCCCCTATTCAGGGCCAGCCCTGTCTACCAGTTGCCCAAACAGAGAAGGCCCCTGATGAATGGGACTTCCCTTCCACCAAGGAGGAGGGGTGGGTTGTTGCAGCCTTTGCAAGGAGGAGTCAAACATGCGAGAAGGGGAGAGGGCACATGAGACACAGTGAACAGCGTGAGCAAAGGCATGGGCGTCAAGCCAGACGCATTTCTCATGCGTCTACTCTGGGCCCCGCCCTGCGGAAGGTACAGTGAGGGCTCCCCAAGGAGACCCACCCCTGCCAGGGGGAGAAACAGAGCCTGAGAGACACCAGTGAATGATAAGGAAGGAACAAAATAAATCCCATGATTCAATGATATTTGTAGCTCAAGAAGCCCCAGCCCCTGGCTGGTGGAGGGAAGCCGCCCTCCCTGAGTTAAGCCGCCCTCCCTGAGTTAAGCTGAGGCTGAGCTGCAGGTGGGGGCCCGAGGGGGTGCTGTGGGAGGTCGGAGAGGGAAGAGGATGACATTGAAATGAATGGCTTCCTGCTTGGGTCTGCATGCAGCAGCCCAAGGTCAAGCCGGCAGGTTTCAGGTGCATTTCTCCAATGTGCAAAGTGACACGAGAGAATGTTTTATGACCTCCGTGGCTCAGGCATCAGACACCACGGTGGTTTCATGTTGATAAGACACCCAAGTGGGATCAACTGCCCCTTGGGTCTGAGGAAGAGGCAGCACGTGGAACTGGAAGGATCTGGAGGCTGGGGGCTGGTCTCGTCTTGAATCCATCCCTCTAGTGGATGCAAAGTCAAAGAACTTGGGCTCTGGAGTCCCGGGGGCTTGGGTCCACAAGCCTCTGTTTCCTCCTCTACAAAGTGAGGGTTAGCACGGTCCCTCCTCGCGGACTGGATGGACAAAATGATGCTTTGTGAACATTAAAGAAACGGGGCAGACGCCTGCCTGACGGTGCTCAGAAAGGCTTTGAATGAACGTGTCAGTCAATGTGCAAGACACTAGGGTGTGTGCTGGGGACGGGGTGCTAAAGCCACTGCCAAGGGCTCACCCCACCCCACCCCCAAACTGGGTGCATACTTTCTGTAGTTCCTACTCAGCAGTTAAAACGATGTGTTCTAAAAACAAGAACAGAATGACATGCTCTAGTTATTTTGAGAGGCAGGCTAACCTAGTGGTTTGGGGTCAGATGGGGCTGGTTTGACTCGTGATTCCTTCCCGGCTGCCTGGGCCTCCATTGAGGCACACACCCCCCTCGGAGCTCCAGGCTCACCATTCGCACACCGAGGGTGAAAACAGGACCTATCTCACGCAGCTATTGTGAGAATAAATGAACTGAGTGCGCGGAGCCTGGCTTACTGTCAGCACCCGATCAACGGCCACTACTTTTGCTCTGACTGTATTCGTCGTTGTTGTTGTGTGCACTTTCTCGATCTCGCTTCTTACGCAGCTGCCTCCCGGGGAAGCAAGGCCTGAGTTTTACTCCCCTCTACAATCTGCAACTCATCAGAACCGTGCCCGCCTCTTCGTAAGGTGCCAAGTTTCGAAGTAAACGAAGGAGTGATTGAATGAAAGCCATCTTGTCGTGGGACCATCTTTATAAACACAGTTCCCCGACTTCTCCATTCTTCCAGATGGAACTCGTATTTTTAGCTCTGACGCTTGCGTCTGTGTTTCCTCTCTTGGTTGCTTTGCCCAGTGGAAACTCACCGTAGGTGCCTATGAAATACCAGCCTACACGCCTGGGCTTTACCTTGGGCTACACTGTGTCAAGGATATAACCTTGGCATCAACAGTACAGGGCTCCAAGCCACACCTAAGCCACCTTAGTTAGCCCTCCTGCCCCTTTGACTGGTGCCTGCCCCTTAATTAATAACGGGGACATGGTTTGCTCAAGCCCCCGCCTCTGTCCATCTACCTACCGTCCTGTGTTATCGGGAAGACCCCACAGCCCTTGAACCTCCTCCCAAGACCTTGGGTCAAACAGCTCCTCCATCCAGAATAATCCCAGGCTGCCGGCCTGATGGTGGAAAATGAATATTCCGGCCGCTTTTCAGTTTCCAGATTGACTGGGGACAAACAGGAACTCGGCCCCCTCAACCAATCATCCAATGCAGCCAGCTGTAACTAGGTATACACTTAAACAGGCGGTGTGTGAAATAGCACACCCTCACTCTGCTGATTAAAAAAGAAATCCCAAATCCTTATTCCCCGCAGTCACTGGCTTGGCTTGGAGGCTGGGGAGTGGGAGGGATAGGTTGGGGGAGAGATGGGACCACCTTAAGAGCCACAAACATTTGAACATTAATGGCCCCCTCACTCCACTGTATACTATGAAATATGTTTTGTCTTCCACAGTGCTTTGGTGAAGTAATAAGTCATTCAGTTCCCTGGTTTTATTACTCAAATAATAAGAGTAACACTTAAATAGTGTTTGCTTTGTGCCAAGCACTTTACATGTATTAACTCATTTCATCCTCCCAGCAACCCTACAAGGTAGGTACTATTATCGTGATACCCACTTTACAGATGAGGAAACTGAAGCACAGAGAGAGAAAATAACCTGCCTGGGTTCACCCAGCTGGCAAGTGGTTCCGGCTCCCTCCTTGATGTCTTTGGACATCTTCATGCAAACATGTACTGGGAGTCTCCTATTTGTGAGGTGTTGCACCAGAATCTGAGGACAAGGGATCCAAGACCTGGTCCCTGTCCCCTTGAGGATGCTGTGGGGAAAGCAGACTTGTAAACAAAGACAGGAAGCCACAGCTGACATGAGGAGTACTGTCTCAGAGGCAAGTCCGTGCTGAGAGCCTTCACAATTCCATTAGGTCCCCGTGACAACCCTATGAGGTAGAAACATGATTATCCTTGCTTGACATGTGGGGAAATGGAGGCCCAGAGAGCTGCGTTCATGCTTCAGGGAAGTGGCTGAGCTGGGATTTGAAGCCAGGTCTGTGTAACTCAAGATCCCACTCCCTAGAGGGTCCCCGGGACACTGGTCTAGAAGGTCCGTAGAAGCTTCTGGAAGGCAGGATGGTGAGCTGAGAACTGGGTGAGGCAGATGATGAACGGGGAGCAGGGAAGGTCTCCAGCAGAATCTGGATGTGAGAGAGGCTGGTGTGTATGAGGGGCTGGCGTGTAGGAGGCGGTGTTTATGAGGGGGGCTGGTGAGTGTGGGGATCCGGTGTGTATGGGCTTCTGTGTGGCAGAGAAGAGAGCACTTGATCTTAGCCAAAAGGCCAAGAAGCGATGAGAAGAGAGCAGAGTGAGGCTGGAAGGGACATGGTGGCAGTGAGGTCCTAGAGCCTGGCAGTGCCCATGCCAAGCTGAGCCTCAGAGGTCAAAGTTAGGGTGTCATCCTGCAGACAGTACTGACAAATTTTAAACTCGAATAACCTGATTCAGCCTTAGTTTTGCTAAGCATGGAATCCCCAGCAGGGTTTTCAAAACCCTTACCCTTTTTCTCAGACCCTCCCCCATCACTCTTTTCAAAGACCATTAGGATCTGGGGACCCCAGACCGGAAACTGGCGGTTTAGTTGATACCTTTTTGAGCGGCCCGTTTGAAATGTCACAACTGGAATTAATCAAGTCCACAAGCTCAAAAGGTTTGACCCCCCCATCCCAATCCCATTCCTAATATTTAATGTTTCCCTTCCTAGGCATATCATAATATATATGTATATATATCAAATATATAAATAAATGGTTTTTTTTTTAAAGTCATCTATAATTATTAGAGAAAGGCAAATCCAAACTACAATGAGGTACCACCTCACACGGGTCAGAATGGCTGTCATTAAAAAGTCTACAAATAACAAATGCTGGAGAGGGTGTGGAGAAAAGGGAACCCTCCTACACTGCTGGTGGGAATGTAAGTTGGTGCAGCCACTATGGAGAACAGTGTGGAGGTTCCTCAGAAAACTAAAAATCGAACTACCATATGATCCAGCAATCCCACTCCTGGGCATACACCCAGACAAAACTATAACTCAAAAAGATAAATGCACCCCTGTGTTCATAGCAGCAGTATTCACAATAGACAAAACATGGAAACAACCTAAATGTCCACCGACAGATGAATGAATAAAGAAGATGTGATACATATATACAAGGGAATACTTCTCAGCCATAAAAAAAGAACAAAATAATGCCATTTGCAGCAACATGGACTCAACTAGAGATTATCATAGTAAATGAAGTAAATCAGGAAGAAAAGACAGGGACTTCCCTGGTGGCACAGTCATTAAGAATCTGCCTGCCAATGCAGGGGACACAGGTTCAAGCCCTTGTCTGGGAAGATCCCACATGCCACGGAGCAACTAGGCCCGTGCACCACAACTACTGAGCCTGCGCTCTAGAGCCCTTGAGCCACAACAACTGAGTCCGCGCGCCTAGAGCCCGTGCTCCACAACAAGAGAAGCCACCGCAATGAGAAGCCCGTGCACCGCAACGAAGAGCAGCCGCTGCTCGCCGCCAACTAGAGAAAGCCCGCGCGCAGCAACGAAGACCCAACGCAGCCAAAAATAAACTAAACTAAAAAAAAAAAATACCATATGCTATCACCTATATGTGGAATCTAAGATAGGGCACAAATGAACCTATATACAAAACAGAAACAGAGGGGCGGAGTCAAGATGGCGTACTAGGAGGACACGGAATTCACGTCTCCTCACAACTGGGTCACCTACCAGGCACTGGTAGCGAACCATTGACACTTAAGGGGACGGGAGGAACTCCCAGTGACCGGGTAGGACATGGGGTGTGGGGGGAGTGAAGGGGGAGGATAAGTGGAGGCGGGACGGGACTGGCGCCCCTGAGGCGTGGCTGGGGGAGGGAAGGAGTTCCTACACCCAGCGGTACCCACCCACGGTTAGGGGGTTCAGTGGCGGCAGGGGAGACCCTGGGGGAGGGGCGCGAAGGAACAGAAGCGAACGGGGCCAGTGCTTTCCCTGTCCGCTTAGGCACCGGGGAGACTGTTGGGCTCCCAGGCCTAATCCTCTACCCTCGGAGCCTCCCTCCTGCCGCGCATATCCCAAGTCCCGCCCCTACAGCCCCACCCAGGGCCCCACCTCTACAATCAGAGACCCCCTCCAACCCCTGGGCCTAAACCCCACCCACACACCCTCACTCAGGGCCCTACCTCCAAACTCCGGAACTCCACACTCCGGACGCCCTCCTTTCCATGTGCTGCCTCTCCCCTTCTGCGCAGGTCCTAAGCAGAGGCCCCGCCCATGCTTGAACGTTGCCCCACCTAGGCCCCGCCCCATGCTCAAACATCACCCCCAACCTGCCTAGGTCCCGCCCCACCCTAAACCCCGCCCCTGCCTAAGTTCTACCCTCCCCCCCCCCGCGCCCCCCCTAAACTCCACCCCCACAGACAAGGCTTTTTTTTTCTTTTCTTTTTTCCTCTTTTTTAAAAATTTTTTTTTTTTTTTGCAGTACACGGGCATCTCACTGTTGTGGCCTCTCCCGTTGCGGAGCACAGGCTCCGGACGCACAGGCTCAGCGGCCATGGCTCACGGGCCTAACCACTCCGCGGCATGTGGGATCTTCCCGGATCGGGGCACGAACCCATGTCCCCTGCATCGGCAGGCGGACTCTCAACCACTGCACCACCAGGGAAGCCCTAAAACTTTTTTTTAATTTAATTTTATTTATTTTTTTATACAGCAGGTTCCTATTAGTTAGTCCATTTTATACATATTAGTGTATATATGTCAATGCCAATCTCCCAATTCATCACACCACCACCCCACCCCCACCCCTCCAATTAAGATGGACTTAATTGATATTTATAGGACATTCCATCCAAAAACAACAGAATACACTTTCTTCTCACGTGCTCATGGAACATTCTCCAGGATAGATCATACCTTGGGTCACAAATCAAGCCTTGGTAAATTTAAGAAAACTGAAATTGTATCAAGTATCTTTTCCAACCACAACGTTATGAGACTAGATATCAATTATAGGGAAAAAAATGTAAAAAATACAAACACATGGAGGCTAAACAATATGCTACTAAATAACCAGTGATCACTGAAGAAATCAAAGAGGAAATTAAAAAATACCTAGAAACAAATGACAATGAAAACACAATGACGCATAACCTATGGGATGCAGCAAAAGCAATTCTAAGAGGGAACTTTATAGCAATACAATCCTACCTCAAGAAACAAGAAAAATCTCAAATAAACAACCTAACCTTACACCTAAAGCAATTAGAGAAAACAACAAAAAAATACCAAAGTGGGACTGCCTGGTGGCACAGTGGTTAAGAATCCGCCTGCCAATGCAGGGGATACGGGTTCCATCCCTGGTCTGGGGAGATCCCACATGCCGCAGAGCAACTAAGCCCGAGCGCCACAACTACTAAGCCTGTGCTCTAGAGCCCGCGAGCCACAACTACTGAGCCCACATGCCACTGAAACTCGAGTGCCTAGAGCCCATGCTCCTCAACAAGAGAAGCCAACGCAATGAGAGGTCCGAGCACCGCAATGAAGTGTAGCCCCTGCTTGCCGCACTAGAGAAAGCCTGCATGCAGCAACGAAGACCAACGCAGCCAAAAATAAAATTAATTAATTAAAAAAAACCAAAGTTAGCAGAAGGAAAGAAATCATACAGATCTGATCAGAAATAAATGAAAAAGAAATGAAGGAAACAATAGCAAAGATCAATTAAACTAAAAGCTGGTTCTTTAAAAAGATAAACAAAATTGATAAACCATTAGCCAGATTCATCAAGAAAAAAAGGGAGAAAACTCAAGTCAACAGAATTAGAAATGAAAAAGCAGAAGTAACAACGACACTGCAGAAATACAAAGGATCATGAGAGACTACTACAAGCAACTATATGCCAATAAATGGATAACCTGAAAGAAATGGACAAATTCTTAGAAATGCACAACCTTCTAGACTGAACCAGGAAGAAACAGAAAATATAAACAGACGAATCACAAGCACTGAAATTGAAACTGTGATTAAAAATCTTCCAACAAACAAAAGCCCAGGACCAGATGGCTTCACAGGCAAATTCTATCAAACATTTAGAGAAGAGCTAACACCCATCCTTCTCAAACTCTTCCAAAATACGGCAGAGGAAGCAACACTCCCAAACACATTCTACAAGGCCACCATCACCCTGATACCAAAACCAGACATAGATGTCACAAAAAAAGAAAACTACAGGCCAATTTCACTGATCAACATAGATGCAAAAATCTTCAACAAAATACTAGCAAACAGAATCCAGCAGCGCATTAAAAGGATCATGCACCATGATCAAGTGGGGTTTATCCTAGGAATGCAAGGATTCTTCAATATACGCAAATCAATCAATGTGATACACCACATTAACAATCTGACGGGTAAAAGCCATATGACAATCTCAATACATGCAGAAAAAGCTTTTGACAAAATTCAACACCCATTTATGATAAAGACTCTCCAGAAAGTAGGCATAGAGGGAAACTACCTCAACATAATAAAGGGCATATATGACAAACCCACAGGCAACATCGTTCTCAATGGTGAAAAACTGAAACCATTTCCTCTAAGATCAGGAAGAAGACAAGGTTGCCTACTCTCACCACTATTATTCAACATAGTTTTGGAAGTTTTAGCCACAGCAATCAGAGATGAAAAAGAAATAAAAGGCATCCAAATTGGAAAAGAAGAAGTAAAACTGTCACTGTTTGCAGATGACATGATACTATACATAGAGAATCCTAAAGATGCTACCAGAAAACTACTAGAGCTAATCAGTGAATATGGTAGAGTAGCAGGATACAAAATTAATGCACAGAAATCTCTTGCATTCCTATACACTAATGATGAAAAATCTGAAAGAGAAATTAAGGAAACACTCCCATTTACCATTGCAACAAAAAGAACAAAATACCTAGGAATAAACCTACCTAAGGGTAAAAAGACCTGTATGCAGAAAACTAAAAGACACTGATGAAAGAAATTAAAGATGATACAAACAGATGGAAGATATACTATGTTCTTGGATTGGAAGATTCAACACTGTGAAAATGACTATACTACCCAAAGCAATCTACAGATTCAATGCAATCCCTATCAAACTACCGATGGCATTTTTTTTTTTTTTTTTATTTTGCTGTACACAGGCCTCTCACCATTGTGGCCTCTTCTGTTGCGGAGCACAGGCTCCGGACGTGCAGGCTCAGCAGCCATGGCTCACAGGCCCAGCCACTCCGCGGCATGTGGGATCTTCCCGAACCAGGGCATGAACCCGTGTCCCCTGTATCGGCAGGCGGACTCTCAACCACTGCGCCACCAGGGAAGCCTCCCAATGGCATTTTTCACAGAAATAGAACAAAAAATTTCACAATTTGTATGGAAACACAAAAGACCCCAAATTGCGAAAACAATCTGGAGAAAGGAAAATGGAGCTGGAGGAATGAGGCTACTGGACATCAGACTATACTATAAAGCTACAGTAATCTAGACAGTATGGTACTGGCACAAAAACAGAAATATAGATCAATGGAACAGGATAGAAAGCCCAGAGATAAACCCACGCACCTATGGTCACCTTATCTTTGATAAAGGAGGCAAGAATATACAATGGAGAAAAGATAGCGTCTTCAATAAGTGGTGCTGGGAAAACTGGACAGCTACATGTAAAAGAATGAAATTAGAACACTCCCTAAAACAGTATGCAAACATAAACTCAAAATGGATTAAAGACCTAAATGTAAGGCCAGACACTATCAAACTCTTAGAGGAAAACACAGGCAGAACACTCTATGACATAAATCACAGCAAGATCCTTTTTGACCCACCTCCTAGGGAAACGGAAATAAAAACAAAAATAAATGGGACCTAATGAAACTTAAAAGCTTTTGCACAGCAAAGGAAACCATAAACAAGACAAAAAGCCAACCCTCAGAATGGGAGAAAATATTTGCAAATGAAGCAACTGACAAATTAATCTCCAAAATACACAAGCAGCTCATGCAGCTCAATATTAAAGAAAACAAACAACCCAATCCAAAAATGGGCAGAAGACCTAAACAGACATTTCTCCAAAGAAGATATACAGATGGCCAAGAAGCACATGAAAGAATGCTCAACATCACTAATCATTAGAGAAATGCAAATCAAAACTACAATGAGGTATCACCTCACACCTGTCAGAATGGCCATCATCAAAAAAATGTAGAAACAATAAATGCTGGAGAGGGTGTGGAGAAAAGGGAACCCTCTTGCACTGTTGGTGGGAATGTAAATTGATACAGCCACTATGGAGAACAGTATGGAGGTTCCTTAAAAAAACTAAAAATGGAACTACCATACGACCCAGCAATCCCACTACTGGGCATATACCCTGAGAAAACCATAAGTCAAAAAGAGTCATGTGCCACAATGTTCATTGCAGCACTATTTACAATAGCCAGGACATGGAAGCAACCTAAGTGTCCATCAACAGATGAATGGATAAAGAAGATGTGGCACATCTACACAATGGAATATTACTCAGCCATAAAAAGAAATGAAATTGAGTTATTTGTAGTGAGGTGGAAGGACCTAGAGTCTGTTATACAGAGTGAAGTAAGTCAGAAAGCATAAAACAAATACTGTATGCTAACACATATATATGGAATCTTTAAAAAAAAAAAGGTTCTGATGAACCTAGGGGCTGGACAGGAATAAAGACACAGATGTAGAGAATGGACTTGAGGACTTGGGAGGGGGAAGGGTAAGCTGGGACGAAGTGAGAGAGTAGCATTGACATACATACACTACCAAATGTAAAATAGCTAGCTAGTGGGAAGCAGCCGCATGGCACAGGGAGCTGAGCTTGGTGCTTTGCGACCACCTAGAGGGGTGGGATAAGGAGGGTAGGAGGGAGATGCAAGAGGGAGGGGATATGGGGATATATGTATGTATATAGCTGATTCACTTTTTTATACAGCAGAAACTAACACAACACTGTAAAGCAATTATACTCCAATAAAGATGTTAAAAAAAAACACAACAGAAACAGACTCACAGACACAGAGAACAGACTTGTGGTTGCCAAGGGGGAGGGGGGTGGGGGAGGGAGGGATTGGGCGTTTGGGATTAGTAGATCCAAACTGTTATGTATAGGATGGATAAACAACAAGGTCCTACTGTATGGCACAGGGAACTATATTCAATATCCTGTGATATACCATAATGGAAAAGAATATGAAAAAAAAGAATGTCTCTATGTATATAATTGAGTCACTCTGCTGTACAAAGCATTGTAAATCAACTATACTTCAAAAAAAAAAAAGGTCGTCTCTTTTGGAGAGCTGCTAGAAACGCCGGGGCCACACTGGGAAGATCATACATCATTCAGGCATGAGGAAGTTTCAATGACACCAAAGTTCTCAAGCAATTAGAGGGTCAGCCTCTCTGTTCAGCTCCAGAGACCTAAGGGGCTGGCAGCTGTGACTCTCCGGAGATGAGCCTCGTACCATATCCCAGTCTGTCTTCAAACTCCAAACACAGTCAGGGGCTGGATGACAGGTCTAAAAGCAGAGGTAGCTTAAAACTTTTCCCTATGTCAACCCGGAGGGACTGTCATAACGGAGAAACTGCTGGACCGGAAGGTGGCCTTTGCAGAGCGTGGCGAGGATGACAATGGAGACAGAGCCATTGAGAGGTAGGGGGAGACCCAAACGTCTCCTCTACGAAGGGAACCTGGAGGGCAGGGCAAGATCTATGCCCCACATATGCAGAATTGCTGTACTCCCCCAAAGGGGCCAGGTTTCCCCATCCTCGAGGGCTTTGCTTAACCCATGTTCTTGGTTTAGAATGCCTTCTCTCCCTTTCACCTGGCTAATTTCTATTTATCTTTAAAATTCAGTACAGGTGTCATCTCTTCCAGGGAGCCTTCCTTGAATACACCCCCCCCCCCCCGCCATGCTCCCATAGCCTCTGTGCTCTCCCATCATAGCTATTGGTTTGTAGCTCTCCCTCTCTGGCCTGACAACTCCCCGAGGACAGCGGCCATGGCTGTGTCTTACACGTTCTTGTGTTCCTAATGCCTACTGTGGTAAGTATTCAGTAAAGGTCTGTTGAATGCATGAATGAAAAATTAAATGAATGAATGACTACATGGAGTTTCCATGACAGTGATTCTCCAGTGTGTTTGCCTCCAGGGGACATTTGGCAATGTCTGGAGACTTCTTTTTTTGTCTGTCATGACTGTGGGGAGCAGGGGGAGAGGGACCAGGGAGGCTATTAAATATCTTACAATGCACAGGACATGCCCCCAGCCCCCTTCTTGCCCCATATAAAGAATTATCCAACCCAAAATGCCAACAGCTCTGAGGTTGAGAAATTCTGCTGTGTGTCAGGTCCTGCATCCACTGCTGTAGGAAATGGGAAAGAAGGCAAAAGCACAATCCCTGCCCCTAGTAAGTTTATAATCTGGCAAATCACATAAGAGCAACATCTGAGCAACCACTAGAAAAAAGAATAGGACAGAAACATTTATTGAACACACCCTAGCATCAGGCACTGTGGGTAGCTCTACCCTGTCAAACTCCTACTTATCCTTCAAAATCCAGCTTAAATATCACCACCTCCAAGTAGCCTTCCCTGATGTCCCAACCCAGGCTCAGTCTGCCCCTTCTCTCTGCTGCTGCAGTTTCAATTGTACCATCCTGTAATTATTTGTATACATGACTGTCTCCCCTCCAGCCTGAGGACAGGGTCTGTGTCCTAATTGCCTTTATTTTTTGGTTCCTGGAGAATAACGAGTGGTTTACTAAATGTTTGGGGAAATGAATATCAGAACAGAACTATTGCAGCCTTCAAGCCAACAGTGGGGTTTCCCTGCCTTCTGGAACCTGGGAGAGGCCTGTGTAAGGACGACCACCGCTGAGATGTCCAAGGGTACAGGTGAGATCCACCCCCAGTCATGACAGGCCACGGAAGAGGAAGGCTGTTCTGGGCTGTCACTACTTTGTCATTGACTTGGCTGCCAAGCCAGAGACCAAGACGTTCTCCCAATGAGCCCGTCAACTAACAAACTATAAATTAAAAAGGAGAAAAAAAAAAGGTCTTCTAATTCCGACCCACTCTATTTTTTACTCGCAGCTGCTTGGGAGGGAATGTACTGTGACTTTCAGATGGAACATTTCTTTGGCTGAAGTTCCCGTCTCTCTGCCTGCCCCATCATTTCCCATTTCACCAGGGTCCAGCCTGGTGGGAGCCGAGGGAGCATGGGCTTTGGGGTTTGAATTCTGGCTCTGCCACTTCTTAACCATGTCTCTCTGCACCTTCCTTTCCTCACCTATAGAATCCTAATATCTTAGCAGTTCCGGAAAGCACTGAGGCCTTTGTGGTGAAAGGTTCTCCATTGCCCTCCACGCCAGCATCTCCCAAGTAGCCACAGAGGATCTGAAACCACCTACGGGATGCTTTTAGCTCAAAAGGGAGGCAGGACTTCTGATCTCTGGAAAGGAGCCTCCCCGTCCTAGCTCCCAATCCCCAATCCTTCTCCCTCAATATTCCCTTCCAACCTTTAGAGAATATTAACACTCTGATCTGTCCAAGATAAAGGGCTCTCAAACATCACCGAGCCATGCAACTCCCCCACTGTACACAAGAGGAAACTGAGGCTCAGAGAGGGGAAGAGAGCTTAGCTGGGCCACACAAAGAGGGGTGAGAGGTGCTGGGCCCCTGGGCCTCACTCAGTATCCTGCATTTTCCCTTTCATAGTTATAACAATGGCATCTAACATTTGTTAAGTGCTTGCTAATGTGCCAGGCACTGAATTATCTTAACACCTTGTGAGGAAAAAAATACCCATAAAAGGGAAAATGGATAAACTGAACCTCATTAAAATTAAGAACTTCTGCTCTCTGATAGACACCATTAAGAAAATGAAGACAAGCCACAGATGGGGAGAAACTATCTGCAGATCTCATATCTGATAAAGAATTATAACCAGAATATAAAAATGATTCTCAAAACTCAATAGTAATAAAATAAGTAACCCCCAAAGGGGGAAAATTATTTGAACAGGCACTGTGGCACCCAAAAGATACATGGATGGCAAATGAACTCATGAAATGATGCTCAACACATTAGTCATTCGGGAAATGCAAATTAAAATCACAATGGACACCCTGACACACCTACCAGAATGGCTAAAAATAAAGACAGATAGTAGCAAGTGTTGACAAGGAAAAGAAGCACCTGGAACTCTCACATGTATGTGGTGGGATGTAAAATAGTACCACTCTGGAAAACAGAAAGTTTTTAAAAAAGATAAATGTATACCTACCATGTGATTAAGAAGTTCTACCCTTAGGTGTTTATCTAAGAAAAATGAAAACCTATGTCCATATAAAGACCTATACACTTGTCCACAGCAGCTCTATTCATAATAGTCCCAAACTAGAAATGACCCAACTATCCATCCACGTGTGAATGGATAAACAAACTGTGGGCCATTCATATGATGGAATGCTGCCTGGCAAGGAAAAGGGATGATCTCTTGATACCCACAAAAACATGGATGAATCTCAAAAAACACGATACCGAGGAAAGAAGACAGATTAAAAAATCAGAGTACATATTACATGATTCCATCTATAGAAAACTCTAGAAAATGCAAACTAATATATAGTGACAGTGGCAGCCTGAAGAAGATGAGGGGAAGGATGAGAGGGAGGAATTTTTTACAAAAGGTATGAAAACTTTTTAGGGGGATTGATGTGCTCATTATCTTGATTGTGGGGATGGTTTTATGGGTGTATGTGTATCTTGAAACTTATCAAAGTATACATTTTAAACATGTGCAGTTTATTGAATGCCAGTTATACTTCAATAAATCTAGCAAAAAAAAAAAAAAAACCTATGAGGAGTAAAGCAATGGTGTTTTACTCCTATTTTATAGGATAAACCGAGACTCAGAGAGGTTAGGTCACTTGCACAGGATCACCCAGCTAGTAAGTGGTGGAGCTGGGACTCAAAGCCAGGAGGTGGTGACTAAGAAGTCCCACTTCTCGATCACCAGGCCAGTCTGCCCTCAGCTCCCAGTGGGTCATGTTATCTGTCATATCGTCCATAAGGTGAGAGAGAGACAAAGATAGCGAGAACAAGAGAGGGAGAAACACACACACACACAGAGAGAGAGAGAGAGAGAGAGAGAGAGAGAGAGAGCATGTCTTTTGGAATTCCTTCCTCCCATCACTCTCCACCCCACCAGCTTCCCCAGACTATCATGGATCTGCTTCCTGTTACTATGCATTAGTTTGCATTTTCTACCATTTTCTATAAACGGAATCATGTAGTGTGTAGTCTATTTTTTTGCTCTGGCTTCTTTCACTCAGTATAATCGTTTTTGAGATTCATCCACATTGTTGACAGAGGTGGAGGCAGGGAAAGGGAAGAAGGGACAGGGAGAGACAGAGAGAGACACTTGAGGAGAACAGGGGAGTCGGTTTCCCTAAACTCACCACTCTCCCACACAGCTCCCGACCCTATATAACACTGTACAAGGCACCCACCCATCCCACACTTCCCTCCTGCGCGAGGTACCACCACCCCTCTCCTGTCTGATTAGTAACTGGGGGCTGTACTCCCCAGAGTCTGGACTGACGAGCGTCGAAGCCCGTCCCCCCACCCCCGAGCTTCTTCCCAGGGCACCGAGCGTACTGGGGTGCTTGCCCCTGGATGACTGGGCTCCCTTCCCGTCCTGCCTCCTTTCTTTCCACCTCCCCTCCCCCGCTAGCCAGCCTGTCTTTGCTTGGTGCCTCCCAGGCTGGGGAGGCTTCCCTGCTCCTGGGTCCTGACACCCAGGCTCCCCAAGGTGGTTGGAGGGGGTCCTTAAAATGTCAAATGGTGGCCCTGTGCCCCCCTCGTGGCCTCTGGTTGCACTGAGAATAAGATCAAACTCCTTCACTGGCCTCAGAGCCCCATGTGGATGGCTCCTCCCAGCTTCTCAGCCCTGCCTCCTGCATTCCTATCCTCATTCCCAAGCCTGGTCCTCCTTCCTGGAACCCTCTTCTCCCAGATCCCTGTGCAGCCGGCTGCCCCTCGTTGCCCAGGTCTCAGCTCAAAGAGCACCTTCTAAGAGGGGCTCCAGACCACCTTTGTTAGATATCACACATACATGCCCCCGACGCTCATGATTACAACCCACTTGTTTTGTAGTGGTCACAGTCTGAAATCACCCCACTTATCTGTGGCTTTACTCGTTTGTCATCTGCATCCTGTGTTTAGATCAGAGACTTGTATGTACTAAGCACTCAGGAAATACAGGTGCAATGAGGAAGGGGCGTCTGATCTGGCACATTCACCCCAATCTTGGAGAAAAGCTGTGTGACATTGGTCCAAGTACTTAACTTCTCTGAGCCTCAGGTTGCTCATCTATAAAATGGGCATAATAAACTTCCCTTCCCCATGGTGTTGGAAGGCATGGGGCTGAGCATAAGGAGTGCTATTAATACATGATAGCCCCCTTTATTAGTAGTAGTATTTCTTCTTTGGTTGTGAGCGGTTGGTAGATGGACCTGGGAAGTTACTACAGGACACTCTGAGCTCCCAATCCTAGACAAGCATCCACCTTCCATCTGCAAGGATGTTCTGGGGAGAATCGTTCCACACGACAAGATGAGGCAGCTCCCAGAAGAGTCTGCATCTGAAGAGAGTGAGCGAAACGGCCCTGATGAAGAAACCCCGTGAGAGACAAGGGGAGATTTCAGACAATCTCTGATTTGTATTCTCCACTTGACAGAAAAGGACACTGCATCTCTAAAAAGGGAACAATCGGAGATTAGGGAAGATTGCTGTGAGAGAAAACCTTGTTTAAATCTATTACAGAACAAAAATGGTCTGTGGGTTTGGAATGGAAAATTTGTGTTTCTGTTCCCATCTTAGATTAACCCGTGGCAGAGCGCCAGTGAGTCCATGAGGCGGGTGCGTGGGGGAGGACAGAGCCTAATGGCTGGTATTTAGACACCGTTTCTAAAACCCCTGTGCTGAGAACGAACCTGCTGTATCCCTCTGAAGTGCCAGACCACTACCTGACATGGCCACATCCCCATTTTACAGATGGGGAGACTAAAGCTCACAGGATGCAGTAGTTTGGGCAAGGTGATACATTCAGGGCAGAGCAGGCTGAGATGTGAACTCACGTCTCTCTCTTTCTAGAGTCTGAGCTCCTGGCATATGCACAGATGTGTGTGTGTGTGTGTGTGTGTGTGTGTGTGTGGGCACATGCATGTGACTTAATGTCTTTTAGGGCAGGAGGGATCTCAGAGGTCAGCTGACAGGGCCACTTCCTTTCATAGGTGGGGAAACTGAGGCTTGACTGAGGGAAGGAATTTTCCTGGGAACTTGCCCAATTGATGCTAGAAGGATTTCAGGAATTCTGATTGAACGAGTGCCTACTAGGTGCCAGGCACCTTGCTAAGGCTTCCCATTGATCTCCTCATCCATGCCATTAGGAGGAAGGCACCATGAGCCCATTTGACAGCTGAGGAAACTGAGGCTCAGAGAGGCTAAGTCATTGCTTAAGGTGACAGAGTAAGGAGGTGGCAGAGCTGGGATGCAACCCCAGGTCTGTCCGAGTGCTTCGTGGAGTGCTGTCTGGGGACCTTCTGGCAGGCAGCCCTCCTCCCCATACATGTGCCCCCCAGGGCACAGGACACCAAGCTGGCTCCCAGGGTCTTCCATCTCCCCCACACCTGCTCAGGTGAGGACTAAGGGCCAAAGCTGGGCTTGGAATTGACCTTGACTGGCGGCCACTTGCTTAGCCACAGGGGCTGGAGCTTCTGCCCCATGAGAGCAGGGGAGCCTAGAATGGTTTCTGTCTCCACCAAGATGCAGAGATGGGAGGCAGGGGGTGGGGGTGATGGATGACCTGCTCTGAAGCCATTAGCTTTAAGGCAACACTGAGGGGTGAAGAGAACCAATTTGGGCAACGAATCGACCTCTAGGGCCATTCTTTAGTGGAGTAGAAACTGCACCCGTAGTGCAAACTCACGCTAGACAATGACTGCTGGTCAGACAGAAGGGCCCTTTAAAACAGAAAACCCTGCATAGCTTTCCCAGCGCACTGGAGATAGAACTAACTCCTGTGGAATCTAAAAAAAAAGACACAAATGAACTTATTTACAAAACAGAAATAGACCCACAGACATAGAAAACAAACATGGTTACCAAAGGGGAAAGGGATAAATTAGGAATTTGGGATTAAAATATACATACTCCGATATATAAAACATAATAAGCGAGGACCCACTGTATAGCACAGGAAACTATACTCAATATTTTGTAATAACCTATAAGGAGAAGAATCTGAAAAATAATATGTATATGTATAAGTGAATCACTTTGCTGTACACCTGAAACTAACATAACATTGTAAATCAGCTATACTCCAATCAATCAATACTAACTCCTAGCCTGGCCTGGGGGTGACTGGTCCCCCCAGGTTCCTCGAACACCCCAAACTTGTCCCTTTCTTAAGACCTTTGTTTTCACGGCTCCCTTCCCTAGAATATCCTCCCCAGTTCTTCCCGGGGCTGCCTCCCTCTCTTTACTCAGGCCTCTGCTTTAATGTCTCTCTGGAGCCTCTCCTGGCCACTCTGGTCACTGGTCACTCCGATCAGTTTCCATTTCACTTTTACTGAAGGATTTTCTTCAAAGTCCTCATTCCAGTTGCATTTTCTGTTCCTCTAGCTGTATGTTTCATGTTTCTTATCTGACTTATGCCATTAGAACAGAAGGGCCACAAAGACCGATATCTTGCCCATCTTCCTCACCCCTGTCATCCCAGCCCCCAGCCCCAGGCCTGGCACAGAGTGGTGTTCGATAAATATCTGTTGAATGAATGCATGACCTACCCAAGCTCCCACAGCACATGAGAGATGGTATAATCAGGGCCAGCTGCATGGGGAAGAAACCCTTTTCTGTCTCTTCTACCTTTATGATCAAGGAAAACCCTCAAGTGGTTACCTTCCTCCTCACTCAGTTTCCCCAGTCGCAAGCAGGGGCTTGGTGACACTATTCTCATGGGCCACCAGCTCTGATTCTGGAATCTTTGAAAGAGCAGGTTCTTGCCTTAGTCATCCTTGGCGCTGTAGCCTGTGGGCTGAAGTGGAGGACTGCCTGCTCTGGGGATGCCAATGCCAGGGCCACCGCTAAGCCTGGCTCCTATGTGGCACACATCTTCACGGCAGCCGAGGGCTTTGTACATGGCTTGTCAGGGACTGCGCCTGGCAGCTTATGGCCAAAAGCGATACTGTGTGCATTAAGAACAAGTGCAGGGCTTCCCTGGTGGTGCGGCGGTTAAGAATCTGCCTGCCAATGCAGGGGACACGGGTTCGGGTTTGAGCGCTAGTCCAGGAAGATCCCACATGCTGTGGAGCAACTAAGCCTGTGTGCCACAACTACTGAGCCTGCGCTCTAGAGCCCGCGAGTCACAACTATTGAGCCCGTGTGCCACAACCCATGAAGCCCAGGCGCCTAGAGCCCGTGCTCCGCAACAAGAGAAGCCACCGCAATCACCGCAACGAAGAGTAGCCCCCGCTTGCTGCAACCAGAGAAAGCCCGCGCGTAGCAACGAAGGCCCAATGCAGCCAAAAATAAATAAAAGAAATAAATTTATAAAAAAATAAAGAAGAACAAGTCCAGGGCAGAGAAGGAGGGCTTAATTTAGTGAGGTTTGTTGGGGCTTCTGTCATCTTCTGGAGCATCTGCAGGCCTGACTTGCCTCTCCTGGTGGAGCAGTGGGCATTGATAAGCACCTGGACCTGGCTTTGTACAGCCCCAGTCTGGTGGCGATGAAAGGGCTCCTTACCTTCTCTGTCCTGGCAGCACATTTGAATGACCTGCAGAACCTCGCCATCCCTCATTCCCCATTGCCAGAGAGTCTGTCTCAACTGATCTGGGGTGGGAACCAGACCGTAATGTTTGGTAAGAGCTCCCCAGGTGATGCTGAGGCATAGGTGCAGTTTAGGACCACTGGGTACCTACACTGAGGCAGCTGAGTCAGGATCACCTGGACGATGCTTGTTAAATCACAGATTACTGTGCATCACCCCAGACCTGCTGAATCCAAATCTCTGTGGGTAGCGGGTGGGGTCCAAGAGTCTACATCTTCTAATAAGCAGGGTGATGGTTATGCACATTCATTGTTTTGATTGCTTTTTTAAAACAGTTTTATTGTGGTGTAACTGACATACAATAAACTACATATTTAAAGAGTACAGTTTGATATGTTTTGATACACCTACATCTGTGAGACCATCACTGCAGTCAAGATAGTGGACCTATACGTTTTCCCCAGAGGTCTCTGCGTATGCGCATTAAACTTTGAATTTTACTGGTTCAGAAGAAAAACTCAAGCAGGTGAGCACAGTAATTAAGAGGGCAGAGTTTGGCTTCTGAGAGAGTTGGGTTCCTGTTCTGGTGCTGCCATGTACCAGCTGTGGGACTCCAGGGCACTTGCCTCCCCTCTGAGGCTCAATTTCTTCATTGTGATGGTCCCCAATGCACAATGTTATTGGGAGCATTGAAGGAGATGTTTGGAGAGCACCTTGCTGAAAGTAAGCCCCCCATCAGCACCGCCATTAATATTAGACCCACCATCACCTCCACTCTCATGGCGGGCTGAGAGGAGGGGGCAGAACTGGAAAGGAGAGAGATACTTGGGAAGGGTGAGGGGTGCAAACGGCTGAGTGGTCTTGTCTTCTCCATTGGGTGCCCAGGGCCCGGTACCATGCTGGCGTGTACTTGGCTTTCAATAAAAATGGGTGAAGCGACAAATGGCATGCTGCCCAGCACTTACGAGACACTGAGGTGGGGGTGGGGTGCTGTAAAGCTTTATCTTTCCTCCCTGACTCCGCCCACACCTTCATTCACCTTCTCTCCTGACCACATTCCCCATCTCTGGTTTGGGTCACAAGCCTGCAAGCCTGGCCCTCCATCTCCCCAGACTTATTTTTTTCGGAACATGGTTACTTCCTCGGGAACACCTACATCTATTTTCTAGCTCATTCGTTTCTCTTCAGAAGTTCATTTGTTTGTGCTTTTGCTCGCTTAGTCCATTGTTCA
This sequence comes from Leucopleurus acutus, assembly GCF_964270905.1. Taxonomy (NCBI): domain Eukaryota; kingdom Metazoa; phylum Chordata; class Mammalia; order Artiodactyla; family Delphinidae; genus Leucopleurus; species Leucopleurus acutus. The sequence continues at coordinate 70,639,977 of NC_139155.1, forward strand.
GGCAGGCAAGCATCTGCATGTAATCACGTCTGCACCTCTGCGGGAGCGTGCCTGTGTTATCCTAGCTCTTAGCCCCACGGTGGGAGCACCAATACGAGCTTGTTAACCAAGTGAGCAGAGAGGAAGCCGGCTCCCCGCCCCCATGCTGTACCCAGGAACGACTTTACCAATGCATCTGATTGTTCCCTGTTCTCCGCTCCCAGTAAGTCTGAGGTCTCTGCCCCTCCCCTGGTCATTGGCACTTCAACTTCACCACATGTTCGTTTGAATCTTTTCTCACCAACCGAGCTGTCAAATCCTGGAGGGCAGAAGCCACCCTGCAGACCTTGGCCCGAGTGCCTATCACAGTCTTGTATATAGTCAGCACTCAGAGTGGCAGGTGGATGTGACAGAGGCAATCACTCATAATCATAATACCATCAACTCCCATTTATTGAACTTCTGGTACTTTCTACACATCACCTCATTAGACCCACAGATGAGGATGATGTTATTTCCCTGGTTTTCCACTTGAGGAAACTGGGGCTCAGAGAGGTTAAGTGGCCACACAGCCATCAACAATGGAGCAGCAATCAGAGCCTGGATCTACTGGACTCCAAGGATAGTGCTCTCTCCATCCACATTCAGTACACATTGCTGAGTGTATGTGCCAGGCTCCATGCTAGGGATGTGTGCAGAGCAAAAATATTCACAGGTCATGTCTTTATGGGGCTTGTATCAGTCAGAATCTTAGGGAATAAGGTGCAAGTCCTATGGAATTAACTCAGCTACCGCTAGTCGCACGAAGCCACAGCCCATGGCAATAAGAGGTCAGTGGTAAGTGGACCAGGGCTGATCCAGCCACCTCACAGTGGCAACAAGGAACCCCAGCTCCTTCTCCTTCTGCTCTCCCGTCTTTGTGTGACTCCACCCTTCACGGCTGAAAGATGACTGCTGCAGCAGTCCTCACTGGGTTTGTACTCTAGCCAGGGACAACAGGAAGAGGCAAAAGGGCAAATGGCATCCAAGTTGAATCTGTCCTCTTTGGAGAATCTTTTCTGGAAGTCTCAACAGCACCTTCTGCTTGCATCTCATTGGCCAGACAGTGTCACATGGCCATTTCTACCTGCAAGGAATTCTGGGAATTCAACCATAGCAGAGAACGGCTAGAGAGGACAGGAGTGGGCTCGGTGTTGGGTAAATCCGTCGATAGTTTCAGCCACAGAGTTCAGGCTGATTTTAACGGAATAATCACAGAAAAAAATGATGGCGCATTTACTAGCTGAGATAAGGGCTCTGAAAGAATGAAATATGATGCTCTGAGTATATTTAAGTTTCTGATTTCAAAGGCAAAGGGCACACAGTTGCTTTGCAGAATTGATGCTTGAGCTGGAATTTGAAGGACGACTGGGTGAACTTGGTGAAGGTAGGAGGGAAGTATGTTCCAGGCTGACGGGACAGCTTTTGCAGCAGTGAGAGGTGGGCAGGGACCCAGACCCTACTGGGAAGAGTAGATTATATTCATAATTTTAGTCTTTATTCTGAAAGCAATGGGGAGCCACAGAAGGGTTTTAAAACAGGCAGGTGGCGTTGGCAGATCTGTGTTTTGCAAAGATGGCTGTGGCAGCAGTGTGGAGAATGGATTGAAAGTTGGAAACCAGAAGACCAGCAAGGGGACTGTTGCCATTGGCTGTGTGAGAGCTGATGGTGGCTACAACTCAGAGGATGGCAGCAGGGATGGAGAAAAAGTGAGCAGCTTGGAGAAATATTTAGGAGGCAAAAAGGACAGGACTTGGAAATGGATTGGATAAGGGGAATGAGGGAGAGCAAGGAGTAATAGATGACTTCCAAGTTTTTGTCTCGCTCAAGCGCACATATGGCAGCACCATTCGCTAAGCCAGCAAACACTAGAGAGAGAGGACCAGGTCTGTGGCATGGAGGGGGGTGGGGGGGAACGGTGGCTTGAGGAGTGTGGGCCGAGTGAAGGGTTGGTACTGCGTTAGAATTAGAAGCCATCCTTTCTTTGCAAATCTTTCACCTTTCAGGCAGCCACACTTAGCCCCGTTTGTTCCTAAAGGCAGCTGCTTCAGGGTTCTTGTTGAGTCCCATTTACTTACTTTCTGTCCAGATTGCAAATTGCCACTTAGGATGGCAACAATTTTCCTCAAGGGCATCCCTAATCCCTCTTTCTCCTGATGCATTACCCCAACATGGCTAAAAGCATCACTTTGTTGGTTCTCTTCCTTCCTGGAGTCACTTAATACCTTAGCCGTGGATGCTGGACCAGGGTCACTGTCTATTTCTCCTTTTATATGTTCAGCTTGTCCTTGAAAAGACCCCTCACCCTCCTTCTCAAAATCAGCCAACCCCGGAGTCTAATGGCTTCTGACAGCCTGAGTGATCCCACTGTTCGAAACCAGTAATGTAGGAGCACGCACTGGCTTGGCAGTGGTTGTGATTCTTATTGTTATGTGGATGGCATTGATTAGGGGAAGCAAGCTAATCTCTCTGACTGAGTCAGCTTCCTGACCAGTGACAGGCTCGTCCTGTGTCTGGCGTGAAAAGCTATCTATCCCACAAAGTTACTGCTAGCCATGCAAAGTTCCTGCTAATCAGAAAACTGAAATTGCTTGAGTCTGGGATAAATCGGAGCATCCTCTGATGCCCTGAATTGTAGGATGGCTGGGACAAATCTTTTCAAGCAGCTTTAGAGTCATTCCACCACAAACTCTTCAAAGCATTGATTTGTCCCCTTTGTTTACAGTAGCGTATTTGTTTTAGTAAGTTCTTTTCAGATCTCAAAGTGAAACGTGTTCATTGTAGAACTTTTACAGTAATAGCTAATGGCATATCTAAAACAGATTTTTTTGAAATTTATTTATTAATTTATTTATTTTTTGGCTGTGTTGGGTCTTCGTTGCTGAGCGTGGGCTTTCTCTAGTTGTGAGCAGGGGCTACTCTATGGTGCGGTGCACGGGCTTCTCATTGTGGTGGCTTCTCTTGTTGCAGAGCACGGGCTCTAGGTGCACATGCTTCAGTAGTTGTGGCACGTGGGCTCAGTCGTCGTGGTGCATGGGCTTAATTACTCCACAGCATGTGGGATCTTCCTGGATCAGGGCTTGAACCTGTGTCCCCTGCATTGGCAGGTGGATTCTTAACCACTGTGCCACCAGGGAAGTCCCCTAAAACAGATTTCTTAGAGCCTAGCTGATTTTCAATGACTGCAGACCCACCTGAGTTGGGGGGGGGTGATTTGTTATGCAGCATTATCAAGGCAATAGCTGACTGATACATGAATTGATATCCATCTAGCTACTTAATCCCTGATCTAGGGGAGGCAAACATACCTTGCATCTGTGTGCTTTCTCCATCACCACTGCCACCACCTTAATCCTATGTCAAACATCTCTAAACTCTTATCCAGATGATAGTGATAACTTCCTACTTCTCCCACTTTACCCTTCTTCAGTCTATTCTCCAGCCAGTGGCCAAAGTGAGTTTTAAACAATCATATTAAATCACCCGCTGCTCTAAACCCAACAGAGACTTCCCACTGCACTTAGAAAAAAACTCAATCTCTTTGCCATGGCTTTGAAGGCACGAGGTGATCTGTCCCTGCCTGCCTCTCCAATACTGCCTGTTTCTCTTTCTCTGTCACCCCTAGTGACAGAGAACAGAGATGGGGCAGGGCCCGCCATCCCGACTCCCAGTCCAGTTCTCCTTCTGCTCCAGAGAGTAACTGCTCATCAGGGTAACAAGTGCCCTCAAACCTCCCTAACTCCTCCTTGGTTGCAGAATTGCCAATTTAGAGACATCCAAGACAGTGAGGGTAAGTCGGCTTCTTCCTCATTTCCCTCCCACCTCAGTTTCTGCCTCCAAAAGCTCTCTCACGATTTACGGCCTCCTTAGATTAATTGCCAGCAGCAGCCTGTGTTGTCAGGGATTTTCCAGTTGGATTCAGGATGGTGCATTAAGTCAGCTTTTTTTTTTTTTCTTTTTCCTTGAGATGTTTTTCTCAATGATGATAACCCACTGGGTTTGCCACTGATCCCTCAGTGCTTAATAACAAGGCTACTTGAATAGTAATTAATTCTGATATTGAATATATTTTCATTAAAAGCAGAGATGACAGGTCAGATTTAATGAGCTATGAATTATCAGACCCAGACAGTACCAGCTTTGCTTTACAAATGCCGGCTATGCCCCAGACTCCCAATTTCCCACCTTCTCTCTATCCTGGGGACTTAATTATGGCAACAATGAGGACAACGATAATAATTATTACTGTCAACATTGATTATTTTCCATGTACCAAACACTATACTAAGCACTTTACCTGAATTATCTGAATTAAAACTCACAATAATCTTTTCATGTGGATTCTATTATTAGCCCCAGAGAAATGAAGGGATTGTCCCAAGGTCACAGAGCTAAGAATCATCAGGGCCACGATTCAGACTCGGGCTGAGCATAAAATCTGCATTCTCCGTCCCTAAGCAACACTTCCTCCCACTGAAGGAGAGGCTGGGAAGCAGATATTCTGTGTCATAAATTATGCTTGAAATTCAACTTGAGAAACTCAAGTTACTCTACAATGTAATTAAAAATACAGAGTGAAGTAAGTCAGAAAGAGAAAGACAAATACCACATGCTAACACATAAATACGGAATTTAAGAAAAAAAATGTCATGAAGAACCTAGGGGTAAGACAGGAATAAAGACACAGACCTACTACAGAATGGACTTGAGGATATGGGGAGGGGGAAGGGTAAGCTGGGACAAAGTGAGAGAGTAGCATGGACATATATACACTACCAAACGTAAAATAGATAGCTAGTGGGAAGCAGCCGCATAGCACAGGGAGATCAGCTCTGTGCTTTGTGACCACCTAGGGGGGCGGATAGGGAGGGTGGGATGGAGGGAGATGCAAGAGGGAAGAGATATGGGAACATATGTATAACCGATTCACTTTGTTATAAAGCAGAAACTAACACACCATTGTAAAGCAATTATACTCCAATAAAGATGTAAAAAATATATATATATTATGAAAAAAATAGATTGTGTTTGATACAAAGGAATTACTGTGGCTTATGTGGCAACATCTCGCTTTGTGAGAATTTCATCTATAAGGCAAAAGACAGTACTTGAAATATCATTACCTTTGGATTTAGACAGACCTGGGGTTGACATCTAACTTCTCAGCAGTTGCATAATCTCTGCCAGGAGACTTCATTCACATATAACCTATTTTCTCTCTTTTTCCACACACCTCATCTCACACCACCCTAACAGACTCATTTTGTGGATAGAAGATGAAACATCCAAGGGAGGAGTTGAAAGCCTATCACGTCTGGGGTGAGCCGCCAGGACCAGAGGCTGTACTGCCTCCTAATGGTAGAGACAACTACAAACGCCATCACAACCAAAGGAAGAGCTTCACATCTTACAGATCAGGGTTTCTCAGCCTTGGCACTACTGGCATTTTGGACTGGCAGTTCTTGGTTTGGGAGACAATCCTAGGCACCACAGGAAGTTTAGCAGCATCCCTGGCCTCTACCCACTAGATGCCAGTGGTCGCTGCCCAGTTGTGACAACCAAAAATGTCTCTAGACATTGCTGCATGTTTCCGGGGGGCAAAATTGCCCCCAGCTGAGAACCACTGCTACGAAGAAAATTATAATGGCAACAGCATGTCATGTGCTAGTGTTATTAGGGATTCCTACTGGGTTTCAATATGTAGTATATTCTGTTTCCATGAATGAAAAAATATTTTTTTCCTATTAAGCCATTTTAAAATCATTTTCACCACATGTATGATGAGAAGGCTCCCCTCAATTTCCCCTGTAATATTGGAATTGTTCTTATACACCAGCAGGTTTTGTTTCTCAGCAAATATGATGGTTTCTCTCTCCAGTTCACAGCTTCCTTCTCTAGAATGACAGGCATAATACCTAGCCCTAAGGACTGCTAGAAAGTCCTATGTCAAGTGCCTGGTATACAGTAAAGGTTCAATAAATGCTAATTTCCTTCTTCCCCTTGAGCCAGCAAGGACTCCTTCCAGAGGAAGAGGTAAGTGGTGCAATGAAGGAAAGCTAGTGGGGCAGTGAAACTGGAGCTCTTGGTGTGTGTCCTGGCCCTGTCACAGTCTTGCTGTGTGACCTTACCCTCTCTGGGTCTCACTTTCCCCAATCTGTAAAGTGAAGAAGTTAGACTAGAAACTCTCAAAGGGCCCCAAGCTCTGAACCGTAGGTTTCTACAAAGCTGTGCATGGCAGTAGTTCCCTAAGTAAGCATGCACTAGAATCACCTAAGCAACGGATTAAAATGCAGGTTCCCAGGCCCAGAGCTTAAGTGTTTCTGATTTAGGGAGTTCTGATGGAAGGGGTTCTGGGCCCAGGCTCTGGGAAATCCTACCATCACCTACTGATAACCCAAGAGCAGCAGAGGCTCCACAAGCTTGTTGAGAACGTGCACTGATTTTTCATTCTTTTCTGCAATACACTCGTTTCTGAAAAGTTGGCCTGGATAAAATTCTTGGCAAATCGCATCTCACCTAACATAGATCTTTAGAAACGAAACTTCCTGGACTTGGGTCCAAGCAGACATCAACCAACGAGCATTGTGGATTCTTAGCCCTGTGCTAGGGGTGTGTGTGTGTGTGTCCTGCGGAGGAGAGATGGTAGTTGTCTTTTAAAACCTCACAATGTTGTTGGGTTGAAGAGATGTTCACAGATCACAACAATAATACCGGTGGCCATTAACCTGAGCGAGGGCTCGCTATGCCCTGAGTCTCTCAGGAAGCTCGCTGCACACTTTCTCATGGGCAGTCTTCCTGACACCTCTACGGGGCAGTGACAGTGTCTCTATTTCACATACAGGACAGCGGAGGCTTCAGGAGTTGGAATAACTTTCTGTCATTTTGTTAGGAAGTGGCAGAGCCAGAATTCTTCCTACAGCCCCATGATTAACCACTGCCCAATGCTAACAAGCACTATGGCTGGTTTCAATCAGGGCAAGTGACACTGGGTAACCAAGATGCTCGCCGGCGGTTAGACAATGGGAACACACCGTGTTAGAAAAAAGACCAGTCTCTGTGGGCTGGAACAGACAGCAGAGGGAAGATTTAATGGGGCCTTGAAGGCTGTGGGGAGAATCAGATGGGCAAGGGCAGGGGGTCAGCTGTGGGAGTGACAGAAGGAATTTGAGTTGCATTTCATTCTTTATTTGTTCAACATTCACGGACTCTTCCAAAGGAAGCTCACCTATTCCTCACTCTCTCCATTCCTACTCCTTTCATTTTCCCCTTCTAATTCTTTTTTTAAAAATATTTATTTATTTATTTGGCTGTGCCAGGTCTTAGTTATGGCACGCAGGATCTTTTAGCTGCAGCATGTGGGATCTAGTTCCCGGACGAGGGATCAAACCCGGGCCCCATGCACTGGGAGTGTGGAGTCTTAACCGCTGGACCACCAGGGAAGTCCCTCCCTTCTTTTCTTTCCTCTCTTTCTGCTATCATCCAGCTAGCCAGGCAGCCTCCCTCCCTTCCTTCCACCCATGGATCTATCTATCTATCCATCCACCTATCTATCCATCCATCCATCCATCCATCCATCCATCCATCCATCCATCCACCCACCCACCCACCCACGTTTCCTTCCATCCATCTATCCTTCCACCTGTCTATACATCCATCCATCTATCCATCCATGCTGCCTCCCTTCCCTCCTTCCTTCCTTCCATCCATTTATCTATTCATCCACCTATCCATCCACCCTCTATCCATCCATCCATCCATCCTCTATCCATCCATGTATCCACCCATCCATCCTGCCTTCCTTCTATCTATCCATCCATCCAGTCATCAATCCATCAGTCTAATATTTATTGTGTGATATAAGCCAGAAATTCCTCTTCTTTTCCTTCTTCCCTTCCCTCTCTTCCTTTCTTCCTCCTTCATCCCTTCTTCTATTTCAACATGTATTCCCTGAGCATTTACTGGGTGCCAGATTTCATGCTAAGCCCTGGGGATACAATGGTCCCTGCCCTGGAAGACCTCACAATCTGATGGGGGAGAGAGAGGCAGGGGATTGTGGGACTACATGCCAATTCCCATCACAGATTCTGCACATGCTACATAGGGTGACATCCCAGGGGTGAATTTCAGGTTGAAGAAGAAGCCTGCATAGTGTCTGTCCCGTGATCTCACCTGGCAATAAGATCTGGTTCCCCCCAAGACAACTGGTAGAGTGGAAAGAGCTGGGAGGACACACCCTAACGCTGGGGGTTTCCTCATCTGTTCAGTGGAGACACAACAGCTGCTCTGTCTGCCTCAGAGAGATGTGGAGGGGATTGAAGAGGACAGGGTCAGTGAAGGTTCGTTATTATTACTATCTCTGACTTAAGATTCTATGCAAATGTCAGCTCCACTGGTGGTGGTTTGCCAGTCTTGTTCAGCACTGCGGCCCTAGTACCTAGAACAGTGCCTGGTACATAGCAGGGCTCGGTAAATATTTGTTGAATGAACGAATGAGTGTATGATGATTTCCATCTGGCAGATATGGCATCTGTGGCCAGAAAGAATGGAGGCACGCGTCCACAGTCCCACAGCAAGGAGGTGGTGGACCCAGGGTTCTCACTAGAGCCATTAGACGCCAGCATTCATGCGCTTTCCACTTGCTGTGAGGCTTAATTCTACCACCAAAACTCAATGGTATCACTCGCCCAGCCTCCTCGGCACCTACATGGTGCCCTGGTGGACGGACATTGTTCTAATCATTGTCATTGCTGTCACTGGGCATTGCATGTCCCTCTTCATTGCCAAGGACAAATTTGCCCTGTTCCCACAGCCAGAAGCTTTAATGAGTACCCCTTGGGCTTCTGCCTAATTCTTCTTATTGGTTTTTCTCATGGCATGGGATTAAGAAAAAATGCTTTTAGAAAGTGGCGGATTTCCCGGCTTATGTAGGTTCCCTGGGCTCAGAAGACAGATTCACAAGGGAAAGGTTGTTGACATCAGAGACGAGAGTTCATATGGAAAACAAAGCAGCAAGTCATTTGCTCAATGACAAGTTCTAATTGCTTAATTCTTTCAAATTGGCCTTATATAGAACAGATTCTGTAAAAAAGGCACACAGGACTCTATCTTGTTTATGTTTCCACTGTGATGCTATCCACATCCTACCTGCTTTCCCACTGACGTTTGCCAGGAGTGAGGAAAACTTACATTTCTTTCCCCAACATCTTCTATGAAGAGAAACTGGAAACGTTCACAAGATTTGCTTCACTTAAACATTAAAACCACCCTGTGAACCTAAGTGTCCACTGACAGATGAATGGATGAAGAAGATGTGGCACATATATACAATGGAATATTACTCAGCCATAAAAAGGAACGAAACTGAACTATCTGTAGTGAGGCGGATGGACCTAGAGTCTGTCAATACAGAGTGAAGTAAGTCAGAAAGAGGAAAACAAATACTGTATGCTAACACATATATATGGAATCTAAAAAAAAAAAAAAAAAAAAAGGTTCTGAAGAGCCTAGGGGCAGGACAGGAATAAACACACGGATGTAGAGAATGGACTTGGGGACACGGGGAGGGGGAAGGGTAAGCTGGGACAAAGTGAGAGAGTGGCATGGACTTATATATACTACCAGATGTAAAATAGCTAGCTAGTGGGAAGCAGCCGCATCGCACAGGGAGATCAGCCCCGTGCTTTGTGACCACCTAGAGGGGTGGGATAGGGAGGGTGGGAGGGAGACGCAAGAGAGAGAGGAGATATGGGGATATATGTATACATATAGCTGATTCACTTTGTTATACAGCAGAAATTAACACAACATTGTAAAGCAATTATACTCCAACAAAGATGCTTTAAAAAATGGTTAAAATGGCAACTTTTATGTTGTGTATATTTTATCAGAATTTAAAAAATAAATTAAAAGAAAAAGAGTTTAAAGAAAACAGAACAAAACAAAAAAACCCACCCTGCGAGAAAGGTGATGGGATCCCTACTCTGTCAGCTTAGAAAAGTTATGTGCTTGTTGGTGCCAGAACCAGGACTTGAATCCAGGACTTTTCCAATATTATAGCATGCTGCCCCCATCAAAACATGTGAGAATCCTGGCTGTGGCCAGGGGGTCATCTTTGGCAAAGAAACAGAACAAAGCCCACTGCTCTTCGCAGGGCCTGGATACTTACTTCACCTCTTTGAGCCTCGGTTGCTGCATCTGTGAAATGGGGATATTACTAGTACTTCAGAGGACTTTGGTTGGAGTTGAAAAGGGACAATGAAATGGTATTTACAAAGCACTTAGCACTGCCTGAAACATACATGCCCTCAACAAAGGGGAGACCTCAGTTTCCTCCCCTACTTGATGGTTATTTGCACCCGTGCATCTGTTTCCCTACTCAACTGCGTGCTTATAAAAGGCAGGGAGCATGTCTAATTTACCTCTGTGCCCCAGCATCCAGGAGACTGACTGATCTCCAGGAACTGTTTGCAGAAGGAGCAGTGAAATGAACGTCTGTGTTCATTTCTTGTCAGCACTTGCCTCAGAATGCCTCCCACGTTCAGGATTCAATTCACCTCTTAGAGAAAAAGCCAGGCTCCTCGCCTTCTATCGCAACAGGTGACAAAGGGATTTTAGAAGCTGTTCTATGGCAAGTCTAAGTGGAAATCCCTTGGGGAGGAGATTTCCCATGGAAGCACGTTTGCCAGGCCCACTCAGGGCCCCAGGAGCCCATCTCGGACCAGCCCTTGGAGGCCTGTCATCTGTTTTACAGATTAAGAGAGTGAGGGCCAGAAAGGGGAAAGGACAGGCTCATGGCTGCACAAATAGGAACTGGTTGGGTGGGAACTTAACTAATTACACAATTAAATAATCCCATCATTAATGTGGAATCACAAAAGGATGGATACCCCAGCGTAAGAGAGAGAGCTCTCTGTGGAAGTGACAGGTTGAGATCTGAAGGAGACGTTAACAAGGCCAAAAGGCAGGGAGGAGCATATGAAGGGAACGTTTAGGAAGCAGAGAACAGCAGGTGCAAAGGCCCTGCGGTGGGAGGAGTCAGCATGGTCAAAGCAAACAGAGTGAAGAGAGGATGTTAGCAATGCAGCTGGAGACAGAAACAGGGGTTGGATCATGCATGTTTTGAAGTCCCGAGGAGGAGTTTGGGTTTGGTTTCAAGGAGGGTTGTGAGCAGAAGGCTGACACAATCAGGTTGGGGGTTTCAAAATATCCCTGTGGTGCTTGGGGGAGGGGAGTATGGGGAGTTTTTGAGTCCCAGCCCTGCTGACTAGTGGTGTGACCCTGGGTGACTGCAGGTCATCACACCGGTTCTTGAGGTCGCTGAGTAGAGTAAATGAGATAGTAATTAACAAGTTACTAGAGTCATCACTAGTCAAAAGAGCTAAGAGTCAGGAGTCCTGGGTTCAAATCCTGATTCTGCTCATGTACCCCTCTGGGCAGGCAGAAGAGCCCATTGATTAAGAGCTCTGGCTTTGACACCAGAAACCTGGGATCCAGGCCAAACCCTGCCACTGACCTCCTAGTTGCATGGCCTTCAGCAAGTGACCTTTCCTCTCCAAGCCTCAGTTTTCCCATTTGCAAACTGGGTACAATAATGGGAACTTCATGGGGTAGCTGTATGAATTTAATGAAAATTAGCAGCTTAATGTCTGATAAGTTATGGCCACTATTATTATTATTATTATTATTGTGGTCAAGTTCTATTTGCATTAAGGGCAATGCCTCTACCTCCTAGATCATTTTTTAGAACAATAAATGCAACATCCAGAACCTTGGGGATGCTGTACCGTCAGGTGTTGAGTGATTTCTTGGGAAAAATTCTAAGACAAGGGAAAGACTGATGTAGCCAGAAGAACTGGATTCCTTTCCCAGCCCCTCCACCAAATGATCGTGTGGCCTTGGCAAGGCCCCGGCTTTCCAGGGTTCTCTGTTTCTTCCTCTCTGGGCACTGCTCCCAAAAGGAACTGTCCCTTTAACTAGCTGGCTGATCAGAATGCTCTAGGTTGGGGGCAGGGAGACAGGAGGATGGGAATCACTCAAATCCGCTTTCTGTGGCTTCACCAAGTGCTCCTGTCACTTGATAAGGAGAAGCTGGGACCTCAGCTTTGCTGGTGTCAGAGAGAAGTCGGGATGGTTTAGCACCTTGCAAAGCTCGCTCATGGTATCTGGCTCTGCAGATAAGGCCCAGCTAATCAGACAAGCTGCCCCCCATCTCTCCTCAGATCCTTGCTCACCGCCAGCAGCCGAATGAATGGCCCTTCTTTAGAGGTGAACATATTTGAAATGATCCCTGACAAGGCACTGGAAATGAAAACTTGATCCTAAGCCCAATACAGGCTGCAGGGGCCTAAACTTCAGGCTGTGAAATGAAGGCCTAAGGAATTCCTTTTATCCATTTACTTTTTTTTTTTTTTAACGTCTTTATTGGAGTATAATTGCTTTACAATGGTGTGTTAGTTTCTGCCGTATAACAAAGTGAATCAGCTATACATATGTTTCCGTATCTCTTCCCTCTTGCATCTCCCTCCCTCCCACCCTCCCTATTCCACCCCTCTAGGTGGTCACAAAGCACCGAGCTGATCTCCCTGCGCTATGCGGCTGCTTCCCACTAGCTAGCTATTTTACGTTTGGTAGTGTATATAAGTCCATGCCACTCTCTCACTTTGTCCCAGCTTACCCTTCCCCCTCCCCACTTCCTCAAGTCCATTCTCTAGTAGGTCTGTGTCTTTATTCCTGTCTTACCCCTAGGTTCTTCGTGACATTTTTTTTTTTTAGATTCCATATATATGTGTTAGCATACAGTATTCGACTCTCTCTTTCTGACTTATGTCACTCTGTATGACAGACTCTAGGTCCATCCACCTCACTACAAACAACTCAATTTCGTTTCTTTTTATGGCTGAGTAATATTCCATTGTACAGATGTGCCACATCTTCTTTATCTATTCACCTGTTGATGGACACTTAGGTTGCTTCCATGTCCTGGCTACCGTAAATAGAGCTGCAATGAACACTGTGGTACATGAATCTTTTTGAATTTCGGTTTTCTCAGGGTATATGCCCAGTAGTGGGATTGCTGGGTCGTATGGCAGTTCTATTTTTAGTTTTTTAAGGAACCTCCATACTGTTCTCCATAGTGGCTGTATCAATTTACATTCCCACCAACAGTGCAAGAGGGTTCCCTTTTCTCCACACCCTACCCAGCATTTATTGTTTCTAGATTTTTTGATGATGGCCATTCTGACTGGTGTGAGATGATATCTCATTGTAGTTTTGATTTGCATTTCTCTAATGATTAATGATGTTGAGCATTCTTTCATGTGTTTGTTGGCAGTCTGTATGTCTTCTTTGGAGAAATGTCTATCTAGGTTTTCTGCCCATTTTTGGATTGGGTTGTTTGTTATTGAGCTGCATGAGCTGCTTGTGTATTTTGGAGATTAATCCTTTGTCAGTTGCTTCATTTGCAAATATTTTCTCCCATTCTGAGGGTTGGCTTTTTGTCTTGTTTATGGTTTCCCTCGCTGTGCAAAAGCTTTTAAGTTTCATTAGGTCCCATTTGTTTATTTTTGTTTTTATTTCCATTTCTCTAGGAGGTAGGTCAAAAAGGATCTTGCTGTGATTTATGTCATAGAGTGTTCTGCCTGTTTTCCTCTAAGAGTTTCATAGTGTCTGGCCTTACATTTAGGTCTTTAATCCATTTTGAGTTTATTTTTGTGTATGGTGTTAGGGAGTGTTCTAATTTCATTCTTTCACATGTAGCTGTTCAGTTTTCCCAGCACCACTTATTGAAGAGGCTGTCTTTTCTCCACTGCATACTCCTGCCTCCTTTATCAAAGATAAGGTGACCATATGTGTGGGGGTTTATCTCTGAGCTTTCTATCCTGTTCCATTGATCTATATTTCTGTTTTTGTGCCAGTACCATACTGTCTTGATCACTGTAGCTTTGTAGTAGAGTCTGAAGTCAGGGAGCCTAATTCCTCCAGCTCCATTTTTCGTTCTCAAGATTGCTTTGTCTATTCGGGGTCTTTTGTGTTTCCATAAAAATTGTGAAATTTTTTGTTCTAGTTCTGTGAAAAATGCCAGTGGTAGTTTGATAGGGATTGCATTGAATCTGTAGATTGCTTTGGGTAGTAGAGTCATTTTCACAGCGCTGATTCTTCCAATCCAAGAACATGGTATATCTCTCCATCTATTTGTATCTCTTTAATTTCCTTCATCAGTGTCTTATAATTTTCTGCATACAGGTCTTTTGTCTCCTCAGGTAGGTTTATTCCTAGATATTTTATTCTTTTTGTTGCAGTGGTAAATGGGAGTGTTTTCTTAATTTCTATTTCAGATTTTTCATCATTAGTGTATAAGAATGCCAGAGGTTTCTGTGCATTAATTTTGTATCCTGCTACTTTACCGAATTCATTCATTAGCTCTAGTAGTTTTCTGGTAGCATCTTTAGGCTCACTCACTTCTTTATGGGGTTTCTCCCTACCTCTCACAGCTTTGCTCTCCAATTCCCTTTTGAATGGAGTGTCTCCTTCTCTTCCTTTCTCTTATCTCTTCCTGTGTCTCCATTAGGGGCCAATTTTCTTTTGAGAACAAGAGGAATTGCCTTTGCCGTGTTGGTTTGCCAATCCAAGATGGCAGGAGTAGTCCATCAAGAAAGGTCTCCGGGCAGAGGAAAAGAAAATCAGGGCCTTACCTGGATATGCAAAACTGTATCTAAGGCCAAAATTGAACCATACAATGATCTCATTTAACATTCTAATTTTTTAAATTAAAAAAAATTACAATAGGTATTTACATATATATAATGCAGTTCTAACCAAATACCACCCATGTAAAAACTGATAGAAGTTCGGTTCTGGGAAATGTTTCTCTTGAACCATTTTTGCTCTCCTCCTTTGAGGAAACCACTTCTTTAGTTCAATAAACACATACTGAGGGCCTGCCTAATTTATACCTAGTCATTCACTTTCAGCACTTATATGCCAGGCACTCTAAACGCGTCATCTCATTTATCACCCATGCAACCCCATGAAGTAGGTGTTACTGTATTTCACCGATTCTCAGGTCCACATTGATTGACAATTTAACATCTGAGATGAGACACATCTCTGAAATCTGGACACACAGTATGTCTTTGTCCCATTGGCTACATTTTTAAATTCCTTAGTGACCCATAAAATATTAGGTATCTTATAACCAATGCCATCTTAGAGTTGATGAAATATTTTACAGTGGAGGAAACCGAGGCTCAGACAGTGAAGCCACATAGCCAGCATGTGACAGAGCCAGGATTCAAGCTCACATCCTCTTCCTGCACAGCCCCAGGCCCTCAGTCACCCCAACTCTGTGTCCACCCCTGGGGCCCTGAGGTCAACAGATCTTGCCTACATTGTTAGAGCTCGTCCTGTCTGGATGGTTAGATTTGTGGAAATCTAGCAAAATAACCTTGTAGGTCACCTACTTTAAACCCTGCCTCTTCCAAATGACCGGCCAAAGGGCTAGCAGCAAAATATTGAGAGAAAAGTGGGACCAGGATCCAGACACATGACCTCCAGGCATATGATTTTGTTCATCAATGTTAAGAGTTCAATTTCCAACCGGCCCCTGTCTGTCCCCCAAACCACGATTCTATGTTCTACTTTTATCTCTCCTTTCTCTCTTTCTCAGTGTAAGCTGCCCACTCTTCTTTCCCTCCCTTCCAAATCTGAGCCAACTGGCTCCAAATTCCTTTTGTTGAGGTTTGTTAAAAACAAGGTGTTACTGTCTGTTCACACCTTTCCTCTGGGCAAGCTGCTTCCTCCCTGAAATTCCCTCTGAGCTCCAGCCAGCAAATCCTCATACGTCATCCTCCAAATGATATTCCTGCTTTGTATAGTTCCAGGTTTTAGCTCCCTCTTCTTTTTCATCACAGAATCTATAACCTTGAATCCTGGGTCCTGCAGCATATCTGGGCAAACAGGTCTCGATGTGAATAGCTAACATTTATTGCCTCTTTCCATGTGCCAGGCCCTATCTTAAGTGCTTCATGTACATCAGCACATTTCATCCTCAGAATGGCTCTGTGCGGCAGGCTCTATCACTGTTTCCATTTTTCAGATGGCCTCAGAGAGGTGAAGGGACCTGCCCAAGGACACACAGCTAGGTTTCAAATAAAGTTTACTCCAAAGCCTCTTTCTTAACCACCAGACTTTACAACTTCCCCCTCCTTCAATGCTTTAGGAGGTCGCTGACCCCCAAAAGTCATCCATTTCTCTTGTAGTTTCTTTTTTGGTCCTCACAATATTGCTGTGGGTACAACTAAATAAATTCCAAGCAAAGTGTGGGCAGAAAATGGCATCGTGTAGCCCCTGCATTGCCTCTGGGCCTTGCACAACATTGGACACGTCACATGGGCCCAATCCATGCTATTGCCTGAGTTATTCAATCCCCCCCTAATTCAGGAACTTAGACTGAGTCCAGCTGTGTGCTGGGTGCTGGGAAGAGAAAGGAAACTTGAAGCTCTGCTCTCACGGAAGAAAACAAAGAAAAGGTAAATAGGAGTTCTTAACCTGGGCTGCAGGGATAGGCTTTGGGGGGATGTGGTCTGTGAACCAACTAAATTATATGCCCAGTGGTGTAGGGTGTGTGCATTTTGGGGTGATGGTGTCCATCCCTTTCAGTTGGTTATGGTCCTCTAAACAGATACAAATCACATGTGTTATGACAGTTCCCATGAAGTTCAAGATAAAGTGGAATGCACCATTGCTTCCACCCTGCAGACGGGAAAGTTGATGCCCAGCAGGGTAAAGAGAAACGTCCAGGGCCATCCAGCCTGTGCCGACCGCCAGGAACTGAATCCATTTCCTTACTTCCTCGTATTAGGTTTCTGCTGTTCTCTTTTGGAATTGCAATCAGCCAGGGATAAGTGAAAGACAATTTCCCCATGACGAAACAGCTATTTTGCTTTAAAAACAAACTGGGGGTCAAGGAGAGGGTTATGTGGACAAATTAAGCCTCATCGCAGTCACACAATTCATTGCAAGTACTTCTGACCGCTGCTGGGAGGGGCTTAAGGCCCCTCAGCCCACCCCCACTCTGGGATTTAGGACCCAGTCCTCCTGGGTTCTCAGATGACTGATACTGCATTGGGCTTTGGTTCTGGCAACAGGGCTTCTGCCTCTGACCCAGGCTCAGCCCATGTCTTATCAATTCTGCTTAGTCTTGCCAATCCCTGTCTCAAGGACCAGAGTGCTGAACCCACGGCTGGGGTCCAGCTTCCTGCTCTAATCTCACCCTGATACCTGGCCACCATCTGCAATCTTCCTCTCCAGGCATTGTATTTTGCCTTTCCTCTCATCTCCAGCTGCACCCCACCTGCCACCTCTCTCTCTCTCCAGGGGGACCATCTGCTTCAAAGCCCCCTATCTTCTCGGGCTGTGCCTGGTTATGTCCCATTCTGAGCCTGGTTCCTCACTTCTAAAAGCGGTGGCTGGAGACTTCCCTGGTGGTGCAGTGGTTAGGAATCCGCCTGCCAGTGCAGGGGACACGGGTTCAATCCCCGGTCCGGGAAGATCCCACATGCCGCGGATGAACTAAGCCGGTGCGCCACAACTACTGAGCCTGCGCTCTAGAGCCTGCAAGCCACAACTACTGAGCCCACGTGCCACAACTACTGAAGCCCGCGCGCCTAGAGCCCTTGCTCCGCGACAAGAGAAGCCACCGCAATCAGAAGCCCGCGCACCTCAACGAAGAGTAGCCCCCGCTCGCCGCAACTAGAGAAAGCCTGCGCCCGGCAACAAAAACCCAATGCAGCCAAAAAATAATAAAGAAAGAATGTTTTTTAAAAATAAAAAATATATATTTATTTTTTTATTAAAAAAAATAAAGCGGTGGCTGGAGCAATGGTTTTTCCAACTGCTTTAAACTACAGAATCCACTATTTCAGTGAGATCATGAATCGTAGCATAGAAAGATGATAAAAATGGGATTTTCTGGCTGACTCCACGGGGGCTATGAAACCTTTAAATTTTTCTTAGGATAAAGCCCAGGGCCCATATCATGATCTGAAAAGCCCTGCATGGCCTGAAACCTTCCCATTTCCCTGTTTTATCTCAGTCACTGACCTGCTTCTAATTCCTTACACGACTCAGGTTCCCTCCACCCCAGGCTCTTGAAACCGCCATCCTCTTTCTCTGAAGCGCTCCCTACCTGCTCCCCTTCACCTCGTTAGTTTCCATTTGTCCTTTGGATTTTATCACTTAACCAGGAGGCCACCAAGCCCAGCCACCAAACTCAGGCTGGATTCTGTGACGTGCGAATGCACGGCCCCAGTGCTCTTACCCCCTCTTTTATGTCTGACTGTCTTTCTGAGGGCATGGGTTCTGTCTACTTTTGCTCACCACTGTCTACCCGTCACAACATGGCTTTGATGAGTCTTTTAGGAATGCCTGAATGTGATGGGAAGCTCAGAAGCCCCCTGGGCCGACCACTGACTTCTCCAATTTCCACTGGATCCTGATGGAAAACCCCCTGGGCTGAATCACTTGTATTCTTTGAGTCTGAAGCTTTCGAGAGCTCTGCTTGCAGTCCTAGTGCATATACAATGAAATAGGATGGGCAGGTAGGCAGAGTGGGTCTTCCTTCCTTTAGACTTTATCTCTGGGCCCAGCTCAGGATCTAGGGCAGGAGGGGGGTTGGGTTACATTCTTGTCCATAGCCTTGTTTCCGATGACACTGCTCTTCAGTGAAATGGCAAAGACTTGGGCCAACACCACTAACAGCCCAATCTCATTCCAACCGACTCCATCAACTAAATGCCTTGGCAGGACTGAAAGTTGACTGTAGCAAAACCTCTTGAATGAAAAAATAAAAAATCTTGAACTAGTCTTTCCTTTCATGGGGTGGAAATTTCCATTACAACAGTACAGCTCCGGTTAGCTTCTGTGGTTCTCTTCTCCAAGAAATGAAAAAACCCGGGCAAATCTATAGGGGAGACCAGAGCTTGGGGGATAACGAAGCTTATGGGCAGTGTTCATAAGGTTAGATGCCTATAAAAACTGAGAGAAAATGCATATGAGTGAAGTGGACAGTATGGCATATCAGGGAATAAACCCATGCCAAATTAAGGGGCATGCTCGCCTATTCACAGTACAGGAATGTGGGTCCTGGGTTGTGAACTCTTCTGATTTTTCTAGGGATGCCTGAACTTGCGATTTTTCATGCAAACGTCTTCCATGTTAAATGCTGGAATAATTCATTGAAAATGTAAAATATTTCCTGGCCAAAGCTAAAAATGCATGTGGGTTAGTTTTGGCTTGTAGACTCCCTCTTCTGATTAGAAGCTTGGAAAAAAGTCCAACTTCCTTTGCCTCCCCAGGAGTCCTTTGAATTGAGAAAGGGGATGGGAAAAGAGGAAATGTGGGTGAGGGCGCTGGGCTGGCGTATGAGTGTATGGACACCCACTCTCCCAGGCAAGACACAAAAGAAACTGCTTCCAGGGAAGCTGACTAGGCCATCACGGTGTGTCACTGACATGGGAATGACATTAAATTATCACCACTGGAGTGCCTTCCACGGTTGTTGTTTGTGTTCCAAAATGTCTCAACGAATTTAAAAGGAGTGCTATGTTCTCTTAAAGGAAAGAAACCTAATGTTCTGTCCTTGATCAGAATCCACTGAGGAAAATGAGTGCTCTGAATGGGAGCCCTCCCTCCTCCTCTCTGGGGGACAGAAGGAAACAGGGAGAATTGACTAAGGCTATTGATTAGTTATCGGAGAAGTTTTGTTTGTTTGTTTGTTTTATTATTGCTTTGTCTTTCCTCCAACAGAAATTGACCTGATAGATCTCAGAGGAGAACCAATGGAAATATGTGGTGTGTGCATTGGGGCGGAGGGTGGGGGTAGGGTAATGGTTTATATTTACTGAGAGGCTTTCCAGGTGGTGGGACTGTGTTACGCTCCCACCTTGGTTCACAAATGAATGATATTTTTTGCTAAATAGGTGCATGGTATCTGCAGCTTCACAGGATGTATTTTTCCACTGACTGACCTTCTTCCCTCCTTCCCTCCCTCCCTCTTTCCTTTCCTTCCCTTCCCTTTCCTTCCCTTCCCTTCCCTTTCCTTCCCCTTCCTCTTTCTCCATCCACTCCTTCATTCAGTAAACATTTACTGAGCATTCTCTCCCTCTCTGGCACTGTGCTGGGCAGAAGGGATAAGATACACCTAATTCAATCACATCAGCTACACAGTTAAGTGACATGAATCCATCTACATGAGCTCAGATACAGAAAGAAAGTTAAATAATTTGGGCAACTTGGCTTAACGTTCTACAAGATGACTACTGACTAAGCAATAGGTCACGAATATCTGCCACTCTCTTAGTCTCCATCCTCTTGCGCCTCTCCGAGTGTGAGCCTCTTGCAAAGAGGGAGTGATTTTAGATCGCAGTGTTAGAAAAGTGTGGTGGAGGGCTGTGGGTTTTCACTAAAACTCATTTCCTGTTCCTCCTGGGCATAAAGCTAGACTCCACATCCCAGCCTCCCTTACAGTTAGGTACTGAGTGAGTCCTGCCTGTGGTTGCGTCACTTCCAGACCCAACGCATTAAGAGCCCCTGTGTCATCCTCCGTAGTACTCACTTATCTTCCATGCTGAGGTCCCATCAAGGAACTCAAGACCCAAGGTTCTCGGTAGAGCCCCAAGAGAGAAGGAATTTACATGCCTGAATGTCCATGAGGAAGGTTACTTGTTGACTTGGAATGTCTTCAATAGACATTTTATAAGCAAGATAAACTTTTAAGGCTCTAAGTACACAATTTTGGGGTTCGTTATAGCATCTTGCATTACTTACCCTAACTAGTATATCAGCTCTTTCACCAAACGAAGAACTGATCATCTGTGGCAAAACTGGATTAAAATCCAGCCATACTGGACGGATAGGGAGGAGATGTGAGGTTCTCCAGTGTGGCTCCATGCTATGTAATGTTTTTTAACCTTATAAGCCGACCTTAGAGCCTCGACCATGGATATAAGGTGTGACTTTTCTATGTGGAGCATTACCTGTTCAGAGACAAGGCAATTCAAACTGAGGCAATGATTTGGTCAGCTGAAGAAGTAAACACCTCAACTCCCATCTTCCCAACACGCATGACTCATAACAATTTGAGTTACCTGGGCCATTTCTGCACAAGCAGATGTTTACCTAGCCTTCATTGACAAAGTGATTATAGCAAAGAATGCCCAGGCATTCTTTCAGAAATCCACTCAGTCCTGTCCTGGCGTCAGGCTGGAACTCAATTCACCCCGATTTCCAGCCCATGTGGCTTCATTACTCATCTTTAAATAGAGATAAAAATACCAGTTTCAAAGATTGTGGGTTAAACACACACACACACACACACACACGCGTGCGCGCGCTACTGTGGCTCATACACAGTACCCTTCTTTAAGTCAGAGCCCAAGAATGATCCTTCAAAGATCGAAGACTAGAAAACTTTAAAAAATGTAATAATATGGTGATGATGTTGGATAACTGACCCTCCCTCAGGTAACACCTATAAACTCCAGAGCCACTGGAAGGTAAACAAAAATACACAGACTTGTAAGAGAGTCAAAACTTGAAGGAAGTAAAATAAACAAGGGTTCAATTGTTTGCTTTTGTGGCTTTTAGCTTTAGAGCAGGGTGAAGTCAGTGCTACTTGGGAAAGCCAAAACTCCAAGAAAAACTTATAATCTAAGGAGGAACAGAGGAAGGAAAAACAAAGAGAAAACAAACAAACAAATAAAGCTACTAAAACAGAAGATTCAAATTCACCCACGTCAACACATACCTTAAATGTTAATATGACGACAGGTGCCATTTACCGTGGACCTACTATGTGCCGGGTGACTTATCTGCATTATTTAATCTGGTCCTAATAACAACTTTGTGGGAGAAACAGTCAATTTCATGGTGATGAAGGAATCAAGGGTCAGGGAGATTAAATGTCTTGCCCAAAGTGTGATGTTAATAGAACCAAGATGTTAGGTCTAACTGCAAAGCTTCTGATAGTTCTATAGCATTCTTCCTCTAGGGTGGTTATCAGTACTGTGGTGTCAGAGCAAGAAAAACGGAGTGCTGCATTGCCTCTCCCTTCCTACTACCTCATGACAATTACAGTGGGTATAAGTGACTTGAAAAAACAACAGGAAAAGAGCAGCATAAGAGAAAATACCTGTCCCAACATCTACCTTCAGTGAGTGATCTCGTATAACACCCCCTCGTAGAGCTAATATTAAAGTTTATGCTTTTTGCTTTAAACAAAATTTTAGATGCATTAAGAAGGAAATAAGGGTTGTCACGGTTCAAAAAACACTGGATTCATTCCATAGATACCTATTAGGAATAAATTGTCCCTGGAGTTTTCAAAATAAATTATTGTGGCTTCATCAGGCATAGGAGATTAGCTCTAAATCCAATGCTTCAGTGCCATTTTCAATTTTCTGTTCACAAAGAGATGGCTCAGTTTCTCTGGGTTCTTCTACCTTTCTCTGGTAGTTTAGCTTAAAACAAGTTTCTCTAGGTTATGTGACAGCACCTCAAATGCGTACTGCTTCCTATTTCCTAGAATATTCCGATCACCCTCATTTACCATAAAGACAATACAGTGTGGATGCTGGACCATCTCACTGTCTTGACACAGACAGTGTTCAGCCTGTTCTCTCTGGGTTGTTGAGTTTCTGCATGTTATTGGTGGCTGCTTAGTGCTAGTCAGGTGGCTGTAGTTGTGAATCTTGACTCTCCATCTCATTAGCTGTGTAACTTTGGCCAAGTCATTTTACCTTTCTGGGTTTTTGTTTTCTCATTTTCAAAGTGCAGACAACAATAACAGCACCGACTGCATAGGACTTTGGGAAGCTTAGGGGAGATAATGGATGTAAAAGACATAAAGTGGCTGGCATATAGGACACACTTCATTAAGAGTTTAAAACAATTGTACGCTATGCAGAACTGTTGCACCATAGGTAGAGGAAAGAGCTACTATCTCTGGCCTGGGGTAGGAATTGAGAGAAAAGGAGATGGTCCTGTACATTTTCTCAGAGGAGGGACAGCTTGGGTTGAGTTCTAAAGGGTGAATGGTAGTTTTCTAAGTGGGTTGAGTGGAAAGATGATTCCAGAGCAGTAAGAACATTTTCAAAGGCTTCTGTGGTAGAACACTGTCTGGAATGCTGGGAAGAAAACTGGAAACTTATGTTATGATGAGGCTGTGAGCGGGCCTAGTTGTGCAGCGAAGGATTTAGCACCCATTCTACAGGAGAGGCTGCCAAGATGCCGAAGGCCGACAGGGACACACTGCAGGCTCTCTGGGGGAAAGCACTCCGGCAAGAGGGTGGAGGATGCATTCCAGAGGTATGACGAGGAGGTCTAAAGAAGTCTGAAAGGTCTGGCATGATGGTTCCCAAGAGCGAGGATGGTGACCTGAACAGGATAGTGGCCGTGGAGGGGGAAGGAGAAAGGATGGACTTTAAAATCACTCCAGAGACGACTAACTAGTCGCCGAAAAATACCTGAAGAGAAAGAAGGCTTGCTTCGTTCTCCTGAAGAGGAAGAGATTCTGCTAAATTGATTTCTGAAAGGACTCTCAGGAGAATTAAAATTAATTCAAGAAGAAAGCAATTTGGTTCGAGCCATGGTTCTTAAAGGTCAGTGTGATTGGTTTGGAGGAGTTGTTAAAATACAAATTCCAGGTCCCCTCCCTCAAAGATTCTGGTGCCAGAAGGCTACGATGGGAAACCATTAACCACATTTTTAGTAGGTGCCCCAGGTGAATCTGAGGGAGGGGACCCAGACCTCCCACTTTGAGAAAAACGGATTTAGGGAAAGCAGAGTGACAGTCAGGGTGCAGTTAGAAAGCCATACAAGACTAAATTGAAGCAAGGGCTTTGTGGGTTAGGCAATCAGGGAACACTTCAGGAAGAAAGTCACTTGTGAGTTGACTATTAAAGGGGGAGAGGAGGAGTGGGGAACACATTCAGGTGAGGAATTTACCAGCAACGAGAAGACCATCCTGGCAGATGTTAACTCATTGAGGATAACCTTGAAGGGCAAAAAGAAACCAGACTTGAAAGAAGCTTGAATGCTAGGCAAGCAGTGGTGGTAGCGGACAGGAGGTGCCAACGACAGCCATATATTCTTGAACAAGGAGAGGCTGTGAAATCCACCAAATAAATGGAGTTCCAGCTCTCTTTAGATCTGACACTGAGTTAGCTCTGCCAATTACACCGATGGAAAGGAATAATGGGGGGGCAAACAAAGGCAAGAGGGAGTCAGGTCTGGTGGTTCAGAGATCTCTTGGTTACATGATACGAGTCTGTTCGCTTGGAAGCTCACGAGTCACGCTGGTTTAAAGTGGGACCTTTTACCAGAGAGAGAGAGAGAGAGAGAGAGAGAGAGAGAGCTGGGAAGGGGCAGGACACAGAACCACATGGATTTCTGTGAAGCTTCTTAAGAAAGCTATTAGAAGGTCCAGAAAATGGATCCAGAAGGTAAGATCGTGGAACTACAGCTCATTAGAGCATCTCTGCTTCAGTCTCTGGCAAACTTGATGAGCTCCAACCTGCCTGAAGCCTTCTCATATACTGTTCCCTCTGGCAGAACACTCTTCCACCCTCCACCTAGTAAACTGCTTCACATCCTTCTACTCTCAGTAGAAAGATACTTCCTCAAGGAAGCCTTTCCCAACTCCCAGCCTGGATTAGATGCCCATTTTAGATGCCCTCCAAGCAATAAACCCAGGTGGTTAAGAACATAGGCTCTGGAGCCAAACTGCCTAGATTTAGGTTATGCCACTTAGCTGCTGTGTGACCTTGGGAAAATGCCTTAACCTCTCAGAGCCTCAGTTTCCTCATCTATACAATGGGGATAATATTAATAGCATATGCTTCATAATTTAATGTGATTATTAGTTGAGTTAGGGCATGTAAAGTGCTTAGAACAATGACTAGCACATAGCAAATGCTACATTGGTGACACAGCTATGTTAGAGCCCTCTGGACTACTTTTTCCCCAAGCATTGTGTTCTTGTCACAATGGTAGTAATCATTATGTGTGTGAGCAACTGTGCCATGGCTGACCCCCACGTAGATTAAAGACCCCAAGAGGGACCACGTCTGCATTGTGTCCCGCTGTGATTCCAATCCCTGCACATACTAGATACTAAAAAATATGTATTGGATGAGTGTATCTAACCAAATCTTCATACTGCAGATGAGAAAGCAATGACATATAGGGATGGAAAGTACTTTCCCAAGGCCACAGAGGGAGTGGGTACTAGGATTGCAGAGTGGGTTCTAGAATTAAGGTGCCTTAAAATTTGGAACCTTTGGGGAGGCATTTTGGAAATTTTTAAATT
Organism: Leucopleurus acutus; assembly: GCF_964270905.1. Classification (NCBI taxonomy): domain Eukaryota; kingdom Metazoa; phylum Chordata; class Mammalia; order Artiodactyla; family Delphinidae; genus Leucopleurus; species Leucopleurus acutus. Next base: position 70,665,358 of record NC_139155.1, read on the forward strand.
CTCCACTCAAATCCTGGCAGTAAAACCCTTCTTGCCTCATAATCACAATGCCCTCCTTGTCAAAAATCAGAAAGAGAGGTTGCAACATCATTTTATGCTCTCCCTCTCTCCAGTTCTGTTCCCCCTCAGCTCCTGGGATCTACGTCATGCAGACAGCCCAGCCTGGCCCTCACCTGGAGGCCGGGCAGGCAGGAGGCTGCGATGGTTCAGGTCTTTAGTGAAACACACCTGGCTTCCAATCCCGGCTAGCTGCGGGACCCTGGTCAAGTCCTCTTTGGACCTTTGTTTCCACATCATAGCACGGAGGTGATAAAGTGTCCATATCCCAGAGTTGTTGACGAGTTAAGATGATAAAATGCTGCCTGGCATGCAGTATGTGGTTAGTAAGTGTTCCTGTGGTTATTACATCCTTATTTTACACAGAGAAACTAATCCCAGGAAAGGAAGGGTTGTGACAAAGGACAAAAATGAGTGATTTGATGCATCCATTCAAGAGGCTTGTACCAACCCTTCTATTGCCTACTGCTTGTCAAAGACATGAACAAGATACAGCCTTCACCTTGAGGGGCTCAGAGACTAGTGGGAGAAACAGAGATATAAGCTAATAGTCACAACATGCATCATGGCTGCTATCAAGAAGGGAGATACCTGGGACTAAAGGAGCATAAAGGTCTCACCTAAGTGAATCTGGAGGGTTCCAGGAAAGGCTTCACAGAGATGTAAGGACAGGCCACCCAGGTGAAGGTGAGAGATGGGAAAGGGCATTCCAGGCAAAGGTGTATGGCATGGAGATGAGAGAAAGCAAGTTGAGTGTCAGCTTGATTTATTCCTCAACAAATGTCTGTGGGACATATTCCTGTACCCACAATGTTCTAGGTCCTAGAAAGATGATCTAGACACTGACACCTTGATTCATAAATCAATCACAAGGGCAGAGGCTCTGAGTTGCAGGCACAGATTTACAGCCAAGCTGCTTCTCACCAGGGCAACTCTAGGAATTGCTCCACCAGGGGGAGCTGCGGTCATAATCTGTCCTTAGCTGTTTGACTAGAAAAACAAAAGTAGTATATAAAGAAACCTAAAAATTTAAATTTAAAAATTAAATACTGTTGTATAAGTATTACAATTAAGGAAAATTATTGCAGCTCCGTGTTAATTTTTAAATTATTTCTATTAAACATTAGTTCATGATGATTAATGATTCCCTGCATGCAAACTCTATAATACGGTGAGCGGAGAATATTCTAAATCACCCAGGGACTGACGGTTCTTCCGAAGGTCCCCTCTATTTCTGTGTGATTGTGATTGAAGAACAGATCTTCCCTTCCAACCACATCATCATTAAACTCTCCCTCTCCTCTGCCACTAACCTCCTCAGAAAAAAGTAAGACATAAAACTGATGAATTGTTTACTGGGAGAAGAATATCAGAGTTAACCCCTGTTACCTCCCTGTCCCTCTAGCTCAGGATTCTGTGTCTGACAATGGCCTCAAGGGAGCATTCTGGGGAGGAGATGGGTGGCCTTCTCATCCATCACTCTCAAAGGTTAGGAACATTCCTGAGACAGCCCCTGCCTCCTTCAGTGTCTATTAGAGAACATGCCAGCGCGAATTTACGGAAAACCATGAGGACATTTGTGCCTGCTCAGCTGTACCATACTGTGGCTAGGGAGGTTGGGGGAAGGACCTTTCCATTTGCTTACTGGGATCATCGAGCAACAGATCCTGCTTTTACATGAATCAGAAATTTAACCATTTGTTTAAAGGGATCCATGGGGATACAAACACAGGTATGAGGGAAGATAGAAAATGGACCCCTCAGGTGTGGAGACAAAGGAACCCTCCTACACTGTTGGTGGGAATGTAAATTGGTGCAGCCACTATGGAAAACAGTATGGAGGTTTCTTAGAAAACTAAAAATCACATCATATATGGTAGCTATCATATATGGTAGCTGTATGATCCTGTAATCCCACTCCTGGGCATATATCTGGAGAAAAGCAAAATTCAAAATGAAACATGCAGCCCAATGTTCACAGCAGCACTATTTACAATAGCCAGGACATGGAAGCAACCTATATGTCCATCGACAGATGAATGGATAAAGAAGATGTGGTACATATATACCATGGAACATTACTTAGCCATAAAAAAGAGTGAAATGATGCCATCTGCAGCAACACGGATAGACCCAGAGATTGTCGCACTGAGTGAAGTAAGCTACACAGAGAATGATAAATGTATGATATTGCTTATATGTGGAACCATACCGCCTTCCTCACCTCCTTCGACCCCTTCTCAATAGAAGAATACCGCATTGCTCCTGACACAGTGAGATCCTGGCCAAGGAAGGTAACGCTGGGGAGGCAGTGGCCAGTGGGGACTCCACAAGCCCTGACCACTGACCTGTGATGGGATGAGAGAAAGAGGGAAGACCCCTCCCTCCCCCATTAGCCTGTGAGTCCCATGAAGGCAGAGGCTGTGTGTCCAGCATCAACAACCAAGCCTGGCAAAGAGCTCAAAAATTATTGAAAAGATGGATCCCATGCACATAACCTCACACACATATACATGCAGAGACATATACACATGCACAGACATACACACATACACATGTAAACATATATGCAAACAAACACATATATATCCAAAGTTCTAATATTAGAGAAAGGAAAGGAGTTAAAAGAAAATATATGTTAGAAGGAGAAGGGAGAAGGAAGGAGAAGGATTCAGGAAGTCTTGGGAACCAGCTACATTTCCATCTCACGCCACCACTTCCTATCAATGAGATCTTGGCTAAGGAACTTAACCACTGGGTCTTAGTTCCTCATCCATGAAACGGAAATAACAATAACAGTACCACGTTCAGAGGACTGTCGTGAAATTTCAAGGAATCCATCCAGATGAGGTGCTTGGCCCAGGACCGAGCTCATGATAAGCACAGATTAAAAGTGGTAACAGGGCTTCCCTGGTGGCGCAGTGGTTGGGAGTCCGCCTGCCGATGCAGGGGACACGGGTTCGTGCCCCGGTCCGGGAAGATCCCACATGCCACGGAACGGCTAGGTCCGTGAGCTATGGCCGCTGAGCCTGCGCGTCCGGAGCCTGTGCTCCACAACGGGAGAGGCCACGGCAGTGAGAGGCCCACATACCGCAAAAATAACAAAACAAAACAAATAAAAGTGGTAACATACAAGAAGTGTCAGGCTCACAGGTGTGCGAGCGGTTCCCTGTAGCTGCCAGCTCTCCTTCCTTATCTTCACGTGTTTAGTTAAGTCTAAAGACCCATGGGGGCTGAAGCTACACAACTTCCATTCTTGCCATGCTGTAGGAGGACTCTACCCAATGGCTAAGTACAAATTAGCAGAAGAGGATTCACCAAACTGCTAAAAAGCCGCACTGACAGTTTGAAATTAATCCTTGCCTCGGGCCCTGGATGTACCACTCTTCGCTTAAGTTTTGCCGCATAAATATGTTTTGGAAATATTCAGAGGTAATGGGACTGCACATAAGAGAATCAATTAAATTAACCTTTCCCCAAAAGCATCAGGTAGACGAATCAAACCAAGGTAATTAAAGAGAATGGTTTTGCCTCTCTTTTAAGTTATCATTTTGTGCAAAGTAGCTCCCAATGTCATCACACTGCGGGTTTCCTCTCGGATGAATAGACACAAATTAAATCAGTTCCCAGACATCCCCTCCCTCCCAGGCTGTCTATTCTGGAGACAGCAGGTTTGAGCTTAGCCCAGAGGGTGAACACTAGCGGGATGGTGGTAGCTACCACAGCCCCTGCTCAGCATCAGACCCCAAGCAACTTGAGACCTGGGTGTGGTTCTCCATCTACATTTTTTTTTTAAATCACGGGCTCTAATACAGTGATTGGTACAAAAGGTTGGCTGGAGATAGGCAATGGGTTGGTTTTCTCCATCACTAATTTGCAAGTGCTTTGGGCCAGTGTTTTCCATTCTCTGGGAATCCGTTTTCTCATTTCCCAGTGGTCAGACAACTCTGATTTTAAGGACCCGTCCAGAGCTGATAATCTCTAACTTGTCTTCAATAGTCTAGACTTGCTATGAAATTTCCAATGACTCTCTGATCACTCCAGTGTCCTTCCAGGTTCTTGAGCATAACTCCCCTAGGACTTGGGAAGCTGAAACTCGTTTCCCTCAGTAGATTTTTTCCTCCTTCTTCTTTAATTATAAAATCTCCACATTTTAGCTGCAGACAGGCCATCTAGGCTATATTGAATACTACAATTCTCAGCCTCACTTGCAGCTGGGCATGGCCATGGGGCTATGTTCTGGCCAATGGGAAGTGATAGGTATGACTCCCGCTGAAAGCCCTCAGAAAGAAGTGTCCACCACTCCCTATTTTTACCCCTTCCCATTGGCTGGAAGGTGGTATAAGGACAGGAGCTGGAACAGCTGTCTTTGAAGATGTGAAGGAAGGTCCAAGCTGAGGATGCCAGAGCACCCTCTGAGTTGGAAGGAGCCTGGGGTCCCTGGAGATTCCAGATCTGTCTTGTTATCTCTGGACCATCCACACTGATAGAGAAAGAGAGTACTGTCTTAATTAAGCCACAGGTATATTTTGATCTCTCTGACATAGCAGTTGACCCGATATTATTAACAACTTATACAGCCTGTAGAGGTGAGTCTTGCTTTACCCAATAATAAGATTGTGGAAATGTGTGAGTAAATGGAATTATTGTGCCTTCAATCACATTTTCAAAGTGCCCAGAGAAGCAGTATGTTGGGGTAGTCAAGAGTAGGATTTGGGAGTTAGAAGTGAAGTTCAGCTCTATTGCTATCTGTGTGGCCTTGGGCAAGTTACTTAGCATCTCTATACCTCCATATTCTTCATTTACAAAGTGGAGGTGTTTGCATTCATCTCACAAGATTCTTGTGAAGATTAATTGAGACCTGAATGCAAAGTCCTTAGCTTGGTACCTAGCACTGTAGTAAAGCACTCCATAAATATTCCATGGAATTATCTGGGAAGTGAAAAAACAAATGTCCCAGAATCCACCAGTACAGATTCTGGCTCCACTGGTCTCGAGTGGGGTCTTGGTATCTATGCATTTTAAAGCTTTCCAAGGGAACTCCCTGGTGGCCCAGTGGTTGGAACTCTGCGTTCCACTGCGGGGGAGAGGGGGGACATGGGGAGGTGGGTAGTGCATGGGTTGATCCCTGGTCAGGGAACTAGGATCCCGCAAGTCGCGTGGCATGGCCAAAAAAATAAAGTAAAATAAAACTTTCCCAGTTCCTTGAGTAGTTGAGAACCACTGAATTAAAGGAATCTAGGGGGAGAGCTTTCTATAAATCAATTCCTGATTTGCCTATCGTGCTAATACAGCCACACCTTTAGGATGAGTTGTCCTTACCTTGCAATCCCTTTCTGTTTCTCTTTTGTTTTTTCTCCCATCATCTCTGTATGCATGCTTGTTCCGGCTATCACTGTTCACAGCTTGAGCTTCCGGAGGAACCCCTGAGTCTAAGTTACAGTCTCAGCCTGATTCCAGTGATAACTAATACCTACATATTGGGTTGGCCAAAAAGTTCGTTTGGTTTTTTTTCCGTAACGTCTTATGGCTTAGTTTTATGGGCTTTCTGGAGCATTTTCATATATATCATCCCACTAGATCTTGGCCACAGCACTGCAAAGCACTTAGGACTGGTTTTACCATCATCATCACCTCCATTTTACAGGTGAGAAAACTGAGGCTCAGAGTGGTTAAATCATTTCCCCAGTGGGAGCCCAGATTTGAACTAAGTTTGGTCTGATTTCAAAGCTTGTGATTCACTCCTGAACCCCTCTGCTTCTCTAATACTGCATTGTGATTACTGAGATGAGTCATCTCTTCATTTATTCAATACACGTTTGTAGTCTCAAAGACCAAAGAGATGGATAATTCCATGAGCTAATGAAACCCTGGGTGGACCAGGAGCTTCTCCCTATTTGCCCAAATCCAGCTGTGAGTTTGGTGCAAGCTTCGGGGGGAAATCCGAAGTCACCAAAGCCCTCTGGAGTATCCACAGAGGGAGGCTGGACCATGCCAGAATTCCCCAGGAATTCCATGTGAGGAAAGATGGCCCTTTTACCCTTCTCTCCAAATCTATCCCTTATCAGATGAAGGCATTCTCTTTAGTCAGAGGAGCTTGAAAGCCACTGCAAGGCCACTCTCCTGTCTAACTTGCCCAAGCCAACTGCAGATCAGAAACATTACGGTGAAAAGCCCCTGTCATCTAGAAAGCCTGCGTTCCATTTGCCAAAAAAAAAGTTTCTCTTACACATTATATAACTCCAGGGAGGCGGTTGCTTAGCAACTGAGCCAAGTTGGCTGGGCTAGGAGGACTTATTAACTCTTCCTGCAGTCAATTGACATTGTTGAGTCTTCCTGGAAGGCCATCAGCCACCCTATTTTCCATAACAGAAAGCTCATGACATTCGTCTGTCCTTACACCAGGACCCCTCCTGGCTCTCTTTCCACCAGAACTGCATAGGTGACAGTGTGCAGCTTACCTAGTAAGGCCAGCCTCAGGCTTTCCCCAGCCCATGGACAGAATCTATTGAGAATCCATTTGGTCACTTTAGCTACATGAAATTGAACACCTGGCAAGCGAAAGAAGTTAAATGCACATTGCCACATCAGCGTACACACTTACATTTTTAACAGGAATTCACAGAGCACCTACTGGGTGCCAGACCCAGTGCTAGGTACCAGGGATCGGCAGTAAACAGAATCATCAAATGCCCCACCCCGATGAACCTACATTCTAGTTGGGGAGAGAGATGGTACCTATGGAAAGAAAGAAATAAACAAGCTGCTTCTGTTTCTCATAAGTGCTTTGAAGGAAATAAAATAAGGGGACGTAATAGAAAGAGCCTAGTGTACATGTAGGAGGGGGTGTATCTATATCTACAGCTATCTGTATGCACCCACCTAAATTTATCCATCTATGAGATGTGTCCACATTCTGGACACACCGGGTTGAGGCTGACAGATATCTTCCATTCAGTGACAGCATGACAAGAGCTCTAGAGCTGCTCTTGTTCAATCTCAGAAATCTTTCCTATCCCTGTAAATGGTATCATCCGATCCAGCCAGTCACTCAAGCAGTAACCTGGGGGACACTTTGATTCTGTTTTCTCCCCTTTTCCCACATTTATCCAACAAATCTATTGACTTTGATTTAAAAACAGGGGACTTCCCTGGTGGCGCAGTGGTTAAGAATCTGCCTGCCAATTCAGGGGACACGGGTTTGAGCCCTGGTCCAGGAAGATCCCACATGCTGCAGAGCAACTAAGCCTGTGCGCCACAACTATTGAGCCCATCAGCCACAACTACTGAGCCCGTGTGCCACAACTACTGAAGCCCGTGCACCTAGAGCCCATGCTCCGCAACAAGAGAAGCCACTGCAATGAGAAGCCCGTGCACCGCAACGAAGAGTAGCCCCCGCTCGCTGCAACTAGAGAAAGCCTGCGCGCGGCAACGAAAACCCAACGCAGCCAAAAATAAATAAATAAATATATTTTAAAAAAAAGAATCACAAGAAGTCGACAAGCCTGCACACAGTGGGGTACAGCAATGATTCTGACCCCCTATCTGAATGATTAACTTAGACTATGTCCTGTTTTCTCTTTAAAAACTTTCATGCCTGAGCATAATCTTTGGAGCAGGTTTGGGGGGGACACTGAGTCCACCATCTCCCCAGATTGCCGGCATTCTTATTAAAAGGAACTTTCCGGGCTTCCCTGGTGGCGCAGTGGTTGAGGGTCCGCCTGCCGATGCAGGGGACACGGGTTTGTGCCCCGGTCTGGGAAGATCCCACATGCCGCGGAGCGGCTGGGCCCGTGAGCCATGGCCGCTGAGCCTGCGCGTCCAGAGCCTGTGCTCCGCAACGGGAGAGGCCCCAACAGTGAGAGGCCCGCGTACCGCAAAAATAAATAAATAAATAAAAGGAACTTTCCTTTCTACGAACATCTGTCTCTCTCTCGAGTACTGATTTTTGAGCAGCGTGCAGCTGGACCCGATTCGGTAACAGTGTGTGTGTAAATATATACACTTAACTTGCTTGTTGTTTTTCTCCTCTTATAGACTGAGCTTCATGAGGGCGGAGACCACATCTATTTGGTTCCAACAAGGTCACCAGCATCTGTCCTGAAGCATGGCATATATAGACAGTGTTTAGATATTTCTATTTTCTAAATGGATGAATATAACATAATAAAATAGCTAGAATTTGCTGAGTGCTTACAACTTCCCAAGCACGATGCCAAGCACTTAACATAGAATCTCATTTAAACTTCAATGATAACCCAATGAGATGGGTGTTACTATCCCCATTTTAGAGATGGTAAACTGAGGTTCAGAGAGAAGAGCTGATAGGACCAAGGTCACACAGCCAGGCAGTCAGTGGCTAGGCTGAAAGTAGAACTCAGCTTACTCTGACTCCCAAAGCTGGACTTTTCAATCCCTATAGAATTCCTAATACCTTGAGGAGTTTTATGATGCTTTTTTCACCCTTCCCTACTTTGCTGTGTGAGGAATATTTCACCCATAGGCAGCAGGCCTAGCAAAGGTAGCTTGAGAGTCTGAGATGGCGTTTCAGCTGAGCTCAGTCTGGCCAGTCTTGTGAAGTCAGGCAAAGTGCAGTTATCTGAACAACCAGAGCAGAGCAGAGCAGACAAAGGGCGAACGAAAATAACTCCCCTCACCAAGTCACCCCCGATTGTGCGTGGGAGGCTTTGCAGGACATTTGAGATGCTCTACAGAACGGAGCATCTCCCTGTTGCTTTATGCCCAGCACAAACCTTGATGAAAAAGAATATGTCGGTGGAAGTAGCTGGCCCTAAACAGTTCTGCAGGCGGAGGGAACTTGGTTTGGATTAAAATAAGATAATGCAAACAGCTCTTTGTTCGGATGTTCTGAGCCCTCAGTCAAGATCCTTACATGGATTTGTATCCACCCAAAGTCCTTTCAGGTGGGAACTCTTCCTATCCCCATTTTACAGGTGAGAAGATGGAGAGAGACAGGGGTCTGCTCCAAGTTGCACAGCCTGTAAGTGGTGGATCTGGGGTTCCCACTGAGGTAGGTAAAGATCCAGAATTCTCTTTTCTATACCATCAGGAATACCCCCATCCCATGAGCCCCCAACCCTTTTCTAAAGACCTATTGCATTGCCCAATGGTAGATTCATATGCAGATTCCCAAATACCATGAAATGGCCAAGATGAAACAGGTACTGTGGATCACAGACAATGGATGTGCAGTCCAAGCTCGTCAACCAGTGAGTGTAAGGTAAGGCTCTCTGAATTCAGGGGTGGGGAGAGACAGTCACATACACATTTAATCCACATCTCCTTTGCTTCAAGATGCACTAGTTATAACAAAGATCCAGTTATATCAAAGATAATCATCTTTGACAATACCACTGTCTTCTAAAGGCCAAGAAGGTCAACAGAATGAGCTAGCCTGTATAAAAGCCCCCTAACCTCAAAAATGCCTTGCTTTTCCCATCTGTGAAATAGGAATTTCAGGAATAGGGTCTAGTTGCATCTAAGATTGCTTTTAGTCCCAAAGTTCTCACCTCCAACCTTTGAGTTTGCTCTTCTCTGAGTCTGCAATGCCCTTCCCTCTCCTATCTCTGCTAAGTTTTACTCATCCTCCAGGACTCAGCTCAGGGCTTGCCTCCTCTGGGAGGCCTGCCTGCCTTAAAACCCCAGTCTGGGTCACGTGCATCCCTGGAGCTCTGGGGCTTATTTCTATCCTGGGACACATTGCTATGTGTCAAAATTGTCTGCTTATACATCCAACCTCCCCATCAGCCTCTGAGACTCTTGAGGGCAAGGATTCTGTCCTAGACAACTTCTTTCCTTCAACAGCCAGCACGGTTCCTGACACTCAAGAAACACCCAGCACGGGTGCACTGTACACACAGCACCATAACCTCCAGCACGGTTATTATTCCTGGGAGAATTTGACCCAAACAGCCACAGGGAACTGAGCAAAATGAATGCCACGGCAAGTCAGTCTAATGCCATGGTGGGGTGGGAATGGGATAACCAATTTTCTCTACACATCTCCTCAATGTTCAAAAATGTCAAATGAAGAAAAAAAACAACTGTAAAAATAGTACCTTTTTTGTTCATGCATTTCCCACTATTTTAGGACAATGTAAAACAACAGGATTGAAGAAAAACATCAAGCCAGGGTGAGCTCTTGGCCTTGACACAAACTCGCTTTGTGACCTTGCGTAAGTTATCTGCCCTCTCTGAGTCCTACATGCTTCATCTTTAAGTAAGGGAGACGGACCAGGGTATTCACCAAGAGCTCCGATTCACATACATTCCTCAGGCATCGAGCCATGTTTTTTTCACATGCATTTTCTGGTGACAAATGAAAGGGTTTTTTTTTCCCCGGGGAATTGTCTCATTTTTCCGTGTTCAAAGACACACAAAACTGCTCACAATTCCCTGCTGTTGTAAGAGCAATTTGCCTTCATTATCCTAAAGTTTTCAGCAATTCTTGAAACCACTTTTTATATGGAAAAAAACTGTTCCTGATGTGATCACAGGAGATAAATCTGCTATTTCACATTTCAGAAAGTAATCAAAATGCTCCCTACTAGAGTAGGTACTGATTATAATTTATGGCGAGGGCTTTAAACTGCTTTTATTGTCCTCTTTCATCTGTCCAGAATTATTATTTCTATTTAGGACAGGAATGCCTAAAGGGGTGGAGGGTGAACGTGAAGAAATCTCTTTGGTGTGATGTTTATGCTTCATTTTGTGTTTCTTTCACGAATCACATTATCTTGGGTTGACCAGATAGCTCATTTGTATGACCACCCCTTCCTTTCTTTCAACTGGGAACTAAAAAATATAGGAGGCATAATAGAGGACTTGGGAAATAGGCCTATTTTACCCATTAAGGCCTGAGGCCTACAAGCTTTTTAAGAGCCCATGAAAACATCTGGGAGCTAAAAACAATATATTGGCTCCAAAGTAATAAAATTGCACAAGCAAAATTAATAAAGGCTCAACTGAAACGGCTCCATAACCATACCATTATGTCAATCTTAGTATTTTTTAAATTTCGTGTCACAAAGTTTCATTAAATTTGAAAAGAGCTGATGGGTTCAAGTCTCGTTTCATAAGAAATGTGAGTATGTGTGATGATTTTTTCAAGAAATTACAGACAAACGTAAATTGAGAGAGTTACTGTGGTAACAAAATAATTCCAAAAGTATAACTTTAATATTTCCTTTAAAATGTTATAATAAAAATGCATTTAAGGGCTTCCCTGGCAGCGCAGTGGTTAAGAATCCACCTGCCAATACAGGGACACAGGTTCGAGCCCTGGTCAGGGAAGATCCCATATGCCACAGAGCAGCTAGGCCCGTGCGCCACAGCTGCTGAGCCTGCGCTCTAGAGCCCGTGAGCCACAACTGCTGAGCCCGTGAGCCACAACTGCTGAAGCCCACGTGCCTAGAGTCTGTGCTCTGCAATGAGAGAGGCCACTACAGTGAGAGGCCCACGCACCGCAATGAGGAGTGGTCCCCACTCGCCGCAGCTAGAGAGGGCCCATGCGCAGCAATGAAGACCCAACACAGCCAAAAATTAATTAATTAATTAAAATAAATAATAAAAAATGCATTTAATTTGTATAATGCGATGTGAGTTTGGGGCTCCAAAATAAGACTTCTTCGGGCAAACCAAGGTCTTAAAATGGCCTTCCATAGGATGAGCTGATGAATGGACAAGTTGATAGATGAAGAGACAAATGAACGGATGCATGGATGGAAAGACAGATGAATGGATGGATTCATCAACAGGTGAATGGATGAAAAGATGGTTGGATGAAGGGACAGCTGTATATAAGGACAGATGAACAGACAGGTGGATAGATGGACAGATAAATCGACGGGTTGATGAATGGGTGGACAAGGATGGATGGATAGGTGGATGGACGGGTGGATGGTTGGTAGGACAGGTGGATGGACGGACAGATGGATGGATGAAGTTACCTGCCCAATATCTCTCAGTGAATTAGTGAATGTGCCCTGATTCCTCACTTTCAAGCTGTTATTAAAGCCATTTAAATTTAGTCACAGTTCCTCAAGCACAAGGACTGGAAGGGTCCCGAGAGATCACCTAGTACAACCTGCTCATTCTACAGATGAAGAAACTGAGGGTCAGAGAAAGGAAGAGACTCAGCTGATGGCACATTTCCTTTATTCTAATCAAGCAGGAGGTTGTTATTTAAATGTTTGCCACTTGGAGAGACCTGGCACACGCCTATTTCTCAGGCACCCTACGTATTTATAGGATAGTGTTTCACAACTGATGGCAACTTGCTGCTAAACTGACAGGTCTCTGTCTTGCCAAGCCCCACAATCCTTCCTGCACACTTTCCCTGCTGTCTCCTGAAAAAGGCAGAATGGTGAGTGGCAGTGTTGTGTCTGGGTCCAAACTACTTTGTAGACTCTGCTCAGGAGAAACACCTCTGCTTGATTCATGCTCGTGCCATCTTATTCTTAGCACATACTCTGTCCCTTCCCGAGTCCTTCAGGTATCAGTTGAAACATGGTAGGAAAAAAAAGAAGCTCTTGGTCTCCTAACATACTGGACTTGTCTGTGACTTTTCTCTTGGTGACAGCATTTTGATTTTCCTTTGGGAGGCCTCCATTCCTCCCTCTTAATCCATGTGTTGGGGGAGCTCAGCCCTGGCCAATCAAGTCCTACATCACTCCAGCTCCAGTCATTGGTTCAAAGATGAGCACATAAACCAAGTCTGACTATATGGTATACACAGATATTAGCCTACTTAATCCTCTCTACCACCCTGTGAAATAGGTACCCTTATAAATCTCTTGTAAAGATGAGGAAACTGAGGCATGGAGAGATTCAATAACTTGCCTGAGATTGTAGAGCTGATAAATGTCAGAGATGCAACTTGAACGCAGGTGGCCTGATTTCAAGACAGCATGCCTAATCCTGCAATATCCTGCCTTTAATATTTGGTGTATACTCTGTCTTCCGAAAATACCAGTTGATGGGTTTTATCATAGATGCTGAAAAAGCTATATGTTTGCTCCCATTAAGTGCTTAGTTTACAGCTTCAAAGTGACTTAATCCTCGGTGAATTGGACTGAATGACCTCAAGTCATTTCATACATATGACAACTCACTTTTCTGGAACTTTACTTCCTGGTAGCCTCAGCTAAGTGGAAGCTGCTAAGAACTAAGAACGAGTGAAAAATGAAAGCTTACAGTAAAAGACATGGCAAAGGGTGGGCGCTAAAGCTGGCGGAAGTTATCCATGGAAGAATCCCTCGCTCTGATTTTGCACACTATTTTTACATGAACGTCATCTATCTTCTCAGCTTAAAGTAATTTAGAAAATGGCAATCTGGGAGGCACTCAAGTGTAGCATTGTGGAGTCACTGACTCATGAGTTAGACTGATCTAGAAGCAAATTCCAGCCATGAAACTGACAGGTAAAGGAGTCTGCCTCTCTGAGCCTCAGTTTCCTCATCTGTAAAATGATGGCAATAATAGTATCTACCGCACACCATTGCTACGAGAAGGAAATTAAATGGTTGGTATAAAGTGTCCAGCATATAGTAGGTCGTTGATAAATTATATCCATTATGATTGGCCAATGATAAGTTTTCCATCCCTTCTCGGGCTCAGTTTCCTCACATATAAACTATGGATTATAACAGGAGTCCTCCTGGGGTATTTCTCAAGGTTGCTGGATAGAGTAGTAAGATAACAGAAATAAAAATGCCTTTTAAGTGGCCAAATGCTACTTAAGTGTAAGGTACAGTTATTACTTCTAGGGCAGTAGGAATTATACTATTGTTAATACTTGGTACAATTAATCATCATTATGACTACTGTTATTATTATTGCTGCTGCTACTATATAAAAGAATATAATATTAGTCCTTAGGTTCCTGCAATATTTCACGATAACCTCCTGGATTAAGAGTGACCACACTTGGGCTTCCCTGGTGGTGCAGTGGTTGAGGGTCTGCCCGGCGATGCAGGGGACACAGGTTCGTGCCCCGGTCCGGGAGGATCCCACATGCCGCAGAGTGGCTGGGCCCATGACCCATGGCCGCTGAGCCTGCGCATCTGGAGCCTGTACTCCGCAACGGGAGAGGCCACAACAGTGAGAGGCCCACGTACCGCAAAAAAAAAAAAAAAATTTAAGAGTGACCACACTTGAAATGAACACCCAGAATTGTGGCCTCTCTATCGAACCTGAACCAATAACACCTCCTTTGTACCTGACATGAATTTAACAAGGGTCGCCTGGCATGAGGAGATATAGACATAAACTGAGTATAGAGAGGTGAGTACCTAGCATAGCAGTTCCCAAGCTCATGGCAATTGCACAATAAATTCTATATCGTGAATGAGTACGAGAGGTAGATTAAAGAAGGCGGCCAAGACTCTGCCATCAAGAATGAGGTTTGTTTCCCCTCCCCTTGAATCTGAGCTAGACTTGTGACTTGTTTTGACCAACAGAAAGCAATGTGCGACTGCTAAAGCCAGCCCTTGCAAGATCTTTAGTTTTTGCCTTTGCTCTTGGAACACTCCTGCTTAGAATCCAGCTGCCATGCTGGGGGAAGCCCAAGCCACATGGAGAGGCCACGTGAGGGAAAAACTAAGGTGCTCTGGTGATAAGAAGCTCAAGTTGCCCAAAATACGGATGAGACCCTTAGACCTTCCAGACCAGTCAAGCTGCCTGATGACCATGGCTCTGTCCAACAGTACATGGACCAGAAGAATCTCCAAGCTGAGCCCTGTTAAACCACTGAATCGTTTGAGATAATAGATGGTTGCTATTTTCAGCCACTAAGATTGGGGGGTGGTTTGTTATGCAGCAATAGCTAACTGAAACAAAGTGGATGTCAGTGCTCCAGTGAGATGTTCCTAACCCAGCTTCAAGGGGTGGGGATGGCTTCCCAGAAGAGACAGCATGTGAAGGCATACAGGATTTATGGGTGATGCCGGCATGAAAGGGCCCTGGCTCTCACACGAGTCAACCCTCTTCTCTACATGATGCTTTTGAGTCCAAGGCGGATAAGTGACAAGAACCAGGATTTTTAAATCTTTTCTCACCTGAATAATTGTTTCTCCTCTTTAGGGATCAGCCCCACTTCCCCGGCTTTAAATTAAAATGACAGAGCCTCCAAATTTGTTCAGGTGCTCACGCATTTATAAAAATGTCTTTTGCTGGAAAAGTCCTGGTATGTCTAATTTCTGCCCCAAGCACATTTTTTATAGTTAAGCTATATTATGTCATTTAATTTACCCTGCAATGTCAGGCCTCCATGAAACCAAGAGCCAGTGATAATACATATAAGATCTTTATTGGACAGTTTGATCAGGGACTGAGAGGAGGGGAGGGGGGGCATTTAATCATCATTTGTCCAAATTTATATTCTTTTCCTCTGCTCTCTGCTTTTTCTGTGTTCTAGCCACTGCAGGGAGGACAAAGAAAGCCTTTCAAAGCACCTGACCAGGTTTGAGGAGGCAAGTGTGTGGATTGGTTGGAGGTTTGAAACACTGCTGAAGGGTCAAGGGCTGGGAATCCATGGACTTCTGAGCAGACTCAGAGCATCAGCCTCACTTCCATTGTGCTTGGAGAGATTGTGCCAGGAGGGGTGGGCTGGGCTGAATGGAATTCAAATGGTTCCAGACCTTCCAGAGAGGCAGGAGACAGGTGGGCCTGTCTCATGGTAGGGGCGTGAGGGGGTGGGATAAATTCCTTCAAGTCCTACCAGCAAGGGCTTCCTAAATAACCCTCCTCCACTTCATCAACAGCTTTCCAAAACAGATCAGGCCACTCTCCAGCTCACATGGCTTCTAAGCACAAGAGAACAAACTCCCAGTGTCTCCTGGCAGCCCTCCCTGCCCTACGGGATCTGGCTCCACCACCTCTTAATGTCATCATGCCCACTTTCTTCTCAGTTCTCAACACTCTGACCACAATGGCTTTCCGTTAGTTCTCTGAATGCCCCAAACTCTGGCGACTTACCCTGGCCAAGGCCAGAGCTAGATCCTGGCGGCTAACACATCCCTGGCTCAGCCTGGCCCCTGCAAGAGCAAAAGTGGGGGAGAGGGCTGATGGCAGGGATAATTCAAGTCAGGGAGGCCGGCCCTGTGCACGGCAAACCTGGGCTGGTGGGCAGGAGGCTGGGTGTGATCGATCCCATGCTTCACGGGGCACATTTATTTGGCTCATTAAGGGAGTTAACTAGATTTCCAGGAAGAGAAGAGCTGGGAGACAGGGACTGCCCCTGGGGAGGGAACACAGAGTAGACTCCCACCGCACCCATATACCACAGAGAGGCAGTGGATTCTTTTAAAGTCCCTCAGACTCAAATAGAAATCCCAGCTCAGAGTCTTTCCAGAGCTGTGCGACCTTGAGCAAATCCCTGACCCTCTCCAAGCCCCAGTGGTGACTGCTGTCAAATGAGCATAATAGTCTCTAACCCGCTGGACATGATTGGGGCTTAAATGGGAGTAAAGGGCCTAGCGTGTGTCTGGCATATAAACGGTAAGCATAATTATCATGAACAAAGGAATCATAAAAGGTCATGGTTTAGGGGTCAAATAATCCAGGCACACTTTATCGATGCATCAGAAATCTCCAGGTACAGTGGGTAGAGCTTCCGAGGCAGTAGGCAGGGGTGTAGCCCAAGTATTTGTGTCTTTAAAGGCTCCCCAAGGAATTTTAACTCCCTTTTAAGTCCATTTTGAAAACTACTGATTCAGCCCAGGCCGCTAAATTTAGAGATGGAGAAACTGAGGCCCAGAGAGGGGCAGCGATGGCCCCAAGGTCACACAGCGCATCTCCACACACACACAGCTCCAGAATGCAGATGTCTGACCCCTGGTTGGGTGGTCTTTCTGCTAGTCCATGCCAAGGAGTTAGGCTAAACCAAGGTGCCTGGCTCTGGCTAAGCCCCCGTGGGTAGTGTGAGGGCTGCGCTCACGTACTCAGCTCATACTCTTCAGAGGTTATAAATACTCTCAGGGTCCCCAGCTCCCTTTTTAACCTCTTCATGTACACAGTGCCCCGGGAGAATATCTGAAGTTCTTCGGAAACCCTTTATCTTGTTTATTATCACACACTGACAAGCTGAACCCTTTCTCTCCTGTTGCAGGGCTGGGCCATCGCTTTTACCCCACTATGCAAATAACGAGCGATGGCTGCGGGGGATGCAGCCCATCCAGCACATGGATGGATATTTGATGGATCAATGAATGAATGAATGAATGTGCTGAATCAGTGAATAAATGAAAAATCACCGAGAGTAAGTTCCTTGAGGGCTGGCACTGGTTTTTGTTCCAGGGCCTGGAGCAGAGCCTACACAGTAGACACTCATTAAATATTTGCTGTTTGTGGTGGAATCAGTGAATTTCCAGCACCCTCCTGGGAAAGACAGATGCTTAAATAAAAACTGAGACTAGTACAGGCTTATTATTACAGCAGGGGTGCCAGCCTGGGGCCTTGGGGCCAGCACAGGGAGAGGGAGGGTGAGGGGACGCATTAGGGAAGGGACCCCGGAAGTGGGTACACGGTATTGGAGACTGGGGAGGGAACCAGTGAAGACAGCCTGACTTGGGTTAATTCTGGGCCTTGTTCCAGTCACAGAAAAGAGGCCCAAGAAATAGAAAAGCAAGTTACGGACCAATATGGAGAGCATGGTACCAGGCTGTAAGAATTCAAAGTGTATATGCTGGGACTTCTTGACCACTGTGCCACCAGGGAAGCCCAGGACTCATTTTCAGTATCGCTAGCCTCTCAAAGTTGTTCGTGACCATCTAATACAATAACGGGTACCCTCTGCCACATGCACACAAGTAAATGACTATTTTTATTACTACTTAGAATAAAACTACTCCAGGACCTGAAAGAGGTCATTTGCTTGTGGCCAAACCTCATCAACTGATTGTCCAAGTTTATGCTTTATGGACATAGTGGGTACATAATTTACATATATACACACACCCAGGTACATCTATATAATTCTCTGCAATTCAGGGTGTATTTTCCCACATGCCTAAGAGAATGCAGCACCAACATAGTTGCCATAAGTGAAATCAGTGACATTGCTCTCAGCAGGCCCTGACGGAGCTCTCTTGTCTGTGTCTATGAAGTCTGGAATGGTTCTTGAAGGTTTTCTTCAAGTGGCACACTTATGTGGCCCATGAAAGAGCACCTACTAATTTTTTTTCTTCTTCTAGAAATGAGGGTGGGTGAGACCAAGCCAGTTTGCTTTGTGTAGATATTAGCCAGGACCGCAGGTAGTACTCTGGGAATTGGCGGCTCCCAGCCCTGATCCCTTGGACAGAGCTGCCCGCTTGCCTGGAAATCATCAGGGTAACACGAGAGAGGATGGAGGAGAGAAGAAAAAACTTGCATTTTTGACTCACACTTGAGCTTGAAGAATGATTAGCTGTTGGGACTTCCCTGGTGGCACAGTGGTTAAGAATCCGCCTGCCAATGCAGGGGACACGGGTTCGAGCCCTGGTCCAGGAAGATCCCACATGCCGCGGAGCAACTAAGCCTGTGCGCCACAACTACTGAGCCTGTGCTCCAGAGCCCGCGAGCCACAACTCCGGAAGCCCGGGCACCTAGAGCCCATGCTCTGCAACAAGAGAAAGCCTGCACACAGCAACAAAGACCCAGTGCAGTCAAAAATAAACAATAAAATAAAATAAATTAATTCAAAACAAAACAGAAAAGAATGGTTAGCTGTTAAGTTCTTTCAGGACAAGGATACGTTTTATTCATCTAGCTCTAGCCCGTGCCAAGTACCTGATACAGAGTAGAAGGTCTTGAAGGATGAGAAAGTGGTCTTGAATGAATGAATGAATGAATCCTAATCCACCACCATTTAGCCATCTGAGCCTCAGTCAGCTTCCTAACCTATAACTAAATGGCTGTAACAGTCACCTTTCAAGTTCTGCTAATAATTAAGCAAAATCCTACAAATGAAGCCAAAGCAGGGATTCTAGGGCATTATAGGAGCTTGTTTCCTTCTCAGCCTTTCCAGAGGTCTACTTGCTTTGGAAACAGGGCAGGGGCACAGCAGAGAGACAGACAGGTAAGACCCAGACTTTGCCCTCTGGAAGCTCCTGACAGCAAGAGGCCTCACAGAGGACCAGGCCACACCCAAGCTGTTCCTTGTTTGGGCTTTTGTGGCTGATGTGAGATGAACCTTGCTCATAAAAAACTGGCCAGGGAGTGACGGCTTCATCCACCCAGATCCCTGCATTCTGCTTAGAACCTCAATTTTATTAAATAAGATAATAAAATACCTTAAATCAGGAAGCATAGTTTAGAAGTGGGTGCTGTAAAGTCAATACACCTCTGCGAATTCCGACAGACGGTTTTATCTGTGGGGTTCATGCAATTGTGAATTCTGTCCCCACTGGTAAGGTAAATTATACACCAAGTCCCTCTTCCTCTGTCGAGACTCTTGGGAAAGGTCATTCATTCATTTATTCATAGCTGTATCTATATCGAGTACCTAATTTGTGTCAGGCACCGTGCTAGCTCTTGATGAACAATTCATTCTTTATTTCAAATAGATGAAAAGGGTACAGTTATTTTCCCTGCCCATGCTTTTTCCACAAGGCACAAACAACCTGCCAAGGTTATGCAGCTAGTAAGTGATGAAGCTGGCTTTCAGACTCTGGTCTCTGTGGCCCTAAACTCCAAGCTCTCGGCCACTGCCCTACACCCAACGAGCACCTGCTGACTGCACGACGTGCCATGCTCTGAGCCAGATGTTGGTGACACAGGCTTGAGGAGTTCTTAGTCTGGGAAGAAGACATCACGCCTTAGCAGGCATGCTGATATTAAGCATTTCCTGAGCACTAATTAAGAACGATGACACTTCAGCAGTCATTCAACCAACAACTGTGCATTTATTGAGCTTCTGTTTTCTGGAGATGGACTGTTGCGAGGTGGGGACTGAGAAAGAAATGCGATCTATTCCTTGCCTTGGAGGACCCCATTGTCCTGAAGGGGAGAAAGGCTTTCCAATGCCTGCATCTGTGGGAAGTGATTAATGGTGATGATAATCCGTTGATCGTGCATCCCGTAACCAGACACCTGCTACGTCCTAGCGCAAGTCTAGGTCCTGAACTCGAAATCACTCCATGTGGGTACACACTGATAGCGCATCCTTCTGACTTTCCTGTGACATCAACCGTAGGTCTAGATACACGTTTAATTAATAAGGAGGGTGACGATGATATATGTTATATTGTATATGTTCCTATGCTTATTGAGCTCCTACTATGGGTACCAACCACTGTTTTACAAGTTTTATAGGATTAACTCACGGCTCCTTGCTACTATCCTATGATATGGGTCCATCTGTCATGCTCACTTCACAGTTGAGGAAACTGAAACCTAGAGAGGTTAAATAACTTGCCTAAACTTACACAGTTGAATTAACAAGAGAGGTCTGAGGCTTTCTTTAAAAACAACCACAAGAAAATGTTGTTTCTAATGCCAATGCAAGTAACAGTATGCAAATTAGCCCCAGCACATCATTTCTTATTTATGTCATAAATTAGGCAAATTTCCCTTCCAAAGCCCTGGAAAATAAGGCCTGATTCCACATATTTTGCATGCATTTCCAAGGTAGTTGGCCCCCAGTTAGCTTTACAACTCAGTAAACCTGCTCTAAAGAGGGGCACAGAGGTGCAGGCCTGATCAGCAGGCTTTAGGGAATGAGAAGTGGGAGAAGCACTGGCCCTCTCCCTGTGCAAATCGCTTTATAGTTTAGTGGTGCCCTTCCACATTCAGGGCTGCCACGTACAGTTGCATACGCTGTGCACTGCTTAACTTCAGGGGAGCCTTTCACAGACACTACAGTATGAATAGCGCCTCCTGCAGCTGTGCATGGAAGTGACCATACGCATTGCATTCTCACAAGCTACCCTGTGGAGGGAGGCTGAGGAAGTACTCTATTCTCGTTTTGCAGGTGGAAACCAGGGAGCTGAGCTGATGAGAGGACTTCCTCCAGCATCACACAGCACATAAATGCCGGAGCTGGGATCCACATTCACGCCTGTCTCAGTCCTAACCCAGGGCTGAGTTCACCACTCAGAAAGTTCACTCTGAGTACGTTCTTTTAAACATCTCCTCCCCGTTTCCATAATGTTAAAGCTTTGGAGAAATCACAACCTTATATAATAGCCGTGTTACTAAAACCACCCATAGAACAACATGTTTGAAAAAGCCCACCCTGCTTTCCCACTGGCCTCCATCACTGCTTCTAAAGACATTGTTGTCATTCCGGAAGAACCTTTCACAAGGATGGGGAGGGCTCCTGGGACCCTATCTTGAAGTTTCTCTTCACTTCTACCCTAGCTTGATTTTCAGAGATGATGGATCACCTTGAAATGCCTAAATACACCAGTTTAAGAGGACCCCTCTCATCAACTCCCGCCCTAAATTGTTTTTTCCTAAGTTTACCCAAATGATGTAAAGATTGTATAGTTCCTACATATGCTTTTTCCTATGCCCCCCAAATCTGAGCCATTCATGGCCAAAGAATGCCTTTCTTTCTCTCCTCTCTCTCTTTCTCCCTTTCTCTCTTCCTTCCTTTCTCCCTCCCTTCCTCCTTTCCTTCCTTCCCTCCTCTCACTCATCCACTCAACAAAACAGCTGAGCACAGAGAGATACTAAGAGTCAACCCAATCAACAGACACTTACAACACACTGTGATTCCTTCCAGCTCCCTCGGATGTGTTTATCAGTGAGGTCACAGCTTGATGAATATGGATGTACTGGAAAACGAGTTCCAGAGCCACATCCTCGCCGTGAGAAGGGTTGAGGAAGCAACTGTCGAGGGCAGCGGAGCAAGTGTGTGAAATGTCATTAGCGGCGATTACTCACCCCAAAGTATAGACCTGAACGGCCCCACGTTATGCCCCATGCGTGCTTACCACCCCAGGCGCACATGATTGGATCAAACACAAACGGCCAACCTCCTGCCTGAGCAGGACGAGCCATATTCCTCTTAGGAACCTGAACCAGGAAACATGAAGAGGCTGAGTATCGGGAGGTCTGCCTGGACTGCCGTGGTCCAGAGCAGTACCATCCAATAGAGCTTTCTGTCCAGATGGAAACCTTCTTTCTCCATGCTGTCCAATATGGCAGCCGCTGGCCACACAGGGCTACTGAGTACTTGAAATGTGGCTAGTGGGACTGAGGCACTCAAATTCTAATTTGATTTAATGGATTCAAATCTACAATTAAATAGCCACACGTGACTAGTGCTTTCCACAGAAGGTGGCACACCTGTAGAGTCTGAGCTGGAAGAAGGGTGGGTACGAGCCCCTGTATCCACCCATCTTGCCCTCACCTCCAGCCCCTGGATCATCCCTGGTGTCCTTTCTGCCCAAAGCTGGCCCTGACCACATCATCGATGCCTCCTGCGACCCCTCCCTGGCTCTCTACACCCCACGCCCCACGCTGGGTTTCTCAATCAGCCACTCTCTACAACCCACGGTGAGGGCAAGGAAGCCCGGGAGGTGCACCTGGCCTGGGACCTGCACCTCTCTGAGCCTCCCTGGCTTTACTCTTGCTTGACTCGAGCCATCTGCTCGGATGGCTCCACTGTGAAGCCACAACGGCCCACATGTCAGTGGAGGTGATGAGGGAGATGCAGTGAGTGAGCAGAAGGGGGCACAGGCAGTGGAGAGGGAGTCAGAGGCAACAGATGCACAGAGAGAAGCAGACGCCATGAAAGAGAAAGGCAGAGAGGAGCCAGGCCCCGGAACAGCCTTGGTCCAATATTTGAGGTATCCTTTGAGCGAGCCTTCTTATTCTCGAGCTAGCCTGAGCAAGCCTTTGTTCGGTACAGCCCAAGGAAATCATGGTGCCTCCCTTGGGAGCCAGCACGGATTTGGCAATTTGAGAATCAGCTCGGAGCAACCACAGCAGCAGCGACGAATCGTCACCACCATCTCAGAGTGAAGTGACTTGACTAAGATCACACAGGCTGCAATGGACATCTCTGATTGTGGAGTCTGTGCTCTTTAATATACTACACTGCCTTGCCCAGGGGCACTCCTGATCTTGGGGCAATGCTTCGTTTCAGCATCCTGAACTCACTGATTTACGCCACCATCTCAGAGTGAAGTGACTTGACTAAGATCACACAGGCTGCAATGGACATCTCTGATTGTGGAGTCTGTGCTCTTTAATATACTACACTGCCTTGCCCAGGGGCACTCCTGATCTTGGGGCAATGCTTCGTTTCAGCATCCTGAACTCACTGATTTACGCCACCATCTCAGAGTGAAGTGACTTGACTAAGATCACACAGGCTGCAATGGACATCTCTGATTCTGGAGTCTGTGCTCTTTAATATACTACACTGCCTTGCCCAGGGGCACTCCTGATCTTGGGGCAATGCTTCGTTTCAGCATCCTGAACTCACTGATTTATGAGCTAAGCTTTGGCACGTGCCTACCCCCAAGCTGGGAACGGGTGAGACAAGGAAGCTGTCACCCAATGGATCAAACCCACCCTTCTTCCTTCTACGACTTATCCCAAGCTCCAGATCCCATGTATTAGACTGTATCCACTCACCTTGCCCTCACCTCCAGCCCCTGGATCATCCCTGGTGTCCTTTCTGCCCAAAGCTGGTCCTGACCACACCATCGATGCCTCCTGCGACCCCTCCCTGGCTCTCTACACCCCACGCCCCACGCTGGGTTTCTCAATCAGCCACTCTCTACAACCCACGGTGAGGGCAAGGAAGCCCGGGAGGTGCACCTGGCCTGGGACCTGCACCTCTCTGAGCCTCCCTGGCTTTACTCTTGCTTGCTTGACTCGAGCCATCTGCTCGGATGGCTCCATTCCCAGGTGCAAGCTGGTCCACTGATGCCTCGAAGATTCAGGTGCCAAGTCAGCACAGGAGGGAGGTAGAGCTTGATTTCAGCTTCTGCTGAAGCTCCTTTAATGCAGCCACTCCGCCATGGCCACATAATGTAAATATCCAATGTGGGTAAGGGATGCCACTGGTTTAATGGAGACAGATGCCCTTAAGGCTTTCATTGCCACATCTCCTTGGGTCTCAGAACATACGCTTGAGGACAGCTGGGATTCTATGGTTCTTAAAGAGGAGGCAGTCACTTAAGAATGGGAGTGAGAAGACACAAGTCAGAGGTTCCAGTCCTGGCTCTGCCACTCACTTGCGGTGGGATTTTGAGTAAGTCAGTCCCTTCTCATCTTTGGGTCTCTTTCCTCAATAAAATGAAAGTATCAGGGGGAGGGTTGAGGCAGGTGGGGAGCCTGAAGAACTGCTACTGTCTGATGAATATTACAGATCCCAGGAAGGGCGGCTTGTTTATTTTTCTGGCAGAGCATCTCTATACCAAGCCCCCCTCCATCCCATGATCCCTGGGAAGTGGGCAGAGAATAGACCATTACCCCCAAATGAGGCCCAGTGCTGGCTCAGAGTGACAAAGCAGCTTGTCCAAGGTCACACATCTAATGAAAAGCAACAGAGTTACACTCAGATTGTTCTGACTCTAGAGCCTGGGTTTTCATTCACTTTGCTATTCTTTCCCAGTTTTCAGCTGGGCATTTGCTGTTTCTGCAGCTGCCAGGGAGCCAAGAGAAAGCAGAGTCTACAACAACCAGTGTGGTGTCCAGAAAGTTCCTAATATTAAATGAGCTAAGCCACAGGGTAAATAATGGCAACCAATATTCCCCTTGGAAAGAAAGATGCCCTCAGCAAGCATTCAATGAATGGTCCACCTTGTGGCCATGTGTCTGCACAAAGGTGGGTTTTTTTCTCTTTACAAAATTTCTCTCCTCCCTCATCTTCTAATTTTCCTTTCTCCTTTTCCTATTTGTAGAATTCTTCAGTGAGTTCACATCTATTTTCTCATTGATTCTCCTCATGGCAATCCTATGAGGTAGGACTCTATTTTTAGTCTCATTTTTCAGATGAGGAACCAAGGCTCATACCCGCTGCCTAAGACCACACAGATGTAGGCGAAGGAGTCGGGAATGAAATGCAGATCTCAGGACTCTACCACCTTACCGCTAAGATTAAGATGAAAGGCCATTTAACAGAGTAAACGTGACCACTTACACTGGGTTAGATACAGGCTAAGAGAGCTATGGATGAGTATGATTCAGCTGAGGTTTTTGGAAAGTTCATTGTCTAGTGGGAGGGAGGCATGTAAACGGGTAACACATCAGTGTGTGAGTTACGCATAATAGGGGAATAGAACACGTTGAGCGGGGAGACAGAAGATCATTCATAACTGGTATAAGGAGGAGAGAGGCAAGGGAAGGTCTTATAGAAAGAGACAATTAGGGACTAGGTTTTGAAGGATGAATAGAAGTTCACCAAGTGAACAATACTAGCAATAAAGGCAACTTTTTACTGAGTGCTTGCTATGGGCTACACATAGCTACATACATTCTTGACAGTCTTTCAAGGGAGACACACGACCCTCCCATTTTATATACCAGGCCAGAATAGGTTCAGAATGCTAAGGCGAATAGCTCAAAATCATGATGCTAAATCAGCTATCTGGGAATTTAATCTGGTCCTCTCTGAACTCCTTCAGCCTCCTAGGATGACAGTCCAGGATGAAGGAACAGCATGAGAAGACAAGAAGGGTGCTTCACCCAGAAGCCATCAGGGTGGGTACGAACTCTTTCTCCTCTTTGTGATCTGCCGTGAGATACCCGGCATCTGCCACTGGGTGAGACATCTCCCCTCCTGGAGGCCAGTCAAACCGCCTTGATTTCTGGATTTGCATCAGCTCTTCATTTAGCCATTGCTATGTGACACCTATATGCTCATACTCTAGCATCTAGAACAAACCTGGGCTTTGGAGTCAACCAGTCTCGGGTTTGAATTCTGACTCCATCATTGCTTGCCCGTGACACCTTAAGCAACTCCATCATTCATTGCCATGACACCTGTATGTTTCTAAGACTCAGCTTCCTCATCAGTAACATGTAGTTAGTGACATCATCTGATAGGGCTGGGTGAGGATCAGATGAGTGAATACAGAGTAAGCACGTGGACGGTCCTGTGGCACAGAGTAGCGCACGCTCGATGGCAAATAGCATGTTATAGTTTGTAATTCTCTCATAACAAGCCCAGGAAGAAACACATGGTGGGTGTCTGGGGTCTTCAGCTTTCCGTGCCAGCACCCATCTCCCTGAAGCCTGAACTCCTGGCGTGCATAAAGCATCCTGACTCCTGTGTCTCATCCCAGCCCTGTGAGGACAGCTTTGTGTACGGGGTAGTGGTTACTGTGATCCATTTTACAGATGGGAAAATTGAGGCTCATGGCTAGGAGATGGCTGAGCTTAGGTCCTGAACTCAGGGGCTTACAGAAACCAAGCTACACTGTGAGTTCTCCATGAATGGCTGAGTGGCCTGGGAACATGAGAAATTACAAACAGCCACAGCTTCAAAATCAACCAATGAACTAGCTGTATCTCCCACCTTCTTTCATGAAGTCTCCTTTCCCTGCCTGGGAAGAATAACCCCTATGCTTTTTCTTTTTTTTTTTGAGAGCTATTAAGAGCTTGGGAAAATCCTAGTTGATTTTGGTTTCTGTCCTGTCAGTCTTTGGAGTTGGGTGAGCTGGGGTTTGGACCCACCCCGCCGGGCTGCACACTAACGGTGAAAGCATGCTTTGTACACATTTCACTTGGAAACACAGCAGGACCCAGCTTGGAAGGCGCTGTGCCCAGCAGTCAAGTTCACAAACGCAGCAGCTAGGCTACCTGGATTCAAATCCTACCTCTGCAACCTCCTGGCTAACAACTGTGAGCTTCCTGAACGGACCACAGCCCCTCATCCACACAATGCAGAGAAATGGTGGAGATTAAAATATCCCACGTAAGGGCTGAATATGTATTAAGTACTCGTTAGATATAATGATTATGAGTTAATTGCCTACACTTTAATTGTAGCCTACTTCACGTTATGACTCACTTCAATTTGACCAGTTTCACTTGAGTGCTTACAATGTGCCAGGAACTGTGTAGGCACAGGAGACACATCCAACACACACCTGACAAGTATTTATTGCCCCCCACCCACCCACCCAAGTGTCTGCAGAATCTGCACATGAGCTTGGGAAATGCTGCAAGTAAGAGGCAGTAGTGGGGCATGGTTCTAAAGGATTCTGGCTCAGGCCTGGGTTTGATGCCAGACTGAAACCACTTCTTGGCTTTGTGACTTTCAACGCATTGCTTAACCTCTCTGTGCCTCGATTTCCCCGACCATAAAATTAGGGAAATAACAGCATCTACCTCATGGGGCTGTTGTGAGGATGCTCTGAACAAATCTATATAAACCACTCATCACGAGGCTTGGAATGAAATCAACACTCAATAAATGCTGTTTTCATCGCTGACACAGTCCCAGCCATGGTCTAGTAAATTACGTCACATGGGTCCACTGACCTCAGCCCAATGCATCACCCTTTTAACCTCCCCTGAAAGCAGCCCTGTTCTCTGCCCAATCCCCACCCTCCGCCACCACCAAAGGGTTTCAGAGGAACTACAGTAACCAGAGGATTATGCAAATATGCAAATCCTGTAAAGCAATGTTCACCCAGGGCTGTGCACTGCTGTCTATACTCAGCATCTGGGCTCGGCTGTCTTCGGAGAGGATTCCATCGGTGTCATCACAACCTCTAGTGGATAACAGTGAACACCGCGGCTCACAGGCCTTTGCTCCAGCTCTCACCTCCTCAGCGGCCCATGCAATCCAGGGGAATGCCAAAAGGGTGGGCAGATCCCAGGATCCTTCTATCCTTCTCACGTGTGCGCGTGCGTGACTGCCTCCCTTCCCTGCCCACTCGCTCCTGTTTCCCCAATTCCACAGGTGTGTGATGTGTTCCGAAAGTGAAGCCTTCTTCAGGATCATCACTGCCCCAGAGAAGAAATCTCCCGTGGCTGCTGGTACCTGTCACATCCCTTTAGGGCCAGCTCAGATGCTATCAACTCAGGGAAGCCTTCACTGACTACCTCTGGCCAGAATTAAACACACCCACCTGTGAGATCCCTGCACTCTGATTACAATCACCCCCTCCCAACACGTATCCCATGGTGTAGACACTGGTGATTTACCAGCAGGTCTTTCTTGCTAGGCTGCCATTACCGGGATAAGGACCTCATCATATTATTCTGTGTCTCCAGCACCCAATACAGGGCCCGCTGCATGCATAGGAAGTGCTTAGTAAATGTTAAATGAATGAATGGATAACTGTTTTTTCCAGAAGACTCTCTTCTTAGGTCTTCCTTCCAACCACTATCCTGCTATCCTATATCTCTGGTACAGTGAACTCTGCTTTCTGGTGGTAATATTGAGGTTCAAAGAGATACAGTATGAGAGTTTGAAAAGAAAGGGAGTCTGCATCAGGTCATGAAAATTTCTCGCCTGGGGTACTCGTTACCCTACCTCCAACCCTTCGACTTGGGCCTAAATTATCCAGATATTTATTCCAACATTTCCAACACCAACTTCAAGGATCTGCTTTCCAGGTGACTCCTAGGAGGGGCAATTTGCTCTTTGGAAAGTAGGGAAGAAAAGGGAGAAAACGTTACTTGAGCATCTATTACATGCCAGGTGCTTTACAGGTATAAGTGCTATGTAATCACTGCAACCATCCTTCCAGGCTGGGACCGTTGATCCCCACGCCACCTCCATCCCCATCCCACAGGTAGTGAAATGGTGGCCCAGAGAAGATCGACCTGACAAAGGTCACACATTCATAAACAACGCAGCTGGGCCTGACCCAGGTCGCTCCGATTCCAAAACCACATACTTCTTTTCTGGAACGCTATAAATCTAATCCCAGTGGCCAGCTGAGTCAAACTCCTCAGAACAGCCTTGCCATGGCCTCTTTGGTGTTTTGCAATTTGGCTCCATGAAAGAAACCACAAACTGGTATTAAAAAAAAGGGCAGTTGGACTCTGTATTCTAGTGATGCCTTCCTTGGGGCATCCCCCCTCCCTCTTTTCACCTTTCCTTCCTCTTTTTCACTGCGTATATCAAGCACCATCAAGTAATTTTTCTCTTAGAAATAGGAGAGCTCCATTTCACTGACCTTTGGCATTGCACACACCTGGTGGTTCCAAAGGTCAGAATTCACCTCTTCTGCCCTCAATCACCAACCGTAGCTTTGAGCGCCCCTAGTGGAGGTCTGTGCCAATGGCATGTTGCAGAATGTGGACCGAATATGAGGACCTGTAAATTGAGCCCTTTCGAATCGCTTTTTGAATAGCAGGAATGAACTTGTAAGCAAAACTAGAAAACAAACCGTTCTGATCAGGAAACATCCTTTTGCCTGGGAAGAGGAAGGAAAGGAATATAACATTATTTTCCTAATGTCCAGCTGAGACCTGCGAACCCAAGAAGCCCTCAGGCTTTGATAAGGTGGCCCCAGCAGGGGCGGCTAAAACTCCACTGATCCAAAAAAAAAAGCCGATCCACCATGAAAATAGTCCTTAAGTGAATCTAACGACGGGGTACATTAGAGACTGGAGGAAGCCGCAAATTTGAGTCTTATTAAGCAATACTGAATTTACTTTATTAATTCAAGGAAAAAGAAAAGAAATTACACTCAGGCTCTGCAGTCTTGGCATGTAGTTACAGCTATACCCCATGTGCATATCTTAGACAATAAGAAGCCTCTTCAAAAACAAGTTATACTTTATACTTATTCATGCCTTACGGCTAAATGGCCCAGAGAATCACGTGACCTACGTAAGAATTTAGCAACAAGTCTCTTTCAAGTACTGTATTTACAAATCTCCTCACTGCACCACAAACAGAAGGACCGGCTTGCAACACGGAATGAGACGAATGGGTCTCCATCTGACATTAGTGGAAGTTGGGCTCCACGTTAAAAACAGAATATACTGTGGAAGGTCAATTGTTTCCAAATGCTCATAGGCTACCCTTACTCCCTCCTTATGACTCACAGTCTTGGAGTGAGAACCACACCGTTATTAATGAACCTTCTGAAGTAGTACACCGGTTGACTTTAATTTGGCAATGACCTGAAGTTAATTAAAAATATATGCTGGCTAGCTACAGAGTCGAGCAGTTGGAAAAAATAATGTAAAATGTCTTAAAAATTAAAACACACACACACACATTTTGTGTTTGAAGCCAGGGGAGGAAGCAGGATATGAAATCCTTGTCTTGGATGACAATTCAATATGTGCCGTTAAGACATTTTTCCTGGAGGGTGGTATATCGGAGAGTGCCGTCCTCAGAGGTAGAATCACTTTAGAGAAGCCAGCAAGCCACTGGGTAGCTTTCAGATTCAAAAGGGGGGTGAGGGAGGGAGATCTGGACTCTGTTCAAGGCCACCAAGCCATTGTTGGAAAAGACAGCTAATTAAGAAAGGGCATGCTGTGGTGGAAACGACTTATTTAAGCCGATTCTCTTCTCCCATCTTTCCCAGAAAAACTGTCCAGACCTGGTGTAAATTGTGAATATTACTGCCTCATAAAAGGGGGGTTCTTTAACGATATGCTTTGTTAAACAAAAGGTGATGAGTTATTTCCTTTGCTCTGTACTCTGGGCTCCACATTTAAAGAGAAAGGGGTGGGGGATAAAATGCCTGATTTATGCTGAGGAGGGCACTCCAGGCCGTGGGGAAGAGTTGAAGAGAAGGAGACCCAGGGCCAGTGCCCGCGAGCAGAGAGCTGTCCGCGGCCTTCGGTGCTGAAAGCAGGTGCGCGCGCCAGGGGTCCAGAATTCCCCAGGGAGAAGGGACACCGCCGGTCCCCTAGCTCGGGGTCAAGACGGTCGAAGCCAAACACGGGGCTCCAGATGGACAGAGTGTGTGCCCTCCGGGTTGTCTTCAGCCTGGGGAGACCCTGCACTGCCTGCTTTTTCCCACGTGAGGGGCGAGTTACTGGGAACAGGAGTTGGACCTTTCAAAAGGCGAGGTCTACGAACGCTTCCCACCACTCTGGGGTCTCCTTGTGGCCTGATCAAACCCTCGAAGCTCTCCGGGTCAGTTTTGGATGAGTTCGGCGCCATACTCCCCTTTCCATCTCACAGCCCCACACATCTGACCACCCTCCACAATTTTCCCTGGGGAACCTCAGCGGGGTGGAGGAGAGGGTGCGGCTCCAGGTCTGGGAAGAAGGAGCCGCCATCCTCCGCTAAACTTGGACACCCCACCCCCCACCCCGCCTTCTTCCCAACAGGCTAGCACGTGCCGGGTGAAACTAGCAACACCCCGCCCCGCCCCCAATTCAGAGTAGTGTTAAGAGACACCCGGCTGTTGAAGAGAGAAGAAAGGGGGGAGTCCGCTCAGGTTCCCGCCTGTGACCTAAGATCTCCTCTCCCTCCCCCGCTAAGTTCTGAGAACACGGAGCCCCCTCCACTGGCCTCCAGGCGAAAGCCACACCCAAGTTCGGCTTCCAGACACTTGGTTGGGATCGGTCCAGGGACCCGGTCCCTCGGGGCAGCCTGAACCAAAAGGAAGCAAGGGGTCCTAGCGTGGGAGGACGCGGCACTGCGACGGCCCCCAGACGCACTGTTCGAGTCTAGTCCTCACTTGCACGGCGGGTCAGCTGCCCCCGCTTCTCGTCCTCTCCCCGAAAGGGTGAGAATTACCTGGCACCCGGCCCCGGGTGCGGCTGCAGAGAGCTCCGGGAATCTGGGGTCTGGAGGCGACCCCGCTCCAAGGAGATTCTCTGGGGCTGCACAGGGCAGTCAGCCGCACAGCCGGGAAGGCAGAAAGGGAGCCCGCGGCCGAGGCAGGAAAGCGCCCGAGTCCTTCAGACACATCCCCACCTCCACACTCCCAGCAGCCCGGGCCAAGGGGACGCGGTTCCTAGTCCCGAATTTGGGCAGCCGCCCCCGCTCCACATCCCGGCAGACGTGGAGCGAGTCGTCTGGGTCGGCTAGGACCCCCAGCCGCCCCGCACTCGCGGCAACTTTGCCCCCTCCCCCGCCCCGCCCCTCTGGGCGCTTACCTTCTGCCGGGGCGGCCGCGGGGCTTCCCAGGAGCAGAGCGAGGAGCAGCGTGATCCGGCCGAGTCCCGCGGCGGGCGGCCGGGCCGCGGGCATCTTGGCTGCGGGGGGCGCGGAGCCGCGGGCTGCGGGGCGGGCGGACGGCGCGGGAGCCGGGGAAGAAGAGAGGCAGCGAGCGAGGAAGGGAAGGCGGGAGCCGGGGAGGCGGCCGCGGGCCGGGGTCAGCCGCCGGAGCCCCCCGGGCGGACGCGCGTTCAGCCCCGCGAACGCTCTGGCCAAGCTGCGCCGGGCGCGGGCGGGCGAGTGAGGAGGAGCCGGCGAGCGAGCGAACGAGCGAGGCGCGAGCGGGAGGAGGGAGGGGGCTGGGGCCGAGTCTGTGCCGAGCCAGTGCGGGGAGGAAGGGAGGGGGCGGGCGGGCAGCGAGCGCGAGGGGCCGGCCGCGCCCGGGGTGCCAGCCTCCTCCTCTGGCCGCTGGCCCGTCGGCCCTGCAAAGTTTAACGCCGATTCCCCTCGCGTCCTGTGGGCCGAGCGTTTCCTCTTGGCGGATGCTCACTGCAGCCCTGCGCCGGCGAGGCGAGGCTGGAGAGCGTCCTGACCATTTTCCGGAAGGTGAGATGGAGGCCTCAAAAGCGAGCGCAGCCCTCAGCCTGTGCGCAGCCTAGAGCTTTCCATTGCTCAGCCTTTCGGAGAGATCCCAACTTCCGCTCTCTCGGCCCCAGCCAGCCTCTTCCCTGACAGCCCTCCGCATTTCCAAAGTGAGTCCCCATAACCTAGAAAGTCTCAAACTCTGTGGATCTGATGGGAGCTGTCAATCTCCCTAGAAGGATACAAATGGCCACAAAATTGTGCATCCAATACCCGGGGGCTTTGTACACCCCTGAAGCCCAACCTGAAAATTTATCCATGTTCTAATCTGAGCACCGTTTCTCACATTTCCATTGTTAACGGGGCACCAGAGCTCACCAAGGCTTCCTCTCAGCTCAGTCCTTTAGCCCTGCTGTACTCCCTTCCCCCATCTGAGCTGGAGTTCAAGGCCTACTCTCATCCGCTTTGCTCTTGCCCAGCCCTGATCCTCAGCAACTTGTCTCTTCTCCACAAATAGGGGTGATGGGGGGGCACAGGCAGATGCTTGGGCACAGGCAGTGGCTGGAACGGGGACAAGCTTGCACCCACTCCTGGAGACTCACTGTGTGGACTACTTTTGCAGACCCAGCCAGCTTCCCAGGCCTGTCACCCCAATTTAGAAAGCCCTCCTTCTCCCTCCCTCCACTCCACCTTGCCACACTATCCCCACGTTGCAGCCTGAGCAGGCAGAGGAGCAGATGGAGAGAAGGTTGCAGGCAGCAGCGGGGAGGAATATGCCTTCAGCAGAGTGGAGGAGCTGGGAGTCCCTATAAAGAATGGGTGGGGGAGTTGCTGACTGGGTGGAGGAGGAAGGAGGGGGGAGGGAGGAGTCTGGTCCAGGTTTCCAAAAGACCCTCCACACCCAAAGCCTCCCCACTCACTCACGCATTCAGTGTTCTTTTACAGGGTCCTCACTACAGGTCCAGATCTGCAGCAGGTTCTGGGGGGTAGAGAGCCCCCAATAAAACCCCATCAGTGGCTGCAAGAAGTTTCCATTCCTGGCAGTAAAGCCAATCAGTTTTGATAAAGAGGGAGGCTGAGGGCTTCCCTGGTGGCGCAGTGGTTGAGAGTCCGCCTGCCAACGCAGGGGACGCGGGTTCGTGCCCCGGTCCAGGAGGATCCCACATGCCACGGAGCGGCTGGGCCCGTGAGCCATGGCCATTGGGCCTGCGCGTCTGGAGCCTGTGCTCCGCAACGGGAGAGGCCACAACAGCGTGAGGCCCGCGTACCTCAAAAAAGAAAAAGAAAAAAAGGGGGAGGCTGAGGCACACGGTGCCCAAGAGCTGATTTCTCCTTTGGGGAAGATGAAGCATCCCTGTTGCTTTGCTGGGTTGGGTGGGGGGCTCTGTAAGGTGTGGCCTTGCCTGTCTTGCTCATCACCATCCGCCAGTGCTGACACAGTGCTAGCATCCAGCAGGCTCACAATAATACTTGCTGAATGGAAACATAAACAAGCAAGAAAGACGGAGGAAAAGGAAAAGGGAGAAAGCAAGGGAGAGGAAAACAGAGATAGGCCAGCTCCACACGTGGAAGCAAGGAAACTAATGTTTATAAGCAGCTACTGTTTGCCAGGTGCTATAATGATATAATTTCACAATGATCCTGCTAGTGAGGTGCGACTGTCTCCATCTGACAGACGAGTACCTGAGCCCTAGAGAGCGGCACAACCCAGCTTAGGTCACTTGGACAGGATTCAATGCTAGGCCTGAGTCCAGAGTTAGAACCCACTGCATCTCAATATGCTATTTCCCAGGTATTTGATGGCTACCTCTATGCTATGATTCCATGGATGTTCCCTGGTGCTTCCACACCTCCTTGTTACCAGGAGACCAGAGTGAATAAAAGTCTACCATCAGAGACACTCCTTTTGGTAAAGTCACGGGGCCTCTAGAAGATCAGTTGCTTGCATGCCGGTGTCTTATGTGGCAGAAATGACATTGCAAACCCTTAACTCATTGAACACATAGGCAGGGATTTATTCATTCCATTTGCCAGCTGAAACATGGCACAAAGTCCTGAGAGAATGGGACACAGACCCAGTAATCTGAAATTGGATGGTGAGAATATAAGGGGATTCTCTAAGAGCAATATTGACATATTTTTTTCTTCCCAAGAAGAAATACCATGATAGGGATAGAATTCTACAAGGAACCAGAGCAGCTTGCAGATGAAAATCTTCCCCGAGCACAATTTCAATACCCATATCACAGATGAGGAAACTGAGGTTCAGGAAGGCAAAATGACCCCCTCAATATCATGTACTTGGTCTACTTTTTGTTCAGGCTTATGCTCTATTACCATAGGGCACTTCTGGCCTCGATTCTGGCGTCAGGGTGGACTTCCTGCTACCCACTGCTGCCTAGGCAGAGAATCCCAGATTCCCTGCAGAGCAGATGACGTGTGCTCACAACTCTGTCTACTTTATATGTTGCCACTTGATAAATCAGCTCTTACGCAGCTAATATTGGTCCAGTGGAGACAAAGAGTTCGATTCTAGCCTCACCTCTTCCTGCTGGGTAAGAAGGGCAAGTTATTTAACCTCTCTGAGCCTTATATTCCTCTTCTGAGGAGTAGGGATAAAAATAACACCTACCATGTGAGGTGACTGACACAAGTGGATAATATCACTGTGACATGAGGAGATACAATAGCACTTAGTTTATAGGGTTACAGAGAGCATCCCTTGAACCAATAAACTAGAGCATTTAGCCCAGTGCAAACCAGGAAAACACTCAATTTCATCCTCAAATGTTTGGTGTTGTGAGCCAGACAGTACTGGGATAGGAGTCCTGAGTTCCGATCTCTTTCCTGCTGATATGCTGTGTGATCTTAGGTGAGTCGCCAGCTTCTCTGGGACTCTGTCTCCTTATCCACCCATCCACCTATCTGTCCATCCAGCCAGCCAGCCAGCCAGCCACCCACTCACCCACCCACTCATCCACCCACTCATCCATCTAGTCCATCTATCTATCCCATCTATCTGCAAATATTGTTTGAGCATCTACTATTTATTGAGTGACTACTAGGTGCCAAACTCTATGCAAGGTGCTGTGGATACAGCAGACTCCATCTCTTGCTCTCTAGAGCTGATAGTCTAGTGAAGTCTGGTAACCTGAGTGCCCAGATCCTTTTCAAGATTAATGTTCTATGCCAGGGGAAGCGGAGTGGTTAAAAGTGGGCTTTGAAACCTGACAGAACTGAATTTGAATTATTTCTCTCCTACACACAGCTGTGTGACCTTTAACAACTGTCTTAACCTCTCTGAAGCTGCTTCAATGAAAGGTTGTCATTTAAGATTAAATGAGACAATCATTATAAAGCCCTTAGGATAATGCACGTAGCATGTAGTAAACTCTCCATTCATCTGTCCACCCATCCATCCATCTATCCTTCTATCCATCCATCTATCCATCCTTTCAACAAATATTTTTTGAGCAGCTTCTATGCGCCAGATACCGTTTTCGGCACTGGGGATACATAAATGAATAAAACAAAGTCCCTGCTCTCTGGAGCTTACCATGTCAGGTGAGGGATAGACAGTAAAACCTCGATAAGAATTTCAGAAAGCTCTATGAGGAAGATAAAACAAGATGAGTTGAGAGTAAACGAGGCACATTCCTTTTGAGTGATCAGGGATGGCCTCCCAGGCTAGGAGACATCTAAGCAGAGGAGTGAATGGTGCAAAAAAGGTAACCCGATGAAGATCTGGGGAAGAGTATGTTCTAAGTAGAGGACACAGCAAGTGCAAGGCTCTGAGATTGAAAAAGGGCTGTTGCGATAAATGCTAGCCATTGTCGTCGTATTTCTCTGATGCCATTTTTCTGTCTACGCAGATCATAATTAACCAGGGGCTTGACTGTGAGTGTGCCAGGTAGTCTATACTCAGTAATGACTCTCCCCATCAACATACAATATAGGAAGTGTCAATTTTTATTCACAGTCCTGCCCCGCCCAAACCCAGCATCAATTTCTCCCCCTAGGAACATCCGGAATTGGAAACGTCTTTATCACTGGGGGAAAATAAAAAAGAGAAAAAATCTTCTGTCTTAGAGTAAAAATGGAATATAAAGGAGACATACTGAAAGAGAGGGAGCTAGTAAAAAGGAAAAAAAAAAAAAACCCAGCAAGAGTAAAGTCCAGGAGACAAATCCACCCTGGGTCTTTGAAAAGCAGGCAAAGCATCAAACCAGCATCTTCTCATCATGTGTTTTCAACCCGATCTTCATAAGCTGAGCCTGTGCAGCCCCCAGGCAGGAAGCCCGTGGCTATCACATCACTCTGGTCAGACGCTAACAAGGGAATGATCAACTGTGACACAGCCGCCCCCATCCAGTGCATCTACATTACCTGGAAAGAAGCAATTATGCCTGTTTGATTTTCCTGAAAATGCTAGATCTGTCTCTATCACCTGTCCTGGCTCTTGAGAAATGCCCATTGCACAGCAGAGATTTGCCTTTATTTTCAAACTGAAAGTTTACAGAATACAAAGTGAGCCTGCAAGATGGATCTGCATTCTCCAGAGGCCTGTCTGGCCAGACAAGAAGGAAAACCAGGACACTGTTAGAAACAGGAAGGAGGCTGAAGGAGAGGGACAAACATATAGGATCTGATGGGACCCCCACGGTCAAGTTCCTGCAAACCCAGCCGGGAGATTTTCCTGGGTTTAGGTTTTTGAGTTTCAAAGGTGAGAAAAAAAAAATCAATAAAAGGTACTGTGTATATTTATATACTCTGCTGGCACTATAAACGGTGACACACATTTTTCAGACCATGAAGAACAGCCTATAGCTGCATAGAAGTACACACCTGTGGGCTATTCTAAGACTTTCATATTTGGTGACCCTATGAGCACCTGAGTCCTTTGGAATCAGCAGGTTTACCTGGAGTCAGACATGTCTGAGTTTGAGGGAGTCAGAACTCCGTCCTGTGTGTGTCACCTCTGAACTTCAGTTTCCTTGTCTATACGAAGCAAGGGATATTAGTAACTACTTCCGAGGCTTTTGTAATAGTAAGAGACAGGATGCATGTTCAGTGCTGAACCACGTACCCACGCTGTAGTAGGTGCTCAGTAAGCGGGAGGAATTATCATGTATTATACAGATTGTAAGTGAAAAGACATGGCCCAAATGCCATAAAAAGCTCTTCTCTAACAGGATTTGTTAAGTGTATTTCTGTATGCCTAGAACCAGAGGAAAGTCCAGCTGGGGTTAAGGGTTTAGAATCAGTAAAACACCCAAGCCCATCAGGGACTTAGCCAATCTAACTCATTTTCCATGTGACTCGCCTCACTTGAAATTAAGCAAGGCGGTACTGCTCTGTTCAGTTGCAGAAACATCCTCTAGCCCTTCGCCTTCCTCTCCTATCTCACCATTCTCTTCATAATGGAATATGGAAATACCAGGCTCTGTCAGGTCCCTGCTGACCCATTACCTGACCTTTCTTCCAGCTCCCCAGCCAAAGCCCAGCCTTTGTTCCCAGGAGGACAGGAGGGCGGGAGAAGGGGACTAATGTCTGATGACCCTCTGAGGCTCTGTGTTTTTCCATTACCCCACACTGTTCCCCAGGAGGAAAACCACCTGGCACCAGCAGGAACAGAGACCAAGGGATTTCTCTTTAGAGATCATGGGTGGACTTGAGTCCAGGAGCCCAAGGGAGAGTGGGCAGAAGTCGGAGAGCCCAGAGGCTGTCCCACTGACTCCTGTGCGATGTCTGTAAGTCTCTTGCCCTCTCTGATCCTTAATTCACCCATATGAAAAAGGAAAATAATTAGGAAAAGTGATCTCTGAAAGCCCTCCCAGGTCTGCAGTTCGATCATTCTGTGGTAATAGCTTCCACACCCAAGAGATGATGGGCTGCAGATACCCTGGTGAGAAGATAAGCTGACGTTTTCAAGCAGCTGCTTTGGAGTTTACTGTTCAATATCTCATTTAATCCTTGCAACCACCCTAGGAGTTTGTATCATTGTAACCCAAACTCCTACCCTAGCCTACAGGGTCCTCCAGATCTGGCCCCTTTGCCCTCTCTGACCTCTTCTTGTGCTTCCCTTTACGAAGGTCCAGCTGCAAACATTCCAAACTCAGGTCTGTCTCTTATTCTTTGTGATTTCTGATCCCCTGCCTGGGAGGTCTTTCCTCCCGATAGGTACACACGTGGCTCATTCTCATCCTGTGGTCAGCCAGAACGGCACCTCCTTGGAGAGAACTTCCTCAGTTTTAAATCCTTTTAAGCACGTATCACTCTCTAAAATCATCTTTCTTATTTCTTTTTGTGTTTCCAGGTGTACTATCTGTGTTCTCCCCCTAGATTCTAAGGGGGATGAATGATGCAGATGAATAAACAGAGGCTCAGAGGGGTAATGAAATTTGCCAACAGTCACCAACCAGTGACAGAATGGGAACTCAAACCCCAGGAGGGAGTCTATAACCACTTGACCACACTGCCTTTCAGTTCCGGGAACAGGGGATGCTTCCTAGCCGTAAGATTCTAAAGCAGCGGGAGTTCCTAGCCGGAGACATGATCTGAGTGCCAATGTCTGAATGCCTGTGAGCATTTCAAGTTGTTTCAAGAAAAGGCGACGTTAGCGGCACCACTAAAGCCTGCTGTTCCCCATCCCATCACTGCCATCCCCATCTATTAAAATAATGGTATGAAAAATAAACAGGCTTTATGGACAGTTTTACACAAATGGGTGCATTGTTTCTCTTACCGTTACCATGGCAGTGATGTTCTCTGGATAACTTCATGTTTCTACAGGACGGAAGGGAATGGAATAAAATTGCTTGTGGAAAAATTGCCAAACAAAGGCTATTTCCTCTTCTGGAGGCACCACCCCCCAGCACTCAGAGGCAGCCGCACTCTCAATACTTGTGCACGGGATCAAAACTGCCTCATAACCTAGAGCCTGCCATGGCTCCCTAGTGCCAATAATGTGAAGGCCAGGGGTCTTGGCATGGCTGTAAAGTTTCTACTGTCTTCCACTCCTGCCCTTTGTCCTCCTGTCTCATAGACCTGCCTGGAGGTAATTCCCTCCTCATTTTGTCCCTCTCCCCTTGTTGGTTCACACATCATACTGTTCCAGCCACCTGGGTTACCCTTCTTCTTTCCACATCTCTGCTGGGCCAGCTGCTACTCAGTTTTTCAAGTCACAGTTTAGGTCTGATCCTGTAACCTCCCTCCTTCCCCACCCATCCCGCAACCTGAGTGAGATATTCTCCTCCCAATTTTTCCCATGGTCCCCTCAAGCGTAGCAGGATATGGTCACCCAGACACCACGCTGTTGGAGGACAGGAACAGTGCTTGATTTTAACAGTGTGCCAGGAGCACAGATAGATGCTCAATAAATGCTTGTCAAACCAAATTAGAAAAGGAAAAAGCAGCTGGTCTGAGAGACTGTCTAAAGTGTCTGAGAGGTTGTCTGAGTGTCTCTCATTCTTTGGGAATAAATGGGGGGGGGGTTTAAATCAACACCCTGAGACAAAGCAGTGCCTTTCAACCTTGGCTACACCTTGGGACCACCTGGGAGCTTTCACAGATTCTGATGCCCAGGCTGCATCCCAAGTGAGTTACATCAGACTCTCTCTGGGAGAGAACTCGGGCATCTGTGTTCTTTAAAGCTCCCCAGGTGATCCCAGTGTGCAGCCGGGAGAAGAGCCACTGGGCTCAGGGTTCTCAGAGTCCCAATCACGGTTCTGTGTGAATGTGTGGGACCAGGGTCTCCTGCGGGCGGAGTCCAAGGACCCAGAGCCAGGACTGAGCCAAGATCCCTGCACTGTGTGCATGGCAGGTGGCTAGGTGCTTTCCACGCTTCACATCAGAATCCTCTCTCTAACCTATGAAGTTGCCATTATGAAACTGAGACTCAGATACTTGTGAGACTGCCTGTGTTCCCATGTCCACGCAATGGCAGAGACAGGACTTGAACCCAGGTCCATCTGAACCCAGTGTCCAGAGCCTATGCCCTTGAGTATTTCTTGAATGTAGGCAGGGTGGGGCAGCTGGGAGGAACTGCAGATGTTAGAAGTACCCTGGCCACCCAGGACAAGCTCACTGCAGAGGAGTTCCATCTGCCTCTCTCAGGCTTGGGTAATGCATTTCCCTCCCTCTCTGTTCCTTGTTTTCTCTTCTTCTTCTCCCGCCGTCCCGCCCTCCCTCCCTCCCTCTCTCTCTTTCTCTCTGTGTGTGTCTCTGTCTGTATCTCTCTCCTTCCCCGCCTCCCCGCCTCTGTCTCTCTCCCTTCTTCCCCCACCCCCAGTTCTTCTGGAGCAGTGGCTGGGAGCAGCAGAAACAGCGGCAGCTGGGGCTGCCCGAGGTCCCTAATTAGAGCAGCATGGGAACTGGGATGGGGGAAGGGGACTGGTGATTACAAACCACCCTGTGAGGCCACAGCCTCAGCAGTTTTCAGGGCTGGGATGCAGCATCCCTAGGGTGATGGTTTAGGATTGGAGGATGAGTGCTGGTGCTCCCCACACACAGTGCTGACTTGGCATCCAAATGGCTTCTTTGTACTTGTTTTCCAGCTGATGTTTATTGTGTGCATTTTAAGTGTCAAGTCCTGTCTCCACAACAGCCCTATAAACCAAGTCACCTGCAAAATGGACTTTGGAATACAAGAACAAGAGAACGCACGTTTCCATTTTCCAGGTTTTGCTCAAATCTCAGTGAAGTCTTCCCTGACCAAAGAGTTTTAAATTGAAAGCCCTCTTTATCCCACCCCTGACACCACATGCTACCCATCCTCCTGTACTGCTTTATTTCTCCATATACTACTTCTGAGCGTCTGATTACTCTATATTTTTATTGTCTGTGTTATTTACACCTGCCTCCTCCAAACAGAATATCAGTCTCACAAAGGAGAGCTGGGAAAGCAGGTCTGAGGACAGCATCACAGCAGTTCTGGGGATCTAGGAAGCTGGGACCCTCCCAAGTCCTTTAAAGAGGCTGCACTTGATATGAATCACTACCCGGGTTGGGTCATGTGACCACCTCTTGGACAGAAGAGGGTAAAGCCTATTTTTTTTTTTTTTTTTTTTGCCTGCGTTGAGTCCTCCTTGCTGCTTCCCCTCCAGGGAAGCCCCAAGAGGGTAAAGCCTTTTGATTGACAAGCCCACCAAGCCTGCATCTGATGAGTGGTTCTCAAAACAAAACAAAATTTTCATCTGTTTTTTTCAGTCCTGTATCCCCAGCACCTAGATGTTCATTTGCCCATAATTGGCACTCACAGTATGTTTGTTGAATGAATAAATAAGTTTGCATTTTACTGGGACTTCCCTGGTGGCGCAGTGGTTAAGAATCCACCTGCCAGTGCAGGGTACATGGGTTCGAGCCCTGGTCCGGGAAGATCCCACATGCCATGGAACAGCTAGGCCCATGTGCCACAACTACTGAGCCTGTGCTCTAGAGCCCGCAAGCCACAACTACTGAGCCCATGTGCCACAGCTACTGAAGCCCACACGCTTATAGCCCGTGCTCCGCAACAAGAGAAGCCACCGCAATGAGAAGCCTGCACACTGCAATGAAGACTAGCCCCGGCTCTCTGCAACTAGAGAAAGCCCACACGCAGCAACAAAGACCCAATGCAGCCAAAAATAAATTAATTAATTAGTTTTTAAAAGTCTGTGTTTTACTTAACCTCGGAGTTTTGTTATCTTAGGCCATCAATCATAAACGTCATTCCAAACTTAGAGTAATAGGGCAACAGAGTCCAGCATGGTACCCAGCACATGACAGGGGCTCTGTCAATATTGGATGGAATTCATTATTATGTATTACTTAACACTCTTTGATGAAAAGGAGCTGATTCTGGCTAAATTCATCCAGAAAAAGGTGGGAGAGCTTTGTCACAGACCAAAGAAGAGTTGGGAAAGCAGGTCTGAGGACAGCATCACAGCAGTTCTAAGGACCTAGGAAGCTGGGACCCTCCTGAGTCCTTTAAAGAGGCTGCACTTGGTACGAATCACTACCGAGGTTGGGTCATGTGCCCACTTCTTGGACAGAAGAGGGTAAAGCCTCTGGATTGACAAGCCCACCAAGCCTGAATCTGATGAGTGGGTCTCAAAAAAAAAACTAAGTGTTGATACCAAAATAAAGATGGGCGTGAATTCTGGTCAGGGGAAACACTAGATGCCCATGATATCTGACATATCAATCCCACTGGGCACCCAGTGGGCAGGAGTCTATGCGGCTGTGAATGACCCATGCAAGGACCCTGTTAGTTTGAGTTTTCCATGTTTGTTTCTCCCAGTCACCTGTGCTGTCCGAACAGTGAGGGGCCAGCTGCAGGCTGCATCGATGGGCATGAGCGTTATGGCAAATCTCTGAACTTAGAAGCCCCAGTTCCCCTCCAGTCTACCTAGAATCAGTTCTGGAAAAAAGGCGCATCAGTCAGTCTGGGAATGGCCAATAGCCAACAAGCCATTAGTGCATTCAGAGCAAGAGGCACAAACAAAAAAGTGGATTTCATGGAAGAGACCAATCACTGTATTAATCAGCATAAGCTAGGTTATGTTGCTGTAACAAAGAAGCCTCAAACTTCCAGTAGCTTAATGCAACAATGGTTTACTTTCCACTCACACAAGTCCAACAGGGATTCCACTGCTCTCCAGGACAGCTGTCCTCCCTGCAGTGACTTGATGATTTGGTAACTTCCATCTTGCAGTTTTGTTATCTCTGCATGTGGTTTCCCAGCCACCGCTCTTTAATTGCCTCCAAACGGAAGTGACATATTTCTGCTCACAGTCTACTGGTCAGAAGGAGTCACACAGCCTCACTCCAACTGCGAGGGAGGCTGGGAAATTCAGGGGACCACATGGAATATTTGATGAGCTCTACTATCTCTTCTGTATACACAGATGGCAGAAACACTTCCCGGCAACTAAGGTCATGACAGTGGGACACGGGCCTCGCAGGAGGCAGCACAGAAAAGCCTCTGAGTGAAGGCTGTGATTTGAAACCTGGAGATTCTTGCTTTTATATTCTATACATGCCTGAGCTACACCACCACCAAAGCAATCTGTTGAGCGGATGGGACTGGATATTCGAGATGGAGAATCAACATGGCTCACATGGCTAGCTCCATGCCAGGCATGACCCGCATCCCTTGTCACATTCCCAACATCCCCTTGAAAATTCCTTACAAATAAGGAAAGAAATATAATGACTTGCCTGAGGTTGCATACATTATAAGTGGCACAGATTAGAGAGCTACCTGAATCCAAACTCATGGCCTTTCCCCTACACCATGAAGCTCAAGAGTCATGGCAGGTGTTACAAGAGTCTTCTCTTTATTGGATGAAAATGATAATGATGATACTAGTGGTGATAAAGATGATGGTGGTGATGATGATGATAATGACGATGATAACAACTCCTAATTATTAAGGTGTTACTTCACGTTGAAAATGTGTAATCCCATTCATTCTCTCAATCATCCTGTGAGATAGGGTCTACCATTATCCCCATTTCGCAGATGAGGAAACTGAGGCTCAGAGAGGCAAAACAAAGCCTGTTCAAGATCACACAGCTAGTAAACAGCAGAGTTAAGATGTAAACTCGTGGTTGCCCAACTTCAAAGCCACTGCATCCTACAGAAAAGAGAATGATTCAATTCAATTGGTTGTTTTGTCTACATACCTCCAATCACCAAGTGCGACTGTTTTTCTTTAAACCGACCACTTCTTGTTTAGGCATTTCTTAGATGTCTTCACAACTTGCATCTTCTTTCAAAACACTTCTTAAAAAGGAATGAGAACGGTATGGTCTGCCCCACCTAGGATCCAGAAAACAAAGACAAATGCCTTGATTATGTTCCCTGTAAAAAGATACATCCTCACCTCACTGTCCTTAACAAAAGACAGAGGCTAATTAAAATTTTCACTAGCATTTACAGGCTCAGTTTTAATTGTACCAGATCTATCTGAATTTACTGTAGCCCTCTGATTAACAGAGAAAGAAAATCAATAAGCATACCAAAAAATTTGAATGTGTTATATGACTAATTCCAATTTTATGTTATAATCGTGTTTTAATGTGGCTAATTACCATAATTAAGCTGCCTGTGACAGCACTGGCTGGGACAGAAGCTGTTACTATTCTAAGATAACTTGTCGAAGGCTTTTCCCAGATTTTGGGTGCAATTTGCCATTTGGCTGGTTTGGGGTGCTATGGGGGTGGGAACAGCGTGTGCGTG
The DNA here is from genome assembly GCF_964270905.1 of Leucopleurus acutus. Classification (NCBI taxonomy): domain Eukaryota; kingdom Metazoa; phylum Chordata; class Mammalia; order Artiodactyla; family Delphinidae; genus Leucopleurus; species Leucopleurus acutus. The sequence continues at coordinate 70,710,207 of NC_139155.1, forward strand.
CGTGTGTGTGTGTGTGTGTGTGTGTATGTGTGGGTGTATGTGTGTGCGTGAGAGAGAGAGAAAGAGATAGTTCTTGGAGCGCTAGCTCTGCCCAGGAAAGCCTTGGCTCTAATGTTAAAGCTGAGCCAGGTACCATGTCCACGTCATTTATCAAATATTTATTCATTGAGCACTTACTATGTGCCAGGTCTTTTGATGCACTCTGGGAACATGGGTGAAATTTTCTTGTCCACTGGGGTGAGTTAGCCATTTAACAATTAATTACATTGGGGGAAATACCAGGTGATAGGAGAGTGGTTAGCATTACCTACACACGCAACGTGATGGAGAGGTCTGAAACGCTTCCCGGAGGAAGCAAGTTCTTAGCTAAGACATTAAGAGTCTCAGGAGTTAAGTAGATAGGAGATCATTCATAGGACATCATTCCTGGCTGAGAAAGCAGCATTTGTAGAGACCTCGAGTTGAAAGGAGGCTACCTATTTTTTTTTTTTCTTTCCTCTCTACTTTCTTTCCCTCCCATCCATATGAAAAGTACCACTGACTATGTACCAGGTTGTAGACTTCTAGCTCTTGACTCCATTAGATGCTGCAGCTCTTGCAGGAGCAGGTGAGGACCACACTGACTAGCCAGGATTAACTCCTTCCTGCCTGAGAAAGAACAAAGAAGCGTTTGGAGATTAACTGCCAGGATATTCAACCACAGGGATCTGTAGTTCCCAACCTTTAAGAGTCCATGGGATCCAACTGTGAGACTTGTTGACCATGCAGGCTCCTGGGCCAACCCCAGGTTGTGGTTCAATGAGCCGAGGGTGGGGCCTTGGGATCTGCATTTTAAGTGGTATGATGGTGATTCTGAAGCAGGTGGTCCACAGGGCTCTCTGAGAGAAGCACCACTTGGGCCTAATAACCATCCTTTACAGATGGGACAACTGAGGCTCAGGGAGAGATTTAATTTGCAGTAACGTGTATGATCAGAACCCAGCCCTCCACCTCGCGGGCCAGAGCTGCCCTCCGCTAGAAGAGGGAAGACGTCATGAGCTCCCAGGTACTTGTGCATTTGAGGCACATCCTCTGTTATTGACAGGCACTAATGGTGGTAACGAACTAAGGCGACCTGAGTTCACCCAGTAATTGCAAATGAGGCGAAAAGAGTAAATATAATCCTCATTAATGTAAAGCAAGCTTCACGATAGAGATCTTATATGAATTTTAAGCACAGGCAGACTAACCGCATCCTTTATTTATTCATTTAGCTTGCAGGAAAAAAAATATTTCAGAATGCTTATAAAATACACACAGTATGAGAAACCAAAGCTCTATCAAGTTCCCCAAATTCAATGTACGTAACTACAGACTTGCATTAAGATGAATGTGGACACGGGCACATACCCATCTAGCCACCTTAGATGGTCACCTGGACAGAGAAGCAAGGGGTGAGGAAGAGAAGGTGTGAGAAAAAAATGTAGCAGGATGAAATAATACAGATGGTATAATGTTAATTGGATGCAGGATACAAAATTCTACACGTACATTACCGCATAGGTATAAAAATTAAAAAATGAAACTATACAAGTCCTGAAAAGAACAAAATAAGAAGAAAAAAGATTTCCAGGTAATTAAATTTGGGGTGTTTTTTTTTAAGCATCACTCTCCATCCCCCTCCCCCCAACAAAAGAAATTGGGGAGAAAAGAACATAAGAATGTAATAGCAAGAGAGAGTGAAAAAGAGAGTTTCTCTTCTGGTAGGCATCCCATAGGCAGGGATTCTACAACTTTCTTGGAAATGAGAATTATCTGGAGGGTTTGTTAAAATGCAGATTCCCAGGCTCATCCCTCAGAGATGTTGATTTTAAGGAGTTTCTCATGTAGTTCTGATGTACATTGTGATTAGGACACAATTTGGTCCCAGGCAGTAAAGCCTGCCCTTAGCCCCTCTTCCACCCAGCATGATTTGATCAGGCCTGAAATCCCAGGTAGAATCTATTTCCTATAACAAGTCTATGTTGAAATGTAATCTCCCTCTGGGGGGATCAGCTATTAAAATTGATCTTTATAAGGCAGTGTGATAAGGTGAATCAGACCTTTAGAACTTTTCCTGATACTAGGTTCATGTGCTAAGAAAAGCAAGTATTTATCGACTGCTTATGTGCCCAACGCTAAGAGCTTTCAACGTTCCAGGAGGTACTACTCTGATTATCACCATTTTCCAAAAGAGAAAACTGAAGCACAGAGAGGTTAAGTAATCCACGCAAGGTCACCCAGCTAGTTAAGTGGAAGAGCCAGGTTTTGAACCCACATTATCTTATACTATATTAATATGTTACCTCTCCCCAGTAGAGACAAAAGGAAGAGATGACATTATGACTCTGGGAATCCAAAATGAGGGAAAAGACACAGCAAGAAAAGGTAAAGTAGGAATCCAAACCGAGTCTGATAACCATACTTCCCAAGGCAAAATTCCTGTGTGTGGTTAGACAAAGAAAACTTCTTCTTTCCATTTAACAAAGGTCTGAAGATGTGACCATGCTTACTTAATCTTCTTAAGGAATAGGATATATTGAGATGAATAAAACTATGTGACTATATGGAAATGGGACTGGATCTCTCAATCAGGATAAAGATATGGGCTCTAGGCATGGAGGGTACAAAGGTCTGGGGTGGGTCTGTAAAGAAATTAGGATATACCCTAGGAGTGTTTTATTTTAAGCTCTCTGATATCAGGCAGACTTTCCCCGTAATCTGATGCTGTAAAGGAAAGTGGTGAAATATACTAGATGAATCAGAAGTATCAAGATACCGGTGGTGTTGCACTGCATGGATAGATCGCAATTTGTCTTCATCAACTCACCTGTATGATGGGCATTCAGGCTGTTTACTTTTTAGCTATTACAAATAAAGGTGCTACAAGAATTTGTTTACAAGTCTTGGTGAGGCATGCGTTTTCGTTTCTCTTAGGTAAACCCCTAGGAGTGAAATGACTACATCATACAGTAGGTGTATGTTTAACTAATTAAGGAACAACAAGATGGCCTTCCAAAGTGGTTGCATCATTTTACATTTCCGCTGGGAGCTTGTAAGAGTCCCAGTCACTGAACACCCATGCCAACCCTTGGTATAACTCAATTTTCTAATTTAAGCCATACAGTGGGTGTGTAGTGGTTTTAAGTTTCATTTCCTTAATAACTAATGATGATGAACATCTTTTCATCTGTTTATTTGCCATCCATATATCTTCTTTGGTGAAGTGTTATGTTCAATTCTTTTGCCCATTTAAAATTTGTTTTAGGGGAGTTCCCTGCTGTCCAGTGGTTGGAACTCTGTGCTTCCACTTCAGGGGGCACGGGTTTGATCCCTGGTCAGGAAACTAGGATCCTGCAGTCCTCACGGAACGGCCGAAAACTTTTTTTTTTAAATGATTTTTGTATTTTTTAATGATTGTGTTGTAAGAGTTCTTCATATATCCTAGAGACAAAACCTTTGTTGGATACATGTTCTCTAAATGTTTTCTCTCAGTCTGTGATTTGCTTTTTCATTTTCGTAAGTGTATCTTAAAGAACAGAATATTTAAATTTCGATCTTATCCAACTAAATGATCTTTTACAGTTTGTGATTTTTTTGTGTCGTATTTTTCAAACTTTTGCCAAATCCAAGTCCACAGAGATTTTCTCTTATGTTCTCTCCTGGACGTTTTATAATTTCAGCTCTTACATTTAAATCTATTATCTATTTTGAGCAATGTTTGTATCCGATCTGAGGTAAGAGTCAAGGTTCTTTCATTTATTTATTTTGCATATAGCCATCCAACTGTTTTAGCGCTATTTAATGAAAAGATTGTCCCTTCCCCATTGAACTGCCTTGGCAACACCACTGCAAATCAATTGATCATACATGTGTGGGTCTATTTCTCAACTCTCTATTCTATTCCATTGATCTATATGTCTGTCTTCATGTCAATACCAAACCGATACTGTCTTGATTACTGTAACCTTATAATACATATTAAAATCAAGCAGTGTAGGTCTTCAACTTCGTTCTTTTTCAGAATGATTTTTGCTCTTCTAGGTTCTTTGTTTTTCCATATGAATTATATAATCTTCTTGTAAATTTCTGCAAAAAGTCCTGCTGAGGTTTTAATTGGGATTGCACTGAATCTGTAGATCAGTGTGGGCAGTGCTGACATTTTAACACTATTAAATGTTCTGACCCATAAATGTGTTTATCCTCCCATTTATTCATGCCTTCTTTAATTCCTCTCAACAATATTTTATAGTTCTCAGAGTAGAGCTCTTAAATACCTTTTGTCAAATTTATCATTATTTCACATTTTTCATGCTATAGCAGTGGTATTATTTAACTTTCAACTTCCAAAGGGTTGTTAACTAGTTTATAAAGATACAATTCATTTTTTGTATAATGACCTTGCTAAACTCATTTATTACTTTTAGTAGCTTCTTTGTGGATTCCTAAGGATTCCTTTGTAAAATTGCTAGGATTTTCTATAGAGACAATCATGCCTTCTGCAAATAATGTTAGCTTTACTTCCTCTTTTCCAATCGATATGCATTTAATATTTTTTTTTCCCACTTCATTGCCCTGAGTAGAACTTCAAGCAAAATGTTGAATGGACATGATGAGTGTGGACACCCTTGCTTCATTCCTGATCTAAGAGGGAAAGCATTCAGTCTGTCACCATTAAGGATGCTGTTAGCTGTAGGGTTTTTTTCTTCTTTTCTTTTTTTTTTTTTGTAGATACCCTTTATCAGGTTAAAGAAATTTCTTTCTATTCCTGATTTGATGAGGATTTTTATCAGGAATGGATACTGAATTTTGTCAGATGCTTTTCTGCATCTACTGAGAAGCTCATTTAATTTTCCTTTTTTAAATTCCCTAATATGATGAATTCCATCTATTGACTTTCAAATCATGAAACAATCCTGAGTTTCTGGCATACACTGCACTTAGTCATGATGTATTATTCTTTTTTATACATTGTTGGATGTGATGTGCTAGCACTTTGTTAACCATTTGTGTGTCTATGTTTATGACTGATATCGATCTGATTGTAATGCCTTTGTCTGATTTTGGTATCAGAGTAATGCTGCCCTCATTGAATGAATTGGGAAGTTCTTTTTTCTCCTATTTTCTGAAAATATTTGTATTTAATTGTATTATTTTTGTCCTCACACGTTTGGCAGAATTCACCAGTGAAGTCCTCTGGGCCTGGAGCATTCTTTGTAGGAAGATTTCTAGCTACAAACACAAGTCCTTTAATAAACGCAGCGTATTCAGGCAATCTCTTTTTTCTTGAGTGAGCTTTGGTAGTTGGCACTTTCTGAGGTATTTGTCCATTTTACCTAAGTTGTTGAATTTATTGGCATAGAATTATTCATAATATTCCCTAATTTGCTTTTTTAATATCTATAGTATCTGTAGCAATGCTGCCTTTCTTATTTCTTATATTAGTAGTTTGTGTCTTCTTTTTCCTGATTATTCTATCTAGAGGTTTACTACTTTTGTTAAACTTTCACAAAGAACAAGCTTTACTTTCATTAATTCTATTTTTTTTTTCTATTTTATTGATTTCTGATCTTTATTATTTCCTTTCTTCTGCTTACTTTGGATTTAACTTGACTTTCTTTTTTTAGTTTTTGAAGGTATAAACTGAGGTCATTGATTTCTCCTTTTCTAACATAAGTGTTTAACATCTAAATTTCTCGCTCAGTACTGCTTCAGTGGCATCCAAGTTTTGATATGTCGCCCTCTTTAAAAATTCAGTTCAAATGTCTTTTTATTTCCCTTTTTTTAAAATTCTTTGCTCCATTAGTTATTTAGAAGTGTGGTGTGTTTTTTGTGTTTTTTTTTGTTTTTTTGCGGTACGCGGGCCTCTCACTGCTGTGGCCTCTCCCGTTGCGGAGCACAGGCTCTGGACGCGCATGCTCAGCGGCCAAGGCTCACCGACCCAGCTGCTCCGCGGCATGTGGGATCTTCTCGAACCGGGGCACGAACCCGTGTCCCCTGCATTGGCAGGCGGACCCTCAACCACTGCGCCACCAGGGAAGCCCCAGAAGTGTGTTTTTAGTTTCCAAATATTTAGAAATGTTCCAGATATCTGTTAGGGATTTCTAATTTAATTCCACTGTGCTTAGAAAATACGCTTTGTATAATTTGAATCATTTTATAGGTATTGACTTGTTTTATGGTCTACAATACAGTTTATATTGGTAGAAGTGCTCCATATTAATGTACAAAGAATTTGTATCCTGCTGTAGTTAGGCAGAGTGTTCTATAAACGCCAGTTAGATCAAGTTGGTTGATCGCGTTCTTCAGTTATCTACACCCTTTTTGATTTTATGTCTACTGTTTCATCAGTTATTGAAATAGGGATGTTGAAATTGCCAACTATAACTGTGGATTTATCATTTTTTTTCTTTTACTTCTATCAGTTTTTCGTTCATATATTTTGCAGCTAACATTTGACTTTTTGAAATAGCTTTGTTGAGGTATAATATACAGACCATAAAAATCATCCAGTTAAAGCGTACAATTCAATGATTTTTAGTAAACTTATAAACTTGCGCAACCGTCACCACAATCCAGTTTTAGAACATGTCTAGCACCCCCAAAAGACCCCTCCTGCCTGTTTGCAGTCAATCCTCCATTCCTACCTTTAGCTCTAGGCAGCCCTAATCTGCTTTCTGTCTCTCTCTAGATTGGCCTTTCCTAGACATTTTACATAAAAAGGAATCATATGATATGTGACCTCTTGCATTCTTCCACTTAGCATAATGTTTTTCAGGTTCATCCACGTTGCAGCATGGATGAGCACTTTTTTTATTGCTCTTTATTCCATTGTATGGACAGATGACATTTTGTTTATCTACTTGCCATTGATGGACATTGGGATTGTTTTCACTTTTTGGCAATTACAAATAATGTTGCTCTGAAGATTCGTGTACAAGTCTTCGTGTATTCACTTCTCCTGGATAAATTCCTAGGAGTTGAATTGTTAGGTCGTATGGTAAGGCTACGTTTAAATTTGTGAGTAACTGCCAACTGTTTTCCAAAGTAGCTGTCCCATGTTCCATCCCCACCAGCAACGTAGTTCCAGTTTCTTGACACACTCACCAGTGCTTGCTAAAGTCTGTCTTTTTTTATTATGAACTGTTTTTTTACCTATTAAAAATGGCATTTTGGGGCTTCCCTGGTGGCGCAGTGGTTGAGAGTCCACCTGCTGATGCAGGGGACACGGGTTCGTGCCCCGGTCCGGGAAGATCCCACATGCCGCGGAGCGGCTGGGCCCGTGAGCCATGGCCGCTGAGCCTACGCGTCCAGAGCCTGTGCTCCGCCCACGTACCTCAAAAACAAAACAAAACAAAAGGCATTTCACATGATTCAACTTATTAGTGAGGTAGGAGATGGATGGGTCCCAGGCTGAGCAGCTGGAGTTTGTCCCCTGTGGACAGATACTCCAAGATAAAGATAATAGCAGGAGGGAGGAGGAGCTGAGCCCTGCCCAGATAAAAGATATGGACTCGGAGCCAAAGCAAGACAACTGGCCAGAGGAACTTGGAAGAAATGCCCCATAAAAGTGTTTCAAACTACCACGAGGGCGCGACTCTCTCTCTGAGCTCGCCCGTGTGTATCTATTCACACATACTCTTTTTCTTCCTAATAAACACTTTACTTGTTTCACTACTTTCTGTCTCTTTATGGAAGTTCATTTCTACAAAGCCAATGGGCCAAGGCCTTGTCACTGGCCACTGGCCCTGGTGGTCTAGTGGCTGGGATTCAGCACTCTCACTGCCACGGCCTGACTTCAATCTCTGGCTGGGGAACAAACATCCTGCTTCAAGCCACTGCAGGACGAGGCCACCTGAGATCAATACTACCAGCCCATTATACAGATGTGGAAGCTGAGATTCAGAGGTAGGAAGTGGCAGAAATCTGATTCCACTTCACATTCGTCTATCATGTAGACCCAAGCTTTATGAGCTGCCTGTGGCTGCCACCCTTTCTCATCGGCAGCTCAGCCCTGGCTTTCCTTTCCAGTCACCAGGGGCCCAGGCTCCCATCTCAGAACCCCTTTCATCTGTTCTCTCAGTCCCTCTGGAGGCTGACTCGGCCTGTAGGTTTGCTGCCTCGACTTGGCTACAGAGAAAGACCTGCTCCACGCTTGCCGCCCCTGCACGACTGATGCAGAAGGAAATCAGTGCTTGCTTAGGTGTGTCTGAGTCCCGTGGGCTTATTCCCAGATTGGTATTCATACCAGGAGCTTCTCAGCTTCTGCTTAATGCATCCCCTATAAATTGGGAGAGAAGCTCATCCCAGTCTGTTTCTACATTACTGTTATAAGAAATCTTCTTTCAGGTTTGTTAAATTTGTGCTATTACCTGGGGAAGAACAAATTATATATAATATACAAGTATAAAAAGTATATATATGTATATTTTCTCCAGCTGCTTATCAGCTGACACTTTTCTGAAAACACATTAATTTAGAAACATGCTCTGACACCCAGACCTCTGCGCAGCGGCACCACCTCCCCACCAAAGCCTTGGAAACCTGGGCGGAAACCTGGGCTGGCCGCTGATGAGGTTTCCACCGGTCTGTGGGGAAATGAGACGAAGAATGTTGAGAGTACTCAGAAAGCCACATTCATGTAATTTCAAGGGCTCTCCTCTACCCTGCGATTATGTTTTTTCCCGACCTTTTAGGTGCTAAAATGCCTTTGCTTTATGAGACGATGGTGGTAAGAGATGGGAGTCATTTTTATAAGAAAATGGAAACACTATGTCACTCCGCATGTATTTATTTTAATTTTTATTTGCTTACTTTTTTGACTGATCAGTGATGTCCAAATGTCTGGGAACTACTGCCTGGGTGACCCAGGGATGGGGGAAAAATTATACAGACCTGGCTTTCAATGTGGCTTCACCACTCTGTAGCAATTTGATCTTGGGTAATAATAATAACAGAAACAAAAATAATGGCAGAAATAGACATTCTTGGATGTCTTTTTATGTGCCAAGCACCTTTTTAACTACCTTATGTTCATAAACTCATTTGGTCTTTATGATACCCAAGTAAGGTAAACAGAGTTAAAGCTACCAGGATAGTAGTGAGTCAATTAACATGACAAGACAGCTATTTGCCTTTGGGTCAGGTTCCTGGAACAGAGCTCCTAAAATCCTTGGAATTTCCTGAGTGATAAGCATCTTCTGTTTTAACAAGTACCTAGATAGCTTCAGGATGGGGGCTGGTCCACAGAAAGACCTTGATTAGAAACTTGTAACTTTCAGCCCCACCCCTCCCAGAAGCAGAGAGGGGCTGGAGAATCATCAGTGGCTAATGATGTAATCAATCACACCTACTACTGAAACTGCCATAAAACCCTGAAGTGATGGGTTTCCAGGTTGCTGAACAAGTCAAGGTGCTGGAAGGGTGGCACGCCCACTCCAGAGAAGGCACAGAAGCCCTGCACCCCTCCCCCCACCTCATCCTGTGCATCTCTTCATCTGGCTGTTCCTGAGATGTATCTTTCACAATAAATCAGTAATAATAAGTAAAACACTTTCCTGAGTTCTCTGAACCATTCTAGTGAATTATTCAACCTTGGAGGTGGGGGGTGCTGGACCTCCGGAATGTGTAGCCAAGTTGGGTCGAAGTATTCATAACCTGGGGACCCCCGACTTGTGACCAGTACCCCAAGTGAGGCGGTCTTGTGGGACCGAGCCCTTAACCTGGGGAGTCTGCATTGACTCTGGGTCATCAATGTCAGAACTGAACTGAACTGTAAAACCCCCAGGTGGTTTCAGAGAATCAGAGAGTCGGCTGGTGTCAGGAGGGGAAAAAAACACACCTGTCTGGAGCCAATATATTGCCTGACCACTTACCAATTAGTTTTATACACACACACACACACACACACACACAAAATTAATGTTAATTCCTTCCCCCCTCCTTTTCCTCCAGACAAACCCTCTAAATTTCTCATAAAGGGCATGTTAATTAGTTAACGACTTGGGTTTGGGGGTCTAACAGACCTGGACGTGAGTCCAGGCTCCCCGCTTTCTTGGCCGGGAAGCCCCTGGGCAGTTTGCTCACACCCGGGCACCTCAGTGGCTGAAGGCTGGAGGGCAGCCGAGGACAGTTTTCACTTTGTATAATATTCATCCTCTGTTGGGGGAGAGGTCCAGAAATGAGCGACTGGGAAGGAGTGTCTGAATTCCGCTTCTCTGTTTTTCTCCTCCTGGATGGGATCCACCGCTGACTGCAGTGATGTGTGACTTAGAGTCTCCTGCCCACCCTCCGCCTGGCAGAGCAGCTTCCCTCCAGCCTCACGCCCCCAGCCAAGCTCAGCCCCGTCTTCAGCGCTAACCCCAGCGGAGGGAGGCCTGGCCAGCCGCAGTGGAGCGTTAAGGAGAGCTTGAGTCAAACTTCATTTCCTCTGGCCCAGGGAGCCTAGCCCGCCACAGGCCAGATGCCAGGCCAGTGTGCTCCTGGCCAATGAGCTTATGCTGCGTGAATTCACCACCTGCAGTGTCCAGGCGAGCAGGCACGCACACACCCACGCTCTCCCCTGCCATCAAAGCGCCCCCAGGGACACACAGCTCGATGCGCATTGCACAAATGAGAAAACGGAGGCTTGGATAGGCAAGGTTGCCTGCAGAACATCCTCGAGGGGCTTAAGTCCAGACTTCTTCCGATGCTGACTGTCCTTCCTTTTATGCCATTTTTTTTTTCTTGTTTGCTCTTAGGTGCAAATGACTCATGAACCAAGCTCAAAATACAGCACTCTCCTTGGAGAGCCTCGTGCAAAGAAAGAAACACAGCAGCTGGAGGGGAGGATTTTAGAGGCACCAGGATTGTCTTGCAGGATCTTGAATGGTACCAACTACCATTTTGTGAGCACTTAGGAAAGCCAGGGGTTGGGCTTTCCATAAATCATCTCATGTTAATCCTCACAACAACCTAGCAGGGAAAAGGCCAACAGTTCCCAATTCACAGATGCAGAAACTGAGGCTCAGAAAAGAAAAGCTCAGGATTGCACGGTCAGGAAGTACAAGGGTGAAGATGTGAACTCAGGACTGTGGCTTCAGAACAAATTTCCCTGAATGTCAGTACACATGGCAGCAACCTGTCCCTCCTGGGGCTGGCCCAGAGGGTGTGCTGCACAGACCGGAGTGAATCTTTGGTATCCTCTCTCCTCCACACATGGGGCGTGATGCTGCTCACAAAGGAGCTATAAATACAGCACAACAGAACTTTGCACCTCCAGTGGAAAGTGTCCAGCTGGGGAGCAAGGACACCTGGCTCTGTTCTTGGCACCGTTACTCAGTGGTTACTCTTTTCCTCTTTGAGTCTGAACTCAAATTCAATCAAGGAGGGCAGTTAATTCCGACTTGTATGCCAACTCCTATCCACTGCTAGCTGCTGTCTAGAGTGTTGTATTGAAAAGAATCTTGAGGTTCAGCAATCTATTTGTAATATCTGTCGCTACAGAGGTGGAGGCTGGTGTGTTCCGGGGCTGCTCCTACACTGTGCTTTTGCAGATCCCAAACCAGGGGCTCTCTAAGGTCCCTAAAAAGAACCCCAACCTCCTGTGTCAAAGAGCTGGTTGTTTGCACTTGAGCACTAGGCAAGGGGGGCCAAGACCTTAGGGTTGCCAGATAAAATCTGGAAGTCCTGAATTTTTAGTTGCTAAATCTGTCTATCCTACAAGAGCTACAAATTCAAGAGACTCCAAAAGTCTCTCTCCAGCAGCTCAGATTAATCTCAAAGTTAACCACAGTTGATATACAGTCACAGTTGGCCACGGACTTCTGTGCACTTTACTCTTCATTATTCACTCAGCTTAGCTCATGACCCTCTTTGTGAACAGAGGTAGAGCCGTCCCTAAGTATCTGCAGGGGGTTGGTTTCAGGACCCTACTCCCCTACTCCTGTGGATACCAAAATCATGGAAGCTCAAGTCCCTTATATAAAGTGGTATAGGATTTGCATATAACGTATGCACATCCTCCCATACACTTTAAGTCATCTCTAGATGACTCATACTACCTAATACAATGTAAATGCTGTATAACGAGTTCTAAATACAAAGTAAATGCTATATAAACAGTTGCCACTGGAGAGCAAATTCAAGTTTTGCTTTTTGGAGCTTTCTGAAAGCAATTTATTTTTCAAATATTTCTGAATATGGTTGAATCTTTGTTTCCTTTTTTTTTTCTGGATGCGTGGCATACAGGAGACCAGGGATTGAACCCGTGCCCCCTGCTGTAGAAGTGCGGAGCCTTAACCACTGGACCTCCAGGGAAGTCCCCTGAATGTGGTTGAATCTTTGGACATGGAACCCAGAAATACAGAGGGCCAACTGTATTAACTTTGCTAAGTCAAGGCAACTGAGTTACTCTGGGGTGGGTGTCGTTAGGGTTAGGGTTAGAGATACTTCCGGAGGCGAGTATTTAAACTCAGTTTCTTTTTGGGCAGTTACTGGGACAATTCAGGCTTCTTCTCCCTCATCCCCTTTGCTTATCCCTGGGTGCCATCTGAGTCCAGAGAAGGCTTCTGTCCTGGCTGGCCTCTGCTGACCTGGTGCCAGGTCTCAGGGGTCAGCCTTCACCGGGCTGATGCCCAAAGGGCACCAAGGCCTGCAGCTGTAAGGCCCACATGCCATTCTTCTTGTTTCCAGCTGGGGGTCTCTGGTTTTACTTTCCCCCGGGAGCTCTGAGAGGTTGCCTCTGTGGGACTCGAGGGACATTGTTCCAGCTAATGATTAAGAACTCTCCAGACAATAGGGGCTTCTTAGACAATGGGTGAATTTCCAGGATGTCCGGCCCCCTTCCGAGAAGGAGGGAGATAACAAAATGTAAAAAAGGTGTCTGTCAAAGACCAATCAGGCAGCTGGGGAGAAGGAGGGAGATAACAAAATGTAAAAAAGGTGTCTGTCAAAGACCAATCAGGCAGCTGGGGACAAGTTCCCTCTCTGGTCCGAGCCTAAGCCGGGACCAATCAGCAGGAGAACACAACCAAATCTATAATTTACATACGGGGAAGTGGGAACCTATAAAACTGACATATTCGCGCCCAGAAGGGTTCCTTCTTCGACCTCCCACGTGAGGACCAAGGAACCCCGGTGCACCCGCCTTCAATAAACCTCTTGCGTTTTGCATCGACTTCCGACTCTTGTTGTTTCCTGGGCGAGTCGAAACTCCTAGGAGACCGCGCAGGTCTAACACCTCAAGTCTAGACAACTCCCTGGGTTATTGCTACTCTATGGTCAGGAGCCATGTTGATTTCAGGCTTATCTGGGAAGCCAGGAGCCCTGGGATGCATCTCAACTTGGGGAAGTTTTAGTGGCCCCTCTGTCTCTTCTTCTGCCTAAAGATCAGGACCCTGGGGTCCTTCTCAGGACCCTGCAGATTCTTCTTTCCAGCCCACTGACATGGAAGAACGGATATTATGCCTTCACACTGTCTTCTGCACTCTGATTTATGTCCCAGGTTCTTGATATTTGAAGCCAGCATCCAGACTTTTTTTTTTTGAAGGCGGGTTTTTTTTTTGCTCAAACATTTGACATTTTCAGGTGAAATCCATGGTTTTCAACACCACGGTGTCTGTTGTAGATTCACAAAAGTCTGCCTAAGAACTCTAAGCCAATACTTTGATGCTCAATTTCTTTTGCCTCCGTTCCCTGAGGGCAATCTGATAGGATTCCTCTCTGCTGTTGGAAAGGTAGGCAAAAGGGGCACAAGGACTTGAATATAAATACAGTTTTTAATATCAATATATTACGCTGCTATGGATACATTCAGAATACGTTATGAAGTCCACAAACTGAGAGGACTTTACCTCCCATACAAAAAAAGATCATGTAAACATAAGCTGTGTATCTCATCTGACTTCCTTCCAGGGAGGCTCTCATATCTGTGGCTAGGATCCTGCTTTCCAGAGGTACCATCCATCCATCCATCATCACCACACTGTGAAAAGACTCCCCCGGACTATATGTCTAGAGTCTCAGTACCAATTGTTCACTCATTCTCTCATTGATTCATCTTTTCATCTGCAGGATTTCTTGTGCCTGCGCTCTGAGTTAGGGACCTCGTGACACACCAGAGACAGCCTCTGCCCTCACAGAGCTCACAGGTAAGCACAAAGCAGCCTTGGGAAATGCTTGGTGAGTGAATGAGCAGATTCTTCTTGGATATCCCTTGGTTACTGTGTTATTTTACTAGAGCTGCCATGACAAAAGAGCACAGACTAGTGGCTTAAACAATAGAAATTTGGTGTCTCAAGTTCTGGAAGCTACAAGTCCAAGATCAAGGTGTCAACAAGGGTTGTCTCTCTGAGGCTGTGAAGAAGAATCTGCTCCATGCCTCTGATCTCGTTTCTGGTGATTTTCTGGGGATCTTTGCTGTTCCTTGGCTTCTAGAAGCACAGTCTCGACCTCCGCCTCCATCTTCGTGTGGCATTCTCCCTGTCTATGTGTCTGTGTCCAAATTCTCCGTTTTTATAAGGACACTAGTCATATCGGATTAGAGCCCCCCCTAATGATCTCATCTTAAGTAACAACATCTGCAACGATCCTATTTTCAAATAATGTCACATTCTGAGGTGTTGGGGGTTAAGACTTCAGCATATAAATTTCGGGGGACACAATTCAACCCATAACAGTTATACGTGGGCTCACGGTTCTCATCTCAGAATGTGGATGAAGAAAGTCACCTGCCGCATCAGTAAACAAAGGATGCTGTGGCCATCAAGCCCTCAGCCACTGCAGCTGCCCCTGACTGTGCAGCCTGAGGGGATTCAGGATGGAAAAAAACAGGATACTGGCCCTGGACAGCTAAGGTGCATGTCAAAGGAATGATTTCAATGAGCCCAGACTCTTGCATCTTCCCATACATAGAAAAGAGCTAAATTCAATAACTTGAGATGTCTGTTTTTTTCTTTAATTAACAGTAATCTTTTGATGTTCTAACTACCTGGTTTTTGCTGCAAAAACTATTATATATCCTGGCTCCTCCCTTACCTCTTCAGAACAGTCCATCAGAGCTTTCTGAGAGGCTGTCTCCTGGGCTTAAGTCCTCAGTATGTCTACCAAATAAGACATAATTCTCAACTTTTAGGTTGTGCATTTTTTTCAGTTGATAAGACTCAAGGTCCATGAGACAGGCTGTACCTTACACTTGCGAATCCCCAGGAACTAGCAGAGGACATGCCTTTAGAAGGTGCTCCACCAATATGTCTTTAGCCTGGGAATTATCCACCAATTCATGGAAGGAAAAATGGATACGGTGAGGTTAAGGACTTGCTCAAGGTCAAAGGTGCAGCTAGTGTGAATAGATGAGAGTCTGTGAGTGTGAGAGCGTGTGTGAGTGTGCATTTGAGTCAGCGTGAGTCTGTGAGTGTGAGATGGTGCACAGGAGTATCAAGGGCTTGTGAGTGAGCAGACGGCTGTACACGTGCGCAAGGAAGTGTCAGCTCATGAGTGTGTGTGAGAGGTGGTGAGCGTGTGTAAGGATGTGGGTGTGAGTGTGAGTGTGTGGGTGAGCGTGTGGGAATGAGTGGCTGTGTGGAAGCGTGTCTGTGCACGTGCATGTGTGCATGCAGAGGGAGCAGTGACTTCCTCGGAGAAGGCTTCCAGGCGTGGCCACGGATGGAGACAGTCAGATGTTCAGGGAGAAAGGGGAGGGAAGGAACTCCAGACCCCGCAGTCTCCTGCTCTCCCTGGCCAAAATGCCGTTCTTTTCACAAGCTCAAACCTCAGCAAGAAGCCCGTTAAACCCAAGAACAAGGTTAGTGCACACGCACTGTTGAATGTTTATGTCCAGGAGCATGAGAGCCCATACACATCCCCATATACACAGCTGTGGAGAGATGTGTGTGTATATACAAATGACAGAAACAGACAGAGAGCAGGTGGGGAGAGATTCAGGCCTCCTAGTTACCCCTTCCTGAGGTGCATGTGATTGATCTCAAGGATACAAGGGCCAGTGTAGAGTGAAAAAATTGTTAAAAGTTTTTAATCTCTTAACTCCAATATTTAGCATTGGTAATTATGGCCTTTTCATACCCAAGTTAGGCAGTTAAAGTAAGAAACAAACACTGGTGGTGGCGAGGACTGCACTTCCGGCAGGCACCTTGCACACGCTGCTGTACTCTTAGGATAATTTACTCACCGACAAACATTTACTGAGCACCTATTCATTGTCAGGCCCTGGGGTTAAGTACTGGAGATACAGTAGTGAATATGAAAGAGTCATTCATTCAATCATTTACTCATCAAGTTTCCGACTGCCTTTCTGTGGTTCTGAAACTGAGCAGGACCCTGTGAGGCCCTCCTAGGCAAAAAAGCCTTTCCGTGTCCCCCATTTCTTGTTTGTAGAAAAAAGACTTTCAGCCTCCCAGACCTTCCCTGAGTTCCAAAGGATAGACTCAAGCAGTTGCTAACTAGGAGAGTGAGGAATACAGAAAGAAACAGTAGTGCAGCCATAGGACAGGGTCCTGGTTCCTTCTCAGGGGATGTGTGTAACAATTTGATACAGACCTCTGAGTTCTTCTACAGGAACTCAGGCCCCCACCCAGATGGAGGACGGTAACTTCAGGCTGAGCACAAGATTCCTGGAGCACCACCCTCTTACCTCACCGCCAACCAATCAGAGGAGGATTACATGCCCTGCAGCCCTCCCCACAAATTTTGCCCATAAAAACTTCTTCCCTGAAACCCATCAGGGAGTTCAGGTCTTTTGAGCACAAGCCGCCCATTCTCCTTGCATGGCCCTTGCAATAAACGTTTCTCTGCTCCAAACGCTGATGTTTCGGTTTATTTGGCCTCACTGTGCGTCAGGCACACGAACTTGGGTATGACAACACTTCTGTACTAGACACTGAGCTACCACAGGAATTCACATCCATTCATTCAACAAATACGCATTGACCACTCAACTGTGTGCCCCCAGAGTAACTCATCTATTCATTCACACATTCATGTATTCACTCATCAAATTTATGACACCTACCCTTGGCTCTGGGCTAGACACCCAGGCTGCCACAATGAATCGTGCAGGGATATGCCCATTCATCGACAAATGCTCACTGAGCATCTACTATGTGTGGAACAGAATGACTCATTCGTTCACTCAGCAAATATTTACTGGAAGTCTGTTCCCTGTCAGGCCAGTACCAAGTGCCGGGGATTCAGTGGTGAACAGACAGACAAGGTCCCTGCCCTCAAAGCATCTTGCAGAGTCATCCCTGTTGGGGCTTTAGGGGATTAGGGGTCCAAAGGAGAGAGACCATTCCAGGGGTCAGGGGTCACCTCAGGAGCTGATGGTGGGGACGAGGGTGGGACCGCATCTTCCAGCCACCCAGAGCCTGTCTCAACTGTATTCCTCCTATGTGAGTATCCAGGGAGACCACTGCGCACCAGGGACGGGGCTGCACCCTCCTTCCACTCCCTGTTGCGCCCTCTCTCCGCCTCAGGTGCAACCCTTTGCTCCCTCCAAGTGGTCTGCCTTCAGTCTACCGCGTGGATATTTCCGCTTCAAGAGCACTGTCACAGCGAATATCCAGCTCATTCCTCTCCTCTTGGCCTCGTGGAGTCGGCCCTCCAAGCCTGGCCGCGGGGACAACACATCTAATAACAACACTTGACACTGCAGTCGAGACTCACGGAGCCGCCATTCCGAGCAGGCAGATCAAACCCCACGCTAACTCCCCCCGCAGGCCAGCAGCTTCCGGCTCTGGCTCTCCTGCAAGAACTCTGGCGGCAGGCAACTTCCCAGGGATTCCAGCATTTATTTTTGCCTGAGCAAGCTGATTTTTTTTTTCCTCTTTTATTCTCTCAAGGTTTTGTTCCTGGCTCAGTTACTGGAGATGCTCTGGCTTTGCCGTGAACCAAAATGTGATTCAGTGCAAGGGGAAAGAAAACGAGCAAAGACTGCAGCTTCACATAAAATAGGTTTTTAGTCATCAGGAAAAAGCTGTAGTGAGGAATGGAAGTAAAAGAAAAAACAAAAAACTTTGAACTTTTGTGGCAACATGCCTCCCGCTTCCCTACTGGAGTCTACTTGGGGTCCAGCCGTTAGGAGGCTTGTCAGGAGGGCCCAGTAAAGGGGTCTCCAAACAGTACCTGATTGACTGATTGATTCATTCATTCATTCGATATTTATTGAGCATCTTTTACATTCAGGCACCGTGTTAGGTGCTTGCAATACACTGATAAAGAGAACAGACTTGCTCCCTGCCCTTTGAATCTTACAGTCGTGGGGTAGAGACACACTATAAAAAATTACCCAGCAATGTACAGAATGGAAGGAGTCTTTGAAAATTGTCTATCTGATAGGGGTTAATATCCAGAATACATAAACAACTCCTACAACTCAACAACAACAAACAACCTGATTCAAAAATAGGACTTACATAGATATTTCTCCAGAGATGATACACAGATGGTCAATAAGAAAGCGAAAAGATGCTCAACATCACTAATCATTGGGGAAATGCAAATCAAAACCACAATGAGACACCACCTCGTATCCATTAGTATGGCCACTGTCAAAAAACCAGAAAACAAGTGTTGGGTTGGTGAGAAACTGGAGCCCTGTGCACTGCTGGTGGGAATGTAAAGTAAGTGAAATAAGCCAGTCATAAAAAATACTGCATAGGGCTTCCCTGGTGGCGCAGTGGTTGAAAGTCCGCCTGCCGATGCAGGGGACACGGGTTCATGCCCCGGTCCGGGAAGATCCCACATGCTGCGGGGAGGCTGGGCCCGTGAGCCATGGCCGCTGAGCCTGCGCGTCCGGAGCCCGTGCTCCGCAACGGGAGAGGCCACAGCAGTGAGAGGCCCGCGTACCACACACAGACACAAAAATTACCCAAAGGCATGGTTTTAAACTATAACAAGTGCTATGTAGGAAAAGCCCAGGGAGCTTTGACAAGGTCTGCCAGGGAGGGGGTTCAGATCCTGTTTTGTGACTGGTCAGGGAAGGCATCCCTGAAGAGGTGACATTTAAGCTGAGACCTGGATGGTGAGGAGGAGTCCAGAAATCAAAGAGGGAGGAAGGGCACTGCTGGCAGAGGGAACAGCATGGCAAAGGCAGGTTAAAAAAAGATGAGATATTACAGCAGGAGGCGAGGTGACTTCAAAGTCTAATGGGAAATAACTGGAAGGTTATAACCAGATTCATCATGACTAGATTCCTGCTTTCAAGTGCTGACTCCAACTTCATTAAAAAGAGATCTCTCGGGCTTCCCTGGTGGCGCAGTGGTTGAGAGTCTGCCTGCCAATGCAGGGGAAACGGGTTCATGCCCCGGTCCAGGAGGATCCCACATGCCGTGGAGCGGCTGGGCCCGTGAGCCATGGCCGCTGAGCCTGCGCGTCCGGAGCCTGTGCTCTGCAACGGGAGAGGCCACAACAGTGAAAGGCCTGCGTACCACAGAAGAAAAAAAAAAAGAGAGAACTCTCCTTATCAAGTGATCCAGGAATCCCACTCCTGGGCAAATATCTGGAAAAGATGAAAATTCTAACTTGAAAAGATATATGCACACCAATGTTCATTGCAGTACTATTTATCACAGCCAAGACATGGAAGCAATCTAAGTGTCCATCAACAGATGAATGGATAAAGAAGATGTGGTCTATATGTACAATGGAATATTACTCAGCCATAAAAAAGAATTGAAATAGTGCTATTTGCAGCAACATGGATGGACCTAGAGATTATCATAGTAAGTGAAGTAAGTCAGACAGAGAAAGACGAATATCGGATGGTGTCACTTATACGTGGAATCTAAAAATAAATGACCTTATTTACAAAACAGAAACAGACTCACACACATAGAAAAGAAACTTATGCTTACCAAAGGGGAAAGTAGGGGGAGGGATAAATTAGGAGTTTGGTATTAATAGATACACACTACTATGTACAAAATAGATAAACAAGGACCTACTATATAGCACAGGGAACTATATTCAATATCTTGTAATAAATTATAATGGAAAAGAATATGAAAAAGAAGATGTATATATATGTGTAACTGAATCACGGGAAACTAACACATTGTAAATCAACTACACTTTAATTTACGAAGAAAAAGGCTTCTGCAGAACGGACTGTAGGGACAAGAGCAGAGGGAGGGAGACCAATTGGCCCAGACCAGAGATGATGGGGTGGGGGGGTGGGGGCATGCAGGGGTGGCCATGGAGGTGGAGAGGAGGGGGCAGATTCAAGAGGTAGGTTTGAGGGGAGAGAGGTCAGTAGCTGGTGATAGGCATCTCTCATGAACAAGGAATTGGAAGCCAGGTCTCTGATGGAGCCCCTGTGATCTGAGGTGGGGAAGAAGGTCAACCAGAAACAAGTCACAAGGTCAGAACTGGAAGCAAGGAAGGGAACAGGGGGTGGGGCCAGGGGGCCAGTCAGCACATCCACGGCCCCCTGCCCCCCATGCCGGAGGTCTGCTTGCATGGACTTCATGGTACCGAGGCAGTCCTGATATCCAGGAGGGCTGGAACACCTCTGTGTGTTTACTGCAGCTGCAGCAGCCAATTCTGCAAGGCAGGAGAACATCCTGGTGGGATCAGCCCAAATGAGGCTATCGTGGAAAAATTCTAACGACCGGTTCTGTTTACATGGCTGCTGTAATTGTCCTATTCTTATAATGTTGAGCTCCTGAGAGCTAATGACCACCTGAAGTTTTCTGTGCTGCTATGGTAACCCTTCCAGGTGCTGGAAATGAGATACTTTAAGAATGGAGGAGACAAAATTGGCAGTATCTGAGAGAAAGATGGTTCCCCCGACCTTGGGGAAGAAATCTCAATCTAGGGTTATTAAAAACTTGCAGTGCTGTTCTATAACGAACGCGTTTTACTTGTGTGAAAAAAGGAAATAAAGAGAGAAATACACTGTTGGTTTCCTTCATTGCCAGAGGCCACTTGTATTGATGCAAAAAGCAACAGGGGCAGGCACATATCAAGATTCTTTAAATTGTTTATGACTTTGGTTGCAGTAACTGTACTTCTGAGATTCTTTCTTCGTGAAATGATCCTCAATACGAAATACAAGCTTTACAGACACAAGCATGGTCGCTGCAGTGGTACTTGTAGCAAGTAAAAAATTGAAAACAGCCTAACTGTGCAAAATAAGGGCCAATAAATCCTGCCCCATTCTGCTCATAATGGAATATTATGTAGCCACTCAAATTGATGATTACAAAGTATGTATGCTAACCTGGGCAATGCTTATAATACACAGGAATGCCTGGGTAACTGATCTCAACCACAGAAAGACAAATCCACGACAACAAAAATAATGTTCTAAACAAAACCTGAAGGAAATGTATCAAAATACTAACCACCCTTGTGTTGCAGGGTTGGAATTGATGATACTGTTCTTTGTTCTGCTTTCATTTATGCAACAATATTTCTACAGTGTGTGTGTATGTGGTAATGGGGAAAGTTATTTTTTTGTAAGAAAAACCTTTTCCAGTTAGCTTCCTACTGGGAAACGACCTGAGCTCTTTAAGAAGCCAGGTCTTCAAGCATGGACGCAGGGTTCAAGGTGATGGAGGAGGTGACAGCAGTGCAGGGAGGTATGTTTCATGGTGCTTATGAACTTGGCCTTGGGCTTGGTGGTAGACAGGGCTCGAGTCTGGTGAGGCACCTTGCTGACTATGTGACCTTGTGTAAATGACTCCACCTCTGTGAAGATTTCTTTCTCATCTGCCACATGGAGATAACAGTACCCCCTCCATAGGGCTTGTGAGGATTATGTGAAATGATATGAGGAACCACTTAACCATACGCCTGGCACATAGACTGCCCTCCAAAAACATCAGCTATTATTAATATTGTTATTGCCAAGGGACAGCCTTGAAGGGATGTCTATAGAAACAGTTGACAGCCAAAGAGTCCAGATGTCATTGGTCCAAGAGAAGCAGGCTGTGTAGGCATTTTTGCTCTGAAAGGAAAGCAATGTTGCCATCGACACTCCGTGGACTTTGTGAAGGGAGGTAATGGCTGAGGCAGCAACCGGGCTAAGGGCCCCCCACCTTCCTGGGAGCTGCCGAGGGCATCTACGAAAGAGTCTGCATCAGATGGACTCATGGTCACTGTCATGTCGTGGAGAAACGCCTGACTGAGGTCACCTTAGCATTTCCCTGACTGTGAAAAACTCTTTTCCTCCATCTGGGGGTCACAATCTTGCACTTCTGTAGCTCCGCACAAGCTGTCTCCTTCTCTCTGAATGTGCGTCCCTCTGCTTCCACCTACTGTGAACTCCTACTCTTCCTTCAAGACTTGGCTCAAATGTCACCTCCTCTGGGAAGCCTTCCTTGAATGCACTACCCTAGAATGAATCACCTAGAATGAATCACAGATAACGCCTCTGTACCTTGTACACCGTTCGAGATAAATGTACTTCTACGATAACCCATGCTTTGCTTCTCCGTTGTAGCTCTTGTCATAACTATACTAAAACAATTCATTACGGAACTGTCTATCTAATGCCTCTGTGAAGGCAGGGATTGCATCTCTCTTGTCATGGCTGTTATCCTTAGCAGTCTCTGGAACACAGTAGTTGTTTAATCAATAATGAATAGATCATGGGCTTCCCTGGTGGCGCAGTGGTTGAGGGTCCGCCTGTCGATGCAGGGGACACGGGTTCATGCCCCGGTCCGGGAATATCCCACATGACGCGGAGCGGCTGAGCCCGTGAGCCATGGCTGCTGAGCCTGCGTGCCCAGAGCCTGGGCTCCGCAACAGGAGAGGCCACAACAGTGAGAGGCCCACGTACTGCAAAATAAATAAATAAAAATAAAAAAATAATGAATAGATCAGTCTCGGTTGCTCAATTTTAGGTATTCCATGGAATAGGTTTTCTCGGACAGAAGGAAAGCTCTGGCAGGGCTGAGATTGTGTTTGTCTTGTTCATTAGTCTTTCTCCTATCATGGACTTGGGGATGCACCACCCAGGTACCTCTCTCAGCGCTGCCTGCTCTCAGTCCCATTCAGGGAAGACTTAGCTGCAGAAAGCTGCCTCGTCCAAGGTCACGGGCTTCTCGGGGTGGTCACACCCAGTGAGTGAGTGGTATGGTCCAATCTGGACCAATGCTGGGAGGCTATCCCAGCTCCAGGGCCCTCATGGGGTTGGTCAAGGCTGGTGTTGGTCTGTATGTGGTTTCTCCTCTCTCTGCCCCATCCTGCATTCTTCTCCACCCTTCTACAGGTGATCCTCTCGAGGGCTTCTCTTTACTGCCTGTGAACCCTTTCTCAGGCTCTCCTTCCCCAAGAACCCGTCCTGCCACATCTTCAGTCCCAGGGTGGTTTGGAGACACTGAGTAGCTACTCACTAAATATTTCCTGAGAGAATAGATGGATGAGCGAATCCCCTGAGTGAATGATTGCTCTGTCTCCCTCTCCGCCTCCCCCTCCCGCCCGTGAGCTCACCACGCGGGCAACTGTGTTTCCTTCATCTCTGTAACCTCAGCGCCTAGCGCCATGCCAGGTATACAGCACCTGCTCCGTACGTGTTGGAGGAATGACGGATACATGAGCCCCAAAGGAGGACAGCTTTGGGCCAGAGAGTGGGGATGAGTCAGCATAAACCCAGCTCCACTCTCAGATCTTAAATTTAAAGAGGCCTCTGGGCAGCTTCCTTGCCAAAGGTGGGCCAGGAGCACCGTTTCTAGAATGGTCAGGTGGAATTGGTGAATTTCCTCCTCCACTTTCCTTCTCAAAGGCTCTTTTAATTTCACTTGTTTGAGGAATAGATGCTAGCTCAGAACACAGCTGAGTCTGGTAACAATAAACACCTCTTTAGAAATGACTTCCATTACTTGTGGTCAATTTGAGGTTTTCAGGCCATAGAAACAGGTCTCAGCAGGCTCGGAGTTGTGTGGGACCAGCACCAATTGATTCTGGCAATTAACATGGCAGTTCTCCCAAGCCCAGACCCGTGAGAGGCTGTGCCTCCCACCGCAGCCTGAGTCGGGCTGGTCCAGAGGCAGTCAGCGCAGCAGATAGCACCCAGACAGACTTTGAGGACCTATGGGCCATCTCCCAGCTGCGTGATCTTGGGCAAACAGCTTCACCCCACGGAACCTCAGTTACCTTCCCTGTAAAATGGGCCACTGCTCCAGGCCTCCTCCAGGACAGAAGAGAATGGTAGTCCTCACGAGCTAAAGTTTGATTCAGATAAATGGGGTCTGAATTCCAACCTTGGCCCTCGCTCAGCTGTGTGACCTCAAGCAACATGCTCACCCTCTTTGAGCCTCAGCTATTTCACCTGTAAAATGGGACTGATAATGCCTTTTCTTAGAAGTCGATGTGAGAATTAAGATTGTATTAAACCTGACTGAGTGCAGGTTTAATACAGGTTTGCTACTATAATAATTCAGGTTATGGATTCGGTTCTATTGTTGAGGCAATTATTTTGGAGCCTCTGTGGAGCCCACAAAGTAGCTGACAGAGGCTGTACCACGTCCCCATCGCTGGCTGGCCCAGTTATTTCTTACCAACCTGCATCATTTAATTTTTTTTATATTACACTTCCATTTTCTCTGATTATATAAGTAACACATGTTCATTGTAGTATATTTGGAAACCACAGAAAAGCACAAAGAAGCAAATAAATATCACCCAGAGATAAACACTGCTAACACTTTGGCTTATTTTTCTGCTCTGTGTATTCTGTGCCACGTTCACATATGCATACGTATGTAAATACTGGTGCTTCCTCCCTTAAGTTGGGTCATATGGTATCACATGGTATAAATCAGATTGTAACCTGCCTTTTTCACTTAATAGATTATTTTCCTGTGTAATAAAATATTCTTCATAAACGTGATTTTTAATCTTTCATGGTATTCTATTTTATGGATATACCCTACTTCTTTAACCATTTTCCCATTAAGGTTTCTCCTCACTCCAAATTATACTATTGTAAACAGTACAGTGATGAACATCTTTGTGGCTAAATCTTTGTAGGTTCTTTAGAAATATTTGTAGGACAAATTCTTCAAGGGGAATTGCTGGGAGAAAAGACAGATATATTTTAGGCAGCCATGATTCCTGTATAATATGATCTATTTGCAGATTAAATATCAACATGATTTCTAACTATTCTGCTTCCGAAATGCCCCCCAGATTTACCAATATTCATGCTTTCTAATTATTGCATGGGTGTGCAGTTTTCTCATACCATGCCAACATTGGCTATTAGCATTTTTTTAAAAAAAAGGTTTGCCTAAAGTGTGTTTTTAAAATACAAAAATCAACCCATACTGGACTTGCTCTGTGACCTTGGGCAGGTCACATCATTTCTCTGGGCTTCAATATTCTTATCTATCAAACAAAGGGGTAAAAAGTCACAGGATTCTCTTGATTGTAAGTGACAGAAGCCAAATCCAATTGACTTAATGCAATAATAATCATTTATTGGTTCACATAACTGTGAAGTTTCGGGAGGAGGACTTCAGGCACAGCTGCATCCAGGATGCAAACAACATCATCAAGAAGTGGCTGTTTCTGTCTTCCCAAGGTTCTGTTTTGGTTATCTTCTTGGGAAGGCACCCTCCAGGAAATCACCTCTGGAACTCCCAAACTGACATTCTCCCAGCTTAGCAGCACCTCTTTTGTAAGAGAGGCCCAAGATTCATTCTGATTGGGCCAGCTTGAGTCATGGGCCCATTATAAGCCAATCACTGTGGAGAAGGAGGCTAGACTATGCTGATTGACCAGACCTAGATCTTGGACTCCCCCTGCAGGTGGGGAATGATGGCTTCCCAGTGAAAATCAGAGTGGTGTGACCAGAGCAGGTAGAATCAATGCTGGGCTGGCAAATCAGACCTGACAACCTCTGAGGAGCCTCTAACCCTGATATCCCAGGAGTCTGAGGCCCTGGTTTCCCCCAGCACATCTCCTGCAGAGGTTTTTCATACCAGCTTTCTCTATGGGCAGTGTCTCTTGCCCATTAAACTCATGGGTGCCTTGTTTCAGCTATCTTTGCTTCTAGGGGCAGTGGAGCAGGGGGGAGGAGAATTACCACACAGACTTATGGACCTCTGCTCAACAAACAGGGCCCTTTCCCTGCAAAGGCACAAAGCCAGTCTCATAAATATTAATCAGAAGGAAACGGCAATCAACTCAAGTGGGAGAGGAAATGGAAATTGCTTTTTCCCTCTCTAGGACATAAAAGCAACATTTATTTGTTGCATGACCAGAGGCTGTTGGGTGGGCTGCCTACCTCCTCCAGATTTCATTCATTCATTCATTCATTCATTTATTGTTTATTTTTGGCTGCATTGGGTCTTTCCTGCTGCGTGTGGGCTTTCTCTAGTTGTGGTGAGCAGGGGCTACTCTTTGTTGCAGTGTGCGGGTTTCTCATTGCCGTGGCTTCCGTTGTTGTGGAGCACAGGCTCTAGGCACGTGTGCTTCAGTAGTTGTGGCACATGGGCTCAGTAGTTGTGGCTCACGGGCTCTAGAGCACAGGCTCAGCAGTTGTGGCACACGGGCTCATTTGCTCCGCGGCATGTGGGATCTTCCTGGACCAGGGCTCGAACCTGCGTCCCCTGCATTGGCAGGTGGATTCGTAACCACTGCACCACCAGGGAAGCCCCTCTCCCAGATTTCAATGATAATCATAATAGCAACTACTATTTATGAGGCACCTACTATGCGCTGCACTTAAATGTGGCATTCCACATACATTCATGTTAACTCCTGTTTTACACACGAGGAAACTGAGGCTCTGGAAGTTTAAGTCACTTGATCAGGAAGACACAGCCAATAAACAGTTGAGTCGGGATTCAAATCCCATCTGCCTGATCTCAGCGTCTGAGTCATTGCCCTTTAATGGGCTGCCTCGGGCTTCTCAGGAGGGAGGAACTTGACTCTCCTTTGAGTTTTGGGGATACCGGAAATCAGACTTCTATTTTATATATACAAACATCAGGGATAGTAGCAAAGGGGATCCTGGCTGCTTTTGTAAAAAGTTGTCGACATGCGGACCTCACAGCGTGAAGGTTCTGGAAAGATCTGCTCTAGCTCCAGCTTTGGGCAGAAACCAGGTGCCAGGTTTATATTAACTATGCGTTTAAGTAAATACCTAATGGAATCTTAGCCAACTTCCTCTTAACCAACTTGCCATGTTTACAGATACTCATTCTCTCCACTAAACATGACAAGGGATGCCCACCACCCTGTGATGGCTACAGACACGATTCTCATTCGATGGGACACTTGGCAACCCCCCTGCCAAGTTGTACGCTTCCTCCAAGTCAGTTGTGTCTATTCCCAAACCTGTTTATGCCAGTTGTACCTGTTTTTATAATTATACAATTTAATTAAGTAAACCAATTACACTAAATGTACTGTGAAAAGAAAAGAAAATGTTGCTATGAATAGGAAACTCAATGCTCTACAAAAACTCAGTGAAAAGGAGAGTTCCTGGGGGAAAAAAAAAATCCTGCTATCGGGCTTCCCTGATGGCGCAGTGGTTGAGAGTCCGCCTGCCGATGCAGGGGACACGGGTTCGTGCCCCGGTCCGGGAAGATCCCACACGCCGCAGAGCGGCTGGGCCCGTGAGCCATGGCCGCTGAGCCTGCGCGTCCGGAGCCTGTGCTCCGCAACGGGAGAGGCCACAACAGTGAGAGGCCTGCGTACTGCAAAAAAAAAAATCCTGCTATCAAGTTAGGTGTGGGAGGTGACTGAAAGTTCAGAGTCAATGCATAGCACCCAGTGGTGGCTTTGCAAGAGAAATTATAGGAAGCCCTAATAGCAAAAACATACTCAGGAAAAAAGCCTTCCCTTCTGTCATAAGGTTAGTGAATCTATGCCCATGTCTTTGAATTTAAAAAAAAAAACAAGTGTTAAGGAATTTATCATTTTCATTCTCAGTTTTAACCATGTTCCTTTTGATTCACTGAATCAAATTCACTGAATTACTGGCCCTACATGGCTCCGCTGTATACACAAGATAACCAGTTGCAGAAGGATATGGGGAGGGACTTCCCTGGTGGTCCACTGGCTAAGGCTCTGCGTTCCCAATGCAGGCGGCCTGGGTTCAATCCCTGGTCAGGGAACTAGATCCCACATGCCACAACTAAGAGTTCTCATGCTGCGACGAATAACCTGCACGCAGCAACAAAGATCCTGCATGCCGCCACTAAGACCCAGCGTAGCTAAACAAATACTAAAAAAATAAAGAAAGAAGTAAAGAAGGATATGAGGAGACAGGGGCATGAAGGAAATCAACACATTGGAAATGAACTCAAACTTCTCCCCTTTCTCCCGTCATAAACACTTGCCTTCCTCTGGAAGGATGAATGGTCCCTACATCTGCCAGGATACTTAAGCCAAAACCAGGTGTCATCACAGACTTTTCCTCCCTACCTTCACCCACAGCCAAAGTCCCACTGATGCCGTCTCCCTGCCATCTCCCAAACCCACCCTGCCCTCCTTCCAATCCCCCTTTTTTCTCCCTCTCTTCCTCTCTCATTTCTTTCCATCCTTCCTCCCTCCCTCCTTCCTTCCCTGCTGTTCTCTCCTGCTTGCAAATACTTATGGAGTCTCCTCTATGTACCGGCTACTCAGTTGACTCTGGGGAGGCACTAATAAGCACGGCTGATGTGGTCCCTGCCCTCAAGGAGGTTAGAGTCTAACAGAAAAGACTAAATAAATTAAGTAAACTGGGAAACACACTAATAATTATAAATTACTCGAAGTGCTATGAAAAAAAGCAAAGCAAAAGGAACAGGGAAAGAAAACTTGTGGAGGAGTCTGCTTTGGAGGAAATCAAGGAGGGCTTTCATGAGGAGGTGACATTTAAGCTGAAATCCAAATGATGTGAAGGAGCTGAAGAGAAAAGAAGGGGGGGAAAATATTCCACAGAGAGGAAACACCATAGAGGGAGGTTTGAAATCATATGAGAGACAAAAATGAAAGCTTCCTGGGGTGGCTAGAGTCTTCTGGAGAATGTGGCATTGTGGGATGATTTGGGAGGTCAGTGGGGTCTGTAGGTCAAGATGAGAGTTTGGATTTTATTACAAAGTCAGTAGGACACTTTGGATGGTTTTAGTTAGGGAGACAATGCTCTTTGAAAAAAATTAAAATTTTAATTTTGAGAGAGCTGTAGATTCACGTGCAGTGGTAAGAAACAATACAGAGATCCCACTCACCCTTCACCCAGTTTCCCCCAGCGGTAACATCTTGCAAAACTAGAGTACAATGTCACAGCCTGGATGTTAACGTCGATGCAATCAAGATACAGAATTGTTGCATCACCACAAGGGCCCCTCCTGTCACCCATTTATGGTCACACCCACTTCCCTCCCACACCCACCTCCTCCTTAGCCCCTGGTAACCACTCATCTGTTCTCCATTTCTATAATTTTGGAGTTCAAGAACATTATATAAATGAAATTATACAGTAACATTTGCAGTTGGCTACCCCCCACCCCCAGGCATAGTTCCCTATAGATGCATCCAGGTTGTTCCAGGTATCAACAGTTCTTTCCTTTTTGTTACTGAGTGGTGTTTCATGTGTGGACGTACCACAGTTAGTTTAACCGTTCACTCACTGAAGGACATCTTGTTGTTTCTAGTTTTTGGCTATTATGAATAAAACTGCTATAAACATTCATGTGCAGGTTTTTGTGTGGACATAAATTTTCATTTCTCTGGGACAAATGCCCAGTGTGATCGCCAGGTCTTATGCTATGTGCATATTTTGTAAGGAGCTGCAAGATTGCTTTCCAGAGTGTCTGTCTGTCCCATTTTACACGCCCACCAGCAATGTACGAGTGATCCAATTTCTCCACATCTTTGCCAGCACTGGGTGTTGTCACTATTTTTTTTTAATTTCAGCCATTCTGATAGGTGTGCAGTGATATCTCACTGTGGTTTTAATTTGCTTTTCTCTAATGGCTAATGGTGTGGAGCATCTTTTCATGTGCTTATTTGCCATCTCTATATCCTCGTTAGTGAATCAGTGCCCTTTTACGAATTTATCACTCTGCTTTTACTGACAAGCTCCTCTCCCTTAATAAGACTTGAGAGCAGGATCTGACCCATGGATGATGCTTCATAAATGCTCCTTGGATGAACAAACACAGGACCAAGAGCATCAATGAAGCCCAGACATGGCTCGCCCTGGGTCAGTGCCCCTCCTGCAGCTCAGACCCTGATGCCAACAGCACAAATCTCACCCCTGCTCAACCAGCACACAGCTGACAGTGTCAGTAAGCTCCTCCTAGGAAGGATCTGACGCCCAGAGACTTGCGCTCACTGTATAATTAGGTCTAGCAAAGCTTATGAAAGTAGTCCCAGATTATAATCACTTTTTAATTATATTTACTTTTGTCTGTAGAGAGGTGAGGTATATTATGGGCTCTAGGAGGTAACAATTCAAATCTTCATCCAAAGAGGCAGGTGCCCTGAGGAAAATGCAAAGAAATTAAAAATGATCTGCAGACACAGAGCTCTGGCTTCCAGAATGAGTCTCGGATTCTGAGGCCAGGAAGTCAAGGATCTTAACATTTTCTATTCTCAGGGCACCGGGAGGGTGGGAGACGAACAACAGAGTTCAGATCTTGAGTGCTACATGCTAAACACGTTCCATAAATATCTTATTTAATTTGCAAAAGTAACTCTGGAAGGTAGAAACCATTAGTATCATTCCCATTTTGCCAAGGAAACTGAGGAACAGAGAGGATAAGTGGCTTATCCAGGGTCACAAAGCCGGGGAGAAGCAAGACCAGAATTCAAATTCAGCTCTGCCAGATGTCAGAGCCCTGCAGGGAGCCCCAGTGCTGTAGACTGCTATGACCCTGCTTTACTACAGCTGGATCCTCTGACTCACACCCTCTGCACCCTCTGCATTCCCAGCCCCCTATGCTCACCCTCATTGGCTCAGGAGGTGTCACTCTGAACAGGATTTTTTTTTTTTTTTTTTTTTTGCGGTACATGGGCCTCTCACTGTTGTGGCCTCTCCCGTTGCGGAGCACAGGCTCCGGACGCACAGGCTCAGTGGCCATGGCTCACGGGCCCAGCCGCTCCGCGGCATGTAGGATCTTCCCGGACTGGGGCACGAACCCGCGTCCCCTGCATCGGCAGTTGGACTCTCAACCACTGCGCCACCAGGGAAGCCCCATGAACAGGATTTTTAATACCCTCTTTCCTCTTCCCTTCCCTACAGGGAACATAGCAGGGGACATAAAGTCACACACTCCCACCATGCCTGTCCTGATTCCTGTCACCTTTGCTGCTAGCAAGATCCAGATCCCTTTCCAGAAAGTTCTGAGCCTGCAGGATCATGCAATGGTGATGATGATGATGATAGTGCTGATGAAGCTGGCAGTGATAGCCAGTAATTTATTGAGTACTTATTATATGCTGGGCGATGCGTTAACGTTTTTTTTTTTTGGCTGCACTGGGTCTTTGTTGCTGCGCGCAGGCTTTCTCTAGTTGTGGCGAGCGGGAGCTACTCTTCGTTATGGTGCACGGGCTTCACATTGCGGTGGCTTCTCTTGTTGTGGAGCACGGGCTCTAGGTGTGCGGGCTTCAGTAGTTGTGGCATGCAGGCTCGGTAGTTGTGGCTCGCGGGCTCAGTAGTTGTGGCTTGCGGGCCCTAGAGTGCAGGCTCAGTAGTTGTGGTGCACGGGCTCAGTTGCTCCGTGGCATGTGGGATCTTCCCAGACCAGGGCTCGAATCCGTGTCCCCTGCATTGGCAGGCGGATTCCCAACCACGGCGCCACCAGGGAAGCCCTGTTAACTTCTTCATAGGAATTAACTTATTGGGGCTCAGAAAGCAGTCCCTGGTCCAACAGCACCATCACCTGGGAATGTATCAGAGATGCAAATTCTTGAGTCCCAACACCGGATCTACTGAATCAGAAACTCTGGGGCCTAGCAATCTGTGCTGTCACCAGCCTTCCAGGGATGTTGAAGCATGCTCAAGTTTGAGAACCACTGTGAACTCATTTCCACCTCACAACCAGCCAAGAAGTAGGTATTATCTTCTCCGTTTCATAGGCAAGGAAACTGAGATGCAGAGAGGTGAGGTCACGTGCCCAAGGTCACACAGCCGGTGAGACGTCGAGCATCTCTCTCCTCTTTCTGGCCCAAAGCCTTGCCTTTGCCTTTATCTCCAACGCATACCTCCTTCTCACTATGGTTGGAACCCCAAGAACATGGCTAAATGCTAAACCCCACATCACTCACCAAGGGTCTAGATTGGGTTTTCTCAACCTTGGCACTACTGACACTTGGGCTGGATGATTCTTTGCTGTGATGGACCATCCCGTGCATTGTGGGCTGTTTAGCAGCATCCTTGGCCTCTACCCACAGATGCTAGTAGCCTTTCCTCCCCCATCCCAGTTGTGACAATGAAAATTGTTTCCAGATACTGCCAAATGTCCCCTAGGGGAGCAAAACTCTCCCTGGTTGAGAACCACTGATCTAGATACATCACCTGCTTCCATCCAGGATAGAAAGAGTCACCCTGGTCCCACACCTTCACCACTTCCTTCCAACCCACTGGGTTTATTGCATATAAACAGAAGCTGCATTAATGTAAAGGGGAAAGTTTGAAGTTGAGACCTGAGTTCAAATTTGTCTTCCCACTGCTGTGTAACGGTTTGTAGCTTGCTGTATCTCTCTGAACCTCAGTTTCCTCCTCTATAAAGGTGGGGTGGGGTGGTGAGATGAATGCCATTGGGCGGTTAAGGAGATTAACTATTCTGATGTAGGCAAACAGTCTTTAGGCCCTGGAATCAGACATACCTATTCCAGTTGTACACCTCACCACTAATAAGCTATGTGACTTTGGGCCAGTAATTTCCCTTGACCCTCAGTTTCCTCATCTGTACAATGGAGATGTTTATAATAGATGCTTCCTCATAAAGCGCTTAATAAAGCACCAGGTATGTAATGAAGGGTCAATAAGTGGGAGTTTTATGTAGAACTGGAACATAGTAGGTGATCAAGAGCAGTTAGGGCCATCTCTCTATTCCACACGAGCCCCTGATCCCGAATCTGACTTACCTAATGGACTTGCCCAGTAGGGACCAGATTTGCCTGTCCCTGTCGGACAGTGTGTCAGGGCTAATGGGATGCCCCCTCTCACGAGCCTCTGCCTCAGCCCCTGCTCCCACCTCCCCCTGAATGTTCCAGTCTCAGCTTGCCTCTCATTTGAGGCTGGACACTCAACCAAAAACCATGACCCTCAGTAAGAGATGAGTACCCTCTTATCCAAACTTGAGGAGGGATTTATACTTAGCTATTGCCTCATTCTCCAGTCAGCTGCAAATCATAATCATCTGCTGTCAGGACTGCCAAACTTGAGTCTAAATCCCATGTCACTTTGGTTACTTTTTGTGTCGCTTTGGGAAAGTGAATTCTGACTCTCACTTCATCTGGCCCGAGTCCCAGTTTCCTCCACTGTAAAATAGAGAGAATAGATGTATAGGGATCTCAATGGTTTCTCTTCCTGGAATACTCTTTCCTTCCATGTGCATCTGTCAATTTCTTTCCATCTTCCGGATCCATCCTGGGTTCCACTTTATTCAGGAAGCCTATTCTAATTCCCTTTCTCCTCTGCTCACCTGATGTGTACTTTCCATGTTTGTTACAGCATGAAATCCTTATACCTCAGAACTCAGTATAATATTAAGCTGGGTATCATTAGTTCTGTACATTTCTGCTCCTATACCAGGTCATTAGTTTCTTAAGAATATTGCCTAGCAATTCCAACTCACCCATCTATCTTCCCATTTCTCCATCCATCCATCCATCCACCCCTCCATTCATTTATTCATTTGTTTGTTGATTAATTTTTAAAATGTATTCATTCAAGAAATAACATCATTATTTCTTGTGGCTAAAGGTTGAAGCCATTTGGTTTCGGTGGGATCTTCTAGGGAGGGTTTTGGGTAGTGGGGATAATGAGCATAGAAAATCCCTAGAGAGCATTGTTATTCAACGATAGAACAACAGAGAAGAACCTTGACAGAAAGAGAAATATGAAGAAAGGTCCAGCGAGGTATGAATGAAGCCAAGAATTGCTTCAGAGGATCATGGAAAAGGAGTTATATGAAAAGGTATTATCAAAAGTGTAAAGTGGCATACAGAGGTCAAATCATAGCTTTGAAATCCAATTCAGCTGAGCTAACTTACTTAGATCCTTCTCTTCTGTGTGCTTTAGTTTAATCATCCAGAAATGGCAATAAAATATGCCTTCTTAGGGTCATTGTGAAAATTTAGACAACGTTAATGGTCTAGCAGTGCCTGACACATAGTAGGTACTTAATTAGTGATATTTTCCATTCATACCCCCATGATAGCCTCAACAATAAATGCTTCCAATTAAAAGAGGACCAGAGTATCCTCTCTATGCGTACATCTCATTTTTCATTCTCACATATCCAAATGGTATGTGTTGTGGAAAAGGCAGTGTGGTGGGTTGGGTGATTTTTCCTTGCATGGTCTGGGCTGTCAAGGACTGACATCTCTGGTTCAGACTCTGTAGCGACTGTCATCTGACGCTACTGAAAGCCAGCTCCGAGTGAACTCCCACAGTGATGAGACTGGTACCTGTGCCCTTGGCATGCACCCTATCTGCAGCTGACGTGAGGGCTGGAGTGTCAGAGCTGTCAACCTAGCCTCTTATTCAAGCAGTGAACTCCCCGAAAATGGGGTGTGTGTATATAATTATCAGAGACATAGATCCTGACATTAAAACAAACTGTCTTGAATCCCCATCATCTCTAAGGATGGCAGCTGAAAAGGGAGATGACATGCCAGCTATGATTAGGGAAGGCATATAACTCAGCATGCTGGGGGATGCATACAGCAGAAAAATAGAGGAGGCATTTAATAGCACAGATTATGTTTTTAATTGCTTTAGCAAACGAACTGTTCTTGTGCTCTGGTAAAATTGTTGGTGAAGCCACCCCCAGTGTTCCCAGGCTGCCTCTGAGTCACCACCAGAATGGGGGCTGGTCTTGGGAAGCCAGGGAGCTTCTAAGGCAGCACAACTGGGATTGCAAGCGATGTCTTCTTCCCAGGAAACCCTCTGCCTCATCCACCTATGGGGCATTCGGATCATTATCAGCGGTGTGGTCACGAGCACCAGGTGCTGGAGGCAGCCTAACTGGTCTTGAAGTTGATCTCCACTGTTTACTAACCGTGTGAACTTGGATAAGTCAACGGTTATGTGCTGAACTGTGCTCCCCACCCCTGCCGATTTATATGCTGAATTCCTAACCCTCAGTGCCTCAGAACATGACTTTACTTGGCAACAGGGTCACTGCAGATATAATTAAGATGAGCTCACGCTGGGGTAGGGTGGGCTCCTAATTCACCGTGACTGGTGTCCTTATCAAAAGGGCAAGCTTGGACACAGACACCCACAGGGAGAAGCTGTGTGAAGATGAAGGCGGAGATCGCAGTGATGCTTCTGCAGCAAAGGAAGGCCAGAGACTGCCAGCAGCCCACCCAAAGCTAGGGGACAGGCAGGGACCAGACTCTCCCTCACAGCCCCCGGAAGGAACCAAGCCTGCTGACACCTTCTCTTGGACTCCTAGCCTCCAGAACCATGAGACAAGATTTCTGTTACGCTCTTAAACTAGTACCACCCAGTCTGTGGTACTTGGTTATGGCAGCTCTAGGACATTAATACAACAACTTTACATCTCTGTGCCTCTGTTTTCTCATCTGTAAAGATAACGATAGTATCTAGACCTCATGGTGTTGCTGTGAGGATTAAATGCAATTTATGTCAAGCATGTTAAACCATGCCAAACTACACGACAAAGCTCTCAATTGCTGTAAGCTGTCAGTTTGATTATTGAAACCCTTTTGGAAGGGGGTGCTTTGAATGGGGATTAAGAGAGGAAAACCAACTTGGATCAGATCCTTAATGCTTACTGGGAGCCATTCTCGGTCCCTTATATATCATGTTTCCTTTGATAGTTACAGCAAGAAGGCATTTTAATCCCATTTTACTCACAAAAAAGGTGAGGCTCAGAGAGGTTAAGTGACATCTTACCCCAAGGTTACACAGGCTGTAAGCAGCAGATGAAAGATCTGAACCATGAGCCTCTGACTTGGAAGGCAGTAGCCACACCCTCTACTAACTTAACACTGAAGACATCATCTGTGCTCTTGGAATGGGGGGAAGCCAGCAGTGTCAGTAAGGGAACAAGTAGCACAAATTGTGGGAAGCCACCTGGGCTGGGTGGAGCAGATCTGGGTTCAGAACGCAGGGCCATCACCCTCCGGCTATCTGACCAGGGACAAGTCACTTCCCCATCCTTGAGCCTTAATTTTACCATCTGTGGAAAGGGAACAATGACTACATTGAAGAAGTATGGTGAAGACTACATATAGCAACTTGGGTGAAGCACCTGACGTGTGATGGGCACTCAGTAAATCCTCATTGTTATTGCAATTCTCACCAGGAGAGACGCTTACATTATATATATCATGTGCCTGGATGTGGGTGGGTCTCTGCTTGATCATTTCATGGCCACTCTCTCCGAGCCTCAGTTTCCTCATCTATAAGATGGGCTTATTAATCATCTTAATCCTTTGAGGTGGTCCCTTGTGGTATTCCCCTTTAGCTGGTGGGTTCTGATTTTAAGCCCTTGCTCATACAGAAATGGGAGGTTGGTGGCCTCCGTGACTCAGTTCTCTGCATCTACAATTTCTTTGAGTTGCCCTCTATTTTTGTGTTCCAGTCTCATTCCAGTTACTATGGCTGCATAAAAAATTACCCCCGAACTCAGCAAAACCACCATTTATATGCTCATGGGTTCTGGGGGCTGGGAATTCAGACCAGGGCACAGCAGGGATGGTTCATCTCTGTTCTATGATGCCTGGGGTCTCAGCTGGAAGACTTGAAGCCTGCGGCTGGAACCATCTCGGGTCTCATTTATTCCTGTGACAAGCGGTTGAAGCCGACTATTGGATGTAGGCTCAGTTCTTCCCAACATGGCCCCACTAGGTGGTCTCTCAGCATGGGCTGGTTTGGGCTCCCTCCTAGCAAGATGGCTGCGGTCTGAAGATGGGAGGGGAGGGGGAGGGGGAACTCCAGGAAAGAACCGTATCCTTTCTTATGATCTTGTCTTAGATACCCCATAGCTTTATTTCCATTACACCCTATTGATTGAAACAGTCGCTAGTCCCTGAAGAGATTCCAGGGAGGAGACACAGACCCCCTTCTAAGCAGAAGGAGTGTCAGTCCCATTATAGGAAGAGTTTATGGGAATGTATCTATCTCCATCCTTGGAAAATACAACTTGCCAAGCTCTTTCATGGCTCTTAGGTAAAAATATATCATTAAAGGTCCCTAGAAAAGGCAACGTTCGGATAGCAATGGACAGAAACCATCGTACAGTTGTACAAGAGAATAATACCCTCCTAGGACAAAAACCCCCATGCTCTATGATGGCAGGTTCCCCAAAGGAGTTATAAGAGACAAACGATAATATGACAGCCTCCCGGTGGCCCTAGCAGAGAGAATAGTCTGGGTCCCCACTGGACCCCTCACCCGTCCCTGCCTAAACCCACTGAGGTTTCACCCGTGGAGTCAGTGGACAGCTCTGAGCCATGTGCGCTCCGGCTAACCCTGCAGGGGCTGAGGTTAGGAGCGCAGCCTTGGCACCAGGCTGGACAGAGAAGAGCATCTCTGGATTCTCAGCCACACCCTCCACCACTGTTGTGGGAACTTATACATCATGAGCCAGAAAACTCTAGCTGTCTCTGGAACAGAGGCTATATTGGGGAAACTTCCTGGAAAATCATCCAGAAACACACAGTCGTGTTTGTTTCCCTGGGGGCAGATCGCATTTTTATCATTCATTTAAACAACGTCGGCAATTGGCTGAGGGTGTCCTACGTGCCAGGTCATGGAAATAGTGTGGTGAACAAGCCTGGCTTCACGACCTCACAGTCAGGCAATGATGATTCAGTATCCTGAACGCTCTAATGGGGGAAACTGAGGTAGCTGTGGGCATCCAGAGGAGGCCTCTGACTCAGTCTGGGGATCAAAGAAGGCTTCCTGGAGGTGGTGATGTCTAGGAAGAGTTTTGAAGTTAGTGGAGGAGTTAGATAACTGAAGACGAGGTGGGGAAATGAGAATTCTAGGTAGAGGACCTTGCGTGTACAAGGTCCAGAAACTCAGATGAGAGAGACGGTGCACCAGGGCACAGCCTTCAGCTCCCGGCAGGGGACACAGTGAAGTTTTGATCTCACTCCTGCTGAGAGAATCCTGGCTGGTGGAGGTGGCGATGCTGACAGGTGGCAGCTCTCTCCTGCCTACAGGGGGCTGCAGCATCTCCCTTCAATGATAGAGGGCTGAGAGCTTTGGAAAGTCCCCAGCACTGGGCTGGTGGTGGGAGGGGGCTCAGAAAAGGATGGGGAGGAAACTGTCAGCTAGCAATGTGGCAGTCGGTTTGGAAAGGACGCGAGATTCTCTTGAGATGGTTGGCAAGAGATGGAACAGAGAGGGGAAACAGAAAGGCTGGAGTAGATGCAGCTGTAAGGAGGCTGAAGAGGAAACTGGCTGAGTGGAGGCTGGTCAGGGCAGAGTGGGGTGAGCACCGTGCATGGTGACTGAGCAGCCGGGGAGCGGTTACTAGACGGCGTGTACACACACACACACACACACACACACAGACACACACAGAGGCACACACATACACACAGAGACATACACACAGAGACACACACACACACACATTCTCATCAGTCATTTCAAATGCCCAGAAGGACCCTTTGCTCAGCAAACTGATCTTTTTACACCAAGGGGGATGACCCCAGCTCTCAACACAACCGGATCAGGGCGAGATGCCTCAAGCAGCAAATAGAGAACAGGTCTGTACTGTTCTTGTAATTAAAAACAGGTAACATTTATAATGCATTCACTTTGTCCTGGGTGCTGTGGAAGTGACTTGGCCTTCTGCGGGCTCCCGGGTAGATGGCCAGGGATTGACTGGAGAAGATGTTGCCCACTCATCCCAACTCCAACACACGCTCCGTGAGGTTAGACCTGTGTCCTGACAGATCCCAGAAACGCCTGTTTCTCGTGGCCCCACAAGCCCGTTTACTTGAGGTTTTTATCTCCTTTCAATTGAACCTTCACAGTCTATGCCCGTCTTAGGAAAATCTCAGACACCTGGGCCTCTTCTAGCTCTCAGGCAAATGCAGCCCCATCCTTAGATCCATGGCCACACCTGGGAGGAGAAGGCAGTGGCCAGGTGACCCTGGGCAAACCTCTCTACCCTCCTCTTTAGTGTTCCAGAAAGTTTGTCCCCTTACATTTTTTTTTTTTTTTTGGCTGCACTGCACGGCATGCAGAACTTCCCTGACCAGGGATTGAACCCGTACCCCCTGCAGTGAAAGCTCGGAGCCTTAACCACTGGACCACCAGGGAAGTCCCCCCTTGCATCCTTATAATACCCCTGTGAGGGCATGTCACCCAGTTATCAGACCCATTTCACAGATGGGGCCACTGAGGCTCAAAGGTGCAAAATCACTTGAGCAGGGCTACACACATTTAGTAAGTAGTGGAGGCTGGACATGGACCCGACGTTTTTTTGTTTTTGTTTGTTTTTCATTTTCCTAGATCATCTTTACTTGAAGATTTTTTTGGCAGAAAAAGCAGGTAATGCAAAACATTTTTATATTAAAACTAATGCAGATACTATTGAATAGAACATAAAATTTACACTCCTTTTTGAGACCAAGAGCCAGCAAAGACATTTCAAGGTAAGCTACTCAGGAGCTTCAGGCTGCAATCCTAAACCCCGGGGGAGGGAGGAGACCCTGCATGCCCGCTCTGATAGTGTGGGTGCTGCAGCTCTGACAGGGAAGTAGCAGATTCTTCTGAGAAACAGCAAAGTAGTGCTTACCCGTTTGGCAACAACCCAGTGGATCCCCGACGGTTCTGAATCCACCGTCTCTGCCCTCCTCCAGTGCCCTAAACAACACAAGGTGATAAGGTTAAATCTGCGTGGGGATGGAGGACCCGGACGGTGCCTTCAGAAGGGAGTGAAAAGTCACCCATGACTCCAGAACGGACAGGACTGCGGGGCTCGGTCGTCAAGGCTGCGTAGGAGTTTGGTGAGGAGGGCGTGGCTTTCGGGGACAAAACGGCATGTGCGAAGGTGTGGCGGCCCTGTGACAAGGTGAACGGGGGAGCTCGGTGTGGCTGGAGGGTGGGGTGCAGGGCAATAAGGTGAGGCGGGAGGGAGAGTCCGGGAGAGGAGTCAGGAACCCAACTTTAAAGGACCTGGATGCCACAATGAAGCATTCGCGGGCACTGAGGACCCAGAGGAGACCAGGGAGGGCAGCGGTGGATCAGGGTGCGTTGCTGATGGGAGGTACGGCTGCTCAGAGGCTCAGGACCAGCTGGGGAGTCCGACCGCTGCCACAAACCCCAGGGCTGGGGCTCCTAGCTGGTATCCTTGGGTAAATCATGTGCCGGGTCTAAGCTTTGCTGTCCTCGGCTGCGAAATGGGGAAGGTGGTGATTAAAAATACATAACTCAGAGTTACCGAGAGACGCAGAGGATATAATCCATGCCTAGCTTTCAGCGGGGTGTCTGGCACACGGCAAGTGATCAGTTAATATTCACTGCCATTATTATTATTGAAGGAAACCACTGGAGGTAGCATTCAAGTGGCATGAGCCCGTCGGGAGACAGAGGATGGGGATTAAAGGGGCTGCGGCAGAAGTCCAGAGCAGCAAGGTTAATGCCTGGTTCAAGGATGCAGCTGTGGGAACGAAGCACAGAGTGCAGATTTGCGGGAAGACGGGTGAGCGTCATTTAAACAGAGGATTAAATAAACTAACACATATGGGACGGTTTTGTAAACTGTTCACATTCCAGTATGATTTCAATTAGGGCTGTTTTCATCAACTTTATTTCTGGGCCCATCAGCTTTGGTTCTCTAGAGAGAAGCTGCCATTTAATTGTCCCAGATCAAATATTTAACAAACATAACACTGGATAAACCCAGCCTTGCCTAGTTAGCATGCTCTTGGTATTTTTAGTTGCCAAGTGCAACGCCGGAGATTTACCACCTTGGCTGACACAATTCTCTGCCTGAGACTGTTATCTGTAATGGAGACTGTATACACATTGTCATGGCCAAGAATACAGTACCCGGAGCCTGTCTGCATGGGTTTGAATCCCGGCTCTGCCCTTGGGCAAGTTAATCTCTGTGTGTCCTCAATGATAAAATGAAAAGAATCTTGGAATTAACGTATGGGGCTCTTGTAAAGATCCCCATGATGGTAGTCAGCGTCCGGGATGTATTATAAATCGTTGTCATCACCATCATCAGTGTCACTCTTCTCCGGATTTCTACTGTGCGAAAATATCGTTATTTCTCAGTAGAACATGTTAGGTATGTTAACTTGTAATGGCTTATTATTGTGATTTGTAAATGAATAAATGTTTTAAAAATGTGTCGGTGTTAATTTGTAATATGATGATTTTTATTGATATGAAACACATATATACACAAGCTCTTTGGGGATCTTCCAGCATTTTTAAGAGTGTCCACAGTCTCAAGACCAACAAGTTTGAGAAACAAGAGAGACTGGGCAGTTACAATTAACAGGCAGGGAAGCATTTGGCATCCCTCTTGGGTACCTGGGATTAGACTGCCCTGGGGTTTCTGGACCCACTCCATAGTGAGGGCTGCCAACCCTGGCCAGATGAGGCTTCCATGACCGCAGCTGAGTGGGCCAGGTGTTGGGGAAGCAGGTCTGACCACTCCCCGGCCATCAGTGACTCCAAAACCACTGTGGGCTGACTGCCCTCCAGAAGCCGCAGCTTGAACTTCACGGTTGCTACACCTCTTTTTTTTATATAAATCATTTTCACAGTTGTTCCCCTTTTCTAAACTTTATTAAATTATTTATTAAATAATTAATAAATAAAGCCCGCTGTGCGTGGGCTTTTCTCTAGTTGTGGCGAGCGGGGGCTCCTCTTCATTGCAGTGCGCAGGCTTCTCGTTACAGTGGCTTCTCTTGTTGTGGAGCACAGGCTCTAGGCACGTGGGCTTCAGTAGCTGTGGCACGTGGGCTCAGTAGTTGTGGCTCGCAGGCTCTAGAGCACAGGCTCAGTAGTTGTGGCGCACGGGCCCAGCCACTCCGCAGCATGTGGGATCTTCCCAGACCAGGGCTCAAACCCGAGTCTCCTGCATTGGCAAGCGGATTCTTAACCACTGCGCCGCTAGGGAAGCCCTGCTACACCTCTTTATGGGCCATTAATCTCCTCTGTGTCAGGACGAAGTGCATGGCTTGGGTGCACGTGCTTGTCCACTCCGGGAGTTGCTTTACTGTCTGTTTACTTTGGCCCCAAAGAGCACCATTCTACTAATTAAAGGGGCCTTTATTCTAGAGGTCTCTGGAGAGGGCGCACATAGAATTATTATGCTGTAGACAGACAGGGTGAGCCCTTGTCCTAACAGGGTCATTTTTGGAAGAAGAGCAGGAACAAAATTTTTCCAAGTATGTACTTCGTGCAGGGCACGGTGTCCTGGTGTTTTCAAGCATGGTTAAGAACACAGGCGTCAGAATCAGTTCTGACATGCTGCATATTAGCTGTGTGACCTTGGGCAAGTTGCAGCACCTCTCTGGTCCTCGGTGTCTGCAGCGGTACGATGGATATAATCATCACACTGACCCTTGTAAAACTGCAGCAGGGATGGAGTAAAAATCCCCGCTGTGGGTGAAGAGTAAGCATCACTAATGACTGCCTGACTCTATCACTGATTCAGACTATCACTACTATGTTAATAAACATTCCCAACAACTCCACAAGTAAAGGAAGAGGAACCCAAGGCTCCGAGAGATGAAATTAGTGTCCAAGGTCACACAGCCATTAAGTGGCAGAGCTGGGATTGGAAGCCAGTTCCTAAGCAGAGAGTCCAGTGCATGGCTCTGGCTGGGGTGGGGTGAGCTGAAGCCAGGAGCTAAGAGCATCGTCTGCTTGGTGATTCCTGCTGTTTCCAACTGAGATCTCATTTTCCCTTTCCTCCACCTTGAGGTGAGTTGCTAATATTTGATAGGAAACCCAACACGAAACACAGGATTTGTGTAATCATTTTGTTTCCATGTCTATTTCTCTGTCCCTGAAAGACGAGGAGGGGGTTTGCAGACATCTTTTTGACTAGAGCAGCAGTCCTGCTGGAGCTTTAAAATGATCCAGAAATATTTCAAGTCATTAAATTTTTGTTTCTGAAGGATATCAATTGTAAGGACAAGGTTTTTTTTTTTTTTTTTTTTTTTAAAAACTATTTTGATTTGCACTGAATGAAGGGATGCTATTATAGAAACCAGGTGGGGAAGGAAGGAGGGAGGGAGGAGTGTGGAAAAGGAGACCTGGAGAGACAGTGAATGAACATTTTCAAAATGGAGCCGCTGAATTAAGGCACCAGGAAAATGCCCCAATTATGGTATCAAATGGAGGAAAGAGAGACATGAAACTTACCTGGAAAACGAACAAGGTAGTGGAAAATTGAACACCTTCCAGATGAAGGGCTTCTACCTATTTGGAGAGAAAGAGCTGCCTTTATCTCCTTGATATATATCACTTGGGGAAGAGGGGAAAAACTCAGAGCCCAGTGACCACCATCAGTGTGGAGACCCATAACCCCCACCTCCTGATTTGGGACACCCTGGGTGTCCAGTCTGTAAACTATGGGCTGGACTTCTGCCTGGGAAGTGAACAGATTCCCCTCGACCGCTCTAGAGAGGGTATGGTGAACAGGTCTGGTCAGAAGGTCTGATCCCAAGACCTGGCTCTGCTGGGGCTTGCTGTGTGATCTTGTGCAAACTTACCTACCCACTCTGGGCCTGTTTTCCCACCTGAGGATCATTCCTCTCCTTCCTACCTCGCAGGGCTGGTGTGAGACTTTAGATATGATCATGGTTCTGAGTAGGCGTCTAAAAAGAAAAAAATATATATGAAATCCTTAATTTCTTTTTGGTGGGGGCAAGGCCCACTTTGCTGCATTCCCTAGATAACTCTCCAATTTTCCTCTTAACTGTGAGGAGCCGGTCTGGGCAGAAAAGGGATCACTTTTCAGGCTTCCTTTTCAGGCTTCAGGAGGAAAGTGTTCAGGGAATTTACATCGTGCTCTGTTCCAGAGGAAAACCCTTGTAACAGGCCATGAAACTCAACAGGGAGAAGGTGGAAATGGTAATAATTTAAGAAAAGGAAAAACACAGCGACTCGAATCAACTATGATAACATATTAGGGAAGTGCTGGGTGATTTTTTTCTCCCCCGCAGACTTCCTGGCTTCATCTCCATCACCAGCTTCTGGATGGGCCATGGGCTGCTAGGTAATTCCTTTTGGGAGCAGTTTATGGATATGGCCTTCCCTTTCCATCATGCCCTGCGCTACTCCTTCCTCTTCGTCTTGAGATGCATTCTGAAAGGAAACGGCTCATCAGGCCCCTCCTCATCTTGATTTCAGGGTAAAGCATCCCTCTCCAGGCTGTCCAGAAGCAAGTGTGAGGAACTGGTCCCTTGGAAGGAACACCACCACCAGCCATTCTTCAGGGAGGAACCCGTCCTTCTCCCTCTCAGGCCTGCGGGCAGCCCGTGGGCAGCAGCTCCACAACTGCCCGCTAAATCAAGGGGTCTGGCAGGAGGTGGATTCCTCTGGCCGTTTCCTTCCTCATTTGCTGCATGAACGAGAATCTCCTGGATGACATAGTTGAGTTGCAGTCAGGTGGTCACTCACACTCCATCCTTACATCTGACCTGGCAGGCGTGTTTCATCAACACCCCAGCTTGACAGGTGGAGCCCAGAAGCATCATGGTGGCAGTAA
This sequence comes from Leucopleurus acutus, assembly GCF_964270905.1. NCBI lineage: Eukaryota > Metazoa > Chordata > Mammalia > Artiodactyla > Delphinidae > Leucopleurus > Leucopleurus acutus. The sequence goes on from NC_139155.1 coordinate 70,755,059, forward strand.
TGTGAGATGGGGCTGGATGACACCTGCCTGGGGCCCGCTGTGTGACCTCCTACACTCCTGGGTCTATGAAGACACTTCATTTATAAAGTGGGGAAAGAAATTTCTTCCTTATTTTGTGGAGAAGAGAGGAAGTATACATAGAAATGTCCTGCCTTGTATAGACAGGAAGTTGAAAAAAATAAAAACATGGAAAAGGTAACTACCATTGACTTGTGTGTTAAGGGCCTCGGAGAGGTTTAGTAACTGGCCCAAGGGAAAGAGGGTTGGAATTGGGTTTGAAGCCTGGTGTTTAGACTGGACTCCAGGGTTCTTCTTTCAACTAGGTATGTTTTGTTTTGTTTTTTTAATTTATTTATTTTTGGCTGTGCTGGGTCTTTGTTGCAGTGTGCAGTCTTCTCATTGCAGTGGCTTCTCTTTGTTGCAGAGCACGGGCTCTAGGCACACGGGCTCAGGAGTTGTGGCACACGGGCTTAGTTGCTCCGTGGCATGTGAGGATCTTCCCGGACCAGGGCTCGAACCTGTATCCCCTGCATTGGCAGACAGATTCTTAACCACTGCGCTACCAAGGAAGTCCCTCAACTAGGTATGTATCCTACATCACAGCAAGGTCACTAACATTTTTTTGGAGAAGTGACACTGCCTGTGTCCTTGGTACCTCCTGGCTTCTCACTATACCTCACCTTCCCGAGAAAACACTTCGTTTGTAAAGACAGACGTTCTGTCTTCCCCTTCATTAAAACTTACTTGACTGGGGACCCATCCTTTTAGAGCTCAGCCTTCAGCCTACTGTCATACATCAAAATCCAGAGAGATGTTTCCAATCCAGAATCAAAATCAAATAAGTACAGAGGCCAGAGCAGATGTAGTGAATGTGAGAGGCAGTCATATGTGAGGCATCGGGGAACACTGGGGTCTGGGGCAAATCCTAATTGTGTACATTAATTATCTCAATTCAAAATAAAAAAAATTGGGCTTCCCTGGTGGCGCAGTGGTTGAGAGTCCGCCTGCTGATGCAGGGGACGCAGGTTCGTGCCCCAGTCCGGGAGGATCCCACATGCCGCGGAGCAGCTGGGCCCATGGGCCATGGCCGCTCAGCCTGCGCGTCCGGAGCCTGTGCTCCGCAACGGGAGAGGCCGCAGCAGTAAGAGGCCCGTGTACCGCAAAACAAACAAACAAAAAAACCCAAAAAATTAATTATCCTAAATCAAAAATCATTTGAAAATTTATGATTTAAATAAATCATTACATTGAAATATCAAGCATTAAATATATTGAAATAAATTATTAAATGAATTGGTCATTTAAAAGTAATTATCCCACTTAAACATTTAAAAATATTTAACAGAGATAAAAATAGGCCAGGGGGCCCCATGTGGCTCACAGACCACTTGTAACTTTCTCTCTAATTCAGCTTCTATGCTCTGCAGAGGAAATGCAATTTGCCCAGGCCACATTGCTGACAAGGTGGCTGAAGCCACAGTGGTTTCAAAGCCACGTTTCTCAAATACCATATGCTAACACATATATACGGAATTTAAGAAAAAAAAATGTCATGAAGAACCTAGGGGCAAGACAGGAATAAAGACACAGACCTACTAGAGAATGGACTTGAGGATATGGGGAGGGGGAAGGGTAAGCTGTGACAATGCCAGAGAGTGGCATGGACATATATACACTACCAAACGTAAAATAGATAGCTAGTGGGAAGCAGCCGCGTAGCACAGGGAGATCAGCTCGGTGCTTTGTGACCACCTAAAGGGGTGGGATAGGGAGAGTGGGAGGGAGGGAGACGCAAGAGGGAAGAGATATGGGAACATATGTATATGTATAACTGATTCACTTTGTTATAAAGCAGAAACTAACACACCATTGCAAAGCAATTTTACTCCAATAAAGATGTAAAAAAAAAAAAAAAAAAAGCCACGTTTCTCTACTCCCAGTCCAGTACTTGCTTCACTCTGAGATCTAACTAATTCACACTATTGTGTTACTGACTGACTGAGCCTTTGTGTTATTCTTAGAAAGGTAACAGTCATGCTAGAAATCTATGCACTGTGACAGTGCGTTAGGAAACATTTGAGAGTAGAGACGCCCCTTGGCAGGTGTCCTAAGGGTTCATCTCTGCATTTCCAAGGAGGAAGGAGCATCCTCACTGCTCACAGGAAGTGTCGATGCCCATCACTTCCTTTTTGTTTTCAGGCAAGAGAGGCTTCTCAGGCTGCATGGCTCCATCTTAGGGGACCAGCTCATCAGTTTCCTGCCACCCACCGCTCCCCAGGAACCGACCCAGTAACGAATGCAAAGCAATGCCAACTCCTGCTATTTTCCTGTGCTTTCTTGGAGAAGGAAGCACGATGCCCGTTATTTGAATTCTGCGACCTTTGCAAACGCATGCCTGCTTATTCCATTCTGTTGCAGAGGTAAATGTGAAAATGCACGTGATGCAGGAGGAAAATGAGAGATCCTCCGAAGTTTCCCTTGGTTCTGGCTTGGTGATGTAGGTACAAAGAGGGCACATGATGTTTTCAGAGAGTTGATTTGTGCAATTCACAGGTTTTGAGGAGCCTCTGTTTTCCCTTTTCAAAAATGGGGAGAATATGGGAATTCCACTCTAGTGGTTTGGGGTCAGCTCTTTCACTGCAAAGGGCCCAGGTTCGATCCCTTGTCAGGGAACTAAGACCCCACAAGCCATGAGGCATGGCCAAAAAACAAAAATGGGGAGAATGTAAAGATGAAACCAGGAAACACAGCCCAGGTGGCCAGCACAGCGTCTTCCACATAGTAAGAACTCAATAAAGAAGGACAATAGTGTGACTCAGGGAGCTCCCTGGTGGCCTAGTGGTTAGGATTCCAGGCTTTCACTGCTGTGACCTGGACTCAATCCCTGGTCGAGGAACTGAGATCCTGCAAGCTGCGTGGTGCGGCCAGAAAAAAAAAAAATTATATATGTATATGTAATATAAGTCTTAAAAGAAGATGTATTGGGGACTTCCCTGGTGGCACAGTGGTTAAGAATCCACCTGCCAATTCAGGGAACACGGGTTCGAGCCCTGGTCCGGGAAGATCCCACATGCCACGGAGCAACTAAGCCCGTGCACCACAACTACTGAGCCTGCGCTCTAGAGCACACGAGCCACAACTACTGAGCCCACACACGGCAACTACCAAAGCCCGCGCGCCTAGAGCCCATGCTCCGCAAAAAGAGAAGCCACCGCAATGAGAAGCCCGTGCACCACAATGAAGAGTAGCCCCCGCTCTCCGCGACTAGAGAAAGCCCACGTGCAGCAATGAAGACCCAACGCAGCCAAAAACAAAATTTAAAAAAAAGTTTTAAATAAATAAATAAATAAAAGATATTCATGAAGGGAAGGCTTTTTTTTAAAAAAGGATATATTAGGAAAAATAATGGCATTGGTGGGTAATGAAAGTAGCAAGCACATTTACAGTGCTTACTAGATTCTAGGCACTTTACACAAATTGACCTATTTAATCCTCACAACAGTCTATCATTACCCTCACTTTACAGATACAGAGACTGAATCACAGAGAGGTCAAGTAACTTGCCCTAGGTCACAATGCAGGAAAATCGGTGGAGCCAGGATTTGCACTCCAGTAGTCTGACTGCAGAGGCCATGCTTTTAATCATTATACTATCTACTACTGTCTCTTTCTAGGCTCTGGCTGAGGAAATTGTGGCTACACACAAAACAACAAAGAACAACTGAATAAACAAACATCATGGCCCATAAAAACATCTAAAGAGAGATGTTGAAAAGATACAAAGTTCATGTTGTCTCAGGGGAGCAGTCTCAGAACACTGGGGAAGGCTTCTCCCCTCGCTGGTCCTCAGTTTCCTGATCCGGAGTACATCTGGGGAGATGTCCTCCACTGTCCCTTCCCATCTGGGGTCCTGGGTTTCTGCACAGCCCCTTAGCTGCCAGCTACAGAGCCAGGAGGCCGGAGATGCTGTGAAATTCAGGTCACATGGGCTGAAATGCTCTGCTCATTTCCCAGCAGGACCTGCCTCCCCACAGGCTCCCAATGTTCCCAGCAAAATGGAAACCAGAGAGACTGAACGCTTTTATCAAAGGAGCAACTCTGGAGAAGCCGGGAGGCTGTGAAGCCTTGGGAAGGCAAATCAAAGGCAAACTTTGAGGACACACTTTGTGAAGCGAAAGAACATTCCATCGTGCTTCCAACAGCGTGATCCACTCTATGGAAGGTAATTTACTTGGAGCAGAGCGAGGCTGCGTCTGTTCATGTCTCCAGGCTGAAAAGGCAGACCCAGAAGGGAAGTCGGATGAGCACGCAGCAATCTGTCTGTCGGATAATTAGCATAAAAATGTTGCTTTTCCCTCACCTCTTGAATTATTTGAGTGCTTCAAGAAAAATCTTCCGTCCTCAAATTTTATATAGAAACACAATTGTAAACAGAGGTTTATTCTATCTCTATCCATCTTGCTATATAGATATCTATCTGAATGTATATTAGATATACATTAGATCCTTTCTTTCTTTTTCTTTCTAGCTATCTATCTGTACCTATCTGTACATATATTAAACATGTGATCCTATCTTTTTTCTTTCTGCCCACCTATTATCTATGTATAGAATCTCATCTGTATATATAATATAAGGGAATCTAATATGTATCAGAGAATGAGAGAGAGAATCTATGTATCAGGCACTGTGCCAGGCTCTGGGGATTCAGTGATGTACAAGACACACATGATAAGAGCTCATAGAACTCATGGAATTTATCATCTAGGGGATTATAACCCAGCTGCTATATACTGGGTTGCAGCAAGCATGGAGGAGGGGGAAGCTGGGGAACCAAGGGGAGACCCCAAATCAGCCTAAAGCATGGGGAGAAATGATCGTAGTCAGGGAAGGATCCCTGGAGAAAGATACTATCACACAAAAAACACTGGACTGAAATTCAGGATCAACATCTATACTTTCTGCCACTTTTTTTTCCATAATAATGAACATGTCGGTTTCCCTAGTGACCTGGGTGGTCTCCTGCATGAAATCAAGTCAGCATTTCTCAGAGGATGTACCACAGAACACTTGTCCTTCATGAACTTCTGTGAAAGAAGGGTTTCCTGGCCAACTAGGTATGAGATACCCACACGGGATCTTCCTCTACTGAGAATACATATTACATTTTAAGGTATAATGAAGGCTCTGACAATTCTGCAGTAAAAAAACCCAATAATAACTGAATCTAACTCCACTTCCAAAACTTCTCTGAAATACCTGTTTTTAAAGTAGAATCTCACTATTGTAGGATTCCACAGGAGGCTTTTTGCAAAGTGCAGAAACACAACTGTCATTAGAAGTAGCTTACATGTGCACATCACTTTAAATTTTACAAGCATGTTCATAACATCCTGCTTGATTCTCACAAAAAGTCTGTGAAGGTGATGCAACGGCCTCTCCCTCCCTCTCTTCCTCTTTCTTTCCTTCCTCCCTCCCTCCCTGCCTCCCTCCCTTCCTTCCCTCCTTTCTTTCCTTCCCTCAACATTTTTTGGAATGCCTCCCTGGACAAGAATTCAACAATTACAAAACATGAGGAAATTGAAGTCTACAGAGAAGAAGTGATCTGCCCCAGGTCATCAAGAGCTGGAGTTAAAGACCAGGAGGTGTAACCCAGGGGAAAATCAAAGCAGCAGCCAGTCAAGGCCACAGGCCTTGCTATCTTACCTCCCGATAAAGAGTCACAAACTCAAACCCTCCAGAGGCCGGGGAGTGGCAGCATCAATGAGCCTAGTAGGCCAAGTGTAGGGCAATAGGGAGTGGTGGTGACTGAGGCAAAGTAGAGAACGCAGTCCTTCCAGGAGAGGGTGGCCACCACTCAGCTCCAGCTGATGTTACTATGTGGAAATCCAGGCCTGGTATTGGCAGATTTCTTGACTTCCTGGGGAGCTTTAAATCTAGATTTTTATGTGAAAACTCTAGATGATTCTTGGCCACAAGTTCAATTTTTTTTTTTTTTTTTTTTTTTTGCGGTACGCGGGCCTCTCACTGTTATGGCCTCTCCCGTTGCGGAGCACAGGCTCCGGACGCGCAGGCTCAGCGGCCATGGCTCACGGGCCCGGCTGCTCCGTGGCATGTGGGATCTTCCCAGACCGGGGCACGAACCCGTGTCCCCTGCATCGGCAGGCGGACTCTCAACCACTGTGCCACCAGGGAAGCCCCACAAGTTCAATTTTTATGGGGGCCTCCACATATGCTGATGGGCTGAATTTGACTCAGAGGGCACTGGTTAGAACCAGCCTCCAATGAATACGCTTCCACCACAGCACTTGGCACCCCTTCATATACTTATTTACTTACACATCTATTCTCTTTCCCCACAGCTGGGTTGTAACCCCCTTGAGGGGAGGGACTGTGGCTTAATCATCTTTGCATGTTCCAGCGCACTTCATGGGGCTGGCTCGTAAAAGGACATAATAAATGGTTATTGAATGAATGCTTACATTCCCTCCCTCTACAGCAGCTGAAAAATAAATATACAATAGCTTTTAATTAAAAAGAAATGGGATGGGTCTTCCCTGGTGGCACAGTGGTTGAGAGTCCGCCTGCCGATGCAGGGGACACAGGTACGTGCCCTGGTCCGGGAAGATCCCACATGCTGCGGAGCGGCTGGGCCCATGAGCCATGGCCGCTGAGCCTGCGCATCCGGAGCCTGTGCTCCGCAATGGGAGAGGCCACAACAGTGAGAAGCCCGTGTACCGAAAAAAAAAAAAAAAAAAAAGAAATGGAATGAAATATGCGTGAGAATCCTAGTCTTTGACAGGAGGCAGCGTGTTAAGGAGAAAGATTTTCAAATTATGTTTGCCAGCGATGTTCCCAAAAGACTAAAAAAGTTTTCTGATGCAGTCTCGGCTGGTGAAATCTCGTTCTCAGTTCTGCATTGCTACGAACGCTCACTCTGTTTGGAAAGGTCTCAAAGAACGAGAAGATTGCTTGTTAAAACAGGTTCCCGCCCTTGTCAGCCAGTTCTACTGGTGAGGAATCCCAACACTCCCTCAGCTGACCTCACGGCCATCATTTGGACTGTTACTCCCTGGAAATGTCTTTTCTGACAATAACGACGCACTAAGACTAATTACAAACTGCCTGCAATGAGAGATATGGTCCAGCAGCCTGAGGGTTTAACCACCGGCTTCGAAATGACAGAGCTCAGTTGGAATCCCTGATTTGGCACAACTACCTAGGTGATACTGAGCCAGAGACTGAGCCTCTCTGAACCTCGGTTTCTTTTTCTTAAAAATGGGATAATAATGCCTACCTTATAGTTTTGTTACTGACGGTTGGGAATAGTATATGTGAAAGGCTTGGCATATAATGGGTGCTGAGTAAATGACAGCCACCCTCATTTAAGGGGATGGTTCCCAAACTTCTTTTAAGCAGCAGTATTCCTTTTCAAATTAAATCATACCTGGAACCCTGACATGAGAAATAAAGCCAATCTCCCTCATTGCCAGGCTTAGATTCCCTTCACTTTCCCTTGGGGGAAACTCTGCAGACCTCTGGGACTCTAAGGAACACAGTCTGAAAGCCATGGGTCTAGTCTAACTGTCTCTTTCCAGGAGGTAAAGACTGAATTCCAGGTGGGGATGTAGCATCCTTAGGACACACAGGGAGTCTTCAAAGGAACTGGGACTGGGACCCAGGAAGCTGGGTTCCTAGGCTGGTTGGTGGTAAGAGGTTCACAGGATGGAGATGAAAATCAATGGCTGAGGGATCTCTCCAGCCTGGTTCATATCCTGGATCTATCTCCACTGCCTGTGTGACAATGAGTGGGTCATCTCCCCTTTATGAAACTCAGCCTCCCCCTCTGTACAATGGAGACCATGATGAGTACCTAACTTGCAAAGCCATTACGAGAGAGAAATAATATACAGAAAAGCACCAAGCAGGGTCCTTGTCCCATAGTTGACAATGCACAAAAAACGAATAGTAGAAACAATAGAAATCAATGTAACCATCTTAACAATACCTTGTGCCTGTACAGAAATTCACAAAGGGTTTTAATAGTCGTTTTATCCTCATAACCACCAATGAGGTAGTGATTATTCCCCCCATTGTGCAGACAAAAAAAAAAAAAAAAAGAAACTCTAAGAGATGTAGTCATTTGCCCCCGATCACATGAGTAACATTGGGTTGGCCAAAAGGTTCGTTCGGGTTTTTCCGTAAGATGTTGGAAAACCCTGAACTAACGTTTTGGCCAACCCAACAGAATGGTGGAAGCGGGTTTTATCAATAGATTTATCTTCTGGCAAGGGTCTACTGACCTGACACTCTGCCCTACTGCCACACTCCCATCTAGCTGGACTGATGGGCTTTCCACAGAAGTACCCTGGGTCACAAGTGGCTGATACATGGCATATAGACCACCACTCTCCATTTCTGAGCTCATGGCAGACATTGCTAATCAATCCCCACAGTCTTCCCCACTGAGCCTCAGCATCTTTCCTTGTGCAGGGCTATTGTAAATGGGCAGCCATTTATGAGAGATTGGTGTTGGGTCCAGGAGCAGCAACTCTTTGCTCTTATCCCACCCTCCCCCACCAGCCCCAGTGTCCTGCCCTGGGCAGTCGTGAGCCCAGGAACCTGGGCTGCTATGCCTTACTGACTACACAGGGCTCAGCACTGGTTGGGTCACTAGGACATCTTCCTTTGTCCTCTGGCTCTCTGCCCAGGGACGCCTGAGAAAAGAAACAGCTATTACAGAAAGAGCTATTTGTGCTTCAAAACAATCCTTTATCTAGGTGTTGAATCACATAATTAGGAGTCCTTCCCAATAAGACTGAAGCTCCCACCTGTACTGATCGCCACTGTCCATACTCCTCCCACCTCCCCACTGAATTTAGCTCCCTGCCCGCTGCCAGTCCCAAGCAATTTTCTTGGACTTGAATTAGATGCCAGTGAGAGCCTGCTTGTCCCAAATGGGTCCCCTTGAGATTTATGCCCTTCCAGGGCGGGCGGAGAGAGAGGATCATTCAGGACCCATTTGAGTCCTGGGTGCTTTGTTTTAAAGACACACTGGGTTGGAGGAGTGGAAAACAATCTCAGACACTTGCTTCTAGTTTTGTCATGGTTGTTCCCACTTCCTCCTTCCCTGATGCTCACAGTTGTTCTTCTCTGGTTTGATGGGGAAAAAATATGATACACTGCTGCAGAACAGATGCGGCAGTCACTTTATGATCACAATGTATGTAGCTCACTTCACAGTTACACACAGCTGACAGCTCTATTGTGTTTCTGAAAGTTACTAACACCTACTCCACATCCCCTCAAGGTATCTAGGTGTGTAAATGTGTGTGTGTGTGTGTGTGTGTGTGTGTGTGTCAGAGACAGAGAGAGATGGCCCATTGGTGTAATCACTCCTTCGCATTCAACCTTCATATTCTCAACCTTCTACCTCCTTCCCACTCACCTGGCAAAGCCTCGACCCAGCTTAAATCCGAGTCCCGGCCTTTCCCCACCTGTGGCTCCACAGATCCACATCACTGCTGCTGCTTTTCACTTTAAATTCCTGCTCGCTGACCTGACAACCCTGTGGCACTTCCTTGATCCCAGCTGCTGGACGACTTTCCTGACTCTCTCTCCAACCCTCCAACTCTTCCTCCTTGGTCTCAGTTAATAACCTCGAGTGCTCTCCCCTGAGAAAACAGGAAGCTATTCCCCCGTGCTGTGCTCCTGCCACGTCCACACCTGTCAAGCTTCCCGGGGTGAACTTGTGCTCCTGCCTCCTTCCCGTGCCCAGCGAGGCCCATCTGAGCTGCAGACCCCACCCTGGGACCCTGGGCTCCTCCACTTGCACCTACGTAAACTCCTCACCCCAGCAGCTGATCCCTTTCTCTCTGGCATCACCTATTTTTCTCTTTCTATGGGGTCATTCCCATCAGTGAGCAAAGTTGGTCCAACAGCTCCCTTCTTAAGACAAAACAAACAAAAATAACAAAAAAGAAACTTCCCTTGACTCCACATGCCACTCCAGCCACCATCTGTTCCCTTTAGAAAAAAAAAAAAAAAAAAGACTCAAAAGAGTTGTCCGGATTCCTTTACTTCTTCTCTCATTCTCCCTCGAGTCCAGTCCAGTCGGGCTGCCCTGAAACTAGCTGTAGCAAGGTCACTGATGAACTCCATTTTGCCATATCCAATGGGCCACCCTCAACATTCATCTTCTTGGAGGTCAGCAGCATTTGCTACAACTGGTTGTTCCCTTCATCTTGAAACGCGTTCCTGACTTGGCTTCCAGGACACACGTGCTCCTGGTTTTCTACCTCCCTCCCTGGCTTCTGCTTCCCATCTCTTTCTGAGCTCCTCCTCATTGCCTGCCCTCTACACACTGGGACACCCTGGGACTCAGGACCCTTCCCCTCTACACTCACTTCCACTGAGTCTCATCCAACGTCTGAGCTTCACATACAAGCTGTGCTCTGACAACTCCCACGTCAAGTACACATCCCCAGCCTCTGTCTCTCCAAACCCAGACCGTCCTGCTTAGGACATCCTGGATGACTAATAGGCATCCAACCTAAGGTGTCCACCTTCCCCCACATCTCATCAGTGGCACCTCTGGCCTTCCAGCTGCTCAGACTGAATTTCGTCGCTTCCTTTTTCTCACTCTCCATGTATCATCTGTCAGGAAATATCGACCTTCCAAATAATCCAGAGTCTGATGACTTCTTAAAAACCCCCACTGTTTTTATTATTTTGGCCCAAGTCATCATGATATATAACCTGGATTATTTTGTCCTCATTTTTATTGAGATATAATTGACATAACATTGTATAAGTTTAAGGTGTACAGCATAATGATTTCATATATATAGTGAAATGATTACTCTGATAAGATTAGTTACTATCCATCACCTCACAGAGTTAAATATTCTTTCCTTGTGATGACAACTTTAATATCTTGGCAACTTTCGAATACACCCTGGATTACTGTAGTAGCCCCCACCGTGGTCCTCCTTGCTTCTGTCCCGGCCACTACAGTCCACTCTTCACACAGCAGCCAGAAGCATCCTTTTAAAACAAAATCTAATCATGACACTTCTGCACTCAAAATTCTCCAGTGATTTCCTATCTCACTTGGAGTCAAAGTGGAAATTCTTACCAGTGACTAAAAAAGCTCCTCTGTGATCTGGCTTCCTCCGCCCCTCCCCTCCTTGCCCACTCCACCCACCACATGGCCTTTGCACATGACTTCCCACTTCCTGGGGTGTTCTTCCCCCAGACACGGGCACGGCTCACTCTTTCACTTCCTCTAGTCGCTTCTCAAACCTTGTCTTATCAGAGGGACCTTTCCTGACTATATTATATAAAATACCACCCTCATCCACGCACACGCATCCATACCCTGCCGCGAGAGGCAGGAGTCGGCGGAAAATATCTCAGCTACCCTGCCTCTTGGTGGGCAAATATGAAGTGTGTTCTTCGCAGGATGGAACCCCAGTTGCCCACAGCAAAACCTACTCATTAACATGTTATTTATTGGCTTTCTTCCCTTCCTTGTTTCAATTTCCCATTTGTTGATGGTACTTTCTAGGACCACCTCCTAAATAAATGACCTCTACTTGAATCCCCTACTCAGTCTTCTTTTAGGGGGAACCACACTAAAATGCACTATTTGGCCAGATGCATTTATGTGACATGATATATATTTATCTATTTCTTTTCTTTATTGTCTATTTCATCCCACTAGAACATACGCTCCAAGAAGTAAAGAATGCTCTCCTCAGGGTGGCTGATGGGCACTCAGCAAATGTTTGCCCAGTGGAAGGGTTTATTCATTCATCCGACAAGCAGTTATTAAATGCCTACCCTGTGCCAGGCACTCTTCCAGATGCTGGGGATATGGTGGTGAGCAATACGGGTGAAGTTCCTACTCATAAGGACCTCACTTTCTCAGTGGATGGATAGGTAGATGGATGGATGGATGAATAAAAAGATAGATGAATAGACAGACTCTAACTCTAGAGGCTGGAGTTAGGGTTGCGGTGGGTGGATGGATGGATGGATGGATGAAATGATAGCTGGAATGATGGGTGGATGAATGGATGAATGGATGGATGGATGGATGGATGGATGGATGGATGGATGGATGGATGGGTGGATGGGTGGATGGATGGAGAGGAAAGATGGGGGACCAACTGGGACCCATGACAACCTTACAACACCCAACATTTGGATGCTAAGGCACCATACCTGTCACGAGATTTCTTGTATACAGCCTCTCATGACATGTTCTCGCTTCATGTATTCTGTTACCTCTACCTCTTTGTCATGTCCTTACCACATACATTTTCCTCAGAGATGCCTGTGACCTTCCTCACTTCTGCAGCTGCAAACTGCCTGCTCACTGCCCTTTCAGACTCAGTTTCACAGCCTCTAATGTTTTTCCTGCCCCCTGTGCTCTGATTCCATCCTTTTTCTGGTCCAGTGTTTTCGAGGCAATTCTGCCCAAACCCTACATGGAAGGCAGTTATTTTCCCCCATCGACTCTTGGAGTGTAGTGTAGACTGGCATTTGTGCTCACAGGAAATTCACCTTTGTTATTCACGGGAATGGAAGGCAGGGTGGAGAGTGGCCAAGCCTTTCCATTCAGGAGTCAGATGGGGCTCGGACTGAGTCCTGCTACTTCCTAGCTGCATCACCTTAGGCTTGGTATTTCACCTTTCTGAGACTCAGCTTACTCACCTGTCAAAGAGGCATGGGAAAGCCTCTCCTCTCTCAGAATTATGGAGCAATCAAAGGAGATTATGAGTGTAAAGGAGACGAATTTTTATTCAAATCCTGGCTCTGTGTGACCCTGGGCAAGTGTCTTCACCTCTCTGGCTCTCTGTATAATTACAAAATGGGGATAGATGTGAGCTCCTCATAAAGCTGTTGTGAGGGTTACAGGATATCATGCATACAGAATGCTGGGCCCAGAGCCTGGTGCATAGCAAGTGCTTAATCAATTATTACCATTATTATTTTTATAAAGCTTTTGAGCTCAAAAGTGATGGAGGACTAACAGCCACCAAGCCTGCTGGGTAAATCCCTGGAACATCAGACTGCTCACATGATGTGATGGCATCGGTGAGAAAATCTTAACCTGGAGATGTTGCTTTTCTGGGGCTTAGAATCTCCTGTTCCTCCTTGGGCATTTTGCTTCTCAAATAGCACTTACAAGCAAGCTAAGATTCTTCAATTCTGAGGAAGGCAAGTGCTGCGAAGCCTAGGGTAAAATGTGAAAGCCTTCCTTTTCACGCTTATCCCACCAGCAATCTTAAAGAGGGCAACACACCACTCTTTTATCTTCATCTGCAGATGAATGTAAAACACACTGCTTGGGGGATGATGAATGGGGAAAGCTGCTGAACAGATCAGTTCCTTTCCAGAAGGCTGAGGCTCCCTTTGTGAAGGCAAATACATCACCAAGAGGCCTGCAGGGAAGGCCAGACTTCAGCTGGGAGCGGGAAGAGAAAGGTTCTGATCCTCTTCAATAATTAATTCCATTTAATCTTTAAAATTTATACCGTTAAACAGATCGCACCTACAAAACAGTGAAAATCTATATATGCAGTTAAAGAATAATAATCGCATGAATATCTGTGTCCTCACCATTTGGCTCCTGAAACAGAACACGATTAATAATTGAGCAGCTTCTAAAAGACACCACTACTCTGAATTTTGTTTTAATCATTTCCTTGCTTTATAGTTTTGCCATCAGGTGCATATTCCTAAATAATGATAATAATGCAGTGGTAATAACAAAGATAAAAATAATAATAGGAGAAGCAAGAAGAACTACAATCCTACAGCCTGTGGAACAAAAACCACATTCACAGAAAGATAGACAAGATGAAAAGGCAGAGGGCTATGTACCAGATGAAGGAACAAGATAAAACCCCAGAAAAACAACTAAATGAAGTAGAGATAAGTAACCTTCCAGAAAAAGAATTCAGAATAATGATAGTGAAGATGATCCAGGACCTCAGAAAAACAATGGAGGCAAAGATCAAGAAGATGCAAGAAATGTTTAACAAAGACCTAGAAGAATTAAAGAACAAACAAACAGAGATGAACAATACAATAAGTGAAATGAAAACTACACTAGAAGGAATCAATAGCACAATAACTGAGGCAGAAGAACGGATAAGTGACCTGGAAGACAGAATGGTAGAATTCACTGCTGCGGAACAGAATAAAGAAAAAAGAATGAAAAGAAATGAAGACAGCCTAAGAGACCTCTGGGACAACATTAAACGCAAAAACATTCGCATTATAGGGGTCCCAGAAGGACAAGAGAGAGAGAAAGGACCAGAGAAAATATTTGAAGAGATTATAGTCGAAAACTTCCCTAACATGGGAAAGGAAATAGCCACCCAAGTCCAGGAAGCGCAGCAAGTCCCATACAGGATAAACCCAAGGAGAAACATGCTGAAACACACAGTAATCAAATTGGCAAAAATTAAGGACAAAGAATAATTGTTGAAAGCAGCAAGGGGAAAATGACAAATAACATACGAGGGAACTCCCCTGTTTCTCAGCAGAAACTCTACAAGCCAGAAGGGAGGGGCATGATATACTTAAAGTGATGAAAGGGAAGAACCTACAACCAAGATTACTCTACCGAGCAAGGATCCCATTCAGATTCGATGGAGAAATCAAAAGCTTTACAGACAAGGAAAAGCTAAGAGAATTCAGCAGCACCAAACCAGCTCTACAACAAATGCTAAAGGAACATCTCTAAGTGGGAAACACAAGAGAATAAAAGGACCTACAAAAACAAACCCAAAACAATTAAGAAAATGGTCATAGGAACATACATATCGATAATTACCTTAAACGTGAATGGATTAAATGCTCCAACCAAAAGGCACAGGCTTGCTGAATGTATACAAAAACAAGACCCATATATACACTGTCTACAAGAGACCCACTTCAGACCTAGGGACACATACAGACTGAAAGTGAGGGGATGGAAAACGATATTCCATGCAAATGGAAATCAAAAGAAAGGTGGAATAGCAATACTCATATCAGATAAAATAGACTTTAAAATAAAGAATGTTACAAGAGACAAGGAAGGACACTACATAATGATCAAGGGATCAATCCAAGAAGAAGATATAACAATTATAAATATATATGCACCCAACATAGGAGCACCTCAATACGTAAGACAACTGTTAACAGCTATAAAAGAGGAAATCGACAGTAACACAATAATAGTGGGGGACTTTAACACCTCACTTACACCAATGGACAGATCATCCAAAATGAAAATAAATAAGGAAACAGAAGCTTTAAATGACACAATAGACCACATAGATTTAATTGACATTTACAGGACATTCCATCCAAAAACAGCAGATTACACTTTCTTCTCAAGTGCACATGGAACATTCTCCAGGACAGATCACATCTTGGGTCACAAATCAAGCCTCAGTAAATTTAAGAAAACTGAAATTATATCAAGTGTCTTTTCTGACCACAACGCTATGAGATTAGAAATGAATTACAGGGAAAAAAACGTAAAAAACACAAACACATGGAGGGTAAACAATATGTTACTAAATAACCAAGAGATCACTGAAGAAATCAAAGACGAAATCAAAAAATACCTAGAGACAAATGACAATGAAAACACGAGGATCCAAAACCTATGGGATGCAGCAAAAGCAGTTCTAAGAGGGAAGTTTATAGCAATACAAGTCTACCTCAAGAAACAAGAAAAATCTCAAATAAACAATCTAACCTTACACTTAAAGGAGCTAGAGAAAGAAGAATAAACAAAACCCAAAGTTAGCAGAAGGAAAGAAATCATAAAGATCAGAGCAGAAATAAATGAAATAGAAACAAAGAAAACAATAGCAAAGATCAATAAAACTAAAAGCTGGTTCTTTGAGAAGATAAACAAAATTGATAAACCATCAGCCAGACTCATCAAGAAAAAGAGGGTGAGGACTCAAATCAGTAAAATTAGAAGTGAAAAAGGAGAAGTTACAATAGACACCACAGAAATGCAAAGCATCCTAAGAGACTACTACAAACAACTCTATGCCAACAAAATGGACAACCTGGAAGAAATGGACAAATTCTTAGAAAGGTATAACCTTCCAAGACTGAACCAGGAAGAAACAGAAAATATGAACAGACCAATCACAAGTAATGAAATTGAAACTGTGATTAAAAATGTTCCAACAAACAAAAGTCCAGGACCAGATGGCTTCACAGGCGAATTCTATCAAACATTTAGAGAAGAGCTAACACCCATCCTTCTCAAACTCTTCCAAAAAATTGCAGAGGGAGGAACACTCCCAAACTCATTCTATGAGGCCACCATCACCCTGATACCAAAAGCAGACAAAGATACTACAAAAAAAGAAAATTACAGACCAATATCGCTGATGAATATAGATGCAAAAATCCTCAACAAAATACTAGCAAACAGAATCCAACAACACATTAAAAGGATCATGCACCATGATCAAGTGGGATTTATCCCAGGGATGCAAAGATTCTTCAATATACGCAAATCAATGTGATACACCACATTAACAAATTGAAGAATGATAACCACATGATCATCTCAATAGATGCAGAAAAAGCTTTTGACAAAATTCAACACCGATTTATACAAAAACTCTGCAGAAAGTGGGCAGAGAGGGAACCTACCTCAACATAATAAAGGCCATATATGACAAACCCACAGCAAACATCATTCTCAATGGTGAAAAACTGAAAGCATTTCCTCTAAGATCAGGAACAAGACAAGGATGTCCACTCTCACCACTATTATTCAACATAGTTTTGGAAGTCCTAGCCACAGCAATCAGAGAAGAAAAAGAAATAAAAGGAATACAATTTGGAAAAGAAGAAGTAAAACTGTCACTGTTTGCAGATGACATGATACTATACACAGAGAATCCTAAAAATGCCACCAGAAAACTACTAGAGCTAATCAATGAATTCGGTAAAGTTGCAGGATACAAAATTAATGCACAGAAATCTCTTGCATTCCTATACACTAATGATGAAAAATCTGAAAGAGAAATTAAGCAAACACTCCTATTTACCACTGCAACAAAAAGAGTAAAATACCTAGGAATAAACCTACATAGGGAGACAAAAGACCTGCATGCAGAAAACTATAAGACACTGATGAAAGAAATTAAAGACGATACCAACAGATGGAGAGATATACCATGTTCTTGGACTGGAACAATCAATACTGTGAAAATGACTATACTACCCAAAGCAATCTACAGATTTAATGCAATCCCTATCAAATTACCAACGGCAGGGCTTCCCTGGTGGCACAGTGGTTGAGAGTCTGCCTGCCGATGCAGGGGACGCGGGTTCGTGTCCCGGTCCGGGAGGATCCCGCATGCCGCGGAGCAGCTGGGCCCGTGAGCCATGGCCGCTGAGCCTGCACCTCCGGAGCCTGTGTTCTGCAATGGGAGCGGCTACAGCAGTGAGAGGCCCGTGTACCACAAAAAAAAAAAAAAAAAAAAAAAAAAAAATTACCAATGGCAGTTTTTACAGAACTAGAACAAAAAATCTTAAAATTTGTATGGAGACATAAAAGACCCCAGATAGCCAAAGCAGTCTTGAGGGAAAAAAACGGAGCTGGAAGAATCAGACTCCCTGACTTCAGACTATACTACAAAGCTACAGTAATCAAGACAATATGGTACTGGCACAAAAACAGAAACATAGATCAATGAAACAAGATAGAAAGCCCAGAGATAAACCCACGCACCTATGGTCAACTAATCTATGACAAGGGAGGCAAGGATATACAAAGGAGAAAAGACAGTCTCTTCAATAAGTGGTGCTGGCAATACTGGACAGCTACATGTAAAAGAATGAAATTAGAACACTCCCTAACACCATACACAAAAATAAACTCAAAATGGATTAGAGACCTAAATGTAAGACCGGACAGTATAAAACTCTTAGAGGAAAACATAGGAAGAACACTCTTTGACATAAATCACAGCAAGATCTTTTTTGATCCACCTCCTAGAGTAATGGAAATAAAAACAAAAATAAACAAATGGAACGTAATAAAACTTACAAGCTTCACAGCAAAGGAAACCATAAACAAGACGAAAAGCCAACCCTCAGAATGGGAGAAAATATTTGCAAACAAATCAACGGACAAAGGATTAATCTCCAAAATATATAAACAGCTCATGCAGCTCAGTATTAAAGAAACAAACAACCCAATCCAAAAATGGGCAGAAGACCAAAATAGACAT
This sequence comes from Leucopleurus acutus, assembly GCF_964270905.1. Classification (NCBI taxonomy): domain Eukaryota; kingdom Metazoa; phylum Chordata; class Mammalia; order Artiodactyla; family Delphinidae; genus Leucopleurus; species Leucopleurus acutus. The sequence continues at coordinate 70,773,337 of NC_139155.1, forward strand.
TTCTCCAAAGAAGACATACAGATGGCCAAGAAGCACATGAAAAGCTGCTCAACATCACTAATTATTAGAGAAATGCAAATCAAAACTACAACGAGGGGGCTTCCCTGGTGGCGCAGTGGTTGAGAGTCCGCCTGCCGATGCAGGGGACACAGGTTCGTGCCCCGGTTCGGGAAGATCCCACATGCCGTGGAGCGGCTGGGCCCGTGAGCCATGGCCGCTGAGCCTGCGCGTCCGGAGCCTGTCCTCCGCAACGGGAGAGGCCACAACAGTGAGAGGCCCGCATACCGCAAAAACAAAAAGCAAAAAAAAAACTACAATGAGGTATCACCTCACACCACTTAGAATGGGCATCATCAGAAAATCTACAAACAACAAATGCTGGAGAGGGTGTGGAGAAAAGGGAACCCTCTTGCACTGTTGGTGGGAATGTAAATTGATACAGCCACTATGGAGAACAGTATGGAGGTTCCTTAAAAAACTAAAAATAGAATTACCATGTGATCCAGCAGTCCCACTACTGGGCATATACCCAGAGAAAACCATAATTCAAAAGGACGCATGCACCCCAATGTTCATTGCAGCACTATTTACAATAGCCAGGTCATGGAAGCAACCTAAATGCCCATCGACAGACGAATGGATAAAGAAGTTGTGGTATATATATACAATGGAATATTACTCAGCCATAAAAAGGAACGAAATTGAGTCATTTGTTGAGACGTGGATGGGTCTAGGGACTGTCATACAGAGTGAAGTAAGTCAGAAAGAGAAAAACAAATATCGTATATTAACGCATGTATGTGGAACCTAGAAAAATGTTACAGATGAACTGGTTTGCAGGGCAGAAGTTGAGACACAAGATGTAGAGAACAAACGTATGGACACCAAGGGGGGAAAGCCGTGGGGGGGTGGGGATGGTGTTGTGATGAATTGGGCGATTGGGATTGACATGTATACACTGATGTGTATAAAATTGATGACTAATAAGAACCTGCTGTATAAAAAAATAAATAAAATTCAGAAATTAAAAAAAATAATAGGAGCTACATTTACAGAGTGTTTGCTCTGTGCCAGGCACTCTTCTAAGTGCTTTATACATATTAATTCTTTTCATCTTCACAAGAACTCTTTGAGGTAGGGACCATTGCCATCTTTAACATTCTGCAGAAGAAGAAACAGGAACAGAGAGGCGAGTTAACGCACTAGGGTCACACAGCTGGGAGAAGGGACACCTGCTCATGAACCTGTTGTTGGCCCCAAAGTCCACAATGAGCATGCTATTCTGTCTCTCAACAGAGCATTTAGTTTTGCTGGTTATTGAACTTTATATACGTGGTCTCATGCTGTGGTTTTTTACGTGGGATTTATTTCTTTAGCTCAATATTAACTTTCTGAGTTTCATCGACATTAATTAGTGTAGCTACAGTTTATTCATTTTCACAACTGCATAACATTCCATTACATTCATTCTGTTGATGGAAACTTGGGTTGTTTCCAGCTTATTTAGTCTCTATAGAGATCCCACCATGTAGAACATAATCCTTTTGGTTTTCTGGATGAGGAAACTGAGGCTAGAGAAGAGGCTTTTCCAGGTCAGAGCAGGCAAATGTAGAGAAAGCCCTCAAACCTGAAACCATCTGACTTTCAAGCTTTATCTCTTCTTGCTGTTCCATGCTTAGACTTTAACTGCTGAGCACAGACTTTTAACTTTGAATCTGTGGTGCTATTTTTAGCCTTTTTTTCCCTCTAGGGAATTAGCTCTGAAGTCTCCATTCTCTTCCTTCTGGGAGAAGCCACATTCATCTTTTCATACCCACAATGTAAATGGCAAGCCCTGAGTTAAGTTTTGTGGCTAGAGAGACGAATGAGGCACACCTGGCCTTGGAATCGCTCCAACTGCAGGGAGAGGAGACACACATTCCTAACAACAGTTAAAATGTACCTTAGATCTACTTATAGCAGAAGGAAGTTACAAGTGATCTAGAAGCACAAAGGAGAAAGTGAAATCAGGGAAGGCTTCTTGAAGAGGAAATATTCAAGTAGGGTCTTGAAGACTGAATAGAAGTTATCCTGTTAGATGAGGGAGGGCACTGCCCCCTGACGGGGGAACAGCACAGGTCAAGACTTTTTCAGAAAATAGGGCAAAGTTTGGGGTGGTCTGAGTGTCAGTTGTGGGAGAAAAGGGAACCCTGGGGCAGGAAAGCTTGATGGTAAATGGTCTTGGATGCCAAGCTAAGGTGCCTGGACATGGTCCTATGGGCAACAGAAATGGTGTCAATGAGGTTTCAAGGCACAAAAGTGACACAATGGGACCACTGTTTCAGAACAATCTCCTTGGGGCCAGTGTGGAAGCCGGTCTTGGGGGATAGCCATGAAGCTTCCCTTTTGAGAGTATGGAAGTCCAGACTCCATGCTGGGAAATGCTGCGGATCTCGAAGGGAACTGACAATCCAGATTCATAGCTCGTCCTTTCCTGCACAGTAATAAATGTATTCTCCATGTGTTTAGCTCCTACTCCATTTAGCTGTACGAGCTGGGGAGAATGACTTAAACCTTCTGTGTTGTCGGTTCCTCATCTATAAAATGAGCTAATACAATCTAATAATATGAGGTAATCTTATGACAATTAAAGGAATTCATACATGTATATTAGTTAGAACAATGTCAGGTGCATAATTTTCAATTTTATTGCAAGTTTAATACAATTATCACTATCATCATCATCACATTTTCAGGGCACAAAACCAGACTTTGAAATACACTGAATGATACTAAATCTTTTGAATATCTCTGTGGAGTGGGTAGCACAAGCATTTTCCTCCATAGATGAGAGACTGAGAGAATTGCCCAGTGTCACCAGCATCAATAATGGGCTTGCAGGGCTTCCCTGGTGGCGCAGTGGTTGAGAGTCCGCCTGCCGATGCAGGGGACACGGGTTCGTGCCCCAGTCCGGGAAGCTCCCACATGCTGCGGAGCGGCTGGGCCTGTGAGCCATGGCCGCTGAGCCTGCGCGTCCAGAGCCTGTGCTCCGCAGCGGGAGAGGCCACAGCAGTGAGAGGCCCGCGTACGGCAAACAGAAAAAAGGGGGGCTTGCAATCTCAATTCATGTCTTCTTATGGGTTTATAGCCATGACCTCTTACACTAACTCTCAGATCAGGACGTTGCCCCATGCCCTACCTAGAACATGGAAGTCCTTGGAAATGGTCAACTATTTGGACTCTACAATAGCTCGGTCGGTACCGTGGACAGTGCCAGAAATTCTTAAAAGAACTGAGCACTTCAGTGGCAGAGTGACATTGCACCAACTTCATTCTAGCATGACCACCATCAGTCTTGCAATGCATTAAGCAGCATCTTCAGGGGGAGTCTGGATGCTTCCTTACTCACTTTATAATTCCATAAGTCACTCCCCCCACCCTACACTCTTATTGTTTATCTTCAGGGCTATCTTTGCTCTGATCACAGTGAGAAGCATGTGCCCAGTTCCTGAACAGTTAATTAAGGTCAAAACTCATTTCCACAAGAAACAGCAGTGAGATTGAGGCTGCAGACTGTTCTATATCCTTCATTATTCAGGAAACAGGTCTGCGTGTGAGAGGGGCTGGGGAGAAGGTAAGAGACAGAGAGAAAAAGTGAAAATTACAGAGCACGCTGGTAAACTCACGGGTTAGGCCATTAGGATTACAACTCCAAAAATTTTATGTCTGGGCCAAGAAATGAGGACTGAGAACAAGCCTAAAGGGTGACAAGTCAGAGGACCATAGTAAGGTCTACTGGTGACTTAACCACACCTCTACCGAACCCAGAGATTTCATCTTAGATGTCCTTCTCTGAAACTAAGGAGGATTCACGAAGGAACAGGATAAATGGAGTGACTTCTCTCCACTGCCGCTTTTACTAATCCTCAGCATTTGGACTAATTCTGGCCACCAGGAGCCTGTTTGGATGTTCACTGTCGTCTAGTGGAGAAAGAACCTGAGCTGGATGCTGTAGACTTGGGCATGACACCAACCTGGTCTGTTACCTGAACCAGTCCTTTCTCCTTTCTTGGCTTCAGCATCCACATCCGTCACAGGCAGATGATATCTATGTTGTGTTTTTTGACGGGTCCAAGTACAAGCATAGATAGAATGACGTAAGCACTTTGAAAAAGTAACTCAACATAAGGGAGGTTAGCCCCCATGTTTAGCACTGATCACAACTAACTTAGTAAGTATCTGTTTCTGCCCTTCTTTCCTACATGAAGGGAAGCTCCTTGAGAACAGGAACTCTGTCTCATTCACCCTTGCCTCCTTAGCACCCAGCGCAGGGCCCTGCACAGAGTGGTCCTCACTAAATGTTTGCAGAACAAGAGTCAGGAAAGCCTCATAGTTAAATGCTTGAGCTGTGTTGTCAGAAAGTCAGGGTCATGTGCTGGCTCCGCTGCATCTCAGCAGTGTGACCTTGGGCAAGTCTCTTAACCTCTCTCATCCTCAGTCTGAACATCTGTAAAAGGGTGATGACTCCTCTCTGGGTCGTTGGGAATGGTAAATGAGGCCACGAATATAAAGCATTTGGGAAAGTTTCTGGTGTCTAGGCAACAAACCTTAGCTAACGTATTTGTCTTCCATGTTCTAATTTTTGCATTGTGGGCCATTAAAGGGTTTCGCAAGGGAACCTACAATCGCCAAGTGGGAACTCTGCCATTTTTTGTGTGGCTATTCCAAATCCATTTCAATCTGACTGTTTCATCAGCCAGAGGATATCCAGAAATAGCAAGAGTGTGCAGGTGCCATAGGAAGGTGGACAGATCTCAGATCTGCCACTCACCTGCTGAGTGACTCCATGCCAATTGCTCTCTATCTCCTGGCCTTAGTTTTCCTACAGGTAAAGAAGTGGCCAGGATTGGTTTCTAAGCCCACCCTGCTGTTCTAAGTGCCATGAATAATCTCTGTGCTAAAAAAAAGGTCATCCTTTCAGAAACCCCTGCAGCTGTTCCCAGGGAGGAGTGGAACATAATAGAACAAGGGATTCTTGCTTTGGACAGAGCCAAGGAGATCCCTTGGGCATCAGTGTTGATGACCCAGCCCAGGGCTGGGCTGCCTGAAAGACACAATTCACAGCAGAAACCAGAGACAGCGGCTCCACATTTCATTTGGGGGAAATCTGAGCCTCAGGGCTCTCCTGGATCCCACCCCCATTTCCCCAAGGAGTCACTTGACTCGGCAACACATTTCCCTGAGCTGATCACTCTTTTTAAAAGAAGTCATCAGTGACTGTGATTCAGCAAAGAGACCACTGCTGCTCTACTGAAAAGGACGTGGACCCATTGTCTTTATGGAAATGGGGTGCCTGCTCAGGGAATTGGGCAAACAAACAAAACCAAACCAAAACTCAGAGTAAACTTTTCCCTGCCCCCTTCAAAAATCAGAGAGAGCGCGCCAACCTTGAGTTTTCAGCAGTCCTGGGGGCTGGGATCCCTTTGGACGGCCTCAACAGTAACTGAAAATGTCCCGGACAAGACTCAGGCGTTGAGTCAGTCATGCCTTTGCCATTGACAAGCTAGGTGACTTCAGGCAAATACTCCCTCTTCCCTGAGGCTGGTACTCCGTGCCTGCTCTGGCTCGTTTTCCCCTAACACAAAAGTAAGTCATAGAAGTTGTCTAGGATGGGTCAGAGGTATTGACTCTGAGTCCAGCACTGTCCTAGGTGCTGGGGAATGCAACAAGGTCTAGTTCCCGCCTGTCTGGAGCTGATGATTGAAGGAAGCAGAGGGATGGCAAAGTAAGTAGATAATTGCTTTACCACGAGATAAATGCAGAGCTGGAGAAAGTACAGGTACCTTGGGGAGATATAAGGACTGTGTGTGGGGGGGAGGGAGTCAGAGAAGCTTTCCCAGACAATGGGCATCTAAATCGAAATTTGAAGGGAGAACAATCATAACCACGACTTTTTGAGTACTTACTATATGACAGGTAAAGAGTTATTCCATTGAATTCTTAAAATATTTTTTGAGGCAGGTAGTATTATTATCCTCATCTTAGGGACAAGGAAACGGAGGCTCAGAGAGATTAAGTCACTCTCCCACAGCTGCACAGCTAAGAAGTGACAAAGCTGGGTTTGGTCCCCATGCATTCACCAGCCACTACTCCACCTCTCGAAGCTGAAGCTGGCCAAGCAATGAGATGGTGAGAGAGAGCTCAAGGTAAAACAGTACGAGTGGGGCTTCCCTGGTGGCGCTTCCCTGGTGGCGCAGTGGTTGGGAGTCCGCCTGCCGATGCAGGGGACACGGGTTCGTGCCCCGGTCCGGGACGATCCCACATGCCGCGGAGCGGCTGGGCCCGTGAGCCATGGCCGCTGAGCCTCCGCGTCTGGAGCCTGTGCTCCGCAACGGGAGAGGCCGCGGCGGTGAGAGGCTCGCGTACCGCAACAAAACAAAACAGTACGAGCAAAAGTACATGGGTGCTAGAGCAGTGAGTCTGGGGAAGTGAAATCTGTGGACACTGGCCAGAATGCAGTGTATGTGGTGGGGAGGGTCAAGGAGGAACCTGGTGGCACCTGACGAGGCCAAAGAGAAAGGTAAAGTTTATGATAAGCAATAGACTGCCTCGGGGTTTCCCTGGTGGCGCAGTGGTTGAGAATCTGCCTGCCAGTGCAGGGGACACAGGTTCGAGCCCTGGTCTGGGAGGATCCCAAATGCCGTGGAGCAACTAGGCCCGTGCGCCACAACTACTGAGCCTGCACGTCTGGAGCCTGTGCTCCGCAACAAGAGAGGCCGCAATAATGAGCGGCCCGCGCACCGCAATGAGGCGTGGCCCGCACTTGCTGCAACTAGAGAAAGCCCTCGCACAGAAACGAAGACCCAACACAGCCATAAATAAATAAATAAAACTTTTTAAAAAAATGGCAAAATTCCTTTAAAAAAAAAGAAAGAAAGAAAGAAATAGACTGCCTTGAGGCACAAAGAAGCCGCTAAAGAGTGTCTGGCATCAGAGAGCTACTGTCAGGCCTGCTATTTTGAAAACCCATTCTGGCTGTCCTGCTGAGAATGGGGCTTCCCTGGCTGGTGCTGATGGCCAGGGGACTTGGCCACGAGAGACAGTGAGCTGTCGCCCCCCCAGGAGAGTGGTGCTCAACCAGCCTCTGCAGCCCTCACGCACTGTCATTTTCCTCCATGCCGTGACCCCACGAGCTTTTATTTCATCACTGTGACATCTCCCAACGGGTCAGACCCATCGGTTAGGAGCCCAGTGTTCCAGGACAGCCACGGCCAGAGGCCCGTTGGTGTTTAGCACAAAGGACCACCTGCTACTTGCCATCCAATTCCCAGTCCCAGTTTGGGGGAGACTCCCACCGAGAAAGAACTGATGATACTGTGGAGAAAGACCAGAAGGCAACAATGGACGCAAGTTCAACATTTGCTTCCTTATGCAAGCTGTGCGCCCTGCTAGACTGGTGGGTGACAGCTGATTTGGAGCCTCAGTTTCCCCATCTGTAAAGTGAACTGGTTAAAGAAGGTCCATGTTTTCCAAAGTATATTCCAACAAAATGGATATATGAGGTGCTCCTTGGGAAAAAGATCCTCTGACCAAATAATTCTGGGGAAAGCTGCCTGTTATGACCCTCTTCAGGAGACTCACATCACACACTGGTACATTAAAGGCTCGGACAAGTCCTGCCGGAAGGACGTTTGCTTAAACCATAGGCCCTTATACTTGATAATGGACTTTTCTGATATAGTATCTCTGAGCATCATAGCAAACTAGTGTCCTGTGGCACCCACATAGGGAAATTTTGGAATGGATGCTGTCTAATTTCCATGCTCTAAGTTTAAGATTAAGAGCTCCTGGAGGTCAGAGATAATACCTTACACAGCAGGTGCAAACAAAATCTAGCTGAGAGGAAGACGTTCATAATTGCCTGACACCTATGCAGATTCTAAAGGTAATCCTTAATCGTTATCTGTATTTCACCAGGTGCTATGTGATGCACATGGTAATTTCTAGAGCCAATTTTTGATCACCTACAATGTGCCAGTGTTGGGGGCTGCAGCTATGATTGTCCTCTAGCAGTTTCCAGCCTCTGGGGGACCAGAGCTAAACACAGTGCCATAATGGACATCCGTACAGAGGATGGCGGGTGCTGGGCATCTTTTGTCTGCCCTCTACACTTCACCCTGCTCTGGCCTCCAGAGGCCAGCCCATATGGACTGCCTCAGCAGACCCCCTTGTCTTTTGCTGCCAGCTGTGTTCTGCCAATGAAAGGCACCAACAAGATACGGGACAGCAGGAGGAAAGTGAGGTTGGGGGTTTATCCTCCTGGCTCCCTCCCTGATGCATCACTAGGAGGTGAGGCTGTCAGGGAGTCCTACTGTTCTATCCTCTGTGAGTTTTGTAACTGATCCTCCCTTTGCAGCTTCAGATCTTGGGTAACGGTTCCCCGGTGTTTTTAGCCCAGGTGATGCCCTATATCTAGTTGGTTTCTGGAAACCATGTCCACTGTAATGTATATTCCACTGTAAATAATCCCTTTATTAAAGCCACCTCATATTGTCCAGTTTGAGTGTTTTCAACTGAGAGCCTCATTAATACATGAGATGAACAGGGAGAGCAGAGTGGTGGGGATGCAGAGTTGGGGCAAGGAGTTAATCCTTGGGAGAAGAGGGTGATGATCAGTAAAGGCTTCACAAAGGAGTGGACATTTGAGTTGGGTTTTGAAGGCTCAATAGGAGTTGCCTAGGTAGATGTTATTTTGAGGAGGGAGACACCTGAACAAAAGTAAAGGGGTATGAAGAGACATAGTATTTGGGGGGAACAACTAAAAGTTAAATGATGCTGGCTTTTCTTCAAAATGGTCCTCCCATGCCTCCGAAAATGGCCATCTTGGAAGATGCAGAGGCATGCTACGGTCACAAATGTTTCAGAATTTACTGACAAAGTTGTGGCAAATGAGGCCTGCTCAGAGACTGCAAACAAACAGTCTGTGGGCCAGTTCAGCCACTTGAAGAGTTCTATTGTACTCACAAAGATCCTTAGGAAAACTCAAGCTAAAACTTAAGAACAGAAATATTTTACTTCAAAATTCTGGTTTCTCTTTCTTAAAAAATGAGACAAGCTGGCAGTACCGTTCCTGCCTTCCCATCTGGCAGCAACAGTTGGAGCTGGAAGGCTCCCTCTCCAAGGCTCGGCATAGGGCCTAAACTTTGCCACAGTCCCCACCACTCCCTATTGCCTCCTGACCACACATCTTTTTTCTTGTCCACCAAGCTCTATAAAAATTATCCACCGAGCTCTGTAAGAGTAGACTGATGACCCTGGCTGTAGAGAGTACAGACGCATTTATAAATCCTCTCCCCTCCCTTTTCCCTCTGCCCTTGCCTTCGTTAAGCAAAGAACTTTTCAACACTCTGACCTGTCTTCCTCCAGGATCAGCGTCTGGGAGAGGCTGGAGCATGTTTTTGCCTCACTGTCTTTGTGCAACATATACACAGCCTCGTTTTTAAGTGGCAGAGGGTGGGTTTGATGTGTCTCTTATGATCAGAGCTGGTGGGATTTTAAAAGTCTGCTGTAGAGGAAAGCCCATTCTTTGATATATGATGCCAGTCCCAGAAGGACTCTGGTAGCATTAAAATCGGCCCCCTAATTTTATAGATGGGGAAACAGGCAGAGAGAGTGGTAGGACTCACACAGGCTCATGTAGGAAGTATGTGGGGAAGAGAAAGGAAACAGCATTTGGTGGCTTTATACTAGGTGCTTTCAAGGCGATGTTTGTGTTCCTCTTACAATCAGTTAGTTGACAGTTAATTCCATTTTATGAATGAACGGATGAAAGCTTGGAGCAATGGAGTGAGATGTCAGAGGCCACACAGCCAAGAAATGGTAATGGTTCTGAACTTGGGGACCCCAGAGTCAAATGGACACAGATGCAAATATAAGCTCTGCTACTGACAAGAGGAGATGAGTCATCCAGTGGCTGGTCCCAAAGGAACAATCCCCCTTTTGAGGCTCAGAATGAAGCGGTCCTGAACACTGAAGGCTATCATCATGGGGCAGCCTCCCTCCCTGTAGGGGAGGATGCTCTAGCATAACTTTAGAACCAGGCGAATACACACATTCACATAACCACTCTTCTATTTATTAGCTTTGGGTCCTTGGCTAAAACCCATCCCCTCTCTGGGCCTTAGGGTCCTAATCTCTAAAGTGAGAACATTACCTCTCTCACAGAACAGTTAAGAAGATTAGTGCAATGCTGTTGTAAAGTGCCTTGTAAATTGTGGACCCTGCTTGAAAGGTCTGGTCCTGTCTGGGGGGTTCCCAAGACCATCCACACCTCCAGTGATCCACTAGCAGCCCTCATGGGACTCAGCACATCATTGTCTCCACAGCTAAAGTTCATTACGGAGACACAGCAGGATGTGCAGGCAGCTCAGCAAGGAAGGAGGCACGGGGAGGGTCTGGAGGAATCCCTGTGTAAGACCCTGTGCTCTCTCCCTCCTGTGGGGGTGGGGGGAGGCGGTCACACAGGGTGCACTCTCCCTCCAGTAGCAGAAATGCAACCACACATTTTTGATATTTGTTGTAATGCCCCTAGTAGCCTGTTTGAGACTCACAATTCAGGTTGTTTATTGGGGGCTGATCACATAGATTTCTCTATCTAGGAACTACCAAAATTCCAGGTTCCTAGAAGGAAAGCAACCATAGATCACATAGTACAAATAATCCAGGCCCAGAGAATCAACCTTACCAGTTAGAGAACAGAGGAAGCATTCTGAAAGTCCAGTTCCCAGATGCCAGCTAAGGACCAACCCTGAAAGCAGGCCTTTCTAAAGATCACAGCCTCAGGCCTGTTACGTTAACTCTTTTCTGCAAAGACCCCCTTTCAGAGCACTTACATTCATTCATTCTATGAATCTTTATGGAGGTTCCAATAAGTTTCTGGGAAGATGAGGCTCTGCGTGTTATGGGGGAGAAAACGGTGCTGATATCAAGGAATTGGCAGTCTAGGTAGTGAGAGGCACAAAGGGAAAAAAACCAAAAAATAACGACAATATAAGCCTATGCAAGACACTGGTTGGTTTGGTCTACCTGAGTCCCTTCCTTGCTTCTTGAGATAACAGCACCTTCTCTTTCTTTTTGGAGAACTTTCTCCCCCCACCCCCATACCCCAGACTTACTCTTCTCAGGTAAGGGTGCCAATCACAGATGCCACATGCTTGTGCATTGACCAAATTTGGCCAATCACAGCCTGTTGGTCATGAATTTGAATTTTGATCAGAGTCACCTGAATTTTGATCAGAAATTTCAATTTCTGTCAGAGACAGAAAGTAGTTGGGACTGTGTCACCCACGGCAATGTCTTAGAGACCATCCTCCAACTTCTGCTTTTACGATCCCTAAGGTTTCCCTGCTTCCAGAAGCTTCTTCTAGTAACCCCTTGTCCTAGTTCAAATAAGCCAGGGCCAGCTTTTGACGTGGAGAAGTGTCTTGACTGGGGAAGGAGAGTGATATAGGACACATAGCAAGGACAGCTATATCCTAACAGAGTGTGGGATGAAGGGGGGTGGAACTCAGCTGCAACCACTGAAAGGGGCAGGGAGCATGTTCCAGGCACAAGAAGCCTCACACTCCAATGTCCACGGTGAGCTTGAGGAACTGGAAAGTTCAGGGTCTGCAGCGCTGCATGTAAAGCAGTAGGAGTAGATGGGTTTGGAGATAGGTTAGGGTGAACCAAACCACTGAGCCCTGCAGGCCATGGGAGGAAGTCTGGGTGGCAGCTTGCAGGAAACCATGGCAGGATGTACACTTTGGAAAGATCATTTTGACTGTAGAGTGGAGGGCTCATGAAAGCCATGATCAAGGTCACTTTCTTTCTCAGAGAACTTTCAGACTCACACTTCCTTGGCATCTTCATCCCATTCCAGAGTGAGGTAGGGCAGGACTTATCTCCACTTTCTAGATGGCAGGATGAAGACCCAAGCAGAGGGAGAGTACAGTACCCACGACAAAGCTGAACCTCTCATCAGTGACTCCAGGCTCTCGATCTGGAGAGCTCGTCATCGCAGTGAGTGAACCAGGGTCTCTCCCTGTGTCCCCTGAGGTGAGCCGATGGGTCTCAAACTCCAATGAAATAACAACCAGCAAACAATAAAAGAGCAAATTGGGACCAGGTGGGCAAGCAGGAGTAAGGATGGTGGTAAACTGGTAGCCAACAGGGAGGTGTGACCTGATCTATGACTTCTCAAGAGAAGGTGGAAGTTTTTTTTTTTCTGGCTGCACTGCGAGGCATGTGGGATCTTAGTTCCCAGACCAGGGATCGAAGCCACGCCCCCTGTAGCGGAAGCACAGAGTCCTAACCGCTGGACCACCAGGGAACTCCCGAAACACCCTTATTTCTGAAGCACTGTGCTGGCCAAACCAAAACATTTTATCCTGCAGGTCACAAGTCTTCACTTCCTACATTAACTTTCCACAAAGTTCCCAGCTAGGATTGCCAGATTTAGCAAATAAAATATAAGATACCCAGGTCAATTTTAATTTCAGATAAACAATGAATATTTTTTAGTGTAAGTATATCCCAAATATTGGATGGGATATACTTATGCTAAAAATTGTGGGGTTTTAAATCTGAAATTCAAATTTAACTGGGATTAGGGTTAGGATTAAGGTTAGGGTTAAGGTTAAGGATAGGGTTAAGTTTAGCAATCTTATGCCCCAGCTGACCCAACACAGAGGAGATAAACTGGCTCCACATCCACCTCCTGGCTCATTTGGGGCCTGGGCTAATTCTGCATTTTCATCAATAATTCCTGGTGCTCAGCCCACACGTCCCCTGAAGACCCATGGTGTTACCTTCTCTTACTGCCCTTGATGAATGGGGACCTCAGAGTCTCATCAGGTGTAGACAGAACAGCCCTGCCATGCAATCGCCACTCCCAGACTCCACGACACATGCCAATGCAACGAGTATCATCTGTCTTTTGATCCAATGAGAGGAGAGGAAATCCCCTTACCCCTCACAAAGCCAGGGGCTCCAGTTCTTTGGCACTGAATAGATTCCGGAACAGGCTCTTTGGGATCCCGCTTCCCCAGGCTGCAGATAAGATGATAACGTGTCATCTTACTTGGATTCATGGTTTGGGAGCGTACAAACAGCTGAATGCAGTTTTCTTCCTCTGCGCACCAGGTATACACAGCCCTGGTTCAGAGAGTCTTTTGTGGACGGCTGGGTGACTGGGGTGTCCTGTTTCTCATTCTTTCTTCTAAATGTCCTCCGTGGATGCCTCTGAAAGCCCTGCCAATGAATGGCCCCACTGTCAGGCCCAGATGAGCAGATAGTGGGCAGTGATTCCCCCAACTCAATTCCCTTCCTTTGCCAGTTTGGGAGGCTCAGATACCGCTCACCTGTCCTTCCCATGCCTCCAGGGAGAAACTCAAATGCCCCTTTGCACTCAGGAAAAAGTGGTCAGGACTCACCAAACTCCTTCTGCTATCGGGCCTCTGTTTGCTTCCTCTGCCCCCAGCCTGCTTCTCTGGCCTCACGAGTCTGCTGCTCTTTCACTACCAGAGTGACTCACCAGTTCCTAACGGGCCTCCCTGACGCTGTTTTTTTTCTGCCTTCAACCCAGACTCAGCCTTGGGTGAGCTTCTGCATAGGTCCTAAGGTGAGAAGCAGCAAGTTGTCCATAATCCCTTTTATAATTAGCAGTGGAGCCAAGCTCAAACTCAGGCTCAGCCGACCCCAGAGCCTCACTTCTCTAGGGCTCCAGCAGAGTCCGGCAGGAGCCAGGGCCAGAAACCGTTGGATTATCCACATACCAGCTTCCAGAACCACGATTTAATTACAGCACCGATGCCAAGGGCTTTGAAAGCCCCAGGCTAGGTGTTGAAAACCCAGGAAGTAAGGGGGCTTTTGCTGTGCCTTGCTTTCCCTTCAAGGGTTGCTCCCGGGGACACATCAAATCCCCAACCCCCTTTCATCTTCCTTTTGCTTTTCCAGCTCTTTCGCTGTGGACTGTTTTTTTTTCCCTTCCAGATAATTATTTACACAGAAGGAGAATAATTAGCAGCCCAGGAAGTGCGTTTTTGTTCTCAGCTCCCTGCCCCGGCCTGCCTCTCTTGTCGGAAGTGGTGCACTTGGAAGAGGGACATCAAAGCTGCTGGGGAGGCTTTGCACCGAGAGGGATTTTCTTTGTCTGACTGAGAAGCAAAGAAAGACAATCTTGGCTTGCTCGTCTCTGCCCGCTGACTGCTGCCATTTCCCTGGGCCTGGGGACCCTCCAGTGACCAAGGAGAGGTGAGAATAACAGACTGCTTCCCAAGTACGGTGGGTGTTTTCCTATTTGGTTTCAATCTCTTTTCCTGGACCACGAAGGGTACATCCTGCCTTCTCAGAAAACGTTAGAGCCAGAAGAGTCTGTCTGGTCTGGAAAACACAAACTCGGATGCTTCTTGTGGTCACCAGGTCACAAGCTGAGTGAAGCAGACAAGTATACGATGATGGGGAGGGGTGGAGTCTGGGGTAACTCAGAGCAGACCTGCCCCTCTTAAAACCTGTCTGTCGTTGCTATGTGGCAATGGGGGCCCAGTGTGGGCTGACTCCCAATTTTTCTAGAGAAGCTGGATACATGAGTTTGCATCTGAAATTAAATTGTAAAATGCTGTGAAGGCCAAATGAAACACCAAAAGAAGGGCTGGCTATAGCCCACGACCACCAATTTGCAATGTCTCATCTGTTTCAACTCCCTCTTCTTCCCTATAAGGGAAACTGAGGCTCAGACAGTAGTAGTAACTTATCCAAGATCACATATAAGGGATGAAGCCAGGAATGGAATCCGAGCCTTCAAGTATATCATGGAATCCAAGCCTTCAAGTATATCATGGCTATTTCCAGGGCTTGAAATAACTTAAGATGCTTGGCACACAGAAGGTACTTAGATAGTTGTCAGCTAGATGATTAGCGACAACATTTAATTAGCATTGATCACGTATTATGTTTTAGCACTATGCTAGATGTTACATGTCTTAGACATACTCATCAGGGCTCTTTTGGTTGCAAATGACAGAAACCCAACTCAAAATAGTTTAAACAAACAAAGATGCACTGGTTGCCATATATAAAGATGAGTGGTCTGCAGGTGTGGCTGTACCTAGGCGTTTACACCAATTGTCAGTTCATTTCGCTTTCCCAACATTCTCTTCTGCTCACTTCTGCTCTCCTGAAGGCAGTGTGCTGACTCCATTCCTAGATACATGCAAGATGGTAAAACTGGCCACAGACAGCTTGAAATTCACGCCTTTCCAGCTAAAGACCCTAGAAGGCACAGGAGCTCCCTATCCCAAGAGTGGAGCAAAAGCCCCAGGGCTAACTCTCATTGGACCAACTGAAGTCACTGCTCATCCCTAAATCAATCCTTATGGCCAAGAGAATGAAATGTTCTGATTAGCCATGTCTGGGTCATGTGACCACGCTTAGCACTTGAGTGGACCTGGTTTTAGGTCTTACATTTAAGTCTTTGATTCATTTTGAGTTAATTTTTGTATGTTGTAGTAGGTAAGGGTATAGCTTCATTCTTTTGCATGTGAATACCCAATTTTATCAGCACCATTTCTTGAAAATACTGTACTTTCCTATTGAATGGTCTTGGCATCCTTACTGAAAATCATTGAACCATAAATGGGAGGATTTACTTCTGGACTCTCTATTCTATTCCATTGGTCCATGTGTCTGTCACTAAGTCAGTACCATACTATTTTGAATAATGTAGATTTGTGGTAAAATCTGAAACCAGGAAGTGTGAATCCTTAAGCTTTGTTCTTCTTTTACAGGATTGTTTTGGCTACTTGGGGTCCTTTGAGATTCCACATGAATTTCAAGATGAGTTTTTCTATGCATGCAAAAAAAAACATCAGTGAGATTTTGACAGGGATTGCATTAAAACTGTAGATAGCTTTGGGTAGTACTGACGTCTTAACAAAATTAAGACTTTTAAAAATCCATTTTATACATCTATATACAGATACATAGGTGAGTGTGTGTGTGTATGTTTGTTTACATGTTTGAATGTCTGTGTGGTTTGCATATTGATTTATTCTAAAAAGTATAAGAAGTGGATCTAAATCTAAGACGCTCCTGGCCCACAGCAGGAGATCAATAACTACTTTGCTGAATGGTAGTGAATTACACTGAATGAACAGAGAACTTGTTATTGGTCATAAAGCTCAGAGGCTGATGTTTATCTAGGATCAGCCAATGAGTAAGTTGCATTTGTGCTGATTTAATTATCTTAATGGTTTGTTTATTCATTCAATCATTATATTATTTCTTAATATAAGCATTTACTATGCGCTCAACCCTCTACTACTACTGAGGATATATATACAGTGATGAACAAGACAGGCACAATTTCTCCTGGAGCTTATGACTGAGTTGGGGAGAAAAACACCAAAGAAAAGATAATTAATGTTTTAAATGATGGCTGCTGTCTTCACTGAGGTCTGTTAGCTCATCTTCATGGAGTTGGTTGGGTCTGTTAAGAATGATAAAATTTACTTATGTCCACCATGTTATCAAGGATGATCTTTGAAAGACTTTACTCTCCTTAAAAAAATGTATATTCTTTGATTTGTTAAGATGTCCCAATAAGCCACTAAATCAAGAAAGGAATGATTGGGAAAAAGAAAATATTCGCCACAATACTCTTGCAGCCACACTACTCTCAGACTCTGACCCTTTATGGTTGGAGTTGGAATCTATAGTCACAGTTTTCACAGGTGGCGAATGGAAAGGCTAGTGGTGGAAAGAAAACACAGACGTTCTAGCAAAATGATGTTTACTGTTGGGGGGCAAATTTAGACCTTGGGGTGGGGATTAAGGGCAGAAGCACTGTATGCACTGGCTGGAAAAAAGGGAAACAGAGCCCTGCACTGACCACGGACGGGAAGCAGCCAACACAGCCTTGCGGGTTTGTGTGTAAAGAGAGCTAGAACAGGGCCAGATATCCCACATCAAGCCCTGACTGCCTCCCTCTGGCTATGTGACCTTGGGTAGGTCATTTCATAGTTTTGGCCACTTCAGTAATGTCTGCAAAATGAAACGCATCATCTTTGCCCGCTCAGAGGGTGGTCTGAGTATCAACAAGATTGTCTGTGGAAGCTCTGCTCTGACTCTGAGTGGTGCTGAGCTTGGAGGCTAGTATTTCCATTGTTCTCTTCACACCTCTGATTCTTCTCATTTCTACCACTTGTTTACACCTGTGTTCTTGGCACTTCTGCCATTCCATGTGAGCAGTTTCCAAATTAAACTGCCACTCAGCTGGAAGGCCTTGAAGTCTCTTTTATTAATCTGAGTATCATTCAAGTCAACATATGTTGTTTTCTAGCTGCACCAAGTAAATTATTCCAGCATCAATGATCTGGAATCAATGATCTTTGGCGTTGGAACAGTATAACAGCAGAGAATCTAGACATTTAGAGCAAACACAGAATCACGGCATAATCCTAGGGGAGGCCCAGAGCCGCATGACCATGTCCCTAAGAGCCTACCGAGTAGGTCTGCCTGTGACCAGTTGCCAGGATGCTAAGACTGTGAGCTGGCACTGGAGAGATGAATTATGGGGGAAGCTACACTTGCTCCATCTGCTGCTCCACGTTCAAGCACTCACTTCTACGCAGCCACCTCCCTTTGGGGAACCCGGAATGGGTAAACCAGAACACCGGCTATGGAGCTTGACCTTGAGAACTGCGTCCCGAGGATTCAGGGACAGCAGGGGGATTCTGACCCAAGGTGGCAAGGCACATATATTGAACCAGAGGAGGCTGGGTTTGCTTCATCCATTAGCCAGGTGCATTTCATTTGTGAGAGAGAGAAAGTGAACTCAAACTAGCTTAAGCAAAAACAACATTTTAAAGGGGTCATGGGATTAAGAAGTCAAAGAAATGGAACTAGCTTCAGACCTGGTTGAGCACAGAGGCTCAGGCAGTATTGTCAGGACTCTGCTCTCTCTCCATCTCTCAATTCTGCTGTCTTTCTGGCTTGGGTTTCTACTCCAATAGAGAGAGTAGAAACCTACCTGACAGCCATCTGACCTGCTGGCCCACTACTATCCTAGCAACTCAGCATCTCCAGTGGAAGAAAAAACAAGTCTTCCCTGAAACTCTTGCCAGAAAAGACCTAGCAAGGACTCTGATTGGTCCAGCTTAGACCGCATTCTTATCCTCTGCCAAGCCCTGAGAACAGAACTGGGTCCCATTCCCAATCTTGGTGCTGGAGATGGTGGCAAGGGTGTCCTTCCCACCTACCCTGGATGGAAAAGGTCTTTGACTGGAGAGAAGTATCCTGTCACCAGAAGGCAGTGGGTGGGAGAAGGATGGAAGTTAGACCAAAAAAAATGACCAAAATTTGTAATATCAAATAATGCTTCATGCTTCCCAAGTCCCACAAGATAATCCACACACACAGAGAAGAAGAGTTCCACGTTCGAGTTAGCTTTGAAAACACTACAAGCTCAATGGCTTTGTATTTTAAAGGTTCTGAGACACCCTGCGGCGAAGAGACCTCTTTAAATTTGTCTAAACCAGCATTTCCTGAAATGTTTGGACCACGGATTCTTTTTGTTTTTCAGAACCAATTTTTAAATCTGAAAAACAAAACAAAACAAAAAACAGATGGGCTACAGAGGGCCAAGATTCAAATGCCAAGCACACCAGGGCCAAACAACCTGAAGTTGGTGTTAACTGGACCAAGAGGCTGGAGCTGGGCAGAGGTGCATTAAGAGTGTGAACAACTCAGGAACAAGCTAAGAGCCGCAGATGGATGACCTTTCTTGGATGGTGGGGGCATAGTTTTTCTGGCCAGAAAAGCCAGAAACTGGGAACTCTAATAGTGCCACCGGTTCAGGGGCCCATCTCACCGTGGGCAGGAGAGCAGTATTGGAGGATGGAGATGGGTGCTCATGAGGCGAGGGGAGAGAAACCCAGGGTCCCAGCAAGGACTCCTTGGTGCACGGAGTGTCTGCTCCCAACACGTGGCAGAACAGAGGCCCTGAGAATTCAGAGCCAAGCTCTAACAGCTCAATCAAGGTAGAAAACCAAATGCTGAGGAGGACTCAGGCTCTGGCCTAGGATTCAGAGTCAGGACTTGTATCTGTCAGGATCGAACAAGGAAAACAGAGACAACTGTATGGATGAAGAATAGGGAATCTGAGACAGGGAACTGGTTATACACGTGATGGAAGGGCTGAGACATGAACACGCCCCAGTGAGAGGGCCCAGAGAGGAATCCCACAGGAAACCCCTACCCCATCTTGGCTGTAGGTAAAAGGGGGAAGACAGTGTTACCCAGAGTCTGAGGTCCCCCAGTGGAAGCTGGCATCACAGTGGGCGAGTCCAACAGAATCTGGGGCCACAGCAGGAGACACGGTAGCCACTGGAGATGCTGACCAGATCGTGTGTGTGTGTAATTAACCATTTTCTCCCTCTCCAGTCTCCTGCCAGTACCAGCCAGTGCTGGACCCAGACAGAAGCCAGTGACCCAGGAGCCTCAAATGCACCGACGGGAGTCTGCTCCTTTGGCAATTCCCTGAGCAGAAAAAAAAGGTGAGGGAGGTCCCGGACTAGCAAAGAACCTCAGCTTCAAATTACAAGACTACGTGGTTTCCCAGATTTTCCCCTAGATCAGGGATCAGCAAACTCTTCCTGTGAAGGACCATTGCAATTCAGTCTCTAATGCAATGACTCAACTTTTCTGCTGTTTCCTGACAGTATACAAACAAATTTGCTGTGTTCTAATAAAACTTTATTTACACAAACAACAGTGGGCCAGATTTGGCCCGCCAGCATGTAGGAACCTGGCGACATACGAAAGACAGTTACCATCTTTGCACCTCACACCCAGGAGGTGACCTCTTTGCTTCTCTCCACAGAAACAGCATCTTGGGCTGTACAAATCGCAAAGCTCATAAAAAATATATATATATTAAAAATATTCTTATGCTTAAAACCATTTCCCCCAGGATTCTGATGTGCAAAACCTTTCCTAGGCTGTCACAACAGTCTACTACATTGTCACCCCATGTGTCTTTCAGATGTGACATGTTGTAACCTGGACCCACATGCCATATCCAACCTTCTCTAGGACAACATGTAATTTCTTCTTCCAAGAGCCCCAGGCACGACGGAAGCTTGAACAGCAGGGGGTTGATTTTGAATTGAACATAACGAACCACCAGTCAAGGGCTGCTCTCTCATTGGTTTAAAGAGGCTCATTCTGTCTCTGGAATTGTGAGAATAATTCTCGAAGACGCCCTCTTGGGGTTTAAGGGTGGATTTAGACAGGCAGTGGCAATGTATTCAAGCTGGAATTGGTCCAAAGTGGTGCAGAGAGCAGCTGCTGAGCGCAGTGAGACGCCGTCCCCTTCCCCAAGCTCTGGGTGCAGGCAATGCCTGAGCTCCTCTTGCCGGGGAGAGGAGCTTGGTACGAAACTTTGACACAACCATGAAATAGAATTCTTCCCTCGAAGACACACTTCTTTAGAAAGCCCTTATTTCTTGGAATTCCAAATGGAAATGGAGCCACTCATTTCGGCATCCGCATGCGCCCTCTCTTCCCAGCCTTTAGATTTAGTGCCCCCACCATCTCCTTCACCCCACATTTTGGTCCTCCTCCCTTTGTTCTTTTCACCCCCTTCACTAATGCTCCCGTGATCCATCACCCCAGCAGCCACGGCCCTCAGGCAGGTGCAGTAACGACCCATACGACACAGACTTTGGCTGGAAGAATCTTGACCAAATTTGCTGACCACACGGCATCCATCACTCAGGAAATGTCCTTGTCCAAGTCTACTTCAGAGAGGCCCCAAAGATTCTGTGAAGGCCAACATTCTATGACCCTTCTCTCTTAGTTCTATTACCCTTCCATTTATACGACCACCACATAAAAGAGGAGGGGGTGCAGGAGGGGAGGAGAAGAGCTCTCTTGTCTGGAGCTCCTGAATATGCATGTATTGCAGCTGTCAGTCTCAGCTTTCTCTTGTCAGGTTTTATATCCCCTGCCCTCAGCTTCGTGCACCTACACGTTGACCCCAGTCTTACCGCTGTCTCACACTGACCGGCCCCTCAGCTAACAGCTCCTCCCACTGGCACCCAGCCCGCTCCTGGTGGTCCCCGTCCCCGCTCCCATACTGGCTTATCATGGCCTTGTGAGCAGGGTATGGGCATCAACTCATAACATTGCTTATCTGTCTCTAAAACTCACCAGCATTGAACTTGGTCTTTCCTAGTACTCTGAGAGAAGTGACCTTGGACTGATAAAATTTTCTGAAAGCAATAACAGTTTTGAAAGCAGATACTCATTTCATACTTATTTTGTGTTGTCTGGAAGGCCTTGAACAGTGCTGTGCGTGGTGACAACAGTAAATAGGGTTTATCTCATTTCCCAAATCCAGTTGATCAGGAGTGCCTGCCTCAAACTACATCCAGGCTCAGCAGGAAGAGTTCCGTAATTGATTAGTAATGTCTGCAGCAGATATAGGCTGGGAGGGTGATGACATACATGCTACTTATCTGCTGTCCCTTTGGTAGGTGGTCAACCAGTATCTGCTGAAGCTGGTGAGACAGGAAGAGCTCAGAACTAAGTTAGAAAAGACAGGATTTAAAATGAGCATTGCTGCTAATTAGCTGGGTTGATACTGAGCAAAATCCTTACTCCTCTGGGCCTCCACTGCCTTAACTATGCCTTAACTTAACGAGATCCAAACAAAAATATTTCACCTGGAACCTCCAACCTTGCAGAAGCTTATGAAACTAAAGAACATTCCCCAAATGACTGTCCATATTGCAAAAAGACTAATGAAAAGGCGGCAGCATATGATGGTTAAGAGTGACTTTGTAGTCAGATCAACCCAAGTTTGGAGCCTGGTGGGCAAGTTCCAGAACTCCTTTGTACCTCAGTTTCCTCAACTGTGAAATGACCACTCATGACCACTTAGTAAAAATTAAGTAAGATACGGTTTGTCAATCCCTGGGTGGGGGCCCAGGAGGCATCTAATACAGCCTGTCATCATTGGTATCGTTATTATTTCAGATGGGATGGGCCACTTCTCTTTTAGAAGCAGCCTGTAAACCGAGTGATCTTTAGTTCCACAGATCCGTGGTTATTCTGTGGGGAAACACATCCTTTTCCAGATGATCAGAGCAGTTTAGTTTGCTGGCTGCATCCTTCAGAACATGAGGCCCACGGGAAGGGGGAGACATAGCAAAGAACCCTCTGATGTGGAAAAGGCCAGGGACCCCAGGGATGGTTGTCCTCCGCAGCCCTTTCTTATGCCGAATGTCTGTGCTCCTCTAAATGCCAGCCACGTGTCTCTACAGGGCTCGGCACACAGGCAGCTCTCTCGGTGGGAGGCGATGCCATTCTGAGATCTTTCTCTACTATTCTGTGAGTCGGTGTACAGTTCGTGTCCCCTGTTGGACCAATTACTGACTTAAAATGTTGTTAAGAAAAGGCAAGAACATTCATTATGTAGCAGCGAGCACTGAGGCTCCGTGGTTTTCTATTTATGCTGTTTGAAAAAGCCCTTCTTCTTTGGTCTCTGTGTGTGTGCGTGTCACCAAAAGGCCTCCGAACCACAGATTCTTCCCTGGTAGCTGTCCGTCTTCTCTCCCCACGCCCGTCTATCACCCTGGCTCGCTCAGCAGGGATCGGCCAGGACAGGAACCGCAGGCAACAAAGAGCTGAGCAGGAACCGCAAGTTGCTGGGGACAGAGATGCTTAAGTACTGTACAAGTGCAGGGGATGAAGAAAAGGGAAGCAGGAGCTGATTTATCTGGTCCGCATTCTTGTGGCACAAATGGAGATGAGATCACATGATGCCACAACCGTGAGTAAATGCCACGAAGACACTTGAAACCATGAAAAAACCCAACACTCTCCTGGTGTGAAAAACAAGACTAGGAGTGAGGAGACCTGGGTTCTAGTTATGGCCTGTTGGAGCCTGAACAAGGAATCGAATCTTTCTGGCTCCCAGACCACCCTTCCGCGAGTTGAAATTGGTGGCGTCATCATCATGTTTCCATTCAGCCCCTGCGATCCATGGATATATGATTCCATGAGCCAAAGCCTGTGGGTGCACTGAGCTCTTTGGTAGATTAATATTTCAGCTTCCTAGAGACCCCGTCTCTGTGCTTATAACAGACCCTCAACCAACCACAGGGGAGGGTTCCCCAGATTTGGATACACTTTGGATCAATCCATATCCTTTAGAGTACAGAACTCAAATCTCCCGTGAGCTGGAATACTACTCATCTGATCAATCATTTTCATCCTATGATAAATACTTTATGGCAAGGAATGCATACCTAGGCACTTTTTAAATTAATCCAAGTCTGCAATCAGTCAGGGAATAGATTCACGCCTTCACTTTACTTTTCCTAAGCAAGCAAAATGAGCTCATCTCAGGCATAGGATTAGTTCCTCCAGGAGGGTGGAATCCTTTCTGTGTCTTCAAACCAGCCTGACATCCAAGCCCTCACCTCATCAGGAACCTGTTTATCCAACCCAGCTACAAAGAGGCGGGCACGTTCTCCCAAAGTGGCTCTCATGGTTTTGTTTTTCTTTATTTCCTCCTGCCTTTTTTTTTTTTTTTTTTAAATAGCTTGCTTTAAGTATAAGGCACAGGGTTTCCAGAGTAACCTTAGGGAGCCCAGAGTTCTCCATTGGCTAAAAGATGACAATGGAGTTTCTCCATCTCCCATGACTCCTTTCTAGCCTCCGGACAAACAGAAAGATAGAGAATTGCAAAGTGATTTGATCCCCTTTGCCAACAGGATGGCAACAATCTGCATGACGGCTTTCCCCCTTCAATCTCAAAAGAGAAAACCTCTCCTCACTAGAGTCACGAACATCTCAGTGTTTACTGAGTTAATATGACAATGGTCTCCTTAGCAACCTAGCTCTCACAGGATTGAAGGAGACAAGTCCTTCTTTAATGCTTCCCCAGCCTAGACCAGAACACAAGCTCTCTCCAACATCAGTAAACAGAATGTAATGAGGTTACAAAAAAAGCCAGTGATACAAGATAGCTTCTCCCTGAGTAGCTTAGCAGGCAGGGTTGTTCTGTTACACAGGGCTACTCGGTAGCTAAGGACCTGGCACACAATGAGGTGGATGGAGCATTGCGTCAGTCTCATTCCTAAACGAACTTACTGTTCTACAGAGAAAAGAGGTTGGGCTAATATGATACTTACCTCTTAGCTTCTTACTGGGGCTCACATATTATAAATGAGAGCTCCTAGCGCGGAGCCTGACACGCACCAGGTCAGAAAGCCTGATGGGGGTGAAGACCTTATGATCTACTAGACGGTCCGTTTATGAAGACAGAGTATCGATCTGCCCTCTTCAGTGATCAATGCTTAGTGGTGCCTGGCACATAACTGATGCTCAAAATCTGTGTTACTGAAATGTACTTTCTATGTGTTATTACATCATCGATCCTTAAGATACCAGAGGAGGTGGGTAACACCATTATCTTACATTTTATAGATGAGAAAAATGAGACCCTGACGTCAAGTCTCTGGACTCAGGTCCCATGGTAAGTGACAGAGTCAGGCTCTGTCCCCATGGCCAGCTGACACTGGTGCCAAAGCTCTAGCCTCTACTACGCTGTCTCAACAAAGTTACTCTTTCTCTGGGCTCCGTGAAGAAAGAAGGCTCAGCTTCTCTCCAGTGCTCTCAGCCCTGTTTACCTGCCAACTTGGAAGAAGTGTGATGTGGAGATTACCCTCAAGGAACTTTAAGCATCCGTGGTGATTTGAAATTTCCTAACTCTGCCTGCCCGCCCCCTCCATCACCCCATGCCCCCTGGAAGCTGTCTTCAAATTTGAAGCTTGAGTGATCCAGTTTCAACGTGGCTCATTCTAATTCATCAAGGAGAGCTCACTCTCTGTTGCTTCTCCAACATATGTTTATCCAAATTCATCATAGGAATGGGGATTGTGTGTCCCTGGCATGGGGCTCTGATGCATGGGCAGATTTTCCTGGCAGGGAACCCAAGCACCCAGAACTCAGGAGTTGGATGGGCACGTAGCTAATTTTATTGAGCCCAGGTAAAGTTCTGATATCCCCTTTCCAGAGGCTAGAATTGTAGAATAAGAAGGAGGCAAAAACGTAGTTGTGAACATCTGGGTGAGGCAATGTAATTTACGATACAGGTTCATCAGCGGGAGACCCAGAGAGCAGGCGATGCTGCAGAACTGTCTCCTGGGGCTGCAGAATGCGTGTACGGTCCCGGGACTCCCTGCTCTGGGCTGGTGCGCATCAGTGGCCCGGGGAAACAGCGGTCACGCAAACTAACAACCTCAGAGGCATCCTGGGATCCGCCCTTTTTCTCCACCCCCGCACTCGATTAGGTTTTAGTGTCACCTTTTGTGTCACCTCCTCTCTGAGTTCACCCAACATCATCTCTTACCTGGACCTTTGCAATAGCATCTCCGCTGTTCCCAGCCTCTCCTTCTGCCCCTCTGACGCATCACCTCCTTTGCAGCTGGAGTGATTTTCTTAGAAGGAAAATCTACTCAAAACCCTTCAAAGACGTCTCATGTTTTTATCACAAAGCCAAATCCATTAGCCTGGCATTCAAATCCCGTCATGAGCTGGCCCCTGTCTAATTCTGTGGTCTCATCTCTTTGCACCTGGATTCATCGTTTCTGAGCATCAGTCAACCTCCTCGCCTCTAGGTGGCTGCACTGCAATTTCTATTCACCACAAGTGCTCTCCAGCCCTGGTGTCCTTTACGCAATTCTTAAGAGTTGAGGTTTCACTGTCTCCCAAGGGAGCTCTCCAGCTCCCCAGGAAAATTTTCAGTAACCATGAATTTGGGGTTCACTCCCAAGAGACTGAAAGGCATATTGTACCAACTGAGCACCTCCCTCCTCCCTGTATTTGCACAGATTACACTAATAAGACCAGGATGACAGGGGCTTAGAGTCTGGGCGTCTTGATCCTGACACACATGAGGCTGTGGGAAAAATGCTGAACCACATTTAGCCTGGGTTTCTTCCTCTGTAAAACAGGGGCAGCAATATTACCTACCTTATTGTTTAAAAAGAAAACGATGTAATATATATAAAAAAGAAAACTATATAAAACACTGATGCTGTATCTTGTACACAGACGGGTTTAACAGATAGTAGTAATGATGATGAGAATGACTGACAATGTTGACAGCAATAATAGCATGAACCCAGTAAATCCTGGAGGACCATGTGGTCTGGTTTTGGAGTAGTCTGACATTCAGGGAAGCAGAGTCCAGCAACCAAAGAGTACTAAAAAGCAATTCCTTTACTTTTCTCTCTCAAGGAGACACCCAATTCATAAATTACAGCAACATGCTTAAAACTCCCTTCCCCAGTTACTCTTATCCTCCCATCTGGTAGCTGCCCCAAAGTGGTTTCCTTCTTACCCTTCCTACAAGTCTCAACTCTTATCCAAAAACTCAGCACCCCATCTGTCAATCTTTCTTCTTCTCCCTTCTTCTTTGGCCCACTTTTTTTTCCCTCCCAAATAAATCTCTCCAACACCACCTCTCAGTTCTCCCCCAAATGAGTTCTCCTTCTTTCTGCATAATCCATGTTTGAGGACCAGGGGAGGAAGGGTGAGAATGCTGGACAAACAACAGCAAAATTGTCCTTGGTCGGTGAGGGGAGGGAATGAAGCTGATAATATACATCCACGAGTCCCATCTTTCCTGTTAAAACAGCATCAGGGCAATATAGGACATGATAGACAATAAATTAGTGAACTGCCACCTCTATCCTTGGAAACCAGCTGTATCAACAGAAGTGACATTTCTTATTCTGTAAGAAGATAATGTGTGAAATGATCAAAACCGTCTCAAAATACCCTGCAGCCAAGTTGGAAGGATTCCTAGCCCCCAAACCTATGCCTTTGACCCCTAACAAGCCAACCTCCAGCTTAGCCAGCCACAGAGAAGACAGAGCTCTAGAAGAGTGGGAAACCATACCAGTTTTAGATTTTACCAATACCTACTAAAACAGACCCCAAATGTACTTAATCTTTTGATTTAACCTTTAATGATTTATCCTACAAATGACTGCAAACATGTATTCAGAGATATAGTCAAGGATATTCATTACAAAATTATAGAAGCAAAAGACTGGAAAAAGTCTAAATGTCCACCAAGCAGGACTGGTTAAAAATTATTGCTGATTCATGCAGTGGCATATTCTGGGGGCCCTCTTTAGGCTGATACAGGACAATCTCCTGGGCATATTTTTAAGGGGCCAAAAAGTAAAGTGCGGAAACATTTATTAAACATGCTCTAGTTGTATTTTTCTAATTATTTTAAAGCTTGTGTACTTTGCCTTTACACTTGTCTGGGCATAAAAATACCTCAGGAGAGGTTAACATAGATCATGAGGAGTTTTAACCTCTGGGGAACGGGCTCAGGGTCGAAGTGGGAAGGAAACATTTTTATTGCATATTTTTGGGTACTTATTATTTTTTCCATAGGCAGGTCTTACTTTATAATGAAACTTTTTGGGAAGAAAATGGCACTCACTTATTAAAGATAGGCTTGGATTCAAATCCCATCTCTTCACTCATGAGCTATGTGACGTTCAGCCCTGTTTTCTCACCGTAAGATGGGAACAGGGATCTATATCTCGCCTGCTGTGAGAATCAAGTAACACTATGTACACAAAATACCCAGCATGCATCTGGAAGATAGGAGATGCTCAAGAAACCGTAGTCTTTTTGTTTCAGTCTGCTTCCAAGCCCTCCTTGTCAATCACACAAGTCTAGAACACTCTTTGTTCCCTGAGCTCTCACCTTCACCTCCCTTTCTCAGAACTGTGCCTCCCCTGAACACTCTCTCCACAACACAGTTTGTAATTATTTCTGGCCACTTTTCTACCCAACCTCAGACCCTACCATGGAGTCCGCTAACTGTTGGACCTTCTCAGACCACCCCCTTCTCACTGCCCATGAGCAAAAATATCTAATGTGTGCTGGGCATTTTCTATGAGCCTAGCACCGTTCTAACATTTCATTCATGTGAATACCCAAGGAACTAAGGCTTATTATGACTCTCATTGTAAAGACAAGGAAACTCAAGATGAGGCACAGTGAGAAACTTGCCAAGAACCGGAGAGTGCCAGAATCCCGCTGTTCGTCTGCCTGCCGTATTCATTCCTACTGTACCCCGTCCACAGAATTCAGATACAATAAGACGCGCAGCTCTCCACCCCATCATCACTTTTTTTTGTTTTAAATAAATTTATTTATTTATTTTTGGCTGCATCGGGTCTTCGTTGCTGCGCACAGGCTTTCTCTAGTTGCGGCGAGCGGGGGCTACTTTTTGTTGCGGTGCTCGGGCTTCTCATTGTGGTGGCTTCTTGTTGCGGAACACGGGCTCTAGGCGCACGGGCTTCAGTAATCGTGGCTCGTGTGCTCTAGAGCACAGGCTCAGTAGTTGTGGTGCACGGGCTTAGCTGCTCTGCGGCATGTGAGATCTTCCTGGACCAGGGCTCAAACCCGTGTCCCCTGCATTGGCAGGCGGACTCTTAATCACTGTGCCAACAGGGAAGTCTCCCATCGCCACTATTTAAAAGTCCTTATCCATTCAAATAGATTTGCTATTCTCTTTCCCACTGTCCTTTCACCCAACACCTGCAGAGTAAGGGGCTGCAGAAGGGAGCCTTAAATAGCTTCTCCAGATGGCCTGTGGCCTGTATGAGCTCTGAGAACATGCCACATGTCAAAACTCCCCAAGAGGCCACCTGGGGAGTTACGTCACAGCTCTGATGGGACCCTGGAGCCTGTACTGCATAACTGTGGTGTACAATGGTGACACCACAGGCACCTCTGTGAGTCCCTCTCCAGCCATGGATAATGGCTCATGCCCCCCATGCTGCCGACTGTATTTCTGCAGCGGTTCTGTAGGAGGGATTGTGCATGTAACGGTGGCCCATCATTTTCCACGCACCCATCTCTGTGGCCTGATGGGTGTGTTCACGCTTGTTTATTTGTTCTATAATTTAATTTCCCACCAGAGATTAATAGCGTTGCTTTTCTGAGGCCATTTCTTATAAGAATTGAAGTCAACTCAAGCACTGATTCAGAATGGCTTTGCAAGGACAGCTGCTCTTTCAATTTAGAAGCTCCAAGGTATGAAGTCTGGATGGTGGCTTTGCAATGCAAAAGGGGGTCTGCCACTCTTTTGCACTTGCTGTATACCAGCCCTGTGCCTGGTATTTAACATGCATTTTCCCACTGAATCCTTGGGGCAGCTTTTTTTTTTTTTTTAATCTTTATTGGAGTATAATTGCTTTACAATAGTGTGTTAGTTTCTGCTTTATAGCAAAGTGAATCAGTTACACATATACATGTGTTTCCACATCTCTTCCCTCTTGCATCTCCCTCCCTCCCACCCTCCCTATCCCACCCCTCTAGGTGGTCACAAAGCACCGAGCTGATCTCCCTGTGCTATGCGGCTGCTTCCCACTAGCTATCTATTTTACGTTTGGTAGTGTATATATGTCCATGCCACTCTCTCACTTTGTCTCAGCTTACCCTTCCCCCTCCCTGTATCCTCAAGTCCATTCTCTAGTAGGTCTGTGTCTTTATTCCCGTCTTGCCCCTGGGTTCTTCATGACATTTTTATGAGGCCGCTTTATGGTTATCAGAGAGGTGAAGTGACTTGCCCAAGGCCGCATGGAGGTGTGGTCAGAACAGAGACACAGCCCTCTGGAACCCCTGTGATTATTGTTTCTCCAGCCAGTCGTTTGTCCTACAAGTTTGTATTAGTGTCTCCCAGAGCTGGGCACGTGAGTTTCAGCTTTGACCGAAATGGTCACAACTCTGCATTTATGAAACCTTTATTACGTTTTGTCAGGAGGAGCACATTACGCTTGCAAAATAACCACTGCCTTTTATTTGCCAAGCACTTTAAAGTTTACAAAACGTATCTGCACTCATTATCTCATCGTGAATAAATGTACTGTACTCCCCGATGCTTAAATAAATGGTAATGAGACCTGTGACTTTGGAGTGGACTATTTTGAAAGTGCATCCTCTCTGCTCAATCTTTCCAAATCCAGAGGCTGTGTTTACTATCCTCGAAGCAATTGCGTTTAGATCAAATTACTGTCCCTCTTTCCCTCACTTCACTCTCTGCCTTCTGCTGCTCTTAAAATGCTTCTTTGGTCTCCAGACGGGTGACTTGCTTTCCATTGCCACTGCATTGGGATGAACACATAGTCCTCTGGGCTGGGGGCAAGGCGTCACCTTGGAGACGTAGGGGGTTTGACTGACAGCTGGGGACGGCCCCTGAGCAGTCAACCCCCTTATGAAGTCTGCTC
The DNA here is from genome assembly GCF_964270905.1 of Leucopleurus acutus. NCBI lineage: Eukaryota > Metazoa > Chordata > Mammalia > Artiodactyla > Delphinidae > Leucopleurus > Leucopleurus acutus. The sequence goes on from NC_139155.1 coordinate 70,803,687, forward strand.
TTCCCTTATCACATCTATCCATTCTTTTTCAAGTTTCCTTCTTCACAGTGTGGGGAGATAACAAGCAAACACTCTAACAAACAACAGCATATCAACTGTGTGTTGATAGCCCTATAGATCATGATAAAGAATTGAGATTTCTTTTGCTCCCAGGGTGACAGGGAGCCACTGAATGATATGTCCCAGCTGTGAGAGAGTCTGTCAGTTTCTGCATTACCTTCCTTTCTGATGATGGAGAAAAATGCTGTAGGCAGATAACGAGTCCTCCTTTGTCCCTGAGAATTCCCTGTGTCTTTAACCCCCAGCTAATGATGATAATAATAATAATATCACTACATGTAAATCTAACCCTTAATTTTATGATCTGGGGGGTCCATCACACACTTATCTCATTGGTCTAGAGTCTGGGGGTTCTTCAGCCTGTGCCCCAAGTCCTTTCAGGGCATTCCTCTAACAATTATAGTTTGCATTCCTGTTTCAGGCCAGGAATGAGTCCCTGTCCTCCTGGGTTTTACTGCCTAGTGGGTGACACTGACAACACACAGCAGACCAATAACTCAAGTACAACTTGTGATTCAGGCCATAAAGAAAACATATAGGGAGTAAGGTATAAAGTAACCAGAAGACACCTACTTAGACTCTGAGAAGAGAGGACATTTAAGCGTTGATCTGAGCGACGAGACCAGAGCCAGACACGTGACCATCAAGGGGAAGCACATTCCGGGCACAAGGAACAGCATGAGGAGAGGATCAAAGATAGGAAAGGGACTGCCAGAAAGCCAGCGTCGCGGGGTTGGTGAATGAGAAAGTGGTACGAGATGTCAGAGGCAGGTAGGGGCTGAAGCAGCACCGCGCAATAAAACGGAACACAAGCCACAAGTGTAATTTTAAAATTTCTAGATATTCAAAGGAGTAGAAATAGGTTGGGACCAAGTTGGCTGGGTAGGAATATCTTGCGCTCACCTCCTCTCAGGAGCACACCAAAATCACAACTGTCTGCAGAACAACCATGGATGAAAAAGACCAGAACCTACCAGAAAAGATCTTCCGCCACTAAAGAAGGAACCACAGCGAGACGGGCAGGAGGGGTAGACTCGTGATATAGCCAAATCCCATACCCCCAGGTGGGCGACCCACACACCGGAGAATAATTACTCCGCAGAGGTTCGCCCACAGGAGTGAGACCTCTGAGCCCCACGTCGGGCTCCTCCTACACAGGGAAGACGAGCCCCCAGAGCATTGGGCTTTGAAGGCGGGCGGGCCTTCATTTCAGGAGTCCCAGGGCGCCGGGGGAAAGAGAGGCTTCACTCCTGAAGGGCTTAAAGGGCCCCCACAAAATCTCACGCGCTCCAGGACACGGGGCAGAAGCGGTCATTTGACAGGAGCCTGGGCCAGACCTACCTGCAGGTCTTGGAAGGTCCCCGGGTGAGGTGGGGTCAGGGGGTGAGTGCGGCTCACGCTGAGGACACAGGCACTGGTGGCAGCAATTCTTGGGAGCTCCTACCGCGTGGACGCTGATGTAGGTGGAAGCTCTTGCTGGCGGCCGCCATGGTGGGAGCCTCCCTCCAGCTCGTTAGCACGAACACCTGGCCCCATTCAGCAGCCTGTAGGCACCAGTGCTGGGACGCCTCAGGCCAAGCAACTAATTGGGCGGGGACACAGCCCCACCCACCAGCAGTCAGGCTGACCTAAGACCTCCTGAGCTGACAGACGCCCCTGGAAGCAGCCCGGCCAGAGGCCCCAGAACCCAGCTCCGCCCACAGTCCCAGAATCCCCTGCGCCCGGCCCCGCCCCGGGGAGCCTCTGGACCAGCCCCATCCACCTGGGGCGGACATAAGATGCGAGAAAACCGCAACCCCCCAGCCTGCGGACCCTGCCAGCTGACAGCAAGCTAGACCCTGCCCTGGGACCAGCTGGGCCCCAGCCCGGCCCACTAGCAGGTCAACACAAACTTCAGGACACCCCAGACCCTGTACCCAACTGTGTCAGGAACTGCCCCCTCACCTGTGAGCTGACACCAGCTCTGGGACCCCTGGGCCCTGCAGCCAGACTCCAGGATCCAGCTCTGCCTGCCAGTATCCGGCACTAGCCCCCCAGGACCTGGCTTCACCCACCAGTGGGGGGCAACAGCCCCAGAGTCTGCTAGACCCTGCGTCCGCCCACCAGTGAGCCAGCACTAGCCCCAGAGCCCTCTGGGGTTCTGCAGTTAGCTGCTTCGTGACCCGATCCCACCAACCAGTGGCTGGCAGCCTCCACACAAGGCAGGACCTGGCAACCAATTGGCCCAGGGGCCAACCAAGCCTAGCAGACTGCCCACATAGTCAGCCCGCCACAACAGAAGGACCCACACAGCCCTCATAGGAGGAACCCCTAGAGTATATAGCTTGAGTGTAGGGGGCGGTGCTGCTGGGACCTATAGAACGTCTCCTATAGAAGGTCACTTCTCCAAGGTCAGGAAACATAACTAAACTATCAGATACATAAAAATACCAACTGCGGGCCTTCCCTGGTGGCACAGTGGTTGAGAGTCCGCCTGCCGATGCAGGGGACACGGCGTGCCCCTGTCTGGGAAGATCCCACATGCCGCGGAGCGGCTGGGCCCGTGAGCCATGGCCGCTGAGCCTGCGCGTCCGGAGCCTGTGCTCCACAACGGGAGAGGCCACAACAGTGAGAGGCCCGCGTACCGCAAAAAAACCCCAAACATTAATGACCTAGAAAAGCAAAAGCTCATTTGAAACTGATTTAAGCCTCTGAATTAATCCAATGTGTCAAAGGCACGGGCACGAACCCGTGTCCCCTGCATCGGCAGGCGGACTCTCAACCACTGCGCCACCAGGGAAGCCCCATTAAGGTTTTTTGTTTAGTTTCTTTAGCCTATAGTGGCTGAGTTTAGCACTTGGTGTTCAAAATTTTAAATTAAGCAATGACAAGTTGCTTTGGTCCATTTCATAAGCCAAAATTCCTTACATTTACATAATTAAATGTTCTTAAAATGAAGATTTACTGTTTCTTCTTTACTTGCTGGTAGAGCTGAAGTTTGTTTTCCTTGTACATTTGTACATATACCTAATGTTCTCAAGTGCCTTAACTGTTTAAAATCTCTGGCTTCAAAGATTTGGGGGGAAAGGTAGGCTTACCTCACATTTTTGTTTCCCTCAGTAGTAATATTTTAGGTACCTCACAAAAAATTTTATTATGGTGCCATGGCTGTTAGTTTTTAGTGAGTGCTTTAAGATACACGATTCAGTTGAAAATATACAGAAGTTCCATTCTCCCAAAGTGGTAAAAATTGGCTACAATGGTATAATTGTCATTTACCTAGATAGGAATACTTTGCCATACATTAATGTTAACAGTATAGCTATTTTTGTGAAAATGGAGCTGATGAAGGCTCTCATCTTCTGTAATTTTGAATAATGCTCTAACAGAATCATAATATGGAATTAGATTTTACAAGAAGAGCTCTTACAACAGAACTCACAGTCTTTTCCCCTCTTCCTTTAGCAGTTTAGTATTTTGATCCATTAATAATTTTTGGGTTTTCTTAATCCAGAAGGTATATAGAAACCTTTTCAGATTTTTCATCTGATTTGTTCATGTAGATTGTAGTTTATTAAAATCCCTTATTTTACCTTATAGATATTTGTTGCACAGACACTGCTGTATTTAGAAAATTCTATTTCAGTTCATTAAAAACTGCAAAACCAATCTGTATCATGTACCAAACTGATTTAAAATAAATCTACATGTTTATTGGAAAAAAAAGTCACCGGAGTCCAGGAAGCTCAGAGAGCCCCATACAGTTCGGTCCCAAAGAGGAACATGCCAAGACACATTGTAACTAATATGGCAAAAACTAAAGATAAAAAGAGACAACATTAAAAGCAGCAAGGGCAAAGCAACAAATAACATACAAGGGAGCTCCCATAAGGCTATCAGCTGATTTTTCAGCAGAAATGCTGCAGGCCAGAAGGGAGTGGCATGATATATTTACAAGTGATGAAAGGGAAAAAGCTACAACCAAGAATATACTCTACCCAGCAAGGCTCTCCTTCAGATTTGATGGACAGATCAAAAGCTTAACAGACCGGAAAGGGAACTTTCTGGGGTTTCATGAGGGAACTTTCTGGGGTGACTGTTTGACACCCCGCAAACAGACTGAACAGCACACTTTTATTTATTTATTTATTTGGGCTGCATTGGGTCTTTGTTGCTGTGCACGGGCTTTCTCTAGTTGTGGCGAGCGGGGGCTACTCTTCGTTGCAGTGCGCGGGCTTCTCATTGCGGTGGCTTCTCTTGTTGCGGAGCACGGGCTTAGTTGCTCCGCAGCAAGTGTGATCTTCCCGGACCAGGGATCGAACCTGTGTCCCCCGCATTGGCAGGCGGATTCTTAACCAGCGCGTCACCAGGGAAGTCCGAACAGCATACTTTAGATCTGAGCATTTCACTGTGTGTAAAGTTGATGTCAGTTAAAAAAGAAATATGAGCTATTGTTATTATTATTGTCATTTTAAAAAAATGCACCAAGCACTATGGTTGACACTTACGAGTCTTGTCTTGTAGTCACTGGACTGTAAGTGCTACGGAGGCAGGACCCAGCTCCCCTTGCTCCTGCCTGGTTTCCCAGTGCCCAGCACAGTGCCTGGCACATAACAGGTGCTCAGTAAGTGTTTGTTGCATGAATTTATGAATGAACAAAAGAGTGGGTGTTTGAAGAGGGAGACAGCAGGAGTGAAAGAAATTGCTGGCTGGGAGAAATGAAGTCCTGGTATTTACAGCCCTCAAACATTTCTGTTCTGGTTTGCTAGACAAATGGGGGCTCCGTTAACACTCGTATCTACGTATTTATAAGACAGCCTGGAGGCTGCTTGGGAATTAATTCGGCATCTCAAGGAAATCATTTGCCTTTAGAAAAGATGTAAATATTCCCCACTCGGCTGAGCAGAATGGCCCCACTGGGCTCCTGGAAAAACAGTCCTTGAGAACATTCTTTAACTCACTCAGGAAGGCTTTGTATGGGGAGGCTGGGAGGAGGATCCAGGGAAAGAAAGAGAAACTGACGTCATGGAGGGTCTACGATGTGTCAGGCCCCGCCCACCGCTTTCACGCACACTGTCTCCTTTATTCATGATGATGATGAAGCCGACGGGTCACTGACTCTGTTTCACGGATGTGAAAATGCAGGCTCAGAAGTGCCCCAGGTGAATTACTCTCTCTGAATGGGTTGGCACTGAAACCCAGGCCTGCCTGACACCCAGTAGGGGGTGTTAACTCAGCCTGTTGTCACTTGCTGGGTGCCCAGGGGCATATTATTCTCTGAGCTTCAGTTTCCTTATCTGTAAACAAGGCGTCCATGCCTTGCCTTGTCTGCATCCCCAGTTCACGGCCATGATGACCGCCTCGTGAAGGGTGCTCAGAAGGTTCAGACAGTCCCTAGTTTTTCTGTCCCTTCCGACAAGGAAGAGGTGAGGCAGAGAGGCAGCCAAGGGAAGGCAGAGATCTCACCGAGGGCAGCTGGGTATGTCACCCGCCAGGTTGTCAGTACAGGGAACGGGTACTCATTTCTCCATCAGGCGTTTCCAGTTGGCTCTGCCTTCTAACTTGTCCTCTTCTCTCCACCTCCACGGTGACCACTCTGGTCTGAGCCACCTTCATCCCTCCCTTGGATTAGTGGCCCCCAAGCTGATCTCGCTGATTCGGCTCTTGTCCCTTGGAATCTATTCTCCATCCAGCGACCGGCATGACCCTCATCAATCCCAGGTCAGATCGTGTCACAGCTCTGCTCCAAACCCTGCAATGGCTCTAGGGTGACTGCCTTGCCCTTGTTTGCCTGGGACTTCCCCGTTTTAGCATTGAAACCTCTGCGTCCTGGGAGCTCTCTAAGTCCCGGCAAACTGGGACGGTTGATCACCCTGAATGGCTCCCAAACCTGAGTTCAAGCCAACATCTTTACAAAGTGCTACATCGTCTGGCCCCCATCACCTCTCTGACCTCGTCCACCGCTCCTCGCCCCCTCACTCACCCCACTCCAGCTGTACTGGATTCCTTGCAGATGCTCAAACACGTCATTCACCCTCCCACCCCAAGGCCTTCGCACTGGCTGTTCCCTCTGCCTAGAATGCTCTTCCCTAAGCTGCAGACATGGCTGCATCCCTCGCTCCCTTCAGATCTTTACTTAGCGTGTCTTCTTCAAGAAGTCCTGCTCTACCCACGCCATCTAAAATACTCTCCACACGACTCGCAACGCCTCCTGGAGCCCTCTCCTGCTTCGTCTTCTCCCCCACACGTTTCACTGCCTAAAACACCGAATCTTTTACTTTCTCCTCTTGTTTACCATTTGCCCCTACTGCCAACTAGTGTGTGGATTCCATGAGGGCATGAATGCTTGTCTGTTTCAGTCACTGCTGCGTCTCCGGCGCTAAAATAGGTCCAGTGCCTGACACACAGAAGGTGCTTTATAAATCCTGGTTGAGTGAATGCATTTCTTCAGCATCAACCACAGGTTGGGTCCTGCACCTCAGGGTTGCATGAGGGAAAGCAGTGGGTGAACAGAGGGCTTCATGCTGTGCTACATATATAATGATGGAGGGAGACACAGGTGGGGGGAGACTGTGGCAGAGCCCCCAACCCTACCCGGAAGTTAGGGATGACTGAGAACTGTAGGAGGAAGGGCGATTCATAAGGTGAGAAGACAGGTGAGATGAGATGTAAGTCTCAGACCAGGGACTGCATCTGGATTGTTCAGGTTGTTGAGTGGATGCCCAATAAATCCATTTGAATGAATGAATGAATGAGCGAGCCAGGCACAGATGAAAGCATATGAGAAAGCCCAGAAGGGAGAAGGAACTGGGTGGGGTTGGGGCAGTGGCCAGGACAGGGGCAGGCAAAGCACTTGGGGACAACATCACTCAAGACTGATATGAACAGCATGTCAATCATGGCGGCAGCTCAAGTCCATGAGTGATTGTAAAGTGCAGGAGAGGTTCCAAGTGCTTTTTCATGCATCCGTCTGTTGAATTCTCACAACCAACCTTTGCCCTAGTTTTAGTCTTAGCCCAGGCTCCCGACGAAATAAACCTGGGGCAAGGTTTAAACATCTGTTATGTTACTGGAAGGTACAATCTCAGGGCAGTGAGGCTGAAGGAGAGGGAAGGGAAGGCAGGAAAGATAAGCTACAAGGTCAGTCACACGTTCTGGCCACGGTGGTTGCTGGGCTCCATGGTCTGTCTCTGTTCGAATGCACAGGAAAACTGCCCGGCGTGGTCCAACAGAGGGAGGGGTGGAGAGGGAGCGAGTCCTCCAGTCCTTCACACCGCCTCTCACAGGTGAAAGGACTCTCCAGGGTAATCCCCTTCTGGAGCGGTAGGAGGAGCCACAGAGCATGGCGTTTGGCTCTCTGACCTGCATGTATGCTGCTGTAATAGTAGCTGCAATTCAGACCGCAGCTGAGGGTCCAAGAGACTGATGGGGCCAAGAGAACCAGAGAAAGCTCGGGAGTTGGATCCAATCCAGTCGCTGCTACCCTGCCTTTGTCGCTGGGAACTGAGGCATCGAGAGGCTAAAGAGCTCACCCCACCATGCCTCCAGCAGTCCTGACACACGGTGAGAAGAATGTGGACCCCTTGGGGCTGCAGGGAAAGCAAGCATGTGCACCTAAATCTCCGAGGCAAGAATGTGAAGATGCCATCGGGATTCTCTAGTACACTCTGGGTTATCCACAGTCAACCCAAAGGCTGAATTAGCCTTGAGTCATTTCTCTCCAGCTCCAAGCAGCAGCAAGAGACAAAGGGAAAAACGCTAGGCTCAGGTCTGCCCCCAATTTGCTGTGTGACTTTGGGCAATAGATGCTCGCTCTCCGGTCCCGTTTCTCCACATAAAGAATAATGTGCCAGTCCAATGCACTGGCACCAGCGAGGCCCCTCCAGCAGTGCCTGCTCCTCGGCTGCAGAGAACATCCCTGCATGCCCCTCCCTGCTTGTCCCTGCCTTCCAAACCCACCTTAGAGATTCCCATGCACAGGTACAGTGGGCGACAGTCCAGGGACCATAAGCCATGGCGCCCACCCAGCTCTGACTGAGATGCCCAACGAGCCCTGAGCAGCAAGAGTAAATTGAGTTACGTCTCTCTTTTCAGGAGACACAGTTAAATCTACCTGATGGCTTCCTGGGCCATGGCAATTAGGTATAAGTCACTCAACCCATCAGGCATGAAACAACTGGGTTACTTCAAAGACAGGCGAGAGGCCGGGCACCCATGGAGCCAGCGCCCCATTCCACCCCACCTTTGAGGGAGGTTGCTTGAGATCAGAGCTGGCAGCAGAGGTGATCGACGGCTAGGGCGGGGCGCTTGCTCAGTGTGTCCCTGCCTGTGACAGAGCTGGAACCCCCTTTTAGCCTTTCCCCAAACCAGCTAGACGACCAGGCCACGAGACTGGCAGGAGGCCACTGAACCTGAACCAGGAGTCAGGAACTCTGAACTCCAATCCCAGCTCCTTCACTGCTAACTTGGTCAGTCACTTGGTTTTGCAAAGCCTCCGTTTCCCCATCTGTAAAATGGGTGTACTAGCCCTTGTCCTCATGCTTCTGTGAGCCAGACAAGCTTTAAACATGAGTGTCTCCTCTTCCAACCAAAGGAGTTTAGTAAACTGCTCGAGGTCACAGTTTAAAAAATGGCGAAGACGGGAATAAATCCAAGCCTGTTGCAGGAGTCTGGGCCCCATTACCTCCTAGGTGGAGCAGGCAGGGCCAGCTGAGTTCTGCCGGAGGGAGCCGGTGAAGGTGAAGCCATGTGACCCATAGACCTGTTCTACCGGCTGACCTTGTAGAAAAGCACTATCTACCCTGCCAAGCTTGGCCCATGGTATTATCAGCAAGGATGCCTGGGTTTGGAGTCAGAGCTCTGGGTTCAAATCCTAGCTCCCCTTGTCACCACTCACGTCCCCTCTGAGCCTCAACACCTGATTTTGGGTGGGGGAGCCCCTACCTTCTCCTCTCATTTCCACCTCCTGCCTGACCCCTTGTTTGTTTCCCTCTCCCCACATGCTGAGCGATGAAGAACTGCTGTTTATTGAATTGTTCAGAGTCAGCTGCCGTCACTGGACTCAGCTGACCGAGGGCGAGGCCACTGTACCTTAAAGGATCGCGTCCCCCAGCCTCCTTCCACCTCAGGCCAGAGACTACTCCCCAGGATCAGCTGGGGGCGGGGGTGGGGGCAGGGCCAGGGCAAGGGCTTTGGGCAAATGCAGCTGTGCCTCCCCCTCCCCTCTGCGCCAGCCTGAGCGGGAAGACCACAAACTTGAGATGATGGGGGGTGGGGGACGGAGAGGCTTCAATAAGCCACTGCCCTGAGCTCTGCACGCTGAAGGCATGTGCGTAGCAGGATTTTGCCCGGGGCTACCGAGCCTTCGTGCAGCTACTTACAAAGCAGCGTTTCGAGTCATTTAAAATGTTTTCTTGCAGGTGTAGAACACCATGGCGTGATTGACAGGGCCGAGACCCCCAACACCGCTTCTTAGCAGTGATGTCTGAGTACCACTCAGCACAGTGGCTGGCTCCTTGCACACATACAAGGAGTGGGAGTGGCAATGGTTCTTAACAAAGGGTGACAAGGTCACTGCCTCACCTCATCACCGGGCCTGCTGCCTAGCATTTGTCCCTGAGCTCTGAAGGTTGCTGACAGGTAAATAAGCAATCGGTTCTGGTGGGAACCCAGCCGAGGCTGCCCATCACTCTTGGAAGACAACAGGGGGAGCTCCGCCAGGCCATTCGTCACATCTGGAGCTGCCGAGGCTACATCCAGCACCCTCCAGCACCCACGTCCCCCAGCTGCCACAGTCTTCCCTCGCCTGTTACAATCCTTGGGATTGGGAATGGATGCAAAACCTCAGTTCCTCAGCCCTGAATGGTGCAGACAGCCAGGGGGCTTGGGACAGGGCTGGGTCTCCCTTGGCTTGGGGAGGGCTCTGGGCAGGGCTGGGATGGGACGGACATGGGAGGATGACCTGGAGCAGGTAGGCTACTGAAGGGCCACCAGGTGGGCGGGCCCAGCCGATGGATGTATCCCCAGTTTACTACCTGTCTCCTGCAGTCAGCCACAAGCCTCACAAAGGCAGGCCCTCTGGCCATCCTAGTCTCAGCTTTCTCTTCAGTGCCCTGGACATGGGGTGGTAGAAAGATTAATAAATATTGATTAAACCAGAAAATGTTAATTGAGTTCTGAACTCAGATCTACCTTTGTCTTGGGACAGGTCTTTTCCCCCTCTGAGCCTCCATTTCCTCACTTGTAAAATTACCTTGAGGCTTTCTTCTAGTCCTGAGAGTCCAGGCTTGTTTCAAGACCGGGTCCTGCTGCTAAAAATGGCCCCAGGGCCCGGAAACAAGAGGAGCCGTTTGGGGCAGCCACTCAGCCCACCTGGATGTGAGACCTGCAACACCCTCACCTTTGAAATGACTTTGGTTATGATGTCAGGGAAACCACACAGGGCACAGCTGTGCAGATGGAGCCTCTGAGCTGGGCACCAGGGAAAAGTGTTTCTGAGCCCAAAGATCGATGGTGCCACTGTGGAGCACGGGCTACGTGCCAGGCACTGTGCTAAGTGCGTCCTGAGCATTTGATTTTTCACGGGATGCTGGGAGGCTGGTACCAGTTCTAGACTCATTGCACAGATGAGTAAAGGAGGGCCCAGAAAGAGGTGAACTGACCGAGGTCATGCGCGGATGGAAAGGCAGAACCCAGGTCATGAGCCACTTAGTTACCCTGGGTAGCAGAAGTCGGAGAAGTCAAGGCTTGCACGGTGCTTACTGCACTGGGTCCTGGGCTGAGCTCAGTGGGACACCAGGATCCACGCTAGAATTTCTGGAGTGAGCTTGCAGGGAGGAGGACTCAGCTGGGTCAGAATCTCCTGCATCAGGCTGTGTTGGGTTGGGGGATTCGAGAGGCAGGGGGACAGTGGTTATCTTCTAGAATGCTGAATTGATTTCTAACAGCATCTTCAGGATTTCTGTTTCCTGATGCACGATGAGCAAAGCTTTGCTGTTGTTATCTGGGTTTAATTTTTTTTGAATGCATCACTCACACGACTGAAGAAAAATGATGGCTTTCTTCCTTTACCAAAAGGCACTTTGTAAAATAAATGTCCAGAAAAATTTTAACAGGAAACTTACGAGCTAACTTCATCTTTATTTTCCTTTATGCCACTTCTCACTCTCTGACAACATATTTATTTTCTTGCTCATTGTCTGTCTCCCCGGCGAGGATGTTGCCTCCAGAAAAGCAGGGGGCGCTGCACCTGCCCTCCATGGATCCCCCGTGTGGGGAACAGTGCCTGGTGCCTAGCAGGTGCTCAACAAATATCGGCTGGGTAAGTAATCCTGCTGGCACAGGAGGAGGAGCACATGGAAACACACAGGTTCCAGGCCCTAAAAATGTCTGCAAAACTCCAGTGCCAGGAAGGCAGTGAGAATCTCTATTCCGGATTTCCACTATTGCTTTTGTTTGGGGACCAAGCTGGGAGTTCGGAACATATTTATCTGATCATTACATTAATAATAATGATCATTATTAATAAACTAACTGGTCACCTTCTCTGGCATAGCATGTGCTATGGGCTGAATTATGACCCCTACAAAATTCATATGTTGAAGTCCTAACACCCATAACCTCAGGTGACTGCATTTGGACATGGGCCTTCAGAGATGTGACTAAGTTCAAGTGAGGCCCCTGGGCTGGGCCATGATCCACTCTGACTGGGCTCCTTTATAAGACGAGGGAACCTGAACACAAAGAGAGACACCAGGGATGCATGGGCACAGAGGAATGACAACGTGAGGACACAGCAAGGAGGCGGCCGTCTGCAAGCCAAGGAGTGAGGCCTCAGAAGCCAGACCTGCCAACACCTGGTCTTGGATGCCAGCCTCCAAAACTGGGAGACAATAAATTCCTGTTGTTTAGGCACCACGCCCACCCCCAGCCTGTGGTATTTTGTTATAGCAGCTCTAGCAAACTAGTATAGCCTGCTATACTCTCCCATGCCCAAATCCCATTAGATTCTAATAACTAGTATTCCCACCATTGAGATGAGGAAACTGAGGCCCAGTGAGGGAAGTGGCTTTTCCAAGGCTCCATGGGTTCCACCGGAGGAAGACACAGGGCTGTGTCTGCTCCCATCCTTACCCCACACCCAAACGTCGGCAAGCTTTTGAACAGCACCCTCTTCCTTGCCAGGACCTCTGATTCCCTGCAGAGATCTTGGATGTCCCCTCCACATGCCCCAGCTCTCTCCGGTGAGCTGAGGCCACTCCTGTGCATGGCAGGCTGGTGGGGGATGTTCCTTAAATACATATAAATACATGATGTATTTGTCTACAGACTCACCAAGCGGGACAACGCTCCTGCATCTGAGAAAACACAGTCCACTCTTCCACTGACTCTCTCCACCAGAGACGGGCAGATGGTGAGGTCTTCCAGGGAGGGCATCCGGTGAATTTCCTTCCTGCCGCATCTCTCCTCCCCTTCCCAGTTCTACCCACAACCTCTGGCGAGGATGGTCAGAGCTGAGATCTCCCCTTCTTGGGGTAAGTGCCAACTGGTAAGTTGTTATGGCTTGAGTTGTGTCCCCCACACGCTCCCAAGATACCCGGACCCCCAGGAGCTCAGAGTGTGACCTTATTTGGGGGTAAGGTCTATGCACAGGCAATCAAGTAGAGGTTAGGGTTGATTGACTGTGACTATGACTGTGTCCTCATAAAAGGAGGAAATTTGGACACAGAGACAGACATGCACAAGAGGAAGACGGCTACGTATAAGAGAGAATCCCTTAAGATACTCCAAAGGAACCAACCCTGCCAACATCTTGATGTTTGAATTCTAGCCTCTAAAACTTCAAGATAGTCAGTTTCTGTTGTTTAGACCATGCAGTTTGTGGTGCTTTATTATAGCAGCAAATTAACTCACCGGTGATCCCAACAGGACTTTCCTTCCTGATGGCGGCTGTGACTGGCTCTACCAGAGGGGCCCTAGGAATAGAGGCACATGTGGGGTAGGACGTGGAGTCTGTGCCAGTGGGAACTTAAGGAGAAGCAGCATTGGCTACCTGAATGTGGGCATACGCTAGTTCTGCCTTTGTAAATAGGAAAAAATAAGTGGCTCTATCTCTTGGGACTTTATAAAGCTGGAGTGAGATGCACTGTGTAAAATGCCTAGCACAGTGGTCAGTACACAGTATGTGATCAATATACATCAGCCTACAGTTTTAGGATTATTGACGCTTCAAGGATGTTTGATAAAGCAGGTGTCCAGGCTGTAAGTGTGCCATTGCGAGTGTAGTTTTTGGTACACGTGCATAGTTGTGTGTGCATGGTAGTCTGTGTATGTGAGGTGTATGGGGACTGTGGGAACAGATGGTCACAAGTTCTTGAATGTTGCTGTGGGCGGACATTTGTAGAGATGCATATATGTCAGTGTGTCCCAGGTATTCAGGGTGTATGAGCCACTGACTTGTTCCGTGGTTCATTTGCTTGTTCAGTCACTCATTCATCAAAATTTCTTGAATGCCCGCACATCTACACACAATGTAGATGTGTAAATAGACAAGGGAGATATGATAGAAGCATGGGAATTAAGGGAGAATAGAGAAAGAGCATTTATTTCAGCTTGATGTATCAGGGAAGACTTCCTGGAGGAGGTGACATTTGAGCAGAACTTGGCCAAGAGAACAAGGCCATTGCAGGTAGACACACAGGGAAAGAAATAGCAGTGTGCACCCGAAACTACAAACAGTTTGCATTGGTCCCCTTCCTCAGAACCCTTCTACCCCAAGGTGCACGCCATCAATCCTCCAGAGTCCTAGATAACATGATCATAGAATAGAGAGAAAAGCCCAGATGCCAAGAAGCCAACACTTTATTTGGTACAGACCTAGCATGCTGGGAGCCCCACGCCCCATGGGATGTGCCTCTGCTGGCCCCCCCCCCCGGCCTCTTGAGGGCGGCCACACTGGCTGTGGACTCGGGGCCCCCGGGGAGGCCTGGCTGGTCTTTGTCTCTCTCTCCAGAACGTCGTGGAGTCGGGAAGTCTTCAAGGAGGGCAATGTGTCGCAGGAGGCTGGAAACAAATGCAGGTCAGAGCTGAGAAATGGGGCCTGGGGTGTGTGTTTTGGTGGGTGGAAGCCCCTGGAGCCCATATTCCCAGGTGGCGTTACTGCAGCGATGTGCTGAGCGGAATGAGATAGGAGGGGGCAGAAGGGAAACGAGTGGAGGGAGCCTGAGAGACATCCTGAAGGGCCACCATTTCCAAGTGCAGGTACCTGACATGCACTGTGGCCGCTGGGGCAGTGGTCTGGGCTGGGGTCTCTGATTCACATGCCGCTCACAATGCTACTTTGGGTAGTTGGCATTATTACCCCCATCTTCCAGCTGAGAACACAGATGCTCAGCAAGGTTGCATTGCTCGGCAGTTACAGGGAAGAACTGAGCTCTGGGGGCTTGAGTGGTTCCGAATCCCGTAACACATTTGTATCGTGGGCAATGGAGCTGTATTGTCGAGCTCCAGACTACAGCGTGCAAGTCAAAGGTGGAGGAGATTTTTAGGCAGGCGCTCCGTTATCACAGGGAGCGTTGCTGGGAGGGGGGAAGGGGAGCTGAGCTTTAAAAAACAATGGCAGAGACAAGATGTTCTGTGACGACGTTTGCTAAGCACTGTTCCCCTTCGGGACGTGTGCCCTTTACTTGGCCTTTGAAACTGCGTTCTGTGTCCCCGAGAGCATAATAATGTAAATGAATATCAGATCTCTCCTCGGTAATTGAGAGCAGAGAGAAGGCCATGTTAAGTCAATTTAATGTGCTCTGATACAGTCCAAGCCCGTCTCCGTGGAAGGGGCAATGGCTTTTTGATGCGCTGAGGGTGACTCTCAAAGTGACAGGACGTGCGGCTTGTTTGGGTCCAGGAGGCCTCTGGAAGGAGGGCTGGCGGCTGAGCCAGGTGTGGGCTGAGCACGGCCACTTGACCACCTGAGCCTTGAGCTGCTGCGAGTACTGAGCTTCAGTGACGCGGAGATTTACGGACGCCGGGGTGGGGGACCTACCACTGGGATGTGGGTTTGCATCGCATCTGAACCCGGAGGGAGGCTCTAACTCCCCCTCCGCTGCTTCCTGGCCTGCCTCATGGGGCTTTGCATTTCAGTCGGGAGCTGTGAAGTGGAAGACTCAGTGCCCTGGAGTCTGAAACATGCCCTACGAGGTGCAGTCAGGGGCCAGCCTGGCCTCAGGGCAAAGAGCACTGGACTGGGAGTCAGCGTGGCTGGGTTGGTGGCAGACTCACTGGGTGACCTTGATCTTGAGGTCCTCCTCACTTGCCCAAGAGTGAGGTTGGAGTCTGTGCGTTCCAACCCCCCCTTTAGATGTATGATTCTAAGCTCTGCCTCAGTTTGCCCTCCATAGAGGCAACCCCTCTAAAGACCCAGCTCCATCAGTGTGGCTCTAAGTTTACTCACAAAGAGGCCTGGGATACGTACCTAAGAAAAAGTGTCACCAACAAAAGTGTGGGGACTCTGGAGATTCGAATCCCTGTTCTGCCTGGGTGATTCTGTACAAGTGCCTTAACCTATACGATTCTCAGTTTGTCAACCTGTAGAATGGGAATGAATCATACTCACCACCTCTTGGGGTAACTGTGGGCACCAAATGACTGCCTGATAAACGCATTCCATCAACTGGAGCTGTTATTAGCAACGAATGTCTCTTCCCACCTTGACTGCACAGAAGTGCCAGGACCAGGACGGGAGGAGAAGGCGGAGGGAAGCACTGCCGCTCCCACGGTGGCGCTCTGGGACCTCTGTACTTGTCCCCTCCTCCCCCTTCTTGGGCCCCAGTTTCTCTTTACACATTTAATGCAAGAGTTGGACTTCACTAACGTCAAGGCCTCGTCTACGCTAGCCTGACCCTCCCCCCATCCACCCAGGCTCTCCCGTCACTGTGTGGACAGATGCCTCCATGGCTCCCCCAGCACCAGGTGAAAGGAGCGCTGGAAAGAGAACAGGACAAGGGTGGGAAAACTTTAAAAGCCCAGCGCCTCCTTCAGCACCCTCTCCCCCGCCCCCCACAGGACCTCACACTTTCTGATGGGTCTGTATTTTCAAGAGCAGAGAAACCGGTGGCACCTAGTGAGGGCTTCTGATAAGTTTTCTATTTACCAGCCACACATTATTTGCATAAATAGCAACACATTATTTCAGTGAAAACCTAAAAGCAGTAGCAGCAACCGGTTGCCTCCAGGCTGCCAGACCTGGGTGGACCACCTCGTTTCATCCCCCCAGGAGGACAGGCCAGCCTGTCGCTGTTACCTGAGCTGGTTCCTACTTCTGTAGGTATTTCTTCATGATGCTCTCAACATCCTCCTCTTTCCTCCCTGTCCCCAGCTCTCTGATCTCGGGGGATGTTCTCTCACCACTGTCACCCTCCAGCCGTGGGATTCTTGGCCGACTCTTGATGCTGTCGGCGCTTTTGAAGGACACGATGGAGCTGGAGGAGGAGGAGGAGTCGGAGAGGTGAGCGGGGTCCTCCTTGGACTCCAGGCTCTTTTTCAAAACGGTGGTGATCCCTGAGACAAAGCCCCCGTCGGCCTCTTCCGTCTCAAAGTGGACGCTTGGACGCTGTGAACTGTCTTGCCCATCTTTGGCCGCTCGGGCCAAAGACGTAGGCGTCTCCGGCTTCCGGATGGCAGGGAGGAAGTCATCGAAACCCACTTGGGTCTTGCGTTCATAGGTGATGCTCGGGACCTTCCAGCTGAATGGGTCGCTGCCCAGGGGGTCCCCCATCAGGTGTGCAAACTGGCGGTTCTGGAAGACGAGCGGCTCCTTCCCAAGGTCCGGACAGCCCGCATCTTCCAGCGAGGACTCCAGACAGCGCCTCCGCGGGCGCAGCGTGGGCGACAAGAACGAGCGCCTAAGCGCCGTCGGGGAGCTCGGGGTCCTCCTCGAGCCGGGCCCCGATTCCAGGAGGGACTCGCAGGAACTGAAGCGGGTCTTCAGCTTCTCGGGTGGCGGGCTGGGGCCCCCCACGCTCTTCGAGGAGATGCACTTCAGGCTGGTGGACCGCAGGAGCCCGGCCGACGTGTCCAGGGGTGACTCGGCCCCGGCCCTCAGAGCCAGAGCGCCCTCGTCGCTGCCGGTCCTGGCCCTCCGCAGCGTGGACGCCCCGGTGGTCTGGTAGATGGGGAGGGTGGGCCAGTCCTCCAGGCCCAGCGGCGACCCCCGGCCCCTCTGCGCTCTCTTCCTCCGGAGCCCTTCCACGAACTCCGACAGGGCAGCCGACGGGCTGGGCAGCTTGTCCCTGGGCCGCGGGGACACGTCTCCACTCCAGGAAGACGGGGAGGAGGACAGCACGCCCGACCTCTCCGGGGGCTTTCTCTGGACGCCACACTCTTCGCCGTCCCCCAAGTGGCCGTAATTTCCTCGGCGGAGGGAGAGCGGGGACGCGGCCTTGTCCCCCCAGGTCCTGCTGTGGGTGTCCCGGGCCCCATCACTGGCCGCCTCCTGGATCCTGTGCCAAGAAGAAACCCGCCGTCAGTGGACACCGTGCCGTCTCCACAGTTGGCGCGACTGAGCCCCAGAGCGCGGGCACTAATACTATTTTTCTTTGGAAATGCTGACCCCACCTGCACCCTCCAACGAACCGTACGATTGAATGCGCAGACTCAAGCCGCGCAAATGATTTCTTGTCGCTTTCTGAAATGCAATTTCTGTCTATAATTAAACCTAAGTGCGTTTGAGTAGGTTAAAACTGCACCTCTGAGAGATGACTCAGTTTTATGAGGCATCATCTCTGACATGATAGGAACTATCGCCACACAGCCTGCTGTGAAATAGGTAATTTCCTTCTTGAAGACTCAGGGGCACCTACGGGAGGTTATTTATTTATTTATTTAGGGCCAAGCCCGGAGGACAGCCCCACCAAGCAGAGCCTGCTGGAGCCAGTGACCCAAACATGCGCCCGAACGAGATGCTCCGTGACACCCGATTGTTTCATGGGATGCGGGTGGGATTAAAAACAAACAACCAACCAAAAAAACGGTCCTTCAAAAGGGAAACAGCTCCATCAAATCAACTTGAAACCAAGACTATACACAAGAGGACAGACGCTTTCTATTCTGGGACCGCCAGGCAGAGGCATTTTGCAGCAGCTGAGCCAAAACCACTGCCTCTGAAGAGTGGGAATCTCGCAGCGGGGCAAAATTATAGGCTGTAAGACGAAAAGCAGGGCTTAGAGGAGAGAGACTGGAATCCATCCACTGTTCTCTAAAAAAATAAAATCTATTTGTCCTCCCTCTAAGACAAGCGACCTCCTTCCCAGACAACAGCAAAGCTGTAATTTACAAAAAAGCGCCAAATGTCAGAGTTTGGGCGTGGCAGCCGGGGCCAGGGCTCAGCCTGAAGAAGGTGGGAGCGATGGTGATGCAGGTTCCCGTCGTCAGCCCCTGCTTGCTGCTCTGTCACGACAGGAAGGATTACAGGAGCCAGCCTCCTACACATAAAGGTTGGAATGCTGGCACAAGACCGAGGAAGGTGTCCTGCTCACCACAGTCTGATTATTACCATTTCCATCCCCTGACCATGTAGGATAGTTTAGAGGGCAAAGAGCTGACCACAGTGACCCAAAGGGCTTTTCAGTCTCAGAAGGAGCCAAGCCCACGGCCCCTGGAGGTGATGTCAGGAGTGGAGAGGAGAGTACAGATAGGGTAGGGGATTGGGATCTTTTTCAGGGACCCGGGTAGGGACCTAGGCACTGCCTTCCTGAGCTCCCACCATCCCAGAAGCCTCTCTCTTCTGATGCTAGCAGGAGCCTCCCCTGACCCAGGACCCTGGCGATGATACTCTGTGAAAAGGTTCCCTGAGTGACAGGCACAGGACTGGCTGCGCTCATCTGTCCCTCCTCATGCCCTAGGTCAGCTAGGTGGAGAGGACCAATGTCACAGTCTGGGGGCGGTGAGGAGACCACGAGATGGACCCCAAGGTAGGCGTGTCGACGCGCTGCCTCCATCACGCACTGTCCTCACTCTCCTTAGTCTTCCAGGGGCTCAGGCTCCCGACCCCCTCCCCGACCTCCTGTCTTGTGAGTTAGCCCCTGGCTCACTCTGCTGCAGCCTCATGGGTCTCCTGGGACAGGCCACGCTCTTCCTGCCTCCGGGGTTTGCATTTGCTGTTCCCTTCGTTGGATGCACTCCTTCCCCCTCCTCCTAGCCCAGGTCACTGTCCTGATCTCACAGCGAGATCAAGGGGAGGGAAGAAAAGCCCTGGGCCCCATCCAGGCACCTAGCTCCTCAAATAATGGTTAACAGTTATGATTAATAATAATCGATAATGAATGGCTATTAATCATCACTAATTAGTCGTTAGGGCTCATTACGATTACTACTAACAACCTCTGGGTCTCTGGAGCCTAACCCACCACTGGGCTCCACGAAAGCCTCATGTGACGTCCCAAGAGGAGTGGGCAGGAGAACGAACGGGCAGGTGACCCTGCGTCCCATCACTCCCGGCAAAGGCTGGCCCCCATGTGCTCAAACAAAAGCCTCGCAATTTGCCCAGAGCAGCTGCTCCCTTCCTATTTCTTGCCTGTCACCTTCCATCTCTGTCACAGCTGGACGCAGGCTGGGAAGGGAGCTGCAGAGCTCCTGTGTGATTACCTGAAGGGGTGTTTGTCAACATCATCACTTTAGAATCGCTCCCCTAACACATGGCAAGATGGCATTCACGTGCCTTTCTTTCTCTTCTTCATCCTTTTTTTTTTTTTTTTTTTTTTTTTAATAAACAGCTTGGAGCTGCCAGGGGCACTGGGCTGCCGCAGAGCTGACAAAAGTCATTTCCGTCCTGTCTTGGCCCTGAAAGGAGGTGGACGTGATGAATGTGTCTTGGGCGCTCGGTCTCCTCCATCATCTGTCACGTGGGGATGGCAGCACCCAGGGCTCCTGTCGCCGGGCCTCCTGGGACTCTGCCATCCCACTCGCCCCAGCTCCCCTCTGGCTGCAGAGGCCGAGACAGGAAGGGAAGAGAAGCTATGGGGGGGTGGGGAGGAGAGGAAGCAGGGGAAAAGGGCAGAAGGAGAGGAGGGTGGGAGAACCCCAGCTCTCCAGCCTGTGCTGTCGAGACCCTGCCGAGTCTATCTCTACACCCTGACTCGGCACTGTGCCCAGCACACAGTAGGTGCTCAGTAAGTGTTGTCGAACTGAGTCAAGTCTACCTTGGAAATCAAGTCTCCGAGGAAGAGAAGTAGGTAGGATGAGGAAAGTGGAGGAGGGGCAAAGAGAAGTGGGGAGAAGTAGAAGCAGGACCAACAAGAGGGAAGGTGAAGTGAGAACGGATGGGGGAATGGAGAGGAAGAGACCGGTGGCGATGGAGGTGGCGAAGGAAGAGGGAGGCTGAGGGCAAGGCCAGGGGGACAGAGGGGAGGGCCGCAGGTGGGGTGTGGGCTGGCAGCTGAGGGCCGGCCTTCCTCATCTCTGACCACAAGGTGGGACAGGCCGGGGCACACGAGACCGTCAGCAGCCCAGCAGTGGGGTCTGGAGGTCGCAGCCCATGTGTGCTGCTGTCCAGGCGCAGAGGACACAGGCTCGCTGGGCTGGAGCCGTGGGGGACCTCGGCTGGGCCAGAGCAGCGGAGATGTGCCCGCCTTCCCCAAGGCCCACAAGGAGCAGCATCTTCCGGAAGGGACACCCGCTCAGGGCCCCCCTGGCTGCCCCCAAGTACTGACCACGGAGCCCTGCTGGGGGCCCATGTGTGGATGTGACGGGGTGGAGCGGTCTGGTCGGTGCCTTCAGAGCCTCAGCTGGGGGGCTGGAAACCAGAACCCAGTCCCAGCAGTGTAGACTCAGGGGGGAGGGCAGAGTGAGGAGGGAGGGAGGGGAGATGGGGACGCGGTGGGGGAGAAGGAGAGAGAGAGAGAAGCCTCGGTTGGCGCAGCGCTGCCTCCTGGGTTTACCACCCAGAAATCCACCCACGCCTCTGCAGCATCTTTTTCTATTTCCTGTCTGCTCCACCACTCCAAGGGAGAAGTTTGCTGCATCCACTCCTTTCTGTGTGGAGACCGCAGAACTGAATCTGAATGCAGACGCCCTCTTGCAAGCTTCAGGGTGTGGGTTCTAGCTCTGTTGTCTGGGTCACGGTGATCCTCTCCGTTTCTGCCCTGGCTCTGGACACTTCAAGCACATTCCCCAGTCTTCCTCCAGGGGCCTGGGAAGACTCATTTTTTTCCCCAGCTGTCCTCATGGGACGGCTCAGCTCAGGTGGAACTCCCTTCCATTGGCATCGCGTGACGGATGGGTGGTGGCTAATCAAGACGTTGCTGTGCCTGCCTCAGCCAGGGAGAGATGTGATGCACAGGACGTACTCCGCGTCTCTGGGAGACGGGTGCAGACACGAGCTATTCTCTGAGGAGGGACTCCAGAAACATCTTGGGAGCTTCTGCACCTGCCCCTCAGTCTACCCCAACACGAAGAGGCTTGTAGCATACCTGCCTGACAAGGAGCCAGTGGTATTCCTGGGCATCCAGCCACACAGGCTCCAGGCTCCAGGCTGGGTCCAAAAGAGTGACCCCTGGCTGGGCACCTCCTATGTGCTGGGCGCCATGGATACAGGGGAGAACAAGCGGGTGGGCCACCTGCCTGCATGGAGCTGACCGCCACGTCCATTTATAACCTCGACGGCCACCCTGAGTTGTGAGCTCCGGGCACAGTGAGGAGGGGTGGCACACACAGTTGGGAGTAGCAGAAGTGGGGTTCCAACCCCACAGCCAGCAGCACCCTTCTCTGGAAACTTCCTCCAAACCCTGTGATGAGATCCAGGGTTAACAAGTGTCTCCGATGTCACCTTACCAGGTAACATCTGTCCCTTGGAGTCTAGTCTGATTCTGCCACTCACTAGCCACTCACTTGCCTTGGGATAGGCACCTAACTTCTCTAGGCCTCAGTTTCTTCAGCTGTACAATGGGGGGAAACCAGGTCAACCCTGCAATGTTGCGGAGATAAGAGAGAGCTCCAGGAGGGCGAGAGTTTTTGTCTGTTGCATTCATTGCTCTATTCCTGTGCCTAGAACAGTATCTGAGCACACAGCAGGCATTCAGTAAACATCTGTTGAGTGAATGAGTGGAGTGCCAGAGCCCTAGCACATAGTAGGTGCTCACTAGATATGTGTTGGACGAATGAGTGGACCTTGAGTCCTCTGGCGCATAGTAGGCATCTGATAAATGTCCATTAAGTGAATTGATGAACAAAAGAATATATACAAATACTGTAGCTTTGTGGTATAGTCTGAAGCCAGGGAGTCTGATTCCTCCAGTTCCGTCTTTCTTTCTCTAGATTGCTTTGGCTATTTGGGGTCTTTTGTGTTTCCATATAAATTAAAAATTTTTTTGCTCTAGTTCTGTGACGAATGCCATTGATAGTTTAATAGGGATTGCACTGAATCTGAAGATTGCCTTGGTATTACAGTCTTTTTGACAATATTGACTCTTCCAATCCAAGAACATGATATATCTTTCCATCTGTTTGTGTTGTCTTCCATTTCTTTCATCAGCATCTTATAGTTTTCAGGGTAGAGGTCTTTTGTCTCCTTAGGTAGGTATATTCCTAGGTATTTTATTCTTCTTGAGGCGATGGTAAATGGGATTGTTTCCTTCATTTCTCTTTCTGATCTTTCATTGTTAGTGTATAGGAATGCAAGAGATTTCTGTGTATTAATTTTGTATCCTGCAGCTTTACTGAATTCACTGATTAGCTCTAGTAGTTTTCTGGTAGCGTCTTTAGGATTTTCTATGTATAGTATCATGTCATCTGCAAACAGTGACAGTGTCACTTCTTTTCCAATTTGGATTCCTTTTATTTCTTTTTCTCTAAGTATTGGTGGCTCACATGTATGAAGGCTTATTAGATAAATCAGGATATGATCATGCAGAAATGCTGGAATTTTTACTCTTTCTAACCTGCAAGGCTAAGAATCTGGGCTTCAGGAAGCAGACAGGCTGGGTTCAAATCCTAGCTCTGTCCCTTACTAGCCAGGTACCTTGTGAAGCCTCGCTGTGACAGTGGGAACAGTAACTCCCAACCTCACAGAGACGACGTACGTCATCGGGACAGTCAGTACACATGAGCGTAGTGGCCCACGTACACCTCCACCTGCCCCCAGCTCTTCATGCCAGGTGGATTCTGGTGCAATTGAACTTGCATATATATTACTTATTCATTTCAAAACATTACTACTAATAAATATATGTTTAAAGTCTTAATGGCTGTTTTTCAATTAATGGCCCCTCCCATCGGGTTAGATTAGATTGAGGATCGAGGGCAGATGTTCAAGAATAAACAATTCCTAGGTCCGAGCCTGCTCTGAGCAGCACAGAAAAGGGGTGAGGATACCCAAGTGGTCTGTTCAGCCCCAGAGCAAGCCAGATGCTGACACACGTGTCTCCAAGTCGGGCCACACCCCCTCCCCTGACAGGCCACCCTGTGAATGCAGCTCCACTGTCTTCTCTCTAGTGCCTACCACAGCAGGAGACATTCCACGAACACTGGGTGAAGGAAAAATGCAGGTACTTTGTATGTATCATCTCATCAGGATGTGGGTGATCACCCCATCTTGCAGATGAGGAAACTGAGGCTCACCAGTGAGAAGCCATCTGCTCGAGGCTCCCACTGCTCAGTGGCAGGGCCTGGATCTGAAGCCGTTGCTTTGCCCTTCCACAACATCACACGCCCCCCAGGTAGAAAGCTAAGAGGAAACCTCAACCACTGGAACTCATGTCTACACACATACATTGTTCAAAATCGACTGGGACACAATGAGTAAAACACAGAGAGGCTCAAGTCAGGCAGACACTGGCTTCACTGGCATCAGTCACAATCACACAGTAAAAACCAGAATTCCCAGGTCTGAGTCTGCGCAGAGCCTGAGCCAACGGTAACTACAGGAAACTCGATGCAGATTTTTTTTTTCTTTTTTTCTTTTTTTTTTGCGGTACGTGGGCCTCTCACTGCTGTGGCCTCTCCCGTTGTGGAGCACAGGCTCCGGACGCGCAGGCTCAGCGGCCATGGCCCACGGGCCCAGCCGCTCCACGGCATGTGGGATCTTCCCGGACCGGGGCACGAACCCATGTCCCCTGCATCGGCAGGCGGACTCTCAACCACTGCGCCACCAGGGAAGCCCTCGGTGCAGATTTAATGACGCCATGAATCATCCCCAAAGACATGCTATCACCCCCCCCATTCTTCATCAACACCCTGAAATTAAAGAGGAAATTAAAAATGTATCGATGTTCTTTAACATCGAGGTCTGGATGGGAAACCAGAGGTCCTTTGAAGATGGCCTGAAGGTACTGTAACCGAGTCCAACACAGCAGTTGATGGTCTATAATAGAAGCTGACATGGTGCCCAACACTGTGCCTGATGCGGTAGGAAACACGAGACATTTATTAAATCCCTAGAGCGTGCAGGTGAATTCTGCATCACGAGAGCCACTGTATATTGCGCCTTTAGGCTCTGCAGACGTTATTCAATTTTATCTTCACGACGGTCCTCTAAGTCAGCAACTCTTGTAATCTTCCTATTTCACAAATGAGGCTCAGGAAGGATAAGTAATTTGTCATGGAATAAACGGGAGAAACATGAATTTAAACTAAGGAATCCAGCTTCGGGATTCACGTGTCCTGACCACTCTACTCTGCTGCCAGCTACTGCCTTTGACTGTTCCACTTTACAGAGTTAGAAATGGAGGCTCAGAGGGCAGATGGAGAGGAAGGAGCAGAGCCGAGGCTCTCACCTCGGCCTCAATGAGTATGCATCAATACGATGCTCAGCTACGTCCCTCACAGGAGAAGACGGGCTGCCTCAGCCTTTCGGAGGGCACACTGTGGGTGTGGACACAGGATCAGCCCACGCAGAAGGGTCAGCAGTGAGAGCAGCTCCAGGTACACTGGGAACCGTGGACTGTAAAACGCGGCAGGAGGCTGGCAAGGGAGAGGCGAGGGGCTGGGGCCTGGGGGCACAGCCTTTCTGGAGGCGGCGGGGCGCAGTCAGGCTTTCGGAAGAGAGGTAGGATCTGGTGGTGGGAGGGGTTGAGGAAGACACCCCAAGTAGAAGAACCCTCCTACCAGCTGTTAGCTTATTCAGTGGTTTCTGCAAAACCCTGGACCAGCAAGGGCTGATGTCTACATTTCACAGGCAGAGACACTAGGGCTTAGAAAGGCCACTCGGCTGAAGGGAAAGACTCGAAGCAAGGAGGAGGCCACGGGGGTCCGATGCCCAGGGAGGCCTGCTTGATGGCAAGCAGGAAAGTTGTGGAATAAGCAGCAGAGAGGCCCTCCGCCTGGTTATTTCTGGCCTGAAGGTGCAGAGACTTGAGTCAGGATGCAGACTCTGTAAATCCCCTGTATCCCTTATAGCATAATGTTTCTATGAGGCAAGACAACTCTTAAGCCTTGCTTACTCTTTTCTCTGATCTTAAGCAGGTGCTGAGTCCTTGACACTTAAAAACAATGACCCATTAGCTGCCCTCAGTGGACACCTGCCCACGTATCTCCTGCGAGTCACCAGAATTTGCCTTGTCTCACCCACACATTCTTACTGGTCACGAGGTACTAGGACCAGTGGGTTTTGAACAGAGTTGCCATCAGAATCATGCCTGAAACTCTACCAAAAAAATCAGTTTCAATGGGGGCGGGGAGGTAAGGGGACCATTCTAGTTTAAAAGAGACTAAGGACTAATGGAAGATGTTAATAAGAGGGGAAACTGAGGGTAGGAAGACACAGACGGGGGAATATGGGCGCGCTGTTCTTTCAGCTCAATTTTCCTGTAAGTCTAAACGTTCTCTAAAAAAAGTCTATTTACTTTTTTTTTTTTTAAGAGACAGACCCAAAGAAACAAAACAACGAGATGCAATGAGTGCCCTTAATAGGATTCTTCTTTCAAAAAGTACAGTGATACAACTTCAGAACAGTTGGGTTAATATGAATGTTGGTATCTTGGATGATACAGTGGATTTCTTCATTTTTTTAGCTGCAATCATGGTGCAAATAGTTAGGAAAAGTCCTTCTTCGCAAGATAAAGATGTGAAATTATCTTAAGGAGAACTGTCATGATGTTTTCAACTTACTTTCACGTTGTTGGGCATAAAAAAAAATGTGTTTAGATATAGACAGAAGTAGAGAGGAAGGTAAAGATAGAAATAAAGTCAATATGAAAAAAAAAACCATTGTCAAATTAAGGTGGAGGCTAGCAGAGTTGATGGTGCCCAGACACCTTCATTGTTTAAAAAAAAAAAGAAGAAGAAGAAGAAGAAGGAGAAAGGAGGAGAGAGAGAGGGAAAGGGGAAGGAAAGGACACTTTACGGGTGATTCTATTGACTGATAAAAAAAAAAAAAAGAAAAGAAAACATTTTTACTCGCCCTTCAATGTTCAGCCCCACCGCAGCCACTTCCAGAAGCCTTCGCCCACCTCCCAGGCTGGGCTAGGGGTCTCCTCTGGTCCTACAGCCCCTGTGCTCCCCCAGCCTCTATCCTATAATTGTTTGCTTGCTTGTTTTTAACTCCCAACGAGACTGTTAATTCTGAACTAGACTGTATTTTTCTTCTGTGAATTCCCAGGATCTAGAAGAGTCCCTTAAGGGAAGTTCGTGGAGTGGAAACAGTGAAGGAATGGAGGAAAAGAAAGATGAGGGATTGTGGGAATGAAGAAAGAGGGGACAAAAGGCTCCATCTGCCTCATCTGGCTGCTTCATTCAGACCCCAGCAGCCCCACTTATGGGTCAGCCAAACCCACTTCTCTGAGATTAAAGCCAAGAGATTCAAAACCAACTTCCAGTACACAACCTAGAGGGGATTCCTCCTATGTCGAAACCCAATCCACAGCCTGGTTTTATTTCTAGAGAATTTTATCAACTTCAGAATTGAGAGGGAGCTGGAACCACATCTGGTTTGAACCCCTCATCGTCCCCCTGGAAAAACAGAGAAGGAGAGCGCCTCCGGGGTTCACAATCTGATGAGACGGGAAAGTACTGGCTCTCAAACTTGAGCCTGCCCTCTGATACAACCTCCACAATGTCCCGAAAGAACAAACTGGGTATGTAAAGTAATCAAATCGGATTAGAGATTCAACTTGGGTTCAACAGATTTTAAATAAATTTTCAATGCTTTCTTTCACTTTCTTTGCGTAGACATTAGCTCAGCTGAGTACTGTACAATGGCAATAACCACATAAAATCTCTGACTTCTTCATAACAGCACCCAGTTCATCATAAAAATGCATCTTTAGGCGAGTGGAAGTTACCCATCCATCCACTCCTCCTTTTAGCCATTCAGGATCATTTGTTGAGTGCCATGATGCCAGATGCTGCTGACACCGAGGTGAATAAACCTTGCATTCAGGAAGCTTACAGTCTAGAGGGGAAGGCAGTTCACCAACGTATGACTGGAGGGAAGTACGAGTGACCCTGCATGTCCTCCTGGGCATGGAAACTAAGGAAGAAATGTTTACTGAGCAAAAGGAGTAGAAAAGTCTCACTCAGCATCCAGCTTGATAGTCTAGTTTGTATCAGAGAAAACTGCTACTTAGGAAAAACAGAAAAGCTAAATTTAAACTTAAAGGCATTGGAGAGTTCAAAAAATAGGCTTATCTAAACTCAGAGCAGAAATTAGGATGGTGGTTACCTTTGAGTAAGGAGGAGGTCACGACTGGACCAGATACAAGAAGGTGTTAGGGGGCTAGCAACGGTCTGGTTTCAATTTTCGTAGTTATTACAAAGGTATGACCAATTTTTGAAAATTTCAAAAGATGCAGTTTCCAGTATGTATGTTTTGCTAAGTATACTTAACAAAAGTTTAGCTCAGTTAGAGAACCACAGACACTACAAGAACGTTCTGAACTATCAGTGATTAATCCAAATGGTTTTACGCAAACTTGCGTCTAACTTAGGTGAGCCTCAAAATTCCTGAAAGATTTGCAGATCTATCGTATAAGACCTGGAGCTCTGGATAGAAAAGAGCCCTCCTTCCCATGGAAGCCTGTCCAAGAGTGATGCTGGCTCCAAAGATAAACCCCGGACAGAGCCAGGCTTCTCCGGCTCCTCACTGGCTCAGGCCTTGGGTCCACGGTTAGTATGTTTGCATTGAAAATTTCCATGCTTCCAGTTTCCACATCTTGCCCACTAATCTTCTTAATACTGATAAAACTGAAAAGAACCCTTTTGTCCTAGGAAGACATAAAACCAGTTTCATGAGAGGCTCATTCATTAAGTACATTCAGGATGGATTAAAATGATCCTGAGCTTGGGACTTCCCTGGTGGTGCAGTGGTTGAGAGTCCGCCTGCCGATGCAGGGGACGCAGGTTCGTGCCCCGGTCCGGGAAGATCCCACATGCCTCGGAGCGGCTGGGCCTGTGAGCCATGGCCGCTGGGACTGCGCGTCCGGAGCCTGTGCTCCGCAACGGGAGAGACCACAGCGGTGAGAGGACCGTGCACCGCAAAAAAAAAAAAAAAAAGATCCTGAGCTCTGGTTCTAAGAATGCAGAGACGAGTAAATAAATGTGTTATTGAAATAAGATTAGCAGTTGATGCTTAACCTACTTTGAGAACAAGCTGTTTTTAATGCCAAATATCATCCATTCACATTTACATAATTAATGAACTAATTACAAACGAGTCTTATCTAATCATTTAAGCAGGTCTCACATGACCCATCCTTGCCCCCACTTCTGCAGTAGAGTAACTGAATTTCCTTGAAAGCAATACAACTTTATTTGAAAGACAATACCTTAGGGCTTCCCAGGTGGCTCAGTGGTTAAGAATCCACCTGCCAATGCAGGGGACACAGGTTCCAGCCCTGGTCTGGGAAGATCCCACATGCCGCAGAGCAACTAAGCCCGCGTGCCACAACTAATGAGCCTGCACTCTAGACCCCGCGAGCCACAACTACTGAGCCCACGTGCCATGACTACTGAAGCCCTTGCACCTAGAGCCCGTGCTCTGCAACAAGAGAAGCCACCGCAATGAGAAGCCCGCGCACCGCAACAAAGAGTAGCCCCGCTCACTGCGACTAGAGAAAGTCCGCGCACAGCAACAAAGACCCAACACAGCCAAAAAAAGACAAAAAAACCAACGAAAACCCCCCTATAGTTTAGACCTTTTTACTGATTCAAGCCCGCCTTATCCTACATAAAAATCCACGGGGGTTGATCAAAGGAGGATGGTGGTGTCTAAATCTTTTGCTTTTTAAAAAAATTTATTTATATGGTTGAGCTGGTGCGGGGTCTTGGCTGTGGCTTGGGCACCTTAGTTGGGGTACTCGAACTCTCAGTTGCGGCATGCACGTGGGATCTAGTTCCCTGACCAGGGATCGAACCCCGGCTCCCTGCATTGGGAGCACGGAGTCCTATCCCCTGTGCCACCAGGGAAGTCCCTCTTTTGCTTTTAAACTAAGAACCACAAGCCAAGAGTATGGGGCTGCAAATGTTTACAGAAAGCAAATTTTTCCCTGAAAAAGGAAAAGTTGTAATGCCGTCTTTTAGCCAAATGAAAAAGCAGTTGTGTTAAATCAGTACCAAAGCAAATGATACGTACAACAGTAATTAGCGAAGATTACACAGTAATTAAAATCACGATGATTATGTGAGTGAGAATAATTTATACAATAATCTCCACGCTCACACTGCAATATGGTACAAGTCCAATAGCAACAGTGCAGAGCCATGTTTGGTAATAAATTCAAATCACAGCATCTCTAATTATGTGGTGACAGATCGGTCATTGAAACTGAGGGATAAATAAAGTCTCTGACCAGGATACACACAATTTTATTTGGACTTCCCAAGGCTACCAAATGGGGATCCCAAACACTCGAACACTCCCCATCCCTCCCCCAACAGAGGGAGCCCCAGACCACCAGGTTCCCCCACTATATTCCAAAAATTCCTGTTCCATGCTGCTAGCAACTCGCTCTGTGATACAAGACAGTTACCCTGTCTGGCAAAGCCACACTTGGCTCTTCATATCAGCATCATCCTTCTAATCACCCTATCCGAGTGATTAGAGAGGCCACCTAACTTCCATCCACTGGTCATTTATTTGCTCAATGCATGTTTATTGAGCACCTAATACGTGCTAGACACTGTGGTGGGTGCTGAGGTAAGAAGGAAAAGAGAAGGCTTATGTCCTTAAACGGTTCACAGCCTAATGAGGGAGACAGACACCCGAACATATGATCCTAACATATTATGGAAAGTGCTATGGGAGAGGGAATTGTGGGGTCTGCAGAACCACGGCAGAGGGGCACATGACCCAGCCAGGAAGTCAACGAAGTCTCCTGAGGCAGGTGACACTTGAGCTGAGTCACAAATAAGAGTTCATGGGCTTCCCTGGTGGCGCAGTGGTTGAGAGTCTGCCTGCTGATGCGGGGGACACGGGTTCAAGCCCTGGTCTGGGAGGATCCCACATGCTGCGGAGCAACTGGGCCCATGAGCCACAACTACTGAGCCTGCGCGTCTGGAGCCTGTGCTCCGCAACGAGAGGCCGCAATAGTGAGAGGCCCGTGCACCGCGATGAAGAGTGGCCCCCGCTCACCGCAACTGGAGAAAGCCCTCGCACAGAAACGAAGACCCAACACAGCCAAAAATAAATAAATAAATTTTTTAAAAAAAACAAAAAACAAATAAGAGTTCATGAGGTTAAGAAACATGGGAAGCGGGTCCAGTCAGAGCGAAAACCATGGACACAGGACCAAGGGTGGGAAACAGCACAGCGTCTGAGGGAGCAGCGTAAACCGTTCGGGGCACAAAGCATGAAGAAGAGATACAGGGAAATGAGACCAGAGAAGCAGAAAAGACCCAGGTCACAGAGGGCACGGGAAGCCCACTAAGGTGCCTGAATTCCATCCTGTTCTATCCTGTAAGGCAGAGGTCACAAAAGGTTTTCTATAAAGGACAGATAGCATATATTTTTGGCTTTGGGGCCATACGATCTCTGTTGCAACTACTCAATTTTGCCATCATAATGCAAAGGCAGTCACAAAGAACATGTAAAATTAAAAAAAAAAAAAACAAGAGCATGGCTGTTGGTCCAATAAAACTTCATTTACAAAAGCAGGTCAAGGGCCATAGTTCGCCTGTGGGTGGTGGTTGGCTGACTCCTGCCGTAGGTGACGGGAAGCCGCCGAAAGCAGCTTTTCATTTGAGACAGATCATCCTGGCTGAAGCTCAGAGGATGGACTAGAGGAGGGTGGGGTCGGAAGGCCTTTGCCAGAGTCTAGACCAGAAATGATGGTAGCCTGACTTCAAGGTGCTGACAGTGAGGATGGAGAGAAGTAAAAAGGGTCAAGAGTATTTGCCTGGCCACTTACCTGGTGGTCCAGAGGTTAAGACTCCATGCTTCCACTAGAGGGGACGTGGGTTCGATCCCAGGTTGGGGAAGTAAGATCCCACATGCCGCGCAGCCCAGCCCCCCAAAAAGCATTTGCTTAAAGGGGGGAGGGGCAGAGTAAACAAGATTTAGGCATCAGCTGACTGGGGATGAGGGAGAGGGATGAGAGCCTCAGATGAGTCAAGGGCGCCAGCTTGGGTGGCTCTGTGGATGACAGAACCACCAAATGATACTGATGACATTGGTGGGGGAAAAGGAGGAGTCTCCCCTTGGATACGCTGGGTTCAGACACCAGGGCGACATCCAGGTGGCGAGCTTCTAAAGGTAGGCGGTTAGATATGATATACGCGTTTGAAACCTGGGAGAATGTAAGAGCTGGAGGACTAGATCTGGGGGTCATCCGCTTACGGTGAGGGGGTTAAAATCACAACAGGATTGCCTGGGACCAGGTGGAGAGAAAAACAGCAGGTGAGAGCAGCATCCCGTGATCCCCAGCGCTGGCGGGGCTGGGGAGAAGTTTGGGGAGCTCCAAGGGGCAGAAACAGCTACAAGGCCGGGCAGGCAGGGAGTTCTGAGAAGTGTCTGACAGAGGCCAGCGCGGGAGAGAAGTCCAGAAAAAGATCAAGACTGGAGAACGTCCCCTGGTGTGCCCCTTTGGGAGCCGCTGACACGGTGAGAAAAGTTTCAGGGCAGTGGTGGGGGCAGGCTCAGGGGTGGAGGAAAGTGAGGCAGAAACGTGAGGTGAGTGAAGACGGTGCATGTGGGCCTTGCTTTGAAGAAGCTTGGCTCCAAAGAGAAGGGAAAGGTGATGGGTGAGGACACAGTTAGAACGGGGAGGACCCGAAGGTGTTTATAGCCTGTGGAGGAAGGACAACGAGAAAGGCAGAAGCTGAGGATGCAGGAGAGAGAGGGGATGCTGGGCACACTGCAGGGGAGAAGGGGCAGCGGGATACGGATTCGACTTGAACAGGACTGGATCTTATCTTCTGAGACCGGAGGGTAGACGAGGGCAGAGAGAGATGGATTTATAGACACCACAGAAGTTCAGGCCATGATTTTCTTTTCTTTGAATGAACCAGGAGTTTAGGGTGTCTCCTTACAGTGAGGAATCAGGGCTGGAGGAAAGTCAGGATGGTTTGGAATAACTGTCCAGTAAAATGAAAGAAACAACGGACCAGTGATAAGACATCAGCATCTGAACAGCTGGTTCAATTAATGCCCATCAGTGCGTGGACCTGCGGAACTGTGTGAGTGACCAAGGCTGGGGTTCTGTGGGACGTGGGGATGGGGCTCTAGACAGAAATGGGGCTTGGACCTGCCTTGGAAAGCCTGAGGTGCTGTGAGGCCCAGAGGGGAGAGGAGAGAAGCCTTTCCTGGAGCACTCTTCCGGCAGGGCAATGGCCTGGAGGGCAGGAGGGAGAGGCCAGGCACCCTGCAGGGCCGGGGAGAGCATACCAGCCCTGGACGCCCTGGTACCACCCGCAGCCAGCCGTCAAGAGAGACTCCTGAGCCGAGCGTGGGTGCCACCACCAAGCCCATGAACTCCCTCCCCCGGGGCCACGGAGGTAACTTAGCGTCTCCGTCACCAGTAGCTCTTGCATTTATCAGCGGCAGCTGCATGATTCCTGGGCTGGAAATCATAGAGCTTTAGGTGTATTTCTCTTGAGCTGACATCCCCTTATAAATAATACAAGGAACGCTTTTATTTTTTTGGCAGAAGACTGCTTTCTCTATCTCTTCTCTTTTTAGAGTGACCTTCTTTCTCAGTCAAGTTTGGGAATGCCCAAGGGACTCATATCTTGAGCCCTGTGATGGGCCAGGGAATACGGGGGGTGCGGGAGCACACAGGAGCCTTGTATGCTATCCCGCCTCCTCGCACAAACAACGCCCGGATGATCTGGTAGCATCTAGTCAGGTTTAAAACGCAAATTCCCTTTGATCCAGAGAATCATTTGCCCGTGTGCATAAGGACGTGTGCTTTTTTTTTTTTTAAAAGGCTTACAGGTTAATAGCAAATATCCTGAACTCAACTAAAAGTGAAACAAGAAGACTGCAGTTTAGTAAACCCATGGCATCATTTAAAGTTCTTCTGCAGGAATGTAAAAGAATGAGATAGACTTATGTGGACTGATAGGGAAAGATCTCCATGGTATATTGTTGAGGGAAAGAAGCACTTCGTAAGAATTTAGAGCATAATATACATAAAATAACATCATACCATTTATGTGTTTTAGAAGCCCACAAAAATGCTATGTATTTGCTACAAGTACATGTATGTTTATAAATACACAGAGAAAGACGTGGAAGGATACACACCAAACTGAAGACGATGGATACCTTTGGGAAGGGAACTGAGGTTAGGGTGGTAGCCAGGAGGACTGTAGCCTTCTCAGATATATTCTAAGTTCTTAAAAGGGAGAAGGATTTACAGATTATAAAGCTGGAGGTCAAGGAACCTGAACTCTGGGTTAGTCCTTACTATAAGCTTAGGTAAGATATTTCCTTCTGCAGACCTCAGTTTTTCCCATTTATATAATGAGAGAATTGGACTAAATAATCCGGTGGTCCCTTCGAACTCAGAAGTTCTAGAACCTTTAAATTGTAAACGTATTCCAAGGACAGGGCTTAAAATTTTCAGGGCTTAATGCCATGGAATCTGGCACTCAGTAGGCACTTAATAAACATCTTTTGAATGGATGTTGAATGTTGAATAAGGATCCTTATACAGTTTTAATATTAGTAACAGGCCAGCTCTTTGCCAGTAAACTCTGCCAGGTGAGCGATCCACCTCCTGGATAAAAGTCAGAGTCATGGCAGTGTGGCAAACACAAATACAGGCTTTGGAGGCGTTCAAACCTGGGTTCAAATCCTGCCTCTTTCACTTACTTGCTGAATGACATGGAGCAAATTTCTGACCCTGAGTCACAGTCAATGATGAGCTGTGACCAAGTACAGTTAGTATTTCTGCTCAAGTGTTGATGTTATGGTCAGCTATTCATTCAACAAACATTTATAGAGCACCATCTGTGTGCCAGCCCAAGGGACACCAACATGAAGAAAACTGACAAGGAGCTTATGGTCTCTTCTTGCCTCCTGCCCCACTGCTGCCCTTGGTGCAGGCCCCTCTGCTCTGAACTGCAGCTGGACAAGCCTGAGGACTTGGAGGGGGAGCAGGCAGGAAAAGGGGTACTAGGCTCTAGAGAGGGCTGCCTGGAGGCGCTGCCCGAGGTGCAGCTACAGGAACTGGGGTGTGGCCATCTTTGCCTCAATCAGTCGTTCCCTAACCTCTCGGCCTCAGGTCCCTCTTGTGCGGCATGGGGGTAATGACATCAGTCTCCTGGGGTTACTCTGCGCATCAACTAGATACCAACACTAATAAAAGCAGCTAATTTTCTTGAGCTCTTTCTAGGGCCCTGAGTGCATCCTCTCATTAACCCTGACAATGATCTACTCACAAGGAAACACGAACAGAGAAGTTAAGCAACTCGCCCCAAACTTATGGTCACCAGGGGGGAATGGTGTTGGGGGGGAGGGATAAATTGGGAGATTGGGACTGACATATACACACTACTATACATGAAATAGATGACTAATAAGGACCTGCTGTATAACACAGGGAACTCTACTCAATACTCTGTAATGACCTATGTGGGAAAAGAACCCAAAAAAGAGTGGATACATGTATATGTATAACGGATTCACTTTGCTGTCCATCTGAAACTAACACAACACTGTGAATCAACTATACTCCAATAAAAATTATTAAAAAAACACAAAAATTTGCCCCAAATCTTGCAGCTTCAGAGAAGCGAATGTGGGATTGGAGGCCAGATGCTGTGACTTCAGTCCATGTTCTGAAACCACTGCGGCCTCCCACCTCCCGCTCACACGGGTGCCAAGCAACTCAGGGCATAATTCCTTACCATGCAGCCTAATATAATTATACTTGTGCAACTTGGGTACTATGCTAATGAGCTCTCACATTCCTCCAGTTCTGCTTCTGCTGCCTTATACCTTGGCTGATGGGGAAAAACAGAGGTATTCAGTTATCAGGAGAGAAAAAGTCCTCATCATTTGCGTTCATAGAGGACATGACTCTTTCTCCACACAGGTCTGTTTTTAATTAAGAGCAATAATCAGATAAGCTTGCTTTAATTAACTCCCCCAATGCACCCCATTCTCAGAGCCTCCCTTTGATATTTTCGACATCAAACCTTTCAGCCTAAGATTATCAGCAGACACGTGCCAGATATTTGCCATTTCCTGAACATGCCCGAAAGCTTGGAGTGAACTTCCACCCCTTTCTTTTTGTAGAGACAACTCCCTGCTTCAGAGCAAACACGTTTCAAGTCAGGAAGGGGTTGTCTGGGTTTGCGCCATTAGTTTGTGATTTTTCTATCTTATCACATTGGTTCCTCTGTTATCACACAAGCATTTGTGTGCATTTCATCTTAACTACGCATCTGCTTAATCCATAATTTCTGATTTATGGCCATTAGCTCCTAATTACAAGAGGGCTGCCCTTGAAAAGGAAAACCACACGAGCTGAGCGGAATGGAGCTGAAAAGCAAGAGGAAAGATGGATTGAAGTCCTACAGCGAAGGCTGAGCCCTGGGGCCCATCTGTTGGAGCAACATTGTTGCCAGTCCTATAGATTTGTGAGGGTCCCATCTCAGGCTGTGGCTGAATGTGTCTCCTTCTATGGTAGGAAAAAAAAATAAAATTCTGACATTCAAACAAAGCTGAAATTTCTGAGGAGGAAATCATCCAGCCTAACAGTTTTTATATAGACTCCCCATTAAAAGAAAAACAAAACCAAAAAACTTTAAGTAAATATGTTTATAGAGAAAACTTTAAATCCAAAACTATCTATAAGTGGAAAACTAGTGGGATTTGCCTTAGATAGAAAACAACTATAATAAATCCACAGCTATTTTTAGAAATGTTCACCCCCTGCTATTTAAAATCATCTGGAAAACTGTGCTTTAGGGACGGCTGTATTAGATTCTCATCATTTCACCTGTTTGGAGCAGTAAACACAATTTTATTTCCTGTTTTACAGGTGAGGAAGTGAAGGCTCAGAGAGGGTAACTGGTCTGCCTAAAGTCACACGGCTAGGAAGTGGCAGGGTCATACCTCAAACTGGACCATGCTTGTCCTTGTCTAGGACAGAGGAAATGGAAGACTTGAACAGCAACCGTCAAAGCCTGAGATTCTTTCAGCTATTGGTCATCCAGAGGCAGCAGGGAGATACTCTTACCTAGGGCTGAGGATACAGCTGCTGATGGCTGACTGTCGAGAGGGGGTCCTCACCGTGTCTGTGGCCAGGGACAGAGTACAACTCAACCAGGACTGCAGACTGCCCTCTGGCTGGGAGCTGAGGATGGAGACGTTATCTCTAGAACCAGAATGCAAGATATTGTCAACATGATGACAACTACATAACAGCAATAACTAGATAGTCACCCCTTGGCATGAGCCAGGCATTGTGCTAAGTGCTGACATGCATAACTTTAATCAGTGCTCACAATACCGTCCCTGAGCGGTGGGAGCCAGTGCTGCACCTCTTACATAGATGAGAGTAACGGGATTTGGGGAGGTCAGCTTGGGTCTTGACTAAGGTCACCCAATTCCAACGCCCGTGCTGATAACCACTGCTCTTCCTTGGGAAGATAAACACTCTAATATAGATGCTGAGGTATCTCTAATTTTGGAGTAAAGTTTGGCACTGAATCGCACACCAAATGATATGGTCATGGAATATGTCACGTGTGAAGGCCTTAACTCCTTGCCTCCCTAAGCTGGAATGTCTTTGGGGACAGAGACTTAATTGTAGGCCCCTTATTACTGAAAGCAGCACAGGGAGAGGCCTGTGTGGGCCTCTCATTGCTCTGGGTATTCAACGATTATTTTCTGGTTGATATATTCACTCAAATATATATTATATATAATACATAATAAATTTATACATTGATATATACACAAATTTGTTTGTTTGTTTATAGAGCACTCTATGCCAGGCACCATGGGAAGGAACTATAAACATGAACCCAACATTGACCCTGCCCTCAAGACCCCATTTTAGCAGAGTAGACATCTATATAAATAACCATAAAAGAAAATTATCAATGCTGTAGATAAAGACAAGATAGGTTCTAAGGAGGACAAGGAGGGAGCCTTGATTTGCTTCTTGGAGGCATAAAGGAAGGAATCAAGTAGTGGCAGTTGAGCTACATCTTGTTTGAAGGTTAGGGCTTGGCTACACAGGCCTGGAAGGAACAGCACACACATAGGTACGTAAGGCACGGATGATATGGAAAGCAGGAGCCCCAGGTGGAGGGGGAAGTAAGGGTCAGAATGTGCAGGGCTCAAATGTCAGTCTAAAAGGTCTCTTCTGAGGCAACGGGGAGCCACTGACGGTGTCTGAGAACGGTGGCATGGTAAGTCATGGGCTGCTCTTTGTCTGCGAGAAGTTGGACGGTTCAGTAGTACACCCCCGGGGCTATATGTTATGACCATGGAGTAAGAGCTCTCGTGGGCACTGCGGATAACTCTCCAGGTGGGTGTGGATGTTTCTTCTGCAAACTGGACACAGAGGGCCAGGGGTTCGTCTTGGGCTTTGGGGTAATTGGCTCAGTTCTACTCAGGGTTAACTTACGTCTCTTTTCTGCCACTGCCGCTACAATCCACTGCTGTCTGGACACTAGAAGAAGGCACAAGAAAGAGTCTGTTATCCTTGTGCTGCCAGGGGCTGGGGAAGAACCCAGTCTTTGACGTTAAATAAACTTGGGTTTGAGTCCCACCTCCAACCTTTGCCACTGTGTGATCTTAGGCAAGTCACTTGTCTTCTCTGAGCCTCCTGTGGTCTTTTGTAAAATGTAGCTAATAATCGCCTTCTCCCCCAGAGTTGTGGAGCAGACTGAGATAACCCTTATAAAGATCCCAGCATGGCTCTTGGCAAACAAGCAATGTTAATTAAAGGGTAGCAACCATTGCCACTCCTCTTGTTTTAGTACAACCAGTACTGCTATTAATAGCATCATAATTGTCAATGAGCATTTGCTCTATATTCTTTGCGAGTGCTTGCGAATCAGACACGGGGATGCGGTGGTCGGCTTTCCCAGTGCATTCTGGGAAACTCTGAGCTAATTACAATAGTAGCTATTGTCTTGGGAGCATCCCTTGATTCAACAAATACGCATTACACACGATCCCACTAACCACCTTGCCAGTCTCCCTCCTGGAGTTGAGGAAGCTGACACCCTTGTCCAAGGTCACGCAGCTTTGAATCCCCCAGGTCTGTAAGAGCTACTCAGCTCATGCTCTTAACCAGAGTACAACCACCCAGTGTACGGGTGTAGACACCCAAACCACAAACCTCAGACACCTGAGCTGTCATTTTAATCCTGGTTCCTCGGGCCGGGACCTCCCAGCTTTATTTTTCAGTGAAATCTGGGCAATTCCTTCCCAGAAACCCTGGTCACTTCCTCTGAAGGATGCAC
Organism: Leucopleurus acutus; assembly: GCF_964270905.1. NCBI lineage: Eukaryota > Metazoa > Chordata > Mammalia > Artiodactyla > Delphinidae > Leucopleurus > Leucopleurus acutus. Next base: position 70,842,576 of record NC_139155.1, read on the forward strand.
CTGCAGCTCCTTGGTCCCTACCCTCAAGGGCCAGTCACTCTTGGGGTTTCTACTAACACCTATTCATCCCCACCAGACTGAAAGAGTCCCTCGCAGGCCAAGAACACATCATATTTGTCCCTTTAGCCCCAGGGCAAAGGCTAGAGCAGAAGTTCTCTCAGAGAATGTGTGGTGAATCCAATAGAAGAGGGGTCTGTAAATGACGGCCATGGGCCAAATCTAACCTACACATCTGCTCCTATAAATAAAGTTTTATTGGAACACAGCCACCCCCACTCATTTGCATTCTGTCCACTACTGCTTTTGCTCCACGGTGGCAGAGCAGAGTAGTTGCAACAGAGACCACATTGTCTGAAAAGCCTGAAATATTTACTATCTGGCCTTTTAAAGAAAAATTTGTCGACCTCTCCAGTATTAACAGAAAGCATCTTTTGTGAACGACCTCTTGAGAGGCAGAATAATGACCCCACAGATGTCAACATCCTAATCCCTAATCCCAAGAACCTATGACTGTGTTTCCTGACATGTTAAAAAGGGCTGTGCAGATGTGGTTAAGGTTAAGGATCTTGAGACAGGGAGGTTATCCTGGATTATTGGGGTGGGCCCAGTCTAATGACTCCAATCCTTAAAAGCAGAGACCTTTTCCCAGATGTGGTCAGAGGGACACGTGGCTATGGAAGAAGAGTCAGAGATGCAACATTTCTGGCTTTGAGGATGGAAGGGGCCACAAGCCAAGGAATGTGGGTAAACCCTAGAAGCTGGAAAAGGCAAGGAAATGGATTCTCCTCTAGAGTTTCCAGAGGAGCACAGCTCTGCTGACACCTTGATTTTAGCCCAGGGAGATTAGACTGGATTTCTAATGGACAGAACTGTAAGTTAATAAGCCATAAAATTTGAGCTAATTTGCTATGACAGCAATAGAAAACCCCTGCAATAGAACAAAAGTATCTTTGTGAGTGACCCTAAATCTTCTTGAGGATCTATATAAATTTTTTCTGATTCGGCTTTTAAACAAACTATTTAAAAATACTTAAAAACTTTAACTGAAGTGGACAGTGTGAGTAGAACCAGCTTTATTCCTGCTGGTGGCCTGAGTCTCTTCTAAGGCTCTATGCACTGGGGCTGCAGAAGGAACACCAGACTGGGAGGAAAGGCAACTGAATCCTCGTGTTCTCACTGTGTGGCCTTGGCCTCCTCTCTTCCCCGTTCGGGGTGTCCGGTGTGTGAAATGAGGCGTTTGAGCCAAGACGCTTGGATGCTTAAAAATTATGTGCAATGGAGAGGATGCACTTAGGCCCCTAGAGCAGGAGTCCTGGGCCTTTTATGAGCATTTTTAAAAAAGATTTATTTTTATTTACTTATTTAGGCTGCACCAGGACTTAGCTGCAGCAGGCGGGATCTTCTTTTTCAGTTGTGGCATGTGGACTGCTAGCTGCAGCATGCATGCACAGAGTCCTACTCACTGGACCACCAGGGAAGTCCCTACGAGCATCTTTTATGAAGACCATGGAACTTCCATTTCCCCAAATGCACAAACACAGACCCAAATTTTAGTGCAGTATCTGAGGGTTCAGAGTATAATCTCTAGAACTCGTGTGTGGACACCCCCTCCCTCGACCTACTAGTTCACAGACCCCAGTTAAGGACACTGGTTCCAGCTGACCAACGAAGCTAAAATGTGGTAGGCAAGGGTCCTGGGAAGCGGAGGGAGGGGTCTGCGTGAACAGGGCTACATCTTCTGAAATGCTCATAGAAAGACAAAAGAACTGAAGGGTCTTGCGGCCCAAGCTGTAGCGTTCAAAACAGTGTGGCATGTGCCTTAAAAACAGAGAGGGTGAGTTGTACCTGGAACAAGGTTTCTCGTGCCCGCAAGCAGGGAGGAAGGACAAACACGGGCCGCAGTGGGAGTGGGACTTGAGGCATGATGATAGAGAGGGAGGGGCTTCAGGCCCATTTCCCACCCCAGGAGTCCATGACCCTGATTACAAGAGGGTGTGCCCAGAGATCCTGGTGGGTGCCTGGGCAAGCTAATTTCTCCATAATCCTAAGGCAACTGGCCTTGAACTCTGTAGGAGACAAGGTCTGGGCAGCTGGCCATACTTCCTCACCCACTTCATTGGTTCGATCTTTAATTGAACCAGGCACAGGAATGTCTGCAGAGCACAATGCAACTAACCAAGGTGCAGGCTGGTGTTAATTCAACTGGCACAACTGGACATCTCAAAGTAAATGAGTCTCTAGTCTGGGGGGAAAGAGCCCTTTCAGAAGGGAGCAAATTCAAAGTCCACCCATGGGGTCCACCCATGGGGAAACGTCCTCTCTCACTCCGATCAGAGGACGGCTGTACTTCAACCTAAGCTAGAATTTTCTATAGGAGTTTGCTTTGGTGTAAAAGAGGGGATTCTTCTTAAAGGAGTTTCAAACCCACTGACCCTTCCACCACAAGAAAGAGTCTCTGGACTTCAAGCTCCATGAGGCAGATCCACGTTTGCCTGTTCGCGACCACACCTCCTGCCCTAACATGGGAGGTTCTCATCAATGATGATGATGATGGTGATGGTGATGATGATGATGATGTTTATCTGTTGGGTGGGCAAGCAGAGGCCCAGGAAGGGCAGGTGACCTGTCCATGGTCCTGAGCTCCTTGGCAGTGCAGCCAGCACTGGAACATGATACGTGGTGCCTGGTTTTCCCCTCATCTCCTGACACGTGGTCAGTGGTTCTTTCTCTTGCCTTGGGGCATGTGACTTTTCAAGAGGAAGTTGGGCCAGGCACTTGTGGACAGGGGGATTGCTGATGAGCAAGAGAAGTAATTAAATGTCTTCTGTTGGATTCCTTTCAGGGGAGTCTTCGCTAGACAACTCCAGCCTGAATGCAAACGTTGCCTGGGAAGTAACACATGAAGGCACTGGTACCACATCACAGTGACAGACACAAGTTCACCAGAATGACAGGCCAGTTCCTTGGCAGAGAACAAAGACCTTGACAACAGAAAGGGGAAAGATGGGGTACGTCTGACATGACAGCAGAGCTTAGTCACTGGAGGTGTGGGTGATGGGGTCAACCTGGAAATCAAATCCCGGCCCCATCACTTACTGTGTGAGCTGGGGCCAGTTTCTTGACCTCTCTAAGCTCCAGTTTCCTCTTCTGTAAACCGGGGGTGATAATGGTTACCAACCTCAGAGAGTTGCTGTGAGAACTATGTATGTGAGACAGGTAGGCTGCATGGCCTGGCACAAAGTAAGTCCTCAGGAAAGACTATTAGCACAATGATCACGATGCCCTGTAATGCCAGAGTGGATAAAGCAGTTTGGAGCCCTCATTCCCCACGAACCCCACTAGCTGGGTATCCAGGCCTTCCAAGCTAGAAAGATGCTTAGAAAGACAGGTGTCCTCTGTGGCATCACTTAAATGTGCTGTTCTGCATGAGGGCCCTGTGATGTAGCTTGGATGTCTCAGAATAATGGAGAAGTGCTTTAAGCTCTTCCTTCTAAGCAAAATTAGGAGGTAAGAGAGTTGTGGGAAAAGAGACGCGGGCAGTCCCAGAGCCCGTCCTACGTCGTAGCAGGGACCGTTACAGTCTGACCAGAGCCTGGGCCCACTGATGAGTAAGTTAACTCAGAATTATGCCCTCAGTGGCAGCGGCAATCTTTGGTTAGACCCAGATCTTTCTACTTGTCCCACCGCAGCCTTGTTTTAGCCAAGTTAAAAGGATGTATGTTGGAAAATGTACAACTTACACTCAACACAGCAACAGAGGACTCCTTTCCAGGGCCTTCATCTCAGATGGGGCCAGCTGGCGTGGAGACACTCTTGGCTGACCCAGGAGTCAGGGGTCATCCACTGACCTCTCGACACTCCCCCCTCCCAACCCAAACTCCCAGCCAGGGTGATGACAGAGTAGCTGCAGACCCTGGGCCAGGAACAGATGGGGCTGTCAGCTGACGCACCCCTCCCTCCATGAGTAATGAGCAGGTTCCAGGCCCGAGGGAACAGCGGAAAGCATTTCTCCATTAATCTAAGGAGGTTGACGCCACAGTCTAAGTTACTCCACCAGGGCCCTGGTGTAGGCGGGTACGCGATTAAATGCTGCCGCACTGGCCACCTGGCTTTCTGAGCACGTAGCCACGTTTCCAGCCTGGAAGGCCCGTTACACTCGGATCTAATACCCAACATGGGGAAATGCGACTTTTCATAATTTGAACAAGTCTCCCAAAGAAATTCACCTCCAGCTGAAGCACCAATCGCTCTCTCTCTCCCGGGGTGGGTTTGAATCCTAATTGAGAGCTCAGTTGGGAGACAGACCTTGGTCCAACCCCTCAGGCTCCAATCCAACCCTCTTTCCCCAGGTGATGAGGCAATGAAGAGGGGAGTGCAGGGCTGAGCTGTCAGGATGGGCAGGAGCTCGGGCTGGCCCTGGGGCAGGAACTGGGGCTCTGCTCTGCACGCGGCTCTAGAACCCAGTGGCGCACTGTATTTCTTTGTATTGTTGATAACCAATTTAGCTGTGCTGCGGCCAGACAGCGTGGTTTGCATGACACTAATCCTCTGAAATTGAGACTTGAGAAGTGCTGAGGCTTCTCTGTGGCCACTTTTCCCCAGTCTTCCCCCACTCCTATGCTATTATTGAAACCCACGCTCTGTGGAAGTTCCAAATCTAAGTTACAAGACAGCGAGTCAGAACCAAGGCCTACTGGGCATTAGGAGATGATTCCCGAAGACCACCCTGGGCTCAGGGCTGGCTTCACAGGCTTGCAGCCCGTGCCCGGAGGGGCCTGTGCTTGGTGTGACGCTCTGCTGTGACTGCCTGGAATTCCGAACCGATTCTGAACAAGAAGCCCCACGTTCTCCTTCCACGGTGGACCCACAGATGGTGCCTGTCAGTCCTGCCCGGGGTTTGGGGGTGCTTCACGGGGACACGGTGGGCTTCCATGGGCCACTTCGAAAGGGGAAGACAGGTGGGAGAGAGGGAAGGAGCAAGAGGAAGAGAGCCTTTCTTTCCCACTGATCTCACTCGGGCACACTGGTCAACCCTCACTTCCTAGAACATTCCTCATTTGCCCTGACTCACTTTTCTCCAGAGCTCCCGCGTCTGGCTCCTTCTTTTTTTTTTTTTTTTGCGGTACGTGGGCCTCTCACTGTTGTGCCTCTCCCGTTGCGGAGCACAGGCTCCGGACGCGCAGGCTCAGCGGCCATGGCTCACGGGCCCAGCCGCTCCGCGGCATGTGGGATCTTCCCGGACCGGGGCACGAACCCGTGTGCCCTGCATCGGCAGGCGGACTCTCAACCACTGCACCACTAGGGAAGCCCTGGCTCCTTCTTTTAATCCAGGTTTCAGTTCAGTTCTTCCTCTCAGAGAGGCCATGTCTACCTCCCGTGTTATTCATCAGAGCTCTGCGTTCTCTGTCTTTGTAATTCCTACTGTATCCCAGCATTTTATTCGTCAGTCTGTCCACTGTATTCATGGGCGGGGACACACACACACACACACACACACACACACACACGCGCGCGCGCTCGCTCATCACAATGTGGGTTCCACGAAGGCAGAGACCATATCTGTGCTCTCCTCCCTCACTACTGCCTCAGGAATTTAACTTCCGCCTGACCTCGGGCAAGTTATTCAATCTCCCTGTATCGCTAAGATGGAGAAACATGATAACAAGAAGCGTGGAATAAGACAGACACTCGACGCAGTGTCTGGTGTGGACCACGCAGAATCAATCACATGAATGAATGAATGGAACTGATGACGGCTGAGCCCCTGCCAGGTAAAAGGTACTAAACCTGGGTCAGATTTTTTCACTTCTTATTATCAACCCGTCTTACAAATGAAGAGACTGAGGCTCAGAGAGGTTGAATAACTCACAGAAGGTCCTGCAGACATGAACCGCTGGATCCCTGACTGGAAATGAGGCTGGCTGAAATGCAGCGCCTGCGCCCTCCCCAAGCTGCCTCCACTTCCAGTTGCAAGAACCCCATGCATCGCCTGGGCTCTTCCAGGTACAAGATGCATTGCTTCACACCTGGGGTTCTATGATCATTTCACCCCTCGCACAACCCTGAGACGCAGGTGAGGGCCCCTCCAGTGTCGGGAAGCATGAGTCAGGTACTGGGCGGACACTGGAGATTCGGACGAGGAAAAGGCACCAGACGTCCAGGCGAGACGAAGATGTAAAGCCCCAGAGACAAAAGATCATGAAAATGCAGACAGAAAGCTAGGGTTCAGATTGGATCCCTGGGGGTCCAGGGACTAGAGCTCAGAAAGGCTGGACGGGAACCAGGGGGTGAGCACGAGGCTTGTCACCTGGAGCAAAGACAGATAAAAATATCTCCTATTAGGAGGAGGGTGCAGGCAGGGTCCCTTTAAGGCCTGAGGGGATCCCCTATAAACAGAGACCAGAGCGATGTCTGTAACCACCTGTGACCTCACTGCCAGGACCTCATGTGCCAGGTGAGAACCTGCTCCTTGTTCTTTGTCACACCTTCTGTCCAGCGTGTCCCTGCACCTCCAAGCCCGGACTCTCTGCCTCTTTCCAATCTTGTTATTTTTAGAATTTTTATTGTTTATTAGAAAAGCAATCTATTGCTATGCAAGTAAAAATGGTTTAAAAGTTTTGCTCATTCACACACACACAAAAGAACACAAAATACTAGTATATACAGCCATTAATTCCCATTATGAGTAATGCAAAAGTCCTAGCATTTCTATTAATGGAGAGGCCAGCCAAGCATCGAGCGGGTAATACTGACGCCAGGGGTTTGTAATTACAGATGTTAGTTCTGTTATGACACTGATGAAACTGGAGGAGGGGAGGCGGAGGGGGTTCTTGAACGTGACCCTGAGCTGGAAGCAGCTGCAGCATCAGTCTTAGCCGTTTCACCAGCAATTTGGCAGCTGTGGAAACTTGCAGGTGGCAGAAATCCTTACAATGTTTGCGTGGGAGCCATTTTTGCACAAACTGAGGACGTTTGAGATAAAGCCCTTGATTTAGAGGATACAACATGGCAAGTCCACTGGACCTCTGTCACACTGATGCTGAGAATGAACATCTTCATGGGAAAGTTGGAGGCTACACGCTGCTGAGCAGCTGTCACCAGCCCAGGACTGCATCAAGGAGAGAATGTGCTCGCGGCCTCCTATCGAGGTATAAAGTACATGACTTATACGAGCAAAATCTCCCAAAGAGGACGCTAGTACAGCTAGGGACGTGTGTGCATGCTCGTTGCAGAAATCTGAGAAAATCTACATAAGCCTGAAAAAAATAAAAATTTAGGTCACCAGTAACGCCTTCCCAATGTATTAGAACGTTGGTGTGTTTCCTTCCAGTCTTTTTTCTGGACTGGGCGTGGTCAGCTCTAACACAGATGCCTGGTTCTTCCCACGGGCTGGACCACAGCCCACACACAACTCTCTCTCCTCCCCTGCTGCCCGGCTCACCCACACCTCCCGCCAGTCGGCAGCTGGCCCTGCCCACACCCCAGTAAGAGGTGGCTGGCTGGTCCCGGGAGGAACCACACCTGACGGGTAACTCGGGGCATCCCGCCCCTGACTGTCTCATTGTCTGCACAAAGAAAACGTCTCTCCCTGTCGCCCAGGCTTTGCTGCAGAGGCTGACATGGAGGTGGACACGCCACAGCAAGATGGGCAGCTATGATTTCCAGAGACATAACGTGTCAAGGCTACAGAGGGAGCTCAGGGCGACAGGACGCCACGGGCCATCCGCAGGGTGACAGCCAGGGCTGTGTGCCCGCCGGGACACCTCCAACCACTCCCAGCAGGGCAGCCCACTCGTGGCCTGTGCAGCCTGGGACTTGGCTGGAGTCGGCGGGAGGCGGCCTATCTGTCTTCTGAGGGAGGAGAGAAGCCCTGACATTGAAGCTGAGGGCCAATGCTCTAATCTTGCACCCTTGACCAGCTGCTGCCTCTGTGAAATAACACTCATTATGCTGTGCAGACACAGCCCACACTCCTGCAGCACTTACATGCCCCGACGCTGGTCACCTAGTGACTCACTCCACCCTCACTCACAAGCTACGAGGCGGGGAGTGAGCAGAGTATACGGAATGTCCCCTCTGTAGGTCAACAGGGGTCAACTCTTGGCCATTTCATGTGGTTTGCCCGGTAGTGCTATGTCCACTTTACAGATGAGGGAATTAGGCCCAGACTGGATGTGTGACCTGCCCGAGATCACACACTGGAGGACACTTTGCAGCCATTCCTCCAGACTGTCTCCCCAAAGGCTCGGCGAACCGGGCTCTAGGCGTTTGGCGGTAACACGGAGACGTCACCACCAGCGGGGAAGCGTCCTGCCTCTGCTCGCCTGAGGCGGCCAGTTATTCCTCCCACGCCCTGGCGCGCCTGAGTCCCCGGACCCCCAGACCTGAGAGGGGCAGCACTGCCCACCGGAGGCTGCAGAGCTCCCCAGGGTGCAGCCCACCTGCCACGCCCAGCCCCAGCCGCCTCCTGGTAGCTTACCTCTCCGTGTCGCTGTCGCTGGATACCACCTCTTCCAAGGCTGCCTGCAGGTCGGCGATCCGCCGGATGGACGTCTCCAGGTCTGTCTGGAGGGTCTGTCTCACTGCGGCGAGCTCCTCCACGTACTTCTCCTGGAGACAGAGACCACAGCACACGCTGGCCTTGGGCGAGACCCCCACCCGCCTACGAGAGCTCTGGGGAGGAGCCTGGCGCTCACTGGGACCCTGCGACGTGGCGCGTGCCCACGAGGGGCTCTCTCTATGGACGGGCTCGTGGACCCTCAGATGCTCCGGATTTTACAGAGGAGGAAGTGGATGCCTGGGGGCTCCAGGGCACGGCCCCGCACAGAGCTCACTCACCCACACGGGGGGTGCCGGCCCCAAGTGGACACCCTGGATAGATGGGTCAATGGAGGAGTCAATGTATGTTTCCCAGGAGAGTTGCGGAGGCTGGTTCTGGAAGCGGAGTCTCTGTCCCAGGGATGGATGTGGAGCGGGAGATTGGGGGGAGGGCAGAACAAGAACGGGTCCCTCACAGCTCTGTCACCTAGACCCCCCCAGCGTTCCATCCTCAAAGGCAGCAAAAGGCAAAGATGGAAACCCCAGTGGGGGTCCCCGCGGAGCCGGCCGGCACCGCTGGCGCCCACTGAGACCTTTCCACGCCCAGCACTGTGCTCAGCGTTTCACGCTCCTGGCCTCACTCACTCCTCACAAGTCTGGCACGTGGCTCTTTATTTCTGATCCCATTTCAAAGATGAGGAAATGAGGCCTGGGGGGCCGCAAGCTTGAACTGGAACTCGAGCTGGAACCCAGGCTTGGTGCACCTGACTCTCCACGCTCATCCCGTTACTTTCTGCCCTGACTGGATTTTTGTCCAGACTCTCTGGAAAATCTCTGACTTGCATTTGTAACGTTATTCCCACACTCCTCCCCTTTAACACAATGACTGTCAACTGAGGGTGAGTTTGCCCTCCAGGGGACATCAGGAGACGTCCAGAGGCGTTTCTGGTTGTCACACTTGGGAGTCTGACGGCATCTAGCGGAGTAGAGGCCAAGGGCGCTGCCCAGCATCTTACAACGCACAAGGCAACCTCCACCATGAAGGATTACTTCACACAAATGCCAACAGTGTCCAGCCTGAGAAACCCTGGGTTAAACCCAGAAACCCACCTTCTGGGAATTAATCCCATGGGGTGTGAACTAAAACACAGAGCAAGGTTCTGTAACCAAGGATGCCTGGGGCTGTGCTACTGATGACACGAGAGGCTGAGAGCCGCCTTGCCACCCAGCAACTGGGACTGGTTACGGAAACCACAGCGCGTCACTTTGATGCTATTAGGCAGACGTCAACCTTAGAAATAAGGATGGTGGCGGTGTGGAACGCCTTCTGTGAAATACCATTAAGCAAGCAGAAGAGAACAGAGAATGTCGTGCCCAAGTCTGCGTGCGAATAGCACACATGCAGTTGGGAAAACACTTGGAGAGCTGAGAATATTTATGGACAGGAGCAAAGAGGGGTTATGGATAGGATTTTTCTTTTGAGCTGCTCTAATTATGTCAAGTTTCTTTTTTGACCGCTGTCTTTTAAGAAACATGTATATACCAACTGATGAGAGCGTGAAGGGGTGAAAACTAAGAATTGAGGGTCAATCTAAGTACAATTCCCAGCTCCCCACGCAACCCACTAGCTGTGGGACCGTGAACGGTTCACAGTCCCTCTCCGAGCCTGGGATTGTTTTTCTTTATTTTGTAGATGAGGAAATCGAGGCCACTGAAGTCACTCAAGGCTGCAAGGAGGGGAACCCCGGTCTGCCCCACTCCCAGGCCAGTGATCTTTCCAGGGCTCTGTTTGCCCGCCCCAGTGAAAGCCAGCGGGGACCAGGGCTGCTCCCCGTCACAGGGACACACTCAGCTCCGCATACATAGCAGACCAGCTTGTCCATTCACGGTATTGTAAATCTGTGTCTTTACACTGATTTTGAGTCTTCTCCAATTTGAGAGAGAGAGCGAGCAAAGACCAAGAAAGCCAAAGAAGCCAGCCCAGCTGACGAGGGAAGGGGCGGCGTGGAGAGGTGGGGGAGTGGTGCCCTGGGTTGAAACAGCCAGCTGTGAAATCCCCATCTTGGTGCTGACAAGGTGAGAAACGGTCTGAGGCAGGGCCCCAGGCAGGAGGTCGGTGGACTGTCAGAGGAAATAACATACCGTGGGACGGCGAGGGGGGTGTGCGCCCAGGATGCGAGCTTGTCAGCTCATAAAGACACCTAGGAAAATGGCTGGGCACACGATCCCAGGAGATTACAGGAGCGTCGCCCGAGTGCTGCTTCTTGCTAGTGGGCCGGGATGACAGCGTCCCTGGGAGGCGAGGGGATGAGGCACCTGTGGATCTGTGAGACATGGAGATGCTACCCATGTCCATGTCTGGGCCATTCCAGGCACGTGGTGAACGTTTCTTTTAGAGATGAGGAAACTCATCTCTCACCAGAACAGCAAAAAGACCCACCCAAGGTCATGCAGCTGGGAGACCACAAAACTAGGCGGCCAAGTCTTGGGTTCTCAGGTGAGGCCCTTAGGCCACACAAGCTGAGAGAGAGGAGCCCAGACGTCCCCTCCTGGTTGTGCCTGGGTGACCTTGGCCCACGTCAACGTCACACGGAGGGAGCAACTAGGTCTTACCGTCTCGATCCGCGAGAAGCCTCCTGGCGGACAGAGGACAGGGAAGGGAAGGATGCTGGGTCTCAGGGACAGGTGGCTCTGAGCCAGGACCAAGCAGGTGAGCAGAGGAAATAGGGACCTGAGATGCATCAGATCCATAATATCATGAAAGTGAAAGTAGGCTCTGGAGCCAGGATGCCTGGGTTCAAATCCCAGCTCTACCACTCACTGGCTGTGTGACTTTCAGCAAGTTATTCAACCTCTCTGACCCCCACGGGTAAAATGGGGGCAGCCGTAGTCCCCTTCCCAGGGCTGTTGTGAGGATCGAATGAGCTTGGCAGAGAGGAAAGGCTTGGCCAGTGGTGGCATCGCTATGTCTTAACGCTCAGAGAACGACGAGCAGCTGTGTGGGTGTCCCCACGTCACCGGCGGGGGGCGGGTTGCCAAGGTCATGCAGAGAATAAGGAGGCTGGCATGCAGGGCTCTGAAAGCTTTCTCACCATCTGCAGAGGAAAGACGGGGGTGGAAAGCAAGGGCAGCTTAGAGGATGAGTTAGCTAGACAGGGCGAGGACAGCTGAGAGCAAGAAAACCATCCACAGACAGGTGAGGCCTGTGGTGCCGGGGACCTGCCGCTACTGCCTCCCTCCGCTGTGCCCCTTGCCCTCCGCGCCCCACCCCCATCTGCCTGGGGTCACGCCTCAGGCTCAGCAGGAACCTCCCAGGGAGATGGGTTTGGGAAATTCAGAGTCTGTGTAATCAGCAAACCTTTCCTGTTTCAACTTGAAAACCAACTAGTCTGCTGATTGCCGAGACCAAGTCGTTAGGCGAAATGGATGCGGTGCCCACACTAGTCTCCTGGGGGCAGACAAAACAAGGCCCAAGCCAGAGACGGCTCGAGAGACATGGAGGGGAGGGTGGTGCACCAGGAGAAGGGGGCACAGGGGAGGCCCCTTCTGGGGCCTTCTTCCACCTCCATGAGCAGCAGCGCTCAGGATCGGGTCAGGACTGCTATGCAAATGGGATTGTGTTTTGAGGCCAAGTACGAGCTCGGTCTTCTCTGTTTTACTCTCTCTTTGCGGGCTTGAAGCAGGAAGAAGTTGTGGGGCGGAAATTAGGGAACAAAAGTATTTAGACAGTAAGATGTGTACAATAGGAACCTACTAATAAACATACCATGTGTCCATATTACTCCACAGCTACCATGTAGTGATATACGTTGTAATAGACACACAACATGCTAACGTAGATTATTATATATTCATTATATATATATACACACACACACTGTCATACCATTCATTCAATAAGCATCTACTGAGCATGAACTATGTGCCAGCAGCACTGATCTAGGCGCAGGCTGTGCAGATAAAACCCTCACTTCCACGAGCATCATTCTTTCAGGGCCCTGATCTTTCTGTATTGCTGCCATCTAGGACAGAGCAGGCACTCCGTATGTCTTGGGATTGAGTGAATGGCGTTACCGCACGGCTGTAAGAGCTGAATGAAGGAGGGACACACATACTACACACCACACACACAGAGATCAACACAAGACTACGACGTATGTGTACGCGCCAGCCTCCCCTGCATCGCATGAGAGAGTCATCAGCCCTTGTTAAACTCCCAAGCTGCTCCCCCTGGAACGTGCTGTGTGGAGTTGCCTGTGTTGGGAGCAGTTTGTACGATAATCAGTGGCTGCAATTAAAATCATCTCCTCTTGTAAGTTCCATTAGAGGCTAATATTTAAAACTGTGTCTGGGATCTCTGCCCCGGGCATCTCAATCTTCAGAGGACCCTCTCCTGCCTGCAGATGCACGGGACTCTCCTATGTCACTTTCTGCGGCTCTGGAGGTTGCCTCTCTAAACTTTGGAGGTGTCCCGCAAGGCCTCCCAAAGTTAATTTCACGTAATTTATATTATAGATCAGACTATCTCAAAACATCCTCAAAACCTGATGAAAATTCACCTTGTTATTCTTTTCTGATGTGCTAATGACAAATAGAAACTTCATGTTACAGAGCCTGGTGTAAAGAAAAAATGATATGCACCTGCATATGCTGTGTAACTGTGTATAAATGTACGTTTATATAAAGTATACATGTAGTATATAGAAATGTAAATGTATAAATGTAAATACATAAATATGTATACGTGTGAATGTGTGTTCTCATGTGTATTTACAGATTCGCACACAAATATTCCCAGTCTGACACACAGCACATACTTAATAAGTATTTGTGAATAGTTCATAAATGAACGTATTTATTTCTATTTCTCACGTGGGCAGGCGTGCTACTAAATGTTTGGAAAAAAACCTTATCTCACGCAATCTTTATAAAAACCCTCAGAATCACATACAATATAAACACATAAAAAGTAACGTGAGAACATTGCAACAAACTCGTTGCAGAGCTATTATCTCTGTGCAGTGAGATATCAGGTGATTCCCCCCCTTATACTTCTCCCGATATTCTGCAAAGAATATGATTTACTTTTATTATCAGAAAATTAAAAATACAGGACTTCATTTCTCTCTGCACTGCAATCACCAATCCCCTGGTCCACCTGCTCAGTGCCTCGCATGGCAGCCTCATCGTCCCCATTCTACAGATGAGCAGGCTGAGCCTCAGGAAGGTTAAGTCACTTGCCCAGGGACATGCACCCAAGACATGACAGGCTAGAGTGGACCCAGGTCTCCTGACCCCAGCCCACAGCTATTTTCCCCTTTGCCTCTATTTGCTCCTGCTTCATCCAAGGATGACTGTGTCTCCAGAGCTGGGGGGAGTCTTCCCAGAAAGCAAGGTTATGAGGAACTGCCATTGTTTCATTCAAATTGTCCAAGGGTCACTTGCCTGGGAGAAAGGAGGCTATGGGGGAAAGTAAAGGCCCCGTGCCTTGTGTCCTGGCAAGAGCTCCGAGGCCATATTGGCATGGAGTGAGCATGAGCAGGAAGCGTTCAGTCCCATTTTGGGAAAGAGTTGGGGCACCCCTTAGAAAACGCCAAGTGGTACATCAGATTCTCTTATTTAAGACTGAAAAAGAGCCCAACCTCCAGCTGTAAGGGGACTAAGGAGAAGGTAGTTGTCACTAGACAATGTCCTTTCTTCATAATCATCCTGCAAAGTGTTTTATTTTAATGATGTGGTGATAGACACAGAGAGACTCATCAAAGATCCCAAAGTCACCCAGCTAGACAGTGACACGTAGGTTCAAGCTCAGGCCTGCCTGTTTCCAAAGGGTCAGGAAACACCTCATGACTCCTCCTGTCCTTTTCTTTGCCTGTGGCAGGCATGCCTAATCGATCACTGCACAGACCCAGGCAATGTGGGGCCTGAGTCCTTTCTCTGAACCACCAAGCTAAGTGCTTCACCGCAGTACTGCCCTGTGCTCCATCCACCAGCATCAACTGGAACTCCCAACTCTGCCACACTTCAAATGATCTCAATCCTCCTGGAAATGCCTCCTGAATCCGCAGAGAAGACACTTATATAAGTTGGTTGCAGGTGTGGGGGGGCTGGTATTTCTGGTATTTCTCCTTGAATATTGATGAGTGCTCTATGAAACGGAGGGAAGCTGAAGCCCAACCACACTTAGGGAGGGACCCTGGCTGGTAGGGAGGGACCCTGGCTGGTGGGGAGGGGGAGATGCAAACTACCAACAACATGGGAACAGCAGGAAAAGCTCTGGCTTTAGGATGAGATGAACCCTGAGGCACTATGTGAATTTTGAAGAATTACGAACCCTTCCTTACTTTCAGTTCCTCATCTGTTAAAATGACAGTGTTATTCTGCAACAAACGGTATTGCAAGGAACAAGTGAAATAATGTAAAACTGCGTATATCTGGTATACCTAATACTGTGGCACGCACTTGATACATAACAAAGGTTCCCATTTCCTTCTTTCAAAGTAAAGACTCCGAAAACATGAAACCTGCAGGGACTGTATAGTGAGGATAGCCTCGTTTCTCAGAAAATGAATTCTATGAACCTGATACTTTTCTGTTGAAGCCAGAAGGATTTAATGCAATACCTCCAAGGAGCCTGTATCAGTCAGGAAAATAGAAATCACTCTAGATCATTCAGCCAAAGGAATTTAATATAGGGAATTGGTTTTTCAGGTGATGGAAAAGATGAGAAGCCAGAAGAGATTAACAACTACAGGAAGGCACTGCCAACCTAGGGCTGGAAGGAAACGCCAAAAAGTTGGGCCATCCAACGGGCAACAGCAGGGCTGCCCAGTGGGAGCTGCAGTCAGGGAGGAGGGTCCCAAATGGGATCCGGAATTACAGAGGCTGGGCTGCAGTCAGGGACGCCCCCCACCCCCGACCCCAAGGCAGTGCGAGAGAGGGAGAAATACACTGGTTCTTCTACTCCTCCTGTCTTTCAACTGTCCCTCACTGCCATTCACTTACCAGAAGGTAAGCTCTTAAAACTGTTTAGGGCACAGCAGAGAAACGGTGGGAGCGAATCTGAGAGCAAACAGGAGAATTCCTGGTACAGAGCACAGAGGCATCTGGGCTATAGCCAGGCTTCATTATTAAAAACAGATGAGGGTGTTTTCAGTCTGTAAAAATTCATCCAACTGGACACTTCTAAGATTTGCACACTCTTCTAGTTGTATATTTCAAGGAAAACATTACAATAAATCCAGAATTAACGACTGTCAAGTGTTACAACCAAATGCTGGATTACAACCCCCAGTCTGGATTAGTTATTTATTGCTACGTAACGAATTGCCTCAACAGCTAGTCACTTTGAAATATCAAATGGCCTTCTCGCTCATGGTTTTCTGTGGGTCAGGAATTCAGAGGCGGCTTAGCTGTGTGGTTCTGGCTCATGGTCTATGGTAGGATGAATAAGGCCCCCAAAGATGTCCACGTCCTAATCCCCGGAACATGTGAATATGTTCACTTAGATGGCAAAAGGAATTTTGCAGATGTGACTAAATTAAAAATCTTAAGATGAGTGTTTATCCTGGAGTATGTGGATAAGCTGGGTGGCCCCTAAATGTAATCGTAAGGGTCCTTATAAAAGGGAGGTGAGAGGGTCAGTGGGGAAGAAAACAGTGCTGTGATGATGGAATCATGGATAGGAGTGATGCAGCCAGAAGCCAAGAAATGCTGGCTGCCTCTAGAAGCTGGAAGATGCAAGGAATGGATCACCCCCGGGGCCTCCAGAAGGAGCCAGCCAGCCTTTCACCTTGATTTTAACCCCTTAAGACTCATTTTGGACTTCCGACCTTCATAACTATCAGAGCATAAACTGTGTTATTTTAAAGTTACTATGTTTGTGGTAATTTGCTGCAACAGCAATGGGAAACCTGCACAGGATTTGTCACGATGTCACAGTGAAGATGTTAGCCAGGGCTATGGTTGTCTAAAGGCCGCCCTGAAGCTGGAGAGTCCTTTTTAGAAAGCTCACCGACATGGCTATCGGCTGGAGGCCTTAGTTCCCTGCCACGAGGGCCGCCACTGAGCTGCTTGAGTGTCCTCATGACATGGTGGCTGGCTTTACCGGAGCAAGTGATCCAAGGGAGAGCAAGGCAAACGCCAAAGACCTTTTATAACCTAGCCTCCAAATGACATACCACTGCTCCTGACCATCTATTGGTCACACAGACCAACTCCGATACAGTACGGAGGAGGCTACAGAGGGGTGTGAAGGCAGAGATGGGGACCGCTGAGAACCATCTTGGAGGCTGGCCCCCACAGTAACACTGACACTTCTTCACCCACAGGCCCCAGCTCCAGTGACTCCCTCACCCACAAAGGAAAACCCTGTAGGAACCCTGAGCTGCTTCTTGTTTCTTGGAGCACATCTGTTTATAGGTTGTACAATGTCCCCCCCAAAGATATGTTGAAATCCTAATCCCCGGCAGTTCAGAATGCAACTGTATTTGGAGTCAGGGTCTTTACAGAGGCAATCAAGTTAAAACAAGGTCATGAGAGAGGGACCTAATCCAACATGACCGGTGCTCTTATGAGAAGAGGGAAATTTGGAAATGACGACAGTCATGCACAGAGGGAAGATGATGCGAAGCCATAGAGGGAGAGCGCCGCGTGGAGACGAAAGATGCACGAGTTGCACCTATAATCTAAAGAACATCAGAGACTGCCGGCAAACCACCAGGAGAGAGGCATGGGGCAGTTTCTTCTCTAGCGCCTTCAGGGGAGCGAGGCCCTGCGGACGACATCTTGATTTCAGATTTCTAGTCTCCAGGATGTGAGACAATGCGTTGCTGTTTTACCGAGCTACCCGGTTTGTGGTGCTTGGTTACAGCAGCCCGAGCAAACTAATATAACATCGTGTGATCTTTTATTTTTCTTTTATACATCATTACCTTTCTTTTCTGGTTCTAATAGGGTTCATTACACAGAATTTAGAAAATAGAGTTGCCAAAGGAAAAAAACATTAAAAATTGCCCTTCAGTCTGTTACCTCGGGGACAGCCCCTCTTGATGACTATGTTGGTGTGTCTCCATCCTGTGTTCACTTCTTCATGTGTGTATAGACACATCTATTGGACATGCACTGGGGCAAAAGAGTTTTATAGGAAAGGTAGAATGGAGTTAGCCAGGCGGACAAGCAGGGGACCGTGGCGCCCCTGCCCTGCCAGGACTCTCCGGTATCTCCAGGCAGAAGAACGCGTGGGGCTCCAGGCGCCTGCTTGCTAGCTTTCATTTCCCTTCTCATTTTTTCAAGCTGATTGTTTTTAAATGCCCCCAGCTACTACCTGAGGGCCTTTATCGCTTTCTGGAAAGTTAATATTTTAGGTAACTTGGGCTGTTCTAGATGATAAAGAGCCGGCCTGCAGAAAGTCTCAGATATATTTGCTATGCACGTCCACGCATCACGTAAACATCTGTGGACACACATACCATATACCAGGGGCCCAAAGTGAGGCTCAGGGCAGGAAGCCACCTGGCCAAGGTTGCTGGGGCCACTGGGTGGCAGAAGCAGAACTGGAGTCTTTCCTACCCAGCTCATCTCTCTGTCAGCAAGTGTGTGCCTCTCTCCTTTCTCTGTTCTCACACTTCGGATGAGCCATTTTTGCCTAAACCCTGGCTCCAGCTACTCAAGTCCTAACAGTGCCACGGGCTGGGGCTACAGTTATGAGAAGGGGGCTCTGAACTTGATTCTTGTGGTCCCAAGAATTTCTCCTGATGGGTGGCGAGTGGCAGAAGGCACAGCCTCCTTGGAAGGGCATGAGACCCTCAAACACAGAAGGGGAATGTGGCTGAGGGTTTGCAAATAAAACTTTAAAAAAACCTCTCTAAGGTTCCTTACAGCTCTAACTACTCAGAGCTTGTAGCCCTCCCAGCCCTAGAACCGCCCCAACCTGTGACTACTGCTGCAGCATCTTCAGAAAGGGACAAAGAACTGTCACCGGAGTGCAACTCTCTCAAGGTTGGCACCCGCAGGGCCCTCACAAAACCTCCAGCTGCAGAAAGACATCCTGACCTGGCGTGAATCCAAACACCCCACTCCCCACTTCCCAGAGCTGCCCACCCAACTGCTTCCTACAAAAAGGAAAAAAGGCATTTCATTTTTTTCTGCTCCAGTGCAAATATGACATATCTGTGCCACCTGATTTTCCTGACAAATAATTATATCAACGTAATTAAGCCTCAAATGCGGAAACTCTCTGTACCATGTACACCGACACCACACTTCCCTCATCAGAGGGCCGTTGCTCCAGGCAGTAATTATCAAGCCACCTTTGACATGTCTTATTTCAATTTAAATGGAAATGAAGCTCATAGATCTTCCCAGCCCACGATCCCACATGACTGCAGAAATAGAGACACTATTGAAACTTTGAACTTTGAATTACTGAACTTTTGAACCGGACTCTGAAACTTCTCAAGGGGCCTCAGGTTTTGCATCCGAAGAAGTTAAAGTGAGAGAACAACTTATTCCTATGTACCCCTGGTCCCTTCTCTGATCCTCAAGTACAGTATCTCATATCAACACAGTGGGCTTATCTCTTGCCTCTTTCCCCAGCTCTCCATCCCCTGTAAATTTAGTCTTCATCACCAGCTCCTGAGGGTTCTCATCGTCTTGGTCCTCCTCTTCAATCCAGCCCCTTCTCCAATCCACCTTCCATACAGCATGCAAGGGAGAATCTTTTTAATCCAATTGAGTCCTCTCCTGCTTAAGAGACTTCAGTGCCTCTTCACCTCCCCAAGTCCAGACTGTGCAGTTGAGCCTATCAAGGCTTTCACAGTCTTTCTTCCAACTCACCTTCCAAGGTTCCTCTCCTTCCATGGCCAACAGTGCACCCACACATCAGTAATTCCCACAGTGCTCAAACATGCCATGTCCTTTCATGCCTCTGTGCCTTTGGACCTACCATTCCTCCACCTGGAGTGCTCTTCTCTACTCTGACAAGTGAACTCCTATTCATCCCTCAAGACCCATTCCACAGCCACTTCTTCTGGGATGGCCTCTCTGGCTCCCCTGGGTAGAATCAGCCACTTTCATCTCTGTGTTTGGGGACAAGTCACTGAGTTATGCATACACCTCCGTCAGATTGTAATTAATTTCCAATTTCTAATTTCCTGCTATACTGAGCTCCTTATGAGTAGGGCTATACTCAGCCTAATATCCCAAATGCCTAATGCAGTAGCTAGAACTTAGAAGTCACCCCATAAATACTCAGCTTTCAATTCTCCCAGCTCTACATTCACGGTGGGGGCCGTAGGCAGCGGGTCTGACCACCACAGGTCTTCAACTCACACAGACATGGGCTTGCAACCCAGCTCCACCACTTGCGGCATGACTGTGAGCAAGCCTGTCACCCACCTCCCTGACCCTCAGTCTCCTCACCTGTAAAGTGGGAGTACTGACAGCATCACTGTGCTGTGGGACTAGCTGAGGATTCACGGGTGGAAGGTGCTTGAAATGTCGGATAAAACACAGCAAGTTTTATGCTCGATAAACATCAGCGCTCTTTCCTGCTCTCAGAACTACTGGGTGACACCCTGTGAAACACAGCAAGTTTGGGGGGTTCTCTTCTCCCCCATTCAATTTCTCCTGGCCCTCCCACACGCCTCATTTAGGCATCTGGTGACCTCAGTCTCACACCCCACTGGCCACACCATTTTAATGCCCCAAACATGGTCCCCCACATCCTTCTGGTCCCCTCTCCACCAGAACACGTTCACATTTTGTCCCACTCCACCACTGCCAGGTCCCAGGTCACGCAAACATGCCCCCACATCAGATAAAATCCTGACTGCCAATGTGCCGACCCCCCAGGGCAGGTTAGGTCTCATCCCTGCCAGCATCCGTATGTGTCCAGAGCGTCCCAGGAGAGACGTGGCAAGAGACTGCAGACACTGCCCACAGATACAGGAGTCGGAAAACGGCCCCTGAATAAAGTCACCCAAGCCAGCAGTGACCAAAGTGACCACATCCCAGCAGCTATGCCAGGTAGGCACAGCCAGCGCGAGTCAGCACAGGGGTGGGGTGGAGACCCACACCAGACTCAAGACCTGGCAACGAGCCCCACATCCGCACTGGCTCCCCAGGCACCAACGCGCACACCCTCGAGTCTGTCCCCTCAACTCCATCAATATCAGTTCCCTCCCGATCTTCAACACAGAATACTGAGGCTCGAGTCACATTCAGGTGCTTTGTAAACTGACGAGCTGAGCGCACGTGAGACATTACTTATCACACTGCTTCTTCCCTCTTCACATCTCCTTCTTTTTTCAGACACATCTGATGGCCTCATCACAACTAAAGCCCTGGCCGGCGTTCTCAACAAACCAAAGTACCATCACGGATGAACTCGGGTGAGCGGGGAAAGCAATCCCTCCCAGGTAAATCAACCCCCCTTAACGGTCTTGTATTATTAGATACGTTCCCCGCAAGAACTGATCAGGGAGAACAAGGACCGGAGAGAGATTGGTATTGGCGATCAAGGCCATCCTGGCTTTCCTTGTGCTTGGACCAGAGACAATGCCGTCTCGCTGAGAAACAGGTGAAGGAGCTACTGTCAGAGAAAACGGCGCGTGCGACACAAACAGCAAAAGACGCTGATAAGCAGCGGGTGGCCAGGCGTGATAACGACCAGAGATGAAGACCGTGACCTCTAGACTTGATTGGCTTCCATCTGTAGAGGCAAGAGGATGTTACAGAGACATGAACACCCTGGCCGCGTTTCAGACTTGGGGAAATCTCCACCCACCCATTGGGAAATGGACATTTTTGCTAGTTACGATTCTCACTTATTCATGCCGCTTTTGTGGGACGGTTTCAAATGCTAACTCCTCTAATTCATGGGCACTATGTGGCCTCTGGAGAGGGGTTCTGGATGGATTTTGATTTTCTGGACTGAAGAAGGTTGAGCTAAAAGGCAGGGTTTCTCAACTTCAGCATTACTGCCATTGGGGCCGCATGAGTCTTTGCTGGTGGGGGGAAGGGAGTGGTCCTGGGTGTTTCAGATGCTTAGCAGCAACCCCGGCCTCTAACTCACTAGGTATCAGCACCACCCCGCCCCGAAGTTGTGCGAACCAAAAATGTCTCCAGATATTGTAAGATATGATTACTTGAGTGGCAAAATCGACCCCAGGTAGGAGCCAAGCTAAAGGCATAATGGTAGGTGGGAGACATTAATTTAGAAGACACAGACTCTGGATCACACCGATATGAATCTGAATCCTGAACGAGCCACTTCCTGCTGTGTGACCTCATCTTACAAAACATAAACCTCCCCTTCCCGTGACTTCAGAGGCTCTGGAATAAGGAGAGGGCATCATGTAGGGCCAGCCACTCCCAGGGAGGTCCGTGTGCCAGCAGCGCCAGGACGCCGGTCACAAACGCGGGCTCTCCGGCCCTGTCCCAGCCCTGCGGACTCAGCTTCTGCCTTCGAACATCCCCGGGTGATCTGTATGCACTGATGCTTGAGAAACACCGTCACTGCGATTAAGAGCATAGGTTTTAGTGTCATGAGACTGATTCCATATCCCGGTGCCAATCTTTCTTAGCTATCCAGCCTTGGGCAAGTCACTTCACCTCTATGTAAGCCTCTTTAAAATGTGTAAAACAGAGATAAAAATACCACCTCGCTCCAAGGATTGGAAGTGCCCATTTAATGAGATGGGGCACGAGGTGGGCCTCAGCACGGACAGGCAGTACATGTCAGCTCCCGGGCTCCCAGCAGGAAGACTCAGAGATGCTGAAGGAAGCTCCCGCGGCGCACTTTTTTGATCCTCCCTTTGATGGAGTCTAGAATTACAACAGCCACGTGGCTGCTCGTGGTCCATTTAGTCCTTTACGGACCCAGCAGGAAGGAAAAGCAACCGCCAAGCGCTGCGCGCTCTCTCCCCGGCACATCTCAAGGTTACGGCCTGGTGGCACGTGCCTCGGGGAGGGACAGCCTCATCACATCCGCCCCGCAGCTGGACCCAGGGCTCTCCCGGGTCTGTCTGTCCTGCCCTCGCAGCCGCTCAGGGTCATCTCCTGATTCTCATCCAGAGGCTTGGCTCTGGGGAAGGCAGGCCTGGTTCCAACGGCTTCTCACTGGTTTCCCTCCGTTCAGAGACAGGCTCTCTGGCTTTCTCCCAGCGCCAGGGAGCATGTCAGCCACAGTCCCTCGAAGCTCTTTCCTCCCCTCATTCCCTCCCTGGAGGCCAGATGCTGTCCTGGGAGAGACATGGTCTGAACTAGGCAAAACCATCGTCAAAACAGCCCCATGTCCGAGTGGGGCCCCAGGAACCTCTAAAGTAGGTCTGTGAGTTTACAACGCAAATCCCAGCACCTGAGGAAACCCTGTCAACTTTTATGTTCCAAACAAGGCGCAAACTCTGGCTCCTGGGATCATATCTGGCCTGTGCCTGTTTTTGTAAATAAAGTTTTATTGGAACACAACTACACTCGTTTGTCTTGTCTACAGCTGCTTTCAGAGTTCAGAGGTTGAGACAGAGGGACTCTGTGGTCCACAAAGCTGAAAGTATTTACTACCTGGGCCCTGTTCTAAAATCCTGAGGTTCAGACTCCTCTGGTGGCGCAGTGGTTAAGAATCCTCCTGCCAATGCAGAGGACACGGGTTCGAGCACTGGTCTGGGAAGATCCCATGTGCCTCGGAGCAACTACGCCCGTGCGCCACAACTACTGAGCCTGCACTCTAGAGCCTGTGAGCCACAACTACTGAGCCCGTGTGCCACAACTACTGAAGCCCACGCACCACAATTACTGAAGCCTGTGTGGCTAGAGCTCGTGCTCCACAACAAGAGAAGCCACCGCAGTTAGAAGCCCGCGCACCGCAACAAAGAGTAACCTCACTCGCCACAGCTAGGGAAAGCCCGCAGGCAACAAGGAAGACCCAACGCAGCCAAAAAACAAAACCAAAAAATAGCAGGGTCTCAGTTTTTTTGCATATGCAAATGTCTCACCGCAGTAGATAGCTGAACCCTTCCTGGGTGTGTGGTTACTTTTGGGCCCCGCCCTGGAAGGGTTAAGAAGAAAGTGATTCTTCTTAAAGAATCAGAAGAAAGGAAGAAGAAGAAGAAAGGAAGTAGACGGTGTCACTGGGGGAAAAAGACACAGAAGCAAAACCACCAAATCACTGATACAAAGGCAGCGACCATAAGCAGACCATGTGATTAGGGTCTGGATGGGAGGAGCCCTGTGTCTCCCTTCTCGGCCTCCTGCTCCTCACCTGAAACAGAGTCAGGGTGAAGCGCCTACATCAGGGCTCTTCCTGTCTGTGTGGGTCACCTGAGGGTCTTGTTAAAATGCAGATCATGGGGCTTCCCTGGTGGCGCAGTGGTTGAGAGTCCGCCTGCTGATGCAGGGAACACAGGTTCGTGCCCCGGTCCGGGAAGATCCCACATGCCGCGGAGCGGCTGGGCCCGTGAGCCATGGCCGCTGAGCCTGCGTATCCGGAGGCTGTGCTCCGCAACGGGAGAGGCCACAACGGTGAGAGGCCGGCGTACCGCACACACACACACACAAAAATGCAGATCATGACTCAAAGGTGTGGGGTGGGGCCTGAGGTCCTACAGCCAAGGCTGCTGGTCTGAGAATGACATTTTGATTTGGAGGTAGGTCACGGGGACTTTGGGAGAAGTAAATGGCAGAATGTACAAACCACGTTTAGGCCTGGCACAAATGGTAGGCTGTTATAGAAATAATAATCATAACAGCCACAACAATGACAACAGTAATAAGTAAATATAAACTATACATAACCCAACTTAAAATCAACCTCCAGCTGACGTCCATAACAGAAACAATAAATATGTAAACCCACAGAGTCACAAAGCAGGGCTGTGTTTACCCTTCTCCTACAAAGAGCAATCTCCCCCCACCCCACCCCGGTCAAGTGGGTCTTAACTATTAGCATCATCACGCAAACGTCAGAACTATCCTGAAGACCTTGTCTAAAAATCGCACCAGTTAAAACACAGAGATAATATTAGCTTTGAAACACAGTGTCCTTGACCTGCAGACACAGTCTTCAATGTTGGCCTCACGTTAAACTACCCTCATTAGCTACTCATTCTAACAAGAGACGTGTGTACACAGGAACTTGATTTGTGTCCTTGTGATGGAGATGGGTGGGCTGAGCCAGGGGCAGCATCCTGGCGTGGGAGGGCCCTGGTAGAAACAGACAACAGAAGGACCATCCTTGGGAAACTCAGAGCTGCTAGACCTTCAAATGAGCTACAGAAATACTGGCATCACCAATCCTGTCCCCATAGAAGGTGCCAACAGGAAGGCTTCAGGCAGCCGTCTTTCATCAGGTTTACTCCCTCGTGATTTTTAGCAGGGGTGAGGAGGTGGGTACTAGGGAGAGTTACACTTTATTGACATTTAATATGTGCAAGACACTCCTCTAATATCCAGGTTACCTTAGAGCCCATTTTACAGATGAGGAAACTGAGACTCAAAGAAAGCAGGTGACTTGCCCTGTACACACAGTCTGGAAGGGCTAGAGCCATGATTTAAATCTAGTTCTGCTATGCATTCCCTACTCCGCTTTTCCTTCCAAAGGAGCTTAGAGCAGCAGCTGGCAAACCACAGCCTAGGGGCCAAATCTGGCCCACTGCCAGTCTGTCTTTGTAAATAAAGGTTTATTGGAACACACATGCTCATTCGTTGAGGTACGGTCTCTGGCTGCTTTTGTGCTACAGCAAAGTTGAGTAGTTGCGACAGACATAGTACGGCCTGCAAAGTCTAAACTGTATTTACTACCGGTCCTTTACATAAAACATTTGCTGATCCCTGGCATAGCACATTTCATTGCTACTGCGTACAACCTCGTGAGGTTTGGCCACCCTCTCAGAAGAAGTGAAAACCACCTTATTTCCTGAGTTCTTTTCCTTTTGTTTGCTGAGAAGTCACATCAGTCGTCTTTTTTCCCCCACCTGCAATTAGCCCATAAAGGCTGGATCCTGAAGGATTCCTCCTGGGTGTTTGCTTATAAGCCTCCTTCCAGCAGGACGCTGCATATCTAAACCACTGCCGAACTTTAATAACGGCATCGATTGCATCAGCTCCCACCAAAAGCGAACACGAAGCCTGGCTCGGCTGCCCAGCTGGGTGGATGTCAGTTGCGGACAGCTGCAAATTGCCTGAACAAGGACAGATGTAGCTTGTCTCTGCCTTTCTTCTTCCATGTGAAAACTTTTCGGGGTGAAGATTAGACTGCTCTTAGGGAAATGAATGTGTTGATTCTAATTATGTGAGCAGGCAGGCGGCAGAGGTGACATGCAGCAGGATGGGCGCCAGGTCATCTACCTGGAATGCAGCCAAGGCAAGACTGGGCGAAGAACAGAATTCCAGTGAAGCTGGTGCCCAGGACACTGAGCACAAAAGGAGGCATCTATGAACCCATGGGTCACAGGGGTGGGGGGACAGCACGTGGGGGACAGAATTCCCAGAACTGTCCAACTGGAAATGATTTAACCACTGCCTAGGCTTATACCTCTGCTCTAAAGCTCAGAGCTTGCCTGTTCTCGAGGGGGGCTCTTCTGTGCTCTCTGCTCTGGGTCTCACTCTCATGGTGATGCTGGTGGTGACGATGATGGTAGTGATGAGAATGAGGATGGTGATGGTGATGATGGTGAATGATGATGGCAATGGTGGTAGTGGTGATGATGCAGGTGACAGTGATGATGACTGCTTGGTCTGAACGTTGGCCCTCCACTCCATTCATATTTTGAAATCCTAACCTCCAAGGGGATGGTATTAGTAGGTGGGGCCTCTGGAAGTGACCAGGTCATGAGGATAGTGCCCTCGTGAATGGGATTAGAAGGCAGAGACAGTCCTAGACCCTTCCACTATGTGAGGACACAGCAAGAAGGTACCAGCTATGAACCAGGCAGAGAACCCTCGCCAAAATGCGACCATGCTGGTGCCTTGACCTTGGACTTCCCAACCTCCAGAACCGTGAGTGGTAAATTTCTGTTGTTCATAAGCCACCCGGTCTATGGTGTTTTGTTATGGCAGCCTGAACAAATTAAGGCAGTGGTAACGATGAGGATGTGACAGTGAGTTTGCTTTATGCCCTGTGATAAGCATTTAAATGCATCATTTCATTAAATCTGCCTTGAAATGATGTGATGGAGTTGCAATGACTATCCTTATTTTATAAGATAACAGAGACACAGAAGGTGAGCATCTTGACCAAAGGCACACAGTAGGGAAGTGACGGCACTGAGATTTGCACCTCGTCTCCTGACTCCTAGTCCTCTGCCACTTCTGTCAAGCTCCTACTTCGTTTGGCGTGCATTTTTTATGCCTCCTATGTGCCAAACGATGTTTGAGGGCAAAAGTAAGCAAATTTTTTTTTTCTGATAAACTCCGTTTGCTTAAGCCAGTTCGAGGTTTGTCACTTACAACCAAAAGAGCTGTAATTTAGACCACTTCACTCATCCATTTCTATTTCTACATGCTTGCAATTCCAAATCAGCCAATTCTCCCCCAAAAAACATTTTCTTTACCATTGCTTGGTCTGTCCTCAAGTTCTGAGGTCTCCATCTACTTTCTCATTGTTTAAGTTCAGCCACAAAAGACAAAAAAAGAAAAAGGGCACCAGAAAGAGATGAATTGCTTTTCAAACCAAATTATAGCTGGAAATGAATTTAAAACATTAAGAGTCTGATCTGGGGCTCCCTGGGACCACTACCGCCTGAAGATGTCCAACTGGGACAATGATTGTGCTTTCAGTTGTGAAGATTAACCTTCCCAAGCCTCTCTGACATGCAGTTAAGTGCGGCTTAATCTCATCTAAACAATTCCAATTGGATTTATTTTAATAATTTAATGTACACCTGCACCGCTCAATGTCTCCTCCCACTTTTTTTTTTTTTTTAAGTAACTTTGGGAGGTTAAGTTACTCTAATTTCCACAAGTCTAAGGTGACGAAAGTTCAACTGATGAAGTCTCTGGGGACAAGACTGGTATTTGCTCTTCTGTTTGCCACCTCCAGACTCCACCCGCTATTTGTAATTGGTATTAGCATCTTTCAATTCTGATTAATTACTGGAGCATCTGTTTCCATTTGTGGCACTTTCACTTGTGGCAGAAACAAAGCCACAAGTCAAGGAGTAATAGACCCAATTATTCCTAGGTAGGCTTTTGTTAATAGATTTTATTATCTAGATCTCTCATCTCAGAGGCAGACGCAAAGAAACTCATTTCATTAGATGATAACACCTCTTGAATTGAGACAAGCACATTCACCACCTGGGATCAGGAGAGCTTGGAAAAATTCCATTTCAGAAATATGTGTGGGGCTGGCAACACCCGGTTCTAAGTCCCTTTTAGGACCAAGTTTCTTTCGTATCGAAACCTTTGTGGGGAGACAAGCAGAGGAGCCCACAGTGCCTGGAAGTGGGGATGATACAAAGGCCCACGTTCTCCCCTGCCAGCTGAGAGCACAGGAGGCCGTGACTAGTGGGGAGGGAAGCAGTGTGTGAACAGGGAGTTTATAAACGTATTGGGCCATTTTGGATCACACTGAGATAACGGGACAGTAATTAGGAGAGCTATCTCCCTGTCAAGAGAGCTATAAAAGGTGTTATTTATACCCTGCTCATGGCCCCAAATGCCCTCCACATGGAATGCCTTTTTAAATACTTCAGTTCTCAGCCAAAATACTTCATCATTATGCTCTGAAGTTCAAAGACACTGGCGGGAGAAAAACACTGAGAGCTTTTTAAAATGAAACCCTTAATTCTGGGTCTGGTGGACATACCTCCGGGCGGGGGGGGCAGGTGGTGGGAGGGGTCTGTGTTCTGACCTAGAGTTTGAAAACATGGGTCTTTGGGCGGCCAAAAAACAAAACAAACCAAAAGCAAAAACAAACATGAAAACTAAACAGAATCTGGCTTTGGGCTTCCTGAAGCCCTTACCAGCTACGGCCAGATTCTCGGAAGACAGGAGAAAGAGAACCAGAGGGGAAGACGCAGCAGCCCGCACGCCTGCAGGGACAGTTATGTGACAGGCAGAGCGAGAAGCATGGCGTGGATTACTCGCTTCAGTCTCTCTAAGTAGGTCTGATCACACCCATTTCATACATGAGGTGAAAGAACGTCCTCCTCAAGAGGACAGAGTTCTCATAGTGAAATAATCTGGCTTAAAAAGAGACAGTCAGTGAGCGATGAGATTGGATGTGAGAGCCTTCGGACTCCACGCTTCTGCTGCTTCTACTCCGAACCAGGGCAGGGCGACCCCACCCCAAGGAGACTCCCACAGACTGGCAAGAGCTGATTGCTGCGTTTTCAGGAATTTTGCGAGCCAGCTGTTACACAAATACGTATTATTAAAAATGGAATGTCAACTTACAATTAAATAAATCACATTAAAGACAAAGGTAACACATACTCAAAACACACCGCTTCCTAATTTTACTAACATTCTGCCCATGCTTTTGAAGTTGTTTTTGTCCACCACGTCTGTCCAGTGGAGATGCCATGTAACAGTACTGCTGGGCGTGGCTTCCTAACATCGTTAGCTGGAAACCAGCCCCGGGGGGAAGATTTACACCACAGAGACTGGAAAACGCTACAGACCAACTGGGATTCCAGCTCGGCTGGAGAGCCGGCTGTTAACCCTCTGCCAGAACACCGCCGCCCCAAGCTCTTCTCCTGGCGATCGAGCAGAGTCTTCCCAGATCCCAGTTCAAAGTGAGCCTCTCCATTGCATCCATGGGAGGCTTTCTCCTCACAGGAAAGTTCACCAACACAGAAGGGAGACATCCCCTCGTCTCTTTTAGGCCTCACATTGTTTTCATTTTTCCCCCCGAAAGTGGAAAATATACCCCAGAGTAACACCAAATAAATAATTCATGAACCATATATAATTGATGCTAGGTTTAAAAGAAGCAGAGCCACGAGTGGTTGTCTATTAACTATTTATGACTGCTCGGGCTGCTGACAAGCCAGGCTTGGTGCGCAGGTCTCACCCATGCTCCCATGTTTTATTTAAACATTATTAAAAGCACACAGCCTGCAGCGAGGCCTTCCGTTCCACTGAGAATTAGACTCTGCTGCGAAGTCACCTCTGGGTCTAGGAAAGGTTAGGACTGGCTTTTGCTGGAACGGCTACTGTCTTTTTCCTTCGTGTGGAGGGTGTTAGGCTGCCTCTTCCGCCCACCCTTGAATTTTTCTCTTTTGATGTGACCCCCACTCCTGTTTTTCTGTGACCTGGGGCACATCACATCACCCCTCTGCCCTGAGTCTCAGTTTGACCATCCGTAAAATGGGGAGTATCAAAGGCGTTTACCTTAAGGGTTACTGTGAGGATGAGATCAGAGCAGTGATTATTAATAGGGTGACTTTGCTCCCCAGGGTATATCTGGCAAGGTCTGAAGGTTTTTTTTTTTTTGGTCACACATCTGCCTTTATTGTGAGCAGCCGATGGGACACTTCCGGCATAGTAAAAAAAAAAAAAAAATCAATTTATAAAAGCAGGGATTCAGTGAAGCCGCTTGGTTGGAAGCCTTGGGAGCTCATACGCAGATGCCGACCCAGGGCAGCAGGAAGAGACTCCAAAGCCCATGAAGAGGGAGGCCACTAAAGCGATGAGGAGCTCTTTGTAGATACCCCGAGTGGGCGTGGTGGAGGTGACCTCCTAAGGGAAGGGCCAGGCGGTGAAGAACAGGCCAATGGCCAACAGCACCACGGTCAGATGCGGACAGACAGCCGGGTTCACTGGCTGCTGTATCTGCTCATGTCCCCAAGCTCCGTTCCGCCGGGCCCAGGGTAATCCACCACTCCGCCACCGGGGGAGATAGTTTGGATTGTGAAGACCTGGGTGGGGAGCTACTGCATCTGGTGCGTAGAGGCCAGAGGTGCTGCTAAACATTCAACACGGCACAGGACAGCCCCACGTCAGACAGTCATTCAGCCCAGAGGTCAACAATGCCGAGACTGAGAAGCCCTAGATTACAGCATCAAAGGCAGCATTAATTTTTATGACTCATTTTTTAAAAAGGTACTTGAATGAGGAAATACCACGTGTCTAAATCTTCTGAGGGAGAGAAGGGGCTTGAGCTGGTGAGATCTTGGTCCAGATTCTAACTCAGCCCCTTAACTGGGACTGTGACTTTGGAGAAGTTGCTTCAGTTCTCTGATCTCAATTTCTTTATTGGTGAAACAGGGATAGTTACCTCAGACAGAGAGGCTTAAAGGAGAGATCTCATGTAAAGTCCTTAACCCAATGCCCAGCACACAGTCAGCGGATAAAGCACTAGCTCTCATCAACTCTGCCGCAGCCATCGTGCATGTGGGATGGGATACAGCCGCAGAGCTGGCAGACTTGTGACGAAGTCTGAGTGGACCAAGAAAGAGTCATGGGGGGAGTGAAAAGAAAGGGGAAAGAAAACAAGGGAGCATCTATTAAGTGCCTACTGTGTGCTATCATCGGGCACTTTCACCTACACCATCTCATTTACTCCTCACGGCCTCCCAATGAGATCGGTTGTATTTTGCTCCCAATTCACCGATGGGGAAACTGAGGTTCTGCAGTGTTAACTCAGCCGCCCGAGGTCTCATACTTCAAGTCCAATGCTCTTTCCACCAGCCTGCAGTGAGCTGAGGTGTCCTCCCCAAAATCATATCCACTTGGAACCTCAGAATGTGACCTTTTTGGAAATAGGGTCTTTGCAGATGTAGTTAGTTAAGATGAGGTAATACTGGATTAGGGGAGCTTTAAATCCAAGGCCTGGTGTCCTTATGAGAAGAGAGGACACAGAGACAGGGCAGAGAAGAAGCCCATGTGAAGACGGAGGCAGAGATTAAAGTTATGTGGCCGTAGCCAAGGAACGCCCGGAGTCCCCAGAAGCTGGCAGAAGGAGGAAGGAGTCTCCCTTAGAGCCTTCCGAGGGAGTGGCCCCGCTGACACCCTGACTTCAGACTTCTGGCGCCCAGAACTGTGAGACAACACATCTTTATTGTTTTAAGACAACCAGCTTTCGGCAATCTGTTACAGCAGCTCTGAGAAGCTAATACACGCCCTCCTTCTTCCCAAGAGGAGCCAGAACGACTGTGTGAGGAAATGAGAGAGAAAGAGAGAAAGAAACCACATGTCCACACCCAGTCAAGTGAGAACTTGTCCAGCAAGAGAAGCAGCGGGAGAGAGCAGGTGGCAGTGGGGGGAAGGAGGGGTTTTGTAGCTGGCGGCCAGTGGGGGAGCTGCAAGGAGAAAGAAGGAAGAGAAGTAAGAAAGGCGGAGGTGAAGAGTCTGTGTTTACATCCCGATATGTGGGTTTATCTCTGCCTTTCTGGGGATCTGGACATGGCCCACCACACGGCAGGTGTGCCCTAGACGTTTGCTGAATGCAGGTCAGAGACGATGACGAGGCTGAGACGACCACGATCAGATGGCTGCTTGCGCAAAGCTGCTGGCCAACGCTGCACCCTCCATGCAATCTTCTCCATGTCTCCCGGTTCTACCAAACCACCTCCTCCTTTGCTCGCACATCCCATCCTGTACCAGAAGTATTTAGAGACACATGCATCTCCTCCTCTGGAACTTGAGGTCTCCAGACGCACAGTCCCTGGTCCATTCACGTCTGCATCTCCCATAACATCAGACACAGGGACGGGTACATGGTAGGACGCAAAGTAAAGTGTGTTGATCTGAAAGTTCCAATTTTTAAGATTATTTTTGAGCTGTTCTCTCAGAAGGTAAAACTTCAAAATGCTGTGGAAACTATTCATTCAGCAATTTCTGAGAATCTACCTGTGCCTAACCCTAAACTGGACACCAAAAGTCAAATAAAACCCACACCCCTCTCTCAGGTGCTCCCTGTCTAGGAAGATAAGAACACAAGCAATGACAATAACTCGTATGAACGGGGTGAGCACAAGGCGATGTGGGAACACAGAGGAGGTACGTAACTTAGTGACAGGTGGGGGTAACAGGGAGGGCTTCCTGGAGGTGAGCGCTGACCTGTTCCAGGCTGAGCAGGCGGGCAGAGGGATGCAGGAGAACAAAGGTGACGAGCCCAGAAATGACCTGGCGCTGGGGCCTGACACCTTTGTGCTTGAGTAGATCACGCGAGGTGACGAGAGGCAGACAAACAAAGGCAGAGGAGGCTACAGAGGCTAGATTTCTGCGAAGAAGTTGAGGCTTTGCTCTGGAGGCAGTGCAGAGCCATGGAAGATTTCTTAGCAGAAGAGCAACACAGTAAGATGTGTCCCTTCTAGAATGACTTTGGCAGGAAGGAGCCAGAGTGGAGGAACGGTGGGGAGCCAAGATACAAGGTAACTGTACAGGCCCAGACCAGAGGGGCTACAGATTAAAACAGAGACAGAGGACGCGGGGCTGGGACTGGAAAGGATGGATTTGAAAAATACCTCAGTAGGATAAAATCAGCAGGTGTGGCCATTCATCTGTATGACTCAGAGACAGATGGGCCACCGTGATTTCTAGCTTGGGTCACTGGGTGCTGAGCTAAGAGTGAGCAGAGGCACCATCTAAGGTTTTCAGGGGAAAGTTAAGACTGCAGAGAGTCAGGCCAAGGTGCTGAAGGGCAACCCGACAGGTGCAGCCGCCAAAGCCAGTGCATCTGGCTGAAAGCCGGCAGAGGGCAGGCCTTCCTGTCACCCTCAACTCTAACTCTCCCAACTGTCCTTGCCCGCCCTTGGTCACCCTGACCTGGGGCTGAGGTGGTTTCCCCGAGCTCTGTTAACTATTGAAAAACAACAGGATGTAAACCCACGGATAAGCTGTCTTGCCACCCCAGTGGAAAAGGGACTTGAATGACTTAGAGCCAGAATATTCTTTTCTCCATAATGGTTCCTGGAGTCGCCAGGAACAGTGCATTTACGAAAATTAATGGCCAAACCTCATTTTTCTGTTTTCTGGAAAGAGAAGTTCCATCGGCGGGTAACTGATCCTGATCTGGACATGCCGGTTCGCCAGCCCGCGGTATAAATCACTCACACGGAACAACCCGCGGCCCTTTAAACCAACACCAACAGTGACAGATGGGACAGGGTGGGACAGGCGGAAAGGAACACTGAGGGGAGATCCATCGATATCCTTCCCGCTTCTCACCAGGGCCCAGAGTGTGGAATCCTTTTTGGGGTCTCCACAGCAGAGCCATTTTTCGGCAGGGTTGGGTTGGGAGGGCAACGTGGTGTCCCAGTGAAAGCTTTAGCACTGGACACGCAGGGAAGCCGATCCCAGCTCCGCCACTCCTGACTCTGCAGCCCTGGGCCAGGCACCCCTTGCGTCCATACCTGCTGGGGCAACGTAAGCGTGAAAGAAGATGACATCTGCAAAGAGCCTAAGCCCAGAGCGACTCAGTCAATGTTTGTCCAAGGAATGAATGAAGGCAGGAAGGTATGCTTGGCCCAGGGAGTTCAGAAATTCACTATCCCTCCCAGAGAGATGTGAGCTTTAAAAATAGAAGATGAAACGGGCAATGGTTTACTCAAAGGAGTGATTTGTGGTGATGACCGGGAGCATGATGCCAACTGGTCTTCTAGGAACCCTCCAAATCCCAGCACACAGACCTTTTGTTTTGCCTGTGAAATCTCTGAGCGACCACTGCAGAGAAACATATAAAATACACAAGCAACGGCCTTGGCAATATCTCTCCCTTCAGCACGCGCTCCTCAAGGGTGAGGGTGTGTCTTGTTCCCTGTTGGTCCCCAACATCCAGCACTGGGTTTGACCCAGAGTAAAACCTAGAGATAAAACCAATCGCATGAACGAAAGAACCAGAACCCTGACTGACTGCCTTGCAGGTGAAGTTTATCGAGAACACAGGGCACAGAGAAGCTCCCCCCTTCCCTTACAGGGGTAGGGTGGAGGAAGGGAAATTGGTGGCACAGACATGAACCTGAGAGGTGAGATGTCACCTCCTGGGATGCCTGGAAAAGTGCCAGAATGCCACGCAACGGGAGGGGCCTCACCAACAGTGTTCCTCTGAAAATGACAGTGTTCACTGAACTCTCCCACTGAGCAGCATTCTGTCCACACTGTGAGTGTGTAAAAATCAGGGACGTTATGATTCCCCGCCCCTCCCCTCCAATGCCCATCCCCGTGCCAGGCCCAGAGTTGGTGTTGAATGAATAAATGGATAAATGAGAAAGTAAGAAAATATGATATCCTCTCCTCCCCCAGAGGAAATATCCCAGGGCTCAAAGGCAAGGGGCCTACTTGAGGGCAGGTCGGTTGGTGAGCTCGGGACATCCCCTATTAGGACAGGTCGGCCAGCCTACCACTGTCCCCGTGAGCCCTGCCCATGCACGGAATCACTGCAGAAACAACCGGCTGTGGAAGAACACGCCCTCCCTCCGGAGTGGGCCGAAGGGTGGCCCCCAAAAGTTACGTCCTCCCAGAACCTGTCAATATGGCCTTATCCAGAAAAAGGGTGTTTACGAATGAAATTAAAGTAAGCGCCTGAGATGAAATCAACTTGGATTTGGAGTGGGCCCTAAATCCAATTACAGGTGGCCTTAGAAGAAAAGGCAGATGGGTATCTGAGACATACACGCACAGGATGAGGAACCATGTGAAGACAGTGGCAGAGACTGGAGTGACCCGGCCACAAGCCAAGGAACACCCGGAACCACCAGAATTGGAAGAGCACAGAATTCTAGCCTGGACCCATCAGAGGGAGCACAGACCTGCCAATACTCTGATTTCCGACTTTTGGCCTTCGCAACTGTGAGAGAGTAAATTTCTCTTGTTTTAAACCACCCACTTTGTTTTAAACCACCCACTTTGGGGGAAATTTCTAAGGCAGCCCTGGAAACCTGATACACCGCCCAACCCCAAACACACCAAAATAAAAAGAATAGTTCAGCCTCGGTAAGCTTACCCAGAATCTTACAACGAGAAAAGAGAGAAAGATGCAAGTCCCATTTTAGCATACACATAAGCTTGGTGCTTTGCAGTTCTGACCCATATATGGGGTTTGCGTTATAATCTTTTCCAGATTTTAGGGCCTTTAAAGATCCGAACATGTCCCTGGGAATGGGGGTAGGGAGAGGAAAGTGAGAAGAAAGGGGAGGAGGGGAGAGGAGAGGAGGGAGAGGGAGAGAGAGGAAAAGAGCAGAGGGGACAGGAGGAAAACCACTATCTGATGTGATGGGAAAGCCTGGTGTCCGGCCAGTTGAAGAAGACATCGGAGGAGGAGTGCTGGGGATGTTCTCTCGCTGCAGCCAGAGATGGCAGGAGGGGACACAGCTGCAAGAGCAGCAGGGCCGGTTAATGAGGAAGTTAGCCCGGCAGTTGGAAGAAAGAGCCCTTCCCTCTCCCAGGGCCAAGGCGGGTGGAGGCGCTGCCAGTCACGGAGCTTGGATCTGTCTGGGAACCTGGGTCTCTGTGCGGAGCCTCACCTCATCCCGACATGACAGCCGGGCTGCTGGCTTGTCAGGGGCAGAGCTATGGGGATGACACTGGCCGCGGGAGGCAGTGGCCCGGGAAACATACTTGCTGCAGGAGGACAAGGTGGTGAGACCTGTCACAAAACCAGAGTGGACAGGGCAGGGAGGAGATGACGACGGTGACTTAAAGCCCTCTGGGCCGAACGGCAGCACGTTCTGGGTTGTCTCAGAGAAGGCTCTATGGTGGAGGGCAAAGGGGGTGCCAGATGCCCCCCAGGCTACAGAAGCGGAAACCTAGAGGCTCGGGGATATCTGGGCTCGCGGGGAAAAGGAGGAGTGGGCACTCTCAGACGCTCTGTGATCCCCGCAGGAAACTGTTCTCAGAAAAATACAGTGAACACTGGAGAAACCTTCCCATTGGGAAGGAAACAAATTTTAAAATGCACCTTGGGCCACACCAGGGGACAGGCATGGCTTAGTGAATAAAAGTAGAGACTACAGAGTTGGACAGACCTAGGTTCCAAGTCTTACTTGCACGTGGCCTCAGGCAGGTGAATGTACCACTCTGGGCCTCAATCTGGCACGTGTGTCCCCGTGCCTCAGTTTTCCCATCTACTTCACAGTATTGACAGGAAGATTTAAACAAGAAAGGTTTAACCCAGAACCTGGCACATAGCCAGTGCTTAATAAATGGTGGGTTTAGCATGATCTTTTTTATCTTTTATCTTTGTGGTTGCTGTTAACAGCCCAGAAAGACCTCTGACATTTACAAGGTATGACCTTGACTAATTATCTCAGCTCTGTCAAGCCTCAGTTTCCTCATCTGTAAAATGGGATAATAATACTGACTTCACAGGGTTATTACGACGCTTACACGGCATTATGGGTGCTAAGATTCCATGCAAGGGAGACATTTAATAAACATTGGTTCTCTCCTCTTTGCACGAGGCCGCCCTGCCTCTGGAGGAGAATGTGTGAGGCAGGAAGAGAAAGTCCGGAGTCTGAGACACAAACGTAGCTGGAAGTCATCCTGCAGGAGTGAATGCGACTGGCTCACTTTGGACCTGCCCCTGGCCGTTTGCAGCCCACGGCAGTGTCGGCTCACAGCCCATCCCCTTCTGGTTTCTTCCCTGCTTCCGGTCTACCCCCAAAGGCCCCAGGGACCAGGCCCTGAGGCTCCCATTCAGAAGGAAGGAGGGCTCCCCTCCTGAACCCTCCATCACAGGACCACACTCACCAGCTCCATGCACCGCCGGCTGGCCTCGGCCTCCCGCTGCACCAGCTCTTCCATGTCCGCCTTCAGCTCCTCCAGGC
The DNA here is from genome assembly GCF_964270905.1 of Leucopleurus acutus. NCBI lineage: Eukaryota > Metazoa > Chordata > Mammalia > Artiodactyla > Delphinidae > Leucopleurus > Leucopleurus acutus. Next base: position 70,879,823 of record NC_139155.1, read on the forward strand.
GCCGCTGGTAATACTGGCTGTTCTCCCTCTGCTGGGACTCGGCTGTGGCTGCCTGTGAGAGCTCCTCACCCATCTTCATCAGGCTGTCCCGAAGCCGGACCACCAGGACCTGCAGCCCGGGCAGAGAGCACACGCCCACCCTGGAGTTAGAAGCCTGGGGCCCGACACAGGATGCTCCAGAAAGAAATCTTTTACTGAGTCTCTGTGCGTTTTTATAAAGTAATCAGGGTAATAATCCTGATTTCTGGTACAAGAATGAAGGAAACATAGAAAATGATAGCTGCTATTCTGAAAGGCAGTGCAGCTTAGTGACAGATGCTGAATTCATGTTCTGGGTTCAAATCCTACCTCTACCTCTTCCTGGCTGTGTGACCTTGGGCAGGTTATTAACCTCTCTGAGAGACAGAATGATGTCCGGGATGCTGTCAGGGTTGAACATGTGAAGTTACGCGGAAGGCTTAGCTTGGTGCCTGGCACACAGGATGGGCTGGGTAAGGGCTGGGAACTAAGATTTATAGCGACCTTCATTCAGCCCAAGGTTTGTGTGGTGGAGTGGCACGGTGGAAAGGACACTATGCCGGCGGTTCCAAATCCCTTCCCCAACATGGATTCTGGTTTCCCGATTTGTAAAATGAGGAAGTTTGAGCAAATAATCTCCCATAAGCCTGAGCTCTAATATTTCATGACATTTTTCTTTGTGTGTGTGTGGGGGGGGGGTAGAAATCCACAAGGACACAATGAAACTATGAATAGAGAGAAAAGAGCCGTGAGCATCACCAGTGCTACAGAAAACCAACCCAAGGGCTGTTTTGCAGAATGCATTAGTTGGCCAGCAAGTCTGGAACCAATCGATTCTGATGGGTAAATACTCGAGTGATGACATAAAACGCAGCCCACATGAATATTTTAGGTCCCTGCTAAGGACTCTGAGACCCTTTCCGGATCAGAGACTGAATAATGGCCTAAAAGAAAAGCTTTATGATTTGTTTCCTCTTTCCCCTTTCAACTGGAGTTTAGCAACGGTTTCAAAGGGCAACAGGAGGGTCATAAGAAGAGTGGTCCTCCAATTGTGTCCCCAAGGTACCCCATCTCAAGGACCTGGGATTCTACTAAATTCCAATAATGATGGCAGAGGGAAAAGCGAATTTGGAGACAGAATCTGCCATTTAAAGTTACTCTACAGTTGTTTTCTTCTCTGCTATCACTTGACCATGCTAGAATCAAGCAAAAAATGATATGTGATATAGCTCAAATTATGTATTTAGTCATTTAAAATATAGGAGATCAAAGTTTCATGGTGATCTGCAGAGACAATTATGCCCTGAGGGACCCCTTGAGCAATTCCGAGAAGCACTGAGGGCCAATGCAAAGAATTTTTCTCTGGTCTTCATCCAGAGCAGCCTTCTTAGAGACCAAAAGCCCAACAGGGAAATGGGAGTAAATGTTTCGGAATGAGAAGAGCAGCCTCCCATCGCGCAGACATACCGTCGCTCCCTGGCTGCAGGGAGATTAGAACCTGAGACCAGGATGGAGCGAAGGTCAAGAGTCAATCTCCTCCCGTCACTGACACTACCTGGCTTTATCTTGAATAGCTCGCCTGACCTCTCTGGGGCCATCTTCTCATTCTATCCTGCATGCCCCATGGGGCTGTGATGAACATCATGTGGAATAGCTGATGTGGAAGGTTTTGGCAATGGTGATCTCCTCGGTAAATGTCCCATGCCATTGGTGTACAGAGCTAAATGCAAATACAGTCACTGAACTCCACCCCAGCCCATCCAAGTCTTACCTGTCCTTCAAGGTCCAGCATCAAAGCCACCTCCTCCTGTAAGCCTCCCTGATTCCCCAGCCTGAAAGGACCTCCATCCTCCAAACCTCACAGCCCTCTCCTCCTTAGTATGGGTGTTTATATACATATCTTACCCACATCTCCTACAAAGCTCTATGCTTCTGGAAAGCAGAATCTATTTAATACATCCGTCTTCCACACACCCAACACAAAGCCTAACACACACTAGGGGCAAAATAAATTTCTGCTCAAAACAAGTGTCGGGTGCATACGCGGATGAGTGAGTGGATGGAGATGGGCAGAACTGGATCAATGGATAAAAACATGGACTGACAGAAGGGTCAAGGTCTGAAGGAAGAAAAAGAATAGAGGAAGAGAAGAATAAATAGAGAAAGGAAGAAGAACAAATGGAAAAGGGGGATGATGGATGGACCAATGATGGTTGATGGAGATGGAGACAGAGGAGGTGACTAGGCTGAGAGAATGGGGAGCCTGTGGGACAGTGCGACTGAAGACAGGAAGGAGGGATGGAGGAAGGGAACTCAGGAGATGGATGAGTGATACAGATCCAGACAAAGGCATATGAGTGGGCAGATGGATGGAGTTTACATGAAAGCCCTCATAGCTCTAGGCCTGAGCAATATTTACACGACAACAAGTACCTCAAATCTCTTGATCTGCACTTTCTGGAACCCCGTCTTGTTCTCCAGGTCACAGATGACCGCCTCCTGCCTGCTGACGATGGCTCGGTCCACGGTGGACTGCTCCAGGTACTCAATGCGCATCTGGGCCACCTGCAGCTGGGGACACACCCAAGAAGGCCACTGACCACGTGGCAGCCCCGAGTCCCAGAATCGGGGGTCCCAGCAAGACCCAGCCCCAGGCCCATCCACGCTGCTCCTTCCCCGCTCAGGTGCACAAGCACGAACTGCTGGATCCCAGCTGAGGACCCCACACGGGGCGCTGCCCCTTCCTGTGCCTTCAGCTTCCAACAGGCCTTCCACTCAGTGCCTCTCTTACCTCTTCCTCCTGCCCTGATGAAGCACCAAGCCAGTCAGTGGACAGCGAGCTTTAGCATCGAGAACACAACCAAGAGCAGGTGTGGGAGCCAAGCACATATTTCGGGGTTCCAAACCTGGCTCCCCACTTTCTAGCTGGGTGTGTCGGGCAAGTCAGTGTCTTCCCTTGAGGCTTGTTTCTTCATTTTTGTGTGTGAAGGAGATCAGTGCCTGGTACACAGCAAGCACCCAGCAAGTGGCCACTCCTGCTGTCATTTTTGTTCCGCTTGCTGTCACTCTGTGCCCAAAGATACTGCTGGAGACTAGCCACGCTAGTGGCTAGCGTGACAGCCACGCTAAGTGGGCACACGCAATGGTTCTAGAAGAGCTTTGAGAATTTCATGGATGACAGCAACCCACTAGGTAATGAGGGAAATTTAGGGGTGTTTGGAGGAACCATGACTTCAAAGGAAGATGTCACAAAGGATGACCAGACCCTTCTCCTTGGAGCCATTTCTCAGGGGTAGACATCCTGCATGGAATCCCTGATGAGCCTCACTGCGTGGGGCATCTATGGACCCTGAAGAAGCATGGGTAGGAGTGTGTGTGTGTGTGTGTCCTCTCTCCCCCTCCCCTCCCTCTCCTGTCTCCGCCCCCCCGGCTTGGGATTGTCCTCAATCCATCTGTCATGCAACTGACGCTGAGTGAATGAATGAATGACAGTTCCCAGGATCCTCCCCCACAACACGGCGACTCTGAGCATGTACTTGTTCTTGAAGCTTCTGCTTCTCCTTCTTGGCTTCCTCTAGCTGCAGCTGCAGTTCCTGGATCTGCCCAATGTCGGCAGCAGACTGGTAAGACGAAAAATGTCACATTGAGACCACAGGCTTTGCTGGAAGTCCCTTCTCCCCCTGCCCACAGATGTCTACGTGTCACAGAGCATGACAACAGCTGGTTCTAAAGGGTACCTCACATTCTCCCCAGTATCCCTCATCTCGGTGTGCACCCAGTCACTCCCACCACACAGGCCCATAGCTTCGGTCAACTGTCCAGCGCTTTACTGTACACCCTCGAGAGCCCAGACAGAATGAGCTGGCTGCGGCACCAGGACCAGAATTCTGAGGGAAGAGAACTATACTAGGTCAGGTAACTGGGATTCTAGACCTGGATACCAGCCTTGGCAAGCCACAGAACCACTCTGCACCTCAGTATCCCCATCTGTAAACTGGGCTGATAGTCTCTGCTGAGACCCTCTACATAGGGTTTGTCCACAGATTAAAATGAGGCAATGGAGAGTAAAAGTCCTTTAAAAATGAGTTGAACCAAACTGTTGAACGCGACTATCCCCAAAGAAAAGAATTCCAGAGGATAGGAGGGCCCCTAGCTTTCTATTTTCCACAGGTATTTATTATTTAAATTATTTATAATGGGCATATGAATCTACTGCTTCTGTAAATGAACAAATAAACTTCCATTCTGAATGAAAGTAAGTGTGATTCACAGTTGCTATTTACCTGTGTAGCACTTATCCCTCCAAGGTCCTAGCACCAGGGAGTGGCCCGACAACAGCACCTTCTCACTGTCCCCACCTACCCCCCCAAGGCCACCAAGCCTTCTTGCAGCAGCAGCCACTACCTGAGCAATGAGGTCCTTGTGCTTCTGCATGAGGTCATTCAGGTCATCCTGATCCTCCTCGATGTGCTTCAGGAGGTCCGCCCTCTCAAACTGCAGCTGGTACAGCTGCTGGTCCACCTGCAGCGCCAGGACGATGGTGGGTGAGAGAAAGGGGGGTAAAGGGGGATACAGGGGGCTGATGAAGAGCAAAGGCGGGGCTGGACTTCCCTAGCGGTCCAGCGGTTAAGACTCTCCGCCTCCAACACAGGTGGCGTGGGTTCAATCCCTGGTCAGGGAACTAAGATCCCACATGCCATGCAGCCAAACAATTTTTTTAAAAATTAAAAAAAAAATTAAAAAAAAGAACAAAGGGGGACTTGCCTGTGGGTGTGTCAGGTGAGTGACACAGGCAGACCATGGCTGTGTCAATGAATGCTGTGTGCGCATGTGTGTGTGCGTGTGCGTGTGTGTGTGTGTGTGTGCTGGGCCTGCCTGCGACTGCGTGAATGCAGCATGTGTGTACGTGAATGGATATATGACCGTGTAAGCCTACCTGGGAATCTACATACATAGAGTTTAAGTGTGCATGGTGCATGTGTGTCAGTGATCTCAATAAATATGGCTAAAGTTAAATGTATATCTTACCTATGAGGGCGTTTATTTTATATGTGTGTCTGGTGACTCTGTATGTGCGTGTGTACATTCATCCCTGCGTGCGCATGTGTGTGATGTTTGCGGGCAAGTTCCCCTTGATCTAGCACAAATAAAATCTGGGACAAAAGGGCCAATGGGGATCTTGAGAAAAGCTTTTGCCAATAAATCTCTAGCTCTGTCTAAACTTCGGATTTCACATGTTGCGTATAAATTTGAGCCAACCCTGTACATCCAGACGGGGCACTTAGAAACCCACACCCAATCTTCACCAACATAACAGATCCATAGTATATGTTCCTTTGCTCCTGTTCAGCACTGAGCACACAGCAGGCCCATTACAGATGGCTGGGTCTCTCTTAGGAGTGAGCCCAAGTGGGCCCACAGGACTACCCTTGGCTCTTAGAAGAAAGGATGTGAAGAAGTAGCCCAACAATGGTGATCAAGTGCTCTCGGGGGTGGGGTGTGTGTGTGTGTGTGTGTGTGTACAGTAGGTCTACAATAGATGGCTGGGAGCTGCTTCCAGTGGTGGGCACAGTGTGGGCTCACAATAGATAGCTGTGCTCCACGTCAGGTGCTGAGCGAACAACAGGCTCGTACTGGAAGCATCCCCATGGGGCTGAGCACACACTGGGTCCACAGCAGGGTTCCTGGCCTCCCTTCGCACGGGTGAGCACACAGCTGACCCTCGCGTGTGCCCTTACACCTCTGTAACGCTCAGCTCTGAGTAGGCTGCCTGTGCTCTCGGAGCGTCCAGCACCCAGTAGGTCTACAACGGATGTCTGTACCTCCAAGTACAGTACAGTGAGTGCCCCGGCCCCTCCTCTAATGCTGCGCACACAGCAGGCCCCCCACCCCGGGAGGGACCGGTACCAGGCTCTTGCTGCGGGTCATGCTCTCCAGCTCGCTGTGCATGTTCTCCAGGTCGGCCGTCAGCGCCTTCTGGGTCTTCAAGGCATCCTCACACTTGGCTTCACTCTGCTGCAGCTGGACCAGGCAGGAGGGGGAGAGGAAAGGGAGAGAGGCCTTGTGACACTGTCTCCTGGAACGTCCCTCCCCTCCAGCCCAGCCCGGCCCCTCCCAGGCAGAACAGTACTTTACAGGCGACCCCCCCCTCTTCACGGGTGTTCATCAACCCACAGAGGGGGAAGCAGAGGTGTTTGCAGTAGGGGTAGCTGGGTTCTGAGCCCACTCAAAACTGAACTAGCACTGCCCCACAAAGTGAAGCCAGGCCACCCCCAATACAGTGCCAGGAGCGAGTCCCCAGTTCCATTCAGCAGATATTCGCTGCCGCCCCTCAGTGCCAGACATGGGGCTTGCACAGAACAGTCAAGGTGGCCCCTGCCCTCCCGTGGGGGAGACAGGCAGGGACCGGGAGTGACAGCGCCTCTGAGGGCACCAGGAAGGGGAGGGTATGGGGACGCCGGAACACAGGATGGGGGCTGGGAAGCCTTCCTGGAGGAGGTGCGCACAGTTCGTTCAGTGGGGACTTGCCAAGTAGACATTTTTAACCAGAGTCGTGAACCCCTTTTAAATGGTAGGCAAAATATTGTGTGTGTGAGCATTTCCTGGTACGTGACTTTCACTAGATTCTCGATGGTTAAGAGCCACTGACTCAAAGCTTCTCCTCCTCACTTTCTTTCTCTTCCTTCCGTCCACATGTACACAGCAGGTCTCCTATCCTAGCAAAGTGGGGCCATGGAGATAGGTACAATGACCTGTGTGGCCCCAGAGACAGACATTTTCCCCCGGAGAGAACACATTCACGCACGAACCCTAAGTTCGTTCTGCGATTGAGTTTCCCCCTGATTTCTGAACCCTAGAATCTCCAAGCAGAAAACCACCTTATAAATCACTGAAGGCAAACACTTGAGGTTCAGAGAGGGGTGGCACCTTGTCTGAAGTCACAGAGCTACAGGAGCAAAGACACCACTTGTATCGTCCAGACCAGTTCGCTTTCTCAACTGCCAGGCCACTGTCCCTCCCAAACAGTAAATGACATTAAGGCTGGTGCTAACAGGGGAAAAAGAAAAGCCAACTAGACCCCTACTGAAAGGACATGCACACAGTCTGATCCCCGAGGCCACCCAGCGAAGGGGGGCGCACTGATTTATGAAAGGAAAATGAGGGAGCCAGGGCAAAGGATGCCCCAAGGACAGCTGGCCAAGGTGGGGCTCTGTGGGGAGAGTCCGCCTGGGACCATTTTCATCTTCCAAACAGGGCAGAGAACATCTTCCTCGGAATGTCCAGGAGCTCACCCCAGATGCCAGAAGAAGAGTAACGACACGGGAGGCGGGGAGCAGGCGGGCTGCCATTCGTTCCAATATCGCCTGTCAGTCCTCCTGGCAGATCTGGGAGGTGTGCACTGCTAATACCCCCATTACGCGGGCTGGGAAACTGAGGCCCCAGCCTCCTCCCGCAGCTTCCCCACACGGCACCCTAATCCCAGCCCCACCCCACTGCCAGCAGCCTCAGCCCACAAAAGCCCCATCTTCAAGGCGCCAAGGAAAGCGTATTTCTGCAGCTGGGCTCCATGCTGGGCCTGGGAGGAGGGCTCGGTAGCCCATTTCCCTCAACGACTGGAAGGGATCAAGACACACTGAGAAAAATGATGTGGAGCAAGGGAGGTGACTGGCGTTGTTAGAGCATAATCGACAGAGGAAATGAGAAGTCAGGCGCAGTCTCATCTTCCCCGCAGGCGACTCCAGGGCCTCTGGGAAGGCCGGGGGCGGTGGGGGGTGGGTGGGCTGGGGATGGAGGGCTGCCCAAAGCCAGCCCTGGATTCACGCATAAGTCAGAGGCCTTGCTAAGGAGAGGCATTTAAACTAAGACCTAAATGATGCGAAGGAGACAGCCAGGTAGAGCTTTAAGTGGAAAGGTGCCCTGAGTGGAGGCAACAGCAAGTGCAAAGGTCCTGAGACAGGAACAGGAAGGAACTCGGTGCTGCAGAACAGAAAGACAGCCAGTGGAGCTGGCCAGCTACACAGAGAAGGCCAGGAGGAGGCGATGCTGAGGAAGCGGATGGGGATCACATGAGCCAGGACGCAAAGCTTAGCTTTGTCTTTAGTCTGTAGGAGAACCACAGCTGCTCCCTGAGGACCGAGGAGGAGGGTGGCATGATCTCCCTCTGGCTGCTGCGGGGACGAGGGGCTTTGGCGGACAAGAGTAGCAACAGGGCAGCCAGAGAGGAGGCTGCTGTGGTCTTCCAGGAAGAGGGTGGCGGAGGTGCTCCAGTCGGAGAGGAAGGAGAGGAAGCGGAGAGAAATGGAAGGGTCTGCACAGGGCGGTGTGCAAGGAACAAAAGAAATGGGCAGGCAGGAGCAGATGGGCCAGCGTGGGAGAGGATGTCAGATAACTAGTAGTGGAAGGGAGGTGTCCGGCGGGGCCCCGCTGCCAGGCCAAGTTGCTCGGCCCAGGGCCAGGAGGCAGGGGAGAGCCATTGTGAGTAGCTCGACAGGGCAGAGCCGATAGACAACAGCAGTTCCCATCTGCTGAGCGCCCCCTTCAGCTGAAGGAGGGTTTCATCAACATGATGCCGCTGGATCTCTGAGCCTCTGGAGAAAGAAGGCTCTGTTTTTATCCCCATTTTACAGATGGCACACCGAGACGTGCTCCTTCCTTTCCCCAGTCTCCCTGGAGCAAGCAGGGGGAGGGACGATTTATCCCCAGGCAGAAAGGAGCGCAGAGACAGCATGCAGGCGGTGGAGGGCCTGCCGGCATTAGTCCTAGCTCCCACCGGGCTGGAGAGAGGACTACCTCGGCCCTGATGGTTTGGGCGTGAGTGGCCACACCGGCTACTGTTGCTTGGGGACCATTTCCAGGGCCCTGGGCTCTAGCTGCCTTGCTTCACAATAGCGCCACAACACCTCTAGGAGAAAGGCGCCACGGTGGGGACCAACTGAGCTCGGAGGAAACTGAGGCTCACTCAGGGGAAGCAACTTGCTCACAGGCACACGGCCGGCAGCAGAGGAGCCTGGTTGTTCCAACTCCAGGGCCCAAACCTTAACCACTGGGCTCCGCTGCCCCCCATGGAAAGCCACTCTCTGGAAAGAGTAACACGGATTAAAATAAAGAGAGAATTCCAACTGTGGAGAAAACAGCCCAGTGGCTTGGTGCTACCATGGAAGCCACTCAAGCCGTGTCACAGTGACCTGAGCCAGGCGGGGACTGTAGAATGAGAGGTAGACACATCAGGAAGAATGGACAGAACTTGGAGTCTGAACCCACATGGCGGCGCCGAGGAAACACGTCGTGACCGGAGCCTTCCAGGGATGCGTGAGTTCATCCCAAAGGGAAGAGGCAGGAAAGCAACCCGTGTGGCATCTGCTAAGCACCAGGTGCACCACGAGCGGGGCCAGAGCGTGGGCACTGGGGCCAGACCTGGGGGGGCTGCCCCTCGAGCCAGTCACTGAACTCACCACGCCTCAGTTTCCTCATCTGTAGAGTGGGGACGGTCACATCCTACCACCCGTGCGGGATAAACCAGTGAAAACGTGAGCGTGCTTCGCACAGCACCTGGCACTGGGAAAACGCCAAAAAAAGCAACGGTGGATGTCGCTGTTGTTTGTCTCCTTCAGCCCTTAACAGCCTGAGAAGTGGGGACTTTTAACCCCGTGTTAGAGATGAAAGTACCAGAGGCCAAGTGAGCTGTCAAGGTCACAGGGCCAGGGGGAGGCAGGGCCTGGACCACAATCCCACGGAGGGCTTTTAGGCTTCCTGGCAGACTGGGATGTATGCAGGGAGGGTGCCAACCCCAGAGGCACACAAGTCAAGCAGGCCCAGGTTTTTGCTGGGCCTGGGGCTATTGCAGCAACACTAGGAATCCCCCAGCCCGTGGCCTCCGCCGGGCAGGCCCGGGACTGCTGCTGGCGAGCCGTCCTAACGCTGAGCTTTAAAAATTTCCACTTATTACACTTCAGGGAGCAGAAGAAATACAGGCCATCTCGGGCTGACTTTCCATTATGGTTGACGTGGCGTAAGAATAACTCACTGCACGTTATTTCCATATTGGGGCTGTTTGACGTTTTTATGAAGTCAGGTGGCAAATGGTGTCAGGGCTGAGATCAGATCCCTCAGTGGTGCGATGCTGCCACCGCTGCTCTGACAGTGTCTTCCCGGGAGGAGGTCCGCTGGAGCAGTCAGAGAGCAGCCAGCTGACAAGCGACTCCCCAGGAAGGGTTCTTGGGGTCCCACCTCCAGCCCCGGCAGCCAGCCTGGCTATGAGGATCCCACACCCCTTTCAGCTCCAAGTCACCATCCAGTCCCCATGGACGAGCCCTCCCAGGTTCCAGGCAGACCTCCACAGCATGGGGTGGGGAGCGCTGGGGGAGACAAAGGCCCCCCGGGATTTCCATCCCTCTCCAGACCCAGCGTGGGGCGGGACCCACACGGGCTCTCAGTGACACAACTGATTTGATTTTCGTACAAGTTCACGTCTTTCTTTCCTTCCATATCTTGTTTCTTGCAAAATCAATACAATAACTTGCAAAGTATGTGGGTACAAAGCACCAAAATGCCTTTAACAGCCAGAAACTCATCTCCCCCTCACACACGTCCGGTCACGCTACCATTCACTCATTAGATCAGCCACCCTTCCCCAGGGGCTGCTGAAAGGCAGGGTGTCATTTCCTCCCCAGCCCCTGAGCCAGGAGCCCTCTACCAGATGGACACCTTTGTGCATGCACGAGGGGTGTTGAAGCTCTGGGGACATGTGGCCTGGGGACATGTGGTGAGGTCCGGACTCTTGGACCAGTGTGGGAGGACACTGAGGGTCCTCAAAGCCTGAGCTCTGGGGGGCAAGACGAGACGAGTGGCATCCAGGCTCGAAGCGCTGCAGCGACCCGGGGGGCTGCCGTGCACATGGGTTAGGAGCCTGCGCTCTGACACGGTGCCAGGCGTGGCTCTGCTGTCACTCATTTAACCCTGACGACAACATACGGAACTAGGGTCAATGGCCATTCTTGTTGCTACTGTTGAGGAAACTGAGGGGTAGAGGGGTGAAGTGACTTACCTCAGGTCACCCCGGTACTACGGGGCAGAGCTGGCAAATGGAACCAGGCAGCCTGGCCGCCAGGCTGTTATGCTGCACTCCCATGACAGCAGTGCCCACCACACGTGTTCCAGAGGGAAAATCTGGTGACGTGACTGCACACGCCTGCTCTCATTTCTTTTGACAGCAGCATCCTATCTTCTCTGCAAAGAATGTCCACCCCCCAAATGTCCACGATGGGGCCAACCCTCCTCCCTGAAGCCCAGAGAAGATGCATGCAACTCAGCCTAGCCAGGCAGAGCACCACCTCCTGCTGGCCATAGTAGCTGGTCGTGGGACAACAGCACGACTGACACCAGGATTTTGTCTGCGACTACGGACACAAGATTGGCTCTTTCTGATGCAGGATATAAGCTTGGAGTGTCTGGGGGCCCTCCTGCCACCAAGAAGGAAGAGACTGCCTAAGAATACAAGGTGACATCAAGGTCCTTGAGGCAAGAGACATTCTTGATGACATGGTTGGAGCACCTAGATCCAGCCAAGCCTGAAGGCAATCACAGCCTCAGAACTTTTCAGATATTTTGGCCAATAACGTCCCTTTTTCTGCTTGAGCAAATTTGAGCTGGGTTGCTGTTACCCAGAACCCAGATACAGGCTGAGTGAACAAGTGAGAAGAGCTGATACACACACAGGGTCAGCCACAGAGTAAACAGTCAGAACTGTGGTGAGGGTGCCTGCTGATGCTCTTCCGTCACAGGCTGGATCAAATCTCCCTCCAAAACCGTGTGACAGAATAACAAACATCTATTTAGCTATTCTGTGTATGGATCCCTCCTCAGAGGGGGATAAACAGTCCCCCTTCTGGACTGTTCAATGGGGAGCAGAAGGAGGAATGGACTTCTTCAGCACCAACCGTATCAGGCACGGTATAGGCCCTGATGCTTATTATGACCATAGCCCACAACAGCCCTGCAAGGGAGGAATCAGCCTGGGCAGGGGAGTGACCTGCCCAAGGTCAGAGTCAAGTCCATGAGACACTAAACCCAGGCTGTTTCTGGGCCACCACCAGCCCCCTCTGCACACAGTCTTTCTCTATTGCTGAATTCATCTCAGGCATTCTCTCCCCAGCACCCACCCCCTCTCATTCAGTGGGAGGGCGATTGAGATTCCCAGCACACAGACAGCAACTACAAACCAATGAATAGCATTACTCTCCTATGCAATGCCATCTGCCCGCTTTAAGTACCTGGGTAAAATGTTTGCTCTGGACTTATTAAGCTACGAGATGAGTGGGCTCGACACACGGAATGAGGTGGGGAGAGAGGGGAAATTCTGATATTTCAGCAGAGCCGTTAGAGCCTGGATTTCTGCTTCTGATTGAACAACTCCGAAGATTTAAAAATACCACACTGCAAACGCCACGGGGAAGTGCTCTAAGAAATGGTGGCTTTGGCAGGCTGATCTCAACACATCCCAGGCCTCGACATCCCATCAGTGCACTTGGAAGAGTCAACCTTCAGTAGGAAGGCTTTCCCTGAAGGGAATCACCAATATCTCAAACTACAGACAGCCCTGATCGGGAACAAATTTAGTAAATGCAACATATTAAAAATGTCAGGTCAGGCCCACCAATGGTCTCTCCAACTCAGAAGCTTGATGACAGTGGCCTCAAGGGAAAAGCCTCAGACCATATGGTGATTACTCTCTGTGTCCTTGATCTCCAACTATTTGGGCATATACTAAACATTCCATGCTTTTCCTTACGTTGTGCTAGACAACCATCGCTTATGGATGCACTGAAATGCCTTCTGAGGATTTACCGTTTCTATCATCTTCATCTTCAGACCAACAATCATCATGATGAGCAGTGGAAGAATAACTGCTTTCTGTGGATGCTGACCACGTGTCTGTTCACTTGCAACATGTACCGCGTCTATGAAGTACACAGTTTCATCTTCATTTTATCGATGAGGAAACGGAGGCTCAGAGAGGTCAGTTAATTTGTCAAGGTCACACAGCTATTAAACGGTGACAGGAGTCAGGACACGAACTGAGGTCTCTTTTAAACGCACGGCTTTTCCTTGTAAGTCCTGTGGCATGTGCTTACCACCTGCTGAGTAAAGCAGGTCTCCTTTTACTTGTTTTAAGTCTGTTTCCTTGAGGGTTTAGGAGTCCTTTCTAATTTTGTATCATAGGATCGAAGGACGGCACACGTCCTACATGATAGAACAGACTTCAAGAATTTCCTTCCTGACTTCCCTCTGGTGACAACGGAGTTGTAACACACAGGTGCTCTCCAAAGAGAGAAAGAAAAAAAAAAAACAAAACACCTGGAAAAGCAGGATAAAATACTCAAAAAAGGTTCTCCCTGCCCCCATCCTATTCACGGCCCCCTCCTTTTAAAATTATATTCCAGCTCTCCTCTAAATAATCAGTACAACGTCTGAGGGCCTCCACGTCTGTCTTCCCGCTGGACAGCAGGCTCTGCAGGGCCACTGGGTCTTGCTCACCTCTGGGGGCCCACACAGTAGGGACGCCACACCCACGTGCTGAGGCAAGGCCGCGAGGGCAGCTCAGCGCATCACTGAGCCGGCCCCTGTCAGCGGGGCTGCCCACGTCTGCAGCCTGAGCTGCCCACCACCCACGGCGGCTCGCAGGAGCCCCGAATGCCCCTCGGAGGCCACCCGCTGCCTGGCTGCCCCCGGCTCCTCCCGAGCACATATCTCTGACCCCGATGCCAGCAGGTGTCCAGAGAGAGGCTCCCTGGGAAGGACAAGGGGCAGGGGCAGGACCCTGCCTGTAGGAGCAGATGAGCAGGATGGGGAGAGCAACCACAGACACGTTCAGCAAACCCCGGGGCCCCGAGCAGGGCCCTTTCTGTAAAGCTGGAAGGAAGTCTGTCCAGGTTACACGGGGGCAACCCAGTCAAGGCCCAGCTTCCGGGTGGGCAGGGCAGAGGGTGTTCTCATGAGACTTCCCTTTAATAAAAGGGTTCTTTTGCACACACAAAAATACACACATACTTGAAAAGCACCAGGAGAGATTAAGTCTTCCTTCCTCACTTTACAAAAGAAAGCTCTGAAGCCGCCCACCCTCCCCACCTGCTTGAGACAGTGCACACTGGGGAGGGGCTGGATGGCCTCCAGGGGTACACACTATGGAAATGCACACACGTGTGCCTCCCCCACGTAAGAGAGCGTGGGGAAACGTTCATAGCAGCTCTATTCCTAACAACCAAAATCTAGATGACTTATTTGTCCATCAATAGCAAAGTGGCTAAACTGTGATACAGTCTCATACACCAGCAAGGAGAATGAAGCAGCTAAGACATACGGTAACATCAGCAGGTCTCGTCTATATCAATGGAACAAAGAAAACTAGACACAACGCAAGAACAGGCAGAGGGTGGGAACTCAGCCAAGGGGTAACATGGGCGGATGAGTGACCGAGGCACAGCTTTTAAATGCGCATCTGGTTCACTGGCTTCTCCCCTAAGCCTATGGGTACCTTTCGACAACAGGTCTCACGGAGAGGCCCAAACTACTTAGGGCTTGAGGCGCTGGCTCTACGGTGACCAGCTCACCCCTGTTTGCCTGGGACTTTTTTGGTTTTAAAATCAGAAGTCCCGTGTCCCGGGAACACGCTCAGACCCACACAAATCCAAATGGCTCTGAAGTGAAAAACACGTAGCTTCAAATTCCAGGGCACCCAGATGGAGGAACCTTCCAGCACACAGCTGGCCTGAATTCTCCCAAAATGCCAGCGTCATAAAATACAAAGACAGACTGAGGCTCTATGGACGGTATCACGAAAGTGAGCACAGGCTGTTAACACGTTCTAGGTTGGATCCTGAACAGGGAGAAAAACTGTTACAAAGAACATCAGTAAAACAACAGGCAGAATTGGAATAGTCAGCAGATAAGGTCAGGGGTCAGCAAACTTCTCCTTCAGGGACAAGCCAGACAATATTTTAGGCCGTGCAGGCCGAGAGGCGAAACTGAAGTATACATGCAGGTACTTATCTAACTGTAAATGTAGCCGTTTGAAAACGAAAACCATTCTTAGTTCTCAGGCTGTAATAAGAAAAACAAAAACAAGACAACAATGAAAAAACGGGCAGCCTGGGCTGGATTTGGCCTGTGAGCCATAGTTCACTAACCCCTGCATTAGAAAACAGTATTTGATCAATGTTAAAATTTCCGATTTTGATTAGGGTAAAGGGACCTCATGTCTGTAACTTGTTTTCAAATAATTCAGAGAACGTGATTTAGTGAGAAAATGATAAAGCAAATGTGGCAAAACGTTAAAAAGCGAGGGCTCTGGGTGAAGGATCCAGAGGAGTCCTTTGAATTATTTTTGTCATTTTTGGGTAAATTTGAAATTCTTTCAAAGCACATTATTTAAAATACATCCCAGTTGCCCCCCAAACTCTGTGACTTTGGGCAGGATTCTCACACACTGAGCTTCCTCCCACATGAAATGGGCCTAATACCAGCTGCCTCCTAGGAAGACTCACCCCAGCCCGTGGGGCCCTATTCGCGCACAGTGCACTGCTGTGTGCAGACGCGCTTCTGCACTCTGGCCCCAGAGAGGAAAGGCCCCTCTACTCATGGAGCTCACTGCATTCAAGTGGGCTGGGGCATCAAATTCGGTCATGGCCTCTAAGTGCTTGGCCCTGTGCCGGGCACGGTGTAGGCCACGGATGCTTGCCATCCATGTTCCCGTGGTTATGACTACCCTGGTGGGTGGCCAGGCTGCTCTGGGGGCCTGGCACTCCACAGCTAAATAGTACCAGGCCCTCTGGGAGAGACGCATAGACGGTGCTCCCCGTCTGCAACGAAAGCAGCCTTTCCCCACATCATTCATCACAGCCTTGGAAGTGCCAGTGTTTGTGGGGTGAACAGGCTCCTGATAACCATGTTTTTAACCAATTACAATTTGGACTTTATCTCCTCTGACAGGAGGTTATGTTAATATTGAATCAATTCACTCCAACACAATCTTCTGTTAGAAAAGTCTCTTCAAATAAAACATCCAGGCCACCTGTTCTGTGGTTCCGGGCTGGAGAGAAGTGTTCCCTAAGCGCTCGCCCACACGAAAGACTCCTGTCAGGATCACCCTCCCAGAGCTTGCTGGTTACCTTCAACGTCTCATGGAAGCGCGGGCGACACCTGGTGACCACCATCCTGATTAAGGGCACTGGGGATCCTCAGTTGTCTGCGCGCTAGCAGGGACCACTGGGGGTTCACTGTGTGGAATATGCACCAGGCCTAACGGCCCACCTGAGGGACACGGAAGCCGAGCTGGAATCCCCCAGTGGAAGGGCCTACAGGAACACTGGGGCTTCCAGACGGGCTGGGAGAGCCCAGAGTGGGCAGCAGGCCAACAGGAGGTAAACTGGTAGTTCGGGGTGCTGGTTATCATACTGCCAGGGGTTGAAGTCAGACTCTGCAGGTTCCAGTCCCACCTCAATCTCTTCTCACCTTTCTGTGACTCAAGCAAAGAGGTAACTGTGACAGAATGATCTGGACTGTCCTGGGGGAAGCCCAGGAGCGCGTGAGAGAAAGGAGCTGGGCCCCTCCCCCAGACCCTGGAGGTCAGAGATGGCTCCTAGAGACGAGGCCCAAACCCAAGTTCGGAGGATGACTAGATGCCCGTCAGGCAAAGAGGTTTCAGCGGGAGAAGCGAGTGTCCGGCAGAAGGCATGGCTTGGTGTGGGGACCCCAAGACAGTCTAAGCTGCTGGTCAGAGGTGACGGGAAGGTAGGAGCTGGACTGTTCATCTTTAAAGGTCACGTTGAGGCACGTGGACTGTACTCTGAGGGCAATGGGGAGCCGCTGGTGGATTCTGAATGCAAAGAACCATGACTGTATTTATATTTTAAAAATCTCTCTCCAAAGATCAGGGGGCAGAAAGACCAAGCCCAGCAGACTTGAGAGAGTTCCAAATGAGAGGTGCAGGTGGTGTGTGGTAAGAGGGGAGGAGCGAGGAGGGGCTAGATTCCAGAGCTTTTTAGGGGGAACAATGGCCTAGACTCAGCAACAGCTCTGTCCTCAGGAGGAAGGGGGAACACGGCCCCCTGGCGTGAATTAAGTAAACAACTGAAGAGCTCAGTGCAAACTCTTCTCCATTTAACAAAACAAAACAAAAAAAGCAAATAACATAGTTCCTTTTGGGAGGAGGCAAAGGTCAAGGCGTGAATCAAATTTAAACAAAAAGCCGTCACTGCCCGGGAGCAGACACAACCTTCCACTTTCTCCTGGGAGCCAGGTGCAGGCATCTGCTGCTCACAGATGTTATTTATGCACAGCGATTATCTCGATATATCTTGCTTCTGTCTCCAGATTAGTCTGTTTCCAGTGGAAGCATTCCACGGGAATTGATTAGTACTTGCTCCTGAAGAACAGGTGTCATTAGACCCACCCACACATGGCCTCGTCTACCTGTCCACGAGGTCTTGTGAAATCCTGGGCCCAGGATCCAAAGTCTTCCACCAGCTGACTCCGGGGGGCGGGACGCAGGGGCCAGCTCTACATTTAAAAATCATTGTCTTGTAGTTTTCAATTTAGAGAATTCCTTTGAATCCAGGGTCTAGGGTTCTTGGTACCAGCCCAATAGCTGGGAATATCAGGCTCTTTTTTTTTAGGTAAGAAAAAGGAGTCTCTGAAAGGCAGGGTGACTTGCTCAGAATCGTACAACTAATTAAGTAGCAGAGGCAGGATCTGAACTCACAAGGTGTGTGTCTTTCCTCCAGGAGTCTTCCATGTTTTATCCCATAGTCTTTAGCCTCAGGTGTTAGCTGAGACGGAGCCAAGTATCCCAATGGAGGGAAACTGGGCAGAAAGGGCCAAATCATCTTGTTGGGATTCTAGACGGTAGGGCAATGGGCAGAGGGGAATGCCTGTCCACCGGGAGGAAGGCAGGGGCTCTGGGAGATGCTCGGCCTAGGGGGACCCTCCCATGCGTCTGGCTGAGCCCGGCATGCCACACATCACTGCTTCAGTTGGGCCTAGAATCCTGCTGGGTTTTTTGGTTTGTTTTGCGGTACACGGGCCTCTCACTGTTGTGGCCTCTCCCGTTGCAGAGCACAGGGTCTGGACGCGCAGGCTCAGCGGCCATGGCTCAGGGGCCCAGCCGCTCCACAGCATGTGGGATCTTCCCGGACCGGGGCACGAACCCGTGTCCCCTGCACCGGCAGGCGGACTCTCAACCACTGCGCCACCAGGGGAGCCCCTGCCGTTTTTTTTTTACAAGCACTTCTGACCGTGCCCTTCCCTGCTCTGTAGCTCTCTATGGCTCCCTATCACCTTTGGGATAAAACCCAAACTCCTTAGTTGCGCTCACTAAACCGTTCACGAGCTGACTCTAGCCTCGCTGACCGACATTACCCTCCCTGCCCTTCCTCGGGGAACGCTGCACACCAGCCACACTGGGCCAAGCGTTAGATGCTCCCTGTCTCCTCCCGCCCCCGCCCTGGTGCTCCCTCCCACAATGCCCATGTGCATCTCACCCAGCCAGCCATTCGTTCCCACCTTTAAGCAGACAGCTGAAGCCACCAGCTCCTCTCCCACAGCTAAATCAAGGGCATCCCCTTCACCTAAACCCCAACATTCTGCCAGGAAAGATCTCATCACCCTGCTGGCCACAGTCTGCTCCTAGGTCAGCCTCTTGCCTAGACTGGGAGCCCCTCTCGGGAAGGGTTCTTCCTTATCCCCGCAGCCTGGCCTCGAATTTGTCCCGAGTGGACACCTTATCAGGATCTGCTGAACGCACACAGTTCACTAACAGGTGCTTTCAAACGCATTCCCTCATCTTTGCCCTCAGAGAGAAAACCTTTCTCTAGGTTACCAGGCACCATGATTAGCGAGCTGTAGAGGCTGCAGAGGGTGTTCAAGCTTCTCAAGCCTTCAGGGGCTAGACCTCATCGCCCCCGACCCCCACAGGCGCCTGGGACACGAGGCGATGACGACGCTCCGCTTCGGGACAAGGGCTCACGGAGGTCCTGTCACACGGCGAAGGTCATGACATTAGCAAGTGCAGGATCCAGTTCTCCTGACTCAATATTTAATGAATTGTAAAACTGGTTGAACTAGGCTCTGTCATACTAATATAACCTCACCATCAGTTTTCTCATCTGCAAAATGGGCCTATGCCATGGAACTTGAAAGTTTGTTTTGAGGGGTAAACGAGGCCCATGATTCCCAGATGGTGGTCCTAAGACCAGCACTGGAATCCCCTCATGTGACTGTTGAAAATGTAGGTCCTGGGTTTTCCCTGGTGGCGCAGTGGTTAAGAATTCGCCTGCCGATGCAGGGAACACGGGTTCAAGCCCTGGTCTGGGAAGATCCCACATGCTGCGGAGCAACTAAGCCCGTGCGCTACAGCTACTGAGCCTGTGCTCTAGAGCCTGCAAGCCGCAACTACGGAGCCCACGTACCGTAACTACTGAAACAAGAGAAGCCACCGCAATGAGAAGCCCATGCACCGTAACGAAGAGTAGCCCCTGCTCGCCACAACTAGAGAAAGCCCACACGCAGCCATGAAGACCCAACGCAGCCAAAATTAAATTAATTAATTAAAAAAAAATGTAGATCCTGGGTCTCAATGGGAAGAAAAAACGAGGAGGGGGGCCTGTAAATCTGTGATTTTTAAACAGTACTTAAGTTATCGGATGTGCAGCCAAGTTCGGGGACCCCAAGAATTCCAAGGAAAAGGCTGATACATAGTAGGTGGTTGAAAAATGTTAACATCGTGGGTACAGAACTGTCAGCGCTGGCGGCATTAAGACATACGCTGCTGTGTGCTGTTGGGTAAATTACTCAACCTCTCAGAGCCTGTTTCCTTATTAGTAAAATGGGTCAAAAATAGCAATGGCTGCCTCCTAGGGTTCTGGTGAGGATGATCTAAGTCACGCACCTCCAGCCACCACGCCGACCAGCTAGCAGTCCTGTCAGCTCCAAGCCAGCCCCCACTTTGCCTCCTCTCACCATTCCCACAACCATTTAACCCAGGAGACCCTCTCCTCCAGCCTAGAGGGGTACCCTAGCCTCCTAACGGCATGCACTCATCCCTCCTCAATCCCTTCCCCACACAGAGGAGTGATCCTCTGAATCCGATTATGTCACGCTCTGCTCAAAACGTCCCGACGGCTTCTCATCACCCCGGGAATAAAATCCAAACCTCCCAGGCCCCGCACGTTCTGGTCTCTGCCTGCTTCTCCTTCTCCCAGGGCAGTTTAGCTGATCACCCAGGCTAAACGAGACCCCTTGCAATTCCCTATTCCCTTTATTATTTATAATAACCCCACTTATTTCCTTTACTACCTGAATTAAGGTGTGGGATATTTCTGTTTATTTGTATCATTGTTTGCTTGTCCTCTTTTCCAGCAGACGTCAGTTTCAAAGGGAGAGGACCATGCCTGTCTTACTAACCGTAATATACTTAGACCTAGCACATCGCCTGACACTCAGTAGATGCTGCATAAATACTGAATGAAGGAATGAATGGAATAGTCCAGCACCACAGCCAGCAATGAAGACACAGCCGGCAGCAAAGTTAGCTCCCTCTCCCTTCCCCCCTCCCGGCTGCTCTCCCTGCCTCTGTCCCTGGAGGCTTCAGGTAAAGGACAAATACCGTACATGGGAGAGGAGACAGCAATGCCCAATGTCATCGCTACTTTATTTGATTAGCTCTGACTCTGGCAGGCGGGACACGTGTGCTGGGAGCCAAAGCAACTGTACCCTGACCTCTGGTCCACACGATCCCATTCTTATAACAATTTCCATGACAACAGCAACAGAAAGCCAAGGCTGTGAATTCTCTTTGATAGGAACCGGATGCAGAGATGGGGAAGAAGGACTTTCAAAAGAATGAAGCTCTTTGATTCCGCTCAAGGCGCCTTCACTAAATACCACTATTTTCCAAGAACACACACTTTAACCCTGCAGAGGGAGATTTCTCATGAATAATAAAGAAAGAAAAATGAAAAGAGGAACAAACAAAACCACTGTGGTTCTTTTTCAAGAACATTCACCTACGGAGAGAGGGGGACTTGGATGGCATCAGGAATATTTTGATGAAAGACAGGCAGAATACAGGGCCTCCTGCCAAGGGGGCCGCATGAACCCAAGATGCCTGAGTGGTGGCTGAGTGCTCAGACATCCTGACTGCCTGACAGAGGAGGCTCAGGGTTCCCCATCCACCTGGTCGGTCAGACAGACAGGAAGACGCAGGGTGAGGCAAAAGAGCTCCCAGATTCTGCAGTTAGAATCACGAGCCCTGGATTTGAATCCCAACCCTGCCACCTACCTGCCGTGTTACCTGGGGTGCATTGCTTCCCACCTGTGGACAGAACTTTCCCATCTGTTAAATGGGCACAATATCATTTGCTCTCCCCCAGGGGTACCACGAGGACTGAGGGAGGGGACACATTCAAGCACAAGTGATTCTAATGTTCTGACATGGCCATGAAATGAGTGACCAACTGTCCTGGTGTCCCTGGGGCTGAGGGCTTGCCCGGGACATGGGACTTTTAGCACTAAACCAGGACGGTCTGAGCCCATCATGTCTCCTGAGGTGCTCAGCTCCCTCCTGGCCTCACCTCTCATCTGCCTCCCGTTCTTCTCTGAGGCAGCCAGGGATGGTGGGGCCTGAAGACCTGGGTTTGAATCCCAACTCTGCCACCCTCTAGCTGTGGGACTCTGGGTGAGTCACCTCTCTCGTCAATGCAGATGCTGATCCTCATGTAGGATCTGCACCATCAGCACTATCTGTTTCATATCCAGCCCCGCTGGTCACCACGCACGCACGCATGCACACAGGCACGCAGGCGTGCTGCACTCAGCCATTCTGCCCCAGGGCCCTGATCTGCCCAAGGACTCAAACTCACTCCGCCTCAGCCCTAAAGAAGGGAACAGGACTCCTAAGTCATTTATAAACCCCCTTCCTCATCTACCATATCCATGTGACCCATCCAGCCCTGCAATGCCCTCCACCTCCCCTCAGGTCTGTGAAGTCAGACATCCGGGCTGTGGCCACGCCCATCTGGGTGGGAGAACCATCCTCCCCCTGCTGGCCGCAGCATCCTCCCCATGGGGTTCTGAGAGGACCCGTGACACCCACCTGGCTTTGCACTTTCTCCAGCTCCTCCTTGCTGACTGACGTCTTGCTGTCCTCCATGGTCCCCAGCAGGAGCTGCACGTCTGACAATAGTGCATGAGTCCTTCTGAGGTCCCTCCGAAGACGCTTCTCCACATCAAAGTCCCGATGGCCGATCTGGAAGCCAAGGGAAGGCTCTCGTGAGCTAAGATGACAAAGTAGTGGCCAGGGTCCAAGTTCTCTGGAACCTGGCTCCCTGAGTTCAAATCGTGCCTCCACCACTCACACTGTGTGACCTTGGACAAGACCTTTCTCCTCCCCAAGCCTCAGCCTCCTCGTTGGCAAAACAAGAATGGCAGCATTATCTTTGATAAAGGAGGCAAGAATATACAGTGGAGAAGAGACAGCCTCTTCAATAAGTGGTGCTGGGAAAACTGGACAGCTACATGTAAAAGAATGAAACTAGAACACTCCCTAACACCATACACCAAAATAAACTCACAATGGATTAGAGACCTAAATGTAAGGCCAGACAGTATCAAACTCTTAGAGGAAAACATAGGAAGAACACTCTATGACATAAATCACAGCAAGATCCTTTTTGACCCACCTCCTAGAGAAATGGAAATAAAAACAAAAATAAACAAATGGGACCTAATGAAACTTAAAAGCTTTTGCACAGCGAAGGAAACCATAAACAAGACCAAAAGACAACCCTCAGAATGGGAGAAAATATTTGCAAATGAAGCAACTGACAAAGGATTAATCTCCAAAATTTATAAGCAGCTCATGCAGCTCAATATCAATAAAACAAACAACCTAATCCAAAAATGGGCAGAAGACCTAAATAGACATTTCTCCAAAGAAGACATACAGACTTCCAACAAACACATGAAAGAATGCTCAACATCATTAATCATTAGAGAAATGCAAATCAAAACTACAATGAGATATCATCTCACACCAGTCAGAATGGCCATCATCAAAAAATCCAGAAAGAATAAATGCTGAAGAGGGTGTGGAGAAAAGGGAACCCTCTTGCACTGTTGGTGGGAATGTAAATTGGTACAGCCACTATGGAGAACAGTATGGAGGTTCCTCAAAAAAACAAAAATAGAACTACCATACGACCCAGCAATCCCACTACTGGGCATATACCCTGAGAAAACCATAATTCAAAAAGATTCATGTACCACAGTGTTCATTGCAGCTCTATTTACAATAGAGAAAACCATAATTCAAAAAGATTCATGTACCACAGTGTTCATTGCAGCTCTATTTACAATAGCCAGGACATGGAAGCAACCTAAGTGTCCATCAACAGATGAATGGATAAAGGAGATGTGGCACATCTATACAATGGAATATTACTCAGCCATAAAAAGAAACGAAATTGAGTTATTTGTAGTGAGGTGGATGGACCTAGAGTCTGTCATACAGAGTGAAGTAAGTCAGAAAGAGAAAAACACATACCGTATGCTAACACATATATATGGAATCTAAAAAACAAACAAACAAATGGTCATGAAGAACGTAGGGGCAAGATGGGAATAAAGACACAGACCTACTAGAGAATGGACTTGAGGATACAGGGAGGGGGAAGGGTAAGCTGAGACAAAGTGAGAGAGTGGCATGGACATATATACACTACCAAACGTAAACTAGATAGCTAGTGGGAAGCAGTCGCATAGCACAGGGAGATCAGCTCGGTGCTTTGTGACCACCTAGAGGGGTGGGATAGGGAGGGTGGGAGGGAGGGAGACGTAAGAGGGAAGAGATATGGGAACATATGTATAGCTGATTCACTTTGTTATACGGCAGAAACTAACACACCATTGTAAAGCAATTATACTCCAATAAAGATGTTAAAAAAAAAAAGAAGGCAGCAACCACACCGGGCTGCTGTGGGAATTAAACAGGTGCTTAGCCCACAGCATGACTCGTAGTAAAGGCACAACAAATCTGCGCCGCTGTCATGACTGTCATCACAGCCTGTAAGGACGCAGTCATTCTGTCTCATAATCTGTACCACAGCCATCACCTTGCAAGAGCTTACATGTCAGGCGAGGCCCTCTGCTGACAGAAGTCAGGACAGCAGTTACCCTGGAGGGGCAGTGACTGGGTAATACAGGAGGGGGGGCTTGTTTGTGGTGTTAATCTGGGTGCCGGCTTTAAGAGCTGATGCAAATTCAATGAGCAGTACAGGTGGGATAAGGTGTGCTTCCCTGCATGTATGTTACACATCAGTAAATGGTATTAGAAATACCTGTGCTGCTTTTGAAGGTCTAAATCAAGTGTTTCTGTCCCTTGAGCAGGTCTCTTTTGCTAGTATAAAGACAGGCCATTTTCTGCAGAGGGACCTTGCCCAGAGGTCCCTCCCCCAGGATCCTGTCCTCCAAGACAGTAGTCACGTGGCTCCTGAAGAAGCCGCAGCCTGGACTTGGCGCGGGGAGGGCGAATTAGATTGGTTAACAACCCCCAGTGGCCAACAGCACAGGCTGGGACAAACCAAGGGAGGTGCAGAATCAGGTAGGGGCCCGATGAAACCCTGACAGCCCCTTCCTCTGGCACCACTCATCAGATGGGGAGTTTTCAAGAAAATGGGGTGCAGGTGTGTCTTCCATGGAACCCAGTTTCTACACCCCTGGACATCTGTGCCTCCACACCAAGTGCAACCAATTCCTGGATGCTCAGAATACCCTGGAATATTCTAGAAAGAACTTGGAATTTAGAATGAGATGGCCCAGGCTTGAAACCCTGGCTCACCACTTGCTGGTGGTGGGACTGAGGCTGAGTCATGCCACCTCTCAAAACCTGAGTTTCCTCGTCTATAAAGAAAGAGGTAAAAAAAAAAAAAAAAAAATCCCTAACCTCCATGTTGAGATAAGACAAGGATCAGATGTGATAATGGATCGAAAAGTACTTTGTATGCTGTCAAATGCTTTACAAATATAAAAGATTATGAGTACTGTCTGATGACCTGGAATGTATTCCTGTAGACTTTGTGTTATTATTCTACTGCCAGTTCTGAATTCTTTGAAAAATGAGCTGCTTCTTAGAATATAGCCTCTTAGTTCTCAGATTTATTGCTTTGTTAAGTTTAAAACGCTGAGGTGTTGTGTGTGTGTATATATCTCCTCCTGAGCTGAGGAGCTGAGGACTGGGCATGGTGCCAGGCCCTTTGTCACATATTACTGCATTTTACTCCTGTGGTAGTCTCTTTTAAAATGCCATGATTATTATTGCCTTTATTAAAATAGTAATAGCTTACACTTTGGGCTTGCTAAGTGTCAGACACTGTTCTAAACGCTTTACGGGTATGAACACATGGAGTCCGCACGGTGAATCTATGGGGTGTGAAGTATTATGATTCCCATTTTATGGGTGATGAAACTGAGGCTTACAACAGTGAAGCGGTTTGCCCAAGATCACACAGCTAATCGTAAGTGGCAGAGTTAGGATAGGAACCCAACTTTTCTGACTGCAAAGAGGTAATTTTAGTAAAATATACAATAAAAGAGGTTAAGTTTTGCTCTTCAATTAAAAAAAAAAAAGGGTGTTATGAAGGCACAGAGGAGCATCCCATCCAAGGCTGGGATGGGACCAGACACAGTCTCAAGTAAGCAGGAGCTAGTTAGGTGAGGTGCAGGAAGGGACACAGCTGAGAAACCATCTTGAATATGCGGTTCTGGGTGATTAGCATGAGGGTATAAAACACAGGGATGGGGCAAGTCACAGAATGAGAGAAGTTCCCTGGGGCCAGCTCACGTCTTGTGAGCTGTGTGGAGCTCTTCAGTACGTACTGTCATAGGGAAATGGAGGCACAACCGATAAAACAGAGAGGGTAAGTGATCAGCTCAAGGCCACACTGCTCCTAAATGGCTACCCAGGGACTGGAACCCAGGCAGCTCAGTATTAGAATTCAAGTCTCTAACCACTGCACCAGAGTGCCTGGTGAAACGTGAGCCGGGACATCTTAACTCGAGAGCCGGATTCTTTGCCGTGATTACACTCAAGCAACATGCTTTTGCACCTTCCTCATTTTTGTATCTGCTCATGCTCTGCACACATCCTAAGGAGCCTTTAATTCTCCTGTGGGGGCAGGTCAGCATCAGGGACATTCAGGATGACCCCATCCTTGCTGCCAGAAAGACCCTGAAAGTGCTGGCACCATCTCCTTTCCAGAGGGATCACTGCAAACAAATTCACAACAAAACCTCAGACCAAGTCATCCTCCCCTTCATAATAAATTGCTACGCAAGAGGAGGGGGAAAAAACACCCCAAAACTCATTAGGTTAATGGGAAATAAATGTCATTCTGCAAGTTTACATTTTGCAGCACAAAGATTTAAATTTAGATAAAGCTGGTGAATAATTAACCAATAAAACTAAATGATGTTTAGTGTTGTTGTGGGAAACTCTGTTCCAACCCGGACTGTTTCACCATTTATCATTAAGGGTAAATTGTTTGGGGCAGTAGTTCAATGTCTGTCATCAAAGAACTCTCTAAGCACTTTTAACAAATGATCTAAAAATGTTATTAGGGGTAATCAAGCCACTTTACAGATGGGGAAATTGAGGCTTAGAGAGAGAACATTATGTAGCTGAAGGTTGCACAGCAAATTAATGGCAGATCTGGATTGCCTGATAACGTTAGGAAAAAAGATGGTCCAGAAAAGAATAATTCTAGTTAACTAAACCTTCATCACTTTTTAAGCAGCATAGTGTTAGATTTAATTTTAAAAAATACAGGTTTTCAAATAATATATTGATAGACCTCACTTCGAATTCACGTAGGCCACTAACAACCTATATGATCTTGGGCGATGTGCTTTGCCTTTTGAGCCTCACTTGTTTCATTTATATGAAGGAACTGATAGTATCTAATAGAACAAAAGAGATCATAGAAGACATTATCAATCTACCCCAAAGCAGGAAAGGAAGAAGCAAAGAAAGGGGGCAATAAACCAACAAAATTAAACACAAAAGAATAGAAATAATTTCAAATATATCAGTCATTATATAAATGTAAATGAACTAAATTCTCCAATGAAAAGTAAGAGACTAAAATATTGCATTAAAAAGTATCCATCTGTTTAAGGGACATACACACAGAGAAAGGTTAAAAACAAAGAGATAAAAAAGGTCTTGTGGGCAAACTAAAAGAAATCGCACAAAATAAAATAAGGCAAAAATAATTCACAGAGAAAAAAGGGACACCATACAACAATTAGAAAAGAACACTGTACAATGTGCCAAGGAAATAAAACAATAATAAACTTAAATGCACCTAAAAAAAACCCTCAAAATATATAAGAGAAAACTATAACACAATTATAAGCAAAGTATATCCCCATGTACCACTATAATTAATAGAAGTATACAAAAATATTCTATTTATAAGAGCCACAGAAACTACAAGATTCCTAGAAGTAAATCTAACAGAAAAGCTCAAGACTTATATGGAAAAAAATATACAATAAAATAAATATTTTGTATTATTATAAGGTATTAATTTATAATAAAAAATATTTATGAAAGCCATAGATATATGAAGAAACACAGCATGCTCATGATTGCAATACTTCAATACTAAAAAAATACGTCACTTGTTCCCAACTAACTTACAAACCAATGCGTTTGAAAATCCCCACCAGGCTTTGTTATGGAATCTCAATAAGAAGATTAAAGGATCGAAAATAGATAAGACAATTTTAGAGATGAGAAAGATAAGCTGTTTACAAGTTATCAAACCCAGCCATTAAGACCACATGGTGCAGGAACTGAAGAATAAACCAATTAAACAGAATGGGTAACCCCAAAACACAGCCATACATATATGGAAATTGTAGAAAAAATTACTCATGAAATAAAACAAAGGTGGTCTATATCGGGAAAATATAGATTCCTACCTCACACACACCAAAATAAAATCTAGGTGGGACTTCCTTGGTGGCACAGTGGTTGGGGGTCCGCCTGCCAGTGCAGGGGACACGGGTTCGAGCCCTGGTCCAGGAAGATCCCACATGACGCGGAGCAACTAAGCCCGTGCGCCACAACTACTGAGACTGCACTCCAGAGCCCGTGTGCCTGGAGTCCATGCTCCACAACAAGAGAAGCCACCACAATGAGAAGCCCGCGCACCGCAACGAAAAGTAGCCCCCGCTCGCCGCAACTAGTGAAAGCCTGCGTGCAGCAACGAAGACCCAACGCAGCCAAAAATAAATAAATTAATTAAAAAATAAAATAAAATAAAATCCAGGTGGGTTAAAGGCCTAAAAATGCTCAAAACTTTAGAAATTTTCAGAAATATGGCGTAATATCTTTATGAACTCTGTTAAGGAAAGAAATCTTAAAAGAATCAACCATAACTGATGAATATGACTATATAAAAAACACTTTTTATTAAGTAAAAAACATTATAAACAAAGTGAAACGATTATCCATAGAGTAGGAGATATTTGCAAAATATACAACCAAAAGTGGATTAGCATCTTGGATAAGGATCGGGAATAATGAATAGAAAAAAAAGGTGAAGACAAAACACTATAAACAGGCAACGCACATAAGAGAAAACTGTAATAAACGTGAAAAATGCACAACTTCACTAGTCATGAGGGACAAGCAGTACAACTTAACACTCAGTAACCGGTAAAGATCTTTAAATGTCTGACAGTGCCACGTGTCGGGGGGGGGGCGGATGTGTGGTAGCAAAGAAAAAACTGCTGGTGACAATGTAAACCGCCACAATCACTTTGAGGAACAATCTGGGCAACATCTAATAATTCCAAAATGGTACATTCCTAACAGCCAGCAATTCCTCTTCTAGATTCATACCCTGGAGAATCTCTTTCCCACGTGCACAGGGAGTGCATATAAGAATATGCGCTGTAGCTCTGCGTCCTAGAATGGAAACAGCTAAATATCCAACAGAAGAGTAGGATTAAAGAAAATGAATACTGTGTAGCAGTTAAAAAAGAACGGATTAGAGCTACATGTATTATCATGGAGGAATCTCAAAAACAGCAAAAACAGAGTACAGAAGGGGAGCAGTAGAAGTAAAGGCAGAATCGCACGTACTGTATAAAGTTCAAATACACACGCAGGGGAATTAAAGCCTCCAACCTCAGGAGAATGGTCCCCTCTGGGAGCGAAGGACGAAAAGATGGAAGGATAAAGGGATGGGAGATGAGGAACAGAAACCAAGGGGCCACCAACTGTTTTTGAAATGCTTTGCTTCCTTAAAAACATCTGAATCTGACGCGGCAAAATGTTAATTTATGTGAACCCTGTCCTCTTGATGCACAAGCGTCAATTACACTATCTGTTCTACTTTCCCATGTGTTTGGCAGATGTCTTACTAAAACATCTAAAAGTATCCAATGTGACGTTATTCAAAGGCTCCAGCTTGGCGACTAACACAAAATTAGCTTCTCATTCACTTAAAGTTACCTTCTCCTTGCATGTGAAACTTAAAATTTTAGCAATATTTATAAAAACCTTTCTTTACTGGATTAATTCCTTCGTTTTCTTAAACAGACCATGCTGGATAGAAGGCAACCTTCTCCCAACGATTTCCAAGTATCATTCTAGAATCAAACCCTGGGGTATTCTCTCTCGTGCTGATGCCAAAGGGAGAGGAGCCTCAGTGGCTCTGCACTCAGTGGCCCCAGTTTGCTTGGCTGAAAATCCAGAAAACCCAAAGAAGGAAGATCATGTAGTTCTCCCACCGATGTCCTCAGCTTCCAACTCTCACTCGCACGGCTGTAGGGGTCCCGCTCTAGAATTCACTCATTTACTCAATTTAAAAAAACAAAACAAAACATAGTGAGCACCTATTTGTTCGAAGCCTGGCTGCCCTGGATGACCATTTGGAGGGGGCCCACATTCCTCTGTGAACAAGAGGAATGACTGCGGGAAGGTTACTGACAGCAAGATCGTTACTAATTAAAAGATAATGAACACAAGTTAAGGAGATACATTAAAAAACACTCCTATGATATTTAAAAAGAAACCATGGAAGCCACCAGCACTCCTCTCCAATGTCGGGGTTTCATGGAGGAGGAGCTGGCTCTGGGCGCTGCTGGCTGCTTCCTTCACAGCAGTGGTTCCCTGTAAAGAGGGAGCTTGACTGTGTCCTGGAGGAACATGTGGTAACGTCAGTAGACACTGCTGGTTGTTACAACTGAGGGAGATGCTTCTGGCATTTAGGAGGTGGAGGCCAGGGATGCCGCTCAACAGCCTACAATGAGACAGCGCCACCTCCCTGCAGCACCCCACCCCCCCAACCCCGGCCGCCAACAGCAAAGAGTGATGCAGCTCAAAACGTCTGCAGTGCTGCAGCTGACAACCCTGGTCTACGGCGACGACGGCAAAACCCCACAAGGCTCTGCTCTCCAGCAGCTCAGAGCAGTTCATTAGATCACGCAAAGCCAAGGAGACAGAAGTGGCCCAGCTAAGGGTCTACAGCGTCACTGGCCTGGCTCTGCCTTCAGCAAAGTCTGTTCTCACGAGGCCAGCTCTGAGCACAGCAGCCATTCACAGTCACCCCGTCAAAGCAAAGGCTGCCTATACTGTCACCCCGACAGCGGCTGAGGGCAAGGCGACCTCGTCTGTCATGTGTGGCTGGGCCCACTCTCTTTACTCTCAAGGGTCCTTCCAAGAACCCTGCTGTATGAAGACTCCCCCCACGGAAGGTCCCCTCTGAAGAGGCAGTGAGTGAGGGCAGAGACAGAATTGGTGGGGAAGAAGGCGCCTGGGAGGAGCAGGTGGAGGCCAGCTGAAAGGTCTACCTGCGCTGGTCCTAAGACCCCTCCAGCTGGTGTCCCCACGAATCAGCTCTCTAACAGGGCCCCCAGGGGCAGGGAATGCGCTTCCCAAATGCCTGCTGGTGTCTCCCTCTTACCTGATCGCAGAGGGTTCCGATCAAGCCTTCTAAGTCCTGCTTCTCATGGAGGACCATCTGCTTCTCCTCATATTCTTGCTCCAGCTGCATTTCCAGTTGGTGGAGCTGTGGGCACAAAGGGCAGATGCAGGCATAGGATGCAAGAGCTCTACCCGACAAACTCCACGAGGCAGGGACCCTCTGGAGGATGGGGTGGGGGAGGTGGAGTTCATGGCCCCTCGCCCAGCTCCACAACGGCTCACCTAGCAGTTAGGAGGGGGTGTCTCTGTCAGAGAACTTGGGATCCTAAAAGCTCAGGAGCCGGACAACTATGGGGAGAGCTGGCCAATTACGGGGAGCCCCCTGCCATTCACTGTGAAGTCCCCGCCCCCAGTTCCCTTCCCATTTCCTAACACATGTCTCCTTCCTCTGCCACGACCCAGCTTGAATAGTTACAAGTCTTGGCACTCTAACTTTTTAAGACTCTGCACAACATTGTATCCAGCATAATGTGCATTCACCTCGCTTATTAAATACACTGTGATGCAGCAAAAAAAAAAAAAAAATGTTGCATTTGAGATTATGTGGTGTTTGGACTGCACGTTTGTCTCTCCAAAATTCCTAATCCCAATGCAGTATTATTTGCTGATGGGGCCTTTGGGAGATGGTGAGGTTTAGATGAGGTCATGAGGGTGGAGTCCCCATGCTGGGATTAGTGCCCTTATAAGAAGACACACCAGGGACCTTGCTTCCTCTCTCTCTCCACTGTGTGAGGACACAGTGAGAAGGCAGCCGTCTATCTACAAGCCAGGAGCAGGGCCCTCACCCCACACCAAATCTGCCAGCACCTCGATCTTGGACTTTCCAGCCTCCAGAACTGTGAGAAATATATGTTTGTTGTTTAAGCCCCCCCCACCCCAAGACCCCAGTCTATGATATTCTGTTATAGCAGCCCAAACTGACTAAGACCTTTGGCTACAAGCAGCTCATTTAGTTTACAATTGGCTCTGATTTCTCGGTAATCACCCAGCAATGGCAGGCACTCCCTGCTAAAGTGGACACCCCACTATAACGGTGCTTTACACATCCTCTTCTGCACCAGACTCTCTCATGTGTGTTGTCTCACCCCTTCCTCCTTTCTCCATCCTGTGCTCTCAATGACCTTCTTTCACAGACGGGAAAACTGAGTCAGAGAGTGGTCCTGAAGCATAGACTCCTACATCAACTGCTGCTGAGAACAGTCAGCATTCTGTCTCCTGGCCCCAGCTCTTGTGCCACACCAGACAGCCATCAGCATTCCCACCCAGGTCTCTAACGATTGATTTCCTGCCATGGTGAGAGACAGACTGAGCAGAGCAGTCACTAGATGTGCAGTTAATGTTAGTATCTGTCATAGGAGAAAAACACCTTTCTCTGACCTCCCCCTCCCCCTTAATAAATCTGTCCATGGAAAAGCCTCAGGAGGGTCTGTCTGGGTCACATCTCCAACTCATCAGGGTCCTGGCTCAGGGCACTCATGATGCTCTGAGGCACTCTTGGAATGCACTAGAAATTGTGCTCCTTTCACCTGAGGGCACACGGGCAGGGACTGGGGGCTTCCATCTCCTGACCCACGTAGAGAAAAAAAGTACTGATGGATGGTCATTTCAGAAGAAAGTTTGTTTCAAAATTTTCTTTTAAGAGTGAGAGACACAAAGCACTCTGCTCACACCTGCTTAAAATGAAGACTGCAAAAGTGAAACTCGTTTTGGAAAATATACAATAAAAATTACGCATTAAGCAAGGCAAAGTTTTCTGGAGTGTGTTCTGTAGAACATTTCCACATAGCGTTCACACGTATACTGTGTGTGTGTGGTGGGAAGGGAGGGAAGTCCATGCTAGAATAAGTGTGGGAGCCACTGAGTTAATAGGGCCTTCCATGCAGTACTTATCAGAGCCTTTGGTGAGTTTATGTGCAGGAAGTGCTAAAGGATGCAGCACTGCCCAAGGCTGACTTCTATCAAGTGCTTTCTAAATGGCCTTCCATAGTCCAAACATTTGCAAAATTAAAAAACTTTTTTTTTTTTTTTGCGGTACGCGGGCCTCTCACTGCTGTGGCCTCTCCCGTTGTGGAGCACGGGCTCCGGACGCGCAGGCTCAGCGGCCGTGGCTCACGGGCCCAGCCGCTCCGCAGCATGTGGGATCCTCCCGGACCGGGGCACGAACCCGTGTCCCCTGCATCGGCAGGCGGGCTCTCAACCACTGCGCCACCAGGGAAGCCCCTAAAAAAACACTTTTAAAATCTAGTTATTTTGGTTAAGAGATTGGGCTTTGGAGTCAGACAGACCTAAGCTCAAGTCCGAGCTCGTTTACTTCCCAGTGAGGTAACCCTGGGGAAGACCCTTCACCTTTAGGACTCTAGTTTCCTCATCTGTAGAACCAGGACTATAAACCTTACAGAGTGCTTATGAGAATTAAATAAGCTGACAGACATAAAGAACCCAGCCTGAAACATGGTGCCCACTGGGTATTCAAAGAATCTCATTCATTTCTCCCAAATATGCAATAATGGAAAATAAGCAGAAATTCGCCCCTCAATGATAACTCCCAGCACTTTACAGTTTATAAGGCATCTGCCATTCTTTCATCTTATTCTCACAACAGCGTAGGTAAGGTAGAACATTTTCTCTTATTGCTCCCATTTTGTAGATGAGAAAACTGAGTCTTAGGGAAGTTACAAGACTTACTCAAGGGCACACAGGTCTGGCTGAACCTAAAATCTATGACTCTTCTTTTCCAACTCTGGGGAGTTCTGGGGGGAATGCACTTGGCCCCTTGGGATGATCCATGTAAACCCCCAGAGGGGCCCCCGAAGGAGTACTTGAGGAGCAGGAAGGGCAGCAGATGCAGCAGCACCAACCACTGGGAGTGGAGAGGGGCTCAGTTCTTACTTACTCCCCTCCCCCCCCGGGGCGATGACAGGGTGCCGAGGACACCCCATCTGCCCAGGACTTCCTCACTAGAGTCCCGTCTCCGCCGAGGTCCTGACACCACTGAGGCCTCCTCCAGCCCCGCCCAGGATGATGCTCTTGGGGGGATCTGCAGAGCACCAAGTCCCTGAACCCTCCTTCTCTTGGATGGATTAGTCACACCCAAGAGCAAGGCAACCACCAGGTTTGTTCCCTGGTTCCTCTGGAAGGATCAGCTACCTGAAAATCCACACACACACCGGTATTGCTCGTTAAGTTTCCAGCCATCAAGGGTTACATTACAAAACTCTGTTCAATAGTTCCACATCTGTGATCTCCTTGAATCTTCCCTGTTACCCTGCAGGGGGCCATCATTATCCTATTTTACGGATGAGAGAAGTGAGGCTTATTAGCAAGGTTACGGGATTTCTCCAACGCCCCACAGCTGATAGCTGATGGAGTCGGGACTTGATCCAAGCCTCTGTGACTCCAAATAAAGTAGCAACATTGGCTTTTTGTGTGTCTTATAAACTGGCTCTGAGTGACCAGCGGTGGATACAGAGAATGGAGTGTAGTTTAGTTGGAGCTGAGGGTTTAAAATCACTTTCCCAAAATCACACAGGTGTTAAGCTGGAAGGGCAAAGACTCAAACCAAGAGTCTATGAGTTCCAGCACCCATGCTCTCAGGCCCTGCAGTTTGGAGGTCTCTGTAGAGACTCTGCTTAGGGAACTAATAATCGGAGTCAACCTTGGGAAATGCTACTCGGCCCCTTCTTGGAGATTCACAATGTACCCAAGGCTATGAAAGGCCCACAGAAACCCTACCCAGACAAAACCTGTCAAATGAGGCGTAACCCAAAGCTCCTCAGCAGTTCCATTCTAAAGATTCATCTCACACTCACATCAGTGAACGCATCTGTAAGGAGGTCTGTCTCAGCACTGGCCATAAAAACAGAAAACCCTAAACGTCCAATGACAAGAGAATTAATGAGAGCACACGCCGAAGGTGGAATACTTTTATAAGCCATTAAACATGTACATTAGACCTGCATTTACTGACATGAGAGGAGGCCCAGGACAAACTTCGAGTGAAAACAGAAGCATGACCCCATTTAGGTAAAACGATCTCTCTACAAATATGCATGTGTGGGTACAATGAAAGAGAGAGAGGAAAGAACATTTAAAAATAGTAATAATGATGGTGCCTTGGTGTTAAGATTTCAAGGGTTTACTGCCTTCTTACACACTGTCTGAAACGTCTGCAAAGAGCTTGGATAAAATGTAAGAAATGATTTGCAAGGCAAATAGCCAGAAGGGACTGGTCCCTTTCTTGAAACATATAAATCCTCACCCAAAGCATCAGTCACATGGCACTGTGGGCTCTTGGGAGAAATCTTGGGGTGATTATGCTAGACAGTTTCAGAGGATCGTAGTTAGGACAGGTACGTCTGCTCCAGCACCCTTGAAAGCTCTGGGGAAGCTAAGGTCTCAGGTGGTTGAAGGGACTGTCCCCAGGCCCTGGGATTCCCCCCACTCTAAGGATGAGGCACCCAGGCTGACCCTGCCGGGACCCCAGGACACAGCTGTGCTCGTGGCTCCCATACCCGCTTCTGGCAGGACTGGCGGATGTCCTCCATCTCCTCCTCCGTGTCCTCTCGGTCCTTCTGGTGCATCTGCTTCATCCGCTCAATCTCCAGCTCAAACCGCTGGTGGAGCTGGGGGCGGCAAGGACAGCGCGTGAGGGTGGCCCACACCATCCATGTCGTCCTTAGCATTTCAGCTGCACTTTTCATTGTGGGACTGCATGGATGAGAGTCAGGTTATCCCCCCCACCCCGCCCCAGGCACCCAGGGAGGTCAGAAATGGTAGATAAATAGCCCAAACACTGCCTCTATCCCTTCTGTGGTCATAACGTCACTAATCAATCATACTCTTTGCCACTGCGTTTAGATATCATTTTGGAATCCTTCTCAACACTCTCAGGATGAAACAAATTTGTCATCCCTGGAGCAGGCATCAGGGAAGTTCTTCTAGATGGGCGGATAGGTGGGTGAATGGACGGTAGAATAAAAGTTTACTTATGAAGACAGGAAACCCTGGAGAGGGAGATGACTTGCCCAAGATGCTACCTTGGCAATTCACTTTGCCTCTGATTAGTTACCTTGCTCTGTGGAAAACAGCCTTCTTAAGATACATTTGTGATAGTTAGATGAGATGACATATAAAGCACGTAGGCAACGCCTGGCACAAAAAGATTACGTTTTCTTTCCCCATTATTTTGAAAACAGAGTAAGGATTGGCCCCTCCCTTCCCGGAAGCCTGACATAACCAAGAACTGTGTTCCCATTAAGGAGATGAGGCTTTTCAGTGAGAGCCTCCACCACCTGCTCAGGGCAGGAAAAGAGCTGCGCGTGATGTTTACGCTGTGCCACCTTACATAAAAGGCTCTAGAACTGGAGGCAGAAGGCATGGGACCCAATTCTAGTTCAAGAGTTTACTTTCTTGATTTGCATAATTCAGAGACTGATCCAAGCTCTTGCGTGTCAAGTTTTGTGGCATATTAGAATTACCTGGTGCTTTTTTTAAAAAAAATGTCAATTCCAGGGCTTCACTCTAGACCTATTGGGTCAGAATCTCCAGGATACGGGCCTCAGGAACCTATACTGTTAAGCTTCCATTGATCTACCCTCTTCAATGCTGTTGGTCATGGAGCAGCATGGAACCCACCAGTGCAGAGGGTCAGACTGTAGAAACTACAACGTCCTGACCATTTGCTACTCTGCCCTGGCACCCCACAGCAAGCTTTCATGAGGCTACAATTGCTGCCTCTCTAACGTGGACATGCAGTCGAAAAAAGACAACTGTGGTCTTTCCCAACATTGATATTCTCTACTACATAGGACTGTGGCGAAGAGGAAGAATGGTGTGCATCAGAGCCCCTATTGTAGTTCCCGGCAGAAATCAGGCTCGCTTTAAATGCCAACTTCCTTCCCTGCCTCCTTTAAAATGACAGAGGTCATGGGAAGGTAATCCAAAATGAGGAGCATTTAAAGCAAGTAAACGTAATATTTCTTTTTCATTTTTTTCCTAGCCTCTTGGACACTCCTGACATCTGCAATACCATTTATGTCAAGCTTATATGAGTTAACATAAAATT
This sequence comes from Leucopleurus acutus, assembly GCF_964270905.1. NCBI lineage: Eukaryota > Metazoa > Chordata > Mammalia > Artiodactyla > Delphinidae > Leucopleurus > Leucopleurus acutus. The sequence goes on from NC_139155.1 coordinate 70,916,950, forward strand.
TCCTGGAAAAAGTGCTATGTTGTAATCAATAAATATCTCCTGGATGTCTACAATAGCCCAGTGCAGTGTGAGGTGATGGGTGAAGCTGAAGATGGATGAAAGGGTTGAGTCAGCTTCGCCTCCTGTGTAAGCTGACGGGGGGTACTGGGAAGCTGCATTCAGCCTCGGGTCCCTGAGGTCACCGTAGCACATTTCTGCTTCCGAGCACCGAGTGGTCCCCTGGTGGCATTTTCAAGAGGTAACACAACTTTCCAAAGTGCTCACTCTACTCTTGACTCTGGGTTGCTTTGTGACACTGTTCCACCCTCTACGTCCCAGAACAACCTGCACAGATATCCCACCTCCTTCACGAACCTTCACAGATTCACAGCTGGGGTTGGGGGGAGGCTAGGGGGTTGACAAGGCTCCGACTTCATTGTACAGATGAGACTAAAATCTAGAGAAAACAGGGGGCTCGCCTAACATCACACAGACCCCATCTGCATGTGATCATCTTGCAGTTCCTTAAATGCCACGTGACTCCCCTGCCTCCAGACCTTTGCAGTGGCTGTTCCCCCTGCCTGGAACTCTCCTCATCAGCCAACTCAGACTCATCCTTCAGCTTTCAGCTTCAGTAAATATCACTTCCTCCAGGAAGTCTTCCCTGACGGTTCCAAACCTGCTCCCCAAACCAGATTCTGCAAGTTAAACCTTCCCATAACACTCAGCATAACTATAACCTTCAGCAGAGCGGACACCACATTCGTCTTGCTTACAGCTGCGTCCCTAGCATCCACCCTGTGCCTGGCACACAGTAGGTGCTTAATAAATATGGGTTTGACTGAGTAAAGATGCTGTTTTCTGAACCACTCCAGACTGTCCCTCCACGCCTGCCACATCCATGTCTCAATACTCAGCAGACTCCATCCCAACGGAGGGGGGATAAGTGAGAAGCAAGGGCCAGCACCCCAGCCTCCCCCCGACCGCCCCCACTCCCTCACCCCACTTCACCAGAGCAGCTCAGTTTATTTGCTTTTACGTATTCATGCTGCCTGGTCAGATGTTCTTGAAAAAGGAGTTCCAACCTTAAAACCATTTCAACATAATTACCCCTTATGAAATCTCACATGAGAAATTTTTTTTAGAACTAAGCATCAAGAAAAGCCTTGCTTCCCCTTGAAAGCCTAGCTTGTTTTTATCTTGGGGATGATAAAAAAAAGCATGGAACTCACATTTCCTTTTTCTCTCTGGCCACCAGGAATTTTAGAGCTAAACCTATTAAGTGTGTAAGATCGTATGTTCTGCGTGTCTGCTTATTAATTCACCACCCCACCGTTCCTTAGCACCGGTTTTAATTTGTGCTTTTCTGGTTTGGCTTGTTTTATTTCTTTTTCTATTTTATTATGCATACATCTTATAAGCTGCCTCGAATTCTTTGGGGAATGAGTTGGGCATATAAACAAGCAAGCAGACAAAATATTCCTCAGGTGCTTCGTCGAGGGGGCTGGCACAAGAGTATTGGATTCCTGCTTGTTCCCCTCAGTTATTTTGCATTTTCCAAAGATCGGGGCTCCCATCTCCCTGGAGGCTGTGCACAGCACAGGTAGCCGGGGCGCTGTGCAGTCAGATGGCGCAGGCTCCAAATCCCGTCCCTGAGCCTCAGTTTCCACATCCATAAAGTGGGGATAATACTAATATCTCAGCATATAAATTTCTTGTGGAGATTGATGAGGTGAGATGTGAGGAGAGCTTAGGGCTGAGTCTGGTACACAGACAGCGCTCAATAAACACCAGATATTGGGTCAACAGTTATTTAATGAGTACCAACTATGCACCGGCCTCATCCCAGGCTCTGGGGATGCCCTGATAAGCAAGATCAACCAAAACGTCCTCCTGTTTCCCTGAGACTTATATCCTAATGGGGGAGAGAGGCACTGAGCACACTTCTTAAAGCACTATGGCATATGATGGCAGGTGCTATGACGGAGAAACAAACGGCTAAGGAGCGGCGTGGAGGTGGGGTTGTTTGCAAGAAGGAGACCAGGGCAAGCTTCTCGGAGGAGCTGACACTGACGCTTGCAGGATGGTAGGAGGGGGGCTACATCATGAAAGGTCTGAACGTCAGACCTAGGGGGTTGAGGTGCTCTGGGGTACTAGGGAGCCACAGAAGGATGACGAGCAGTTGAGTGAGGCGCTTATGTCGTATTGTGACAACAGCCTTCTGCACTGGAGTCAGCATGGGGCAGGGCATCGCCCTGGACAGGACCTTCCTACCTGCTCCAGCTGCTTGATGGTGTTTTCCTGCTGGGTGTGGATTTTCTCTTGCTCGAGGGCGCTGGATTCCAGCTTCCAGAGCCTCTCCTTCAAGCCCGCAATGCAATTCTCCGCCAGAGAGGGTGACCCCAGCAGCTCCTGCTTCTGGGCCTGCAGCATCTCCACCTCCTGCTTCAGCTGCAAGGTTTCTTGCTCCTTTCCCTACAGAGACAAGGTGGGCAGAGACCCGAAGTCACGTGACCATACTCCTGCTCCCCCGGGACACCTCTACAACCTGCGGGAGGGCGCTGTCCACTGTTCAGTGCATGTCATCTCCACTGCCATCTCCACCTGGATCTCGCGGCCCCCCGCCGCGCCCCCTGTGGGACACCAAGGGCCCCTCCCTGGGACAGCTCAGGCAGGCTGGGGTGGGGAGTTTGTGGGAAGCAACGCCCTTGCCCCTAGAGCTAGACCTCAAAGCACAAACAGGAGGTGTTTGCCCCATTTGAAAGCTGTGTCCCTGCCAAGGGTGGGCCTGAGATGTTGGAGCAGGGAAGCCAAGTGGCCAGGCATGACTCTTCCAGGTTAGAAAGTCAGCTCCAGGGTGGAAGAAGTTTGGGCTACATCATGAAGGAGCTGCCCGCCAGGCTAAGAGGTGCAGAGGTTCTCCCAGAGTAATAGGGAGCCACAGCAGGCCTTGAGGAGCAGCTGAGGGAGGTGCCTGTGTCATATTTTAATCAAATCCCTCTGCACTGGCACCGGCAGGGGACAGGGCGCTGCCCCTAGCTGGGTCTATAGCTAACTCATCCTGAGCAAGCCTCTGCCCGCTCCCAGGTGGGCGGCTCGGAAGGCAGGCAGGTGACTGGAGCAAGGTCCCGAGGGACGTGGAGCTAGGGAGGCCTGCTTATCCATCACCTGCCACCCACGCTTTGCTGATTCAGGCGCGCTGGGCTCCGTGACGCCGCCGGCACTAGCCGACCAGGACGGCCACACGCAGAGCTCTCGCCCTGCACCATCCGCCGCAGGCGCGCGAGGGAGGGGTTTCCTGAGACCCAGCAACCAAGAGCCAGGGGGCGCTGTGCCCCCGCCCCTCACCTTCAGCTGCTGCTGAAGCTTGCCCAGCTCGCACCGGACGCTCGTGTTCTCCTGGGCCACCTTCTCTCGGAGGCCCTTCTCAAACACGGACTCTCCCAGGGCCTGGGCCAGCTGCGTGTCAAACCTGTCAGAGCAGAACGCGGGTCACGGCCCCGAGGCGGGTGTGCCTGGGCCGGGGGTGGGGGAGGGAAGGCGGGTGCTGGAGGGAGGCAGTTAGCTTGCTGAGAACCGCTAGGGACAGAAAGAGAATTAAATGATGGAGGGTTTGTGGATGTGGGGTAGGAATCCTGAACACCAGAGGGCAACACTGAGGGTTTATAGTTTCCACAAAAATACCGGACACTTATTTAAAATGTGATAAAAACATATACACAAAAATAAAAATAGAATAAAACTATACAAATAGAGAATAAGAACAAAAAACATATAAATATATAGAAAAAACTAACCTATCAGGTTTGCTGACATACGCCAAGGACCTTTAATTCTACAAGGCCCAGGTTTGGCACCTAATATCCATTGACTGGTACATGAATGTACTTATCAGCACAAACAAGGGATATTCAACATTTCATATTGTGCATGACACTGTGGGGCTCACGCACTCATTAGCCATGTTAGAGCACGGTTATTACTGATAGAATGCTGGACAGTTATACATTCCATCTTGTCTTCATTTGGTTCCTAAGCAGAAAACACAGAGACTGGACAGTCCTATGGGGGCCGTTGGGGAATCAGGAAGTACCTACTTTGGAGCACACCTGCCCCTCCACGACGGTGACCCCTAGGTGGGAAGTGCTTCCTGGACTGGACACCATTCCACTCATCAGCCTCTGTCCCTATCACAGGCGAGGAAACTGGCAGAGGCTCTGATAAGCCTCAATAAGATGTGACTTTGGTCACTTGCCCTCAGCCCACACAGAAAGGCCACGTGCTCCAGGGAACTGGGTGTGGCCAGAATGGCTGAACTGGGCATGGGATTTTGGCCTTGGTGAGAAGAAGATCTCCCTTGTTACAAGATTATCCAATGCCCCTTAACGCTAGATGGTCATTCAAAGCCTCAAGACTCCTGAAAGAGCCAACTACAGGTCATATGAGGGGGGCCTACTGTTGGAAGGGCCCAGAGGCTTTCTGATTGGCTGTTGGTGACGTCATTCAAGAGGCACTATTGGCTGCCTCTGAAATGGCCACACTGTGATGATGATAATGGTCCAGCAGTCCCAAAGTGCCAGGCTCTGAGCTGGGATCCATGGGGTCCTTATAACAATTCAGTAAGAAACACATTATAACCATTTCATACAAGAGAAAGCTGAAGTTCAGAGAGGTGAGTGATTCAGCCAAAATCCCAAAGTGGGTTTGAGCCAGCTTCTCTGCTGATGTAGCTGGTCCCCCATCTACCTGTTCACGCCCTGGAACAGGAAGGAAAGACACTGGGGGCCAGACAGTGATGGATGTCTTAAAGGAGTCCTTACTGGGCCGCCTGATGCCAAAGAATGCCTCCAACAGACCCTAACTTTTGGAACACACTGACCGACGAACTGCCTGAGGCCAGAGGGACTCACACCCTTCACCCCGCTAGGAGCGGGCTGGGGGGTCCAACCTCCCGTGGCTCCAGCACAGGCCTTTTCCCTGTGGAAGCAGCTGGGAGCTCCATCAGCCCTCGGAACTGAGCTCTGTGACCCATGAGTAACCATGGCAACAAGAAGCCAAACTCAAATGGAGCCGTTCTGGGCCACTCTGAACTTAGAAGCCAAGGTGGGGCAGGGAACTCTATCAGCACGGAGACATCACTGCCTCCAGAGCCCAGCAAACTAAGGAGGCAGCTGCATCTACACTTCGATCAAGCTTAAAGAGAGAGTAACACTAACTTCTAGATCTCTCCCTCACTATAGGCATTCTGCCTGAATCTCCACCGCTAGACAGAGACCTCTACTCCCTTACGGGCTCCCTGCTAAAGTGCCAGCCCACCTAGAAAGGTAATGGCTGCTATTTGCAATGAGCATCAAAACACAAATTAACTTCTGCTGAGATATGGTAACGGAGTACAGAGCATGACAGGGCAGGTAAGTCTTAAGAAGAAGAAGTGTAAGTATGATGAAATGGCGACTTTCCCGGTGGCCATGATGGGGAGGTTCTTGAGGACCTGGAATGAAGGATTCTGTCCAAGGGGGTCGATCACAGGGAAGACCAGAGAGATGGAATTTTCTGGCTGCATAAACTCCAAGGGCAGAACCCTGGCCCCTGCCACCCATCAGAAATCTGAAACCCCCTCATAAGGCCTCTCGGAAGTGGAAGCCACAGATAAGGGCCAGAATTGTCACAGCTGGCGGAAACCTGAGGGGTGATGGAGTCTCACTTCTCAATTTACAGATAGGGGTCTGTCAGAGCCACTCTTCAGCACCAGGTGGCCTGCTTAAGTCCAAGGACGGCTCTGAAGCATCAGTCACTGTCTGGCCCAGACAGGTAGTGTCACTTGACAAGGTCACCCAGGAAATGACCAAGGTGGGACTAAGCCATTCTCCCCACTGCAAGGACAGGGTTTAGCCAGAGCATCCACGGGAAGGTGGAAAAGGAAACAGAGTCAGCTATCAGCAAGAGGAGAAGAAACTTCTCTCATTCTGGGGGGGCACTAATAACACCCCAAAGAGCTTCTTTTTTCCCCCCCAAATGAAGGAGCCAGCTCAGGAAAGCTCAAAGGTGAATGAGAGCAACAATATTTAATGCAGATCGAGTTCAAAACCTGTGCCAGTCGCATGGAAATATAACTCAGCTTGCTACCTGGTGGAAATAGGCAACCTCGGCAAAACCACATCCTGGCACACATAGCAAGGTTTTTCTGTATTTTTATCCTGGACCTTCTCAAAGAGGCTGTATTTCATCTATTTGCCTCCTAGGAAGTTTCCATTAGGGCTTATCTGGCTCAGAACAAGACCCCTGCACACCTTTACCCTCACCAGGTGAGCTGAAGAACTTTGGACACAGCCAAGGAGTCCAGGGATGAAGCTGAGGTTGCACGTAAGGAGGCCTGTGAGTGTAAACCTGGGCTCCTGGTCTAGGCTCCACCCACGGAAACCCGCGGCAGCACCGCTGGAAAGCAAGCACGGGAACCAGTGTGCAGATTCAAGACTGGCATCTTGTTTGTGCACAAAGCCCAGTCCCTGCCAGAACTGCTCACGTGAGCTGAGAGTCTAAACTTCAAATGAAAAGGGCACTGACTGAAGTTCACCATTTTCAATAGTGAGAACAGGAACCAGACTCTAGTCCTGCGGGATCTACCAACTGTTATCATCTAGTCTTCACCACAAGGGAGGCGCTCCACCTAAGGAGAAGAATCAGGCTGAGAAGGGTTGAATGACTTGTCCAAGGTCACACAACTAGCAAGAGGCCCAGCTGGGACTTGAACCAGCACTTGCACCCCTAACCACCAGGCCAGGCTGTCTTTGGCCTCCACAATGAACTCTACACTTGATAAGTGGGGATGCGGAGGCCCAGAGGGGCCAAGAAAGTTCCCCAAGCTCACATGGTCAGTTGGTAATAGAGCTGAGACTGGGTAACAGAAAAGAATTATTTCTCGCTAGATTCTTGGGAGAACCATATAGGAATGTGTGAGGGGAGAGAGAGGAAAATTAGAGCAGAACAAGGATGGTAGGCTCCATGGATGAAGAGCCCTGACTGAAGTGGAGGGGTCTGGAAGAATCCGGAGACCCCAGAAGACCCCAGCACCCAGGTGATGACGTGGAACGTGACTCACTTCTTCTGCTTCTTCTCTAGCTCGTGGTTTCGGCTCTGCTGGTTCTCCAGCAGGAAGTGGGTGTCCTGCAGGTCGGAGGTCAGATGGTAGCATTTCCTCTTCAGTTGCTGGGCCATCCTCCTGGCCCCCTCGTAAGCACTCTGCAGCTCCCCAAGCTGTGGGAGGAGCAGAACGAATCAGCCACCTCTGTCAGCACCGAACTGCCCCCTACTTCCTAGGTCAAGTAGCTGCTGTTTCCAGTGTGAGTATAATGGGAAGAGAATAGGCACGGGGGCTGGAACGACCCCATCCTGACCACTTTTCACCTGTGTCACCGTGAGGAAGCTACTTCGCTGAGCTTCAGTTTGCTCAGGGATAAAACGGGGGGCGGGAGTGTCTATCATTCTCTTAGGGTTTTTAATTTTCCTCAATAATCCTCCTGCCAGTGTGCCCACAGATCCTTTACGTGCCCTGCCTCAACTCGACAGCCCCTGAAGGACTATGCATAATTGATAACCACATCAGTGGGCATAATCCGGCGAGACGCATGCGCATTAGCCATGAAGCAGCCCAAACGGCACATGGAGAAAATCTGACCAGGAAAGCCCTGAGACAGGCTCCAAAGGTCAGGGCGGTAACTGGCGCTTGAGATGGGCTGACTTCCACGGGGACACGCGCTGCTGGAAACAAACAGGAAAGCCACGGCACTTGCATCTCCTCCAGGAAACACCCTCCCAAATGTCCTAGTTTAGATCTGGGAGAGAGGGCAACTCAGCACACTCGCTTTGAAGAAATGGCCTCATTAAAGAATTGCTTTAAATAAGCAAAACGCTGAGTTAATGAAGCCTGTAATTCTAAATTCAGTATCTGAAGGCAAATGGGATGTTTTCATATATTCTGCTGCTCAGAAAAAGGTTGCACTTCTATTACTTTTTAATGTAGCATGAGTATCCCTCCTTCCTTGGGGAGGCTGACCCGACTTTATAATTTGTTATAGAAAGAACTGGGCTGTTCCCCTGTGGCTGTCCCTCACTGGTTACCTATGTCTTCTGAGCATCATGATACAATGTCCAGCTTGGAAGTGACCCCTAAAACCATCTCCAGAGAGCCTCACTTCCACTGTGTATAAAATCCCGTGTGATCTCATCCTGGCCCACCTCTGCAAGTTGATTCCATGATACTTTGCTCTCACAATGAGGAGATATATATCTATATATGCATAAAATAGCAGGACAGGAAATATGACAACTCTTATTGTGCTAACCTCTAATGGGGACACCAAGAAGTAAGCGGATAATCACAACACAGCATGATGAGGCTTACATCGGGAAAATAATTCAGGGGCACCCAACCCAATGTGTCAGGGAAGACTTTCTGGAGGGAAGGACATTTAAGCTGAGGTCTTAAGGTTAGTTGGAGATATCTAGGTAGGGAAAGAAAGTGTTCTAGGAAAAGGAAACAGCATATGCAAAGGCCCAGAGGTGAGAAAGAATAAGGCTTTTTGGAAGGGGGGGGGGCGGGGAAAGGGAATGGAACAGAATAGAGAGTCCAGAAAAAGACCCAAAGAAATACAGTCAGTCAATCTTTTACAAAGAGGCAAATGCTATACAGTGAAACAAAGACAATCTTTTCGACAAATGGTGCTGAAACAAGTGGTCATCCACGTGCCAAAAAAAATGAATCCAGACACAGATTTTACACAAAAATGAACTTAAAATGGATCACAGACGTAAATGTAAAATGCAAAACTATAAAGCTCCTGGAAGATAACATAGGAGAAAACCTTGATGACCTTGGATTTGGCAAATGACTTTTTAGATATGACACCAAAGGCACAACCCATGAAAGAAAGAATTTATAAGCTGGACTTTATTAAAACTAAAAATTTCTGCTCGGCAAAAGACATTATCAAGAGAATGGAAAACCACTGACAGGAAGAAAATATTTGCAAAAGACGTATCTGATAAAGAACTTACCCAAAATATACAAGGAACTCTTAAAATCCAATGATTACAAAACAAACAACTCAAATAAAAAACAGGCCAAAGACCTTAACAGACACTTCGCCAAAGAAGGTTACTGATGGCAAATAAGAATATGAAAATATGTTCCACACCTTATGTCATCAGGGAAATTAAAACAAGATACTACCACACACCTATTAGAATGACTAGAATACAGAACACTGACAACACCAAATGCTGACGAGGATGTGGAGCAACAGGGACTCTTACACATTGCTGATGGGAATGCAGAATGGTGCAGCCACTTGGGAAGACAGTGTGATGGTTTCTTACAAAACTCAACATACTCTTACCATATGATCCAGAAACCATGTACTTTGGTATTCACCCAAAGGCACTGAAAGCTTACATCCACATAAACACCTGCACATGGATGTTTACTGACAAAACATGGAAGCAACTGAGATGTCCTTCCGTAGGTGAATTGATAAATGAACTGTGACACATCCAGATGATGGAATATTATTCACAGCTAAAGAGAAATGAGTTATCAAGCTATAAATGAAAAGATGTGGAGGAACCTCAAATGCATATTCCTAAGTGAAAGAAGCCAGTCTCAAAGGGCTCCATATGGTGTGATTCCAACTATATGACATTCTGGAAAAGGTGACGCTATGGGGACAGTAAAAACATCAGTGCTTGCCAGAGGTTGGGGGCGAGGGTAAACTGATGGAGCACAGAGGATTTTTAGGGCAGTGAATCTATATGTATGAAACTATAATATGGACACATGTCATGATACATTTGTCCAAACCCACAGAATACATGACAGTAGGGTAAACCCTAGTGTAAACTACAGCGAACTACAGCCTTTAGTGATGGGTCAATGAATGTTCATTGATTGTAACAAAGGTCCCACTCTGGTGGAGGATGTTGATAATGGGGGAGGCTATGCAAGTGTAGGGATGGGGGTAGATGGGAAACCTCTGTACCTTCCTCTCAATTTTCCTGTGAGCCTTAAACAACTGAGTTGGTTGGACTCAGTGGTGCGCCGGAGCTGTCTCGTACCAATGTAAAACTGATTCTGCTCATCTCTTCCCAGTTCCACATTCAGTGACATCACAATGGTAGCCTGACATTGGCCATGGTGGGAACATTTACACCACGGAAATCGGCAACTGGCAAACATTACATATCAGGGTCTGTTTTTAGAGTGACAGGTTATCAGCACACCACAGGTTGAAGTGCAGACTGGGTAGAATGCAGACTAGCGGTGGCTGGAGACAATGCGAAACAGAGGCCAAACTACTTTCATCTAGATACGCCAGACAAGGTTACATTATATTTGTAATGCCCAGCTGCACTTTCAAGAAAAAAAGGGAAATTGTAGGAGGTCAGAAATGCAGAGGACACAAAACAAGAACACTCATGGTAGATGCTAACACTATGGCAGTCAAGGTGGGGGAGAAGAAGAGCAGCAGAAAGATCCAGAAATATCCCTAATGATAGAGGCTGTGTTCAAACGCCCAGAGGGAGACGGGAGACAAGGCCTTGGGGCCACGGAAGGTGGGAGCTTGGAAGGAAAACCCTTGCACTAAGCCAGGACCCTGAAGAGCTGCACCTATGTGACAGGGGGCAAGCAAAGCTCCACCCATGGCCTGGAAGGTGGTAAGAATGCTTGCCGCCACTCTGGCTCCCAGTCAGGGAGAAAGGATTCCCGTGAGAAATCAAAACCCCAGGTCTGTGCCTCGCGTGGGTTCAAAGCTCAGCCTGCCACTTTGGACATGCTGCAAAAATCTGAAATGCAGAATTTATTCAGCATAACCTCGGGGGCTGCTGCAGAAGAAAAAGTGCAAAAGTGCTTCTTCTAAGAGGAACGCATCCAAAAACATAAGACTCCATTTAAAATCAATAAAAAGGTTTTTAAAATTTTTAAAATAAGATAGACTCAATAAAAAAAAAAAGCTAAAGACACATAAAATCTCACCACGAGAGTCAGAAGGGAAAAAAGGAACATCTACAATGCAGACCACGTGGGGCTGGTGTGTGAGAGGCGCCTGTGGAAGATGTACTCACAATCAAAATTTACAGAACACACAGGCAAACAATTCCCAGCGATAGTCAGTCTAACTTGCGATAACAGAACGACCTGAAAGAGATGCTGAAAGATCCCTTGGCTGCTGTGTGGTTGAGGGGAGAGGCTGGAAGCAATGAGACCAGTTAGGAGGCTGTTGCTCTGATCTAGACGATAGATAGAGGTGGCAGGTTAGGCTAGAGGCAATGGGGGCTGATATCATTTGACTATTTTAAGAGCACATTACAATCATTTTACAGATGAGAAACCTGAGACCCAAAAGGTAAAAGTGCCTTCCACAAGGTCAGAGCAGAAAGGGAACTGGAACTCAGGGATCCCGAGCTCACTTTCATGTTCTTTAGTCCACAGTGTCGAACACTCGCATGTAGAGAAACTATCACCCATATCCCATAGAGACCTGCATGTGTAATATCAGCAGAGGTGGAGAAGCACAGAACAGGTGATGTCCTCTCTCCCTTCCTGGGTTCAGCCAACACCCTGAAGAGGGAGGTGAGACCCTGCCCAATCGCTGCCACTTTTGCAACCCAGACTATCTCCCCACCGCCTTACCTTCTGCTCCAGCTCGTTCCTAGATGCCAGCTCCGAGTCCAGCCTCTCCTCGGACTGCTGGAGACGCTTCCTGAGGAACTCGTTCTCCATCTGAGCACAGTCAAAGCGCATCTGCCACTCATCCGCTGTTTAACAGAGTCAGAGAGGCCAGGACGGGAGGCTCAGTGAATGAGGGTGGTTCTCTCCCACGGTCTTAGCTCTTTGTGCACAATTTCACAGTGTTAATAGAATTCCTGAGGCTCGACCTCAGGCTGCAGATTAGGAAATCCCACTTTAAGTCCAAGCTTTAAAAACCACTTCCTCCAGGCAGCCTGCCCTGACTACCTCCAGGTGTCTAACGTTACTGACCACTCACTATTTTAAGCTTGGTCGTTTTACACTGTTCAATTTCTCTACAAGTGTGCAAAGACCTTTTTTTCCCCAAGGAAAGTCCATAATTTTTGAGGGTAGGGGAGCTGTTTTAGTCATTTGCGGGTTTCTCCACACCCTCTAGAAGAGTCCCCCACACACAGCCGTTCGCCCCACATGGTAACACAAGTTCACCAACTGGAGTCACCCTACTGGCCTACCACACTGGGTGACAAGAGTACAAAATCAGTGACTGTTGGTTGAATTACTTAACAAATAAATCAATGAGCAATAATTAAAGTGTCTATTAAATGAAGAGCATTTGCAAGTTTCTTGAGAGCAGGGCCCAACTAAAATTCTTCTATAAACCACCCACCGACACACAACAGGGTCTGGCTCAGTGCTGGACGCATACCGTAAAAGGTTCTCTTTAAATACTTAACCATGTATAGTGGGAAAACATATATTTTTAGTAATTTCAACTCCACCTTGATCCACAGAAGAGGTTGTGGTGCCACTGCAGTGGTGTGATTAAAGTGTTTTATTGCTTCTTTCAACTTTCCTGTATTTTTGAAATTTTCTGTAATGAGTATGTATTACTTTCATAATGAAAAACAAAAGATTTGTGGATTAGCTTCCTGGAATAAGTATCCCGAGCTGAAAGCCTGCACAGCCTATGTGCTCATGAGCTAAGCGCATTTCCCCCATCGTCCGACGCCCATATCTTTGCACAGGAAAACAAATGGCCGGGGAGTATCATTCAGACATAAATCACAGTCGGGGTGGAACTGGGGCTGACGTTCTCCTGGGGAAATTGTGCCGGTTCTGGGCCAACACGTTCCCCACGCCCTTCGTGGACCCTGCCTTGTGGGGTCTCAGGTATGTGAGAACCTCAGACTCCTGTGGATTAACCTCCCTGGTAAACGCCTGCCCTGGGGGCAGCCAGGAGGAGAGGATAACGAGAGGAGAGCAGGAAGCAAGTGTGCCCTGCCTCTCCTCCACCACCTCCGACCTTGGCTCCTCTGAGTGTCCCTGATGTTTCTAGGGCATTGATTCTCTGGGGGCACTGAAGGAATGGTATCAACGTTTCATAAAGGCTGACAGGCACGCTGGGAATCCTCCTCAGCTGACTCATTTAGACTGGGGAGAGGAGGTGACAAAGATGTCATCCTGCCCATCCAGCCGTGAGAGGCGAGTCCCCAGGTTACCGTCTAAGGCGGGCACCACCAGGAACCCCTGGCTCCTCCGAACATACCTCTCGTTGGGCAATTCAGGGGTCCTCTCACCCTCTCTCCATTCATTCAGTAACTGCTAAGTGCCTGACATCACTTTTAAATGGGGACAGTAGTCGCTGCTCCACAGGTGATGAGCAGGGATAATGATCCCACTATCAGTAATATCAGAAATAATGATAAACTAACAGCTATTCAGCATTCTGTACCATGCACGTGGCCAAACACTTTCCATTAATCATCTATGGCTACATCCATTTGAAAGATGAGAAAACCGAGGCCCGATAATGTCTTTGCCCAAAGCCACCCATCTAATAAGCAATGGAGTCTAGAGTCAAATCCAGAAATGGGATTTTACAGATTTCACTTTTTAACCACTGAGCTGCCTTCCTCAAAAATTATATTAAAAACTCATATAAATATAAGGGCACCCTGCCCATCCATAGAACCACTTTTTTTTTTTTTTGCGGTACGCAGGCCTCTCACTGCTGTGGCCTCTCCCAGACCGGGGCACGAACCCGTGTCCCCCGCGTCGGCAGGCGGACTCTCAACCACTGCGCCACCAGGGAAGCCCAGAACCAGTATATTTTTAAATCATTCTTTGCATTATTACTAAACAGCACCTGCCACACTGATAATTTATTACTTGGGATATTGCTGGACTACCTGTTTAATGCCTGTGTCTTCCACTGGGCTGAGAAGGCAAGGACTGTTCCTTTCTCTCCGCCAACGTCTCAGCCCCTAATGCAGCGCCTAGAGCATCATGATCGCAGTACATGTGAATGAATGCAATAAAAGGACAGCTTTTCCACCAGCGTCTAATCCCATGGGTCCCAGTGGCTCACCTCCTCCAGTGCGACTCCTTTCCAAATCATTCAAGCGAATTTTCTGCTGGGCTTCTTCCAACTGCTTCCCCACTTCTCCCAAATTCTTCTGGACTTGCTCATACTTGCTCTGGAAGAGAGGCCTCAAGGTTTCAAACTGGAGCTAGACAGAGGCCATCTCACCTAAGGTGCCCCAAACCAGTACTGGCCACCTACCCCCTGCACAGTCTTCACCCAGGACACCTGCAAGGCCAAGACTTAGGAAGACTCAAATGTCCTCCAGGACTCCGAGTGTGGGAGTCGGTAAGCCTGTGCATCCCAGACGTGAGCACGGGGCGGTCGGGGTTCGGGGAGGCAGGTCCGCCTCTCCCAGCCACTCTGCTCAGCCACTCCCACCCCCGGCACTCCCGACCACTCGCCTTTAGCTCCTGAACTTCCCGGGAGGCCCGCAGCCGCTCTGCCCGCTCACTCTCCAGCACGTGGCAGGCCACGTCCCCTTTGAAGCGCTCCTCGGCCAGCTCTGCGGTCAACTCTGCAATCTGGGAGGGGGAGGGTGAAGGCAGGGTTACTTGCGGGCGCTGCACACCCTTCCGCCTCCACACACACTCCACTGGACCACCCTTGGACTAATCACTGGGTCTTCTCGCAAGGCAACCCTTCAGCATAAGGTGGCTAAGAGCACGGGTGCTGGAATTTTACTGGTCCAGGTGTGTTAGAATCCCTGGCTCGACACTCTGAACCAGGCAGGACGCCTCTCGGACACTCAGTTCTCGCAGCTTTAGCGGGGGGTGGATAACTGAGAGAACTGTCGTGAGGACTGAGATGATCCACATAGAGCTTAGCACGGTGCCCAGCACACAGTAAGCATTAATTAAAAACCACTTGTTCTGGTAGAAACTCTCCTTGGCCATCCTTCAGGGAGCATCTCACTGGGCCAACCAACAGGCTCCCTCAGTAAGACACACTCACGGATGCCCAACCCCCAGGGATGCCCTCAGCCAGGAAACACCTGCACAGTTCCCCGGGTCCACCTGCCCCTACCAGGTGACAGCCACGCTCACCCGGTATCAACTGTGTGTGCTCCCAACCTGCTTATGTCTCATACACCTTTACCGCCATTACCTATCCTATTAGCTATTACATAAACCTGTAAAATGGGACCGGGCAAAGAGTTTCCATGAAAACTAGGTTGAATGCTTTGGAGGTAACAAATACAAGTGAGTTGCTTCTTAAAATTCTGTCAAACAGGTGTAGGTGCAAAAACTATAAAGAAAAAACCAGAAGTAAAAAATTTAGGCCTTTGCATTCAGATTTCTTTGCCATTTGCTCTGCTTTAAAGAAATCAAAACTGGAAATCATGTAGCTGTGTGCTAGGGGTGTGGTCCAAAAAAGAAGCAGATCTCGGTCAGACGCTTATCCTCAAAGGGCTTTGATCCTACCTCAGTGAGTTGAGGTAGACACGTTTAAAGTTAAAAATAAAAATGTTTATTTTTAAATGAATTCCCACTTGCACTGACTTTTTTTTTCCCCTCAAAATAACCGACCAACAACAAACACCAAACGGGTCAGCGCTTCTGTGGTCTTATTGTTCCAAAATACAGCCTTCTGGGTTAAAGGATATGCCGAAGAAAGTGAGGAGAGAAACACATGAGTGGACAGGTTAGACCAAGAGGCACAGAATTGACCTTGAACAGAAGAGGAGTCCTCATGAAACTGAGGCTACCCCTTATGTGAGGCAGTGGCTCAAGTCCAGAGGGAGCGAACGAAAAGAAAAAAAAATAGAGGTAAGAACCCTGTACAGGGTTCAAGTTCAGACACAACAACCAACATATTGCGTGACCCTGGACGAGTTTCTTCCTCTCTGGGGCTGTGGTCACCTGAGCTACAAAATGCACTGAATTAGGTGATGTCTCCTGTCCTCTGGCAATCCCATTCTATGCCATAGATCTTGCATATAAAGATGTCAAAACACCACAGTTTCCCATCAGACCCTGTGTGTGGTACCGAGGAGCGGCTGTGTGGTGCTCTCACACAGACTCGAGGTGGCCCTTCTGGTGTGGAATCCAGGCCCCGTCAACACTATCAGTTCACACGTGGCCTCAAAAACCACTCAGCTGTCCCATGAAGAAGGAGGATGCAGATCTGTATGTTCTGACATTAAAAAAACAAAACAAAACCCCAAGTCATACTGCCAAGGGGGAAAAAAAATAGAACATTTGGCATGTTTCCATTTTTGTCTGTACTTGCACAGAAAAAGGCACTACCGAACTGTGAATGGGGATTCCCCGCCACAGACCCCCCCCCCCCCCCCCCGAACGATGGACTCACAGAGGACTCCAATTTCCTTGTGATGCATTTCTGTACTGGTGATTTTTTAAACCGCTTTTATAATCAGAAAAACACAAAACAAAAATATCTTTTTAAAATAGTCTAAACCATAAATTGAGCTGGGGTTGCCCTGTCCATTCTGTGCCCCCCACCTTTCTTCCTCCTCCAGCCCATCAGCTTCCCTCCCATCTTGCTGACCATACCAGTGACAGCTCAGGCCAAAATGCCAATTTCAATAAACAGACAAAAGAAAACGAGGCTTAAGGGGAGTGTTCGGAAGTCACACAACAAGTGAGCAGCACAGCGTGGAAGTTGACCCAGGTCCCTCACATCCAAGTACCGAACACCAGTTAAAGGGGAAAGGGCTCTCTGGCCGTGTTCCTGGCTGCCTTTGGGGTGGGGCTTCCTTTGCCATTCCTCACACTGTCGTCTCTAAAGTATTCATTGCAATGACCTTGGACGGTTGTTTAAATGCAAATCTCAGGATCCTCAGATCCCCCAAACCCAAGTCTCTGAGGTGGGACCCAGGAATGTGAATTTCAACACACTCCAGGGTGACTCTTCAGCACCACGAAGTTTAAGAATTTCTGCCATAGAAATAGCTAGGATCGCCTCCTAATCTTGGCCTCACCTGGCTTTAGATGGGTTAGATCTGCCTATGGATGTGCAAAGGCGTTCAAGCTGGAAAAATGATTACTTGCAGTGGGTGCCGACTACAGGCCAGTGCAATCCAGGAGCGCCCCAGATCACACCCCTAAACATGCCCCGCATCCCCGAGATCAGCACTGATCCCATACACAACTGTGTTCCCTCTGCCTTAGCCAATCAGTATGAAATTTAATTTGTGCTAATGGGCCTGAGCAAAGGGAGCACAAAATTAATTTAATGCATTAATTCTGAGTTCCACAGACCCCAAGTCTGGAAACAAAAGAACCATTAGTCCTTTCAACCTGGGGAAACGACAGCCGCTCTTAATAGAGACAGTAGCCCCTGACCTCCCCCTGTCCCCACAAAGCCCTCTCCCTTCACACATTTTGGGGTCTGGGGGCTCTGTCCGTGAGGTGAGGGGCAGGCACCACGCCCAGAGCTATTAGGTGAGTGCAAAATGAAGGCCAAGTTAATGAGGGGAGAGGCTGGTCTGCAAAGCCAGAAGGGACCTCTGCAGATTGCTCCAGGACCAGTTAACCAGCAATTATTCTGGAAGCCTCCCTGGGTCCATCACTTGGCCAAGTCATCAGAAACCCTCTTTCTACTTAGGGACAACGACTCCAAGGGCCTGCCAGAGAGGGAGGGACAGAAATGAATTAATCTGCTGGACATTTTGCACAAACAGAAATAATATATCCTGCACGCTGACACCATGTGCAGTTTGGGGCAACAGTGGGTAATGGGGATTTGAAGGATGTTAAGTGCCGAGCACACATGGGGTCCCGTGGGCTGTCACTGTCACCTGCCCTTCATGATACAAGCACCCTGCCCTCAAAGACTCCACTGTCGAGTTGGGGAGAGAAGAAGACCACATGTGAGGCGCCCACGTGTCTTGCCTCAACCCTGCCCTGGGCTCTTATACTCAAGGACCCTCTTGGTGGTGACCCCAAGTCACCTTTCCTGTCGAGAGCAAACAGCACCCTTTCCCTCTCCTCCTGTACTTTTCAGTTTAACCGAAAGGATTTGTTCATAATAAGCCCTTGAATGAGAAACAGCTCACTCATCCACCACTGAGGACAGACATAAGCTTATTGCGCACTGGGCACAGACGCCTTATGAGGAGGGTCTTTGCACAGGACGAGAAACAGGCACTGAGAGGTGCAACGATGTGCTCAAATCAGAGATGATGAGTGTCAGAGGGAGTCTGCCGGGGCGGTCTCACTCCCGGGTCCTGGCTGGACCTCTGTCCAGACGGTCCTCTGTCCCGCATCCACTGTCCAACTCAATCCCCTGCCCCTGGGCCCCTGGGGGCAGCAGAGCAGGAATCGTCCTCCTCCTGGAGCAGATGTGGAACAGCCGGCGGGTGCAGGTCAACGGCCTGATAAGACCTGGACCCTAACCACTCCACGGGGCCATGGCCAAAGGGAACCTTGTGGACCCCCCGTGGAAGGGAAGCCCCCATCCCCATCAACCTGAGTGGCTAAAACAGAAAATGGAAAAAAATCAGAAGAGAGAAAAGAGAGAGAAGCGAGAAAATGAGTCGACAGGTGAAGGGCAGCCTGACGGCAAGGCCAGCGGCGGGGGGCGGGGGGCGGGGGGCCGCTGTCTGCTGGTCAAGGAGATTAAGCAGGTCTCACAGTACCTGCCCCTAAAGCTGCCCCAGGCATCACGGACGACTCAGGACAAGTCTCCGGGGCCCCAGAGACACAGGCAGACACCAGTGCAGGCACCACTGTATTTCTTTTCCCAGCTGTGGCCGCCACCTGCTCGTAAGTAACAGTAATAGTGACAGTAACAGTAATACCTTAGTCACAATCGCCACCACAGACAGTGCTGACGGCGTGCCCAGCACAGGCTAACCCACAGAACCCTCACGGCAACGCAGACAGGCCAGGTACTGATGGCTCCAGACTGCAGATGAGGCACCAGGGTGCAGACGGCCAAGGACACCCAGCCAGCCAGGGGCAGAGCTGGGCTATGAATTACGGCAGCCTGGCTCCTGAGCCTTCACTTCTAACCACACCATCAAACTGCCTCTTGGGGGCTCAAAGAACATGTGCTGAGTGAACGAATAAATGCGCGTAAACCAAGGAGCAAATTTCGGTGGAGATGGGCCGCTGCTTTAAGAATGCCGAGAGAAGGGGCATCTCCTGAGCGGGACATGTGGGGATGGACACATCACCGACTGGCCTTGGGGGCAGAAGGGACAGTTACGGGCTTTCACGAGCTTTAGAAAGGGTCTTCAAGGAACCCTAGCACCCCCCAAAAGGATAATAACCCCTCAGGTGCTGTCACCCACACATCCCATCCTGAGAATGTTCTTTGGTCCGGCCCCGACCTTCAGGATGGAGTTCAACCCTCTAGCATGCTTCTCACAGCCCCTGTGACCCGGCCCAGCTTCATGGCCTGACCCCCACGCCATAATCACCCTCGCTCCAGGAGACACTCCATGAGGCACCGCCAGGACCGCAGGTGCCAGATCAGGTCCCTGCTCTCTGTCTCTGCCCTTGCTCTGCCCTCCACCTGGAATGCCTCCCCACCCCACGGCCTGGCTGGGCCTGCTCAGCCTTCAAGACCCCTCCTCCGAGAAGCCCTCCCGGAGCCCATTCCCAGTCTGGGTAGATACTCCTCCTGGATCCCAGACAGACCTGGGTTCCAATCCCAGCTCTGCTAGTCACGGGCTGTGTGATGTCAGACAAGTCACTCCCCCTCTACGACCTTCACTTTCCTCATCTAGAACGCGGGGTACTAACACCTCCCTCACAGTGTGATTTGAAGGTAAAATGAGATGATGCAGGTAAAGTATTTATCACAGCACCTGGCCCAGACACACTGCTCGTTAAATGTTACTTTAATTCCTAACTTCGGCACTACTCCATTCATTCATTCAATGCCCACTGAATGCTTGGAGGATGCAGTATTATAGCTAAGGTGTATCATTGTCTTTGAGGAACTCAGTTTGCTGGGGTGGGGGGAGGTAAAAAATATCAACTGTGTATTAGTCAGAGTGGGGCTGCGTCAGAGGGAGTGTGACGGCTGCTTTACAGACACCTCCTCACACAGCCCTACACGGAGGAATGCGTAATGTCACTGTCACCGTCTTACTCATGTGACGCAAGGGCTCAGAGTCTTGAGGAATTTGCCTATAATCCCGCAGCAATGAGGGCACAAGGTCAGCTGTCCTGATGGACCCTCTGCTCCTGTCCCAGAGCACCAGGGCAGGTCACTGTCATTATCCCCGCCTCGTACAGCCCCCGCTTCTGCATTTGCGTTGCAAGGCAGCTAGGGACGAGATGATGGGCCCCATTTTCACCTGGGGAAGCAGAGGCGCACAGAATGGACTTTCCAGCCGAGCCCTCCTCTGTGGGGCTTTGGCTCACCCCACTGAGGCCATCTTTAAACATGCTCACCCGGGGTCGGCAGAGCCTCTGCAGCTGGCTGTCCGCCGGGAGGATGCCCTCCCCGGCATGTGCCCACAGTGAAGGCCCGAGAGACCCTAACATCTTGAGTCAGGTAGGAAACCAGGCTGTTTTATTCTCCTGGGGACGAAGGGCTACCACATCCCGTCCCCACCGAGGCAGAGCGCTGTGCCAGAGCACGGAACCAGGCGTCAGGAGAGCTGGGTTGAGGTCAAGGCCCGTGACCCCCAGCAAGTCATTTCCTGTCCCCTCCTAGAGGTCCGCTGCTGCTGGCCATCACGGCCATCACAGCCACCTCCCTCAGGGCTATGCTAACGCACTTCTGCCCTAAGTTTCCAGTCCCCGCTGCATACATCCTGGAGATTCTCTCGGCAATTCCTTACAGAAGTGAAACTTCCTGGGCTAATGAGGCCAGACATCGGAGCGCATGGGCCTCCGTCTTCTGCCGTAAATAAGGTCCTGGATATATTCCAGACAGAGGAGAGACCGCCCCTCTCTCACGCACCGCCACGTGCTCCCGCAGCCTGCCAAGGGCTCCCTACCAGACTGGCTGCTTCCTTGTGAAAATAAAAAACCCCACTTGGCATGCAGGCCGATTTTGCACGCTTGAAGAAGATTTACAGCCAGCGACTCAGAGGTTCCTCGTCTCCTCTTCTGCTCCTTCGCAAATGAAGCACTCAAATCATTTTGCCATAATGTTGTCTTTTGACTAAGCCCCGTCAAATGGGAGTTCCCACTGATGAGGCAACACCATGTTTCAGCCACGGTCCTGCGGCTGTTTCCCCCTGCTGAGACGAGGGTGGGGTGCAGACGCTGTGAAGGGGGCTGGGGGTCTTCAGGAGGCACAGCCCTGAAGGAGTGTCTGCTCCCCAACTGTCAACAGGAACTCACTTTCAAGAAAGGAGAACTGCGTGGAAGGAGATGCGGGAAGAGACACTTCGTATTAATGTTTCTCAAAGTGTGATCCCTGGACCAGCAGGTTCAACATCACCTGAGAACTTATTAGAAACACAGAAGCTCCAGGGCCACCCCAAGCCACCGACTCAGAACCTCGAAGGCCGGGATCCAGCGATGTACATCCTGACACGTCCTCTCCGGGATTCTGACACACATTCACCACTGCTCTAACACAGCACAACCCTCCCGCATCAGAGTCACCTCAAGGCTTGGGGAAGAAGCACTGAAGGACCTCCACCTCCAAGATTCCCTCCTGGGTCACAGCCTTGAGAGATGGGAGCAGGGAAGCTACAGGGTTAACAGCTCTTCTGGATCATTCCGACACTCTTTAAAGTGCAAAAGCAAGCAACACAAATCAACAGTAGCTTTGCCCAGGTCGTGGGTGGGAGGTGGTGGGAAGGGAAGGGAAATGGAGCCCCTTCTTCGAAAGGAATCTTACTTGGGCCCCAACATGCTACATTTCACCAAATCTGAGCTGCCATTGATTGTAAGATGCATCCTGAGTCCAGAGGTGTACAAAGGGAGAAAATAATGTGCATCTGAGAATCGATAAAAACAGAATGAAACCAAAAAAGTGCATATACTGTAATGGATGCAGGTTTGGGAGTCCTGGAGCCCTCTGACCTCCTCCTCGCCCTCTGGTGGGTCTGAAGAGACGCAGGTCTTCAGAAAACACTTCAAATTACTGCATCAGAGAAGGCAAGCCACAGGGTGGAAGGCATGTGTACTACTTACATTGAGCAACTGACCTTATATCCACGGCATATAAAGAACTGCTACAAATTAACAAGAAAAGCAACAGAAAAGACGTGAAAGACCACTTTGCCAAAGAGGATAACCAAATAGCCAAAAACATGTGAAGAGGTGCAAATTAAAATCACAACGTTGTACAAGTGCACACCCACCACAATCGCTAAATGAAAAAGGCAGATAAGGCCCAGTGCAGGTAAGGACGTGGAGCAGGCAGAATGCTCACCTGTGGCCACGTGCAAGTGCAAACCGACACAAACACGGTAGCAAGCTGTTGGGCAGCATCTATGAAAACTGAACACAGAAACAACTTAAAACCCAGCCATTCCATCCCTAGGTGTATTCCTAACAGAAGTGTATGACCTGTGCACCAAAAGACACGTGTGAGGATGTTCACAGCAGGCTTGCTCTTTATAGTTGAAAAAGAGAAACAACTGAATGTTCCTTTAGAGTAGAAGGGATAGAGAGCGGTCTCTGTGCATAATGGACTACTCTACAGCAAAGGGAGGGAGTGATCCACCATCACCCATGACAAGGTGGATGAACGTCACAAATGATGTCAAATGAAAGAAACCAGACACAAATGAGTAGGCATCTTCGATGAATTTAGGTAACGTGCAGAAACACGGAGAAAACTAATCTATAGCGTCAGAAGTCAGTTTGGTGGTTATGGGTGGAGGGTAGTGGCTGAAAGGGGGCACCGGGGGGGAAGCTGAGGGAAGCTGGGAGTGACCTGTGTCACACTCTGGGTGCTGGTTGCATTGGTGTATCCACTTTGTGAAAATTCATTAAGCTGTACACTTAAGATGTGGGCACTTTTTTGTATGTTGGACCTTAACCTAAGTCTAAAAGGCAGGAGGAAAGGAGAAACAGGAGGAAGAAGAGGCGGCAGAAAGGGGGGTTTGAGAAGGAAGAGGAAGAAGTCCTAACACTCAGTCATCTAAATGTGCTTCCTGGATAAAGCGCTGCTTTGACTCCCGGCTGAATTCTCTTTATGGCACTGGCATCACACCCTTGGCTTGCATTTCAAGGAGATGCTACCAAAAGCATTCCTACAGACCCCTCTTGTATTTACTGTGTGAATAGTGCCCTTGGTGCCCTTTTAATGAGGATTCATGAGAGAAACTTCTCTAATACCTAGATTATCTCAATACCCTGAAAAGTTACTTTTTTCTCAAGCAACAGGGGTATGTGTGTGTGTGTGTGTGTATGTTTAACCTAGGCACAACATGTCTATGGAATATCCTGTTTTCCTCTTTGCTTTGGTTGCTAGGAAGCTCAGTGTCAAAATTTCGGCCCACTTTGAATGGTTCCACTCACCCATCCTGTGTCTATTCTGTTCCTGGGGCCGGGCTGACGTGATGAGCAAGACACATCCCTGCCCTTGGGTTCTCCCAGTCTAGCTGGGACACAGGAGGTGATTAGCTTGCACCGATCAATGCTGTGAGGGGAAGGAAGCACAGGGCCAGGGGTAGAATATAGTGGGGGCCTAACCCACCCTTAGAGGGTCAAGGAAGGCTTCTTGGAGGAAGCACCACCCGAACTCAGTAAGAAGGGATGACCAGACATTTACCAGGTGAAGAGGGTGGAGAGGAATGTTGCAGGCAGAGGGAACAGCACAGGCAAAGGCTGTGAGGTGAGAGTGAGTCTGAGGCCAATGGTGAACGTCTATATTCTAACTCTTTCCCTGGTTTTGTATACTCCTCAACTCTTAGTTCCCTTTGCTCTGATTTTCTTAGCTTTAAATTTTTATCTTATTTTTTCAAGGCCCCATGCATTCAACCGTGTGTGACACAAAGACAAAAAGAGCCTGGACAGAATATTCCGTAGGTGCTGACATGTCTATGCTTGGTTCCGGTCTCAGAAGCCTGGCTCCCTCCCTCTCTCCTCCCAGTGTCCCGTAAGCTGGAGCTCTAGATGCTAAAGATGCTCACCGCATCCCTCTCTCCAAGTCTCCCCCAGCAGCTGACACATCGCAAACTCCCAAGTCCAACCTGACAGCTCGAGATGAATTACTGCATCAAGTGTCAGCTCGGCAGGAAGGAATTTCTACTGGGAAGTCACCAATATTCCCCACCAGCCCACAGAGCTCCGATTTTTTGCTTCTGCTGCTCTACTCATGGCTACTTCCGGCAAGAGAGGTCAGGCCACTGGCCCTCTGGAGCCTCGATGGAGAACGTAAGGCACTCTCAGTTGTCATTTCGTCTCCGCCTCACAGTCTCGTCCACGAGAGGGGCACCGGCTCGTGGCGCAGCAGCCCCGCCCGCCCAGCTTCTCCTAACTCTGTGTGCAGACGTGACTCTCCCTTCCAGGGGCCCCTGCCTCTTGCCTGACCATGGGAGTGGGTGTGGATTGAGCAGACAGAGGACCCTTGGTGGGGAGAGTGGACACAATCACGGGGAGGATGAGAAGGGTGGAAAAGAGACAGCCCCCCACCCCAACTTCATTCCATGCCCCACGTGAGCCGGCGAGGCTCAACTCAGGCTGTGAACGCAGAGCGAAGGTGGAGTTATGTTGGCTTGATGGTGAATCTAATTTCAGTCCCCATTAGCCATCAACCAAACCAAGCAATATTACCAGTAATGACAACATCACAGCCTCGCCGGCAGAGAACGCTCTAGCTTTGCTCTGGACTGAGCTTTATCTCATGTTGCTTCAGGACCTTTGCACTTGCTGTTTCTACCCTTCCTCCAGATCTGCACAGAAACGGGTACAGCAAATCGTTCAGATCTACATTCAAATATCTCAGTCCACAGAAGTCTTCCCTGACCATTCAGGAAATACTGGCCCCCACTCGACCTCCCTCCACCGTCACCTCGCTCTGCTTAATACCTGCAGCACTCCACGATCTGAAACTAGTTTGCGTGTTTATTTACTTGTGATCTGTCTCCCTCTATTGGCCTGGAGACTTTGTGAGGACAGGGACTTTGCTTTGTCCCTGGCTGTATCCAAGGGGTCGGTCCAGTTGAATGTCTGCCACACGGGAGATGCTCACAGTATGTGATGAACATGGGAATAAATAAGCTCCACCTGAACTCCACCAGAAGCCTGTGAGGTACCCAGGGCTTCCTGAAGAAAGGCAGCGAAGCATTCAACTAGGGTGCAAAATTGAAGGGAGCACCGAAAACCTCAGAAATCAAGATAAATTAAAAACGTTAATGCAATCTTTAAGAAAATCAAAATTAATGCCAAAAATCTGTGATGACTAAAATATCAAACTTTTAAATAAAGAATCAAGACAGGATCCCACTGTGCAGAGTTCGTCACTTGCCTCACCCTAATCTTGGCCCGTAAACCCTGCATTTATTTAAAATTCTGATATTCTGCTCATCCTGGATTTTTCTTTCTTTCTTTTTTTTTTTTTTCAGTACGCGGGCCTCTCACTGTTGTGGCCTCTCCCGTTGCGGAGCACAGGCTCCGGACGCGCAGGCTCAGCGGCCATGGCTCACGGGCCCAGCCGCTCCGTGGCATGTTGGATCCTCCCGGACTGGGGCACGAACCCACGTCCCCTGCATCGTCGGCAGGCGGACTCTCAACCACTGCGCCACCAGGGAAGCCCAATCCTGGATTTTTTGCATTCAATTTACCTCTTAAAAGATACTGCATTAAATACTATTTATCTCGCTGAGTTTTTTGGTGCCCCTTTTAATTCTGTGCCTCAGACACACGCCGCCTTCTCCTCACCTTCAGCCGGGCCCTGAGAACTGAATGGGATGGCAAGTTTTCCTTGGAGAGCTCTTTCCTGGTCTCCCCACAGCTCACTGACCGTGCCCCCACATTATATGGAATGAAGACGTGTAGGGGTCTGTAATCTGAGATCGTCTCCTTGGGGGCAGGGCCATCCAGTTCACGTCTTCATCCCCAGCCCACGAACTCAATCCCCAGCCAAAGAGAGAAAACCCCGGCCTGCAGTCACACACACCCCAGCCCAACCTTCCCCAGTCACGTGTCCCTTCCATCCCAGAGTCGGCCACTATGCAGAATCTGGCATTATTCTTCCCATGAATATCTTTACACCATAACTACTTAGCTATATTCCCCAATCACTGTATAGTATTGTTGTGCACATTTTAAAAACTGATATGTACTGAACATATTTTAGGCATTCTTTTGTAAATTAATCCTTTTCCTTCAGCATTTTGTTTTCGAGGGCAATCCATGTTGGTTCATGTATCTCTGGTTGAAGGGTCACGAAACGTCTTCTATAAAGAGCCAGATAGTAAATATTTTTAATCTCTGCAGGTCATACAGTCTGTCACAACTACTCAACTCTGCCTTTGTAGCACAAAAGCAGCCAGACTAGGCACAGATGAATGGGCGTGGCCGTGTGCCCATAAAACTACAAAGAACAGGTGGTGACATGGATTTGCCCTGCGGGCCATGGTTTGCTGCCTCTTTATCCATTTTCACTTTGCTAACTGAGTTTTTAGTGTAACAAAATGTGTTCATCCATTCTGTCAACAGACTCCCTTTTGGGTGTTCACATCTCTTCAACATGACAAATGTTGCTGCTATAAGCTTCTTGTCTTTTCATTTAGGTGAGAGAGCTTCTCCTGCATGTGTACCTAGAAGTGGAATTGCTGGGCCACAGGGTACAGGCAGCTTCATCTTTCAGAGATAATGCTAGATTGTCCAAGAGCCAGGAGATCAATTTCCACTCCCCCCAGCAGCATGCGCTCCTGCTGCTACGCCCCTGCCAGCACTTGGCTACATCGGACTTCTGGATTTGGCCCATCTGAAGCGCGAAATGACACCTATTGTGCCAACTCACATTTCCTGATTGCCAGCTAGCTGCTCACCTTTTCACGAGTTTACTGGCCGTCTGGATTCCCGGTCATCAGAACTCTTGCTCCTGGGAACTGCCAATTCCTAATGTTTGCCCATTTTTTTAAACTGGAGTGTTTGCCTTTTTTCCAGTTGATTTGAGGAAATTCTTTACATATCCTGGTTACTCTTTATCAATTATATGTGTTGCAGATTTCATCTCCCAGTATGTGGTGTGTCTCCATTTTATGCTCTGACGATCAGAAGTTGATTACTTTACTGGGGTCACAGTGATCATTTTCCCCCTGTGATTTGTGCTTTTGTGACTTATCGAAGAAATTCTTCCCTTTGGAGCCAAATGACATGGGTTTGAATCTCAGCTCTATACTTGCTGGTTGTGTGGCCTGGGGAAGGTACCTAATATCCCAGAGCCTAAGTTTTGTCCTCTGTAAAACGAGGACAGTAACAGCATGCACTTCACGGGGTTACTCTGAGGAGGCCCGAAGGCACTTAGCACAACGCCAGGCTCATCCTCATCACCTTCTCCATCAGCAGACCTCCCCCCGCACAGGGACCCCACACAGGAGGGATGGGGCTACCTTGCTCTCCAGAAGGTCTGAGTTCTGCCGCAGATCATTCCGAGACCTCTCTGACTTTTCTAGCTTCTGTCTCAGCGCTGTAAGCTCCGCCTACAAAAGCAAACACCTTAACAGAAGCCATTCTGCACTGGAGGTATAGGTTCCACGTACATAAAGAGCGGCCAGGGAACGAAGTAGGCAATTCAGCAGCCTATCTGTGATGACACCCAGATGCCAAGTTCCTACGAGGGATGTTTTCTTTGACCATTTCTGAATATCAATGGCTCTGCTCACGCAAGTCTGGTCTACACCAGCCCAGTCTAGGGGCTGAATGCAAATACTCAGAACGGGACCGCTGCTTATCCTGAGACTGGGCACGCCCGAGTGAGACGGGTGCTCGGCTCTTCATCTTCCCTAATTATCACTTTTTGGCCAGTGGGTCAGCACGAGGTTACAATACCACCATCAGGAGCAACTGAAATGCCCACGCACTGAAGGCTAGTGGAGTGAACCATGAAACACACACACCAAGGAGGCCTATGTGGCCATGAAACGAGAACAAGGACGACTTCTTTAAAAATGGGAACCATGTGACGATATATAAATGTATCACATTAACATGTTGCACACCTTAAATTCACAATGTTGCAGGTCCAATATACTTCAGTTAAAACATTTTTTTAAAGAAAATCCAAAACAATAGACATGCCATGATTCTTAAAATATATTTTGAAGTGAAAAATGCAAGTTGCAGAAGAAAACATAGTATGCTACCTTTTGTGTAAAAAAGAAAGGAACCATTAGTTTAGTGTGTGTGTGTGTGTGTGTGTGTGTGTGTGTGTGTGTGTGCACAGGCATACTTTGTTTCATTGAGCTGGGCTTTATTGCACTTTGCAGACATTGCATTTTTTTACAAATTGAAGGTTGGTGGCAACCCTGTGTTGAGCAAGTCTATTGGTGCATTTTTCCCAACAGCATTATTTTTCAATTAAGGTACGTACGCTGTTTTTTTAGACAGAATGCTATTGCACACTTAATAGACTAAAGTATAGTGTCAACTTTTGTAGGCTCTGGGAAGCCACCAAATTCACGTGACTCACTTTACTGTGATACCCACTTTATCTCGGTGGTCTGGAACTGAACCTGCACTATCTCTGAGAAATGCCTGTATTTGCTAATTTTTGCAAAAAGGACCAACAGGCAGGATAAACCAGAAACCAATCAGAGCAGTTATCTGTAACAGGTGGGTGCTAATAGGGTAGAAGGGAGAGTAAGGGGAGTGCCCCCTGAGAGGTAAGAAGATAAAGGACTCAAAAACTCTCCCCTTGAGTCTCCCGGATGAGCAGTAAGCGAGCGTTTGCACGCCCCCGGGGTGGTGATGGCGCCTCTGACCAGCACCCACTAGCCCACAGAGGAGCTGGCCACATGGTGGAGGGAGGTCTGTGTCGAAGGGAGCAGAGGGATATCTGCAAGGGGGCAGCGAGGGCTGTTGGCGGAGCATTCCCAGATGAAGAATTTCAAGGGGTGGGGCACCGGGTCTGGATGCAAACACTAAGGGGCGGGGCGGAGGGAGGCGCCCTGCCTGCCCCGTGCACCCACCTCCTTGGCGCGGAGCTGCTCCTCCCCGATGGTGGCACTCAGCAGGGGCCGAAGGGAACCCAGGAGCTGCCACCACGGCCAGTCCTTGACTGCCAGGAACACAGCCACATTCTTCTGGATGCACTGGGCAGCCAGCCGGTGAATCTGCAGGGGAGGGAGAGTGGAAACTGAAGGGCCTTTTCCAGCCCAGTTGAAGGAGGCAGAGGGTGGCAAAGGGGGTACAGGAAATGGGTTTATCCTAGTGGAAGGGATTGGGTAAACTTAAAAAAAAAAACAACCTTCCTTTCATGGAGTCAGGCTCCTGGCATCAATATTAGGCCACAGTTTAATCTTGCATAACCTAATAATAATAATAATAGGACAAGGAGTAGAAATATTATATAAAACAACAGGGTCACCTCTTACATGGGGATCAGGCTCAAAAGTCACTGTGCAAGGCAAAAACTATCCTCAAAAATCCCTGACACTGCCCGCGAGAAACAGTGGCCACGATTATGTCGCTAGTTGATATTTAAGGAAGGGATATTATTTTAAGCGCATTTAAACACAAATTCCATGCTTCCCACTCTTCAGTGTGCATCGGAATCTCCTGGAATGCTTGTTAAAACACAGACGGCTGGGCTCTACCCCAGAGGGTCGGATTCAGTGAGTCTGGGGTGGGGCCCGAGAACCTGCATTACCCACAATGCAGGTCCGGGCACCACACTTTGAGAACCGCTGACCTAGTGCATTCTTACCATAGGTGGGAATCAAGCTGACTAAGAAGCCAGAGGCCCTTTCCCTTTGCCACCATCACAACAGCCAAGGTTCGTACAGCTGGCACAGCGCCTCCTACGGGCCATACACTGCCCAGAGCATCTTACACGCACCAGCTTAGTCCTCACTACAGCCCTGTGAAGGTAGGTGTTGTTATTATCTCCATTTTAGATGGGAAAACTGAGGCACAGAGAGGTACAGTCACGTGCCCAGTGCCACACAGCTTCTCAGTGGCAGTGTTAGGATATGAACCCCTGCAGTCTGGCTGCAGACACAGCCCAGGTGCTTAATTAACCTCTATTTCAAATCATCCCAAGGCATAAACTACCTGAGTGCAGTGCGCTGGTAAAACTGCCTACAGTATTTTCACTATTAATGTTCTTGCCTTTTTCTGTTCTTACCAAGTACGTACAAGGGAATTTACCAATTGACATGAGCTGGAGGCATGTGTGCCGAGAGTCATTCTGGCGGCAGTAATTAACAACGACAACACCAAGGCAATGACAGCTGGTATTTACCGAGCAGTAACGAAGAGCCACGTACTGTACTACGTGCACATTATCTCATGTCACCTCCACTCAGGTACTACGTGGTACAGATGGGATTCGAACACGCTTCCTGTTTGTCTCCGGAGCCATGCTGCCTTTCTCCATCATGCAGGCTACAGAAAGGAGACTCAGTCTCCGGATATGTCTGAGGATGGTGGCCCAGGGTGGTTCAGGACTGAGGACTCTGACCTTGCCCTTTGGTCCCAAAGGCCTCTGTGGCCAGGTCCTGCCCACGTGCTCTCTGCTGACCCAAGAAAGCCAAGTTCTCCAGAGATGGGACCGGTTGAAACCATTTCCAACCCAGGAGGGCTTGGACAACCTCGTGGATATCCTGACCAAGGCTAACATCGGTGGTGATTTGATGTCAGTGTCCTAGAACAATCATATCATCTTACAAAGTGTCTATTAAAGTCTGACCACTCGGGGTGGGTCTGTGGACCAGCCGCACTGGCACCATCATGGGAGACAGGCAGACCCCGTGCTCGCCCCAGACCCACTGGACCAGAATCCACACGTTAACATCCCACTGGAGATTCGTGCACAAGAGGAAGCGTGAGAAGCAGGGATTACAGCCCCCAGACCAGCACAGATGGTGCTTTTCCCCGATCCCGCGTCCCTGCCAGGTTCACAAGGCACTTGGGCCCCCGCACCTTCAGCTTCTTGAATTCCTGGCGAGACAGAAAGCCCTTGCAAGCCGCCTGCAACAAGATGATGCTGTGAGACACCAGCTTCTCCCGCTGCTTCTCCAGCCTGGAGACCACGCCCGCCTTGAGGAAGACCTGGAAGGAGAGAAGGCTGCAGGTGACTTCGCTGCCACCGAATCAGACCACCTTAAGTGGGAGGGGCTGCCGCTCAGACCCCAGTTCTCCTAGACCTACCCGAAGTATCTGTCAGTAGCTGCCCTTGACTGGGGGTCTAAATGGTCAGAGCATCTTGCCTCCCGATGCCTCCTCTTTCCCTTCTTCTGGCCCCTGGATGCTCAGAGTGTGGTCCATGCACCTTAGCATGGTCATTGTCACCTCCTGGGAGTTTGTTAGAAACGCAGCATCTCAGGCCCCACCCCAGAGCTGCGGAATCAGAACTGGCATTTTCATTTAATCCCCAGGGGATTCATGCACACACTCATTTGAGAACCCCTGGTAGGACAGACCTGCCTAAGCGTCTCTGTGCACCGGAATCACCCAGGGAAGGCGGTCAATGCGCATTCCCAGGCCCCACCCCAGGCTATGCAGAATCATGGGCTTGGTGTCAGTCCTGGGTGTGCGTTCTTTTCTGGTAAGTGCTGTTGGCCCTGAGACAAGCGCCACCCCAGAAATACTTGGTCCTGCCTTATAAGGAGGAGCAGAGAATGCGGGGGAAGTGAGGGCAGCCCTCCTTGGTCAGGAGGGGATGGGGCCTGGCGGGTGCCACCAGCGGGAGGCGCAGGCACTGAGCAGAACACAGCGGAAAACACAGTTTCCAGGCCCTGGTGCATCAATAATGGATGAGGGCCCCTGCAGCAAAGTGATCACTGCCTCCCCGGCACCCTCGCAGCTGCCCCCAAGAGACTGCAGGGAACACGGGAGGATTTTCAGAGGGAACCAGAAGCTCTGGGGCCAGGCCTGCTCCGGCCAACGCGATGGGGTCATTAAAGCTGGTGTCGCCTCCCCAGAGGCAAAGGAAAGACGCTCTGCTGCTGGGATATGTATGAGTCGGTGACGGGAGGGTTACGTTTCAGACGCCTTGGTGCCGCTTATTTCTAAGCACAGTCCTGTGCGTTTCTTTGCCAGATGTGGCTTGTAGCCCCAAAGGTGTTCAGTTTCTCTGGAGCCACTGGTGAGCTCCACCTTGATCAGTGACATTGTCAAGTAATCCATGACATTATCAATCAACGGCTAACACTGATGGAGCCCTCCTGTGTTCTGGATCTGAACTAACCATTTGGTATGCAGGCAAAGCACTTTACATGCAGAATCTTACATGGTAGTTACAACAATCCCCCCATTCCACGGAGGGAGAAACTAAGGCTAAAAAAGGCATGTGCCAACAACCCTCCACCAGCAGGTGGTAACACCGGGATTTATTTCCCTCTCTCTGACTCCAGACGAGACTACAATTGTCACTGAATGTAATTAACATTTGCATAGCATCTAAATTTTTCAAAGCTCTTTCTCCTATGTCCCATTTTAATATGCAGAACAGTCCCACGAGGAATCTGTCAGCTCAAGGAAGCTGTGTCACTGACTCAAGTTCACATAGCTGGTGGTCAGCAAAGCTGAGACTCGAACCCAGAACCTCAAGTCCACGCCCTGTACCCGTTCTCAACATCGGCAAGAAGCTTCACTTCCTCGCTCACATGATCCAAACACCGGGAGTTTGAGGCTGAAATGTAATTTGATTCCAGGTGGAACAAAGGGTCTCAATCGATTCTCCATTCCCTTAAACCTATTTTCTGTAATGAAGACCACTCTGCTAATCCCACAGCAGCCAATCGGTGCTAACTGTTTCGCAACCCTCCATCGCTTTACAGAACACTATCAGCCAGGACCACCAAGACAATTAGCCTCATTGAAATAAACACACGATTGACTCATTACCTATCAGATTGCTTCAATAATGACTGCATTAATTTCACAAGCTAGTGAGTCCCAAAAGCTGCTATAAAAAAGAAATCAATGATCAAAGTGATGACAGCGCTAGTCCATACATTACAAAAGGCAGCGAGTGCTGCCAAAACCGTTATTGATTAAGTATGAGGCTTTCATTAAAAAGATAATTGGAAACGACCATACGCAGAGTGGGAGTAAGTCATTGCCGCTGCAGAATCTTAGCTTGATTTTTTTTCTTTTAAGAGCATACTCCGACCAGAAGGCCGAAGGCATAAATGTCATGGCCCTCGGCACAGGCTTCGATAAGGTACCAGGTACAGACTAACAGCTTCAACCACAGGCTGTAGAAGGACCAGGAAGCCTGCGGGGCGAGGCTCGTGTGTCCAGGGGGCAATGGCCAGCGTGAATGACTGCGAGCTCTCCGAGGAAAGAGGTGTGATGGGGCAGCACACTTCACTTTGCAAGAGGTAGTAATGGCCAATAATGCCACCAACACTTTACAGGGTACCTGAACATGGAAGGCAATTAATTGACAAAGGTTTCCTGGGTGCCATTAGTCAATCAGTAGATAACTAAGTGGGGAGGTGGTCCCTTGGTCTCTTCTCTCTCCAGTTTGTATTTCTAAACGTTGCCCCTACTGCCCTGCCCTCCTCCTGGTCCTTGAGTTTCCAACCTCTGTTCCCCACTCCCCACACTATGACCCAGGGAACGCTAGCTCTGGGAGGTGGTAATGCATCTTCCACAAAAACAAAAGGGCGAGGGTCCCAGGGTCAGATCATCTGGGGAGCCCCGAACACTGTACTTTCCCTCTTGAAAACTTACAAGCTGCATGAGCATATTAGGGCTCCATGGAATTCTTCTCTAAGCGTTTCAACTTTTCTGGAAGGGTTTCTGGCTCAACACCAGCTTGGAGAAATCTACGCCTCTCAGCCCTAAAATCACATACCTTCTTCTCATGCCCTCTCCTTTCACTTACTGCTGCTAATCCGCTAGGACGGCTGTTGTGTTACAGTTGGTTGCAAAGCAAAAGTTACAAGGCTCGGAGTGAAGATGGGTGTCTCTGAGGTTCCAAAAGTCCTACCTGAAGTCCAGATGTTAATTCTCCAGGCCACTGAGGTCCCTGGGAGTGTTACCTCTAATAAATGATATTCCCCAATGTTATTTCCTCCCACGTTATAAGATTTTGTCTTAACAGCCTTGTTACGTAACAAGGGCAGAGATCACTTAGCCCTGTGTTCAGCCCTGTCTGGTGGAAAGGAGACACCACAAGTAGTGGATGCTGGGGAAGGACAAGACTCAGGTCTCACGTGCGTCCCTGATGTCATGGGTAGAACGGCAAAAGGAAGAAGCTCTACTCACCTGGCTGTGCCCCACGGCCACTGTCTTCTTCTCCAGATCCAGGGTCTGCAGGAGCTCTGCCACAGCCTGGGAAAAAGAGGAGAGTTAGAGAGGAAGACAGGCTGAGGGCAGGAGACTCCCAAAGTGGAAGGCCAAATGGCTGCATGGCTGAGGGATACACCGGGAGAGAGAGGGTGACCCCACGTGTCTGTGAGCTAACAGAGCTCCACCTCCCCAGGTAAGTGTAGAGGATGAGCACGTACTGGGCACCTACTGTGTGCCGCCCACTCTGCTGGGACCTTCACAGACACCACCTCATTTCAGCCTCACAGCAACCCTAGGTAGGTCGTCATACTACCACGCCCATTTCATAGACAGAAAACCACAGATGCAAAACTAAACGGAGGATGTGTCTGCTACGGAAAACACTATGGCAGTTCCTCGAAAAATTAAACATGCGGTTACTATATGATCTAGAAATTCCACTTCTGGATATGTACCCAGAAAAGTGAAAGCAGAGACTTGAACAGATACTCGCACACACTCATATTCATGCCAGTATCATTCACAGTAGCCAAAAGGTAGAAGTAACCCAAGTGTCCATCAACAGATGGACGGATAAAGAAAATGTGGTGTATACGCCCAACGGAATATTAATCAGCTTTAAAAGGGAAGGAAATTCTGACACATGCTACAACATGGATGAACCCTGAGGACATTATGCTGAGTACAATAAGCCGAACACAAAAGGACAAATACTGTGACTCCACTTACATAAGGTCCGTAGAGCAGCCAAATTCAGAGACAGAAGGTAGAGTGGCGGCTGCCAGGGGCTTTGGGGAGGGGGAGGGGAGTTAGTGTTTACTCGCTACAGAGTTTCAGTTTTACAAGACGAAGGAATTCAGGAGATGGATGGTGGTGACGGCTGCACAGCAGTGTGAATACACTTACCACCACTGAACTGCACGCTTCAAAATGGTTCAAATGGCAAATTTTATGTTACCTATGTTTTACCACCATTTTAAAAACACAGAATGAAAGCATTTCCCCAAGGTTATAAGTTACACATGAGCCGAACCAGACTCGAACCAAGGTGTGTCGGGCCACACTGCAACACCTATGTCTCGACTGCTTCCCAGGCCCAAGACAGCTGCAGAGGGCCCTAGGCTACTGGGGAATTTACCTGCTGTGTCCCCCGTGACAGCCTCCCCAGCACCCTGTCCTTCTCATCACATGTGCCAGAGACGGCCTCACTCTCCCAAATATGTGAATAAATGGCGTGGCCTTTAACCCTGTGCTCCTGACCTAGGTTAGGGAGGGAGAGCCTGTGTTTAATTCACCTGTTTCCTCCACTGCACCTGGTACTGTTCTATGCATACAGTAGGAGCTCAATAATTATGACGACTGAATGAGGGAACGCCCAGCAAGAGAGACCCAGTGAGGGTAGAAGGGGGGCAGGGTTGGGGGGGAGTGTGGAGAAAGGCCACCCCCTCCAGGAGAAACAAATTCACTCAGAGATCCCTGGATGCAGCCTTAGCCAAAGCACCAGCCACTTAATGGAATTTTCCTCTTGTCGTCTAGGCCTGCAGGCTCTGAAACAAGCTTGCCAGAGATCCGTACCCTCAGATGAATGCAGGTCGTGCCTGGCTCCCTGGTGACTGCCAATTCTCCTCCTGCTGCACCCTCACACCACCCCCTCACGGACCTTCCATTCACCGGAAATCACAAAGTCTATCTTCAGAATAAGCTGTCAGAAAAGTAATTGCGACACTCAAAGAAGCAAAAGGTGTTATGAGACAGAGTAATCTGGTAGATGAGTTTCAATTCCATGGGTCACCGGCATCACAGAAAACTTCCTAAGATACAAAAAAAAAAAGTGCTTATTAAAAGCCTACTCTGAGGCTGTAATCTGGGGGGAAGTTTCCTCCTCTGACCTCTGAGAGGAGCATTCCATAGCGCCCCCTCCAAAAATTCAGCGGTTTCACTTATTACATTTTAGCCAAAAATGTTCCAAGGGAGCTATAGGCAGCAGAATGCATAAAACCAACATATCCAGACTACAACATTTTTTTTTCTCTGCACAAGAAGAAAACAAAATAAACATTGGCTGAAAACAAGATGGACGGATGGAAAAGAAATGAAGCCTACAGCTGGTGACAATTTTCTAACCTACTTTGGAGTTAACGCCCAGAGCCCACGTGTGGGAGGAAAAAATCAGGATGTGGGGTTAGATCCACCTGGACTGAGATTCTCGTTTAACCACTCACGAACTGTGTGACCCTGGACAAGCATTTTACTCTGAGCTGCAGGCTCCTCTTCAGAAAAATGGGGGGAAATAATGGCAGCTATGATGGAAGACTCTGTGGCTGTGCTTGTGGAGGGCTTCACAAAATAGCTGCATACAGTAGGCACTCAGTAAACATCCTGAGCCTGTCCTGATGTCCCGGAGCTGGTCCTATCGGCCTCTCTCTTGGATAAGATGGCAGTGGTGCTGCAGAATGCAGACTAAGCTTCCATTTCTCAGGTGTACCCCAAACACGGCCAAAACACACAACCGTCCCCGCAAGATCCAGGGATTCTTCTCCGTCTCCCTGCTTTCTTAGAGCCCTTTAGATGTCTGTGTAGCCAAGCACATTAGGCCTCACGGAGATATTCTGTCCCGTTGACCTCACTGTACAGATAAGGACGCTTAGGTCCAAGGGACAGAGTGAACAGGTGGCTGTGGGCACTGAACGGTGCTTCTGACCCTCATTTTCCTCACCTGCAAAATGATGCTAACATTCCCTGCCTAGACGGTACAGGGGCTGGGACAATTAACTGAGGATATGTACATGAAAAGGACTTTGTCAGTGACTCTGTACTCAGCTGCTCTCATTATCAACATTAATATTACTCTTAGATCGAGCCATATGAAATTGTCACTTGCTTAGGTGAAATACCAGTGATTTCATTTGTTTCTACCTAATATAATCACTGCCCAACAGCCAGTTGGTGGATGACAGGGCAAAAATCCAGGTGACTGTAAGAAATTTCTTCCTTGTTCCGCATCTTTATGGAATCAGCTAACCCATCTGAATTGTCCCGACAGTTGAGGTAAAACCTCTCGGCATAGGGCGGAAGCGGTTGAGAGTTCGCCTGCCGATGTAGACAACACAGGTTCGCGCCCTGGTCTGGGAGGATCCCACATGCCGCGGAGCGGCGGGGCCCGTGAGCCATGGCCGCTGAGCCTGCGCGTCCGGAGCCTGTGCTCGGCAACGGGAGAGGCCACAGCAGGGAGAGGCCCGCGTACCGCAAAAAAAAAAAAAAAAAAAAACCTCTCGGCATGGAAGGCTGAGTAAAATGTTGGCCATTTTGCTTCCAAAAAAAGAGTTTTCCCTTGTGTTTTGGGGTCTGAGCACTGCTCTGAGTGCTTTACCCATAACTCATCTAATTTTCAAACCTCTGTGACTATCTTAGGAAGTTTTATGCCCATTTTATAGAGAAAGAAAGTGAGGTCGAGTGCAATGAAAGGACTTGTCAAACATCACATGACACAACCCCAGGGAATCAGAGAACTCAGCCTGTTCTCTGCCCTCGGACGCTGCGATCCAGGACAGCTCCAGCTTTCGCTAGCTGTGGGACCCTGAGCACGCCGCTCCTCCTCTCGGGTCCTCTTGGTGCCCAATTCGAGGATAGGAGTAGTCACGCCTATGCTACAAGGATGTGGGGGCGGTTTAATGAGACCACGAAAGCAGTGTGTAGGAGTGAGACTTCCAGAATGTCAGTACAAGGAGCTTGACAAATCCTCTCCCCGCAAAACAATGACAGAAATGGATACAGTTTTCAAAAACAACAACTTTGATACTCTGGAAATTGAGCAAGGGGATGCAGCAAACTGAGAAACATTTATTCAAGAGAAACTACTGGGCCTTTAAGAAGAGTGGGAGTTTATGGCAATCATGGCCAAGACCCTTCCACTCTCCACTAAGCTCTGTCACTGCAGAGGTCCTACCAGGGCGAGGCAAGCTGTGAAAACCATCCACTTTGCTGCCAGAAGGGGTCCACTTACAAGGATCAAAGCAAGGGGAAATGCCACACCCAGGAACACTGTCAGAAGCAGTAGTGCTCTTGGCAGCAAACAAATGGAGAAAGTCAATGGCACAGCCAGCCTAAGACTGTTACCCTGAGAGGGGCAAGCAATGGGCCAGTGACTAGCCAGGTCCCTATAACAAGGAGCTATAGGGAATAGGACAGTCATAGTGGGCCTTGAGCACCTCCCACAGACTCCTGGCAATCTGGAAGGCTACACGCATGCACGGGAGGGACTGAGAGAGCCTTAGGCATGTACATAACCCTACCTAAATATAAGGCCACGTGCACAGGCAGAAAACACGTGAAAGAGCCACACAGAAAGCAAAATCTGTGGCACACTGTAAGTGCCCGAATGTCGGATCCATTTTCCAACCCACACAGAGGACCGTAAGGATTAGATAAAAGCTTCACAGATTCAAAATGTTTGACCACAACCTCTCCTGACCACTAAGCTGTGCTGACACAGGGGCAACTCTTGAGAAACCAGTTTATAATAAAAACAAGAGTGAAACAAACTGAAAAGAGATGGCAGCAGTCTCACAACGTGGGGGAGCCAGACTCCATAACCCTAGTTCAGATAAGTTACCAAGTAACTGGGAGAAGAGCAGCATTTAGAGGCAGTTTTATATTATTGAAAATGGCCAGCTTTCAACAAAAAATTACCAGGCACGCAAAGAAATTGGAAAGTGTGACCTATACCCAAGAAAAGCAAAAAGCAGTCAACAGAAACCCTCTGTGGGCTCGGATGCTGGACTTAAAGACTTCCAAGCAGCTCTTACGATGCACATAATGTATCATGCCTGGCACATGCTAAGTTTCAGTAAGTACTAATAACTGGTAGAGGTTCTGAGGTTATAAGCCCCTCTGGCGCTGTGGAGTGATGACACACCCTTCACCTTTACCATTCTAGGCTCAAATTACGAGTCCTTCAATGTACCTGGGAGAAACCCAATTCATGCCTCCACCTGCAGAATCCTTTTGTGTCCTAGAATTTTGCACAGAGCTCTCTCTCCAATGTTCAATAAAAAGCACACAGTCTGACATCTCACGTTAAGCTGAACATGCCAGACGAGCAGCGGAAGACTCCAGGAACCACAAAGAGCCATGGCTGGGAAGAGCTTCCCCAACTCAATCCTCAGCAGGTAGTGTGCTGCAGGGAACCCACGTCTGTGGAGACAGATGCTCTCCTAGTACACCGTTTGGCTGCTGTCAGTACAGCACCTTCTCCAGGAAACCCACACCATGACCCAACGGCTGCCATGTGTTTGGGCACCTACTATGTGCCAGGCACTTTGTTATGCCCTATCACATGTTGTCCCTGGTCACAC
Source organism: Leucopleurus acutus (assembly GCF_964270905.1). Classification (NCBI taxonomy): domain Eukaryota; kingdom Metazoa; phylum Chordata; class Mammalia; order Artiodactyla; family Delphinidae; genus Leucopleurus; species Leucopleurus acutus. Next base: position 70,956,691 of record NC_139155.1, read on the forward strand.
AGCTATCAAGCATCATGGGGCACGGATGAATGGAAAGAGAGACGGCAGATACCAGGATGTGAACCCAAGTCTGTCTGACTCTAAACCACATGCTTTTAACCACTGAAAACTCTCACTCACACACTGATCAAATCATTCCATAAGGGTGGGGACTCTATCTCTGTTCTTTAACTCTATAGGCTCAAGACTGTAAATAGAATGTCTGGCACAAAGCATAAACTATATGGACGAACGTATAAATAACACACACACATATTTATATAATTGGGTTGGTTAACACAGAATGGAAAACATGTAGAGTTATTAAAACAGTAGACCCAAACTGGAGGGGGACAGCAAGGTGAGAAAGAGAAGGATGATGAATAAATTCCAGAGGGCTAAGGCTATGGAAGGCCCTGTAAAAATCGTTTAGCATCATGAGACGGACAGCTCCCTCTCTCCCTCCCCCCACCCCTCTGCCCCAGTCACGGGCTCACAGGGGCCTCTTCCCAGCAGAAAAGGACTCTGAGACAAATTCAGAGGAAATCGGGAGTGTCTACCAGGGTCTAAGACAGAAGAAGAGTGGCTGCCTTTGAGAAGACAGACTGGCATGCCTTAGGTGTGTTCAGATCAAGTCCCCAGGGACACAGATTTGGTTGGCTAAAATCAATCATCGCTGTAGACTCAGGGGAAGACGGTGGGCCCAGGGCTTTCCTATCATGGGATCAGGGAGACTTAGCGATTCCTGCCTCAGCAGCAGAGAGACTGAAGGGACCAGAATCTGGGATACCGCCAAGGTGAACCGAATGAGCTCTTCCAGGAACCTGCCTGAGGTCACTCTGGGAGGGCTTCAGTGTGGGTTAAGGCATAATCTTAACCAGATGGGACAACCTGGGAGAGAGGAATGGGACCCACGATGGTTAGAGATGGGGAAACAGGGTCATTTTGGAGACCGGAGCAGGTGCCTGGGTGTCTAGAAGAGATGGGCATCCTCAACGGCTGGAAGTCAGCGTGAGAACACTGCTCCCTATAGAGGGCCAAGGAATGGCCAGAGTGGACTTGACTTCCTTCATAGTTTTGCTTAAGCCAGTTCAAATAATAACGATCTGGTCTTCAAAGCTGTGCTCCTGCTGATAACCTTTTGGTCAACCATCACCGACCACCTGATAAAGCCCAGACTCTATCTCTGCTAACAGTGACCGTGGTCTGGCCCCTGCCAACAACCTCAGACCCTTTTCTTGACACTTGGCAGCATTTATGCTCCAGCCACACTAGATTAGCCACGTAACCTCGTGACTCTGGATCTCTGTACATGCTGTTCCCGATGTGGCTTGCCCTGTACTTTCTCTTACTTGATTCCTCGAAATTGTCCCAGAAAGCTCAACTCAATCATCATCTGCTCTGAGGTGTCTTCCCTGAATGTCCCACCCTCACCCCTGCTGCAAAAATCCGAAGTTTTAGATGTGTTTCCTGGGGCATCCCAAAACTATCCCTCTGTCTGGAAATTACTCATTTTCATCTTTCTTCCCCACGAAGCTGTGTTCTGTTCATTCCTGTCTCTCTGGCAGCTAGCACAGGGCCTGGTGCAAAGGAGGCACCTGGTTACAGCTGGATGGGATCAATAATAATTATTTTAAATTAACATCACAGATAGCACATTCTATACAAAACTTCACCAAATACTCTGTCTTCAAAAGGCTCCCGTTCGGAAGTCCTGTATGAACATGAACAGATGCTCACCAGCCCTGACCATCAGAGGACTGCAAGTCAAAACCACGAGATACCACCTCCCACCCATTACGATAACTAATGCAAAACAAACAGAAAACCCAGTAAATAACAAACATTGGCAAAGATGTGGAGAAACTGGAACCCTCGTTGGGGGGAATAAAAATGATGCAGCCATTACGGAAAACAGTTTGGAGGTTCCTCAAAAAATTAAACATAGGATTACCATATGATCCAGCAATTCCACTTTGGGTATATACCCAAAAGAATCAAAAACAGGGTCTCAAAGAGATATTTGTACACTGTGTTCATAGCAGGGTCATTCAGAATAGCCAAAAGGTGGAAGCAGTCCAAGTGTCCACTGAGAGAGGATGGATAAACAAAATGCTGTACTACATAAACACAATGGAACAGTACTCAGCCTTAAAAGAAAGAAATTCTTCTTTTAAGAATGTGCTGCAACATGTGCTACAACATGGGTGAACCCTGAGGACATCATACTGCGTGCAATAAGCCAGTTACAAAAGGACAAATACTAGGGCTTCCCTGGTGGCGCAGTGGCTGAGAGTCCGCCTGCCGATGCAGGGGACATGGGTTCGTGCCCTGGTCCGGGAAGATCCCACATGCCGCAGGGCGGCTGGGCCCGTGAGCCATGGCCGCTGAGCCTGCGCGTCCGGAGCCTGTGCTCCGCAACGGGAGAGGCCACAACAGTGAGAGGCCCGCGTACCGCAAAAAAAAAAAAGGACAAATAGTAGATAATTCCCCTTATGTGAGGTCCCTAGAGCAGTCAAATTCATAGAGACAGAAAGCAGAATGGTGGTTGCCAAGGGCTGGTTGGGGGGCGGGGGATGGGGAGTTAGTGTTCAATGAGGACAGCCTCAGTTTTGGAAAACGAAGAGTTCTGGAGATGGATGGATGGGTCCAGGGATGGATGGATGGCCGTGGTGGCTTCACAACAATACAAACGTACTTAAGGCCACTATGCTTAAAAATGGTTAAGTATGCTTGAAAATGGTTAAGATGGTAAATTTTTTTTTTTTTTTTTGCGGTACGTGGGCCTCTCACTGTTGTGGCCTCTCCCGTTGCGGAGCACAGGCTCTGGACGCGCAGGCTCAGCAGCCATGGCTCACGGGCCCAGTTGCTCCGCGGCACGTGGGATCTTCCCGGACCAGGGCGCGAACCCATGTCCCCTGCATCGGCAGGCGGACTCTCAACCACTGCGCCACCAGGGAAGCCCGGTAAATTTTATGTTATATGTATTTTACCACAATAAACAGTAAAAAGCCCTATGTGAGGAATTTGAGAGCCTGAGTTCAAATCCCAGCTCTACCACTGCCCCACTGCCCAGCTGCGGGGGTGACAGCCTCATCTGCCTCTGCTGTAAAATGGGGATAATTCCCAGAGCAGGGAGGCTTTATCTACTGAGGGCCGTGACCTTTCACATTACGCCTGATATTTCGTGATGAGGGTCTGTGCATCTGTGGTAAAAGGCACACACTATTTTTGTTTCAGGAGTACAACATATCCACCAGGGACCCTCCAAATGAGAGTACTTCACTGGGAAAGAGCCTTGTTTAAGCACCACGTGCGTGTTGGGCACACAAGGGATGCACCAAGGCCCATTTCACACCCTGACAATGAATTCCCTCTGCTGCTGTCTAGTGTCTAATGATAATATTGACCTTTTCTAGCTGTCAAACTTGTCTTATTAAATCCTGAGGTCTTAAATGCTTTGCACACAGAGGCTGACAGTTTGCCCACCCGAGCACGTGTTCATGTATAATTCATGGCATCTCATGTTGCCTGGCAAATGAATATTTATCAGCTTTTTCATAAGAGGCAGGATGGCGTTTCCTTTTGTTGCTACCAAAATCCTATGCTGCAGCAAATGAAATTTGTGAGCAAATAAAAAGAGAATAAGAAGCAGCAAAAACTCCCAAGTCCATTCCACTTGTAATTTTCCACTTTCCGAGGCCTCCAGCGAGTGTATGGAGGTGGCTTCGGTTTGGCTACAAGAGAGAACTGCTGAGTCGTCCAGAATAGAAATGCCTCCATATGCTACCCCCACTGCCCCCGCAGACAGCTCCCCCACGCCCCACTTCTGTGCTGTTTTCAACTGCAGAGGAGCCCAAGCCCCTTTCAATGGTTCCATTCCAGATGCTCTGAACGGAGATTAAGACTTGGGGGGGTGACCTAGGATAAAGAACCCCAATGAAGCTTGGTACAGAGTGGCTGGTGGCACCCAGCCAGGCAGAGTTTCGTGGTTTCCAAGATGGGTCGGTGGGGATAGCCTTGCTCCACACCAGCTTGGGTCTGAGGTCCCCTCCCCACGGTGACTCAGGAGGGCCACAGAGAAATGCCGCCTTGTCTGCAGGAGGTGGCCTGTGCCCTGGCCCTTGCTGCAGAAACGAGCCCAGAGAGGACTTAAGAATTGTGACTCTTTTCACTCTTCTTGCCTCACGACTCAGTGAGCTCAGGCATGCACGGGCACACTCACTTGGAGGGGGAGTTTCAACACGGTTGTGAATATCCAGCCTGTGTGGCTTGGCTGCCATCACTCTGGCCTTGAAAGATGATGATGGTGGTGCTGATGCTGCTGACAGCAGTTCATATATAATGAGCCCTTATTATATGCCGGGCCCTACGTCAAGCACATCAATTACACGATTACATA